>NC_064630.1:405275784-406525784 GCF_023864275.1 Schistocerca cancellata
AAGAATGGCCCTGACAAACATTAAACTATACCTTTCACAAATCACTTACCTCACAAAAATCTTCGCTGCTCGAACTACTGCAATACAGCGAGTGCCACTACTGCCAGCTAAATAAAAGATTCAAACTACTGAAGGCACTAACTACTGATAGGGATAGTTAGCAAATGAAAGATATTAATAGAGAACAAACACTGTATTTACCTTAATAGTCATCAATAGTCATAATATATACAGCAGCTCATGACATCAATTTTTACAAATTTCAAACTCCGCCATCTCTGTCCTCACATCCACCACTGCTGGCGGCTCCCCTCCAACTGCCCAGCGCTACGCGCTGTTCGCATCCAGCTATAGCAGTTCATGACAACAATGGCAGGCAACAATGCAAACTAGCCACATACTGCACACAGCACAGCCAGTGATTTTCATACAGAGAGCTACGTGGCATTACCCATATAAAAATCTAAACAGCCTACTTACATAGCCCCCATGCTCCCCACAAAAAATTTTACATAATATTTTTGGGCAGTGGCCAATACATATTTGTTAAATTTTTTTTTTTTTTTTTTTTTACAATTACAAGAACATCGAAATCAAATGCACACAATTATTGATACAATGTTGGTCAGAAGCTAAAACTTTCTCACAGTCCATAGAGACAGTCCTGATCATTCATCATAATAGTAATTACAGTTTTTTTTCACAAAGTCTCATTAGTTAAAAAATTGCACACAGAAGTAGTGGATTTCCATGCAGTCTTGAAGAAGTAGTGGTGTCCTTCCAACGGTAAGACAGTGCTGACTCTTGACATGCTGACAGGTAATGGGCCACAACAGAGCAAACCCACAGCAGAGTCAGGCGAAGTTGATGAATATTGGTAGGTAGGTCATCACAGAGTAGACCCACTGTAGTCCTGGTAGATATTGTGGTATTGGTGGGCCACCAGAGGTGCAGACCCTCTGCAGTCCTTGTAGAAATTGTGGACAGGCCCACTGTAGTCCTGGTAGAGATGAGCAGCAGCCATCTGTTGCCACTGTGCAGGTGCACAATCACCATCGAAGAGTGTTGCAGAGAAGATAGCAAGTCCATAAACCACCACTTGTGCACTCACAAAGTTTTAGGAATTGTCCTTAGAACCAGCAATGCTGTTATCCAGTCCCTTGCTGAATTATTAACACACGTGCAAACACTAACAGTCCCTACTTCTCGCAAATTGTCCATATAGTATGACCAACAGAAAAGTGTGCAGTGAAATGAATGCTTACAAGTTAATAATATGATGAACTGGTGTCAATTACAATTTTATGACGTAAGAATACAATTACAAAGGTACAAAATACATCATTAAAAACATAACAATACAGATAACATTTGTAGTACAGGCTTTACAAAAGAATAGAAATAAACATATACATCAGTGTTACAAGAATTGTGACATGAGTACAAAAATAAAAGATCAGAATCACTTTTAAAAATTCAACTTCACACAAGAGCATGAAAACAACACAGAATAAATAATGTCTAAGCATCTTTACAAAGAAAATAACAGAGTATTAGAAAAATTCTACAGCATAGCTTTCATCAGCTAAACACATAAAGACAGGAAAAACACAAATACACACAGGTACCCAAACACATAGTGGGATAACACAAAAGGAAAGGACAGGGTTTGTTTTCAGTGTAACATTTGGTACTGCAGTCCACCCCACAACTTCATTCGATAGATCTTTCGTCTTATTTCAACATTTGTTTCCACCAAAAAAAATCCTATCTAAGCATGCTTTCTGTATTTATATGTTCACACATTGCTTACCTCATCATTTATTTCCAAGAAAATCCTACCTATACCTCCTTCCTGTATTCTATTCATATTTCTTTCAAAATGATTATTTCTGATTGTACAACACTCATTTGGGCCCAAATCTTTTTCATGTAACCTTCCAATGCATACTTTACCTATTCTCCATAGTCAGTTTCTTATATAGTCTACCCCCTCTTAAGCTAACTTAAATCTACTGAGCTCAGATATATACCAAGGGACGAGGCAATGCAGCATCACAAAACACAGTTAATATAAACAGCAATGAAAAAAAACGCAGATTTGCAAAGCAAGCAGCATTAAGAAATTAGCAAAAGTCAAATTCAATAACACTATGCCTGGCAAACAGCAGCAACTTATACCTAAACATGACAAAGCTCAAGCAGAAAAAATATTACACTAAAATGGCCATGTCTAATACCTATGTCACATCTTAACATTAGAGTGATGCATCACAAAAACTTACGCTAGTAGATAAGTTACCAAATCATAAAAAATAATTTATGCAATTCCTGTGAAGGGAAATGTCTTTTTGTGCTCCCTCATTTTTTTGGATAGATCATAAAATTATTTACTGGATCTGTAGGCATAAAATATTTATATTAGTACATATATTAAATTTTATTTTAACCAATGCTGCAGTGCAGCTAGAAACTTGATATTAAACAAAATATGTAAATAAATACATAAAGCAAGCCATATGGCATTTTTCTCAACTAGCAAGACAATAGCTGTGAAATGTTTCGCATCGTTTCATTAGGCATTTCAATAAATATCATAAATTACGAGCTCCACAGTATGCTTTCAGTAGCGCGTACAATGGCCTTCCCTTTCTGTTTTTTTCTACCTGTGCTTCTAACGAGGCACTCAAACTAATGGCTTGTTCTCCAGGTGTCTGACACAGCTGTGTGCCCACGACGCACATGCAGGTGGTCACTTAACATTCTTATGGAAATATTTACGACAGCAGTTTCCACTACAGTGACAGTCTCATATAAAAACATTTCACAGGTCAAGAATTTTATTGACATAAACATACCTCAACAGCATAATACACATCGTCGTCGTAAAAATAAGATCATAACACCTCAGTCAAATGTCAAAAACGTCATAGCTTCCTCCAATGATTTCAAAACCTAAAGAAAATTCTCTGCTCATTTCGGTAGTGTCATCTACCTCAAACGTACTTTAAAAATTATGATCTCATACCAAAATACATCATTCAAAGCTCTCATAGTATCACAATGGTACCAAAAAAATATGAACAGTGCAAAAGGTACAGACAAAGTACAATTTCTTAAGTGTGAAGTAATCCAACTCTGTAATTGCGTAAACATGTGTCACTGACGTAGAAAAAAAATGTTTGTTTCTCTGTTAAATGATCAGATAGCTGTGTAATTTATGTGTTAGAGAAATATGGTACCGATGTGTTAAATTGTATAAGCAAATACCATATTAGCTAGGGCTCCTTGTGCTTGCCAAACACATGGTACACAAAGTAGGCGTGTACCCCCCTGAGGTTTATTGTAATTGTATCCTCAGGTATTACAGCTTACAGCAATGAAATGAAATGTGTCACGAAAAACTTTCTTTGTAATTCAAAAATCTCTAAAAATAAATGTCTTAAGTACAAAATTAATCACTCAAATACGTGTCCAGTAGCGCTAAATGTGCGTCTTGCTCTAAGATAATCTCTGGGAAGTGTCGTAGTTATTGTCCTCCGAAAGCTAAGTTCTGCAGAAGTCAATGTACTTACCTCATGATACACAAAAGTGGAATGCTTTGCGTATAGATATCATACTTATTACGCTTATTGCCGTGATGAAGAAAGAACTGTGCTGTAACGTATTGTTGTGCTACAGAAAAGGCTGTCTCATTGTAGCAATAGCACAAAAGTCACCACTAAAACATGTCTCACTTTATAGAAGAATTCAGAAAAAACTGTGCAGATATAAAACAGATACACCGCAAAAGCGACATTGTAAATTGTCACTCATTAGTAACATCGTGATATAATCGTGTAGCTGTCACATAAACTAACCACTGTGTCATCTGGCATTTCACCTAAAGCACCTCAAATCCAGAATCCACTCGTAAGCAAACCAAAATGTTGCATGTTAACAGTTTCTCAGTGTGACAAATTGTACAAGTAGCGTGAAGTGAAAATTGCAAAGACTAAGTTAAAAAGCAGATTATCTGTCAATAAATGGTTTTACATGAGAAATGTGGTGCAATCTTTTACCCTTTGCTCTTCTCAGTACGCAGAGTTTCAACTTGAATGCAAGTATCATGCGGTATTCGTCCGTAAAGAGTACGGGAATTTTGCTCAAGGTTAGCGTCAATGTTATTTTTCTCGGAGCCAGCCGGCGCACGCAGCTGCCTGCGGTGCGAGTCATTGTCTGTTTCTTTGTTGGCGCGCGCCGTTACTGGGATTAGGAGGCCTAACTTCCACAAATTCGCCTTGCCCAGAAGGCCCAGCTCTGTTTAAAGCTCGCCAGTTCTGATGGAGTTCAGGTCTGTCGTTACGATCATATCGCCTGTCGTCATGTCGGTAGTTTACATAGTTTCTTTCTTGTCTGTTACGTGGTGGAGAATTTCTGCCTGAGTCGTAACTGCGCGCTGGACCGTTGCGTCTAAAGTTATTCTGTCTCCCTTGATAATAATAGTTTTGGTTCCCATATTGTCTGTTTCTCTGATTGTCTCTGTGATAGTCATTACCGCGGAAAGGTGATCTTTCCCTGTAACTATTACTCTGCCAGTGGTTGTCATATGGGTGGTGTCTGTTTTGGTCACGATTTGCGTTGTAAGAATAGACTTGTCGTGTCCAGTTATTATTTCTGTCGTCACGGAATTGTGACGGATGTGCCCTGTAGTGATTGTTTTCCCGTTTTCGCATCCCGCGACTGTCTGTGTCAATTTCCAGTTCTTGTAACAGTCCCTGAAAAGCTTCAATGTCGTCTTTGCAACGTCCTGCTAAAATAATATGTCTAAAATGTTCGGGCAGTTTGATTAAGCAAATGCGGATGAGTTCTGAGGGGCTGTATGGGTTTGACAGGTATTGATTCTTGTGCAACATGTCTTCAAAATATTTGACAAGACTGGAAAATTCAGATTGTTCGAAGTGTTTCATCATCATGATGCTGTGTTTTACTCGGTCCTGTGTGGCTTGAGACCAATATGCTGAGAGGAAGGCATGATAAAAATCTCCTTCACTGTGACAATCGTGAATGACCGATCGCATTCTTACAGCTGGTTCATTCTCCAAATATCCACACATAAATTCTAATCTGTGTTCTAATGACCAGTTGGGAGGAAAACAATGAGAGAATTGATGGAGCCACGCTTGTGGATGAATGTCGTTGGCAGAATTCTTGAATGTTTTGAATTTACGTGTAGTAATGAACAGCTTATAGTCAAAATCATCATGTCGGCGAGTCACATATCGGTCATTGTTACGTCGTGTCGGCGGTTCCATATCAAAATTCGGTGCACCTTGCCAATTCCTTTCATAATTACCGAAATGCTCTGTGTTATTATTTTGTGGCTGTTCCGTATTTCTATGTCCCTCTTCCCTTATTGGGGCGCGAGTGTCCTCTGAAATACGTAATTCTTGTATTACCTGTGTCAACTGATCTTGTACTTCCCGCATTTCTCTTTTGTATTGCGTATTAATTTGATTCTGATTTTGTTTGAATTTTCTTATTTGTTCATACTCTTCTGTGTCAGTGAAGGCTACGGGTCTTGTGTCATTCAGATCATCATCTACCTTTGTAGATAAGTTAGTGACCTGATCCGAAAGTTCGGCTACTTTCTCCGATAGTGAACGCATTTCCTCAGTGTGTTTTTCTGAACCAAGTTTCAGAGTGTCCATTTGTGTTGAAATCGAATCTACTGTGTTCTTTAAGTTGTCCTGAGTTTTTGCCAGTTGCGTAACCGAATCGGTAGATGCAACTGAGTCAATTTTAGCCCACAAGGTCTCATGATTTTCATGAACAATGGTTTGCAGCTCTTTTATGGCTGCTTCGTGATTCTGTAATGCATTTTCATGCCGCGAAAAAATAGGCTGAAAATGCTCACAAATTTGTGTTTTTACGTCATTACAGACTTTTTGACATTTCGATTCAATGTTATGTAACTCAGTAGTTAAATCTTCACGTGTTTGTTCAAGTGTGGTGTCTAACTTCCGAAGATTTTGTTCCATTGTGTCTAACTTTTGCTGTGTTTGTCTCTGGTGTTGTTCCATTGTGTCTAACTTTTGAAGATTTTGTTCCATTGTGTCTAACTTTTGAAGATTTTGTCCCATTTGTTGCATTAATTGCAATAATAATGTATTAGTGTCTGGAATCTGTTTCTCTATGCTTTTTGGCAGTGGATTTTCACCGGCAACATTCACATTTTGACAAGCAGAAAATGTGTCTTGACTCATTTGAGAAAACGGTGAGGACGCAAAACCTGAATCTACAGTATTTGCAAAATTGTGTCCTATCATTTCGGATTCCTGAGGCGAGCTGTTGCCGACCGATCGATCGATAATGCTTCCCTGTTCACTACCTGTTTGACTGTCTACGCCATTGTTTGACGCCCGCTCCATTTCCCTATGCACAGTTACCAAATTACTACTTTGAACATTAGTTAACTCATTACACAGTGGCGCTAACACATTGCTTTCGTCTTCACTGTCGTTTCTCAGTTTACTTTGGAGCCGAGTGTTACGTTTTTCACACGCCATTATTGTGACAATATTTCACACGATAACACAGAAAAGCACAATTTGAATAGCAAAAATAAGAGAACACATTAACATAGCACTGAAAATAATATGTAGTTAATTGCAAGCGCAGCTGCGAAATACTTGTTGCAAATCTACATGCATGCCACAACTGTTTTACATTACAACAATGAAAGACTGCAACTACAAAGGAGATTCTCTCTACAATTACGCGCTAGCAATAAACAAAAGCTACACTAAATACACAAACTACAAGAAAAAATCAGAAGATTCCAGTGAGGTATCCTGGCAGGGTCGCCATATGAAACGTCCCCTTTGAACAATTATACATATGAAACGTCCACTTAGAACAATTGTACAAGACTGTGCTTAACCTGGCACACAATAATTTTAGCGCAACGCGATCTGACTATCAAAAATCCCTGCAAAAGAATGGCCCTGACAAACATTAAACTATACCTTTCACAAATCACTTACCTCACAAAAATCTTCGCTGCTCGAACTACTGCAATACAGCGAGTGCCACTACTGCCAGCTAAATAAAAGATTCAAACTACTGAAGGCACTAACTACTGATAGGGATAGTTAGCAAATGAAAGATATTAATAGAGAACAAACACTGTATTTACCTTAATAGTCATCAATAGTCATAATATATACAGCAGCTCATGACATCAATTTTTACAAATTTCAAACTCCGCCATCTCTGTCCTCACATCCACCACTGCTGGCGGCTCCCCTCCAACTGCCCAGCGCTACGCGCTGTTCGCATCCAGCTATAGCAGTTCATGACAACAATGGCAGGCAACAATGCAAACTAGCCACATACTGCACACAGCACAGCCAGTGATTTTCATACAGAGAGCTACGTGGCATTACCCATATAAAAATCTAAACAGCCTACTTACAGCTACGATCTACTCTCTTCTGCAAGAAGGAAGTCAGTACCAAGACTAATTTATCTGTGCACCGTTCAATCTTTCGACCAACTTTGTTGTATGGGAGCGAAAGCTGGGTGGATTCAGGTTACCTTAACAATAAGGTTGAGGTTACGGATATGAAAGTAGCTAGGATGATTGCAGATGGGAACGATGGCAGGAGGTTATCCACAATGAGGAAATCAAAGAAAAACTGGGAACGAACTCTATAGATGTAGCAGTCAGGGCGAACAGGCTTAGATGGTGGGGTCATGTTACACGCATGGGAGAAGCAAGGTGACCCAAGAGACTCATGGGTTCAGCAGTAGAGGGTAGGAGGAGTCGGGGCAGACCGAGGAGAAGGTACCTGGATTCGGTTAAGACTGATTTTGAAGCAATAGGCTTAACATCAGAAGAGGCACCAATGTTAGCACTGAATAGGGGATCATGGAGGAATTTTATGAAATGGCTCTGAGCACTATGGGACTTAACTTCTGAGGTCATCAGTCCCCTAGAACTTAGAACTACTTAAACCTAACTAACCTAAGGACATGACACACATCCATGCCCGAGGTAGGATTCGAACCTGCGATCGTAGCGGTCGCGCGGTTCCAGATTGTAGCGCCTAAAACCGCTCGGCCACTCCGGCCGGCAGGAAATTTATAAGGAGGACTATGCTCCAGACTGAACGCTTTTAATATTTTTGTGGGATCTGAAATTTAAAAACCTCTGTCACACAGGCCTGTTTTAGCTTCACTGATCAGGATAGTAAAAACCATGCGTATATTAAGGGAATTTTCATTCACAAAGCAGGCTTATCACATTCACACAGTTCAATACTGTTCTATCCTGATTAAATTGAGCTTAACTTAAATTCCATAAGGCAGTGAAGCAATTTCGAAGTCTCGGTGCGACGAAAATTGTCAGTCGATCTCCTGAAAACATTCGTAATAATTATTAACTTTCGGTGATCACATGGGGAAGACCGGAGATCTGCTGGTAAGACCGTGTTAGCCCATTTATTGAAAGTAATAAACTGGATATCTTGAGCGTACAAAACGGCAGGTTCGTCCAGTGTAACACAGCGAAGTAAGCAGACACTGTCAATAATAATCAGTTAAATAATACGCGAACACACTTACTTAAGTTTAGTTCATACAGAATCGCATCAAGATGGCGACTAGCTCAGCAACACATACATATACATCTTCGTTCTTTCACGGCTAATCGGCAAGATCTGAATCATTCTTTTCATAAGAGAATACATAGATAGCAGAGAAGCTATTCCATGGAGTAAATGCACGCTCCAAGGAATAATAGGGCTTGAAACTACTTTGCATTGATAATCATCGTATATTAAAGTGGAATCGGTAAGATAAGAAGAGATATTTCGAGATGTGTACTGAGTTATATAATTTATGAAATTTCTGAAAATATCGCGGAGAGACCGCTGCAAGAGACATTACACACTGAAAGGCATAATCAGTCTTAAATGATGATGATGATGATGGTGATGACGATAATGTTTCAAAATGTAATACGACGCTATAGTCGCCATCGTTTGTTGTATGTTCTTTACGCCGCTGGTCGAAGCCAACTTCCAGTATCGTAATTTCCTTTTTATCTGCGCCGTGTGATTTTGCTGTGCCGTGTACACTGGCTTGCAAAGCATGTACGCAGACGTACATGTGGTGCAGATGCAGACGAAGAGCTGCTCACGTTCCATCCGAGGCAAAGTAGCTCCACGCCACGCTGTCTTGACAATGGCTGAGACGCCACGCACTGCTTGCTTGTCCGTTTGAGGAGGGTTGCAGGTGACGACGCAACACGCACGGCGGCACGACGGGTCGTCGTCGGTAGGCGCTGTCGCCCCGTCTCGTCGCGTCGCGAGCGTAATCCCGGCGCGCCGTGCGGTGCCTGGCGGGTTGCCTGACTTGTGACTTGCAGGCGCGGGGCGGGCAGGTAGGCGGGCCGGAAGTTTTAAGCGGATTACGAGAGGAGAGGCGGGCGGCGTGTGTCGGCCCACGGCGGCTGCGCGCTGCCTGCGACTGTCAGTGTCGAGGCTGCAGCCGTCCGCCTGCGGGACTAAGCCGCGGGCCCGTGGACGGCCCGAGCAGGCGCGCCTCCCTAGCACTAGGCGAGCCGCCTCAGCGACAGGCCGCTTCGGAGGTGAAAATGCCTCATTGCCGTCTTCAGCACTGGTTCGGTGGGGAAATGAAGGGCCTCCTACCACTAGAGGCCAGAGTGCATATACACTACTCTTCGTGAAAACTAAATTCCCAAGAAGAGGACATACTGCAGTGAAATTTATTCTACAGGGTGACTCAATTGCCCCTACCGATGTCAGTTAATGCAACCCGCACTGCTGTATCTGGCCTTCAAAAACCATGCGCGAGATTTTCACATTCTCTCGCTCGCAAACTATTAGTGCTACAGGAGAAACGAACAGGACTTTTTCGTAGGAATCTTAATGTAGCTAAATTTTGTACTGGGATACGTTTTTGGTAGAAGCCGTAATTACCGAGTTATACAAGAAAAACATTCAAATGTGACCTTCAAACGCAACCCCCCCCCCCTCCGACACTCAGCCCCGCCTGTCAGAATTTCTAGTATGTTGTTCGTGGCACTTCCTCCCACCAATGCACAAAAATTTGCGACTGCACGAATTATTTCCCACATTTGACCTTCCTGAGTAGGTAACAGTGACGCAACCGGTGTCAGCACGCGGAAGAACTGAAGCACAAACATACAAGAAGGTTACTGCATCATAGTGTGCGAAGGAAAACGTCAGGACCATCTAACTCAGCACTTAAGGCAACAGCGTAGAACAGACACAATACTCTTCTTAACAGGGCTACGTCTAGTAACTTCACCTGAGGATGACACAAGAACGCCTATCAGCGAACTTTGCATAAAGGAACGCTCTGAAGCCCTGAAGTTAAACATTAGGCCAACCAATAATGCTGCCAGGCACAGAAAATGGGAGCACATTTTGTCACGCAAACGAGGGGAATCACATCATCGACTGCTATAAAAACCTTGAATTACTTCCATTCGCTCTCAGAGATAGGCCACTGCATCTGCATCACTGTTACCGACCGAAGGACAGCTCTACTAGTCGCAGGATGCCCCGGTGAATATAACAACGTGTCTATAGCCGCCTCCACCTTTGCGCGGGCTCAGCACGGCCGTTGATAGACAGCACTGGAAAGAAGACAGAGTGATTGTAAAACTCTTGGAAACAAAATTTCTGTCAATAGAATTATGTCTTAAGGGCGCCCCGGACCTGTACACGACCCTACCATCCGCTCGCCTATGCTACACCAACAAGAGGCTATATCTGGTGGGCTCATACAAATTTGGTGCCAGAAAATGGTCTTCTGATGCCATATCGCCTACATTTCTGACACTTGTTATTGGCATGTGCAAGATTGTCAGTTTTTGTACTCCAAAATTGTTAGGGGTTTCGTGGGCACTTGTTGCAAAATCGCGCGTTGACTTGTGAGCAAACGCGGCGAAAATGCTATTTATAAAATTACGAAGAAGCTCAAAGAATGTCTCATATCAGCAGAGGAGAAAAGAGACCCATTTCCAACGTCGCAAATATAGCGTCCACCATGTACATGTGGGGAAGTCTACGTTGGAATGACGATCAGTCAACACCAGGATCACCGAACAAAAGCGGCATTACAGGGTGAGGTAGGTAGGGAAATCGGCTGTGGCGAAGCACGTGCTATGAGACCGGCCACATAGTTAAATTCGCTGTTGCACTCTCGTGCTCAGGGAAGCTATACAAACACACAAACATGACATCAACTTCAGCAAGAAAGAAGAAAGCCCCATGGCAAACGGATCCTGGATTCCCGTGCTGCAAAGAATGGCCGTTGAAAGTAGTAAGGGGAAAACGGCAGTGGTTAATGACCACGGAAAAGACCTTCATCACTGGTGCGCCAGGTGCATATAATACGCTGCCACGAGGTCGACTCCAGTCCATCATCATCAACTGAAGGTGAAGCTTTGACAATGCCAGTCACTCGTGCTAGCGAAACGTAAGGAAAATATCAAACAAACGTCGGTCGAAGAACCCGGGACAGTCGCCAATGAGCAATTTGTCACTTTTTGTCCTGCCTGTGCAAATTTGTAATTTTTAATTATTTTCAATTATACGTGTTCTGTTTTTTGTTAAAGATCTGGTTGTATCTATTCTTCTCCAGCATCACAATTCAAAACTTTCCACGTATTTTTTGCTCCATTCCTTTTCTTGGTCCACATCTCTGCTACGTACGAGTGCAATGCTCGAGACGTAGCCCTTCGCCAGTTTCATCCTTAATTTCAAGCTCAGCTTGCTGGAGAGCTGAGTCCTCTTCTTGTAGAACGGGGCTTTGGCTGTGTCGATTCTTGCTTGAGTTTCATTTGTGTCGTGGGCATCAGTAAGTTTGTCAGGTACTTGAACTGCATCACTTTCTCCAGTTATCGATTGCTGACAGTTAACCTCAGAGGTTTCTACCGTTTTGATATCCACATCACTTTTCATTTTTCGATGTGGATTTCCATGCCAAATTTCCTTCCAATTTCCACCAACCATTCCATCATGCGTTATAGCTGTCTTTGATTTTTGGCGAGCACTACCAGGTCATCTGCATGCCTGATGATGCTGATGAGTCGTCCTCCTATCCAGAAGCTTCCGAATTCTTTCAAAGCTTCTTTCGCCAGCCATTGTCCATATAGTCTGAAAAGCCTCGGCGAGAGACAACATCCTTGTGTGACTGCTCTTCCGATTTCCAAAGCGTTTCTCTCTCCATAGTTCAGCACTTTTACTCTTAATCCCACGTACAAGCTGAGAATTAGTCTCTGGTCTCTCCAGTTCATTCCTGTCTCCTTAAGGACGTTCATCAATGTTGTCCAGTTGACTCTGTCGGTAGCATTTGGCAGTCTATAAAAGAAGTGCAAATTTCTTCGGTAACAGCCAAAACTCTCTCCAACAAAATCTTCACCGTGCCGATGTAGCCACTGGTTCTCTTTTCCTTTTCTAAATCCAAACTGGTCCAGCACATATCAGCGATATAGTAGATCTCTGAGTTTCGATTCGCAATACGTGTCGTGGCACAACACTAGCAGGCAAGCGAGTCAGTCTGCCCACATTGTCGTATCGAATTACTCGTAGTTCGCGCCTACACTCGGGCAACCAAACGCATAAATTTCCAAAACGAGCTGCTGTTGTTAGGCAGGCTCGCGTGTTGCATGCCAGCATTGCTAGGACACAATTAATGCCCATACTGAACATCCGTAATGTTTGTGAGTCCAAAATATCAAGAGATGCTCTGCCCACTGATGTGCGTCTGTTTTCCGTACGTCTTGTAGTTGTCGCGCAGTCGTCTTCTGAAACCCTGGAGGCACTTATCAGTAATCCTGTATAACTCGTGGAGGTCCGTGGTCCTAGAACGTGCGGTTACTGTGTCGGTAGGACGCGATGCGAGCCAGCAAAATTAGCTCTCTCTCTCTCTCACTCTCTTTCTTTTTCCCCCTCTTTCTCTTTCCACTCCCCTTTGTCGACACCGGAAGCTGTATGCAGGGCCCAATGCTGGAACGCAGCCACGGCATAAAAATTAGAACAACTGCCAAATGTCGGCGAGCGCTCGCATTTAATTGCCGCCTGTCGTCTACAAACGCAGAAAATTCACGGCCCGCGGGAATGCGACACTCCAGACGCCGGGGTCACCGACACACGCTTATTTTTAATTCCGCCTCTTTCCGCTTCCGCCGAAAATATTTGTTAGCCACGCTGGCGAAATTAAAGCACACAGAAAAAAAGATACATACGAAATGTACACACTCGTTTCACTAAAAGCTCCACAACAGTATAAACAACTGTTTTGCTCTGACCCCGTGGTTGGTTACTGAGGAGAATATTACAAGGTATTAACCTTCATTAAAATTTCGCAATGCCCATAAAAACAATAACAAAAACAGGAGAAAAAAAAAGAGATTTAGAAAAGTTGGTGGATGGAAGGAACGACGAGTTAACACAGATGTCCACTCAGCAATTTTTTGCTTAGCTGATGTCCGTCTGATGCACAGATATCACATTAAATTATCGTAAAATGACTGTTTTACACAAATTTGCAGTGACACTATTACGAAGCGCTGTGTAAGATGCTCCGCAATTTGTTTACGTTACGTCATCTTATATTTCACCTAAAATGTTTTTATTGTGCTGTAGCAGTTTCGACTTTTGTGCCATTGTCAAGCATCCACAAAAACATAATACAACGTAAAGATTTGATATCATGTTATGGCATATAAGCAGGTTAAAAACAAAGCTAGTGTACGGATGTTTCACTATTGATGGTAGTAGAGTCAATAATTGTTATGAGTGACATGTTTAGATTTGTGTTATATACATGTAGGTCGAAATCAGTCACCGTGGTGCAGAGATAACAACGTTGACTCACGAAAAAAGTGTCAGGGACAGAATTGTCTATAACCTACACGTACAATAACGAAAATCTAAATTAAAAGTGCTGCATGTAAGTGAAGCCGGTCGCGGTTGCCGTGCGGTGCTAGGCGCTGCAGTCCGGAACCGTGGGACTGCTACGGTCGCAGGTTCGAATCCTGCCTCGGGCATGGATGTGTGTGATGTCCTTAGGTTAGTTAGGTTTAAGTAGTTCTAAGTTCTAGGGGACTGATAACCTAAGATGTTAAGTCCCATAGTGCTCAGAGCCATTTGAACCATTTGTAAGTGAAATGTGTCTGTGTTTCATGCTACTGAAAATAGTCCAATAAATTGAAGGGTGAATAAAATCCTTCCCCGCGTTAGGCCACGTCATCAACAACCATTAAACCTACTATAAAGCCGACGTTTCGACCATCATTGCAGTCATGCTCCTCTGGGTGAATAAATTGGTGGGTTCTGAACATGGTCTTCCCTATAAATACATTATATACGTCTTCAGTCAACCGAGATAATATATATACACGAGGGCTGTCCAGAAAGTAAGTTACGATCGGTCGCGAAATGGAAACGACTATGAAAATCCGATAAAGCTTTGCAAAGATGTGTTGGGCAGTGTCTCTAGTATGACTCTAGGTAGAATTATGTCGCTCTTTTCATTCCTGAGCTCTTAGTGAGCGCGTAAAGATGTTATAGAAAATAGTGTCTCCCGCCAAGTACGAGGGCCTGGTGAGAATTTTCCCCTGAAGCTATGCAACCAACATTACATAACTGTCGTGCGGTTTCTTCTTCACGACGATTCTCAGCCTCATTCTGCAGGGGCAATGAAGATGTTCCTGCATCGTTTCAATTGGAAATGTTTGATTACCCACAATACAGCCCGTAATTGTCTTCCACTGAGTTTCATCTCTGCTCAAACGAACCGCTGGCTACGAAGACAACATTTTGGCACAGACAACGAGCTTTAGACCAGCGTAGAGAATTGGCGGAAAGCACTGGCGGCTGCCTTCTATGACGAGGGTATTGGAAAGTTGGTACAACGCTGCAACGAATGTCTGAGTCAGAACGGCGACTACTTAGAGAATTAGCTGAAAGTTGTAGCTAACTGTTACAAATGAAACATTTCTGATTTTCACTGTGATTTTCATTTCGCGATCAATCGTAACTTACTTTCTGGACAGCCCTCGTATACAACGACATAAGACTCTGAGTTAACTGAAAACGTTGAGCACACACATCGCATTTCTTATTTTCTTGAGATCAAAATTTCTGATTTTAGTGAAGCCACTAGAGAGCCTGTCGTCAGTTACAGAAGACACTATGAAGCTGTCGCTCTAGGTACAATTTCCGCGCGAGTATATATGGGGAGTCATCGACAAATAAGAGTATAGAAGAATCTTCAGGCGTGTCCTAGCGCGTAGAAACTTCAGAATTTTTGCAGATGGTGCAGTTACCTAAACTAAAATTATAAATTAAACTCCTCCCGAACAGGCTACGGAGGCCCAGCGGTACCGATCGGTAAACTCCTCCCGAACAGACTACGGAGGCCCAGCGGTATCGATCGGCCGCAGTGTCATTCTCAGCCCACAGGCGTCAGTTTAGAAACAAAACTTTCTACGCACTCTTGCTGTAGACTCGATGACTCGATGCCATATGATCCCAGCGAATTTCTGTGCGCCGGACGCAGCTGCTTCGCGTATCTACAACGTGATTTCGTATTAACAAAAAAACCTCGGAGTTTATACGCAAATCTATTGAACGACATATCGCACAACGATATATTTGTGCACGTCCATTCGGTGGAATTTGTGGGTACTGATTGTTGGGAACTATGTTGCGAATAAAGTCAGCAGCAAAGAAGTAACAATTTTATACTTCATATGAATTGTATGTTACTTGGGACATGTCAGAATGAACAGGCACCACGCATTCATATAACTCCCTTGCCTCAATGGGCAACGAGTTCAGTATCTTCAGTGTGAATGCACACTTCGTCCTACCAGCGGCAATCTAAAATTAGCAAGCATGGAGTACATTGACGGGGACGACATCGGAAGTTCAAAATGGCTCTGAGCACTATGGGACTTAACATCTCAGGTCATCAGTCCCCTAGAACTTAGAACTACTTAAACCTAACTAACCTAAGGACATCATACACATCCATGCCCGAGGCAGGATTCGAACCTGCGACCGTAGCGGTCGCGCGGTTCCAGACTGAAGCGCCTAGAACCGCTCGGCCACCCACGGCCGGCACGTCGGAAGTTCACTGAGGCTTTTTGCGGATGATGCTGTGGTATATCGGGAGGTTGTAACAATGGAAAATTGTACTGAAATGCAGGAGGATCTGCAGCGAATTGACGCATGGTGCAGGGAATGGCAATTTAATCTCAATGTAGACAAGTATAATGTGCTGCGAATACAAAGAAAGAAAGATCCCGTATCATTTAGCTACAATATAGCAGGTCAGCAACTGGAAGCAGTTAATTCCATACATTATCTGGGAGTACGCATTAGGAGTGATATAAAATGGAATGATCATATAACGTTGATCGTCGGTAAAGCAGATGACAGACTGAGATTCATTGGAAGAGTCCTAAGGAAATGCAATCCGAAAACAAAGGAAGTAGGTTACAGTACGCTTGTTCGCCCACTGCTTGAATACTGCTCAGCAGTGTGGGATCCGTATCAGATAGGGTTGATAGAAGAGACAGAGAAGATCCAACGGAGAGTAGCGCGCTTCGTTACAGGATCATTTCGTACGGGCTTTTGTTGAAGTTTCGAGAACATACCTTTACCGAGGAGTCAACCGGTATATTGCTCCCACCTACGTATATCTCGCGAAGAGACCATAAGGATAAAATCAGAGAGATTAGAGCCCACACAGAGGCATACCGACAGTCCTTCTTTTCACGAACAATACGAGACTGGAATAGAAGGGAGAACCTATAGAGGTACTCAGGGTACCCTCCGCCACACATCGTCAGGTGGCTTGCGAAGTATGGATGTAGATGTAGATGTAAATATAGAGTGTGGATATGTGGGGCTAGGAGAGAATGTGATCCAGCCGGGGAGAGTGCCGAGATAAGTCGGCGGCCGAATAGTGCAGTGGTTAACACAGCTACCTAATAAGCATGACGTCCCGAGTTCGAGTCCCGGTTTGGCATACATTTTTACTCATGTCCGCTGCTTCCGCGTAAAGTTCCGATATAATATTTTCCTTTCCTTTCTCCCCCCCCCCCCTCCACCTTTAATATACATACCGTAATTTATACGACATGCATGACACGGCAGTTTTTCATGCATCTCTGGGTTTATGATAGGCAGGTGGTCTTTACCCCAACAGCGACTGTTGTCTGACACACACACACACACACACACACACACACACACACACACAAGCGCAAGCATACTTTTTATAGTATGTATGAATTTATACATTTGTATCGTTCGGATATTCATGACGTGAAGCCCGGGGAAGGGGGTTTCGGTAATGCTGCTATGTTAAGCTGTCATTAAGGGGAGATGTGTAGATCCTCATGACACATACATAAGGCACCATGAAGGTTGCTTCAAATGGCGAGGATCGGCTACTTAGATGCTGGTGTAGATCTAGATAGAGTGACGGGGAGTGGCGGCGGAATCTGAAGGCGTCTGCGGCGAGCGCCCGAGTCGGCAGAAGCGTGCCGGCCTGGGTAGGTCATTAGCTGTGCTTGCGCCTCGGCGCCTACCCGGGAAAGCCATTACTGCAGACGAGCCAGCGCAGCCGCCGCGAGTGGCGACCTCGCCGGCCTTAAAGGAAAACCGCGTGTGTACACGACACTGCTGCCGCACGAGGCGGCCAGAGCGGAGTCTGCTGCAGCCAACAGTTCGCGCCTTCACGGAGAAAATCTTGCCGCATACACTCCAGCCCCTGACAAACCTCTCTCTCTTTGTTCTGTTTAGACACACTAAAGGATGAAGAGCATGGTATCAGTTTCCTCGACGGAGAGATCGTTACAGACGGAGCACAAGCGCCGAACAGGGAACAGGAACAGATACAGGGGGGAGGGTGGGGGTAGAGGGGTGAAAAGAGGGAAAAAGTAGTCATGGACAGTTGGCTTCATGAGCCCTGCCTCTCCCCCTAAAAGGGCATTTTATAGAAGTTCTTTCTTTTTTGCATATATCAGTTTCTAAATCCTGCCCAGTTATCTTCTGCGGAATAAAGAAGCACGAAAACTAAAGGTCTCTTAACGTCAAGGAACTCTAGAAGTTTATCAGTTGAAGATATTAGGTCTGTGTACGAGTCTGCGATCGTGTTTTGTTCATTGTAAACAACTGTCCACTTCTTATTTAATTTAAAATATTACTAGTTTTAGTGTTCTTGCCATCAACGAGACTTTGTTTCGTTTAATCACTTTCATCTTGTCTGATTATTCCGTTGGTCCTTAGCAGAACAACATTATAATAAATGAAAAGCTCTACATTGCTTATGTCCTACAGGATAGTTTACTGAGTTTACCCGTTTTCAGCTTGGAAGACCTTCATCAGACAAAGTTTGGTCATAGCCCTGTAAATCATTTTCTTCCGACGACTCGCTTTATATACTGTATGATGCCAAAAGGTTTGCTATAAGTAGGTTGTACACTACTTTCTAAAATTCTATTCTGATTTCATTTACGTATATTGTAGCATTGCTTATGTTTTACTGTTAGACACACAACTTGCCCATATGAATATTTTTAGCTGATAAACACGAATATCCTATTCTAAACACTTGAATCTGTGAAGCTGGACACTTAGCATACGTCATCACTGGTGCTCTGTACTGTATATAGCTCGTTAAGTGTACAACACTCTCAGATCATCAGTAGCACTTGTCCGTGTACATGCGTATACAAAGCATTTGACGTTGATACTCGTATTGCTTGGACATAAATGCAGTTATATATATGGTGTCTGTTCCTTCGGACATGTCCGGAAGGACACCATACCGTAGAGTCCCGTTAATCCGAACTAACTGGGTTCCAATGGTTCAAATGGCTCTGAGCACTATATGACTTAACATCGGAGGTCATCAGTCCCCTAGAACTTAGAACTACTTAAACCTAAATAACCTAAGAACATCACACACATCCATGCCCGAGGCAGGATGCGAACCTGCAACCGTAGCAGTAGCGCGGTTCCGGACTGAAGCGCCTAGAACCGCTCGGCCACCGCGGTCGGCGATTCTCTTATCATAATAGTATGTTATGCCCGACGGTCAACTCATCCTTTTTATGTACTAACAGATTTTTACGTTTCCGTACCTTAGTTGGTAAAAACGCATAAACTTAAGACCATATACCTTGGTAAGTGACAAAAATTTCAACTTCATACGTCTATCCCTTCGCGAGAAAAAGTGTTTTCAACAATCGCACAGACAGACGAACAACAAATTGAGCTAATTACTAATGCAAACAAATCATTATTATTATTATTGTATTAAACATTTAATACGTTACAGCGTTTCTGAAAAATAATTATTATATTACATTTTTAACAAAGTTCGTAAGAAATATAAAAATGTACAAAAATTCATAGAAACACAACTACGGGGTACGTAAAGCAGAAATCACACAGCAAGTTGGACTAGAAAAATACAGAATAAATTTATGAGTTAATAAAATGGAAGGAACATGCAGTACGACAAAAAATACATAGAACAAGAAATGCAGAATAGAAATACAAAAATAAAACACTGATCCACAGTGTTAAGACCAGAATCATTATATGCATGTGAATGCTTAGAGGTGAGCTATAAGCTCGACAGAATACGGATTTTGGAAAGGCACACTGTTAGAAAACTAATGGGTGCAAAAAAAACTAAACATGTTTTAAAAATGAGAAGTCATGAGATCAACCAAAATATAACAAATAATGGTATAGTGAAAGTTAATCTTCTTCGGACCACTCTACCGACCAGGTGAGAACAGACTAATTAAAATGATATTTCTGTATTTCTGGAAAAGAAATTAACTACGGCGTGCATTACATAAATAACGGAAGAACTAGGAAGAAACAACATCAAAGAATACGAAATAACGGCAATAAAGCTTCTTAAGAATAAAATACTAAATTTAGAAGGCTTCCAAGCCAGAGGAAATAAGAAACAGGGAACAACACATGCAGAACAAGGGAAAAGACAGCTTGTGGAGAAAATGTATGAGTACAGGAAAATTAGGAAACACCAAAGAATGAAGAGAAGACTCTCCCTCACTGCTTCCCTTCTATAGGTACTTATTCTCCAGCATATCTCGACCCACTAACGCTCCTAGAAGGAACGATACCGCGATAAATAGCTCAGCCACAATATAGGGATGATTCAAGGTTTTTAATAATGCCATAAGAAGGTCATAACGTTATTTGTACAGGTTCTTCACAGGTTTTTACAGACTTGTGCTGTGGGTGAATTACTTGCTTGAACCGTGCGTTAACTCTAGTTGTCAAAACAGCAACGCTGGAGGTAACTTAATTGAGAACGAAAGCGGGAGAGAGAGAGAGAGACACAGAGAGAGAAGGCAGAATCCTACAAAGTACATCTACCCTTTTCTGTGCTAGACCCAGGCAGCGCACTTGCTAAGTCTTCTCAGAATCCTGCCGATTTGCTCGCGCGGCATTTTCGCGCAGAGGCGTGGCGACAGTGGCGCCGGATGGTGCAGACACCGTGCAGCGAGAGTTGATATTGGGCAATTTCACACGACGAGAGACGTTCTTAGCCGGTTAAATTCGCTGGAAGGGAAATTTTTCCCCGCCGCT
Source organism: Schistocerca cancellata (assembly GCF_023864275.1). Taxonomy (NCBI): domain Eukaryota; kingdom Metazoa; phylum Arthropoda; class Insecta; order Orthoptera; family Acrididae; genus Schistocerca; species Schistocerca cancellata. Next base: position 405,296,475 of record NC_064630.1, read on the forward strand.
AAGCGCGCCAGTGGATATTGGTTCACGCGGATTGGGAATCCGATATCTGGCCGCGCGCGCTGAGGTGGCGGAGCGTGGGCGGGGACTTCGTTAGCGCTGCGAGACCCTTCCCCCGCCCCCTAACCACCCCATCCCCGCACTTACCCCCGCATGTACGTAGTCTGCGGCAGTGCTCGGGAGGCCGCTGGCAACTTCCATGTCGCTACTTACCGAACAAGTGTTCGCTGCGTGGCGCCACTTGCACCCCATTTTTACCCGCAAGCTTCTAATTTTCCATCTCTGCAGTGCACCTTCCCACTGCTGCTATACACCATATCGTCACCTCAACCTCGACACTCCTATTCGTATCACCTGTCGATTTTCTCTCTCACTATTATATTTACAACACTCACACGACTCTTCTGCTAGGAACTTGGGTATAATTCTGGACAGTTACTGCACTCTATAAGAAATTATCACTTCATTCACTACTGAACTATAAAAAAGTATATCCTCTTGAGCTTAAAAAGAAACGCCTAGAATCACTAATAGTCCCTATAGTTGATTATGGTGACATTCTTCAAGGGCTTTCGTATGAGAACTTACGCTGGCTGGAACTAGCGTTAAATGCTTTCGTGCAATACATTCGTGACGACCACTCCTGTCTGCAAACAATTATCACGGGGACTTGCCGATATGCACAGAGACTATTATGCCCTGTGTTCCCTGCATCGTCTTCTCAATCTTTGCACTCTCTCGTATTTACCTTCAACTCTTACAATACTACCTGAACAGCGCAGCCCAAATACTCGTTTCAGCAAAGTAAAATCCTTTCTGTACCACTAAAAAAACACAGTAATCTTCTCAAAATCTTTTTCTATATCATGAACCCGGCTTTGCAATGATCTTGCTAACAATCTCTGAGTAACTGAACTCCTTTCGAAGTTCAAAACACAGCTAATTGTCCAACTTCTACTATAAAATGTATCTCTTTTATATGATTATCAACACCTCTTCCTACCCTTCCATTTTCAATACTATCCTCTTTTATTATTTCTGATAATAGTAAACTCGGCTTCAGAAGTGAAAAGCTAATCAAATTAACAATTTTTTACTCATAATGTCCTTTATTATTACAGTACTATTAATGCCAATTATCATTACTGGATGTCTATGTGTACTCGTATTACTGGATGTCTGTGTATATATGTTCATATGTGTGATGAAAGAAAGGCCTTTAGTCCTAATATGGTCAGGGTAATAAATAAATAAATTTCTATATGCACTAATGACAGTTATCGATGCTATTTATTTATTTACGAGGGCGGGCGTCCGTTGCGGCCGAGCGGTTCTAGGCTCTTCAGTACGGAACCGCGCTACTGCTACGGTAGCAGGTTCGAATCCTGCCACGGGCATGGATGTGTGTGATGTCCTTAGGTTAGTTAGGTTTAAGTATTTCTAAGTCCAGGGGACTGATGACCTCATAGGATAAGCTCCATAGTGCTTAGAGCCATTTGAACCATTTTTTTACGAGGGCTGTTCGGAAAGTAAAGAACGATTTGTCGCCAATTGGAATCCACAGTGAAAATCCAATGAATCTTTGCACAGATGTCTTGGGTAGTATATCTAGTATGCCCATTGACAGCAGTACTCCATTCTTGGCACAGTGAGCCCTTTAAGATGCCTAGAAAATGGTGTCTCCCGCTACGTATGGGTGCCTGCCGAGAGATTCCGCCTGATACCATGCAACCCCACACAACGTAACTGCCATACAGTTCCTTCTTCACAACAGTTCTCGGCGGCACATTTCAGGGGCAATGAGGATGCTCCTGCAGTGTTTTATAAGGAAAGTGATTGATCACTCACGATGCTGGCGGACTTGGCTCCCTCTGAGTTTCTTCTTTGCTGAAACGAACCACTGGCTATATAGACAACACTTTAGCACCGACAACGACCTGCAGCCCAGCGTAGTTAATTGTCGGAAAGCACAGGATGCTGCCTTCTGTGACGAGGGTATTGGAAAGTTGGTACTACGCTACGACAGACGACGAAGTCGGAGCCGCGGCTATGCAGAGACGTAGCTGGAAGGTGTAGCTAACTGTTGCAAATGAAACACTGACGATTCTCGTTGTGGTTTCGCGACGGATCATTCCTTACTTTCCGAACAGCCCTCTTCTGTACTCACTGACGACTTCAGATTCCTTCACGACGTTCTTTGCAATACCCACGGAGGAGTCACTGAATCTACAGATTAGAATGCCACTGAATGATGTGAAGGAAACCACGATGCAAAAATTCCTAAACAGAGTTAGTTTTCTGAGAGTAAACAATAGTAGCGCTAGAGATGGTAAAGTTGAAGTTTGAGTTAAGTTGCTACAGTAGTAGTAAACTGATATTTACTGTTTATTGTTAGCATCAATAATAGTGATAATAATAATAGTAACACTTGTTATTGTATTTTTAACGTTAAAGTCATTTTTATTTTAATTAAATTTAGTGTAGAAAAATAATTGTAGACGGAAAAAATGGTGAATTGAAAATAGCAGGTAACAGATTGTGATTTTAAATAAATAAATTAGTCAACAGCCGTAGCAAAGGACATATACACATAAGACAAAACACTCACACTTCACTAAGGAAAGACACACAAGGGAGGAAAAACTTTCCAATTAGGTAGTCCGTCGAGTGCATCTGAGGCAGAAATGTCATACAAATTAAATTTTCGATTCTTCTCAAGAAACCATCTTGCAGCCATTCCACCTTGAAACAGTCCGGTTAGAGACACAAGAATAACTGGTGAAGAGAAGTGAAGAAAAAAGAGATTTGTGGAACAGTTTCAGTAAAGGAAGGGATCAGTTGATAGGCCAGGTCCTTGGTACCAAGGAATCGTCGGGTTAGTAATGAAAGGAGCTGTAGATGGAGGTAAAAATTGTAGACGGAGACCAAGGATTAAGCACAGAGGCTGCAGTAATTGTTCGGAGCCGGCCGGTGTGGCAGAGCGGTTCTAGGCGCTTCAGTCTGGAGCCGCGCGACCGCTACGGTCGCAGGTCCGAATACTGCCTCGGGCATGGATGTTTTTGATGTCCTCAGGTTAGTTAGGTTTAAATAGTTTTCAGCTCTAGGGGACTAATGACCTCAGATGTTAAGTCCCGTAGTGCTCAGAGCCATTTGAACCATCAGTTATTCGGAGATGAAGAGGCTTGCCGAGGGTAGACTAGCATGGTTAGCTCAATGAAACCAGTCTTCGGAATGAAGTGCATAACAATGGTGACCAGACCAGTGAGATAAAATGTCATTAGATGTCACCTTCACATATTACACGGAGGCTCGCTTCCGTAGCCGATGTAACAAACGCACTCCTGTACAGTGGCGCTCGACTCGGAAGTAAGCCGGTTCGAATCCTGGTGGTGGATGACATTGTCACTGACACTCCTTGGCCGGCAACAGGATGACAGCTGGTGGCGTAAAGTTTGTGATCAGCCTTTATGTCAATGTCCTGGGTTAAATCCCAAACCTCTCCGCTGAGTATCGTGAAGCGAGGTAATGATGCGCTGTTCTACATCTACATCTACATCTACATCCATACTCCGCAAGCCACCTGACGGTGTGTGGCGGAGGGTACCCTGAGTACCTCTATCGGTTATACCTTCTATTCCAGTCTCGTATTGTTCGTGGAAAGAAGGATTGTCGGTATGCTTCTGTGTGGGCTCTAATCTCTCTGATTTTATCCTCATGGTCTCTTCGCGAGATATACGTAGGAGGGAGCAATATACTGCTTGACTCTTCGGTGAAGGTATGTTCTCGAAACTTTAACAAAAGCCCGTACCGAGCTACTGAGCGTCTCTCCTGCATAGTCTTCCACTGGAGTTTATCTATCATCTCCGTAACGCTTTCGCGATAACTAAATGATCCTGTAACGAAGCGCGCTGCTCTCCGTTGGATCTTCTCTACCTCTTCTATCAACCCTATCTGGTACGGATCCCACACTGCTGAGCAGTATTCAAGCAGTTGGCGAACAAGCGTACTGTACCCTACTTCCTTTGTTTTCGGATTGCATTTCCTTAGGATTATTCCAATGAATCTCAGTCTGGCATCTGTTTTACCGACGATCAACTTTATATGATCATTCCATTTTATATCACTCCTAATGCGTACTCCCAGATAATCTATGAAATTAACTGCTTCTAGTTGCTGACCTGCTATTTTGTAGCTAAATGATAAGGGATCTATCTTTCTATGTATTCGCAGCACATTACACTTGTCTACATTGAGATTCAGTTGCCATTCCCTGCACCACGCGTCAATTCGCTGCAGATCCTCCTGCATTTCAGTACAATTTTCCATTGTTACAACCTCTAGATACACCACAGCATCATCCGCAAAAAGCCTCAGTGAACTTCCGATGTCATCCACCAGGTCATTTATGTATATTGTGAATAACAACGGTCCCACGACACTCCCCTGCGGCACACCTGAAATCACTCTTACTTCGGATGACTTCTCTCCATTGAGAATGACATGCTGCGTTCTGTTATCTAGGAACTCCTCAATCCAAACACACAATTGGTCTGATAGTCCATATGCTCTTACTTTGTTCATTAAACGACTGTGGGGAACTGTATCGAACACCTTGCGGAAGTCAAGAAACACGGCATCTACCTGTGAACCCGTGTCTATGGCCCTCTGAGTCTCTTGGACGCATAGCGCGAGCTGGGTTTCACATGACCGTCTTTTTTTAAACCCATGCTGGTTCCTACAGAGTATATTTCTAGTCTCCAGAAAAGTCATTATACTCGAACATAATACGTGTTCCAAAATTCTACAACTGATCGACGTTAATGGTGACCCGTCCGTCAGATGGAGACGTTACACTTGGCGGCGCCCTTGAGCCATTCAAGGGGAGTAAGCTATGTGCCGGCGTCTGGGGTACCTTTCTTTCATCATCATCATCATCATCACACAAGCACTACACTACACACATATCCATTACACTCATCTACACTCCACACATCGAGGCTTACGAGAAACGTAGGCAGTGGCGCGTACGTCATAGCACGTGACAGTGCACGTCTTACGAGTGTCAGTGTCTCCGACGGGCAGCGATTTACTGTTTCAGACGAGTTTAATAAGCTTCGTTGATCCATTATGGATCATGGGATGACGGCTGGCATGAACTTCTTGATGCAATAATTTACCAACAGCCGCATGTATTGTAGAAATTTATTTTATTTTATGAACTTCTATGTGCTACCAGCTTCGACACTATATTAATGCCATCTTCAGGCTCCACTCGTCATAGTCGTAAAATCTCTATACACGGAAGCAGCCAAATAACTGGATCCGACACAGACTCTGTCTGTGTCGCCTAGCCACCAAGAGCTGTTGCAGGACGAATTGATTCACGGATCCAGTTATATGGCTCCTTTCGTGTATAGCGATTTTACGACTAAGACGAGTGGGGCCTGAAGATGGCATCAATATAATGCCGAAACTGGTAGTACATAGAAGTTCACAACATGAAATAAATTTCTACAATACATACGGCTGTTGGTAAATTATTGCATCAAGGAGTTTAATAAGTGTTGACTGAGCGTTTAAATTCATGCAAGCCCTCGATAGCACACGACAAAGTTAACACCTTTGGTGGGAACCTTTGGAGTTACATATCGACTTCCCGTGGACCCTGGACGGAGGCGAGCATTCGCTAAGTGTGGCGGACAAGCTGACTAGTGTGATGTCACAAGTTCGTTGCGCGTTCCGTATTTCTCGTGGAGCCTGCCACACATACACGTACGACACAACTCTCACATACCAATAAGGAAAGTGGCCAATGTGCATTGAGGCAGGGTATCATTTGCGACAGGGGTTTCCGAACCAAAAATGTCACACGACATTTATATGTTTTTCAGTACACGAAAATAAAATAATACATTTAAAAATTATGCCGGACACTGATACCACAATTCATCAGTGCTGAGGGCTTTGTGCGTCTTTAAACCGGCTCTGGTACTAGCTGCATGGTATATTTACATGAAAATTCAGTAGAAAAAGAATTTAAGAAAAGTGGTGTTGGTCGCTCATTGAGAGGCTGGAAGGTGTTGCGTTCCCAGGGCGGTTGACGCAGGTCTGGCGTGCGTGAGGCAGGCGATGTCTGAGCGCATTCCAGGCTAATGGAGGGCTGGCGCTGTGCCCGGCACCGGCGCGACACGTCAGAGCCGATAGCAGCCACTGTGCGGTAGGCGCGGCTCACCCCATCTCACGTCACAGCCGTCCGTCCACATCTGCCTGGGCCTGACGTCGCAGCTGTGTGAATGGCTCAGGTGGTTCACTGGAACCAACGGGACGACATAGAAAAACTAGTTATGTTCGTGTGAGGGTCAACTTTCGACGCACACAACTCAGCTACAGTCCCAATGATGAACCCCTACTATATCCTAAGATGATAAAAGTCATGAGATACTTCGTAATATCGTGTCGCACCTCCTTTTGCCTGGCGTAGTCCAGCAGCTCGAAGTGGCATGGACTCAACAAGTCATTGGACCTCCCCTGCAGAAATATTGAACAATGCCGCTTCTATAGCCGTCCATAAATGGGAGAGTATTGTTGGTGAGGGTTTTGGGCACGAACTGACCTATCGATTATGTCCCATAAATGTTAGATGGGATTCGTATCGGGCCATCTGGGTCTACAAATCATTCGCCCGGAATGTTCAGAACGTTCTTCAAACTAATAGCGAACAATTGTGGCGTGGTGAGATTGCGTCATCGTTGTTTGGGAACACGAAGTTTATGAGTAGCTGGAAATAGTCTCCAAGCAGCTGAACGTAATCCAGGACCCAGTGCAATCCATGGAAACACAGTCCACACCATTATGGATCCATCACCAGCTTGCACAATGCCTTGCTGACAACCTGGGCCCTCGGCTTCTTGAGATCTGCGCTACACTCGAACCCTAACATCAGCTCCTACCAACTGAAATCGTGACTCATTTGAAGAGGTCACGGTTTTCTAGTAGTCTAGGGTCCAACCGATAGGATCACGAACGCAGGAGAGGGGTTGCATGCGATGTTGCGTTGTTAGCAAAGGCACTCGCGTCGTTCGTCTGCTGACATAGCCCATTAACGTCCAATTTTACTGCAGTGTGTAAGTAGGCTGTTTAGGTTTATATATTGGTAACTCCACGAAGCGCTCTGTATGAAAATCACTGGCTGTGCTGTGTGCCGTCTGTGGCTCGTTTGCATTGTTGTTGGCTATTGTAGTGTTGGGCTGTTGGCTGTTAACAGCGCGTAGCGTTGCGCAGTTGGAGGTGAGCCGCCAGCAGTGGTGGATGCGGGGAGAGAAATGGCGGATTTTTGAGAGCGGATGATCTGGACGTGTGTCCATCAGAAACAGTACATTTGTAAGAATGGGCCGGCCGCGGTGGTCTAGCGGTTCTGGCGCTGCAGTCCGGAACCGCGGGACTGCTACGGTCGCAGGTTCGAATCCTGCCTCGGGCATGGGTGTGTGTGATGTCCTTAGGTTAGTTAGGTTTAAGTAGTTCTAAGTTCTAGGGGACTTATGACCTAAGATGTTGAGTCCCATAGTACTCAGAGCCATTTTTTGTAAGAATGGATGTCATGAACTGCTATATATATTATGACTTTTGAACACTATTAAGGTAAATACATTGTTTGTTCTCTATCAAAATCTTTCATTTGCTAACTATGCCTATCAGCAGTTAGTGCCTTCAGTAGTTTGAATCTTTTATTTAGCTGGCAGTAGTGGTGCTCGCTGTATTGCATTAGTTCGAGTAACGAAGATTTTTGTGAGGTAAGTGATTTGTGAAAGGTATAGGTTAATGTTAGTCAGGGCCATTCTTTTGTAGGGATTATTGAAAGTCAGATTGCGTTGCGCTAAAAAATATTGTGTGTCAGTTTAAGCACAGTCATGTATAATTTTTCTAAGGGGACGTTTCAAGTGTTATAACGGTTACGTTCATTGTACGTTCTACATTGATTTCTGCGACTATTACGTGCAGTGTTGCTTGTCTGTTAGCAGTGACGCAGACACTGCTGCTCTCGGTCGGCAAGTGAAGGCCGTGGGCCACTGCGTTGTCCGTGGTGAGATATAATGCCTGAAATTTAGAACTCTTGGCACCCTCTTGACGCTGTGGATCTCGCAATATTCAATTCCCTAACGATTTCCGAAACGGAATGTTCCTTGCGTCTACCTTCAACTACCATTGAGTGTCCGCCGCTCGTGGTCTCGCGGTAGCGTTCTCGCTTTCCGAGCACGGGGTCCCGGGTTCGATTCCCGGCGGGGTCAGGGATTTTCACCTGCCTCGAGATGACTGGGTGTTTGTGTTGTCCTCATCATTTCATCATCATCCAGGAAAGTGGCGAAATTGGACTGAGCAAAGATTGGATAATTGTACGGGCGCTGATAACCACGCAGTTGAGCGCCCCACAAACCAAAACATCATCATCATCATCACACCATTGAGCGTTCGAAGTCTGTTCATTGGCGTCGTGTGGCCTTCATCACGTCGGAAACTTCGTCAGATGAAAAACCTGAGTACGAATGACAGTTCCACTAATGCGCTGTCCTTTTATGCCTTGAGTACGCGATACTACCGCCATCTGTATATCTGAATTCGCTACAGCATGACTTTCATCAGCTCAGTGTAAAGTGTTTTCCGCAGCACAATCGCCAGCCGAGCAAAATGGGAATGGGCAGTGTTAGTGGACATGGACCGTGACACTAATGGCACACGAAATTGGGCGATTCAACATATTCCACGCTTCCTTAGGTTTATCAGATGGCCCTCACGGGTGAAGAAACGTGTATTAAAACAGACTAAGAGCGAGTTATTCCACCTCCATAGCTGAGTGGTCATCGTGACTGACTCCCATACGGAGGATCCGGTTTCAGTTATCGGCTTCGTTGGGTTTTTCCATGGTACGAGAACTGTATCGGGGTCCATTCAGCCTCGTGATGCCAACTAAGGAGCTATTTGACCGAGTAGCGGCTGCAAGGTATGCAAAACGGACATAAGCCTCCACATACGCTTCCAAATGACCACATTGGCTGAGAACGACATGGCGGTCGTTCGGTGCCGACTGGCACGTCTGAGGCCAAACGGCGGAGCGTCGTTATATGAGCACGTTTTGGCAATATTCACTCGAATATACTCTCTGAAAGATAGGTTGAAACTCAAAGAGCGAAAGGTTTTCATAAACCAGACTGCAGTTACAAGAGTCGAAATCCTGAAAGGAAAGGAACAGGACAGAAGGGGGTGGGACAACGTCGAAGCCTAACGCGAAGTTATTCAATCTGTACACTGAGCAAGCAGTTTAAAAAATCAAGGAGAAATCTGGATAGGGTATTGAAGTTCACCCAGAACAAATTTTAAAAATGGCTGAAGTAAAGATGATTTAAAAAGCAGACCGACAATAACAAGAAAAGCATTCTGACAAAGAGGAACTTGTAAACACGTGACGTAAATTTAAGTGTTAGGAATTTATTTCGGGAGGTATTTGTCTGGAGTGTAGCCTCATACGGTAGTGGAAAGTGGACTACAAGCAGTTCGGAGAAGAAGACAACAGAAGGGTTTCAAATGTGGTACTGAAGAAGAATGCTGAAGATTAGATGGCTACATCATGTATCAGTAAAATGAAGAAAAAAGTAATTAATGCACACAACTTGACGAAAGCAAGAGCACATATTGTGGGGCATAAACGAATCGTCAGTTTGGTAATGGAAAGAAGTGTGAGGTGTGTGTGTCTGTGTGGAGGGGGGGTGGGGAAGGTAAAACTTGCAGAGGCAGACGGAGGCACGAATATAGTAATCTGCTTCAAATGGATGTAAGTTGCAGTAGTTATTCAAAGATGAGGAGGCCAGCACGGGATAGAGCAGCGCAGAGAGCCGCATCGAAGCAGTCTTTGGAGTGAAGACCACAACAACAACACGAGTAGGAGCACCAATACTAATAAACGGGAACATCTGTTGAAATGTCTCTCCAAGCTGTGATGCATGGTTCACTGGATAGGACATTGCACATGAGAAAGGAGTTGTTAAATGAAACAACAGAGTTGAGACAAATGGAAGTAAACTGTTCATTACTTCAAAAGTAATCGCTGTAAATCTTCATACATTTGCCCCATTGTGAGAGAAGGCGGTGCGTATCTTCGCAGAAAAATGTTTGCGATTGCCTACGGAACAATGATTGCACCCAGTCGCACATCTCTTCCTCGGAAGCAAATCAATGGCCTCGAATGTCTTTCTTCAAGGGTCCAAAAATATACCAGTAGAAACCGGATGGGTAGAGATCAGGACTGTGTGGAGGATGTGTAAGGGTTTGCCAGCCCACATGTTATTGAGGTTGTTTTGACTACGTTGCAGACGTTTCTCTGGGAAGTGCTTGCACATCCTTCACACAGTCCTGATCTCCCGCCATGCGATTAGCTAATTTTTGTGTCCTGACGAAAGACAAACGCACCGTCGATTTACTTTGGACGAAAAGGTGCACGACTGCGTACAATCATGGGTAAGCAACCGCAACCATTTTTCCTTGCGTCACAATGGGATGAATGTATTAACAGTTACCACAATTGCTTTTAAAATAATGAACAGTTTACTTACTTTATTCCCATCTGCCTCGCATTCATTTGTCTATTCCTTGTATTAATAGACCGTGACGATTATTGTTATCCTGTAGCAATTACACACAACAGTAATAAAAAATGATAACTTTTATCTTCCAACAGAGAACAACTCCGTTGCCAAATGTATGTGCCATACATCTAGTCTTTGTTAAATAGAACTTTAACATTTTGCTGATACCTCTCAATACCGTGGGTGTTGACTATCGACTGCCTCGCGCAGACAGAAGGCATTTGCCAGTGTGCCTACAGGCCTACAGTGTGATTTCGCGCAGCAAAATCTGGCGCGTGGTGACACCACAAACACGTCAGCATGGCTGCAGCCAGCCACTTGTCGGACAGTGTGTGTGTGTGTGTGTGTGTGTGTGTGTGTGTGTATGTGTGTGTGTGTGCGAGCTTGCTCGCGAGCGGCGCGGTTTGCCGCTGAGGTCCACAGCGAAAATTCGATTGTAACGCGCCGAGCCGGTGGCGGCGGCGTGAAAATATCGGCCGCGCACTCGCTACCTAGTGGCTAGCGGGTAGAGCGCGCGTTTGGCGTTACCGCTAAAGCGTACGGCCGCCGGGCGCCTGATTGGTCTGCTTTCGTCTAGCATGCTGCTGCACGAACACACACACACACACACACACACACACACACACACTCACACACACACACACATATAATTCAAAGTGTTAACTGCTTATGAGACACATGACGGTTTCATGAAACGTCTAGAGCAGTAGTTCCGAAATGTGACTTTGTATGGAAGTTAAACATGGACTGCGAAAAATGGAACAAGTAGCTAAAGGAGAAAAGTAATGAAGCTGTGTGCGACAGAGGGACGGTAACAATCCTCTACATCCACTTTGCGAGCCGGTTCCGTGGGAGTACAGTGTTATTTGTAAGTACCTCCGGGATTTCAGAAGACAACTGTACGAAAACTAAAGGACACACAGAAAATAAACATATTTTAGTGGACAGAATATCCCTTCAACGTTTTATCTCACATTACAGTGCTCATTATGAGCGCCGCTTGCGGCGCGTCGAATGTCAATAAGTGCACTGAACTCGAAGCCACAGAGACGAACTGCACGGGAAAGGTCGGTAGCAGCCCATTTAGGAAACCTTATCACTGAGCTGCCTATCTGCAGCGGTGAACTGAAGGAATGGAAGACTTGCCTGCATGTTCTGACACGCCTTCAACCTTGTGTCACTACGGCACCGCGGATATTATGAATCGGAACTTGGAAAGATACGCTATCCACTGATATCCGTCATTTTTCCGTACGTGTTATAGTTTTCACACAGTCATCTTCTGAAACCCTGGAGGTTCTTATCAATAATCTTGTAAGAATAGAGTTATCGTCCCGTTGTCGACGAGGCCATTAGGGAAGGATTACAAGATCTGAATCTGGATAAATGCGTGCAAATACACATTTTAGTTGCAAAGAGACCGTCCTAGATGTAGGCTCAAGCGGTTTAGGAAAACTATGGAAGAAATAAAACTCGATGGCCAGAATGAGATTCCAACTGCCAACTTCACAAAAACGAGTCCAGCGTTTTACCACTGTACAACTGTGTCGCTTCCCTTAACATGTCTCCCGGAGCCAGAAGTCAACGCATCATGGTCAGGTTTGTTGCATAAAAGACATCTTTTTCGAAAAAAGCTCTTCTCAAATGAAGGAAATCACGAATATCAACGGACTTAAAATTTCATTTAATTAGCAGATACTATTTTTTCATTTGATTGTTAAATGCTACAGTAAACCTGAATTTTTATACCATTATCAACCTAAGATACATTATTTTATGACACTAACCTAAATTACGCTACTATCTTCCTCGTCTCGCAGGCGTTCGGATGGAGCTTGTAAAAATAGTGGAATCACAAAGCTTCGCTAGCAGCCGTAAACATATGACCTACATTGACAGTTCCTCTAGGTCAAGACAATGAAACTAGTTACAGCATTGTAATTGCGAAATGTCGGGGAAAAGTATACAGGCTGATTCAGCTGTCCTGACCGATGTCATTTTACACAATCCGCAATTCTATACGTGTCCTTCAAATACCAAGCGAAAGATTTTCATATTCTCCAGTACGTTATGCACAAACTATTAGTCCTACAGAAAAAATGAACAGGACCTTTTTGTAGGAAACTTAATGTAGTTAAATTTTGTACTCAACTACGTTTTTGCCAGAGGCGGTTCGAGTTATTCAAGGAAACCGTTCAGAAGTGATCTTCAAATCTACAACCACTTTCACACTCAGTCCCCACCGGTCAGGACTTCCAGTTATTGTTCACGGCAGTCCGACCTACCACCGGGCAAAAATTAGCGACTGCACGAATTATTTCCCACATTAGACCTTTCTTATTCTTCATTCACTACCCTTATCACGCCACCAGCTTAGTCGAGAACTTACAAATTGTAAAACCGACGTCCTTGTACTAACAATTTAGTGAATTTTAACAGCATAAAATAAACAGTTGCATCGTTGCGTTCGTCAGGTCTTCTGACTACGAAACTACACTGCTGATAAGCGTCAAGTCCGGGTCGAATTTTCAACATAATTTGTTTCAGCGTAATGTTTGCAAAAGTCGTTTTTCTTTCATTACCCCCACGGGCCCCTTTAAATTAATAATGTTAACAAGATAGCCGACTGCGCTGGTGGCGCGATGGCCCATCAACAGAGACCAAAAAATGTCGGAGCGGGGTGGCGCAGTGGTTAGACACTGGACTCGCATTCGGGAGGACGACGGTTCAATCCCGCGTCCGGCCATCCTGAGTTAGGTTTTCCGTGATTTCCCTAAATCACTCCAGGCAAATGCCGGGATGGTTCCTCTGAAAGGGCACGGCCGACTTCCTTCCCCATCCTTCCCTAATCTGATGAGACCGATGACCACGCTGTCTGGTCTCCTTCCCCAAACCAACCAACCAAAAAATGTCGAATATCGGGAATAGTTCGTGTAGTCGGAAATTTTTGTACAGTGGTAGGATGGGATGCTACGAGCAACAGATCAGAAATCCCGACTGGTGAGGGATGAGTGTGAGGGTGGAGGTGCGTTTGAACGTCACATTTGTATGCTTCTCATGAATAACTCGAAAAATGTGGCCTCCAGCGAAAACTTTTCCCGGTGTAAAATTTAACTACATTATTTTCCAACAAAAAGATCCTGTTAATTTTTTCTGCAGCGCGAGAGAATATAAAAATACCGCGCGTGGTTTTTGAAGGTCAGATGCAGAATTGCGAGTTGCACAAAACGACATCAGTAGGGACAGTTGACTTTTCCTGTACATTACAAAGGTAAAAATCGCAAAAATCGACTGTGGGTATAAGGGATGATACAGGCTTCAATTTTCTGTTTTCAGTGACAAGCATCGGTGCAATATTGTTTCCAAATCCGTGACCTATAGTTGGCACTCTCTTCTTGCAAGCGAGAAACAAAAGTGAATATCAGAATCTCTACCACATTCGTGCCAAACAGGAATGTCAGCGAGCGATTACTTTAATAGCCTACCACAGTAAAAGTGTCCAAAGGAAAACACACAAACTTAGGATCAGAATACGCAGACAGTCTGTTTCCCTGCTGAATTATTCCAGCACTACAACAGTGTTTTACGTAAGGTGCTCAGATGATATCAACTCGCTTAGTGGTTCAAAAGGAACTATGGAATACGAAAGAAGGTGGGCTACAAACGTTAATGTCGGATCGCGTATATCTCGCAAATCTCCACGTGGCATGATTATCCTGTGAGCATTTTAATGGGGAAACACTGTTTCCCCGTGAACGCGACGGCCGCCATGTCACAGGAACCCTGGCTTCTCAAAATAACACGGGATTATCCAGAATAAACACGTTCGTAATGACGTCACAGTGAATGAGTCCTGCACAAACTGAAAAAAAAAGGAGGGGATGGGGGGAGAGGATCGAGGTGACTATAACTCCCCTGACTGCACAACACACGTGGCACGCGAGTCTGTTTTAAAACTCGTGAAAAACAGGGGAAAGTCTGGTGCTTAAAACAGGGGCGTGATCGTGTCCGACGGCTGAATAATTAAACCCTAGCGACCACTGTGGCGATGCGGTGTGCCTCTGACGGGCGCCTACGGTTCGCAACACACGCCGTGGTTTTATACTTCGTAAGTGTCACATTAGAAGTCGTAAATAAGAACCGCCGTCGTAAGCTTCACAGAGTCCCTCCATCTTCTGAAACCACACGCACGCGCACACACACACACACACACACACACACACACACACACACACGCATGCACGCACGCTTACTACCAGCCACCCTTTTTTTTAGCCTTGTTTCCTAGCTGACTGTCAAGCGTTGCTGGCTTTCATGCCGTCGTCGATAAACCGAATAGCGAGAGCCGTGCGAAGCGGCCATGGCTACTGTTATGTACGAGCTTTTGTTATCGCCACATACTCTGCACTCTATTTCAGTTGCGACCGCCGTTCGTCTCCCCGTCCTAGTCCTTCATTTACGTTCATCTCTCTCAGTAAAACCTAAAAGCGTGTAAGAGTGTAAGAAAGAGAGAGAAAGAGAGAGAGAGAGAGAGAGAGAGAGAGCGCTGTAAAACGAGGGATAGACAAGAGGGGATGAGCAGGCAACGAAGGAGAACAGAAAATCATATTTACCGGATCAGTTAACTACCTTTTTTTTTTTCAGGTAGAGCCGCAGGTAGGTAACGGGACAGTCTACTTTGAGCAACCGGATCCTGTGCAGGTGGAAAAAGGGAAAAAAAGGGGGAGGGGGTGGAAACCTTGGCGCTTTGTGTGGGAGTAACGGCCGGAGAAGAGTTGGCTAACAGTGAAGCAGCTTGTTGAAAAGCGCAGCGCAGCCCGTGAGCCGGTCTGACCCTGAATGGCACGAATAACATTTCGCCCCAACTGGCTCCTTACTCCCCCCTCCCTCTCTCTCCGCCCGTATTCTCCTCTTTGTCAGAACCTCCCACCGGCGTTGTAATGGGAAGCACTTTCGAAAAGCAGGAATTTTCTCTTTGTACTTCGCTAACTACCGGCTTCAACTCGTTTTGTGGACTGTTCACAATGCGCGAGTCGCCACGCAGCAGGTAATCAGGAGATAGAATGTTAGAGACTAATTTAGTATAAAGGCAGCGTAGTTTACTATCCACGTCACAAACTGCCAAAGGTCTGACTGAGTGGGTACTCCTCATACAGCTGGCTCCTTAGGTACTTGGACCATCTCCTTTTTCTGTTTCGATTTGGTAGCCCAGTCAATGAAGGCCAAACAAGATCGGTTAGGGAGAAAAATCATGTAGTCGTCACGTTTTGCGCAGTGCTTGGAGGAAGTTTCGGAAACAACGAACTAAAATCCTGGAAGGTGATTTTTGAGAGATGGGATGGAAGGGGTGGCGGCGTTTAAAGGTCACTCTTTCACGTTTTTCTCGAAAAACACGAAATTCGCAGCTTATACCGAAAATTATTATTAGAAAAGACTCAAACTACATTAAGTTACCTACAAAAATGTCATATTCATTTTTTTCTTAAGGAGTATAATTTCCTCATTACAGGGGAAGGTAAAATCGCAGATCATTAAAAATATTGTTTTAACTGCATAGAATTAATGTTTATGTCGGTTCAAAACATATGTGGAATGTGTAAATGTGTATCACAAGGTGTAACTTTGTGGAACACCCTGTAGTCGCTTCTTGTGACGTAGTAGTGTAGATGGAGTGGGGAATCATCTGCTCGATCTTCGTGCTAGTATCCCACACATTTCCCCCCCCCCCCCATCCCAATCACCCTGTTGCTTCCCCGAAACACAAAGCATCCATTACTACGGCTTTATGGCACTTAGACGCGATACATATATTTAATATTAATTTTTAATCAATTTCATTTAAAAGTGAACATTAATTTTATACCGTCAAAACAGTATTTTTAATAATCTGCAACATTAACATGCCCTGCAAAATGGAAACTATTAGTCCTTCAAAAAAAATAAGTAAGATCGTTTTGGAGGCAATTTAATACTTTTAATTTTGTATTCTGGAACATTTCCGCTAGAAGCCGTGACTTATTCAAGAAAGACATAAAAGAATGCCTTTAAGGTCCCCCACTACCCTAACGTTCACTAATTTTCCTTCGTTGACTTGACTATACATGACTACAGTCATGGCAATAGTTCAGTTTGGATACAATGAGGGAAAGGATAAAAACAAGTTCGAAGCTTCCTAGAGAGATTAACTTTGTAACGAGCCAGAATTCGAACCGGACTGGAAACCTTGCTGTAAGCTTTATCGAGTGCTGCATCAGAGTATCTGGCTTTCCAAAACTTCTGAAATGGTTATTTTCATAATTAAATTATTTTTATGAATAAAATAGTCTAGACCGCTTAAACGACGTTTCGACCACTGCCTTCATCAGATCACACCACGAACAAATGATGAAAGCCAAACAGCGCTGACACCATGATTCTGCCGAATTGAAGACAGTTGTGGGACGCTGTTTAAATAGCGATAAACACAGCAGAAAAGTAAAATAAACTGTTAGAATTACCTGCGTTTCATAAGGGGGCCGTTCGATAAGAATTTCTAGGCCAACCGATGCGCACGTTGAAAATATTAGCTCCTTCACCGCTTTGCAATATCTGCTAAACCTCAGATAGGTAGAGAAAAATTACGACCATGGACGATACGCTGAATAACTTTCCTTTCGAACACTTTGAGGCGTCCACAACTTGTGCGGCAGGGACGGTAACTACTCAGGCGTCGTCCACCAAGGAAACTGTATTTCCATGAGACGCTAGTTGAAGTTTCCTTAATTTGTTTCATTAAATAAGAGTGATAGATTTGCACTTTGTTATCTGAACAGGAAGATATTTATAATGCATTACTTAATTTACAAGCAGTAAGTGTTTTCAGTGAGTGACAAAATAGCTTGTTTGCCTAATGATTACACTTACTGAAACGACGCCAATAGTGCTATACAAATTAGAAGTGTTTTGGTATTGTAAACACAATATTACGCTCGTTTTAGATTTTTTCACGAAAGAAGTATATTTAAAGTAGCGTCAGTAAGAATAGGTCTGTGATAACAGTCCATTAATTATTCGAACACCTAATGACTCCTATGCGCTGAACAGGCTTTAAATTAAATTTGTAAGCTCTATCCAGCACGGCAAGCCGTATTACGTCATCCCTAAAGCAATATTAATGAGATTCGCACGGAGCCATAATCCTCGCATGCTGCAGCAGCAAAATCCTCGCGTACCGTGTATTTGCTGCCATGCTTGGCAATTTCTGTCCTCCTTACATTCGCGAAGTCCCAGCTAGTCCTGTGGTAGCTGCGAGGACTGAATAATACCAGTACACGCAGATGTTGAAGTGGAACATAATACAGAATAGAATTCAGTTAATTTTTATGATTTTGTTTAAAGCATTTCACGAAATACAGGGCCTGATACAATGTAGACATCCATATAATTTTATGAGATTCACGGTACCGAAGCGAAGTTTTCCAGAAGTGATAATGCGTAAAGTAACTGATATATTGTTTGATGATTATAACTTTTTCATTTACCGAGATACCAGAGCAACTGCGGCTTTCATTCGTTTTTTACAGAATATTGTACTTTCTCTATGACCCGACCCGATGGTCGCGCGCGTTATTGCGGATGTGGTCAAACTCGTCTCTTTGTGTGTTTCATATCGATTTTTCTCGCGATCTGGGCAAGCTATGGCATCAAACGTACTCACTGACTAAGGAGAATAAGGAGGATAAATTTCGTGTTTTACGGGAGTGGAAGATAATGGGAGCAGACGGAGACTAAAGGTGTATAACAGAAAATGATGTAATAATATCTTACAGGACCACGTGACAAGATTGTAGGGAGGCGGATCATTGAAGATTTAGCCAATGTACAAACTTACATGAACAAGGAAAAGGCTAGATGAAATACGCAAACATTGTTAGGCTTATTTTTTACAGTAAATAAAATCAGAAAGTGTTTAATCACTGATGCTAACGTTGCCTTTGTGAGAGCGATTATGATGTAAAATTCAGTAATCTTAGGAATGAGCCTAACATAGTAGTCAATTACCCATTTTTTATTTGAATTTGAGGTGAGTAATTAATGATTTATTTTAATCCTTTCGCTACAATTTTTTTTCGGGGTAAAAGATATAAATGCATAATAATTTTAATTAGTGACGCTGTCAGAAGCAATAATATGAAAAAAACATTTTCCTGCCATTAAGATTTCCAACAGGGGGAGAGGGACGGGTGGGACGTACAGGGCTATTCGTAAGTACCTCCAGTGTTTCAGAAGAGGACAGTCCACAAACCACATGGCGTGCAGAAAACGGACACACATCACCGTTTGTGACGCAGCAAACATCAATACGTGCATGCAGTGACACGAGATGCCCAGAAAGGCGAAAATGCAGTCTGCTTTGCAAATATGCTCATTTGGTTGCCTATCTGCAGGCGCGAACTAATATGGTGCGAGAATACGGAGCGAAGCTCAGCAGAGCGTTAACAATGAAACTTGAAAACAGCAGAATGTACAAGTGCAAGCTATAATTATAAAAAAAATCTGCAAACCGATAGCATACTTCCCTTTACCAGAGGGACATTGATACGTAGCAATAAAATGCAGCAGATTCCCTCTGGTACCCATCGTGGTATACATACATCGCAATGATAGTGAAATCAGCAACAGGTTCTCTTCTATCACTATGGACGAGCAAAGATCTCATCGGTCTAGCTTTACGATTAGTACCCTGCCATAAGGATGGGAAAAACCGACCGGTTCGAAGTGGTACCGTTATTTTAGTTCTGAA
Organism: Schistocerca cancellata; assembly: GCF_023864275.1. NCBI lineage: Eukaryota > Metazoa > Arthropoda > Insecta > Orthoptera > Acrididae > Schistocerca > Schistocerca cancellata. The sequence continues at coordinate 405,315,888 of NC_064630.1, forward strand.
TAACCGGTATTTTCAGCACTTGTTTGATCTCGATATTAGACTTGCTTTTTTTTAATTTTTATTGTTTACTAACAGCCGAGTAAAGACACGGAAGTATCAGTTAGCCATTGCAATTTTTAAAATAAATCTTTTTTTAAAAGAAATGAGTAATTCGTATACGTAGGATTTGCATTTGTTTGAAATATTTCGTTATAATAGAAAGTGGGAAATGCGATCACTGCTATCGTAATAACAATGCTGACAGAAACGAGCAACAAGCAAATAGCATAAGAATTGATACAGCATTGCTGAGGCAAAAATGTCTGTGTTGCAATACATCGTGCCATAAGATAAGGGTATACACAAAGTGTGCAGGACTTGCTACCGCCTGGTCTGTAGGCTAGTTTCTCGCTGTCGTCGCCGAACATCCGCTGTATTGCAGAACGGCACCAACTCTATAGTCCGAAAATATTATTACAGAGTGACGTATCAATGTACTACAATGCTTCATATGCTTTAAAAGATCAAAGATTTGTCTGTCATTTTTATGAACTAATAAAAGAGGAAGGAAGTTATGGTAACAGTAATAAATTAAAAACTTAACAATAATTCAGTCACAGAATACAGTAAAAAAAGAAAGTAGTTGATCAGCTGCCTGTGTCTACGTAACATGCCTTCATCTGCTTGGCCGGCCGAGCGGTTCTAGGCGCTACAGTCTGGAGCCGAGCGACCGCTACGATCGCAGGTTCGAATCCTGCCTCGGGCATGGATGTGTGTGATGTCCTTAGGTTAGTTAGGTTTAAGTAGTTCTAAGTCCTAGGTGACTGATGACCTAAGAATTTTAGTCCCATAGTGCTAAGAGCCATTTGAACCATTTTTTTCATCTGCTTGTAGCCACTGAAAACGGACAAATCTACATGGAAAACAGAGACATTCATCCTCAGTTTTCTTCCTTTAGCACTGACTATTCGTAAGGCTCAAATAGTGGTCTGATCTCCGATTACAACGTGATTTTTTAGCAGAGTCTCAAGAAATTAGAATCAATAGGACAATACTGGCGATTGTAGTATTCAGCTACTTATCAGTCGTCGTGAAAAGCAGCGAACCGTGGGTTGACTAACTTCTGTTTTATTTGGAATCTAATTTAATTTTTTTATTCTATGTATACTGAAACTGAGGAACTCAAAATTTTTCAATTTCTGTTCGATTTCTACGTTTATTACACAAAAGAATAGGAATAAAAGCCCCAAAATCGGTTATTTCAGATGCAGGTTATTCTGAACGGTTTTAACAGTCAGGTTTAACTGACATGAAAAAAAAGACATAACCGAAACAGATTGCTTCAGTGATAATCACCATCCCTATCCTGCGAGTTCATCAACAGCTCCAGCGGTGAAGTAAACAGTGTCTCGCAACCAGTGTGCGATTTGTGCTTTTACCAGTGGTGGTGGGGGGGGGGGGGGTGTCTTACGGGGTAGTATAATTACATATGTTACTAGATTGGACCGTGGCGTTACCCTTGGTTAAACAGTTATTTATAAACAGATGTTAATGCCGAAACTCACTATTCACGCGTATGCACTATCAGTAAAGCCGTCCCTTGTTATATCTTTAAAAGTACATTAAAGGTAAAGCTTATTTACAAAATCATCTACATACAGGTATACGACGGGAATTCAAAAAGTAAAGGCACATTTGTGAAAAGCTGTACTTATTCTGATGATAGAAAACTGAAACATGCGTTATTTTTCTACGTAACCTCCCTGGACTTCAATGCAGTTTTCCCGACGTTTTACGAGTTTTTTTTAATTTCATCAGAAAATATGTTTTTCGGTTGCATCTGTAACCACTTTTGCACTGCAGCAATTACGTCTTCGTCACTTTCAAATCTTCTTCCCTGTAGTGCTTCCGTTAAGGGTCCAAACATATGAAAATCACTTGGAGCCAGGTCTGTATTGTATGGTGGATGTTCCAGAACCTCGAATCTCAACTCCTTTATTGCGTCGGCTGTCCGTTTGGCAGAATGTGGGCGAGCGTTATCTTGCTGCACGATGACACCTCTTCACAGTTTTTCACGACGTTTGGATCTGATTGCAGGTACTAGTTTCGTACGCAACACATCACATCCACCATACAATACAGACCTGGCTCTAAAGCCTCGTTTACGCTGGGGCGACGTCTTGCAACATTGTGGCATGCTACGGAAATGTGGCGTGCGTCGTCTTGTAGCATGCTACAACAGGCAACATCTTGCGGCGTATGTTGCATGCGGCAGGTTAATTTATACCAAAGCAACAGAATTTGTGCCACACGTGTGTCGGCCTTGCAGTATAAAGGATGATAAAGTATCGCAGCGGCGGCCTACTTGGTACTTGCACATGCAGCTAACAGCGGAAATGAAAACCAAAGGAAAAGAAAACGATGGTAGAAGAGTATTTAAAGAAGGTCCACGAAACAGTATCCTAGGAACTAGAAGCAGACGATGGTGCGTTATATAGTAATCTGTGTTTTCGTCCCAGGCGCGTTAGTCCGCGCCATACCGTTGCCAAAAGGTGGCCTAACGGTGAATGTTCGCACAGGTACCGGGCCGGTCACCACCCTGTGTCAGGGCCCAGGGTGGGTCTTTCAGCCCCCAGCTCACCCAACTCTGCGGTACGACTGCTGCGGTATGACTGCCACACTAATTCCCTCGCAAGTAAACCGATGACGCACCTTAGCAAAAATGACAACATGAGAATGATGATTTAGTTCTAAATGTTTTGAAATGCTTAACTACTATATAACACTTTTTCAAAATTAATAAGCAAACATATTAATAGTATTAATTGTATTAAAAACTTTCAGTGTTCGGCTCCACAAATTTAAATTATATGTAAAGTTTTACTCCAGTGCGTGGGAAATAAACATCCCAGGTTGGGACGCATAAACTAAAGCCAGAGGAGGGGATGGTCTGATGCAGAGGGGGGGGGGGAAATCCCCCCCCCCCATCCCCCTCTGCAAATCGCACACTGCTCGCAGCACCAGTCTCTCGGTTAACGCCGAGCGAGATGTAACAGGAAAGCTGCGGTGCAGGAGGAAGAAGCAGGAGCGTCCGCCGAGAATATAAGGGAGCTGGCGGACACGAGAGCGGGGCTGATAAATGCGACCTGTGCGGCGGTGGCCCCAGCGCGTGGCGCGTGCCACGGTCCGCACCGCCACTTCGCACGAGTTGAGGGGCAAGGGGAGGGGGGGATGGGGGTAGGGTGCTCCCCTGTCGCGGGCCCGAGCCCAGCTGGCCGGGGTTTATTGGCTAACGAGGCCATATTTCCCGTCCGTTTACACGAGCCTCATTTGTCTAGCCGCCCGCCGGGCCGGACGAAGAGAAGCGAGCCCCCACAGGGTGTCCCGCAAGTTTCGCACCGCGGCGTGGTCCACACGCATCAATCAACGGGCCTATCGGTGCCTCGCCAGCTCCTCCACTCCGATGCTCTCGAGAAGCGAAGTATGATGGCTCCAAAACGCTAAGGCACAGCATTCGTGTACACCCTGCCGCGTCATCCACTCGCGCACGCACGCAGAAATACAAGTACACGAAAGTACACATCACGAACTTTGGGAATCATAAGTTTCTTTTGAGCCACTTAATTGTCAGAATCCTAACGCAGCCGCATTTCTGCCAGAAAATCGACTCTAGAATGACCAGCTTCTAAAACAGCCTTCCAGAAACCAAATACACTTCTCATTTTCAAAACATAGTTAATAATCCATCTTCCATCACAACGATAGTTCTTTCTGTAAACTCAATCGTCTGGACCTTACTACACTATAGATACCCTTAATTTCCGTGCATGCCGTCCAGCCGGCCGGTGTGGCCGATCAAATCTAGGCGCTTCAGTCTGGAACCGCGCGACTGCTACGGTCGCAGGTTCGAACCGTGCCGCCGGCATGGATGTATGTGATGTCCTTAGGTTAGTTAAGTTTAAGTAGTTCTAAGTTCTAGGAGACATGGGCTCAGCTGTTAAGTCCCATAGTGCTCAGAGCCATTTGAACCATTTTGAACCATGCCGCCCACAAACAACTTTACAGATATGACCGCCCTTACTCACACCTGCAAATTATACGTCACTGTGTGTCTTCTGGCATGTTTTCTCATGTCATGACCGTTTTATCACCTTTCAAAGCCACTGAAGCTAGTGAGATTATTCCTGTTGTCGTTTGTAATGAGTACTGTTACCCAACATTTCACTACTGCTATTACTTAATTCAAACATAAATGACAAGATTGAGAGGCCGGCCGTGTGGCCGAGCGGTTCTAGGCGCTTCAGTCTGGAACCGTGCTGCTGCTACGGTCGCAGGTTAGAATCCTGCCACGGGCAATGGATGTGTGTGATGTCCTTAGGTTAGTTAGGTTTAAGTAGTTCTAAGTCTAGGGGACTGATGACCTCAGATGTTAAGTCCCGTAGTGCTTAGAGGCATTTGAACCATGTTTAGAAGACAGCTTCCACTACTTGCAGTAAGATATTTTGGACTTTCTTGTTTTAAGTTTTGTATTTCACATGTGTAAAGATGCTGCTGCTGAATAGGAACAGTGATCAAATAAGAATGACCTTAGGATTTTACTGAAAAGTGAGAATGATGAAATAAGTTTTATCTTTGTGGATAACTATCGTAAACTTGTATCGCACTATCTGAAACGAAACTTCTATAACCCAATGCTCTTGTTGACTAGATATGGTACATCCCTTGTTGTCTTATAACATGTTCGTGTTTATGGGCGTTCTTACTTACGTATATTACAGACAGGACAAAATGGCTTGCGTATGGACAAGGGGGCAAATGTTCGTGTTATTAGAGTTAATATAGGAATTTTCTGCTCGTCCTTTTCGTAATGGAGCGAGTCAGATACAGCCGAAAACTGCCGCTGGAGAGCGCTGCGATCGCGTATACCACGTTGACATCACGTACTGTAAGCACAAGTCGCATCGTTTCTGGGCTCTCACACCCTAATGTCCGGAAGCCAGACACTCAGATCGGTACCAAACGTTGTGTGTCGATAGAGTATCAATCGATACTTCGATTTCGTTCGTACTATGTGCTGTCGTCCAGCTGAACGAGCGTACACGTTAATTAAAAGTAAGCCGGCCGGTGTGGCCAAGCGGTTAAAGGCGCTATAGTCTGGAACCGCGTGACCGCTACGGTCGCAGGTTCAAATCCTGCCTCGGGCATGGATGTGTGTAATGTCCTTAGGTTAGTTAGGTTTAAGTAGTTCTAAGTTCTAGGGGACTGACGACCTTAGACGTTAAGTCCCATAGTGCTCAGAGCCATTTGAACCATTTTTTGAATTAAAAGTAGCGCCAGGACCAGGAGCACACGAAAAGCGTAACTGTAACTAATACGCATAGCTTCAGTGGGGAAGTCGGTAGAGCGTACCATGGGTCCTGAGTTCATACCCCCCCCCCCATGATGGTAGTTTTTTTTGCTGTATTATGCATGAGGTGTTATATGTGACTATTAATACTTCCTCAAGTGTGATGCAATTGTTTCCTTATTTCACTGTTCCTGTTGTTTATGTGTATTCTGTGAAACTAGAAATGTATTAGCTGCTTCATCACGAGCGGTGTCTGGTTTATCGCACATGGCCGACAGAACACCACACCTATCTATACAAATGTACTCTGTAAGTTTGCTACTTTCAACTAACGAAGGGAAAGCAGTCTGCCAAAAGAACATTGCTACAAACTCCGAAAAGTCCTTTTACAAGTCAGGAAAAAGTTCTCCCACATAACTGTTTGACGCGTAAACAGTTACAGATCGTCAGTTGGGTTCCAATGTGGGACCTTTGGCACGACGGCCTCTCGCGCTACCAACTCACCCACACGAGATCTGCGAAACTATCACTCACTTCGCAGTTCTAGTGTTACTTGTAATTACCGCTTACGCATTTGCTACTGGACGACAGCACATAGCACGAACTACATCGGTGCTTTGGTTGGTACTCTATCTACATACAATGTTTGGTACCGATCTCAGTGTCTGATATCTGGAGGTTTGGGTGTCAGCAACACGTTGAACTCGGCACGCTCAACGTTGACGATGGAAAGCACGCTCTGTGTGCTGACGGCTTAGCGGTCGAATTCCAGATACTTCAGTCGGGGGCTAAATGCCTTTGAGATCTGAATTCTAAACTCGGGCACGAGAGCCGGAGAACACGCATTTGCTTGTCTGCACCCGGGCCACTTGCTGGCCGGCCCAGATGTGTATCAGCTGAGAGGGACGAGCCGCGAGCTTTGCTTGTCGGCCAACCCCACCAGACTCGGCCGCTATTGTCTCCACGGGATGATGGAGCGCCGTCCTTAACAGTAAAGCCGTGTCGAAGCGGACGCTATCTCTCTCGGCCTTTGCTCTTCCGGCGCCGTCGAGTGCTGCTGCTCTCCTTACCGAATGCCGCGCACTTTTCAACGGCCGCTCCCTTAATGCTGCACGAAACCCTCTAAACGTTTCCTTCTCATACCTTTTACTTAAAAAAAAAAGGGATGGGGGAAAAATCCACTGATCAGCAAGTTATTACGAGTCGTTGACAGATGGGGTATTCATTTCAAACGGAATGAAAAAGTGTTGCTATTTATAACCGAAAATTGAGGATGCATCGTTCTCTCTTCACCGAAACAAGTTAATAATTTTACCTTGTCTGTAACATTTATAAGTAGGCTGTTTAGGTTTTTATGTTGGTAACGTCACGTAGCGCTCTGTATGAAAATCACTGACTGTGCTGTGTGCAGTCTGTGGCTGGTTTGCAGTGTTGGAATTTGTTATTGTAGTGTTGGGCAGTTGGCTGTTAACAGCGCGTAGCGTTGCGCAGTTGGAGGTGAGCCGCCAGCAGTGGTGGATGTGGGGAGAGAGATGGCAGAATTTTGAGAGCGGACGATCTGGACGTGTGTCCATCAGAAAGAGTAAATTTGTAATACTGGATATCATGAACTGATATACACTCCTGGAAATGGAAAAAAGAACACATTGACACCGGTGTGTCAGACCAACCATACTTGCTCCGGACACTGCGAGAGGGCTGTACAAGCAATGATCACACGCACGGCACAGCGGACACACCAGGAACCGCGGTGTTGGCCGTCGAATGGCGCTAGCTGCGCAGCATTTGTGCACCGCCGCCGTCAGTGTCAGCCAGTTTGCCGTGGCATACGGAGCTCCATCGCAGTCTTTAACACTGGTAGCATGCCGCGACAGCGTGGACGTGAACCGTATGTGCATTTGACGGACTTTGAGCGAGGGCGTATAGTGGGCATGCGGGAGGCCGGGTGGACGTACCGCCGAATTGCTCAACACGTGGGGCGTGAGGTCTCCACAGTACATCGATGTTGTCGCCAGTGGTCGGCGGAAGGTGCACGTGCCCGTCGACCTGGGACCGGACCGCAGCGACGCACGGATGCACGCCGAGACCGTAGGATCCTACGCAGTGCCGTAGGGGACCGCACCGCCACTTTCCAGCAAATTAGGGACACTGTTGCTCCTGGGGTATCGGCGAGGACCATTCGCAACCGTCTCCATGAAGCTGGGCTACGGTCCCGCACACCGTTAGACCGTCTTCCGCTCACGCCCCAACATCGTGCAGCCCGCCTCCAGTGGTGTCGCGACAGGCGTGAATGGAGGGACGAATGGAGACGTGTCGTCTTCAGCGATGAGAGTCCCTTCTGCCTTGGTGCCAATGATGGTCGTATGCGTGTTTGGTGCCGTGCAGGTGAGCGCCACAATCAGGACTGCATACGACCGAGGCACACAGGGCCAACACCCGGCATCATGGTGTGGGGAGCGATCTCCTACACTGGCCGTACACCACTGGTGATCGTCGAGGGGACACTGAATAGTGCACGGTACATCCAAACCGTCATCGAACCCATCGTTCTACCATTCCTAGACCGGCAAGGGAACTTGCTGTTCCAACAGGACAATGCACGTCCGCATGTATCCCGTGCCACCCAACGTGCTCTAGAAGGTGTAAGTCAACTACCCTGGCCAGCAAGATCTCCGGATCTGTCCCCCATTGAGCATGTTTGGGACTGGATGAAGCGTCGTCTCACGCGGTCTGCACGTCCAGCACGAACGCTGGTCCAACTGAGGCGCCAGGTGGAAATGGCATGGCAAGCCGTTCCACAGGACTACATCCAGCATCTCTACGATCGTCTCCATGGGAGAATAGCAGCCTGCATTGCTGCGAAAGGTGGATATACACTGTACTAGTGCCGACATTGTGCATGCTCTGTTGCCTGTGTCTATGTGCCTGTGGTTCTGTCAGTGTGATCATGTGATGTATCTGACCCCAGGAATGTGTAAATAAAGTTTCCCCTTCCTGGGACAATGAATTCACGGTGTTCTTATTTCAATTTCCAGGAGTGTATGTATATGATGACTTTTGAGCATTATTAAGGTAAATACATTGCGAAGGTGTTACTTACTGTATGTTTCTACTTCAGTCTAGATGTGTCGCTTCTCTTCCAAAGTTGTCTGCTAACATTTAACTTCTTTGGTGATAATACTCAGTAAATGTCTGAAGATGGCATTGTAAGCCGAAAATCGGTTAACAAAAAAAGTGATATTGTAGAACAAAAGCAAACTTGCGCTTTTCATCTATTAAAATGCCAGTATTACAATCAAATTATCGACTTCACTGTAGCTAGAATTTACCCTGTTCCAGTAAGCTTTACATGTACTCTACCCACTGCACAGCTTGCCCAGACTGGAAGGAAAGAAGGTTTTCGATCTTCTATGTCAGCGACGGACAAATAAGCTTACAAATGATGCACTCCATCGGAACCAGTACGTGGATGGTTCTGAGGTTACTCATGCAGTTCAACTTTCGTTCCGACGTCGACCGGTAGAGTGGTACCATGCGGGCATACAGGCCCTGCCAGTGAGGTGTCGTAAGGTCTTCGCATAGAACGGAGATTATGTCGAAAAATACAGTTCTGTAGTTTAGTGTAAAATTATTCGCGCGTGCGGATGTCCACCTGCGGGAATCGGTACCCACCATGAGCACTGTATTGCGCAAGCCTGTGTGCTTCTGGGACTGCAGAAACAAGCTCGGGCGTCGTGCCGAAGCGGCAGGCAGCACGCGTCCAGGATGAGTACGTAGCAGACACGGCGCGGGGCGACGCGACGCTTGTTAGTCCGGGCCTTTTCCTTCTTTCCTCCCGTTCCGTTTCCTTTTCCTTTCCGTTCCTTTCCCACTTGCTGGCGCCAGTGTTTGGAGGCCCTCGGCGTCCAAATCCTGTTAGCCGCGCCGCCTGCAGCGCCGGCTCGTTATTATACTGGCGTGTCCTCTGCTCTCCCGTACAGTAACCTTCCCACGCAAACAAACAGCTCCGCCCGGAGCCGCCGCGAGCGGCCCGCCACTCCGGGAGAACAGACGATGCGACTCGAAACAAAAGCTATGGAAATAATGGGTGGTCACCCCACTTGAGGGCCTGCGTGCGTCTCCGTCTCGATAGCGCTACGTACCTCATATTCGAGAGCACTACAAACAAAATATATCTACCCGCCGGTCACTGCTTACTAATGGTCCAGATACGTGAAGCGGTCGCGAGTGTGCAGGTTCTCGGCGCCCTGTGTGAGTGCTCTGTAGCTTGTGACTCCACCGTACTCCAGTGGGCACTGTGGTGTCACGATGGACTCGTATTCGAAAAGCATAAAATAAATAAATAAAAAAAAATTACGTGCATTAACTGCAGACCGAAAGAAAGATATAATTTATATCGCTTATTGAAGCAAAGTCGATCGCAACACCTTGCAACTAGGAATGGCGGTTGTCACTGAAACAACTAGATTTCGTATATATACATTTTTTGCTGTGCCAGTTTAACCTCACTGTTAAAGTCGGCCGGCCGGGGTGGCCGAGCGGTTCTAGGTGCTACAGTATGGAACCGCGCGACCGCTGCGATCGCAGGTTCGAATTCTGCCTCGGCATGGATGTGTGTGATGTCCTTAGGTTAGTTAGGTTTAAGTAGTTCTAAGTTCTAGGGGACTGATGACCTCAGAAGTTAAGTCCCATAGTTCTCAGAGCCATTTGAACCATTTTTTGTTAAAGTCGCTCAGGGTAAACTGTTTCTAAAACAACCTGTTTGCTGTATTTTGTTCCCATTATTTCCTATACTAAACGTATAAATCGAACAAAGACTGAAAAATTTTTAGTCCCTCAATTTCAGAATACATAGAATCAAAATATTACAATAAATTCCAAATAAAACAGAAGTTAGTCCACCCACGTTACGCTGCTTTTTCCGAAAAATGATAATTGCTTGAATACTACAAATAAACACCAGTATTCTCTTACTGATTCTAATTTTATAAAACTCTGCTCAAAATCAAATTGCAACTGTCCATCATTTCACTATTTCGGCATTACGAATAGTCAGTTCTAAAGACGGAAATCTGGGGTTGAAGAACTTTTTTTTTCGGTAATTTATTCTTCTACAAGGGCTGCAAGCAGATAAAGGCATAGAAAGCAGATCAGCTACTTCCTGCTTTCATTGTGTGCAATGAGTGTGTAATGTTGTAACTTTAATTTTGTATGCTGTTGTGTAATGTTGTTACTTTAATTAGGTATGCTGATATCGGTGCTAATTGACAATGAAAGTGGGTTAAAAGCCGTGATGTGTCTGGGGACGTTAACCGTGGATTACTGGGCAACTGTTTCATCAGATATTTAGTCTAGGTTTACCAAGCAGACTAACATTAATGATAATCTTTTAATAGTCATACAAAACCGGTAATATATATATAAAAAAGGAGAATTTAAATAAAAAGAAAGAAATCAGTTTATATTTGGAAATTTATTTTAAGATTGTTCATTGAAATTTCAGCATATTATACGTGAGTTATAACTGAGCTGGTGCCTTATTTACGATTGAAAAAATGTGAGATTGTAATCTTACGGAACACATAAAATATGGAGCCAAGATTGGGAGACTGTATACAACACTGCATTCATAAAATCACACACGAAGAACATTGAAACATAAGCAAGAAGAAATTAACCACAACCAACAGATTCAGTTTTTACCCAAAGAAATTACGTTCATACCACAATCCTGTCCGTCATGTAATTACCACACACTGGTATACTAAATTCATATTAACTCTTTGTGAAGTCTTCGCAAAAAGAATAGCTGAGGGCTACTTTGATGATTACACCACATGCTTCACGTGGTCAACTTGGTTTACACAAAGCGTACAACTCCACAATAATTTTGATAATTAAAATACATTAGATCGAAAAGCAATTGACAAAAGAAAAACCTTGAACTGGTTACTAACGTCTTACTATTAACCTGATGGGTCAAACAGTTATATAAGCACGTGGTAGTGGTCTCGCAAAGTACACCCCACGTGGGTTGAACATAAAGAAAAGCATAAAGAAAAGTTGCTATATTAAAAAAATATTCTCAAGACGAGACGTTATAATCTCACGCACATTCGCATTTAAGATTGATGAACTTAGTTAGAGTTACTGATCAACACGTGGTTCCACTTTACTCACAAAGTAGTAACAAAGCAACTACCGGAAAATAATCTGAACTTCACACGATAATTACACTGCGCTGCAATTTAAGATAACATCGGATATTTTAGACCTAAACCCGAAATAAAGGTGATTAAATTTTCAGTTTGGCTGAACTTAAGAAATCCATTGTCCTACGGACTTAACAGACACGCGCTTAGCCGGAGATCTTACCACTTCAGACGCTCGCCACGGCCACCCTGCAACTGCCCTACTGCCGAGCGTGCTTCCTGAGGGTGGCTCACAAAGACCAACGGAAGTGGCCAGAGGGGCAGCTTCCTATACCAACATGACAATGGACGGACAGGACCATACTAAGGATAGAAACCTCTTTGCTTTTAGGAAGCGTAGCTACCTGTTCCGACGTTGGTCCTACTGTTCTCTAGCAGACAGCCTTGTCTGCTACCCTCAAGCATGCAACTAGAAATACATATGCTCATTCATCCTCTCACACAAAGGGGAAGGGGGATGACAGTATCTTATCATATACAGTATATAAAAGAAAGCGGATGTAGGTTCCGTATGAGACTGTGTGACATGAATTACATATAAGAATTACATATAAACTGTACTTTAAAGTGTAGTAGTGTGACAGATCGTTCTTGTTTATGTGTAAAAGTAACACGTTCCACTGCTCAGTCTCCTCCCAGATAGTCAGAAACGCCACAGTACATTTAGAAGAGGAATTTATTCCATAAATGGCAACAGATTTAAGAAATTAAACATGAAAGGAATCCAACAGAGACCTTTCAAGTGAATTGTTCCATTTTTAATTTATTCCTGTTACCATGATTTCCTTCCTCTTTTATTATTTCATAGAAATGACAGACACATCATTAATCTTTTAAGCAAACGAAGCAGTCTGCTTAACTGCTATGTCACTAAGTAAAATTTTTTCCAAGCTAGCAGACCTGAGTTGGTGCCATTCTAGAATACAACGGATGTCCGGCGACAACAGCGAAAAACTACTGTATAGATCGGGTGGGGTGTAACTCATGCACACTGCACGTACACACGTACCTCGAGCCACGACACGCGGCAAAAGGGACACTATTGTCCCAGCAACGCTGTACGAATTGTTTTACCATGTGTTTGTTGCTGTCGGCATTGTTATTAAAATCGCATTGATCGCTTTTCAGATTTTCTTTAACAACGCAATGTGTCACATCAATGCAAACCTTAGCAATTAAAATTATTCCCTTTTTAAAAAAAAATGTTTATTTTGAAACGAAAAATTTTAGCACTGCTGCTATGGCTGATATTTCCTTTTGTTTACTCGGTCATTAGAAAGAAAGTAGAAATACCTATTATAACCGAGATCAAACAAATACCGAAAAATACCGGTTATTCAGAACTAAAATACCGGTATTGGTTTTAACCGGTCGGTTTTTCCCATCCCTACTTGCAATTGACACTTCGATCACAACCTAACTTCATATTATGTAAATTCTATTTTTGTTACTTACGTAATATATTTCTAACATCAACATAACACTGCTTACTGTTTACCGATTCCGTGCATACCAAATAAACCTTACGGAATTGTCTTCATGTTTGTTTCAATCAGGAACTGCATGCTCCAGGACCGTAATAATGAGATACAAAATAGGAGGAAGGGCAGCATCGGCTGTATATTTTTCATCTGTTTATTGCAGATGGATTTCAGCTACTGTGTAGCTATCTTCAGTGTAGGTATATCAAAGTCATGACTTATCATACATAAAATTGCACATTGCATATTGCTGATTTTTATGGTACAACATCGATACAATGAAATATGTCGATAAAAATAATAAAAATATATTGAGAAAAATAGATTTCTGGCAATCAAATATGTTCAGAAATATCTACAGATGAGAAATATGAAATTTAAATAAGAAGAATAAACCAAGCCGGGCCAAAGTTTTTGAGAAATCAAACATTTCGGTTGGCAATGCGAAATTTACGACGAGGCTAGATTGATTACAAGGACGAAAGGTAATGCTGAAGACATAAAAATTGAACCTAAACACACCAGATGAATTAATATTAATACAATATTGATCTTAATATTAATTTCTCCATAACTTTTCAAATACAGCAGTCTCACAAAATCTATGATCGATTTTGGAATCTGTACAGTTACTTTAAGAAGAGACGCTTTACACATCACTTCACTTTCTTTCTAATGTTCGTGAACACTACGTTTATTTTATTTTGTTACGATGACAGATCTAGTCGTGAAAAGAATAACTGACTCAATAATTGTTGCTACCACATTTGATACATTTCGACAGATTTAATATGCAAGTGACAATCTATTTTGTGTTAAAAGAATTACAGATTAAAACAGAGTTTGCCGCCAGGCAGCGTACTTCTACTATGAAGTACATATTTTTATTTTGATTTTGTGAGTTCATAGTTCGTAAACTAGTGGGGAGACCCATTTCTATTCACAGACTTTTAAGGGATGCAACAGGCAGTGCTGTCGGGCCAGATTCACCCTTCTGTGGCCAGAACGCAGGTGCTCTACTTTTCTACTGGACTCGAATTCGAAAGGGCGTCTATTCAAATGTCCGCCCGGCTATTTAGATTCAGATTATTGTGGGTTTCTTAAATCACCTAAGGTGAAAGCTGGGTCGCCCCCTAAGGGCATGCCCGATTTCGTTCAACATAAATCCCTAATCCAACGCTGTCTCCAATTGTCTTCCAATGTTCCTATTAAACTCTTACACACATTTTACCTAACTCTGGGGAATATTTTGTTTGCATTAGTCACTCACGTGGCATAAAGCAGTTTATAACAAAAGGTTAAAAAACAAACCCGGTCTTAGTGGGAGCTGCTGAAAGCATAAGCACTAGGTGCCGGTTTACGACTTGTTAAACGCAAAATGCTCGCTGCTACTCGGAGACCGCGAGGTTTATTACCAGACTTTTTGTCTTTAACTTTTACAGTTAGGAGTCACTCAGAAACTCTCCCTCGTTGCGCAGAGAACTGTGACGTGCCTTCAGCAATTTGGGCAATGACCGTCCCTTAATCCTGAGAGGATACGAATTGAGGTTGTCGAGATGCAGAGCTTTTGTTTTTGTGAATCGAGTTGATTAAAGTAAGTTGCTGCAACATATGAGACGCCTACGAGGCATTTTAAGTAACAACTGTTCTTTAAAAAGGTACAACAGTAATGGTTACTTGAATACGACACCGCTGGCATGGTTCTAGTGCGAGGTCCTACGCTCTTGTCTTCATTCGACCTTCGAACTGACTTACCAAGTTTAACGAATTGTAAATTGTATATTTTGGACGCTGTGTTGATTAAACAAATCGAAGACGGGCTAATGATCAGCATAGGGGTCAACCTTAAGTAAAATGCCCAACAGCAAATAATACTGTAACTGGTCACAATTAGTTTCGAGGGTAATACATTTCTTCACAGCGGCGTATCTGTCTACAAAAATTACGTACAAGGTATAAGACTAACACTTTTAGTGCCTTTTAAATCACATGCCTCACACTAAAGCCAGAAAAAACGTTCACATCTGTTACGGCCGAAAATCTTTCATTTCCGAGTTCTTTATGCAAGTAAGAAAGTTGTAGCAAACAGTCAAAATTTCCTCTAGTTACTTGTACGCACATACTCACTTTGCTGATTACGAACTCTCTCGCCATTTCAAATACCCACGGACGGTGTAGCCTGGTTTCACAGACAACCGCGAGACTTTGATGAAGTGTCTCTATATCGTGAATACACTGATGTGACAAAAGCGATATGTGTATATACAGATAGAAGTATTATCGCGTACATAAGGTATAAAAGGGCAGTGCATTCGCGGAGCTGTCATTTGTACTCAGGCGATTCATGGGAAAAGGTTTCCTATGTGACTATGGTCACTCGACGGGAATTAACAGACTGCGAACGCTGTGTGGTGGTAGGAGCTTGACGCATGGGATAGTCTATTTCGGAAGTCGTTTGGGAATTCAATATTTCCGGCCGCGGTGGCCGATCGGTTCTAGGCGCTTCAGTCCGGAACCGCGCTGCTGCTACGGTCGCAGGTTCGAATCCTGCCTCGGGCATGGATGTGTGTTTTGTCCTTAGGTTAGTTAGGTTTAAGTAGTTCTAAGTCTAGGGGACTGATGACCTCAGAAGTTAAGTCTCATAGTGCTCAGAGCCATTTGAACCATTTGAACTTCTCACCACAGACTACACAGCAGCCGACGGTCTTCACTTAACGATCGAGAGCAGCGGCGTTTGCGTAGAGTTGTCAGTGCGAAAGACAAAAAACAGTCAGTGAAATAACCGCAGAAATCAATATCGGACGTACGAAGAACGTCTCCGTCAGGACAGGGCGGAGAAATTTGGCGTTAATATCCTATGGTAGCAGACGACAGACGCGAGTGCCTTTGCTGGCAGCACGACATCGGGTGCAGCGCCTCATACCCATACCGGTTGGTTCCTAGACGACTAGAAAACCATGGCGTGATCAGATTAATCACGATTTCAGTTGGAAAGAACTGATGGTAGCTTTCGAGTGTGGTGCAAACACCACGAAACCATGGAACAGGTTGTCAGCAAGACACTGTGCAAGCTGGTGGTGGCTCCATAATGGTGTGGGATGCGTCTACACGGAATGGACTGGGTCCTCTGGTCCGACTGAAACGATCATTGACGGGAAATGCTATATTAGCCTACTTGGAGACTATTTGCAGTATTCATGGGCTTCATGTTCCCAAATAACGATGGATTTTTTTATGGATCACTTTGAGCGGTATCACCGGAACACAGTTTTTCGTGACTAGTTTGAAGAATATTCTCGACAGTTAGAGCGAATGATTTGGCCGCCCAGATAGTCCGAGATGAATCCCGTCGAACATTTATGGGACATAATCGAAAGGTCCTACACTGGCAACACTCTCGCAGTTATGGGCAGCTACACAGGTAGCATGGCTGAATAGTTTTGCAGGGGCTTCCAACGACTTATTGAGTCAATACCATGTCGAGTTGCAAAAGGAGGTATCCCATAATTTCTGTCACCTCAGTGTACATGCTGCACAAACCAATAATTTTTGGTGGTTCCACAGGTAAAGACCCAAAGTATTCAAATCGGGGGAAATGTACAGACCACCAATGGAACTTGTCCTCCGTTATCTATCGATCTGTCATGAAAGATGTCATTCTTGAACAATGCAACGTCGGGCCTGGTGGTCTAGCCCTGAAGAGCGTGCCTGAAAATCGAGAGGTCGTGGGATCGAGTCCGAATCGGACCACGGAAATTTTCTGTTGGCCTTTAACCTAACCTTTACCCCTCACCCACGTGGGGATTCGCCAACAACGACAGGAGGTTCGGATTCCACGTCAAACTGTAGGTTCACTTTCTCTAATGGAATAAATGGCATAGGTTGGGGACAAGCAAGTCGCTGAAGTGGCGTCCAACTGAAAGACTTGTTCCAAGCCATTGAGACACACGTTACTATTATCATACTGAATGGGGGTGCAAAGTGCGGGTGAAACAAGTGTCGCTAAGGAGAGAAGTGGTGCAGATGAAGCGTATTCTGTAACAAGGGTCTACCCTCATTGTTGAGAGTTGGCAATACACTCTTAGGATTTAAAGGTTGCCTACAGGGCGCATACACAAGCTCTGGAATCTAAGATATTGTTGTCGCGCTTCGCAGCGCACTGATTAATTAGTGGCAGTTTGGAAGCCAGTGTAGGAGCCCGCCTGCTGTGGTACGCACGTGTGTTGGGCGAAGGGTCGTCGCCGAGCTGCCGTACTGCCGTGTCCGCCAGTAGCGACACAGCATTTAGCATTGAGTTGATATTTTTTATAATTTGCAGTGCGCTTATTAATTTAAAGAAAAGGGTTTGTGTATGTGCGTAGCAGCGGACGGTAATTTTAATAATGATAGGAGTTGAATTCTTAAGGGAAACCATTGTTAGGCGAATAGATTAAGTATTGATTTTTGTCATTGATTTCTTTTGTAATTGTCAGGGAATTGTTTCACTATGTATTTAATTGAGAAATATTTCAGTCTGTCTCAAGAGTTTGATTAATTTGTAATATTGCTTTAATGCCACTGGAGGCAGATTTACATACGAAGCGATTGTTCAAAGAGCTTCTAGCGTTTTGTTAATTGAAAGAGAAGGAATCGCTTTCAGAATATAGTTTTTGAAAAAAGGAATTACTTGTTTAGGTTATCATTTATCGAGCTTAGATTTTACCAAGACCTTTCTCTTGAATTGTATGTACTTGCAGTAAGAAGCAGCAGCCGCAGCAACAGCAGGAGCCGCCATACAGAACATGCATTGCACTCAACATGACTAACAGGGTTTTTTATGTTTTTGTTAAATAATGGAATGCAGCAGATCAAGCAGTGGCAGCAGGAAGACCAAGTAAGTTATTTGTCGAGCACAGGACCAATTAAAAAAGTTTATGCGATCTCTGTAATAGTAATGTTAACAAGAGTACAAGCACGAGGTTTTCAGTAGAAAACACGAGATAAGAAGAAAGAGCTCCCAACTTTCGGTTCTAGGCGCGCAGTCCGGAACCGCGTGACTGCTACGGTCGCAGGTTCGAATCCTGCCTCGGGCATGGGTGTCTGTGATGTCCTTAGTTTAGTTAGGTTTAAGTAGCTCTAAGTTCTAGGGGACTGATGACCACGGATGTTAAGTCCCATAGTGCTCAGAGCCATTTGAACCATTTGAATTTAGCTCCCAACTTTCAATGTTCTCTTTTCTGAGAAGTTGTAGGTAGCACTAGCGACGGATTGAGAATTCCTTAACATTTCTATAAGTAAATGTTGGAAATAAGCAGTACTAATTGTCGCGCCCACTGATTAGTTCGTGGTTTGGTAATAACACTTACAACTTGATGTCATTTATCTTTCATCACTTTAAACATGGAAGTGTTCAAAGCAAAGTTTTTTATCATCCTAAAGTTTAATTAGACGCTAATATTGATAATGGTTGGGGGAGTGGAGGGAGAGGTTACTAGCTAATATCTGACTGCACTCGGGGATAATGTTCTCAGAAAGGTTGGTAACCGCGGTTCTAGAACGAGTTATTGTGTTATTATTTTATTTGGTCCTGTGAAGTAAAAGAGCATCAAAGCGATATCATTTTTTATTCATCAAGTGCTGAAGATAAAAACTGCGCGTTAGTGGTTTATGACGCGGAGGAAATGTAGGTTACCCAGTCTGTAATTGCCATTGTCGTCACAACACAATCACTTGCCCATTGTCTTCTGACACTAACATCCTACATTCCACTACGATGAGGGCGTCAGGATATTCCGAGTGGTGAGCTGGGATTCCCGTAAAACACGCTTTAATGGATGATGACCTAAGTGATAGCTGTTTGCTTTTTCCTGCGATTCGTTTAGCGTACCGTCAAGTAAGCTATTCTCACAGCAACAGGAGAGTCTGTTCTGGTACCAGCTGACGACAAGGAAATACAGCTCTTCTTTCTTCGCAAAGTATAAACGAGTTTACTACGTTTCCTGTCGAGTACGCCCTACGGAAAAAATTAAAGTACGAAACATCTTATCCTCGCAAGAAAACTAGGCCATGTATTCTGCCGGTATTTGTGGCTTCTGTTCATCGATTTTATCACAACCTATTTTGGAAATACCACAACTAGGAAAAAACACCCACTACATGTTCATTTATAAGATAGGATTGTAGAATTTAAGTAGTGCTAAGGGATAACAGTACATGAGCCAATATTCTCAGCACTATCACCTTCTTGTGTAGCAGGGACTTTTTCAAGATGTGAGAACGTGCTCATTCGAGAATTTCATCTTGTCGTCCTAGTCACTGCTGCCAATATCTAGGTTATAAATGACTTCACATTAGTCTTTCGTGCGAATATCTGTACTCTATGGATTTGCTTATCCGCGTTACAAGGGAAATGTTTGGGGTCTGCGCGTGGCTAACGAAATTACAAACATCACCTTTTCTAATTCAGTGATTTTTTTTATTTTCAACAATTTTTGTACTTAACGGCAAGAAGATCCTATCTTCAAGTACCCATATGTCATTATTATTATTATAAATTTCTTGGTAATGCGTATTCCTTTAAAATGGGATATTTCCGCCCATTGATCTCAACCGACACACGTTGCAGAAACATAGCATCTGAAAGAACTGATGTTAAATATACAGTATATTCATCACTCACAACAACAATCTTCTCCACGTCTTCAGCGTCTTTTCAACATTTCGTGACGAACACTGCGTTTTCTTTCTGTTTCCTTCATAAATCAATGCCACCCAGCGACCACAGTTTGTTTTACGCTGCCTCACTAACTAGTTATTATTGGGCCATGGATGGTAGTACATACGAACAAGACGATATCTTGTGTGACCACGTAGTTCTGAATCTGATATATTTCATTTTATTTTTACTAGACTTCTCCCCGCGTTTTCGCTCGAGTGCGCGTTCGACATACATATTGCACACATCATCCTCTTTCCCTCTCTCTGTGTCCACCTCTTCCTCCTCCAGTCTCTCTGTCCACCTCATTCTCCCGTCTCAATCTGTGTGTCTTCTCCTCCCAACTCTCTCTGTTTTTCCATCGTCTCGTCCACCTTCCTTTTTCCATCTCCTCCGCTCGCTCTCTTTGATCATATCTTCCACCGCCTGTCATCTGCCCATGTCCTAGTCCCCTTTCTCTGTCCGTCTCCTCCTCGCCTCTCTCCCATTTTCATACACACACACACACAAGCACACGTACACAAAAAAACAAACACATCATGTTTTCCTATACAAGGATTAGCACCCCACACACCACACAACAAATTAGAAACGTCAAGGAGACAGACTAACACTGAGTAACACCACCTCTAGCATTAATAATGGCCTTAATTCAGTGAGGAAGAGAGTCCGCAGATTTCTACAAGTATCCCAAATCCAGCTGAAGACACTCATTAATGATTAGATCCTGCAGAGCTACCAAATTTTGGAGATGCTGGTTGCTACGTTTCAACTGACGTTCCATATGATTTCAGACAGATTTTATAGGATTAATGGCTCTGAGCACTATGCGACTTAACTTCAGAGGTCATCAGTCGCCTAGAACTTAGAACTAATTAAACATAACTAACCTAAGGACATAACACACATCCATGCCCGAGGCAGGATTCGAACCTGCGACCGTAGCGGTGGCCCGGTTCCAGACTGTAGCGCCTAGAACCGCACGGCCACTCCGGCCGGCTATAGGATTAATATCAGATGATTTAGAGAGGTGTGATAGAGCACCTGAGAAAATCCACATACCAGCCCAAGAGATCGCAGCTATTGTCTTGTGAAATGGGAGTGTTCACAGCAAGCTGAACATATACATTGAAGAGCCAGAGAAACTCGTACATCTGCCTAATGCTGTGTAGAGCCCCAGCGAGCACACAGAAGTGCAACAACGCGAAGTAGCATGGACTAGACTAACGTCTGAAGCAGTGTTGCAGGGAATTCACACCATAAATCCCGCATGGCTGTCCATAAATCCGTAAGAGTATGAGGTATTCGAGATCTCTTCTAAACAGCACGTTGCAGCGCACACCAGATATGCTCTATGATGTTCATGTCTGGGGTGTTTGCTGGCCAGCGTAAGTGTTTAAACTCAGAGTGTTCCTGGAGCCGCTCTGTAGCAATTCTGGACGTGTGGGGTGTCGTACTGTCCTGCTGCAATTGGCCAAGTCCGTCGGAATGCACAATGGACGTGGATGGATGCAGATGATCTGACGTGATGCTTACGTACGTGTCACCTGTCAGAGTCGTATATAGACGTATCAGGAGTCCCATATCACTCCAACTGCGCACGTTCCACAACATTATAGATAGAGCCTCCACCAGCTTGAACAGTCCACTGCTGACATGCAGGGTCCATTGATTCATAAGGTTGTCTCCATACCCGTACCCGTACACGTCCATCCGCTCGATACAATTTTAAACGGGACCCGTCCGACCAGGGAACATGTTTCCAGTCACCAACAGGTCCATGTCGGCGTTCACGGGCCCAGACGAGGCGTAAAGTTTTGTGTCGTGCAATCATCAAGGTTACACGAGTAGGCCTTCCACTTCGAAAGCCCATATCGATGATGTTTCGTTGAATGGTTCACACGCTGGTCCTTGTTGATGTCCCACACACCCGATTCTTGAGCCTTTCGCCATTGCATGCAAATGTCACACAACGGTGGAATGACAACAGTTCATCACATTTGCCAGTTTGCGAGTAGGCTGACGTGAATTACTGTGGATAAAGCGTTTAAACTATCTTCATCAAAGCCGGCCGAAGTGGCCGTGCGGTTCTAGGCGCTGCAGTCTGGAACCGCGAGACCGCTACGGTCGCAGGTTCGAATCCTGCCTCGGGCATGGATGTGTGTGATGTCCTTAGGTTAGTTAGGTTTAAGTAGTTCTAAGTTCTAGGGGACTAATGACCTCAGACGTTGAGTCCCATAGTGTTCAGAGCCATTTGATCTTCATCAAACCCCGAAGGTCTTCCTGAACGTGGAGAGTCACTAATGTCGAAACAACCTCCTTAAAACGAGAAAACCTTTTTGTTATCGTGCTATGTCCAGTGATGTTACCCCCATACACGACGCAAATGTTTCTAGCTGCTTTCTGCTGCTGTCGCCCCTTTAATGAATTGAAACA
Organism: Schistocerca cancellata; assembly: GCF_023864275.1. Classification (NCBI taxonomy): domain Eukaryota; kingdom Metazoa; phylum Arthropoda; class Insecta; order Orthoptera; family Acrididae; genus Schistocerca; species Schistocerca cancellata. The sequence goes on from NC_064630.1 coordinate 405,338,037, forward strand.
GAAGAATATATCGGAAATTTTCAAATTTCTCAACCTGGCACTCCATTTTCTAACCTCCACAGCTTGACTCACTATCTCCAAGCAACAAGACGACAATATGTAAACTCAAACAGCATCATTGACCTACGAATGATGATGATGAAGTTCCATACTCCTTGACAGAGCGTAGGGGAACGATGCGGGAGACCCGCACCGCCGTACCAGGCAAGGCCCTAGTGGAGGTGGTTTGCCATTGCCTTCCTCCGACCGTAATGGGAATGAATGATGATGATGAAGACGACACAACACCCAGTCATCTCGAGGCAGGTGAAAATCCCTGACCCCGCCGGGAATCGAACGCGGGACCCCGTGCTTGGGAAGCGTGAACGCTACCGCGAGACCACGAGCTGCGGAAAAAGAATGACAATCGATAGACAAACCCACTGCCATCGGTATAATATGTAAAACAAAAACGCTAGAGCGTATGCACCAACCTAATTTCCCGACCAAACACCCAACAAGCTTCTTAAATGAGGTATTTACTCCAGGATGTTGAAATTATTTTTTCGACCCCGGGCCCCTTTATCTACAATGGAGTCCCGTATGACTTGTGAAGAAACTTGTTGAACCAGAGATAGTGAAAGAACTAGGTCGGGGTGGGGTAGGGACCGGTGGAGGGGGAGTTGCGCCTTCTGAGTACTGGCAAGTCAGCTGCGATCTTGTCTGGACGGCAGACGGTGAGGAGGGGAGGGGGGGAGAGGGGGGGGTAAGGACCAAGTAATTGAATCAAGAAGGCGACCTTCGGCCGCTGAAATTACTCATTGCGGAGAATACCACACGGAGGAGGAGAATAACCACGGCGTTGAGCTGCAGCCGAGGAGAGAGGGACTGGATGGGGCTGGCATCGGGGGGGGGGGGGGGGGGGGTAGGGGGTAGGGGTCGTAATTGGTGCAGGGACGACACGACAGTCCCCAGCCCAGTCTCCGCCAGGGACAAGTGGGCGCCCGGGCCGGTAAGCGGGCGGAAAATCATTACCCTCCGTTCTGCTCCAGGCCACGCCACTGTTTTCTCGTCCGTAACGGGCGCGCGGATTTCCTTTGTTCCACAGACAGCAGACAGGGAATCGGACTTCGTTCTCCTTCTCGACGCAGAGGCGCGGGCACCATCGGAAACAGTGTACGTCATAGCATTTGGCAAATGGAGAGAACGAGTCCACACCAGTTGTTATAAACAGTCCCTGTCATTCATCTGCCTGAATGCTATGTCATCGCTGTAGGAAAAAAGCACCCTGTCTCTTACTACTATCAGCGTAGCTACTGTTGCATGCTTCAGAATCAAGGCAGCATTTAAAGCACAAACGGAACTCGAAGACTGAAATTAATTCTACATTTCTCTGCCAGGTTTCTTAAGTAAGAAATGGATGCAAAAGATATTGCTTCGAAATATTTTTTTGTTCTCCTCGCAAACGTAAAATCCGCCCACAGGCCCTGGCGGACACAACAGTACCGACCGACCGCCGTGTCATCTTCTGTTAATAGCGCCATTGGATACTCCATGGAGGAGCGTGACGTCAACATATCAGTTTCTCGGCCGTTGTCGGTTTTCATGAAGTGTAGCCGCTACTACTGGGTCAAGCAGCTCCTCAATTGGCCTCACGAGTCTCAGTGCACCCCGTCTAAGCCCCCCACAAAGAAAGAATCTCCAGCAGTACCGGGAATCGAACCCGGATCCCCCACATGGCATTCAGCCACGCTGACCACTCAATTATTGATGCGGACTTTTCGTGGAGCGTTCTTCCTAACAATATTAGCGATATTTTGTTATATTCAAAGAATATGGAGATTTCACCGAGAATTTCAGGTTATGTAGACCTTCGTTCTATGGTTGTAAGTGACAACGAGTTCAGTATCGTACTTTTAGCTAGATACCTCGAAGCGAGAAGACGCAGCTGTAAACAGTTTTGACAAGGAAACGGCTTTGAAATCGATTCTCGGTACGGGGCCACTGTGACTTGTGGAGTATAGACGCATATGTATAGATGTACAGTCTATTTTCGTACTGAGTGACGGAACAATGGCTAATCTCTCTTATTTTATTCTCATAATCCCTACGCTACTTGTAAGAGACAGTAACAGCACAATGGTCACGCAGTCTTCGTCGAACACGGGTTCTCTAAATTCACCCAACAAGGTTCCTCGAAAACTACGTCGTCTTTCTTCCGAGGATTCCTGTTTGAATTCGCAGAGGATTTCTGTTGCAGTTTAGTATGGCAAACTATCAATGTTGCGACACCAATGACGAGATTCGATGATGAGAGTGTTACACATGGTGAAATTGGAGAAGAATTATAGGACATGTTGAATGAAATAAACAGTCTAATGAGTATAGCATATAGCTTGAGAGTAAATCGAACGAAGATGAACGTAACTAGGGGCAGCAGAAACGAGAAAAGCGGTCAACTTAAAAACAGAAATTGGTGACCATGAAGTAGACAAAGTTAAGGAATTCCGCTAGCTTGGAAAGAAAATACGACATGAGGGACTCGATAAGGAAGATAGAAAACGCAGACTGTCATACGCAAAGATGGCGTCCACGGATAATAAGAGTCTACTAGTTTCTAACATAGGCATTCATTTTTGGAAGAAGTTTCCATGAATGTAAGTTTGGAGCACGGCATTATACGGCAGTGAATCATGGACTGTGGGAACACCGCAAAAGAAGAAAATCAAAGCGACTGAATGTTGAAAATGAGGTGGAGTGAAAAAATAAGAAATGTGGAGGTTCTCTGCAGAACTGACAAGGTATGACCGGCCAGAGTGGCCGAGCGGTTCTAGGCGCTACATTCTGGTGCCGCGCGAGCGCTACGGTCGCAGGTTCGAATCCTGTCTCGGGCATGGATGTGTGTGATGTCCTTAGGGTAGTTAGGTTTAAGTAGTTCTAAGTTCTAGGGGACTGATGAGCTCAGCAGTTAAGTCCCATAGTGCTCAGAGCCATTTGAGCCATTTTGACAAGGTATGGATCATATGGAAAACACTTACAAGGAAAGAGGACAGGATGATACGAAATCTGTAGAGACATCAAGAAATAAGTCCCATGATTCTACAGGGAGCTGAAGAGGATTGAAACTGCAGTAGCAGGGAGACATTGGAATAGACCCAAAAAATCTCCGTAATTTTCTTGGGTGGTAATAAAATGGATTGGATACTGTGTCTGCCCAGGTTTCTGTCTGTTTTATTTGTTGCAGCTCCGAAGAAAGACGGAATACTGTGGAGTGATTATCTTCTGATGACTGGGTATCTCTGAGTTTTTGCTTCTTAGAGATGACTGACTTAATATCTAGATCGTTACAGCTGTTCTTCAAGAAGTACTTATTCATGAATGTAGCCGCGAAACACCTACTATCTCAAGTGACTGTTTGTTCTGGAACTTCTACCTCGTATATAAGGCCCGGTAAAATCTCCGTGAGCTGTTGACAGAGACCACGAGACACCTGGTTACTTTGTGTGACCAGCGGCAGTCCAGCAGCCCGCTCTCGGCCTGTAAACAAGCGCACTTGTGAGGAGTCGGTGGCAGCGACAGGGCTGCCCGGTTATCGCTCCGGAGCACCATCTCGCCTGCGGGCGTCTCCTTATCCTTATCGGCGGTCCTAATGCCACTTGATCCGCCGCGACGTCTCAGGAATGGAAGCGGATGTGGGGAGGGAGTCCTACGTCGGGCTACGGCTGGGGAAGCGAGGGCGGCGCCGGCGTCATCAGCGACAGCGGCCGCCAGATAACGCCGCCTCGTCCCTGTCTAGCGCCTACCCTCCTACCTACCTCACTAACGCGCCTCTGCTCTGCTCCACACAGCAAGTCCACGGCGCCATTCTCCAGACGGCCGCCGACTGTAACAAATAGGCGCTAAAACCGGCTCACACTTCAGCCTCTTACGAATCAACTGAAGCACCTACGTGTCGTTGGACATGGATGGAGAAGAATTCAATGTATTTAAACCTTGCTTAATACACTGAAGCACCAAAGAATCTAGTATAGGCATGCGTATTCAAATACAGAGATATGTAAATAGGCAGAATACGGTGCTGTGGTCGACAGCTCCTATATATAACAACAAGTGTCCGGCGCGGTTGTTGGATCGGTTACTGCTGCTACATGACAGGTTATCAAGATTTAAGAAAGTTTGAGCGTGGTGTTATAGTCGTCGAACGAGCGATGGGACACAGCATCTCCGAGGCAGCGATGAAGTGGGGATTTTCCCGTACGACCATTCCACGGGTGTACAGTGAATATCAGGAATCCGGTAAAACATCAAATCTCCGACATCGCTGCGGTCGGAAATGGATCCTGCAAGAATGGGACCAACGACGACTGAAGAGAATCGTTCAACGTGACACAAGTGCAACCATTCCACAAATTGCTGCAGATTTCAATGCTGGGTTACCAACAAGTGTCAGCGTGCGAACCATTCAACGAAACATCATCGACATGGGCTTTCGGAGCCGAAGGCCCACTCGTGTACCCTTGATGACTGCACGACACCAAACTTTGCGTCTCGCCTGGGCCCATCAACACCTACATTGGACGATGATAGGAAGCATTTTGCCTGGTCGGACGAGCCTCGTCTCAAATAGCATCGAGCGGATGGACGTGTACGCGTATGGAGACAAACCCATGAATCGATAGACTCTATATGTCAGCAGGGGACTGTTCAAGCTGGCAGAGGCTCTGTAATGGTGTGGGGCGTGTGCAGCTGGAGTGATACGTGACCCCTGATACGTCTAGATACGACTCTCACAGGTGACACGTACGTAAGCATCCTGTCTGATTACCTGCAGCCGTTCATGTCCATTGAGCATTCCGACGGACTTGAGCAATTCCAGCAGGGAAATGCGACACCCCACACGTCCCGATTTGCTACAGAGCTGCTCCAGGAACAATCTTCAGAGTTTAACAATTTCCGCTGGCCACCGAATTCCTCAGACATGGACATTATTGAGCTTATCTCTGATGCCTTGCAACATGCTGTTCAGAAGAGATCTCCACCCCCTCGTACTCTTACGGACTTATGGACGGCCCTGCAGGATTCATGGTGTCACTTCCCTCCAGCACTTTTTCAGATATTAGTCGAGTCCCAGCCACGTCGTGTTGCGGTACTTCTGCGAGCTCGTGGGGACCCTACATGATATTAGGCAGGTGTACCAGTTTCTTTGGCTCTTCAGTGTATAATCTAGCTCTAGTAGTACAGTATCAAGTCAAAAGCACGTAGACACCACTCTTCAATGCGTAATTGACCACTAGATGTCACGAGAGGCGGACCTGCCTCTATTAAAGGTGGCGGGGAACATTGTGTTGTAAGCAGAGAAGCGGTAACACTAGGATGTTTCCGACAGGTGAGCTCAATGACTTCGAACGTGGAGTAGGCACTGGATGCCTTCTACCTAGCAGAGCCATGAGGGACATTTAAACTCTTCTAAGGCTGCGCAAGTCGACTCTTGGTGACGTAATTGTGAAGTGAAAACGCGCAGGAACAGCCAGAACTAAGCCAAGTCCAGGAGGACATCTTGCACTGACGGACGCGGACCGTCGAGCTTACTGGATGGTGGGTGCAAAAAAAAAATCACATGAAATCAGCGGGAGGGAACACTCATGTGTTCCAAATTGTTACCCGCTGTCGAGCTAGCACAACGAAAGTGCACAGGGAGTTACAAATAATGGAGTACAATGATATAACAGCTCCTTACACAGTCTTTTATTTAATGCTAAGCGACGCTTGAGGCAGTGTAAAGTGCGACGTCTATGGATAGTGGATGACTGGAAACGACTAATTTGGAGTCATGAATCACTTTATACCCTGCAGCAATCTCATAGAAGGGCTTGGATTTGGTGAAGGACTGGAGACCGACACCTGCCATCATGTGTAGTGCCAACAGTAAAGTACGGAGGCCATGGTATTGCGGTATTGGGCCGATTTCGTGGTTGGCTTGTCGTCCTCTTATTATGCCTAAGAGAACACAAATGCAGAAGTACATGAACAGGTTTTACTGCATTGAGTACTGAATATAGCAGATGAACAGTTCGGAGACGATGATTGTAGCAGCACGATAACGCAACATGCACAAAGCAGGATCTGTGAAGCATTGGTTTGTGAACAATAACGTTGCTGAAACTGACGAGCCCGCCTGGAGTCTCGACCTGAATCCAATGGAAACCTATGGGATAAGTCAGAACTTCGCTCCAGCTCCAGCGTCCAACGTCACTGCTTTCTCAGGTTTCGGCTTTTGAGGGAGAATGGGCTACTATTCCTCGAGAAACATTAAGACATGTCGCTGAAAGGGTTCACGATAAAATTCAAGCCGTCATAAAGGGTGGACACAGCTCTTCAGTACCCACTAAGAGGTGTCCGGGCACTTTTGGGTGGTTATTATATACTCCGCAAGCCACCTTACTGTCTGACGGAGGACACTTCTCGTACCATTATCTGATCCCTCTACTTCCTTGTTCCATTAGAGAATGGAAAGTGCGCGGTAAAGCCCCATTTGAGCTCATTTTCTCTGATTTTTTCTTTCTTTCGTTCTTTCTTTCACTGGTGGCATGTCCCGCGTTGACGCAGGGTCGGCATTTTTAGGAACGGATTTGGCAAGGTTAGTGGAAAGGGGTGGCCGGATGCCCTTCCTGCCGCCACCCCTACCCCCCGGGACGGAATTAATGTACCTCTACATCTACATCTACATCCATACTCCGCAAGCCACCTGACGGTGTGTGGCGGAGGGTACCTTCAGTACCTCTATCGGTTCTCCCTTCTATTCCAGTCTCGTATTGTTCGTGGAAAGAAGGATTGTCGGTATGCCTCTGTGTGGGCTCCAATCTCTCTGATTTTATCCTCATGGTCTCTTCGCGAGATATACGTAGGAGGGAGCAATATACTGCTTGACTCTTCGGTGAAGGTATGTTCTCGAAACTTTGACAAAAGCCCGTACCGAGCTACTGAGCGTCTCTCCTGCAGAGTCTTCCACTGGAGTTTATCTATCATCTCCGTAACGCTTTCGCGATTACTAAATGATCCTGTAACGAAGCGCGCTGCTCTCCGTTGGATCTTCTCTATGTCTTGTATCAACCCTATCTGGTACGGATCCCACACTGCTGAGCAGTATTCAAGCAGTGGGCGAACAAGCGTACTGTAACCTACTTCCTTTGTTTTCGGATTGCATTTCCTTAGGATTCTTCCAATGAATCTCAGTCTGGCATCTGCTTTACCGACAATCAACATTATATGATCATTCCATTTTAAATCACTCCTAATGCGTACTCCCAGATAATTTATGGTATTAACTGCTTCCAGTTGCTGACCTGCTATTTTGTAGCTAAATGATAAAGGATCTATCTTTCTGTGTATCCGCAGCACATTACACTTGTCTACATTGAGATTCAGTTGCCATTCCCTGCACCATGCATCAATTCGCTGCAGATCCTCCTGCATTTCAGTACAATTTTCCATTGTTACAACCTCTCGATACACCACAGCATCATCTGCAAAAAGCCTCAGTGAACTTCCGATGTCATCCACCAGGTCATTTATGTATATTGTGAACAGCAACGGTCCTATGACACTCCCCTGCGGCACACCTGAAATTACTCTTACTTCGGAAGACTTCTCTCCATTGAGAATAACATGCTGCGTCCTGTTATCTAGGAACTTCTCAATCCAATCACACAATTGGTCTGATAGTCCATATGCTCTTACTTTGTTCAATAAACGACTGAGGGGAACTGTATCGAACGCCTTGCGGAAGTCAAGAAACACGGCATCTACCCTTAAGGTCTACGTCGAGTGTAATTAATGGAATAGTGCGAGCATGTTCAAATTGCGAGTCGTGGAACTGAGGCGGAACGTGGGGACCAGACCGGTATTCACCTAGCGGGATGTGGAAAACCGCCTAAAAACCACATCCAGACTGGCCGGCACACCGGCCCTCGTCGTTAATCCGCCGGGCGGATTCGGTCGGGGGCCGGCGCGCCTACCCGTGTCCAGGAAGCAGCGCGTTAGCGTTCTCGGCTACCCTGGCGGGTCTCATTTTCTCTGATTTTTGGTCGTGATAATTTCACGAGACGTACGTCGGTGGAAGCAATATCTTGCCCGGCTCTTCCCGGAAAGTACACTGTAGGGTTTCACTTAGGAAAAGCTCTCCGTAATGTACAACGCCTCTCTTGTAACGCATGCCGCCTGGAACCATTGAGTATTTCCGTAACGGTCTCCCGCCTATCCGGTGACGAAACCTGCAGAGCTTCATTGGAACACCTCTAGTTACCACAATAACCCAACTTGATAAAACTCACAAGTTGATGAACAATGCACAAGAAACGGCCGAACGAGTGTTTTTAAGCCACTTGTTTTGCGAAGTAAATACGTAAAACTAAAATTCCCATTGATTCTGAGTATTGAATCTGCTTTTCCTGCTATTCTTTTTATGTACTCATTCTTGTTCAGGTCCTTACGCATGTTTGCTCCTCGGTATTTTTCTGTAATTAATGTTTGCAGTGATTTGTATACGGCAGTGTGATCGAACAGTAGTGTATCTCTTCGCTATTTATTCGCAATAAGCTACAGTTATTTATGCCTACGGAGGTTACTAATGTTGTCTTTATAAAAGAAAGTTCCGTTGTGAACTACTACTCTTCGAATAAATAAAATTATGATTTGCAGGAAGGACATTAGGAACAGCAGCCGGAATCGCAGCCTTAACGGTGCGCGTCCTTCACAGGACGAGGCGAGCCAAACGGGTCCTGCATGCAAGTCGGCGCAGCAAAATAAGAAGGAGCAAAAAGGACACGCCTTTAATTTGTGGTCGCGCTAAAAACAGAGCCGAGGCTCGTTTAGAATGCGGCAAAAAACGCGAGAAATTTACCGAGAGGCTCTGTTAGCGCTTGTTGAAGGGCTGGGGGGATTAGGGAAAGGGGGGAGAGGGGAGGGGGAGGACAGCAGGAAGACATGAGAGGAGAGAGGGCAACATTAATGCGGTGGTACAGGCGCGGCGATCCCAGCTGCAACATCGAGCCGCCAAGTAGCGAGGCGAAAAACTGACTTTGTCACACCGGAAAACCGGATATTACTTGTGACGGATCGCCCACTGTGACCGTCAACCTTCCTTTTCATTCATCAAAATATATCATAGTTATAGGAGGTTACTGTACACAGTCACTGCTCGGCGGACAAGCGCGCTGCAATCGAGGGGATGCATTTTTACTAACGCTTGGAATAACGATGTTGCACAAGGTCTATATTTGTACGAGCACGCAGTTTTCGATAGTGCTGATGGAATGAATATTAGCTGCCATCTGATAGCGCGAGCCACGGAACCCAGGTTACAATCTACTAGTAGACAAAGAGCAAGCAGTAACCTCGGCTGAAGAAAATGAAACACAGTGCCTTATATCGGAGCATTTATCGCTAGATGTGACGTACATGTACAACAAAAAAATGATTGCAATTTCAGAAAAATTGGATGATTTATTCAAGAGAAAAAGCTTCGCAAACTGATCAAGTTAGCAAAGTGGCGGTCCACCTATGGTCCTCATGCATGTTGTTTTTCAGCTTGTTATTGATTGACAGAGTTATTAAATATCCTCTTGAGCAATATCGTGCCAAATTCCGCCCAGTTGGCGAGTTAGATAGTCAAAATCCTGATTTGGCGGGAGGGCCCTGCCCAAAATGCTCCAAACTTTCTCACCTGGAGAGAGATCCATCGACCTTGCTGGCCAAGGTATGGCATGACAAGCACGAAAAGAAGCAACAGAAACACTCGCCGTTATTATCTTTCTTAAATGCAAGCCCTGGATGGCTTGCCATTAAGGGCAACAAAACGGGCCGTAGAATATCGTCGACGAACCGCTGGGCTATAAGGCTGCCGCGGATGACAACCAAATGGGTCCTGCTATGAAATGGCACCTTAGAGCATCACTCCCGGTTGTCGGCCACAGTGAGGTTGGTATCCTATCTCTGTCAGAGGCGTTTCCAGACACGTTTTCGCTGGTCATCGGGCCTCGATACAATGTGGTCTCATCACTGAAGACAATTCTACTCCAGTCAATGAGATTGCTGGTGGAATATGTGTACGGAGACGGCCCGGACAGCGGTACGATACCAACCCGACTCTCGCCCGCCATACGGCCTGACAACCGGGAGTGATGCTCTAACGTACCATTTCATAGCAGGACCCCTTTGGCTGTCATCGGCGGAAACTTTACAACGCCGCGATACGACGACTATATTCTAAGCCCCGTTTTCTTGACCTTCATAGTAAGCCATCCCTGGTTTACATTTCACGAACATAATAGCCGCCCGCACAGGGCGAGAGTTTCTACTGCTTGTCTTAGTGATTGACAAACACTACCTTGGCCAGGAATGTCGCCGGATCTCCCCATATTGAGAACGTTTGAACCATTATGGGCAAAGCCCTTCAACCACCTATGGGATTTTGACGATGTAACCTGTCAACTGGACAAAATTTGCCACGATATCCCTCAGGAGGACATTGAACACCACTTTCAACCAACGCTAAGCCGAATAGTTGCTAGCATAAGGACCATAGATAGACCGATCGTTACTGACTTGCAAAATTTTGTGAAGCTGTTATTCTTGGATAAATGTTCTAATATTTCTCAAATTGTAATCATTTGTTTATCTGTACATGCACATCACATCTATCGATTTACGTCCCATCCGGATAATTCCTTCGTTGTGCGTCCTTTTTCTTATCAGCGCGTATAGTAATGATCAGTTTCTGCTTGGATTGTAGATTGAAGACATTGATGCACCAGGCCAAGACTGCACTGAATTAACATTGAATTTGGGGTAATTGATAACACTGAAGGTTTCCCAGACACTCAAGGGGCGCAATATGTATAATTACTTCCGTTCAATACAAGTTCTTGAGTTGCAGTAGTTGTAGCTTCGTGACTGAAGCTCTGTCGAATGAACACTGTTATTTGGTTCAAATGACTCTGAGCACTATGGGACTTAACATATGAGGTCATCAGTCCCCTAGAACTTAGAGCTACTTAAACGTAACTAACCTAGGGACATCACACACATACATGCCCGAGGCAGGATTCGAACCTGCGACCGTAGCGGTCGCGCGGTTCCAGACTGAAGCGCCTAGAACCGCACATATTTCAGTGTAGTAAAAATGCAAGGTCCTACTTCCGAAGCCACTGACGCACAGACGTTTCCGCAGGCCCCTCATCTTCAAAGTGAAGTCCCACTATGAACTTCTTTTAGCAGCCCGAACAGATGTAAGTCTAATCCCGACACGTCAGGGCTGTATCGGGGATGAGGCAAGACTTCTCATTCAGTTTACATAACTTCTTCAGCAGTGTGATGGATAGTGTGTGGGATACAAAACAAGAACATCCGCCATAGTTTTTGTTGGGCGGACTAGCTGAGGATGTCCCTTAACTGTCTGAGGGTTCTGACGTATTGGACAGAATTTGTACATTTCTGCTCCAAAAAGTCAACCACAATCACAACCTCTGCACAGGTCTGCAACCCGGCGTTTCCAGAGCCAACGCTTCTGCTTCGTTACTTGCGTCGAGCGCATCGTCTAATAGTGCTGATATCTACTGCTGCAACGCCGATCACATTTTTCAGTCTTCCATGAATTTGAATGGGCGTTTCACCTTCTGCATTCAAGAATTCAATCACGGAACGCTGTCAAACATGAACATCGATGTCGGCCATTTTGCAAGCCATCTCAATCCTGGTATCTGTTGACGCAGGAACTTGCTGCTGCAGTGGACTGGAGAAGAAGCTTTGCGGAATAGGACCATTTCCAAATTTTGTGCCAGCCGTGGTGGCCGAGCGGTTCCAGGCGCTTCAGTCCGGAACCGCGCGACTGCTACGGTCGCAGGTTCGAATCCTGTCTCGGGCATGGATGTGTGTGATGTCCTTAGGTTAGTTAGGTTTAAGTAGTTCTAAGTTCTAGGGGACTGATGACCTCAGATGTTAAGTCCCATAGTGCTCAGAGCCATTTGAACCATTTTTGAACCAAATTTTCTCTTAACAGACAATAATTTAAGGTATTAATTTTTGACTGACCGTAGTAGTTGACCACTGTGGCCGAGCGGTTCTAGGCGCTTCAGTCCGGAAACACGCGGCTGCTACGATCGCAGGTATGCGATGCCTCGGGCATTGATGTGTGTTATGTTTGGTGCGGTTTAATTAGTTCTAAGTCTAGGGAACTGATGACCTCAGATGTTAATCCCATAGTGCTTGGAACCATTTGAACCATCTGACCGTAGTACTCACAAACCACTGCTCTTCTAAGTGATCGTATCGTTAAGTGATAACGGCTCAACAATGCCAATGTGGACTCTGACAAAAGTCATGGGCTAGAGATATGCACATATTCAGGTGGCGGTAGTATAGCGTACACAAGGTATAAAAGAGCAGTGCATTGGCGGAACTGTCAATTGCACTCAGGGAATTTATGTAAAAAGGTTTCCGACCTGATTATGGACGCAAGATTGAAATAAGCAGACTTTTAAAGCGGAATAATGGTTGGAGCTAGACGCATGGGACATCCAGTTTCGGAAATCGTTGCGGAATGCAATATTTCGAGATGCACAGTGTCACTAACGTTTCGAGAAAACCAAATTTCAGGGACTACCTCTCATCACTGACAGCTCAGTGACCGACGGTCTTCACTTAACGACCGAGAGCAGTGGCATTCGTGTAGAGATGTCAGTGCTAACACACAAGATATACTGAATCAAATACCCGCAGAAATCAATGTCGGATTTACGAAAAACATATCCGTTAGGAAAATGAGACAAAATTTGGCGTTAATGGTCTATGGCAGCAGCCGACCTATGCGAATACCCTTGTTAACAGCACGACATCGCCTGCGGCGCCTCTCCTGGGGTCTTGAGCATATCGGTTGGACCCCAGGCGACTGGAAAATTGTGGCCTGGTCAGATCAGTTCCGACTTCAGTTGGTAAGAGCTGATGATAGGATTCGAGTGTGGAGCTAACCCCATGAATGGACCCAAGTTGCCACTACGGCACTGTGCAAGATGGAGGTGGCTCCATAATGGTGTGGGATTTGTTTGCATGGAATAGACAGGATCGTCTGATTCTTCTGAACCGATCATTGGCTGGAGATGGCTATATCCAGCTACTTGGAGACCATTTTCAGCCATTCATGGACTTCATGTTGCCAAACAATGATGGAATGGCTATGCGCCATGTCACCGGGCCACAACTGTTAGCGACTGGTATGAAGAACATTCTGGACAATTCGAGGAAATGATCTGGTAATCCAGATCGCCTGATGTGGATCCCATCAAACATTTATAGAACGTAATCGAGAGATCAATTCGTACGCAGAATTTTGCACAGGCAGCACCTTTGCAATTATGGACGGCTACAGAGCCAGCATGGCTGAGTATTTCTACAGGGGACTTCGAATGCCTTATCCACGCCACGCCGAGTTGTTGCACAACGCCGGGCAGAAGGAAGCCTGACACGATATTGGGAGGTATCCCTTGACTTCTGTTCGCCTCAGTGTACTGCAAATTAATTTTCAGACAACTGACATTTAAGGAAAGGTCCGACGGTTATTTCACACATGGCAGAGCACACATCGCCAAAGCTTCTATGAAGCTATTACGAGGAGTTTTAACGGTTGCTTTACGCCACCTGTGAGACAATCCGAGCAACGCGCCGTTGCGTCATGCAGTCTGCGGGAGTATTTCTTCCCGCGGAGACAGCGATTTAGTCCCACGTGAAACACAGTTACTGACGACTAGGTTTTGTCGGCGTTGGATACGAACAACCACATCCGTGCCCGCTTCTCCAGGTAGAGACACGACCGTTGGTACCTTGTCTAAGCACTCACCGGACCGGTGCGAATCAACTCGACCTTGGCACTGAAACCGGCGACCTGGCCGCTGTTCGCAGGGAACCCAGTGCGCGCGCACCTGTCCGTCGGTCGAGCGGTAGTGCGCGCGCGCTGCTGTCCTTCGCCCGCAGAACGGCGGAATTAGCGCGAGGGCGATTATACCGGCAGATGCGCTCCCACAATGCCGACTGTTATTTAATGCATTTAATGCACTCCGCATCATCAATTTATATGGTAATTTTGCGCAAGTAATTAATCCTCGACATTCTTGCATCGGAAACAAACGAAACACTGCAGCGTGATTAAAACGCGGTGTACACGTAGCCGCAGACTCGAATTGTACACACCAACTCGAGCGCAGTAGCGGAGGACAGAATATTCCCCACCGTTTTTGTGATTCTCTAAAGGTGTGCCATAACGGTAATGTGTGGCTGCAGTAGCGTAGCCGTCGATACTGCTGCAATGTGCCTGCAATATACGGTGATATTGCAGGATTGCCGAGCAGTATTGCAGACGGTACATCGGAGGTGTTGCCTGTGTTGGCCACCAAGGGACACGGCGAGGCCGTATCTGTCTGTCCTTGTCTGCATGTGCCTCGCTCTCACGCTCAGCCTGGTTCCTCCTTCTCACGCCGATAGCGCTGCAGTGCAAAGTCAAAGGAAACAACATTACTTCGCTTCGGTTCGAAAGTTGGTGTGCGTAGGCACAGTCACTCGACTTGTTTGTCGTCTACAGAAATGTAGAAATGGCCAGACGAGACAGCCATTGATTCCATAAATGTGATACGTGCATCTACGACCAGAGATGTGAAACACAAATGGTTCAAATGGCTCTAAGCAGTATGGGACTTAACATCTGAGGTCATAAGTCCCCTAGACTTAAACCTAACTAACCTAAGGACATCACACATATCCCTGCCAGAGGCAGGATTCGAACCTGCGACCATAGCAGCAGCGCGGTTCCAGACTGAAGCTCCTAGAACCGCTCGGCCACAGCGGCCGGCTGTGAAACACAGAAAATTACATATAGGGTGAGTCACCTAACGTTACCGCTGGATATATTTCGTAAACCACATCAAATACTGACGAACCGATTCCACAGACCGAACGTGAGGAGAGGGGCTAGTGTAATTGTTTAATACAAACCATACAAAAATGCACGGAAGTATGTTTTTTAACACAAACCTATGTTTCTTTAAATGGAACCCCGTTAGTTTTGTTAGCACATCTGAACATATAAACAAATACGTAATCAGTGCCGTTTGTTGCATTGTAAAATGTTAATTACACCCGGAGATATTGTAACCTAAAGTTGACGCTTGAGTACCACTCCTCCGCTGTTCGATTGTGTGTATCGGAGAGCACCGAATTACGTAGGGATCCAAAGGGAACGGTGTTGGACCTTAGGTACAGAAGAGACCTTTTTATTGGTCTTTTCCACTGACGCACATGTACATTACCATGAGGGGTGAGGTACACGTACACACGTGGTTTCCGTTTTCAATTACGGAGTGGAATAGAGTGTGTCCCGACATGTCAGGCCAATAGATGTTCAATGTGGTGGCCATGGCTGCCACAATTCATTGTTTCATATCCTCTGGGGTTGTAGGCACATCACGGTACACATTCTCCTTTAACGTACCCCACAGAAAGAAGTCCAGAGGTGTAAGATCAGGAGAACGGGCTGGCCAATTTATGCGTCCTCCACGTTCTATGAAACGCCTGTCAAACATCCTGTGAAGGGTCAGCCTAGTGTTAATTGTGGAATGTCAATATTTAATGTGGTTTACGGAATATATCCAGCGGTAACATTAGGTGACTCACCCTGTATACAAAAACCGAATTCTTAGAAAGGGCATTTTCGCAGCTGCCGACACAGCAGATCAGCTATAATCCTATTCTACATATGTTTTTAACGCGTCTAGACTGTTTTGAAGCATCATCGTACGTGTTTCGTAACCGTCTGGATAGCTGCGGGCGTTAACGCTCCGCTGCCGGGATTCTGTGCGTCTGCTCCGGATCGAATCCGCCTCGCGGATTACTGACGGGAGCTGATGACCCGCTCACCTTGTATGTGGCTTTTAGTCGGTGACCCACATCCAAGTATAAGAACACCGGGCTGTTGTTCACGTCCCGCCTCCAATACATGCGACGCAAACATTTGGAAAATGTTCTCATACTTCAGCACGCGATTTAATCTAGACGCAGAAAGATGGGGTGCACAGATTTCGTTCCAGGGGGTGTCGTGGCGTCAGAACGGCCATCAACTGTCCCAAACGTTGCCTAAACCGTATAATAATACCGGATTCGTGGCGAAACGAGAAAAGGCAACGAAGATGAAAAAGCAGATGGTAACTGACACAATCAGTATTTACATCATCTCGTAACAGGTATCATTATATATATGAAGAGCTGTATCGTGGTGCATGTGAATACTACGGCGGCTGATAGCCATTATAATGTTCAAGAAACGCAACACTCGACATATGCATAGTACAAATTTGTGTGGCCGGTACTGTAGCGAATTGGGACTCCAATAGTGTAGCTGTACAGTAGTGGATATTTTTTCCCATGTATGCGCAATATGTTACATTTATTCACGTTCAGGTCAACTGCCACAGCCTGCACCATTCATCGATCTTCTGCACGTGATCTTGTAAATCGATACTGTCTTCAGGCGTTGCTACTTTCCTGTAGGCAACCTCATCATCTGCGAACAGGGTTAAAGAGCTTCCGACGCCTTCTAGAAGATCATTAATAAACATTGCAAAGAGCAAAGACCCGCGTCCGACCATCGTCATTTAGGTTTTCCGTGGTTCCCCTAAATCATTTCAGGCAAATGCCAGGATAGTTCCTTTGAAAAGACGCGGCCGATTTATTTCCTCATCCTTCTCTAACCCGACGGGACCGATGACCTCTCTGTTTGGTCCCCTCCCCCAAGTCAACCAACCAACCAAACTGCAACGGCCCCATCACACTTTCTTGGCCGGTCGGTGTGACCGAGCGGTTCAATGCGCTTCAGTCTGGAACCGCGCGACCGCTACGGTCGCAGGTTCGAATCCTGCCTCGGACATGGATGTGTGTGATGTCCTAAGGTTAGTTAGGTTTAAGTAGTTCTAAGTGTTAGGGGACTGATGACCTCAGATGTTAAGTCCCATAGTGCTCAGAGCCATTTGAACCATTTGAACACTTTCTTGGGGTACTCTGGAAATTACCTTTACATCTGTCGATTTTGTTCAGGTAAGGGCGACATGTTGAGTTCTTTCTGCAAGTAAGTTTTGAATCTAGTCGTAAACACCTGGTCCGATACTCGATAAGCTCGCATATTTTTCTTCTCGTAAACGGTTGTGCGAGACAGTGTCAAATGACTTCCTGAAGGCAAGGAACATGGCATTAACCCGGATACCTTTGTCTAAAGCGCTGTGGATCTCATGAAGGAACAGAGGGAGATGAATTTCGCCAAGATCTCTGTTTGCGAACTCCATGGTGATTTTTTATAGAAGAGATTTTCGTTCTCCACAAGCGTAACAATTCTTTAACATAAAATATGTTCCATAATTCTACAATAGACTGACGTCGAAGACTGGCTCAAATGGCTCTGAGCACTATGGGACTTTACTTCTGAGGTCATCAGTCCCCCAGAACTTAAAACTACTTAAACATAACCAACCTAAGGACATCACAAACATCCATGCCCGAGGCAGGATTCGAACCTGCGACCGTAGCGGTCGCGCGGTTCCAGATTGTAGCGCCTAGAACCGCTCGGCCACACCAGGCCGGCCTAACGTCAAAGATATAGCCCTCAACTGTGTGCATCTGTACTACGGTCCTTCTTCAAAATAGGACTGATTTGCGCTTTTTCCAGTCGCTAGGTACCTTTCGTTCCTCCAGCGATTTACGATAAATTGCTGCTAGAAGGGGAGCAAGTTTCTTCGCACAACCTTTGTAGAATCTTATAGATATTTCATGTAGTGCTGATGCCTTTACACTAATATGCGATGGTAGTTGCTTTTCTGTTCTGCTGTCGGTTAGCTCAATATATGCCAATTCGACGTTTGTACGATGACTGAGAGGAGGGATCGTCTTCTGATCTTCCGCGGCCAAACAAATTCGGAAGACCGAATTCAGTATTTCGGCTTTCTCCCAGTTAAATTACATTGCGATGTCGGAATGAACGGAGGATTTCGAATAGTTTACTGATTTCACGTAAATCGGAAACATCTTAGGGTTTTGATAGCTGGCTAACTTATTCATCGAGTGGTCACTGGTTACTGGATTACGAGCTTTAACAATCACACACCTTGAATAGTGAAAAGCAACAAGAAGAACCTAGGACAAAACCTCTTCTTATACGTGAGCTGACAGATGAAAGTGGTGTAGGTAACGTGAAGTGAAGGTGGACATGAACAAACTTCGCATGCGCGCCCATTTCCAGTATATAAACCAAACTTTAAAACATATGTTTCACCTGTCGTGATGTCGTTCTAAATTTCTTCCTGTCTTGCGCTGATCTCATTCTGACGTTAAAGTAGCATTTTAAGACGCCTAAATTAAAAATAAAAAAAATACCCCGGAATGTCATAGTATCGGAATCTCTTTTTTTGCGATTCTCCAGCCCTTAGGCATTAACGGATGCGGACATGACATATTTTTCACATCGTTGTTTCAATTGGTACTTGAGTGCATTACGTGTCATACGAGGGACAAGAAAGAAACGTGGGAGCTATGAGATAAATTTCCATACCTGTCCGACAAGGCACCAATATTTAATCGGCCGCTCCTTGCGTGTATGGCACCAATATCGGACCTTCGCTGTCAGCTTTGGTAGTAAAGAAACACTTACCCATTTTCCTCCTGCAGACAATACGTGCAAAAAGCGTTGCATTCAATTACCTGGCGGCTGCAGCAAGTGTTAAGCTCTGGAACTCTTGTCACGCAAGCGATCAGCCCAAAAAACTAAATAATTACCTCGCACACCTCGCACGGAGCGTCCCGTCTTATTGCTAAGTGTTATTGGCGCTGTCCACAATCAAGGTGAGCAGCGTTCTGATGAACGTGCAGAACTGCACTTGGTGTTGCCATTACCTGCAAAAAAAAAAGGCAGAAAAAATAAATGAGTTTCATGATTAAATTCCTCTGAATTTGTTACCTGATTTTAGCTAATGCATCTACAGATATCAATTGGTACAACAAAAACATGCAACAATATCACGTGGAAAGCGACTCAGTTGTAATGAGCTATTTACATATATCCTTACATGCAAATGCTTTCTCTTTGAAAGGAAGTAATGCTGTTGTTAAGTATTTCGTCGACCTTACACCATTTGGAGATAGGGCACCAGTTCAATAGAACGTGCTGAAGTAAAGTGATTTGTGGAAATCGAAGCCAGCCTTGACGATGATGACTAGACAGCAATTTCTATCTGCCCCTCCCAAATAAGACTCCAGTTCCTCCTGGTACAACGTGCAAGTTTCGATACGAATCCAATATATAATCCCCCCCCCCCCAAAAAAAAGAGGAGAGAGCTTTTTCAATAAAGCAATGTTCTGTAGTATATGTTTGTGAGGTTTTCAGATAATAACCGCCACCTATTTATAGGTTTCCTATTTTCTTCACGGAGTTATTGATTGTTACTGTACACTGTGACTGTACAAGTATGCAGCAGATTTTTGTGATTCGACGACTTCATCTTCTGTTTGTTGTTACAGGCTATAACAGTATTTGCGGTGAGTTCTGCTTAACATTAGTTTGGAAATGAGTGAAGGGCAAAACGGCGGAGCCGTCTCACAGAAAAGGACGCGCAAACTTGTTTCGAGTAGTGGAAAGGACTAATTCAGAAGTGTGTGCTCAAACAGATCCCCCTTTGAAAACGACGATCTGTTCAGAAGGACGGTCTAAATTATTTCTGAGTTCCATGAAGAATATCTGCAGGTTGAATAAAATGATGAATTCCATTCGTCCTGTGTTACAGTGCATCGTGACGCAGTGAGACAGCCCAGTGGACTTCCATTTGGGAGGATAAGTAGTCAAATACAATCCCGCCAGCCGTATTTGATTGTCTGTGGTTTGCCTAAACCGCTTAAAGGAAATTCCTGGATAATTTCTTTGGAAAGCGTACCACAGATTTGCTTCTCCATTCGGAGCTAGTTTCCCGTCTCTAATAACCTCTCATGTATTGGACGCTAATTCCCAGCCGTTACTGCATCATAGTCCGCCCCTGGTAGCTGAGTAGTCAGCGCAACGGAATTTCATGCCTAAAGACCTGGGTTCGATTCTCGGCTCGGTAGGAGATTTTCTCCGTTCTCGGACTGGGTGTTGTGTTGTCCATATCATTATCATTTCATCCCCATCTACACGCAAGTCGCCGAAGTGGCGTCATCTCGAAAGACGCGAACGGTCTACCCGACGGGAGGCGCTAGGGCATTCCCACTGCATCACAAGCACGTTCCTTTATCGAAAATAATTCTACCTAAGTGAAGATAAAAAAGAAATAACGATTAAATACGTGAATCATAAAAATATGCAGCCATCTGTCTGCTAATACTTTCTTTAGTAGCTTTACTTCATTCATTTTTACAAAGAGATAGCATGTTTACCCATAAGTTAAGAATTTAACCCTTTACTTCCCATTTGATTCTCAATGCATTGCCCTTGGAGCCTCAGCTCATGTTTCACTAACATGATTTTCGCTTTAATTAGAAGTTTCCACATTCTTCTTTTTTCATCTGTTAGAGCTGTCGCACGTTAAATTCTTCTGTAGGATGTCATTTCAGTTGCTTTCGGTCTTTCATTCCCTCGTCTTCCGTCTCATCTCTTTTAGTTCTCATACAGTTCTGCAGTCCGACGAACGGTGACGGACACTTCACTCTAAATTAGTATTCACCAAAAAAAGAAATTACGTCGCTTACTGAACTGAACAACTCAATGGGTTCACTGTATCGAGATTTTCCAGTCGAATCATGGCACACTAGGAAAACATTACTCTGTTCTCAATTTGCCAGACAATGATAACAATTTCAGCGATTTTCAGTTGCTGAATTTACTTATTGGTCACAATAATGTTCTTTTATCAACAGTGCTACTATTAGTTCTGATAACAACGGTCATAATAACTGAGCGTTCAGTAATTTAAAAAAATATATCTCTTTTGATGCATCTTGAAACAATACAAATAAAATTTGTTGTTCATGTTGTGGTCTTCTGTCTGAAGACCAGTCAGATGCAGCTCTCCAAACTAGTCTGTCCTGGGCAAGCCTCCATAGAATTACTGTAACCTACATCCAGATGAAACTACTTACTGTATTCAAGCATCTGTCTCCCCATACAGACCCCTCCTCCCCCCCCCCCCCCCCCCGGTCACATCCCACCATTACGAAACTGACGATTTCTTGACGTCCCAGTATGTCTCCTAGCAATCCAACTATTCTCTTACGGCTATTGTACCATAAATTTCAGTCTTCCCTTGTTCGACTCAGTACCTACTCAGTCGTTTTTCCAATTACGGCAATAATCTTCTCTATACCAGCCATGAAACAAGAAACAGGTGCGTCCGACTCAAAGAATGGAATTAGCAGTTTTGCTGCGCGTTTGGATGGATTTTAAATATAAGTAAAGCAGTATTTTCGAATGAGCTTTTATTGCTGCAAGGCGACGATAGGTTATTACTAGCCAACAGCGATTTAAGTAACGGATTAAAGCAGTAATAAATGAATTAGATGTATACCCGCCCAGGTAGCCGAGAGCGCTAAGGCGCTGATTCCTGGACTCGGGTAGCGCGCCGGCCCCGGATCGAATCCGCCCGGCGGATTAACGACGAAGGCCGATGTGCCGGACAGCCTGGAAGTTGGATTTTAGGCGGTTTTCCACATCCCGCTAAGTGAATACCGGGCTGGTCCCCGTGTTCTGCCTCAGTAACACGGCTCGCAGACATTTGAACACATTCACACTATTCCATGGATTACACTCGACGCAGACATTTGACATTTGGGGTACACTAATTCCGTCCCAGGGAGGTACGGGGTGGCGGCATTAACATGCCAAATCCGATTAACGATGGGTGACCCTGCGTAACTGCGGGACAAGCCTCAAGCGATAGATAGAAATTAATTAGATGTATACATCGCTGTGTGTAAAATGTGAGATACTCAGAGGCAGTGGTCTGCAAACCGCCACAATAGAGGACATATATTACAGTTGAACCATAATGTCTGATTTAAATTGCACAGAGATGGTAAATGGGAATGCCGTGTGGCTAGGGCCTCCCGTTGGGTAGACTATTCGCCTGGTGCAAGTCTTTCGAATTCACGCCACCTCGGCGAATTGCGTGTCGATGGGGATGAAATGATGATGATAAGGACAACACAACACCCAGTCCCTGAGCGGAGAAAATTTCCGACAGCCGGGAATCGAACCCAGGCCGTTAGGTATGACATTCCGTCGTGCTGACCACTCAGTTACCAGGGGCGGGCACGGCGGTGGTCGAGAACACTTAGGTCCAATAGCGCCCTCTCTTGTGTGACCGTTCAGTGTATCGGGATTCTCTTACTAAACTTCATTTCTCAAGGTCCCCATAGGTAGAAGTCAACAGACGTACCGTCTGGAGACCATGGTGGGTGCCCATCAGCCCCTCTTCGAACTCTCCACCACCCAGGTAGATTTTCACACAAGTAGGCTCTGACATCTCTGTGGTAGTGAGGCGAAACGCCATCCTGTTGTAGGCAAAATCTTCCTCTTTCATAACACCTGTGGGATGGCAGGTAAAAAATCGATGTTTGCAGCATACACTATGTGATAAAAAGTATCGGGACACCACCAAAACATACGTTTTTCATATTAGTTGCATTGTGCTGCCACCTAATGCCAGGTACTCCATATCAGCAAGTTCACTAGTCATTACACATCGTGAGAGAGCATAATGGACCGCTCCGCGGAACTCACGGACTTCGAACGTGGTCAGGTGACTTGGTGTCACTTGTGTCATACATCTGTACGCGAGGTTTCCACACTCCTAAACATCCCTAGGTCCACTGTTTCCGATGTGATAGTGAAGTGGAAACGTGAAGGTACACGTACAGCACAAAAGCGTACAGGCCGACCTCGTATGTTGACTGAAAGAGACCACCGACTTTGGAAGAGGGTCGTAATGTGTAATAGGCAGACATCTATCCAGACCATCACACAGGAATTCCAAACTGCATCAGGATCCACTGCAAGTATTATGACAATTATGCGGGAGGTGAGGAAACGTGGATTTCATGGTCGAGCAGCTGCTCATAAGCCACACATCACGCCAGTAAATGACAATCGACGTCTCGCTTGGTGTAAGGAGCGTAAACATTGGAGGACTGAACAGTGGAAAAACGTTGTGTGAAGTGACGAATCACGGTACACAATGTGGCGATCCGATGGCAGGGTGTGGGTATGGTGAATGACCGGTGAACGTCATCTGCCAGCGTGTGTATTGCTCAAATGGCTCTGAGCACTATGGGACTCAACTTCTGAGGTCATCTGTCGCCTAGAACTTAGAACTAATTAAACCTAACTAACCTAAGGACATCACACACATCCATGCCCGAGGCAGGATTCGAACCTGCGACCGTAGCGGTCGCTCGGTTCCAGACTGTAGCGCCTAGAACCGCACGGTCACTCCGGCCGGCGTGTGTATTGCCAACAGTAAAATTCGGAGGCGGTGTTGTTATGACGTGGTTGTGTGTTTCACGAAGGGTGCTTGCACCCCTTGTTGTTTTGCGAGACACTATCACAGCACAGACCAACAATGATGTTTTAAGCACCTTCTTGATTTCCACTGGTGAAGAGCAATTCGGAAATGGCGATTGCATCTTTCATCACGACCGAACGCCTGTTCATAATTCACGGCCTGTGGCGGAGTGATTACACGACAATAACATCCCTGTAACGAACAGGCCTGCACAGGGTCCTGACCTAAATCCCATAGAACACCTTTGGGATGTTTTGGAACGCCGACTTCGTGCCAGGCCTCACCGGCCGACAGCGATACCTCTCCTCAGTGCAGCACTCCGTGAAGAATGGTCTGCCGTTCCCCAAGAAACCTTCCAGCACCAGATTGAACGTATGCCTGCAAGAGTGGAAGCTGTCATCAAGGCTAAGGATGCGCCAACACTATAACGAATTCCAGCATTACCGATGAAGGGCGCCACGAACTTGTAAGTCATTTCAGCCAGGTGTTCGGATACTTTTGATCAAATAGCGTATGAGGATACACCTCGACAGGTACGGTACCTTCAGTGAATACTGGGCCAATGAGACGGCGCGATGACAGACCACACTACACGTTAACACCCGGTTCCGACCAGTTATCCATCCCTGCAAACTGTTCATCCTCACGACGCATGACTTCAAACCTCTCGCAGTACTGCCTCCTTGTTCGCTGCGTGCAGCCATCTTGGAATGTACACTTTTTACTTTGCAGCTTTGAGAATTCGTCGTACGCCTGATTGGCTTACCCCGCTTTCAAGTGCGCCCTGCTTCACAGAATTGTGAGGTGACCCAGTAAAATGTTGCAACAAAGCAGCTGGAAGATGGATTTGTTGATGTCTTTGGTCAGCCAGACCTTTCCTTATGCACATCCTGAACAGTACCGTCGGCTTCAGATCTATCCTGAATACGATGAATTGTTGTACGTGTTGGTGGCTGCGTTCCGTACACATTACATCATTGCTGTAGTTCTTCCACCATGTTTTCGAACTTCCAGTACCACTTCAATATGGCCTTGCGTTGTTAAAACGACAGTCTACTATATTCATAGCTGCACTGTTATCTGCTGGTAAAGGTGCGCCAAGATCCGTTGAGAAAACAATCGACTACGCTACCGCGCAAAATTGCAAAGATATGTCATTTTGTTCCAAAGATATTAACTATGAAAGAGTGTCTGGACCCTCATTATATCGACATTACTCTATAATCCCTGCATGAGACTGTAAAAATATAACCATGCTGGAGCAAACATATTATCCGTTTAAATACGCATGCCTTCCTGAAATTATTCAGATAGCGATCACATCAGGGACCTATCAAGCTTTACACGCCCTGTGTCCTAGTGCTGCGCCACTGATTTGGTTTCAGGTGGAAGTTCGCCTCTGGTCTCATTTGGTGCGATCCTCAAAGCGTACATGTCAATTAGCGCTGGCCAGGAAGCAGCTGCAATTCTCTCGTGCCGCTGTCGGCGCTTCTCAAGCGACTCGCTCTACCTGTTGCTCCCGCCTGACCTCACACTGCGCACCGTTCCTTTCTCACGGCGGAATTACCTCTTAGCACTAATTTGCATTTTACCATTTATCTACGTCTTTTAGAGTAGTTTCGTCCTCATGAGCAGCTGTTAGAACTACAGTTATAACCTTTCAGACTTTCTTACCACCAGTCTCCGCTGCTTCTTTCTTAGATGGTGCTTATTCACTGTCATAGGCTTGGGGTCAATTTACGAGTACACCAGTTTACACAGCTTGTTAATAGGACTAATGAACTGAGGAATCGAGAATGATGAAAGGCAGTTTATCACTAAGTACATTGTAGAGTACAGATAAGTAAAAGTATTGGAAATCTGTTCAGAACGAGTAAGTGTGGAAGATGGTAATACTGATTGTTTGACTTGTGTTCGCTTATAAAATACATAATAAATAATGTTCGATATAAAAGGACAAAATCCATCGACGATTCTGTTGCACCTATTTCCGAGTTACAAGCTAAGTCTTGTAAAAAACAGCTACCAAATAGGTTAATAAAGCTGTTTTTAATGCAAAATAGCACCGTTGCCGGTTTCGAACCGTCAAGGTCATTTTCAGGCGACTGTCACGTTTAGATTACATTTATTGATGTTTGCATTAGTTGTTTGCAGTTTTCTCCCCTTATGATGGAAGTTTTTCGGGGTGGTGGTGCCCTATAGCGAAAACCGATGTGAGAAATTCCCTGTTTAACTGTAACGGTTGCTAATAACGAATGAAAACAGCGTAAACATATCTCCAGGGTGGAATTAGTTCTATGATACTTAAACCGAAATTCCTGCGACATCATGCTGCACTGTTAACTGCTTGTGTAAAACACATTTTCTATCTATACATAATGTATATAGAGCACCACATACTCACCGAACTCTTTATGACGCATCGAAGACTATACACAAACACGGCGATATCGCGATATAACGGTGGCAAAAAATTTCTCTCTCGGACATGTTACGGTATGTACACTGATATGATGGCACGAAGTTTACAACGTATGAACGTGTAATCACATGCAGTGTACTATGAATGAGCATTTGTGCAAATAAATAGCATTGTTAACAGCGGCTAGTTGCTGTTTTCTTCTGTGCAAGAACCAACTTGCTTTTCGTGCACAGCCACGGTCGCAAAATTCTAGTTTTCAACAAAATAGTAAATTTGTAAGAACACAGAGGAATGCTAGGATTTAACATTACCCTAACTGAACGAATATTATATAAATGACCTACATGACAAATTTTAAACACTACGCAAGTAGTAACACCACTTTTTGACTCTCCAATCTTGCGAAAATGTTTTGTAGACAATTTCACAAAATCGGTTTCATTAATAACATCAATCAGTGGTAACAAGTGGATTGTATGAAGAATGAGACAGGTTTTGTTGCATTAAAATGTACTTGTGATCGGTCGCTACGTTCTTACTCAATGCAATGTAAGTGTGAGGTCCGATGAAAATTTAAGCCAGAGGTAATCCTACCGTCAACACCCCGGCATACCAGAAGGATTAAAATACGAGGGTCATTCAATAAGTAATGCAGCGCATTTTTTTCTGAATGTAGGTTAGTTTTATTCAGGATTCCATTACAACATATTAATCTCCACTCTTTTGGCTATGAAACGCTATTTTTCAACATAACCTCCAATCAATGCGATGGCCTTCCACAACCTTATTGGGAGGCCTGTATCCCCACATGTTACCACTCTGCTGGTCGATGTCGGAACCGACATCTTGCTGCATCCATAACCTCCCCATCAACCGCATACCACGCAAGCAGTTCCGCACAAATGGCCCATTGTTGATCTTCATGTTCTTCTGTTAGGTGGCCAGGAAACCAGCTGGCACACACCTCTGAGTACACCAACTGGTGCACGAATTTGACAACACTACCAGCAGAGACGTCCAGTTTGCAGCGAGGTGTTTGACCATTGATCCATCGATCACCTCGAATGAGAGTGTCCGCACGTCCAACAATGCAGGTGCCTTAGCTGTGTGCCACCGGCCGGTACGCCAGAGATCGTACAGCTTTACGCGAACTTGTTGCGATGATGACAGAAGTATCACCCAACGACTCACCGTGCTTTTGTTCGCTGCCAGATCTCCGTAGACATTCTGCAAACGCACCTCTCTTACAGACGCCATTTTGACGGCTACGTCTAGCGCTGCCGCCTATCGGAACTTCATGGAACTGTAGGGTCTGAAGCGGGAATAACGCACGATGACCCACAACAAATTCTGCATTTTTTCAATCGAAATTTGCCGAGAAAAAATGTATTGCATTTATTAAATGCCCCTCGTAGTTTACGAAGCTTTAATATTCATGGATGCGGGTACAGGACATGCGGATGAGGAAAACACACTTGCAGATGCGGTTTGGATGTGGAAATCATTTATTTTATTGTTGCAGAACTAGAGAATTTTTGTCCACGGTGGGAATGTAGACCGACTGATGCATTACAGATCTGGGTTAGTGAGAGACCTCTCTGGATGTCCGGCCGAGACGTGGGTTCGGTGATCGATGCTCGGCGAGGCACGTCGGGTGCCAGAAGTTCGGTACCTAATTTGTTCGACAGTTGAATAATGCGGCATGCCACGGTGCCAGTCCCGCCATTCGATGCTAATGACGCCAGGCACGCCAGAATTGCCTGTCCACAGCTTCCGCGCTGGACCGCAACTCCCAGTTCGATATGTGTTGACCGTCACTGTACTTCAGACTGTCGTAAATTGATTCCTTTACATAACTATGCCGAATCAGTAACAATTTCGCAGTCACTTTAAGAAGTCATTACGGAAGATAGAAAAGTTTTCGTACGCCGTAAGGCCAAGCATAAGGCTGCTACATAGCAGGAGGAAGGGGGGGGGGGGGAGGGGCGGGACAAATAACATGATGATAAGGCATAACATGGTAGGAGACGTCGAAATTAGCAAACTCTTGCAGATAACCACAGGTCGGGAATGAACCACCACGCATCTACGGCTGTAAAACGACTGTTATTCAGGAAGAGTACGCTGAACAGCACCCATTTACAATAACCAGCCCCATCTTATAACTATTGTTCTAAAGAACACCGTTACTAACTAAAGCAGCTGTGTGACAGCATCGGATACGCATCTTTCAGTCAATATTCATCAGCAATATATAAAACAAAAACATATTTGATAACTGTTCACACACATCTGCATTATCCAACTGAAGGCAATGGTTCAGGCGAAGCTAAACTGCGGGAAAAAAACTCACCACCAAGAAGGAGTTGTGAGATAAACGGAAGTTGGTAGGCGTGTTTTTACATCCGAAAGATGATGTCTATTGAGATTTAGTACATAGTGGCATAAGAGTAGCCTAGCAGTGCCACTACGGCGATGTAAATCGTATTTGCCTTAAATATAGGCAGTAACGATCGTGAGCGTCAGTTACCTTTGGGGCTGGACTTGTGACTTGACGTTAGCCAAGAATGCCTTTAAAACGACAAAGATGCCGTTATCGACACCTCACTGAATTTGAACGAGGTCGTGTAACAGGGCTACGAAAAGCTGGATGTTCCTTCCGCGACACTGCTGGAAGAACTGGCAGGAAAGTAGCCGCAGTACATGATTTCTGGCAACGGTAGTCACGACAATGCACGGTCGTAAGATTACTGGGCTCCGAACGGCCTCGTGGAACTACTGACGGGGAAGATAGCGCATTAAGAGTATGGCTCTGGCGTATTGTACCGCATCTGCAGCAGTTGGCACCACAGTGACAGAATGAGATTTTCACTCTGCAGCGGAGTGTGCGCTGATATGAAACTTTCTGGCAGATCAAAACTGTGTGCCGGACAGAGACTCGAACTTTGTTACAAATTTGTTTCTTCGAGGACAGTTCCGAGCCAGACGCCCTATAGCGCGCATTCCACCACCTCCAAACCGCCAACATCTGCAACTTCAGTGGTGTCGGAGGAACTCAGTTCTGTTTTCTGACGAAAGCTGGTTCTGTGTCGGTGCCGTACTCCTGCGGTCATTCCACGCACTTTGAAAATTTGTACGTCATTCTGGCAATACGACCTCTTTTGTGCAATTCGTGAACTGCATTCCAGAGGTTGTTTTCTAACAGGATAACACTCGCTCACATATCACTGTTATAACCCTTGTAACCCAATATGCTCTACAGAGTGTCGTCATGTTTCCTTGGTCTGCTAGATCACCACATCTGTCTCCAGTCGACCACATATATCACCAGGCGACAACTCCATAGCCATCAAGAAACATCACTAACAAACTGTCCCTGTATTGACTGACCGAGTGCAAGTGGCATGGAACTCCACCTCACAAACTGCCATCCGGTACCTGTACGACACAATGCATACGTGCTTGCATTCAGCATTCTGGCGGTTACACCGAGTGTTAATGTACTAGCATTCCACATTTCAGTGGCTTATGTCGAGCTTACATTAACCTGTGATCTTGCAATGCTAATCATTTAATATTTTACCTAGACAAATGTATTCCCAAAATTTCATTTATTTCGTCAGTGTATACCGATGCATGTCCATTAGTACCACTTTTGCACAGCAATCCGTAACCTCAACATTGTTCTCAGTGCCCAGTAAGGAATATGAGACGTACATAATGCACTAATGTTTTTGAAAATTGTAACACTCAGAAGTAATGGTCTGTTAAATCGCAAGATGCATAAGACAATTGAATAATAACAAATTATTACGATTGCAGAGAGGTATGAACACGTGCACACAGCATTACTTTCTCTTGCGTGACCGGAGAGTCAGTGTTACGCCACGCCCAATTGGTGCAAAGCTCTCAATTGAGATGAAAACATACACACATGTGCCGGTATGTCTCATCGATGTCATAGGGTGTGTGGTGTCACCGCCAGACACCACACTTGCTAGGTGGTAGCCTTTAAATCGGCCGCGGTCCGTTAGTATACGTCGGACCCGCGTGTCGCCACTATCAGTGATTGCAGACCGAGCGCCGCCACACGGCAGGTCTAGAGAGACTTCCTAGCACTCGCCCCAGTTATACAACCGACTTTGCTAGCGATGGTTCACTGACAAAATACGCTCTCATTTGCCGAGACGACAGTTAGCATAGCCTTCAGCTACGTCATTTGCTACGACCTAGCGAGGCGCCATTACCAGTTACTATTGATACTGTGAATCATGTAACGTCAAGAGCGATGTTCACCATTAATGGGTTAAAGTTAAGTATTCCATCAGCTACGTCCGTTTTTTCTAAATTCTAATTTCCTTGTCCTGTTCCAGACCTCACGCCAGCGTGCGTGAGCTAAAACGCGTGCCTTTCGGCTTCCTCTAGTAACACGGTGTTGGCTCTCCTGCAAACCACAACAGGGTGCAATATGAGAAAGTGAGTGAGTTAGAATGGGGCAGAACGATGGGTTTGTGGGAAGTGGGTTTATCGTACTGTGACACCGCGGTTGCCATTAGGCACGCAGTAGAGTTTGCGTGGAACCAGTGGACGTAAGAAATGGTTCAAATGGCTCTGAGCACTATAGGACTTAACATCTGAGGTCATCAGTCCCCTAGAACTTAGAACTACTTAAACCTAACTAACCTAGGGACATCACACACAGCCATGCCCGAGACAGGATTCGAACCTGCGACCGTAGCGGTCGCGTGTTTATGGACTGAAGCGCCTAGAACCGCTCGGCCACACCCGCCGGCAGTGGACGTAAGAGAGTCGTACGCATTGACGGGCGGTTACTTTGGTACACAATATGACCACATCTCGGAATCCAACGGTAGCAATGGGCACATGAACACTGTCATTGGCTTGCTAGATGGCAGGAGACAGTATTTTCGGAACAGTCGCGCTTCAGCTTCTCCTACAGTGTTACGTGCTACCGTGGTAAACACAGTGGGGCAGAGTGCGTGTTGAGCACCATAGCGTAAGAAACGCCAAGTGTAATGACTTTGGGGTGCCAGTAGCTATAACATGCAACCTTGCCTCCCACGTAATGAGGGCAGTGTGAACAGTAACCGTTACATAGGGAAGTTTCCAATCCAGAGCCGTTGCCCCTCTTGTAGGCAGCATCAAACACCATATTTGAACAGGACAAAGCTTCTCCTCGAGTGGCGAGGATGTGCAATTCTACGTCGAAGGACGGTCCCCTGGCCTGCACGATCGCCTGACATGTCACCCATAGAACATATGTGGGATATGGTCGTACGGCAACTTGGCAACTTGTTCGTTCTGGTCCTCCTGCAACCACTGCCGCTGTTTTGTGGACGTTCCTACAAATCGTGTGGCAGTGTATTTCCAGCAGCATATCCAGGCCCTCTTTGATTCCATGCGACGATATCTAGAGGCACTGACCGCAGCACGCAGTAGCTTCACACCATACAGTCAAAGTGCACGTAAATTTCTGTGACAGTGTTCGCTTGTGTATTGTCTTGCTTGTAATTTAAGGGATAAATTTTATTGTAATCACGTGTATGCTTGTTGATGTTGCAATTTACACGAACAGTAATAAGTTTCACTGATCACGTTAAGCGACTAATGTAGTTTCTGCCTAGATTATTTTAGACCTGTATTTCGGCATCTTGTACGTCCCGTCTAAGTTTATGCATTTGAACGCTTCATGTACCAACACGAATTTACATTACGCCGGAAGTCACCGTACAGTGTGCCAGGACAAGGTAAATGGTACAGAAACATCATCTCTCTCCCCTCGCCTGTTATTTTTACGGATGGTGGGCTTCAAACTGCGTCATATATAAGATGGAAGGACAAATACTTTTCCCTCGCGTGAGTCCTCGGAATGTTTTGAACAGCATCTCGCTGATGCACATATTTGTTGCAGCGCTTCCAATTGTAGATTCCAGAGTACGGTGTTCTGCTAACTAAACAAACCAGGAAGAACAACTCTGCTCTTCCACTTTTCTCTACTGCTTCCATTAATCCAACCACCGTCGATCAAGACTCAAAAATTGGCTTAAAATGGGTTTTGGAAGTGACCACCACCATGGGTGAATTCCACTCCCTTAAGATATTTTCCGATAAATCTATGACTGGCATCTGCGTTTCTCACCGACAGACTTCTACGGTGGCTCCACCTTAATCACTCTGGACAGGTAGCACTTGGTATTTGACTGTTTTATCTGATTAAGGCTACCAGTAGCCGATCGTGTAGACTGAAAGACAAACGATATCGCGCTTGTAGTAATTAGGAACGAAACTACATTTTTGCATACTGGAAATACTTACGTGAACTTTTTGAACATAAATACCAGTATGTGAAAACGAAAAAATCCTGTAATATTTCGGGACAACCACTGAGAATGCCTTGTTAGAAGCGCGAGTCTGGCTGGTATATAAATAAAAATTCATGTGCAACACGGAAAAATAATTTATAAACAGCTGCTGCAAGAAATGTCACACAAAATAACTTGATTTTTTGGCCTATTTCTATCCATACGACAAAAAAGCACCTTCGTCTGACACAGTTGCAGACAGTATTCCCTAAAAAGGAAAATAGTACAAGGAAATGCATTCGCAACTGCTAAATTTAGAATGACGACACTGAAAATTTGTGCCGCCCTGGGACTCGAACCCAGATTTGCCGCTTTATGCTAGTGGTCGTATTAACAGCTTCGCCTATCCGTTCATGAATGAAGGCAAGACCTAAACTTCCATATATCATCGCCCATGTGTCGCAACCTCCACTTGTAAGTTTCTTATATTTCCGTCCAGCAAGGGCATATTTATTGAGAGTCGAGGGCCTGGTATTGGTGAATAAATACGAAACGGCAGTTCCTGTGTTATTAAGACGTACTAAGTAGTATTTTTCATAAACACACTGTCGTTATAGGGGCATCAAATAAAGAAAGACAAACACAGAAATAAAACAATTATAGCATAAAAAGGGAAATATGAACTTCGTTCGTAAGGAAACTGCTGATGGCATGCCATTTTTATTCAGAAAACTGGACTTCCAGCCCAATAGATATGAGAAAGGTATGTAAGACGATCCATCCATTCATCCCGGTGCCTTTTTCCAGCCATTGCCGGGTCGGGACTGGTATGGTACCTTTTCACATTCTCTGAGAACCATACTTTTATGTATGCTATTATTACGATATCTTAAAACTAATGGTAGCACACATTCCTCCGCCCCCCCCCCCCCGCCCCCTCGTCTCTTGCTGGTATGGCCACCTCTTTCCCCCTTTCCCTGCAGGGAGCAGTCTGTGTATCCCATCTGTCTGCGTCTGGTGTCTATCGTATGGTCAAACGCGAAATAATTTTTCAAAGTGTTTGCGCATCGTATAACTGAGGCGGAACCTGGAAACCAGACCAGTACTTACCTAAGTGGATGTGGAAAACCGCTGTAAAATCACATCGAGGCTGGTCAGCATAGCAGACCTCGCCGTTAATCCGCGAGGCGGACCGATCTGGGGTGAAGCGCCTTCCTGTGTCCCGGAAGCGGTCGGTTATCCGGGCAGGTGATTTGGAAGATAATATCGTCAGTAATTAAGAATGAGTTGCGAGAAGCTACATTACTTGTTTGAAAACTGTCACGTTACCGCCTTGAGCTGCTCATAAAATTCTTTATTTACACAAGCAGTTTCGGTCGACAGACCATCATCTGGTTCATAAAAGTATTCACGGCATCATGTTAGGCGAAATACAAAATCACTAACGTAGGATAATAAACCTATGTGTTACACATTGTTATATCGTAGTATAAACTAAATCGTCAATCTATAAAAACTGTGCTAGGTAGTTTATTCATCCATGTTAAAACTGCAGTCGACGTCAACGCTGTGAACAGATTCATACCGCATAGAAATGACTGCACAGCTGTGTACACTTATCTGAATCTGACGATAGTAGTCCACCAAAACTTGCCGTATAAACACAGGATTTTACCAGCAGGTCTAAGTGGTAACAGGACTTTTTCAAATATTTACGAGCTGTTGGGTACCACCTCTCGAGAAATATACTAAATTGTAAGCATTAACACACCGCCTACGTTTTTATATCCGATTCAGTTTCGTTAATGTGAAACGTATTTGAAAGTAAGTTATGCGTGAATCGAAACTACTTGTCTCAAGAATTGAGTGCGCAGGTTGTGTCTGTAGTAAAGATAGCAGCAAAGTGAGAGAAACAAAACTGTGCCTCGTTAGAAGAAGAGGCTCCCGTACGCATTCCTTTAGCCGAGATGGTATCCACAGGAGAGGGCTCGTCTCCTCCGCGTCCGTCGCTAGCCTCCAGTTTTACTACGTTTGTTTTAGCAGCAGACCGCAGGAACGCGTGTTTTGAGACCAGCACTGGAGGACGCCGCATAAATTACACTTAACGAAAGCGTATTTTTAGCGCGCGCTCCGCCAGGAAAAATAACCTCCAACTTGGAGACTTGGGTGTCACAGGACCTGACCAGCACGTCCTCGAATACCAGAGCTCTCCTGTCCGGTTTTTCTTGCCTGTCGTCCAGCGTCTTTTCGTGTATAATCAAGATCTGTCTCTTTGTGCGTGAGTGGTAATTTGCGGATACGAGTACTGTTGTAAAGAAATGTTTCTCAAATACGTTTTTCCTTCTAAACTGTAAAGACGAAATATATATCACTTTTCTCTACGGACATCATTGTAGGCGTTCGGACGAAATGAATTCATCATCTATAACGCACTGTGCGACAAATTAATATTCGTGACTTTAGTCAAAGCAGTTGTACTGGTCCTCTGGGAACAATAAATATTTATTTATGATTCACGTGACATGCTTAAACGAACTGTTATTTTGTATGCAAAAGAATACGACAAAAAATATTAATTATCTCACTGTGAAAAGCAGTACCCATATTGCAGGATAACCCGTGGTTTTAGAACAATGAAACAATAGAAACAGGTTTTCAGAATTATTTTACTTTTTCTCGGATCTTCGTTTGAGAAAGACGTGAATGGAGACGTACACTACGTGATCAAAACTATCCGGACACCTAGCTGAAAATGACTACAAGTTCGTGGCGCCCTCTATCGGTAATGCTGGAATTCAATATGGTGTTGGCCCACCCTTAGCCTTGATGACAGCTTTCACTCTCCAAGGCATACGTTCAGTCAGATGATGGAAGGTTTCTTGGGGAATGTCAGCCCATTCTTCACGTAGTGCTGCACTAAGGAGTGGTATTGATGTCGGTCAGTGAGGCCTGGCACGAAGTCGGCGTTCCAATACATCCAAAGGTGTTCTATAGGATTTAGGTCAGGACTCTGTGACGGCCAGTCCATTACAGGGATGTTGTTGTCGTGTAAGCACTCCGCCACAGGCTGTGCATTATGAACAGGTGCTCGATCATGTTGAAAGATGCAGTCACCATCTCCGTATTGTTCTTCAACAGTGGTAAGCAAGAATATGCTTAAAACATTAGAGTAGGCCTGTGCTGTTATAGTGCCACGCAAAATAACAAGGGGTGCAGACCCCCTCCATGAAAAACGCCACCACACCATAACATCACCGCCTCCGAATTTTACTGTTGGCAATACACACGCTGGCTGATAACGTTCACCAGGCATTCGCCATACTCACGCCCTGACATCGGATCGCCACATTGTGTACCGTAATTCGTCACAACGTTTGTCCACTGTTCAGTCGTCTAATGTTTACGTTTGTTACACCAAGCGAGGCGTCGTTTGGCATTTACCGGCGTGATGTGTGACTTATGAACAGTCGCTCGATCAAGAAATCCAAGTTTACTCATCTCCCGCGTAAGTATCATGGTACTTGCAGTGGATCCTGATGCAGTTTGGAACTCTTGTATGATGGTCTGGATAGGTGTCTGCCTATTACACATTACGACCCTCTTCCAATGTCGGCGGTCTCTTTCAGTCAACAGACGAGGTCCACCTGTACGCTTTTGTGCTGCACGTATCCCTTCATGTTTCCACTTCACTGTCACGTAGGAAACAGTGGACCTATGGAGGTTTAGGAGTGTGGAAATCTCGCGTACAAACGTATGAGAGAAGTGACACCCAATCACCTGACCACGTTCGAAGTCCGTTAGTTCCGCGGAGCACCCCGTTCTGATCTCTCACTATGTCTAATGACTACTGAGGTCGCTAGTATGGACTAGCTGGCAGTAGGTGCCAACACAGTGCACCTAATATGAAAAACGTATGTTTTCGGGGGTGGCCGAAAACTTTTGATCACATAGTGTATATATCTTGTAACATACTTCTGGTAAATATATGGTGTTATTTATAACCACACCACTTACCCCAGTAGCGGTAGCATCCCTACACGTCTGAAAATTTAACTGTACGTTTCTTTTTCCAGATATTAATAGCGTGCGGCACAGAGCGAGTTGAAATTTGTATTGTTGCAGCCATTTGCAAGATGGCACATTTTTGTTCAAATTAACCCAGTATTAAAAGGCGTGAAGAAAAATAGATAGGCTTTGCAAGTAATTCTTGAGTAAACATACTAAAGTCAAGTTAATTTCATTCAATTTGCAAGGAGTAGTATCGATATTAAACATTCTTGTGGTTGACTCTTCACGGCTATCTTTTGTTCAAGTGACGAGATTTGCACCGCTAAGACAGTCATCAGCTTTGAATTAATAATAAGTGTACCATGCAAAAGATGTTTCTCCATGAGAACCCACGAAATTATAAATTATTATTCTAATGAAAGGATATTTAATTATCACCCTGAGATATTTCTAAGTCTAAAGATTAATGTGCTTCACACCGATCTGTTCCTAATTTATTTTACTAGTATACTGACATTCCGAAGTGGTTTATTTATCTGGCACTTGAATGTAGAAAGACTTAACAATATCAAGAATATCAATACTCTCCCGTGATGAGAAGTTGTAGCCTTATGTGATCCTACGATTTATTATTAGCAGCCGAAGTACACACACACTCACATACAATACACAAACACAGACACAAAAGAAAGATCACTACACAGTCCCACACTCAGGGAATGCAGATGCAGTAATCCAGCATCGCCGTTCTAGGTAAGGACCTAACGAAAATGGTGCAAATGGCTCTGAGCACTATGCGACTTAACTTCTAAGGTCATCAGTCGCTTAGAACTTAGAACTAATTAAACCTAACTAACCTAAGGACATCACACACATCCATGCCCGAGGCAGGATTCGAACCTGCGACCGTAGCGACCTAACGAGAGGTGGCTTGCCGTTTCCTTCCTCCGAACTGAAGAAGAGAAAAAAAGGCGGCGCCTGGATAGCATGGTGTATTCCATTAATGATCGAGTCGTAATCTACGTGACAGATGCCAGTTCCAATATTGAAATGTGATTAGATATCGAAGGAGTTCAGAATAACCAGATGACTGACTGTAAGTAATACCTTCAGCGGTTTCAGTATTTAACTATACGATGACATCCCTGCAATACGTTGTTATGTCACATACAGCTCGTGCAGGAATATTAACCTGTGTTTACGTCAGGAATTTTCATTACTCTTGTTCTTAAGTACAATACTGTGTTAGCTAAGAACGACAGCATCTTATGTTTCCCGTCTGATTCCCTAAGAAGCGTACGGTATTGCTGGAATTTTGCCGAATACTATTTCATTCTGTTTAAAAATTAAATAACTTTCAAAGCTATATCGTTTCTCTGATCGTCTCTTTTTACGTCTTAACTGCAACTTCTCGTTTCGCTACAGGTTAGCTAATCGAGATGGCTTGCCTGAGCTGTCCAAGTTAAATGCGCCGGTAAAGTTGTCCTGTATCGTCACTGAGTCGATGTGCGTGCGCAGTGCGCCTTACACACAGCGTAAAACTCATCCTTATTATCGTACCTGACTGTACTCGAGACATTCCAGCAAACGCGATAGAATACGTGGTGTAATGATTACATCAGGTTTATTTTTACGATGAACACAGTATCGTACTGGTGCAGGATACCCTCCACCGTGCAGCTGCCTGCGCCGTATGTATGTAGATGTAGTTGTGGATTGGAACCGGCATACCTCCGAGTCGAACGCCGCCGCACATACGAGCGTTAGGAACCTTGGATACGGAGACGCGTAGTCATGACCTGCTGAAAAACAATTGACAATAGTAGTTCTCCAAGATGAATTCTTGCGTTTTGTGGACGTTACTGTTCCAATCGAATCATGGGAGTACCCCTCAAGGACTTCTTCGTAGTTGAAGTGAATATCCGGGGAACTGCCAGGGGGATTCAGTGTAAGGGACAAAGAAAGCTAGGAATGATTTAGTGTTTCACATCCTGTTGATGAGATATTATTAAGGAATCATGCGCCAGTGCACGTGGACTAACTGTTATCGAGAAAGAAGGCACTGATTCAGTCTATTTCAGTCCCTGTTTTTTAATGGCTGTTACTTAAAGATTTGTTGAAAATCGATCAAAAGCTGTAATACGTTTATTTTGTTAGGGCATTAAGTTACATTTGTCACCGAGACAAGAGTGAGAAGTAAATTACATATCATCATTCCCTCTGTATATGAATAAGTTTGAGGAAAGTTGATTTTAGTACAACGACTAGGGACCTGCGCTACAAAGGCGCCCGCTTGTGCCCGCTTCATAAAAGGAAAATAAATATTTTTTTAATATTGTAATGCAGCAACTTGCAGCGAGAGTCCTTAGCTTACCATCTCAATCCGACAGACGGATCACAGTCGACCGCGTCGCATACGCTGAGATGACGAGTCACGCGATAGCGATACACACATTTACAGATGGCGGTAGTAT
Source organism: Schistocerca cancellata (assembly GCF_023864275.1). Taxonomy (NCBI): domain Eukaryota; kingdom Metazoa; phylum Arthropoda; class Insecta; order Orthoptera; family Acrididae; genus Schistocerca; species Schistocerca cancellata. The sequence goes on from NC_064630.1 coordinate 405,376,852, forward strand.
CGCGTATACAAGGTGTAAGAACAGTGCATTGGTGGAGCTGTCATTTATACTCAAGTGGTTCATGTGAAAAGGTTTGCGAAGTGATTACATCCGCACGACGGGAATTAACAGACTTTGAACGAGGAACGCTAGTTGGGGTTAGACGCATGAGATATTCCATTTCGGAAATTGTTTGGGAATTCAGTATTCCGAGATTCACAGTGTCAGGAGTGTCCCGAGAATACCAGATTTCAGGCATTACCCTTCAACCGCAGAGGCCGGTGGTCTTCACTTTACGATCGAGGGCAGCGGCGTTTGTGTAGAGTTGTCAGTGTTAAGAGACTGGCAACACGGCTCGAAATAACTGAAGAAATGTATCTGGGACGTACGGCAAATGTATCCATTAGGACAATACGACGTAATTTGGTGTTAATGGGCTATGGCAGCAGACGACCGACGCGGGTGCCTTTGTTACCAGCACGACATCGCCTGCAGTGCCCCGATAGCTGAGTGGTCAGCGTGACGGATTGCCGTCCTACCGACACGGGTTCGATTCCCGGATGGGTCCGGGATTTTCTCCGCTCAAGTCCTGGGTGTTGTGTTGTCTTCATCATCATTTCATCCCCATCCGGGGCGCAGGTCGCCTAATCTGGCGTCGAATGTAATAAGACCTGCACCAAGGCGGTCAGACCTGTCCTTTCCTCCCGGCCAATGACGCCAAACGCTTTTTTCCATTTTCCTGGACTCGTGACCATATGAGCTGGACTCTACACCACTAGAAAACCGTGGTCTGATCAAATGAGTCCCATTTTCAGTTGTAGAGTTCGAGTGTGGTGCAGACCTCACGAAACCATTGATCCAAGTTGTCAACAAGCCACTGTGCATGCTGGTAGAGGCTCCATAACGGTTCGGCTTTGTTTACACGGAATGGACAGGTTCCCCTGGTCCATCTGCGCCGACCATTGATTACAAATGGTTTATGATCAGCTACTTGGAGACCATTCACCGCCACTCATGGACTTCATGTTCCCAAACAACAGTGCGCCTTGTCACAGGGACACAATTGTTCGCAGTTGGTTTGAAGAACATTTTGGACAATTCCGGCGAATGGTTTGGCCACCCAGACCGCTCGACATGAATCGCATCTATCATTTATGGGACACAGGCGAGAGGTCAGTTCGTGCACAAAATCGTGCACTGGCAACACTTTCGCGATTATGGCCGGCTATAGAGGCAGGATGGGTCAGTATTTCTGCAGGGACTTTCAGCGACTTGTTCAGTCCATGACACGTCGAGTTGCTGCTCTACGGCGGGCATAAGGAGATCCAAAACGACATTAGAAGGTATCCACCTCAGTGTAAATCAACGAAGAAGACACTAGAGAGGGGCACAGACGCTTAGTCTGTTTCTAAGTGCTTAACGCATCCACTTAAATACACTACTGGCCATTAAAATTGCTGCACCACGAAGATGACGTGCTACAGACGTGAAATTTAACCGACACGAAGATGATGCTGTGATATGCAAATGATTAACTTTTCAGAGCATTCACACAAGGTTGGCGCCGGTGGCGACACCTACAACGTGCTGACATGAGGAAAGTTTCCAACCGATTTCTCATACACAAACAGCAGATGACCGGCGTTGCTTGGTGAAACGTTGTTGTGATGCCTCGTGTAAGGAGGAAAAATGCCTACCATCACATTTCCGACTTTGATAAAGGTCGGATTGTAGCCTATCGCGATTGCGGTTTATCGTATCGCGACATTGCTGCTCGCATTGGTCGAGATCCAATGACTGTTGGCAGAATATGGAATCGGTGGGTTCAGGAGGATAATACGGAACGCCTTGCTGGATCCCAAAGGCGTCGTATCACTAGCAATGGAGATGACAGCTATCTTGTCCGCACGGCTGTAACGGATCGTGCAGTCACGTCTCGATCCCTGAGTCAACAGATGGGGACGTTTGCAAGGCAACAACCATCTACACGAACAGTTGGACGACGTTTGCAGCAGCATGGACTATCAGCTCAAGAGACCATGGCTGTGGTTACCCTTGACGCTGCATCACAGACAGGAGCGCCTGCGATGGTGTACTAAACGACGAACCTGGGTGCACGAATGGCAAAACGTCATATTTTCGGATGAATCCAGGTTCTGTTTATAGCATCACGATGGTCGCATCCGTGTTTGGCGACATCGCGGTGAACACAAATTGGAAGCGTGTATTCGTCATCGCCATACTGGCTTATCACAACGCGCGATGGTATGGGGTGCCATTTGTTACACGTCTCGGTCACCTCTTGTTCGCATTGACGGTACTTTGAACAGTGTACGTTACATTTCAGATGTGTTACGACCCGTGGCTCTACCCTTCATTCGATCCCTGCGAAACCCTACATTTCAGCATGATAATGCACGACCGCATGTTGCAGGTCCTGTACGGGCCTTTCTGGATACAGAAAATGTTTGACTGCTGCCCTGGCCAGCACATTCTCCAGATCTCTCACCAATTGAAAATGTCTGGTCAATAGTGGCCGAGCAACTGGCTCGTCACAATACGCCAGTCACTACTCTTGATGAACTGTGGTATCGTGTTGAAGCTGCATGGGCAGCTGTACCTGTACACGCCATCCAAGCTCTGTTTGACTCAATGCACATGCGTAACAAGGCCGTTATTACGGCCAGAGGTGGTTGTTCTGGGTAGTGATTTCTCACGATCTATGCACCCAAATTGAGTGAAAATGTAATCACATGTCAGTTCTAGGATAATATATTTGTCCAATGAATACCCGTTTATGATCTGCATTTCTTCTTGGTGTAGCAACAGTGTACGTATGTGATGGGAACGTCTTACACCATCAGAAGTTGAAAAGACTACCTTTGAATAGTATGCTACTGCACCAGTGTGCGGTAACGACCTTGGCTACGTGAGGTTGCGTAGAGATCAACAGCCTCGGTGTCCAATAGGGAGAATACAACAGAGGACATGAGGCAGAACGTGTTCTTATACACCTGCTTAGCCCCGCGGCGCACGGCTCTTCATAATAAAGCAATTACAATGCGCCGTGTTTACCGTTTCTTGCCGGGACGGCCGTACATCACCGAAATGGGTCTAATTCGTGAGCGTCGCCTCACGGAGTAACCCGACATGTGAGAGACAGCTGCGCCCTGAACAGCTGGCCGGCTCGCCTGGAGATTAATACAGAACCAGCGAAGGAGCTCTCCGCCGCGACGACTCGGCGCATAAATTTCGTCTCCCCGTATAGCCCCTCCGCCGGCACGACTATTTGGACTGCGGTTGAGCCTCACAGGCCTTTGTGGGCGCACCTACTGGATTCCTCGTCTTATGGGACTGCTCCTGCCGGACTAGCGTCAATTTATAAGGACTGGTCTCGGCGACTGCTCGGTAGGACCTTCACGTTAATTCCGCTTTTATCTGTACACCTTAAGCACGAAATTCCAAAACCAGCAGAGGTGGCGCGAGGGGTCGTGACCGCTCTCCCCTTCCCAAAACCCACTTCAGTGGAAGTTTTATACTTGTACTACGTCATTTCCATTGAATTTTCTCATTTTGGCAAATGAGAAGAAGTGATCCCTTTTTTTTTCTTGGCAAAAGCCAAGGTCACATAAGTATTTCTTTATTTTGAACAACAGTTTTCGACACATTTGTCATCTTCAGGTCTTCAGAATTTTTGTTACAAAACGTGTTCATTGTGAGTTGGAACCACGTACCAGGTCGTCGTGTTGGTGGATAAATTGTCTCACCTTATACAAAGGTTCCTCAGAAATAAAAGATTTACAATCAAAAAGCACTTTGTGCACATGGCAATGTCCGCATATGTAGCGCTCACATATAATTGTTCCGTCATAAAAATCCCTATATACAACAGATTGCACAGTAGCACAGATTAAGTCAGAATGACATATTCTATTCCTTGATTATCCACCTTTTCCATGCAAAAAATCAGAACATGGATTTTCTTGAATTACAGCACCAACTACCAAGAATCAAAACAAATGTATAAGACAAAATGTACGTAGTTTTTATGTAGAATCTGATTTTGCAATATAAATGGGAGTTCCCATTTGAAATTTTTAAGTTGCCTCCCGCCCCATCCCCAGCTGATGTCCTCCTCGAAAATAATCAACTTTGGATTCTACACATTTTTAGTGCTTATTTTTCGAGTTATTGTTGTTTGTCAGCTTAAAATTTACACCCTGTATAAGGCAAGCTTGATGGTTTTCTTCAAAAAACATTCAAAACGAACATGGATTCATACACGAATTTTTTTTTTTTTCCTTTATTAATAAGGAATTCTAGCTATTACAAGGTTGTGTGAACACCTGCCCATGCGGATGAGCTAGTGAGATCAGCGGTAACATTATAGCCATGTAAAGGCACACATTCCCACCATTTCCACATCGACCGACAACCCTTCCAATGCTGTTCGTGAGTCCCCAGACAGAACCGAGAGAACAACGGAAGCAGAGTAAGGGAAGGCAGGAAGAGAAAACGCTCCACAAAAAAGAAGTATTACAAAAAAACTGACTTGCCGAATGTAGGTGAAAACGACTAAACGAAACATTATTCCTCTCATTTCAACGCTCACATGGCCATAACCGTCAGACCTGTGTTCGCAGACGTCGTGCCGCGTGGTATACTGCTAACCGCTGAGTGCACACTTTGACGTTATATCATGTGCACAATTTCGTTGTCAAAGTTTCTTACTATTATTGTTCTCAAATGAATTGCATGACTCGCGTTGTTCTCGTATTTTAGGACGAATGGTTTTGCATTCATCTGAATTGCAATTTCATGGATGTATGCTGAAGGGATGAATGAGTAATTACTGAACAAAAAAAAGGTTCAAATGGCTCTGAGCACTATGGGACTTAACTTCTGAGGTCATCAGTACCCTAGAACTTAGAACTACTTAAACCTAACTAACCTAAGGACATCACACACATCTATGCCCGAGGCAGGATTCGAAACTGCGACCGTAGCGGTCTCGCGGTTCCAGACTGTAGCGCCTAGAACCGCTTGGCCACAGCGGCCGGCAATTACTGAACATTTTATTATTATTATTATTATTATTATTGTAATGTTAATATATTTTAGATATCGTCTCGCCCCAAACTGAACCCTGGATTTGTGCCTGAGTGGTTCAGTTTCTGCATGATACTTATCCCACCTCATAAGATGGGGACATAAGTCAGCACGCCTTTCTTCTAAGTTTCTTTGTTACGAAGATGTAAAGAGCAGTACGTCTTTTTTTAAGCACCCCCTATCTTTATTCAGTAATCCACTTGCTTTTCTCAAGAGCTGTTCTAAACGTGTAATAGTGTGCCATTTACATACAGGTGACGTTATTAATAACTTGACACGAAGTTGACTTTGACTCTCCTGTACAGTAGGGTACCGCAGCTCGTCCACTTGCTGGATGTGGCAGGAAAGAAAAGGAAAAACACCTGAAAACTGCACACCGGTCATTCAGTCAACCGTCTTCTGAGAAAGCCGATAACGATACAACTTGTGTGACGTGAGAGTGAAATAAGTAATAAAACCTTTTACGGGGTGCTCGCTGTGTTTCTGTAAGACAGTGTGCCTGAGCTGTTTATCAAGTAATTTACTCATTCCATTATGACCGTCGGAGTAATTCCCTATGAAACATCGGGGCTATGAAACAAATACGAAATAGTGACATATCTACAGATCACTGCCCTGACAAGTATAGTACAAATTTTCCGTACTTTTTAACCGCGATACATGGTGTTTGGAATCTGGTATTCCTGTGATAGCATCATGAGAACTGAGGACAATAAACGTATTAAGCAAAGATGCAGCTGTCTATAAAGGTCCTTGAACTTTCGTAAGAACAGCAACCCGCAGCAGACAGCGACCTCGGCCAAGCGCACGTCCCCAGGCGTCAGCTGCGGCTATGCCGTCAATACCGAGCCTCGCAAAACCTCGTTAACTGTCACGGTTCTTCTGCTGTGTGGCGTTGCTTCTTTGTACTTGCCTGGCAGCAGATGGGAGTGTGTCGTCAATGCCGTCATTTTATATCCGGTGCCGGCAGCTGAGGTGGCAAGCGCGCCACGATTCGGTGGTACTCGATACGGAGGTGGCCATTTTGAGTACTGGTAGTGGAAAACGTTCCCATTGCCAATATTTGGCTAGAAGTGGTGGCGAAAAGCTCTTAATCACAAGAATATGCGTCAGTGTCATGAGATAAGACTTGAGCCTTCTGCACTATCTTATCGAGTGGTGCCTACTAAGATGTTCATGGTGATCTAAATTGGGAGACTCTGTTCAGTGGAGACTATCATTCTATTAATGGAGGAGTACGCTATGTGCTGACACAAGAGTGAACTTTCTATATTCTTTCGTTGTCATTGAGAGCGACACACATTATTCTCCATAGCTGAAGTGCCCATCACAGCTACTCTCACGACTGAAACACACATTTGTAACACTGCGCTGAGGAGCAAAAACGTTCCTGAACTCAGCATTTTACTGTGACCAACGAGCAGCCTTGAAAATAGATGACAGCGTACGGTTTGGAAGTAATGACGGGACCTGTCTTGCCGCGCGGGATTAGCCGAGCGGTCTCAGGCACAGCAGTCATGGACTGTGCGGCTGGTCCCGGCGGAGGTTCGAGTCCTCCCTTGAGCATGGGTGTGTGTCTTTGTCCTTAGGATAATTTAGGTTCAGTAGTGTGTAAGCTTAGGGACTGATGACCTTAGCAGTTAAGTTCCATAAGATTTCACACACATTTGAACATTTTTTGGGACTGTCTTGGGAACAGCAGTGTATCCATCACATCAGCTGCTGTATTGAGAATTTTATGTGGCAGTGTCTTTACGACTATGCATGACTATCTCTTTATGATCCTTGTTTGTGCCCTGTTGGGTGCCCCATCCGTTGAGTTCCGAACAACGGACTGTGCGAATGGAGACAAGCCGTGGGGTGCTGCGTCTCTTTACTGATGGAGAGGATGCGTTTCTGGAATAGATTATCGACGGTGATGAGTCATTGCTGCATCTTTTATGTTGTTTTGGTCTTCAGTCCAGATGCCCGCATCTCGTGGTCGTGCGGTAGCGTTCTCGCTTCCCACGCCCGGGTTCCCGGGTTCGATTCCCGGCGGGGTAGGGATTTTCTCTGCCTCGTGATGGCTGGGTGTTGTGTGCTGTCCTTAGGTTAGTTAGGTTTAAGTAGTTCTAAGTTCTAGGGGACTTATGACCACAGCAGTTGAGTCCCATAGTGCTCAGAGCCATTTGAACCATTTTTTTCTTCAGTCCAGAGACTGGTTTGATACAGCTCTCCTGTGCAAGATTCTTCATCTCCCAGTACCTACTGCAATCTACATCCTTCTGAATCTGCTTAGTGTATTCATCTCTTGGTCCCCCTCTACGGATTTTACCCTCCACGCTGCCTTCCAATACTAAACTGGTGATCCATTGATGCCTCAGAACATGTCCTACCAACCGACCCCTTCTTCTAGTCAAGTTGTACCGCTAATTTCTCTTCTTCCCGGTTCTATTCAGTACCCACTCATCAGTTATGTGATCTACCAATTTAATCTTCAGCATTCTTCTGTAGAACTACATTTCGAATGCTTCCATTCTCTTCTTGTCTAAACTATTCATTGTCCATGTATCACTTCCATACATGGCTACACTCCACACAAATACTTTCACAAACGACTTTCTGACAATTAAATCTATACTCGATGTTTCAAATTTCTCTTCTTCTGAAACGCTTTCCTTGTTATCGCCAGTCTACATTTTATATCCTCTCTACTTCGACCATCATCAGTTATTTTGCTCCCCAAATAGCAAAACTCATCTACTACTGTAAGTGTCTCATTTCCTTTTTTTCTTTTATATGCTGAAGGAAATCGCCAGGTTCTACAACACCAAAACAATCACATTTTTTGACTGTCATGGAATGATTTACTGGTATGCAGTTCCCCATCACACTACTACTACATAAGTGTACTACACGTCAGTGTTGGCTAAACTGAGGAAGCACGCTTCCAGGAAAGGACCAGAACTTTCTCATTCTAGGTGGCACGTTGCCGTGACAATGCACGGCCTCTCCTCGCAAAATCAAATCGTGCAGTTTCTGGCTCAATTCAACATTACCTGTGTACCGCATCCCCCTTATAGCTGCTACCTTGCACCCTGTGTCCCTTTGTTTTTGTAGTGGACTGACCCGACAGCCAATCTACTAGGACTGGTAGCCGAAAGGCACGCGTTTAAGCTCACGCAGGCTGGCGTGAGGTCTGGAACAGGACAATGTAATTAATATAGCCAATAAGGTACGTTGCTGCTGGAATACTTAACTTTAATCCATAATTGGTGTACATCGGTCTGACGGTACAAGCATGACAAGATAAATCGTAAAAGATAAAGGCGCCTTGCTAGGTCGTAGCAAATGACGTAGCTGAAGGCTATGCTAACTATCGTCTCGGCAAATAAGAGCGTAATCCGTCAGTGAACTCTCTCTAGCAAAGTCGGCTGTATAACTGGGGCGAGTGCTAGGACGTCTCTCTAGACCTGCCGTGTGGCGGCGCTCGGTCTGCAATCACTGACAGTGGCGACACGCGGGTCCGACGTATACTAGCGGACCGCGGCCGATTTAAAGGCTACCACCTAGCAAGTGTGGTGTCTGGCGGTGACACCACAGTTTTATTCCCATTACTAAAGAGAAAGCTTCAAAGCATTCGATTTGAGAACTCAGAAGCATTGCTTAATAAAAATCAGGCGCTTCTCAAGAACCTGACAAAGAACTGCCTGCACCATGTGTTCGATGAGTGGCAGATACGTTATAAAAAGTGCATTCAAGTGGGAGGTGAGTATAAAAAGGATCATATAACATGGAAATGGAGTAATAAACTCTTAGAAGAAAAATCAGTCTCAGTCTTTGTTGATGAGCCCTCATATTTAGGTGTACTAACCGGTAGTCGTTACGCGACAAGGTAACACGCATTACAGCAATACTTGTTATAACTCGCAGTGCCCAAATTTGTATCGGTGACATAAATTGGGAGATGATAACAGACATCGAAACAGGTGATTATGCCTTATGGCAACGAGAAAACATTTAGCCATTTCAACACGTAGAGAAGTCAAATGGAGTTTTAATGGACATACTTTATATTCGATACTTTTGGTTTTAAATCTCTCAGTTGTTAATATGTAGTTTTGATGTAGGAAAGCAATTTCTGGTTTACAAGTACTCTTCTGAAAATTTTCTAGGGTAAACTCGATGTGCTCCAAGTTTTCTTTCTTCTCTGCTTTTCCCCTCTCTCTTCTCCTTTTCGTCTGTTTAGCTAAGTTGCAACGTGTAAGTTCCAGTCTGCGATTTTCTGGGAGCAGAGTTGGAATGTTCTCTTGCCTTGCTGGCGATAAAAACAGCGGCATGAAGCTTAGAAATATAAAAGGTAGGACGTCAGATATCATGCGGATAACCGATACTCCGGAGACGGTGCAGGCTTGGCCAGGGCTCGTCTTGGACAACGGCCAGGCAATACTGGTCCCCCCGCGTCCCATCACGCCGTGTACAGGATAGAGAGCTGCCTCAGGGAAGACAATTACATGCTTGAAATACTGCACTTACAAAAGAGTTCACAGCAAACTGAAAGAATTTTAAAACATGTATCGAAAAAAATCCAACTTCGAGATCGCCAATTTTCTTTACTGATTATCGGTTTCGGATTATTACCGTGCCATCTTCAGATTACTTTAAAATGTTGTTCAGTATGTGACACATATTACACGTCGTTGCATTTTTAAGTTAATTAAATAATTAATAAAGCGAAACTCATAGTTAATTATGTAAACTGAATTAAATTGACCTGAAGATGGCTCGGTGACGAGCCGAAATCAGTAATCAATAACGAAAATTTGCGATCTTGACGAGGTATTTTTATCCGCACATAAATCAATACATCGCATCTCCCCCCATCGCCGGCCGGAGTGGCCGAGTGGTTGTAGGCGCTACAGTCTGGAACCGCGCGACCGTTACGGTCGCAGGTTCGAATCCTGCCTCGAGCATGGATGTGTGTGATGTCCTTAGATTAATTAGGTTTAAGTAGTTCTAAGTTCTAGGGGACTGATGACCTTAGATGTTACGTCCCATAGTACTCAGAGCCATTTGAACCATCTCCCCCCCCCCCCCCCCCAATGGCAATGTCAAAAAATAACATAGCTGAGGTAGGCCTGCTGTAGGGTGTTCATTTCGCTTTCCTTAGCAGCGCTTATCGTAAAAGAAAAGTTAAATATAACTTTTATGGTCGCCTGTAACTTTTAGCTCATGCTACGCAGCTCGAATCTGGTGATGCCTGAGTGACTAGATTTTCGGTGTACTTTTCTGTATTACGTTATTATTTGGCTCAGGCAAGGTATTACGCCTTAAGATTTCGAAAGCCACCAAAACAAACTCGGTTAAGATTTGATAAGAAGAAGACATATTACTTCCTCCCACACGCGTATCGTTCAACGTCCACAGTGTAAAAATCTAGAAATTAGAGGCAATACGTAGATTTACAGACAGTCGTTCTTCCCAGGCGCCGTTCGCAAACGGTACAGGGAAGGGGTATATGGTCTATATTGTCGTAGGTACGGATTTCCGTAGAGAATTAACGCAACAGCTGCACCGAGGAAAGTTTGAAACATCTCGTGAAAGACATGGTGGTTAAATTACTATCATTATCTCCGATGTTTGTGTCGGTGTGTGGATGTAACGTTGCGATAATCTTATGCTCTAATATTTAGTTTTGTCTTCAGTTCGTATGTATGCTTAATAAGATACTGTATACAGATAGTGCTCGAAACATCTCCGGTCGTTATTAGTGCCGGGAACCTGGGGGCTGTTTCTACCAGCCAGACATTTCACTTTTTCATCGCATGTTAACATGTACACTTCAGGTACACGTCACAAATATTTTTTCCACTAACCTTGTGTCTTAAGTGTTCTCAGCAGCGCGTCCAAGGAGGAATGGTCAATATTCAGGAATACGACAGGAACAATCATTCGGAGCAAGACAGTCTAGTAAACATGGCTTCTAAAATGCACACCTTAAGAGTTATGAACACTTCTTCATCTTCGACGTTGTGAAATAAATCTATTCCACCGTAAACTCTATCCTTTCCATATTTTGGGAAGAGATAGTATGGAACGAAACAAGAAAAGATTGTCTACTAAGCACGGGCTCTAAAATGCGTACCTGAGCTGTGAGTACTTGTTCGTCATTTTACAGCCCATGTTTACTGGACATTTTTCTGTTTTGTTTTGGTCCATACTACGACCTCTCAAAATATGCAAAGGAAAGATATTGCAGTAGAAGACATTTGATTCACAATATCGAAGAAGAGCCGCTCATAACTCTCATAGCTATTAAGTTGTTAGACTTTTTTGCTTCAAATGATCAATCCTGTCAATCCTTGAATATCGCGCATTCTTCTTCGGATACACTGCATATGTGTCTCTTGTGCAGAAGATAGCGTACACTCTTTAGGACCATTCGTAGTCCTCTCCTTGACTGTAATTGGGATCGCTACAATTACAAACGATTAACAATCTAATTGATTTTTGTCAACAAGTACTCAAACACTTTTAGGGATCCCTACACACTTTTTATTAATTACTAGAAACGTCCCTGTTAAATGTATTCGCAATCGATTTGAATAATAAAAGCACAATATTGAAATAAAACTCACTTAAAAACTAGTAATATTTCTAGCAGGCGCCCACGCTAAATGCATATTTCTCCACGCACATCCCGCTTCAGACTGCCCAACCACCCCTTCGCATTAGGCCGTACTGGTGTCTCAAATGCTTTCCAATCCGAAAAGGCAACGCTTCCTAATAAGGGCGTACTCCGATCATCCGACGGGAGACTAGGATTGTATTTTCCAGTCGCTTCACCTGTTGGATCACGCACCTAGTGCGTAATCAATACGCAGTAGATGTCTCCCGCTTGGGTTATCCTGTATTGAACATCATTACACATACCGCATTGTTTGGCTGGAGTGACTGTCTCCAAATAAACGAGCATTATGTTTTAGATATGGCGGGTCTCAGAGTAGGGCTGATTAACCTAAGACATTGAAGTGGCAAATTTTCTGTATACTATGTTCCAGATGAATTCCAGGAAAAAAACACACATCTAGACTCATAAATTTCTTCCAAGGTCACGAGGAGTGTATTAGTGAAATGCGTCGCGTTTCATGAAAACCTTGATGTCACCATTCGACTTGCTGCCCATACGGAGCCTAGGTACGGGGTCGTTGCTGCGGTATTTTGCATGCAGCTAAGGCAGCAACCTCCTCCCCCCTTCCCCCTGCAACACACGCCGCCTGATGAGATCATACAGCTAGGAAGGGGTGGAGGGGTTAATCCTTCGCCGCATTAAGACGCCGCTGCCTTCGTATCGCAGGAATTCTGCCTGCTGCGCCGCATACCAATGCAGACCACGACGCGACTTGCCAGATGCCGACAGCGTGCCTCGCATACGGAGCCAGTCGGCTATGTGACCTCCTTTGGTGGCTGCGTCTTATTATTGAAAGCCGGCTCACTCATATTTAGCCGCCAACTACGTCAGTAACAGAATATGAATCGGAAGCTCCATGTTTGCTCTCCGGACTTATGTAGCACTCAACCATTGGTATCACATTGCTGAAGTCTGAGGCTTAAGGAAACTAGCGTTTTTTCTGCACTGAAACGCCGACGAAAGTCGTATAGGCGTGCGTATTCAGATACAGAGATAGGTAAACAGGCAGAATACGACGCCTGTCTGCCCGCATCTCGTGGTCGTGCGGTAGCGTTCTCGCTTCCCACGCCCGGGTTCCCGGGTTCGATTCCCGGCGGGGTCAGGGATTTTCTCTGCCTCGTGATGGCTGGGTGTTGTGTGCTGTCCTTAGGTTAGTTAGGTTTAAGTAGTTCTAAGTTCTAGGGGACTGATGACCGTAGATGTTAAGTCCCATAGTGCTCAGAACCATTTGAACCATTTTTTTTTGACGCCTGTCTAAGACAGCAAGTGTCTGGCGCAGTTATTAGATCGGTTACTGCTGCTACAATGGCAGGTTATCAAGATTTAAGTGAGTTAGAACGTGGTGTTACAGTCGGCGCACGAGCGATGGGACACAGCATCTCCGAGGTAGCGATTAAGAGGGGATTTTCCCGTACAACCAGTTCACGAGTGTACAGCGAATATCAGCAATCCGGTAAAACATCAGATCTCCGACATCGCTGCGGCCGGAAAAAGATCCTGCAAGAACGGGACCAACGACGACTGAAGAGAATCGCTCAACGTGACTGAAGAGCAACTCTTCCGCAAATTGCTGCAGATTTCAGTGCTGTGCCATAAACAAGGGTCAGCGTACGCACCATTCAACGAAATGTCATCGATATGAGCTTTCGGAGCCGAAGGCCCACTCGTATATCCTTGATGACTGCACGACACGAAACCTTACGCCTCATCTGGTCCCGTCAATACCGACACTGGGCTGCTGATGACTGGAATCATGTTGCCTGGTCGGACGAGTCTCAAATTGCGTCGAGGGGATGGAAGTATGCGGGTGTGGATATATCATCATAAATCCATGGACCCTGCATGTCAGCAGGGGACTCTTCAAGCTGGTGGAGGTTCTGTAATGGCGAGGGGCGTGTGCAGTTGGAGTGATATGGGACCCATGATACGTCTAGATACGACTCTGACAGGTGACAAGTACGTAAGCATCCTGTCAAATCACCTGCATCCATTCATACTTATGATCTACGAATATAAACTCTATATGTATGTATTTCTAATTGTTTATTTCACTTTTTGTACTAGATGTAGTTTAACATGCCTACTAAAACGTATGAATGTAAAATAAGTAGAATGCCTGGTTAGATGTAAGAGAGGGCCTGATGGCCCTAATCTTGCCAGGTTAAATAAATCAATAAATAAATAAACAAATAAACAAATAAATTCATGTCCATTGTGCATTCCGGCGGACTTTGGCAAGTCCAGCAGGGCAACGCAACCACCCACACGTCCATAATTGCTACAGAGTGGCTGGAGAAACACTCTTCTGAGTTTACAGACTTCCGCTGGCCGCCAAACTCCCCAGACATGAACCTTATTGAGCATTTCTGGGATGACGTGCTACGTGCTGTTCAGAAGAGATCTCCACGCCCTCGTACTCTTATGGATTTATGGACATCCCTGCAGAATTCACGGTGTCATGTGGCATTTGTGTGTGCTCGTGTGGGTTCTACACGATATTTGGTTCTTCAGTGTATTAGACCATGACTTTGGTTATAGTTCTTTAGGTTACTGCGTTTTGAAGGAGTACATCTCCAAACACAGACGCGCAAGGGTAATTTACAACGCCGCTTCGAATAATGATGACTTTTTTTACTTGCTTACTGGGATAGCAGTCGTCATATTGGAATGATATTCAAAGTACCTAAATAACTAACGGTTAAGACAGCCGAGTGTTTGAATACGCAATAAGCCCTTCAATACGCCGAGATACAAGTGGGCTGCAAGCTCGTCATCCCTTCTGAATCAAGGTCACCGCTAGAACTACTAAGACATCTGCACAGCGGACGATTCAACCATCCAGTAGCATACGTGCTACGGCGTTACAACCCTTGAAGTTTCAAAAACAGTCGAGTAGATAGTCAGGACGCATCGTGGCACGAATGTAGCGGTAAGTGCCTGTTACTTTTCGGAAAATGGCAGTGGAGCAGTGAGGTAACATTAAGTTTCTGAGTCCTCCATCGTTTGTGGGAAGAATTCGTCGAATTCGTCCCGAATACCGAGAGGCAGGTTCCTGCTTGCTCCACCATGACGACACTCCAGACCACAAAAGCGAAAAGGATACATAAGTTTTTGGCCAGCAAATAGATCACAGTCCTGACACAGCCACATTATTTGCTGGATTTGGCCCCAGTTGAGGCCACTACCGAACGCCTGTGTTTACAGCTCAACGTCGTTGCTTTATTTAAGGGACAGTCAAATGAAAACGAGACAGATGGGAAGAAAGTTACTAAACTATGCATTATTTCAAAAGAAATCGCCGTAACTGTCAATACAGTTATCCCATTGTCAGACGTGACAGTCAGTGCCTTCATGGAAAAATGTTTGCGGATACTTTCAGCACAACTGTTGTACCCAACAGTGCACCTCCTCGTTCGAAGCCAATCGAAGGCCACTAATGCCTTTCTATAGGACTACAAATATATGGAAATCACATGACTTAAGGTCGAAGGAGAGCCTTGGAAACATATTGGAGGGAATTTTGTTGGCAGGTTGTTTTGAGTATGCTCCGGAAGTTTAGCTGGAAAGCCGCTACACGTCCTCCATACAGTCCCGATATCTTCCTACGGGATTTCCAAATTTTTGGAGCCCTGAAGAAAGACATTCGTGGCTGTCTATCTCCCTCGGACGAAGAGCTGCACCCGTTGGTGCAATCGCCGTTTCGGAGGCAACCGCAAACATTTTTCCATGAAGGCACTGACAGTCTTGTCTCACAGTGGAATAAATACACCGTCACCTCGGTTTTGAGAGTTCCGGAACTGTACAGACAATTCATGTCCGCCCTTTTATTGCTCATGAAAACCACACATTGCATGTTGTACCACCATACAGCGAGACCTTCAGAGGTGGTGGTCTAGATTGCTGTACACACCGGTACACCTAATACCCAGTAGCACGTCCTCTTGCACTGATGCATGTCTGGATTCGTCGTGGCATACTATCCATAAGTTCATCAAGGCACGGTTGGTCCAGATTGGTTGGTGGGTCACGTAGTGCATAAACAGCCCTTTTCAATCTATCCCAGGCATGTTCGATAGAGTTCACGTCTGGAGAACAAGCTGGCCACTCTAGTCGAGCGATGTCGTTATCCTGAAGGAAGTCATTCACAAGATGTGCACGATGGGGGCGCGGATTACCGTCCATGAAGACGAATGCCTCGCCAATATGCTGCCGTTATGGTTGCACTATGGGTCGGAGGATGGCATTCACGTATCGTACAGCCGTTACGGCGCCTTCCTTGACCACCAGCGGCCCCACATAATGCCACCCCAAAACATCAGGAAACCTCCACCTTGCTGCACTCGCTGGGCAGAGTGTCTAGGGCGTTCAGCTTGACCGGGTTGCCTCCAAACATGTCTCCGACGATTTTCTGGTTGAAAGCTTATGCAACACTCATCGGTGAAGAGAACGTGATGCGAATCCTGAGTGGTCCATTTGGCATATTGTTGGACCCATCTGTACCGCGCTGCATGGTATCGTGGTTGCAAAGATGGACCTCACCATGGACGTCGGGAGTGAAGTTGCGCATCATGCAGCCTATTACTCACAGTTTGAGTCGTAACACGACGTCCTGTGGCTGTACGAAAAGCATTATTCAACATGGTGGCGTTGCTATCGGGGTTTCTCCGAGCCGTAATCCATAGGTAGCGGTCACCAACTGCAGTGGTAGCCCTTGGGCGGCCTGAGTGAGGCATGTCATCGATAGTTCCTGTTTCTCTGAATCTCTTCCATGTCCGAACAACATCGGTTTGGTTCACTCCGAGTCGCCTGGGCGCTTCCCTTGCTGAGAGCCCTTCCTGGCACAAAGTAACCATGCGGACGCGATCGAATCGCGGTATTGAACGTCTAGGCATGGTTGAACTACAGACAACACGAGCCGTGTACCTCCTTCCTAGTGGAATGACTGGAACTGATCGGCTGTCGAACCCCCTCCGTCTAATAGGCGCTGCTCATGCATGGTTGTTTACATCTTTGGGCGGGTTTAGTGACATCCCTGAACTGTCAAAGTGACTGTGTCTGTGATACAACAGCCACTGTCAACATCTATCTTTAGGAGTACTGGGGACCGGGGTGATGCAAAACTTTTTTTTGATATGTGTATATTAACACTCATGGTGATTACTTTTGAAATAATTAACAGTCCACTTTCTTTTTGTCATCTGTCTCTCTTTCATTTGACTGCCCCTTACAAGATCAGAAGTGGCTGTAAAGATTAAACTTGTGCAAATAAAATAAAATGTGACCAAGACCGTGATTTCTGTGGTTTACTTAAATAATCGTTTGTTTAGTCGTAGAGGCGGGCCTTCTACTCTAAGATGACGCTAATGTTCAATTTGCTGACTAAGAAACGGAAGAAGATCAAAAGAAGATAGCTTCTATACAAGAACGTTACCAGTGTAGATGTATCGGAAACGTTGAACATATTCATCTGAAATTACACAATTACTCTGCGATTCACATTTAAGTGAATTGTGTAGACTATTTCCCTAATGTTTCAGTCTCGAATAGCACGGGGTAAAGATGTACACTTAAACATGTCCGTGAGAGCTGTGATTTCACTTATTATATGGTCATTTTTCCCTACGTATGTGAGACTCAACAAAATATTTTGGCATTCAGAGAAGTAACATCCCCCAGGCTGTGGCTGAGCCATGTCTCCGCAATATCCTTTATTTCAGGAGTGCTAGTTCTGCAAGGTTCGCAGGAGAGCTTCTGTAAAGTTTGGAAGGTAGGAGACGAGTTATTGGCAGAAGTACAGCTGTGAGGACGGGGCGTGAGTCGTGCTTGGGTAGCTCAGTTGGTAGAGCACATTCCTGCTAAATCCAAAGGTCCCAAGTTCGAGTCTCCGTCCGGCACACTGTTTTAATCTGGCAGGAAGTTTCAAATCAGCGTACACTCCGCTGCAGAGTGAAAATCTCGTTCTGTATTCAGAGAAGTAAGTTGGTGACTGTAATTTGTGAAAATATCTCGCCGCAATGAAAACGCCTTTAATGATTGCCACCCCAACTCGCTTTTCACATCCAACTCTCTTCGTGGTAAATCAATCCAAGCTGGCCCTACTGTGAACTTTTTCGACACTCTTGTCAATTATATCTGGTAAGGATCCCATGGCACTCGGCAATACTGCAGAAGAGGACGAACATGAGTAAAGTAGGGAGCCTAGTAAAACTGTTGCTCCTTCTAAGTGTTTCGCCAAAACGAAGCTTTATATAGCAAATGAAAGGAACAGAACGATCAGGACTATTTGTAGAACACAGGAAAAGGACGCGGCCAGCGAGAGGCTGGTACAAGCGACAGGTAGCGCGCGCGGGGCAAGCTTCCGCTGACGTCACCCACAGAGAATGCGTTGGGCAACGTCCGCCGGTGGACTACGTGAGGCACGCTCGGTCTGCGCATGCGCGGTGGGGCCCGCGGCGCTGAGGCCAGTGGCCACGCGGCGGCGGCCCGACTTTCACTTTTCTGCGGTTTCACAGTCAAGATCGCTGACGAGTGACGTGAGCGTTCATTCATGGAGAAACCGCCGGGTATCTGGCGCGCGCGCGCGCGCACGCACGCGGCATATTCGGCCCAACGGCCGCTTTACACCGCGTCACAGCCCGAAACCAGATCCTGGATAAGCTCTGATGTCACGATGGCTGCTCATGAATAATAAACAGCGCGCATTGGGCACAGATGGAACGCAGACAATAGGCACTTGGAAGTAAAAGCTGGACCACTGCACTGCAGAGAAACTTTTTAAGTACCCTTAAGGCACATGGCTCCCCAATTAAAGCAGATAAAGCATTTGTACTCGGAAGTAAGTAGAGCGTCTCATGCGATCTTGCTGTTTTCAATATTAATTAATTAAAAATCTGTGAAACTTATCGGTACTCATTTATCAGCATTTTAAAGAGGATGCTTAGCTACAGCCTAGGGGATGTTTCCAGAATGACCTTTTCAGTCTGCAGCGGAGTGTGCGCTGATATGAAACTTCCTGGCAGATTAAAACTGTGTGCCGGACCGAGACACGAACTCGGTACCTTTGCCTTTCGCGGGTAAGTGCTCTACCAACTGAGCTACACAAGCATGACTCACGCTCCAACCTCACAGCTTTATTTCTGCCAGTACCTCGTCTCCTACCCTCCAAACTTTACAAAAGCTCTACTGCGAACCTTGCAGAACTAGCACTCCTGAAAGAAAGGATACTGCGGAGACATGGCTTAGCCACAGCCTGGGGGATGTCTTCAGAATGAGATTTTCACTCTGCAGCGGAGTGTGCGCTGATATGAAACTTCCTGGCAGATTAAAACTGAGTGCCGGACCGAGACTCGAACTCGGGACCTTTGCCTTTCGCGGGCAAGTGCTCTACCTTCTGAGTTACCCAAGCACGACTCACCTTTCAGAACAGTTCTACAAGGTTCGCAGGGGAGCTTCTGTAATGTTTGGGAAGTAGGAGACGAGAAGTAAAGCTGTGAGGACGGGGCGTGAGTCGTGCTTGGGTAGCTCAGATAGTAGAGCACTTTCCCGCGAAAGTAAAAGGTCCCGTGTTCGAGTCTCGGTCCTGCACACAGTTTTAATCTGCCAGGAAGTTTCATATCAGCGCACACTCCGATGCAGAGTGAAAATCTCATTCTGGAGACTGTGCGATGTTAGTGAAACTGTTTTATGCGAACGGCAGCAGTTACAGGTTTGGATTGAAACAGTATCGACAACTAAAAGATCTGAGGAGAGGCCCGATGTCATTAAATGGTTTAAAGAAGATGATAATGAAATTAAAAAACACAGGTGAGCTTGGTGTGGCGCCTGGAAGAGGAAGGCGTCCTGTGCCGGTGGAAGTTGTTGACGGGGCTGGTATTGCTATAATCGACCATGCAGCACGTGCCCCTGGTAGCGCTAGTACTTGTGATTTGTCGTGTGGATTCACGAGCACCTTTATTCTCGGTCCGTTCTTCTTTGAAGAGAATAAGCAGAGAGGGCCTGTCAGATGTACCGTGACGTCTGCACGCTATCGAGAACTCCTTGTGCAACATGTCATTCCTACTTAGGAAGAGCGCAGCTCGTGTGGAAACCACTGTTTTCATGAAAGGTCTTTTAATTCCCGTTGTGCGGCCATAATCACGTCGGGAACCTTTTCACATGAATCCCCTGAGTATAAATGACGCCTCCGGCAATGGACTGCCCTTTTGTACTTTGTGTACGCGATACTACCGCCATCTGTATCTGTGCATATCGCTATCCCATGACTTCTGTCACGTCCGTAATTTCAATGGTCCGATGTCGTACGTTCTTAGAAGAGTCAGCTAATATACTGCTTCCACCTACCTGTATTTAGTGAAAAGACCATTAAGACAAAATTAGGGACAAGCGTACAGCAATTGGTCTTCCCGCGAACCATTTGTGACTGGAACAGGAAAAGGGGGGAGTGGCACAGATATACACACCGTTAGGTTCCTTGCAGAGTATAGATGTACGGGGTGTTTAAAAAGTCTCTCCACAGTGCCGTATGATTGTTAGCCGCGCGTGTTGTATGATTGTTCGCCTGCCTGAGTTACTTCCCTACAAGTGGACTGTACCAACATTCCACTGTTTCGTTTATCTCAGCCAGAGCCAGTAATATCATTGGTGTGTGTCATGTGTTGACGTGAACGTTTATGTTTATTTCCTTTGATCGTTTGTTTCGTTCTCGTCACTGTTAAAATGCTAACCATTGGAGAACGTGTGTTTTTTGTCGAATTAGAGTTCAAAGCTGGCAGTAAATACACAGTTTCAGTTCGTCAAACAAATGTTCAAATGTGTGTGAAATTCTATGGGGCTTAACTGCTAAGGTCATCAGTCCCTAAGCTTACACACCACTTAACCTAAATTATCCTAAGGACAAACACACACACACCAATGCCCGAGGGAGGACTCGAACCTCCGCCGGGGCCAGCCGCACAGCAGTTCGTCAAACATTTGATTCAGTTTTCCCGGAGACAACACTCCCACATCGGGATTCTGTGCGAGATTGCATCAACAAATTTCGAAGTACGGCTTCAGTGACAGATGCACCGAGAAGTGGTCGTCCTAGCGTTTTGTCTGAGGATAAACTACTCGGTACTTCCCATAATATGTCCATGAGTCCGAACAAGTCAGTAAGAAAACTCGCCCAGGAAATCGATGTTAGTGTCGGAACGGCCCACACAGCTGTAAGGAAAAAATTATAACTTTTCCCATGCAAAGTGACAGTTGTGCAAGAACTGAAAAATACTAATATGGCAAGACACTGCATTATTGTCAATGGTTCAAAAATTTCGTTTAACAAAATAGAAGGGATATTCTTAGTGAAACGTTTTTCACTGATGAGGCGTGGTTTCATTTATCTGGGTACATGAACTCGCAAAATTCTCGTATGTGGAGTACTGCAAATCCATTGTGTATTCATGAGGAACCACTTCATTCTGTGAAAACAGGAGTTTGGATTGCAATTTCTGGACGTCGGATTGTGGGCCCCATATTTTTCGACGAAACAATAAACGAACAACGATACTGCAGTGATATTCTGTACCCATTCATAGGATAACTTGTGTTAATTGAAATACTGAACAGTTATTTTCAGCAAGATGGTGCAACCGCGCATACAGCGCGCGTGTCAGTGTCACTGCTTGCTGATGTTTTTGGTGATCGCATAATTTCACAGGGACTTTGGTCTCCACGATCGCCTGACCTAACACCTGGAGTGCAGCGAAAGCAACTGTCTATAAAAACCGACCAAAATCCATCGATGAAGTGAAAACTGCAATATTCACTTTCTCTGCTTCTGTTGCACAAGAAATGTTATAGCTTCCAGAATGAGACTTCTGTAAAGTTTGGAAGGTAGGAGACGAGGTACTGGCAGAAGTAAAGCTGTGAGGACGGGTCGTGAGTCGTGCTTGGGTAGCTCAGTCGGTAGATCACTTGCCCGCGAAAGGCAAAGGTCCCGAGTTCGAGTCTCGGTCCTGCACACAGTTTTAATCCGCCAGGAAGTTTCATATCAGCGCCCACTCCACTGCAGAGTGAAAAATCTCATTCTGGAAACATCCCCCAGGCTGTGGCTAAGCCATGCCTCCGCAATATCGTTTCTTTCAGGAGTGCTAGTTCTGCAAGTTTCGCAGGAGAGCTTCTGTAAAGTTTGGAAGGTAGGAGACGAGGTACTGGCAGAAGTAAAGCTGTGAGGACGGGTCGTGAGTCGTGCTTGGGTAGCTCAATTGGTAGAGCACTTGCCCGCGAAAGGCAAAGGTCCCGAGTTCGAGTCTCGGTCCGGCACACAGTTTTAATCTGCCAGGAAGTTTCTTGTTATATCTTGTGTTTGGAAACATGATTAGACGAACTGAATTGTGTATTCAACAACAGGGGGTCACTTTCAACATTTTGTGTGAAAATTTGTAAGTAAAAATGAATATTCAGTGAATTAATAACTTGTATTTCACTGAGTTTCATTTCGGTATATTCACTGCGGCATACGGCACGAGCGGCTAACAATCATACGGCACTGCGGAGAGACTTTCTGAACACCCCGTAGATGCAGACGTAGGAAGCATTCAGAATGGATGTTTTCGCTACACAGCTACGCACCAGCTCATACTGCGAAGGCAGACACACAGATGATTCTTCGTTGGACTACCAAATTCTGCCTCTCCCTCTGTGTCTCGTACTCCACGTATCATTGTAAGTCTCACTGGCTCAGCGTGAATTGTTTGTACAACCAACCTACACAGCCTATACCTCAACCTCCACTACACTAATAACTTCTGATCTGAAGCTTAAAGTTAGGCACCTCTTGAAGGGACCTACGCCCCCTGGTAAGAGGCGGCGCACGGCTTCGAGGGAAGGATCTTAATTGTGGTTCCTCTCTTTTGAGCCCAAACCGACGGATACCTATGGTAGATCGGGGAAAACCACCGTTGAGGTCGTGTTGTCGCCGGGGCCGGGAGGTGCTTGTGCCTGATGTACTCTACTAGGAGCCTTGTAGGCTCAACACAAACCGTTAGCGTCATTACCTAATTACTTTTACAACAAGTACCCTTTCATTAGCAACTTTGAGCCAAGCACAAAATCAGTTACCTCTCTATTGTATATCACAAATAGTTTAGCCATCTGGACATGGAGGTCTTAGTCTTAGTTTCTAGCTTTAACGTACCCTAATCTCTTCTAGTTAAGTTAGTTTTTAGGATGGTAGGTGTTAAAGGCATGGTGAGCGACGGCCTGCGTCTTGAGGGTCATTCCAAGACCCGGGCCGCCGCCTACAACCAGGTGACAGGCAATATTATACCTATCCCTTCTCTATCCAATTCTCTTCCTTCATACTTTCTAAATATTTAATTTCGTTTGTTTATTAATATCTTACTTGATTTTGTATTGGTTATAAGTTTTTCTAATGCTGCACAAAAAAAAGATATCAAATGGATGTAAACAAATAGAGCCCGCCTCCACTTGGCGGGACACGGGCAACGGTGTGAGTGGCGACGGGAGCCGGTGTAGTGTGCTTTCGCTCACTCCGGACCCCGGACCCAGTCACTGCGGCTAAGTGGCAACATACGATCCACCATAAGAAATTAGACGGTGGGTCATAAAAAATAAGCAGCTAGTGAAAAAAAAAAACTCCACTCTGTACGGACCAATTTCCAGAATAAAGACGGGATGATTTTCAAGGTGGTGTTTTTCCCGATCAGTCATTGAAATGTGAGTACGTAGGGGAGGACTAACACCGTCAATTAGATTCTAGTTTTTTTTCCCCGGAAAGAATTAAAGCTTTATGATCAATTCTCGTCTGGTCATCGTACGATGTTTGGAGATCGTTTATGGCGACAGCGAACACGAGCGTTGCAGCGGTCGCAGCCGTGCACCGGGTGACCCAGTGCAGACAGCGACCGCTACACGCGCGATGCCGATCGCGCCCCGTAATTCACTCTCGCGTCCCGATCGGCGCGTGGATTGCGGCGGCTACAAATTGCCTCACGACTGCCCGCCCGCTCCAGTTACGGGAACAGGTTTCGGAGCGCAGCGCCGCGGGCGCAGTGAGGCCGCTGCCTGTTTGCGATGGAGCCGGCCGCTTGCGTAAGCGCCGCAGTGTTTTCATCGCTGGCCTCGGGACCGCGCAGTGTGAATGGAGAAGTGCATAGAAGACGAGCCGACTCCTGCTGTGGCCTACTTTGCAGTCCAGTCGCCGTCTGCTAGTTCACAAGCCAGTGATTTGTAAACACGTAGAACGATCTGAATATATCTTGCATCAGGAATAATACACTACTGGCCATTAAAATTGCTACACCAACAAGAAATGCAAATGATAAACAAGTATTCATTGGACACATATATTATACTAGAACTGACATGTGATTACATTTTCACGCAATTTGGCTGCATAGATCCTGAGAAATCAGTACCCTCTGGCCGTAATAACGGCCTTGATAAGCCTGGGCATTGAGTGAAACAAAGCTTGGATGGCGTGTACAGATACAGCTGCCCATGCAGCTTCAACACGATACCACAGTTCATCAAGAGTAGTGACTGGCGTATTGTGACGAGCCAGTTGCTCGGCCACCATTGACCAGACGTTTTTAATTGGTGAGAGATCTGGAGAATGTGCTGTCCAGGGCAGCAGTCGAACATTTTCTGTATCCAGAAAGGTCCGTACAGGACCTGCAACATTCGGTCGTGCATTATCCGGCTGAAATGTAATGTTTCGCAGGGATCGAATGAAGGGTAGAGCCACGGGTCGTAACACATCTGAAATGTAACGGCCACTGTTCAAAGTGCCGTCAACGCGAACAACAGGTGACCGAGACGTGTAACCGATGGCACCCCATACCATCACGCCGGGTGATACGCCAGTATGGCGATGACGAATACACGCTTCCAATGTACGTTCACCGCGATGTCGCCAAACACGGATGCGACCATCATGATGTTGTAAACAGAATCTGGACTCATCCTAGAAAATGACGTTTTGCCATTCGTGCACGCAAGTTCGTCGTTGAGTATACCATCGCAGGCGCTCCTGTCTGTGATGCAGCGTCAAAGGTAACCACAGCCATGGTCTCCGAGCTGATAGTCCATGCTGCTGCAAACGTCGTCGAACTGTTCGTGCAGATGATTGTTGTCTTGAAAACGTTCCCATCTGTTGACTCAGGGATCGAGACGTGGCTGCACGATCCATTACACCCATGCGGATAAGATGCCTCTCATCTCAACTGCTAGTGATACGACGCCGTTGGTATCCAGCACGGCGTTCCGTATTATCCTCCTGAACCCACCGATTCCATATTCTGCTAACAGTCACTGGATCTCGACCAACGCGAGCAGCAATGTCGCGATACGATAAACCGCAATTGCGATAGGCTACAATCCGACCTTTATCAAAGTCGGAAACGTGATGGGACGTATTTCTCCTCCTTATACGAGTCATCACAACAACTTTTCACCAGTCAACGCCAGTCAACTGAAGTTTGTGTATGAGAAATCGGTTGGAAACTTTCCTCATCTCAGCACGTTGTAGGTGTCGCCACCGGCGCCAACCTTGTGTGAATGCTCTGAAAAGCTAATCATTTGCATTTCACAGCATCCTCTTCCTGTCGGTTAAATTTCGCGTCTGTAGCACGTCATCTTCGTGTTGTAGCAATTTTAATGGCCAGTAGTGTACTATTGTACGCTACAATTACGTTCTGAGAGAATAGTGCGAAAGGACTCTCTGCCTACCCTTTATGCACTGACGGAAAATAAATTGCAACACCAAAATATAAGTAATGTACCGTTATTTAATTTCGGGAAATACACTGGTCTATGTAACACATTTAAATGATTAATATTACAAGATAGCAGGTTAATGTAAGCGCGAATACGCCACTGCAAACGTAAAATGCTGATACATTAATTAATAGTGCAGTCGCCAGAATGTTGGATGCAAGCAATCCAAAGTGTACGCATTGTGTTATATGTGCTGGATGTAAGTTTGTGGGATGGAGTTTCATACCTGTTGCAATACAGGGAAGGTTAATGTGCTTGGTGGGTGACGCAGGAGTTGTCGTTCGTTGATGTTCCATATCTGCTCGATTGGAGACAGATCTGATGGTCGAGCAGAGTACTCTGTAGAGTATGTCGGATTAAAAGGATTACAACAGCGATATGTGGGTGAGCGTTATCCTGCTGGAAAACACCCCCTGGAATGCTGATTATACATGGCAGCACAACAGGTCGTATCACCATACTGACGTATAAATTTGCAGTCAGGGTGCATTGGATAACCACGAGAGCGCTCCTAGTGTCATACGAAATTGCACCCCAGATCTTATCTCCAGGTGTAGGTCAAATGTGTCTAGCATGGAAACACGTTGGTTTCAGCCCCTCAACTGACCTCCTTCAATCAATTACAGCCACAACTGGCACCTGTTTCAAATTCAGTGAGGTGTTAATAATATCGCCTTGTCGCCGTAAGGGCATTCTTGATTAACATAAACTCACCACATCCAGTCTCAAAGGTAATTAACGCTCACGACCGTTACACCGTGTATCTGACGCTAACCTGTTTTGCATCCTCATAGTGGCGAGAAATCTGAAAAAGACATCGTCTTACAGTTATAGAAACATGCCCACCAGCTTTCGTTTAAGTCCGGTAACTCCTTCTTGGTTTTGCTATTTTTTTCCGTTCAAATGGTTCTGAGCACTATGGGACTTAAATTCTGAGGTCATCAGTCCCCTAGAACTTAGAACTACTTAAACCTAACTAACCTAAGGACATCACACACATCCATGCCCGAGGCAGGATTCGAACCTGCGACCGTAGCGGTCGCGCGACCCCAGACTGTAGTGCCTAGAACCGCTCGGCCACTCCGGACGGCTTTTTTTCCGTCAGTGTACTTCCACTCGAAAGACAAAATCAGTAAACAATATATTTGACATACACTCCATCTCATCAAAACTATCCCGAAATCTATTGGTTGGCATGAATATAAGGCGTGTCCACCCCTCTGTTCTACGAGGGCTTGAATTCTCCTGGGGCCACTTAGTGAGGTCTCTGTGGAAAGCCGATATGATGATATTTCGTTGAATGATTCGCACGCTGACACTTGTTGATGGCCCAGCACTGAAGTCTGCAGCAATCTGCGGAAAGGTTGCACTTCAGTCGCGCTGAACGATTCTCTTCCGCCGTCGTTGGTCCCGTTCTTGCAGGATCTTTTTCCGACCGCAGCGATGTCGGAGATTTGATGTGTTACCGCATTCCTGATATTCACGATACACTCGTGAAATGGTCGTACGGGAAAATCCCCACTTCATCGCTACCTCGGAGATGCTGTGTCCTATCGCTCATGGGCCGACTATAACTCCACGTTAAAACTCACTTAAATCTTGTTAACCTGCCACTGTAGCAGCAGTAACCGATCGAACTACTGCGGCAGACACTTGTTGTCTTATACAGGCGTTGCCGACCGCAGCGTTGTATCCTGCCTGTTTACCTATCTCTGTATGTGAAAATGTTGAAATGTGTGTGAAATTTTATGGGACTTAACTGCTAAGGTCATCGGTTCCTAAGCTTACACACTACTTAACCTAAATTATCTTAATGACAAACACACACACCCATGCCAGAGGGAGGACTCGAACCTCCGCCGGGATCAGCCGCACAGTCCATGATTGCAGCGCCTGAGACCGCTCGGCTCTGTATTTGAATACGCATGCCTATACCAATTTCTTTGGCGCTTCAGTGTATGCAGTTAGTGCAGGTAGTCAATTCCGCGAGACGGATTTCCAACAATATCAGGAAACTCTCTTCTCTCAAGGGATTCTCTCAAGGGATTGCTCTTTTCATTTTTTTGTATAAATAATAATAACAAATGTCACCTATACGGTGCACACCAAATCCGATCGCTGGCAGGAATCCAGAGTGGCGAGTCAGGGGTACACAGGTAGTTGTGTGTAACAGGCTGGGAATTTGCTCGGATGGGAAGCGTGCTCGGATGGCCGAAGCGGCTAAGGCAACAGCTCTTGTTACGCCGGTTCTAGTTCCGGTCCGGAACAGATTTTCACCTGTTACCATCACTTCATTTCGATGCCCAAATGCAGCCAACGTCATTGAAAACCTATGAAGAATAATGATTGTTCCTTTTGAGTGAGCAACCTTGACTCTGCTTACGCCGGAGTGGCCGAGCGGTTCTAGGCGCTTCAGTCTGGAACTATGCAACCGCTACGGTCGCAGGTTCGAATCCTGCCTCAGGCATGGATGTGTGTGATGTCCTTAGGATAGTTAGGTTTAATTAGTTCTAAGTTCTAGATGACTGATGACCTCAGATGTTAAGTCCCATAGTGCTCAGAGCTATTTGAACCATCTGCTTACGCGGCGGTATTGGAGAAACAGTGCCAAAGCTTCCAGCGCACGCTTCTCTGCAGCCAGTACCGGCTATTTTGCAAGGGTTGCGATCAAAACTAACAAAAAGTGGGTGTACTTATTACGGCCGGATCGGCACGCTGGAACACTTGAATGTTTTCGAGTGAAGGTGCACGGATTCGCCGCGGCCGCCTTCGGTATCGCGGCTGGGGCAGTGGCCCGGCGGCCCAGTTGGCCATGTAATGGAGAGTAACGACCGCCGGGGCGGGTCCAGTCTCCGCGCCGGCCACAGCCTGCGTGGGAGTCGGCGGCTACCTGCACAGCGAGCGCGCCTCTGCACGTATCGGAAATCGCTTACCTGTGCCGCACTGCACGCTGCAGAAATACGGCAGGAGCGTCTCCGTTACACCGCCGACGACGCCGCCGGGTATTAACGATACGCCTCCAAAAAATTACTTTGTGACACTCTGACCGTGTCGCATACCGTTGCAATAACCCGGAAATGATGGAACTGCCCACACTCCGTCACACACACACCGTAAGACCCGACGTTAAATTTTAATTTCTCAAAGGAATCCCTTTCTCATAAATGCCCGTAACATGCAATACTAAGAACGGGCATTGCTATAAAATTCTACTGAATGACCATTTATATTCAGCCGACAAATATTACACTACTGGCCATTAAAACTGCTACTCAAAGAAGAAATGCAGATGATAAACGGGTATTCATTGGACAAATATATTATACTAGAACTAACATGAGATTACATTTTCACGCAATTTGGGTGCATAGATCCCGAGAAATCAGTACCCAGAACAACCACCTCTGGCAGTAATAACGGCCTTGATATTCCTGGGCATTGAGTCAAAGAGAGCTTGGATGGCGTGTACAGGTACAGCTGCCCATGCAGCTTCAACACGATACCACAGTTCATCAAGAGTAGTGACTGGAGTATTGTGACGAGCCAGTTGCTCGACCACCATTGACCAGACGTTTTCAATGGGCGAGAGATCTGGAGAATGTGCTGGCCAGAGCAGCAGTCAAACATTTTCTGTATCCAGAAAGCCCCGTACAGGACCTGCAACATGCGGTCGTGATTATCCTGCTGGAATGTAGGGTTTCACAGGGATAGAATGAAGGGTAGAGCCACGGGTCGTAACATATCTGAAATGTAACGTCCACTGTTCAAAGTGCCGTCAATGCGAACAAGAGGTGACCGAGACGTGTAACCAATGGCACCTCATACCATCACACTGGGTGATACGCCAGTACGGCGATGACGAATACACGCTTCCAATGTGCGTTCACCGCGATGTCACCAACACGGATGCGACCATCATGATGCTGTAGACAGAACCTGGATTCATTCGAAAAAATGACGTTTTGCCATTCGTGCACCCAGGTTCGTCGTTAAGTACAACGTCGCAGGCGCTCCTGTCTGTGATACAGCGTCAAGGGTAACCGCCGCCATGTTCTCAGAGCTGCTGCAAACGTCGTCGAACTGTTCGTGCAGATGGTTGTTGTCTTGCAAACGTCCCCACCTGCTGACTCAGGGATCGAGACGTGGCTGCACGATCCGTTACAGCCATGCAGATAAGATGCCTGTCATCTCGACTGCTAGTGATAGGAGGCCGTTGGGATCCAGCACGGCGTTCCGTATTACCCTCCTGGACCCACCGTTTCCATATGCTGCTAACAGTCATTGGATCTCGACCAACGCGAGCAGCAATGTCGCGATCCAATGAACCGCAATCGCGATAGGCTACAATCCGACCTTTATCAAAGTCAGAATCGTGATGGTACGCATTTTTCCTCCTTACACGAGGCATCACAACAAAGTTTCACCAGGCAACGCCGGTCAACTGCCGTTTGTGTATGAGAAATCGGTTGGAAACTTTCCTCATGTCAACACGTTGTAGCTGTCGCCCCGGCGCGTTAAATTTCGCGTCTGTAGCACGTCATCATCGTGGTGTAACAATTTTAATGGCCAGCAGTGTAATACTAATGACTTGAAGAAAACTGCAAGTTGCTTCAAATAAAATACGAATAAAAATAATCTGGTGTTTTATTATACTGAATGCAATGACAAAGCTTAAGACTCAATGACATGACTATTAGAAAAAGAGATTGCAATAAAGGTATGAAGCAAATGAGGGGAGCACCACCGTATCCTAGCTACAGATTGAATCACTAATACGAAAGAAATCCATCAACTGTTTTAGTTACTTCAGTGGTTGATTGAAAATAAATAAAAACGATACTATCGCTGTAACCGGGGTTTACGGTACTGTGGCAACGGTACGTGTCCTCTGCCATCAACGCCCACCTCTATCGTCGGTGCTCACGCATTTTCTCACCAATCTGCTATGGCGGTAACTAGGCCGTGCTTGGTCGCGTGTGAAGAACTACAAGCTTACTCTACATCTACATCTACATCCATACTCCGCAAGCCACCTGACGGTCTGTAGCGGAGGGTACTTTGAGTACCTCTATCGGTTCTCCCTTCTATTCCAGTCTCGTATTGTTCGTGGAAAGAAAGATTGTCGGTATGCCTCTGTGTGGGCTCTCTGATTTTACCCTCATTCGCGATATATACGTAGGAGGGAGCAATATACTGCTTGACTTCTCGGTGAAGGCATGTTCTCGAAATTTCACCAAAAGCCCATACCGAGCTACTGAGCGTCTCTCTTGCAGAGTCTTCCACTGGAGTTTATCTATCATCTCCGTAACGCTTTCGCGAATACTAAATGATCCTGTAACGAAGCGCGCTGCTCTCCGTTGGATCTTCTCTATCTCTTCTAGGAACGCTATCTGGTACGGATCCCACACTGGTGAGCAGTATTCAAGCAGTGGGCGAACAAATGTACCGTAACCTACTTCCTTAGTTTTCGGATTGCATTTCCTTAGGATTCTTCTAATGAATCTCAGTCTGGCATCTGCTTTACCGACGATCAACTTTATTTGATCATTCCATTTTAAATCACTCCTAATGCGTACTCCCAGATAATTTATCGAATTAACTGCTTCCAGTTGCTGCCCTGCTATATTGTAGCTAAATGATAAAGGATCTTTCTTTCTGTGTATTCGCAGCACATTACACTTGTCTACATTGAGATTCAATTGCCATTCCCTGCACCATGCGTCAATTCGTTGTGGATCCTCCTGCATTTCAGTACAATTTTCCATTGTTACAACCTCTCGATATACTGCAGTATCATCCGCAAAAAGCCTCAGTGAACTTCCGATGTTATCCACAAGGCCAGTAATCGGAGACCGTGAAGTCCAATTCACCATCTGAACACAAGAGTTCTCGACGTCTGCAACCACTGACCTTTGACTTTCCACATCCAAATCAAGAGTGACTATTTTAACGTGTCCCTGCTCCCGACTCTACTGTTTGCGCCATTCAGGCCGCAACCGCTAATCAGGAAAAATGTTACTGCTTACCGCTAATAGCGTGAAAACTGCCACGTTTAATATGTTCCCACCACAAAATGTTTCTAGACGTGGGCGAATCAGAGCTCATATTCCTAATTGGTTGCTCTAGAGATTCCCGCCTGACGTCATTTTCTGAATTTCCAGAGGCCTAACCAACCTGACGAATACACCGCGGGGATTCTCCTGCTAACGCGTAGGCACAGAAATTGCAAGATTTGTGATTTTTCACCTTTAATTGTTATATTACAGCCAGAACTTGGGACTACTACCCTCAGCCTTCTACAGAGCCGAACCGCGTCGAATACCACGAACCTTATCTTAGGCTGACTGACAGGGGAGCTGCCAGGTGGCTCCTTGACAAGCATAAGCTGGAACAAAGCCTCTGAATGCTGTGTGCTCTCCCCTGCCGCTCTCAGAGCTCTGTAAAAACTGAGCGGATTTACGCATTCTTGGAATGGAACTACAAGCCTCGATCGAAAACCATGGCAGTTTCTCCGGCATTAAATAACGTCATGAGATTTTTAGTATGATGAAACTAAAGTGTCCTGCCTATCGCCACTCGTGAGAAGGGCCGGATGAGTTTAGCATATAAGTGGAAGCAGACAAGCCAGACGGCTTGTAACATTGCAGTGTATCGGAGATGCCGTCAGCGGGTTACGCTACGTACTATATAGCCCGAGAGCCAGAGCAGTAACGGCAGTAGCATAGGAACTGACGCCATTCAGAGTGCACGAAAATAAAATAAAGTAAAAAAAACGCTCTCTTTTTTCCATTTGCTGGCTATCTGCACTGCCGGACAAAAAAAATGAAACACTCATAAGGAGGGGGGGGCGGGGGGGGGGGGGCGGGGGGGGGGCGGTTGGAGGAAACTAAATGTAACTTCACGGGTTGAGAGGTTATGTAATGTTATTTCAGTGATTACAAAAGTGGGTCAAATTTACCAACTAGAAAACCCAGTCCAAAGCCTACACCATTATGGGATCACCATCGGCTTTCACAGTGCCTTGTTGACAATTAGGGTCAGTGGCTTCGTGGGGTCTGCACCACACTAGAACACTGTGATGAGATCTTATCAACCGAAATCGGGGCTCATCTGACTAGCCCATGATTTTCCAGTCGTCTGACGCTCAGCCGATATGTCCACGAGACCAGGAGAGGCGCTGCAGGCGGTGTCGTGCTGCTAGCAAAGACACTCGCGTCGCCCATATGCTGACATAACCCATTAACTCGAATTGTCGCAGAACTATCCTAACGGATACATTCGTCGTGCGTCTCACATTGATTTCTTTGGTTATTTCGTGCAGTGTTGCTTGTCTGTTAGCACTGACAACTCTACGCAATCGCCGCTGCTCTCGGTCGATAAGTGAAGGTCGTCGGTCACTGCGTTGCCCGTGATGAGATGCAGCTCCTGAAGTTTGGTATTCTCGGCACGCTCTTGACACTGTGGATCTCGTAATACTGAATTCCCTAACGATGCCTGAAATGAAGTTTCCGATGTGTCTGGATCCAACGATCATTCCGTACCATTTCGCGATCAAAGTCTTTTAATTCTAACCGTGCGCCCGTAATCAAGTCGGAAACCTTTTCACTATAAACGCCTGAGTGTAAATGACACGACCGCCAATGCACTGTCCTTTTGTACTTTGTGTACGCGATACTATCGCCATCTGTATATGTGCCTATCGCTATCGCATGACTTTTGTCATCTCAGTGTAACTTCATATGAAGTTCTCTTCCACTTAAACATCCTAAACTGTGATGGCCAGTACACACTTTACTGGAAAGTAAGAAACTAGCCTTAAAC
Source organism: Schistocerca cancellata (assembly GCF_023864275.1). Classification (NCBI taxonomy): domain Eukaryota; kingdom Metazoa; phylum Arthropoda; class Insecta; order Orthoptera; family Acrididae; genus Schistocerca; species Schistocerca cancellata. Next base: position 405,410,207 of record NC_064630.1, read on the forward strand.
TCCTCTCAAGTTATTCCAGCCACATATGCAGCCAGCGATCGGAGGACTGAGGAAAAACTCTCTTCCGCGATGCTGACGTCACGAGCGTTTGGAAGGTAAATAACAAATGAAGAAAACAGCCTGCGGTGACTCACGAGGACAGATTCCGCGGCGACAAACAGCTCTTTCTGACTGAGATAAGACGGGCCCGCGATAAGACGGCTTTAATCCCGGGGATTTGCCCCGCGGGCGAGATAACGGCTTGCGTCGCGGAGTTTGCCGACTGCTCGACTCCACTCGGTGCAACTGCTAGTTGTTTCAGTAAATGAACCTGCAAGTTATTTCTAACAATAGTGCAGCGCTTCCTGCCTGTGACGATCATTCTTCGGCAAGCGAGCTACGGCTTTATTCGGATGTTTACATGGACATGTTATGCAGTTCGTAAACTCCTTTGGTATCGCTGCTGTCCACCTCTGGAACTAGGTGCACTGCGCTCCTGGCACTACTCAACACCCAACAGCTTTTAAGAAAAAGTCGAGGCACTTCCTTGTGTCACACTCGCATCGTTTTCCCAAAAAACTGACATATGTGGCCAACTCTCCCTTTGTCAAATAGTAAAACCAATGATCCTACCTTCTGTAATTTACGCTTCTTTCTATCTCCCTTTCTCTATAAGTCAAGCCAATTTCTCTTCCCTTGTATTCATTAAGTGTATGCTATTACATTCTTCTTTTCCTCGCCTCTCCATCCCTTTCCACCAGGTCCCGGGTTCGATTCCCAGCGGGGTCAGGGATTTTCACCTGCCTCGAGATGACTGGGTGTGTTGTCCTCATCATTTCATCACCATTCATGAAAGTGCCGAAAGTGGACTGAGCAAAGGTTGGGAATTTGTACCGGCGCTGATAACGCCGCAGTTGAGCGCCCCGCACACCAATCATCATCATCATCATCATCATCATCATCCACCTCTTTCTCTCATTCCCACTGCTGCTAACGCTCGTAAGTAAAACCTACATTTCCGTAATTTCTATTTATTATTGCATTCATGGAAAAATATGAACTGTGCGATTTTTAACTATACTTGTAATTTTTATTAGTAAAAGTAGTGCAACATGCTTGTAGCGATACATCTAGTGTAAAATGTATAGAACGCCTGGTTATGTAAGTGAGGGCCAGACGGCCTTAATTTTCATAGGTTATATAATCAATAAATAAAAAATTTGTAGCCATTACTGGCCTGTGAGGAAGTTCGCTATAACTTGATTTGCAATCCGTGGATTGCAGAGCCATTTATTTAATTTTTCATATATTTGTTCTATTTATACTCGAATTACGGACGCTTTGTGAGCTGAATAGCGTTCCCGTCATTAAATATACTCTCAAATCCACTATGATGTGGCCGCGTGTTCTGTATTTCGCGTATGAAACGAAGTTGCACTAATTTACCTACTTTTTGTCGTCCTGCAGTGACGCACGTAGCACACGCCTAACTACAGCACACAAAATCGGCATGGAAATGATAGACATACGATGCATCGTTCCTACCGAGCGAGCTTGTTAAAAAAAGTGTTCCACGTCTTGGGAAGTGACAGTCTGGAACAAAACGACACAAAAAATATGTGGTAAAGATTGGCTCCAAAAAATTATATCCTAGGAACTATGAGCTCTTGTTCATCTTCGCTATTGCAAGCTATTTTTTATTGCGATCGACCTCCAGGTTACAGTAGAGAAATGAGAACACATATTTCTGTTACTATGAAACGATAGATCTTCTAATGCAATCTCTTTGCTATTACATACGACCTGCACTTGTGAATCATCCCTAAAGGTGGTGGGTGCCCAATATGGTATGGCTCTGAGCACTATGCGACTGAACTTCTGAGGTCATCAGTCGCCTAGAACTTAGAACTACTTAAACCTAACTAACCTAAGGACATCATACACATCCATGCCCGAGGCAGGATTCGAACCTGCGACGTAGCGGTCGCGCAGTTCCAGACTGAAGTGCCTATAACCACTCGGCCACCAGCGGCCGGCTCATTTGAGGTGAATCCTAGGATGATCAATAACCAAGGTATCAGTTGATTTGAAATATGAGCCTACACTGTCTTTAACAACCTCGATGTCGACGGGACGTCTAAATTCAGACTTCATTTGTTTTCCCACTTATAGATTCTGAGGAAGGGAAAAGGTAACCCAAAGATTCCTTTATTAACACAATAGTTCACTTAGGATAGTATTCTTGAGATCCAAATAAAGTGCACGATTTTTTAATTACTGACGTAGTCGAGATACTGTCACAGAAACATATACAGAATCGTGCTAGTAATTAGTCGCGGTAGTAGAGCAAGTAGCCGCGCCAAGCCCACTTCAGCTGTCAGCACCTTCTTTGGCCGAACGCCGTATTTATACACTGAAGCGCCAAAGGAACTGGATAGGCATGCGTATTCAAATACAGAGATATGTAAATAGGCAGAATACGGCGCTGCGGTCGGCAGCGCCTATATAAGCCAACAAGTGTCTTGCGCAGTTGTTAGATCGGTTACTACTGCTACAGTGGAAGGTCATCAAGATTCAAGTAATTTTTAACGTGGTGTTATAGTCGGCACACGAGTGATGGGACAGAGCATCTCCGAGGTAGCTATGAAGTGAGGATTTTCCCGTAAGACCATTTCGCGAACTTACCTTGAATGTCAGGAATCCGGTAATACATAAAAAAAAATAAAAAAAAAGATCCTGCAACAACGGGACCAACGACGACTGAAAAGAATCGTTCATGGTGACAGAAGTGCAACCCTTCCCCAAACTGCCGCAGATTTCAATGCTGGGCTATCCAACAAGTGTCAGTGTGCGCACCATTAAAAAATGGTTCAAATGGCTCTGAGCACTATGGGACTTAACATCTATGGTCATCAGTCCCCTAGAACTTAGAACTACTTAAACCTAACTAACCTAAGGACAGCACACAACACCCAGTCATCACAAGGCAGAGAAAATCCCTGACCCCGCCGGGAATCGAACCCGGGAACCCGGGCGCGGAAAGCGAGAACGCAACCGCACGACTACGAGCTGCGGACCAACATTTCTACGGAATCCAAACTGATCTTCCCCAAGGTCGGCTTCTACCAGTTTTTCCATTCGTCTGTAAAGAATTCGTGTTCACCTGACCAAAGAATTGTTTATAATGAAGAGATTTCTTATTTGCATGTCGCCCTTTGCTTGCGACACTTCTGCGTTATTGTCATTGTTCATTTTGTAATAAAACTCATTAAGACAATTTGCTTGAATTGTTTATCTAGCTATTCGAGAAAACAAGTTTCCTAGTCCCCACATATTCGACGACTAGGAAGGATTCAACACTATCCTACAACACCAATAAAATATTTGACAGATTACAGTGGCGGGAAGCAGTGTTGTCTCAGTGTGACCAGCTTTGTACGTACCTGCAAGACTGGCAGGACTAAAAAATGGCTCTGAGCACTATGGGACTCAACTTCTGAGGTCATTAGTCCCCTAGAACTTAGAACTAGTTAAACCTAACTAACCTAAGGACATCACAAACATCCATGCCCGAGGCAGGATTCGAACCTGCGACCGTAGCGGTCTTGCGGTTCCAGACTGCAGCGCCATTAACCGCTCAGCCACTTCGGCCTGCCTGGCAGGACTGCTAGAACGAGGGGTTCGAGGAAGAACTGACATCCAGCTCCTACCACACGAACGTCAATCACAACATTATTTTAATGAAAGCGTAATAAGGTATAGAAAAAAAGTACCGACAACATTAAAGCTGCTTGACTGCACGCGCACCTTCCTACAGCGTACTGTCCATCTGAAATTAAAAAAAAAAAAACCCTAATGTTGAATTTCGGTGTCTTGTTAGTATTCCACAAATATAAAATCGTTTCCTTACTTTACAGCGCTGTCATTGGATTAATTCTGTCTGACTGTTCCTTAGGAACTGATTGTTAATACAATCTTAAGCTGTCTTGTCAAAACAGCTTACCGTATTTTGTCGTGAGATGTAGTTAGTAACGCTTTTGAGAAAGATATAAAAAGTAATTTACTGCAACATAGATGGCAAACAAACAGACGGCCGTAAACTTGCCCCATCGTAACAGACGCAGCGGGGATCGGCCGCTGTTCTAGAGGCATTGCAACGGCTAGCCACGACTTCCCACGCTAGAAGCTTGTTTACTGCCACTTAAAAGAAGTCACGCTGAATGGGCGTCTACGACAGTCGTGTGTACGATCCCTCGCAAGTTTTAAGAAACTACCAAGGAAAGATATTCATAGTCGGGTGATGTACAGATATCCATTTCTCCTCGCAGTATTACTTCCTTCTCATGGCATCCAGAGTGACTGTTTTCAAAATGCTGAGACGATACAACGCTTGGAAAACTAAATACAAAAGTCAATTTACTGTGTTACAAGTGCTCTTAATGCGGCAAAGAACTTTTCGTATCACAGCTATACCCGTAGAGTTCAGCTGATAATTATGGGACCTCAACTGTATTGTAATCGTGATCGAAACGCGTACCCGCGGGAGGTTAAAACGACGAAATCATGCCATAAACACAGGATGCTATACAATACCTGTTGCACACTTACAGCAGCTGTAGAAGAGACTTAGCAGGTAAGGTTTTACATATTAACGTTAATCCAGAAACTAAATACTGCAATATTACAACGGCTTCAAAATTTACTCACGTTTCTCGTAGTAACGTTCATCTTTCACATGTAGTTAAATCTGACGAGGTTATGACACGCCTCCCGTGATACAAATAGTCGTAATTTAGTATTAGAATTAAGCAACTAGCAATGGCAAAAATTACTGAATGACCAAACCAGACACCACAACGGCTGTTCTTGGCAAAGTTTGTATTGTAAATTGCTGATAAGTGGAACAACAGGAGAAGTGTCGGTCAAATATTTCAAAACATCGTGATACAAGTGCTAGCGAAAGTACCTACTGTGCACACAAACACACTAAACAAAGTTTTAAGGTAATTCATACAGCCTGTTTATTCTATCCACTGCGCCTTCTTCTTCAAAGTACCACGTAATACCAAAAACGCATGTACTTTTCTCCTTCAACAGACCTGAACATTTCGCTGATACAAGAAAGGTTGTTCAGTGAAAATTGTTACATCAGTTTATGTTCTTATTTATAAACTGTGCAGACTTTTTCTCTGTACAGTTATTGTACAACCTACGTCATGTTTTTGCTTTCAGGTGTCTGTTGTCTCTTGTGGAAGAACATTCAAGTCAAAAAACATGCGAGGCGTAATGGAATACTTGCAGTTTGTCACGAAAACAAACACTAAGAAGAATCAAAAAATCCAGTTCTGTCAAGTGTAAATGATGAAGGTTATGATGTTGATATGACGATTGTTATGATGATACTGATGTTGAATGTGGGCACAGCAAAAATAGGCCTCTGCTGTTAGCAGACGGCCGGTCGGGGTGCCGAGCGTTTCTAGGCGCTTCAGTCCGGAGCCGCGCGACTGCTACGGTCGCAGGTTCGAATCCTGCCTCGGGCATGGGTGTGTGTGTGATGTCCTTAGGTTAGTTAGGTTTAAGTAGTTCTAAGTTCTAGGGGACTGATGACCTCAGATGTTAAGTACTATAGTGCTCAGAGCCATATGAAGCATTTTGTTAGCAGACGACAACACTGTTCTCCCCACCAACACCATCGGCAAAACTTTCTTCCCGGAAAACCTTGACTTTGTCGTCATGTTTCGTTCCGTTGATAGCCTATCTGAATACTGCTCTTTGAAATACACTGCGGAATATTTTCCATTTCGTCCTGTTCCGTTCTGTCAAGTGTATATCGACCTTAAACTGCTTCGATATCAACCCAAACCTTAGGAAGGCAACATCATCGATGCGCTGAACAGTTCGTGTAGTCGCAGAACCAGATGTGCTCTACACCAGTGATGAATGGATGGATGGATGATGGTGAGGAGGAGGAGGCAGAGGGAGAGGAGGATGACGACAAGAACAGCGACAACGACGGCGATATAATATTATGACTATGATGATTATGATATTGATGAAGGTAGTGATGATGGTGATGATGATGGTGACGATGATGATGATGATGATTACAGCAATGATGGTGGTGATGATGGCTCTGATAAGAAGATTGTTATGATGATGTTGATGATGCAGGTGAGGATGATTTCGATGATGTTGATGATGATGACAGCAATGATGGTGGTGATGATGGCTCTAATAAGAAAATTGTTATGATGATGTTGATGATGCAGGTGAGGATGATTTTGATGATGATGATGATGATGATGACAGCAATGATGGTGGTGATGATGGCTCTGATAAGAAAATTGTTATCATGATGTTGATGATGCAGGTGAGGATGATTTTGATGATGATGATGATGATGATGATGATGATGATGATGATGATGATGATGATGATGATGACACCAATGATGGTGATGATGATGGCTCTGATAAGAAGATATGATGATGTTCATGATGCAGGTGAGGATGATTTTGATGATGATGATGATGATGATGATGATGATGACGATGATGACGATGACAGCAATGATGGTGGTGATGATGGCTCTTATAAGAAGATTGTTATGATGATGTTGATGATGCAGGTGAGGATGATTTTGATGATGGTGACGTTGATAATTACGGTTATTATGATGACACCATTGACGAAGGAGATGATGGGATTGGGAACACAGTGTCCAGATCTGCAGCCTTAACACTGGACAACGTCCAAGTCATTTGCTGGGAGTCGCGTGAAATGGGCCGGCGTCGAGATGAGACCCTCGTGGACCGCACATTTAGCCGGAGTGTCGCCTCTCGCTCTCGCCGTGGGCCCAGGCGGCGCCTGATAAGATTACTGCGGCTGCAGTCCCGCTAATGGGGAAGGCGGCGGCGGCGGCAGCGGCGTGGGCGGCTGGTGTGGGCTGCGACTGTACGCAATCAGGACGTCTCCAGGGAGCGCACACCTGCCCAGTCGCTGCCAGGCACCTCATCACCTTCCAGCTGCGCACTGGTGTGCCACCACGCCAAGTCTCTCCTGCATAAACACTCGTAGGTATCCCGTCAGAGCGTTACTCTGCACTGCACGGCGCTGATTTGTACACCGCTAATTCCTTTTAGTCTTATAAAAGACAGCGAGGAATCTCAAAGTTTAAACGTAACTGACCTGTTTCGAAATTAGTATAGAACACGATATACGGATTAGTGAAATAATTGATATACGAGTGTTTCTGTATCGAAAGCTTGTCTTTTCGGGATTTTGCATTTCTTGTGCTTTTGTGGAAAGGGATAATACTGTTTGCGTACGAAAAACAAGTATTTACATGTTTTGAAATCATTGCACGTTAAAGTGCAAGCTACTAAAGTAAGATAGAAACACGCAGGTACGTCATTGTTTATACGATACGAATTCGTGGTTTCTGTACGGCGTATAGCTGTTTTTGCATGTACGGGATGTCCCAACTAACTTTTCCACTACATATATTTCCGAAATGAAAGAAAAAGTGAAAAATGCATTTGGTCAGGGTAGTACTTACATCAGGGGCCCACACAATGGGCAGGAGTGGGGGTTGTTTGGGGGAGGAGACCAGACAGCGAGGTCATCGGTCTCATCGGATTATGGAAGGACGGGGAAGGAAGTCGGCCGTGCCCTTTCAGAGGAACCATACCGGCATTTGCCTGGAGCGATTTTAGGGAAATCACGGAAAACCTAAATCAGGATGGCTGGACGCGGGATTGAACCGTCGTCTTCCCGAATGCGAGTCCAGTGTGGTAGCCATTGCACCACCTCGCTCGGTAATGGGCAGGAAAGGCACACTTCCTAAATGTAAACAAATATCTCTTTCAACACAAAGTTACGTTTTTTTAAAAAATGGCACACGTATTTTTTTTACCGAAGTGAAAACTAGACGTACAATTAGTTATGGCAGACTTGGTTTCAGTGCTTTAAACCGTATGCCTACTGCACTACTTAGACTTTATAATGGAAGAGGTTCAAGTTTCAGCCGTAATACGGGTTGCCTACACTATCTTGATGAGGTGGCGAGAACTAAGAACTACGAAAACATCTTTAACACAATAAGAAAGGTTTAATTTCACACAAGAATAAAATGTTAATAATTTTCGGCGCATTTTGGGATTACTAAGCAACTATCCTGGTACCGGGTACCACTTAATGGTACCCTATCTAAACTCTTCCAGGGGCAACAAAATATTATTTTTAATATTATGCGTAATTACTGATCACAGTTAAAAATTTAAAATGCTCTCACAATCTGCTCTAGGCTTTTAAGCGTAATTTTAAACCTCTTCCTCGCCTACATGCTTAACGTCAAATATGTAACATCAGCATATTTGTAAAGGAGCCTAATCAGACGATTGGAGCTGTTTTATACATGGGAGTTCAATTCTCTAAAGGATTTAGGGCTCACTGGTACTAAACCATTTGTCACATGGGAAGTGCTGCATAATCGCCTCCTTATAAGAAAATCAATTACGACTTACTTTACAGCAAATAGGTGAAATGTATTAATCGCCGAACAGTTATTAGGCAGTGACCACGTAATTCAGTATTGCTGCGGTTTTCAGCTTATATGGAGATCCGCGGAAGAGATGTGGTGGACTGTAAGTTGTGAAATAAAGCACTGTTGAAACACAAGCGTCTAGTTTTTCAGCTTCAGACTTAGACCATTCTGAAATAAATTTCTGTGCGTTTTTATCATTGTAGCATAATTGATTTGAGAACAGACTTGGAATTCCAGTCTTCAAAAATTATTTTATATGACCAGCACAAATAGTAGATCTTGTGGTGCCATCCCCACTCGTATTTCAGATTTGAAATCAATCCACGGTCACAATATTGTTGCCCAATCCTACAAATAGGATCGAACCGACGCCCTTTGACGCAAATAATTTCTACCTCGATTGATGTGAGCAGCTCTCTTTCGGAGGAATCGGTCAGTAACACAAATCTATCAACCGTGTTTCATTCCATTATTTCCAGTAGCCGTCCATATATGCACAGTTGGCGCTACTGCTAATTAATTCTTGAGACTTGGTTCGTCTAATGCAGTGGTAGCCAACCTGGTCCCTGGCGCTCACTAGTGGGCTTTGTGGTTTTCATAGTGTGTGGTGGGGGTTTCAAAAACATTTTCATTGGATTTTCATAAAATCTTGATATAAAATATTTGGTAAGGAATTGTTATCAAATTATTTAAGTTGCTGTAACTGTACTCAGCAAATTTTATAAAGTAAAATTACTTCACGACTTTATCAATCACCACTACTGTGATACCAGCGAGCGCTTAGAAAATTTTACTACAAACTGAGTTAAAAAAAGTAGATGGTAGGTGTAAAAGGTTGACTACCTCTCGTCTAACGTAACTAAATTAGAAGCTGCTTTTACTGTGTCATAAGCGTTTCTTATTTGTAAAGCATCTTCAGTGGCCTGTAATAGAGTTTGTTTCCGTAATAATGATAATGAGCGTATGGCATTGGTGGCCGGGACACCCCTCGCGGGGCGGTTCGGCCGCCGCTCCACAAGTTCTTTAACGCCACTACGGCGACTTGCGAGTGAATGAGGATGAAATGATGATGAAAGACACACAACACCCAGTCATCTCGAGGCAGAGAAAATCCCTGACCCCGCCGGGAATCGAACCCGGGGCCCCGTGCGCGGGAAGCGAGAACGCAACCGCAAGACCACGAGCCGCGGACGTTTGTTTCCGTATATCACATTGGTATCATATAATAATTAAACATTACAACAGTTTTTGTTATTGTTTTGTCGTTAATTGAGAAACAACTTTTTGTAACAGAAATTTATATCTGTTCCTGCTTACGATTAAGTCGCATATGTTAGGTCCTTGAGTTGTACCCAGGATGGCTGATTTTCGGCATTTTAAGAACACATTTCGACTTAACACCTCACTTCGACTGATCACTTTGATTTGGCCGGCCGGAGTGGCCGAGTGGTTCTCGGCCCTTCAGTCTGGAACCGCGCGACCGCTACGGTCGCTGGTTCGAATCCTGCCTCGAGCATGGATGTTTGTGATGTCCTTAGGTTAGTTAGGTTTAAGTAGTTCTAAGTTCTAGGAGACAGATGACCTCAGATGTTAAGTTGCATAGTGCTTAGAGCCATTTGAACCATTTTGAACTTTGATTTGGTTTTGTTTGTTTACTGTATGTAGCGTTGCCAATTATCGCTCTGTGTTTATTGTTCATCTTTTGTTTGTGTTGCAGTTTAATATTCTTTTCTTTGCTAGCCGCGCGGTCTCGGGCGTCTTGTTGCGGTTAGCGCGGCTCTCACCGTCGGAAGTTCGAGTCCTCCCTCGAGCACGGGTGTTTGCATTGTCCTTAGTGTAAGTTAGTTTAAGTTACATTAATTAGTGTGTAAGCCTAGGGACCGATAACTTCAACAGTTTGGTCCCATAGAACCTTACCAAAAATTTCCAGATTTTCTATTCTTTGTTATTTGTGTGTATCTGCAAAAGTTTTTTTTTAATTAATTAATCTAAGACAGAGGCCGAAGAAGGTTACGACCAAAGCCTTTACACAGCAAACACATAGCCTGAGTCGTGAGGTCGCACCTGTGGCCTTGCGGAAAGATGGTGGGCGGGTAATGCATTCCGACTGCGACAGTGTGGCCAACCCGGCCAATTTATAGCTGCGCACAAGACTGCGCCGTGGAAGAGCAGTTGGCATGGCTTAGGGGAGGGGGTGGGGAAGGGGAAAGGAGCCATGGTGGGGCGGGGGGGGGGGGGGGTGGAGCAGTCGTTCCGCCAAGCGGGAACGGCTCCCCAGCGGGGCGCTGCCAGAACGCACTCGGAATTAAAGTCGCTATCCCGACCAAGCTGTCGAGCTCCGTACACGGCGTTCTCCGCCGCAGCGTTTACGCGGGTTTTCACCGTCTGCCTCAGAGACTCAGACAGAACTACGCCTCATTCGTCTGTTCTACTTCCTTTCCTTCTCCTTTTTTTCCACTCCCTTCGTCTGGCTCCTAGATGAGCTAGAAATGCGGTCGGTGTTGCCAGTCTCGACGGAATTCTTCTTCTCGTACAAACGGTGCCTCGAGAGTGGAAGAGGGAGCGGCGCTGGTGCTGCAAGTTTGAACGCTGTTTACACACTTTTTGAGGTCTGGCGGGATGTATGTAGCCGAATCAACGCAGCTACATAGGAACTGCCACGGTTTAACTTTCCACGTCCAGCTATCTTTCCTGCACACTTTTAACTGTCGTATCACAACTCTGGAGTAGACTAATAAAAAGTGTTTGACGTCTAACACAAAGTCACAGTCACGAGTCTCTTATTGACTGTGTTATGGTCTCTCGAATACAAGTGGGACTGACGCAAGATACTGTTCATTTTTGCATTATTAAGCAATTCGGACTTCATACAGAATACGAATGCAGAATTAACATTTAACTTCCACCTTACCATTGCAAAAACCTTTTATATTACAATATTTGAAACCTTTTTAAAATGAAACTTCAGTCTGCACGATGGCAATACCAATCGAAAACAAGCATTACTTTCTACCATGTGCGTTTATTACTACACGTCACTAAGCTATTCCAGTCCGTGCTCATCGTCAGATGGCCATTCAGAATACATATTACACTAGTGTACAATATTAAAGCAACAAACGGAAATTTTGCAAGGTTGTGTATATTTTGCCACAATACAGTACAAATATGTGATAGTAAAGTAGAAGCCCACACATACAGAACGTACTCAACTGCAACTTACATAACGGTAGACGAAAAAGGTTCTTTTTTTTTTTTTCAAATTAAAGGGTTTGCGCACACATTCTAACAACTAGTTAAAGTGCTCTGTATGGGGTGTGATCACCTCGGCACCAATACAGGCCTGACAACGACTGGACATGCTGTAAATGACAGCATCAATCGCATGTTGAAAAAATAGCGCCCATTCTTCCTGCAGAGTCCGCCCCCGGTAGCTGAGTGGTCAGCGCGACAGACTGTCAATCCAAAGGGCCCGGGTTCGATTCCCGGCTGGGTCGGAGATTTTCTCCACTCAGGGACTGGGTGTTGTGCTGTCCTAATCATCATCATCATTTCATCCCCATCGACGCGCAAGTCGCCGAAGTGGCGTCAAATCGAAAGACTTGCACCAGGCGAGCGGTCTACCCGACGGGAGGCCCTCGTCACACGACATTTCATTTCATTTTTCCTGTAGAGGTGCTCGAAAGTCGAGCACAGTGGTTGGTGGATGCTGACGTGATGCAGCCCGTCTCCGTAATGTATCCCGGAAATGCTCTATGGGATTCAGATCGGGAGAGGAAGCAGGCCACACCGTGCGTGCAATATCTTCCGTATTCTTTTTTTTTTTTTAAAAAAAAAAAGCATCAACCACCATCCGAGCTCTATTACACTGCACCTCGCAACAACCGCGCATGGAATCCTAAGATCAGTTCTGTCTTCCATGTGCAGAACTTTTGAAATTACCCTCGTATATTTAGAAAAAGAGGTATCACCAAAATTTCAAGTAGAACCAAAAATAATCCTGGCAGTAACATAATTTAGCTACTGAGAAACCGTGAAGGCAGGTATGACAGAATACACAAAATAAAAAGTAAGCCTTGCGAAAATTTCAACGTATACTGATACCAGTTTAATATAGTACCAACAGCAATAAATTACACAGAAACTCCCATCAACTAAAAACGAGAGAAAACTTAGAAATCGTCAGTTTAATAGACCAAGGAAAGGGAATGGATGGTCTCTGAAGAACTTGCGATTAACATAGACACACTTGATAATGCAGAGCTCATACTGAATGACGAAACTGAGAGTAATAATACTACATACTTTCAAAAGTTAAGGACGTGACAGACGTAAAATGAAGTCTGAACATCGCAAGTCTAGTGTTTTTTCATTTTTTATTATAATTTGTTCATAATTCGTTTACCTCTAAGTTTAGGTAATAATTCCAGTACATCGTGAACCAATCCCGCTGCAATAAAGATTTAATTTTCTATTACTGCTATGAGTTTAATACATTTTCGGATTGATTTAAACGTATTTCATTGGTGAATGTAATCTATAATGTATATCTCAGTGTGTCTGGCTGTCATATTTGTTAACGTTTCAACATAATCCGGTGATGTGGTGCTGTATCCAAACTCAAAACTTAAATCGTATATGTGGAAGAGAGTCAGATAAGGGGACTTAACGGGAACAAAAACAAAAACGTGGGTATGTGGGTGAGAGTTAAATGACACAAAGTGAAATCAATAGATTTGTCGAGTCACTTCTTGGACAGTGCAATGATTCGGATAAGACAATTGCATACAAGACTCTATGAGTAATCCTGCAGTTTTTATACCTTTACATTAAGTTCGACCGTTAATGTCGAGACTTAAGAGCCACAAGCTGCAAGGATCGTAACTTGTTGGTATGTCGGCATGATAAACTAACAATGTATTACATGAAATTAAAAAGTAATTGTTGGCCTTGAGATGATGTTTGCCTCCGGCGTACTTTTCTCTTGCTGTACACGTGGATGTGCGCGTACAGCCATTATTTTTACCGATAGTTGTATTTATGTTGTGGGTCTGTTCAGTTAAAGAGACTGAAATCGGTTGTGGTTGGGCGGCGAGAAAAACGCACGTTCGCTAACATTTTAACGATTATTAATTTTTAAATTATTTGTTAACTTACGGTGAAGCAGATAATATCGGCCGACGGCTTGGTCACAGCGCGACTTCTTGAGTTTTTGGCGGGATGGATGGATAGGATGGATGCAACGACACCTTTGAGCTTGTAGATGATTGCTGCGTTGCGCATTACAATGAAGCCAAATGCATGTGAATGATCTATATCTGTTTCGAAAACGACGTGGCGAGTACTGGATACTCTTTCCACAGTTATTGCAACAGCCAGTCATTTTTTGCGAATATGTGAGATGAAGAGAGAAAGGTTGTATTAAATGCTCGATATGATTCGTGGCGACAATGAAAAGTAGGCTCACAAACTCTCTGCACACTGTCAAATAAATTTAGCAATACCGACATATGTCTGTTAACCTTCAATGACTGTCATTTAGCATCTAGGTGTGAAAGAAAAATATAAATTTCAGAATAAAATTAACTGAACACCTATAGCACTGACAAGTGCAGAAACAATTACCACTTGTGCAAACCACCTCATATGACAGAATCATCATACTACTGTCACAAAAACATTAGTAAGCAGTAATAATAATTCATAGAAAGCTAATGCCCACCTACTATGACCCAAAATGGGTCCACTACAGGTAACTTTAAGCATGAAATTTGACATACGCCGCCGGCCTCTGTGACCGAGCGGCTCTAGGCGCTTCAGTCCGGAACCGTGCTGCTGCTACGGTCGCAGGTTCGAATCCTGCCTCGGGCGTGGATGTGTGTGATGTAATTAGGTTAGTTAGGTGTAAGTAGTTCTAGGTCTAGGCGACTGATGACCTCAGATGTTAAGTCCCATAATGCTTAGAGCCATTTGACCCATTTTTTGACATACGCCACCTTTCTCATTTGACACACACGATTTTTTTTGTGTTACAGTCTAGGCCTAATATTTCCGATACAGCGTTTGCCATGTATAAACAAGAGGCTTAAATGGCTAGACAGCCACATAACATGGATAATGTGATATAGCGCAATGTTCAGTTACTTATTAATAAATTTGTAAGTTGTTCGAAACTTGTGGCTTCTAATACAGTATCGATTTCAGACCATAGATTCCGAGATAAATAGCTGTTACTATATTTCCCATCCTCAGGGAGCCACAGAGTCCTCCTTTCTAGCACACAGTTTAAAAAAATTCTCACAATCCATGCTTTGCATGTGTGAATGTCATCAAATTCGTCGGAAGAAAACAAATTTATTTGAATTTCGGTGACTGTTGACCGAAGTTTGCACGTTCGGATGTTCAGATCGGTTGCATCAACACTGCGCTCATAATGGCGTGCAGACTAGAGAAACATCGGCCGCCCTCGGCCACTGTCGGTTGCAGTCGGAATGCTCAGATGTCGGTGCCACTGTGACCGCAGCCTAAGTCACGAGTCTCTGCAAATTTGATCTAACAATACCACCTTCTCCGTACAACTGCGGAGGACTTAGGTAGACGAGTACTCCCTCTACGTTAACGTGACCTCCTCTGTGTACAATAGAGATTCGCATCCTTTCGTCACACCTTCCGGCTGATTATCGATCTGCAGTCCTGTGGAGCTGACCTGGGGGAACACGGCGTGTGTGGGCCGAAGTCGGCAGTGCATCTGTCGCAACACCTGCAGGCGCAGGCGCAGCTGTTGTGGGAAGGATTCGCGAAGGAGCCGACCACGCCGCCTGCACCTGCCTCTGTTCCCCAGCTCGACCCCATTTACTGGCGCCCGACTGGCACCTGGTGCCCCAGGCAGGACTTCCTCCCTCTTACGCTCTTGCAACTCCATGCAAACTGACCTTTGTGTGCTGCACGCACCTGTCGCGTCCTAAATGTGGCCAGCGGTGGTGCAGCTGTTGTCCCTACATCCATTCCAAGAAAAGTACTTCTCACACCGCTTTTATACAGCTAAGTTTACCAGGCACCCCTGGCCGGCCGGAGTGGCCGTGCGGTTCTAGGCGCTACAGTCTGGAACCGAGCGACCGCTACGGTCGCAGGTTCCAATCCTGCCTCGGGCATGGATGTGTGTGATGTCCTTAGGTTAGTTAGGTTTAATTAGTTCTAAGTTCTAGGCGACTGATGACCTCAGAAGTTAAGTCGCATAGTGCTCAGAACCATTTGAACCATTTGAACCAGGCACCATTTTCCCTTTTCAAACACATTCATGTTTCATTCATTTCAGTCCACTTACGTATAACACCACTGTTACAGTCTAGCGACAAAATCTTAAGTATCCGTATCTACATCTACGTGATTGCTCTGCAGTTCACATTATCCGTTTGGTAGAGAGTTAATAGAACCACTTCCTGAGGGTTTCTCGACCATTCCACTCACCAACAGCAAGTGGGAAACACTTAAATTTTTCCGTGCGTGTTCTTATTTCTCTTATTTTATTGCGATCTTCATTTCTTCCTACGTGTGCAGGAGGGAACGCAATGTTTTCGCATTCGGAGGACAAAGTTGGTGGCCGAAATTTCGCGAAACGATCTCCCCGCAATGGAAAACTAACGTATGAGATTTTCACTCTGCAGTGGAGTGTGCGCTGATATGAAACTTCCTGAAGATAAAAACTGAGTGCCGGATCGAGACTCGAACTCGGGACCTTTGCCTACGCGGGCAAGTGCTCTACCAACTGAGCTACCCAAGAACGACTCACGATCCTTCCTCACAGCTCGAATTCTGCCAGTACCACGTCTCCTACCTTCCAAAGGCCCCGAGTTCGAGTCTCGGTCCGGCACACAGTTTTAATCTATCAGGAAGTTTCGAAAACTAACGTGTTTTAACGATTGCTACCCCAGCTCGCTTATCATATCTGTAACACTCTCTCCCATACTGCGCGAGAATACAAAACGAGCTACTCTTCTTTGAAGTTTATCGATGTCTTTCGTCAGTCCTATCTGGTAAGCATCTCATGCTGTCTAGCAATACTCCAAAAGAGGATGGAGAAGCGTATTGTAAGCAGTCGCTTCAGAAGATTTGTTGCACCTTCTAAATACTCTGTCAACAAGACGCCGTCTGTGATTCGCCTTCGCATTTTCTGTGAAATGGTTCCTATTTGTCGGTAACTGTAATTCCTACGTATTTATCTGAATCTACAATCTTTAAAGTGATGTTATATGTCATGCATCCCAAATTTAAAGTAATTTTCTTAATATTCATGTGGAGAATCTCAGAACATCTTAGTCTTTACGCTCAGTTGCATTTTTTCTGGTTTTGAACATATTTCTCTAAACAGTTCTGTAATTCATTTTTATCTTCTGATGACTCTACTAGACAGTATATGGTAGCATCATTTGTAAACCATCTAAGAGTGCTTCTCAAATTCCTCGGGGGGGAGGAACGGGACACAGCATATCGCTTCGGTCGCATCAGTTACTACGAACTGTTACCTTTCCGACAAGAAATTATAAATCCAGTAACACAGCTAAGATAAGCTCCATCGCCACGAAATTTGTTTATAAGCGGCTTTGAGGAACGATCTCAAAAGCTTTCTGGGATTGTAGAGATATGGAATCAATCTGATATCTTCTCCCGGCAGCACTCACTACTTCCAGTGAATAACGACCTCTCGACAGATGACACAAACAGTCGTCAGGAGCAAATCAATAATGTTTAGCGTCCTCCGATAACAGACTAGACATTAACGCAGTGATATATCTTGTGGGGAGTGGGCATGAGTTTTATATGTCCAGCGAGTGAATTTGCCTTAGTCAGGATGCCTGTCCCTCCCCCCTCTCTCTCCTCCACTCCCACTAATTTCACTTTCATTTATCCTCGCGAGACATTTTTCTTGTTTCTCACAACTGAAATCAACACTTCGTTGGTAAGCATTTTCAGATCATCTAAGAAGTGAAACAACGGTCGCTTGATGCACTATGTGCAATAACTCTGAAAGATTATAGGAATTGTATTCACCAACAGGGGATCACTGAAAGAAGTGTATTGATGATCTTAACTGTATTTGGATGACCAAGGAATTTTGAGCGTGTTCAGTAAAACACAAGAAGTGTAACTGACAATCTGTAGCTACTTTGGGGTAAAACACGGAGCTTTGGCTTGATGCAACCACAAAATGAAGTAGAAAGCGTTTATCATTGTTTACACGTTGCTCACACGAAAATTAGAAACAAAATGCCTCTTTACTTAACTGTTTCACTTTTATAACATCGTGGAATGTTACTACTTTGTAGTGAGGCAATAAAATCTTTCCTTTTTCTTGGCTCAGCAGAAATCTAAATGATTGCAAATTACAACTCACTATCAGGTCGTCAGCAGTACACGCAGGACTGTGGTATGGTCGCCAAAACACTCACCTGAAATAGAAACAAAACAGAGTATCAGTAAACATTCGATATACGATTCATACGTATACGTGGCAACAATTTGATGGAATTAAGTCTGTTATGATCATCTGATAGCTTATGGTATATATCTTATTCTATACTATTCGCATTAATTAAATTAAAAACTTTGTGTCCAGAGCCATGCAAATTAATTAAGCTTTAGAAAAAGGCATAAAATTTAAAATTACACATCCTCTGTAACGGATTTAATTTAGAAGATGGTATGAAACATACGTGATTTACAAAGCGGCTCTGAGTCTGTTAAGAACTCAGTGTACATAGTGTAAATACGAGGAAACGCAAACTCTCTTATGCCATCTCTTTCGGTGGTGACTGAGACTCTTGCATTACGGATGTGGATAAGGAAGTTGAAAGCGCGAAAAAGTTACAAAACCCTCGCTGGTCTGCTACACAACACATCACCTTGCGCTATTTATGACACAGCTTTTCCATAACAGGTTCCAAATACAGAATATTTTTCGAAAGTAATCGTCATTTTCCACAAAGGCATACGTTATAAATAAATATGTTTATTTCAAGCATCGTATGTCAGTTTCGATTAGTAGTCATTTCTATGTGCACGTGCTTACACCATAAATCAGCACTCATTTATACAAGAAAAAGTTTTCATACAGGTACCCAAAAGCACCAGATATTACAGACAACATATATGATAGGCAGACATCACATAACAACAGCTTTGTCGGGGATTGCTGAATTTTGCTTTTATATTAGATGGCACCTTATTGAAGATCTCTACACCAGAGTATATGACTCCACTACGGAAACTAGAGAAGAAGGCAAGGTACATACACTACTGGCCATTAAAATTTCTACACCACGAAGATGACGTGCTAAAGACGCTAAATTTAACCAACAGCAAGAGGAAGCAGTGATATGCAAATGATTAGCTTTTCAGAGCATTTACACAAGGTTGCCGCCGGTGGCGACACCTACAACGTGCTGACATGAGGAAAGTTTCCAACCGATTTCTCATACACAAACAGCAGTTAATCGGCGTTGCCTGGTGAAATATTGTTGTGATGCCTCGTGTAAGGAGGAGAAATGCGTACCATCAAGTTTCCGACTTTGATAAAGGTCGGATAATAGCCTATCGCTATTGCGGTTTATCGTATCGTGACATTGCTGCTCGTGTTGGTCGAGATCCAATGACTGTTAGCAGAATATGGAATCGGTGGGTTCAGGAGAGCAATACGGAACGGCGTGCTGCATCCCAACGGTCTCGTATCACTGGCAGTCGAGATGACAGGCATCTTATCCGCATGGTTGTTAACGGATCGTGCAGCCACGTCTGGATCCCTGAGTCAACAGATGGGAACGTTTGCAAGACAACAACCATCTGCACGAACAGTTCGACGACGTTTGCAGCAGCATGGATTATCAGCTCGGAGACCATGGCTGCGGTTACCCTTGACGCTGCATCACAGACAGGAGCGCCTGCGATGGTGTACTCTATGACGAACGTGCGTCCAGGAATGGCACAACGTCATTTTTTCGGATGAATCCAGGTTCTGTTTACAGCATCATGATGGTCGCATCCGTGTTTGGCGACATCGCGGTGAACGCACATTGGAAGTGTGTATTCGTCATCGCCATACTGGCGTATCACCCGGCGTGATGATATGGGGTGCCTTGGTTACACGTTTCGGTCATCTCTTGTTCGCATCGACGGCACTTTGAACTGTGGACGTTACATTTCAGATGTGTTACTACCCGTGGCTCTACCCTTCATTCGAACCCTGCGAAACTCTACATTTGAGCAGGATAATGCACGACCGCATGTTGCAGGTCCTTTTCCGGGCTTTCTGGATACAGAAAATGTTCGACTGCCCTCCCTGGCCAGTACTTTCTCGAGATCTTTTACCAATTGAAAACGTCTGGTGAATGGTGGCCGAGCAACTGGCTTGTCACAATACGCCAGTGACTACTCTTGATGAACTGTGGTATCGTGCTGAAGCTGCATGGGCAGCTGTACCTGTACACGCCATCCAAGCTCTGTTTGACTCAATGCCCAGGCATATCAATGCCGTTATTACGGCGAGAGGTGGTTGTTCTGGGTACTGATTTCTCAGGATCTATGCACCCAAACTGCGTGAAAATGTAAACACATAACCGGCCGCTGTGACCGAGCGGTTCTAGGCGCTCCAGTCCGGAGCCGCGCTGTTGCTACGGTCGCAGGTTCGAATCCTGCCTCGGGCATGGGTGTATGTGATGTCCTTAGGTTAGTTAGGTTTAAGTAGTTCTAAGTTCTAGGGGACTGATGACCACAGCAGTTGAGTCCCATAGTGCTCAGAGCCATTTGAACCATTTTTTTGTAAACACATGTCAGTTCTAGTATAGTATATTTGTACAATGAATACCCGTTTATCATCTGCATTTATTCTTGATGTAGCTATTTTAATAACCAGTAGTGTATTAATATTATTTTTCTGTTCTATTGTTCAAATACCAATATGTACTGGCAAATAAGTCTAATAATTATATACTTCTTAGAAACACTTCTGAACGAAGCCTGGTAATCAGCTTTTAACAATATCCCTACTGCTCACTTTTGCTGAATGAATATTTTATTTACTTTAGGTGTATTGCCGCAGAACATAATTCTGCGAAGAATAATAGGGTTACTGGCATAAGCGTCCGCAAAGTCAAGAGTTCTCGAACTGGTGGGAGGGAGGGGGGAGTAATAAAAAGGGTGAAGAGCTTGGTGGAAATGGAACTTGTGTGCATGCGCCGACTTTGCGACGTGACACAGTTTCCGCTAGACGGAGTACAGAGGAGCTGCGAGCGGCGGGTAGCTCTGTTGCAGGCGAGTGGGAAGCGGCGCCCAGCCTTGGCAAGGGCGTGACGCAACGCTGACGTCACCGCCGAAAGCGGCCGCGGGTAACGGACGCCAGCAGCAAAACACGCGCGCCCGCTGCAGGGCACGCACTCCTCTGTACGCTACTCTGCCGGGAGGGGGAGGCGCCGTGCTGTGCTAAGGCCTGTCTGCCGTGATGCAAGGGCACCCACGCGAACAGCCGGCATCTAAAACCCTGGGTACTGCGTGGGTGCATTCCAGGGATCTAGTGCCTGCATATTGTAAACGTCCATATCCGCTGGGGCATTCGTAGATTAGATTAGATTAGTACTTGTTCCACAGATCATGAATAAGACACTTCGTAATGATGTGGAACGAAAAGGTGTCTCTACAAGATATTACATTAGACAAAATATAACATGACACTCAATAATTTTTTTTTTCTTTTGAGGTTGGTAAATTACCCACTTACTATATCCAAAAATTCATCATAATGAGTAGAAGAAGTTGCCATTAAGAAATTCTTTTAATTTCCTTTTAAATGCTATATGGCTATCTGTCAGACTTTTGATGCTATTAGGTAAGTGACCGAAGACTTTCGTGGCAGCATAATTTACCCCCTTCTGAGGGAAAGTTAGATTTAACTTTCAGTAATGAAGATCATCCTTTCTCCTAGTGTTGTAGCCATGTACACTGCTAGTGCTTTTGAATTCGTTCGGACTGTTAATAACAAATTTCATAAGAGAATATATATATTGTGAGGCTACAGTGAAGATTTATAGCTCTTTAAATAAGTGTCTGCAGGATGATCTTGGATGAGCTCCAGCAATTATTCTGATTACACACTTTTGTGCAAAGAACACTCTTTTACTCAATGATGAGTTACCCCAGAATATGATGCCATACGAAAGCAGAGAATGAAAGTAGGAGTGGTAAACTAATTTACTCAGATGTATGTCGCCAAAATTTGCAATGACCCTAATAGCATAAGTAGCTGAACTCATACGTTTCAGCAGATCCTCAGTGTGTTTTTTCCAGTTCAATCTCTCATCAATGCATGCACCAAGAAATTTTGAATATTCTATCTTAGCTACCGATTTCTATATTTATTAATGGGGTCATTCCATTTACTGTGTGGAACTGTATATACTGTGTTTTGTCAATGTTTAATGAGAGCCCATTTGCAGAGAACTACTTAATGATTTTCTGAAAAACATCGTTTACAATTTCACCAGTTAATTCTTGTCTGTCGGGTGTCATAGCTATACTTGTATCATAGGCAAAAAGTACCAGCTTTGCATCTTCGTGAATATAGAATAGCAAGTCATTAATATATATTCAGAACAGCAAGACCGAACCTTGCGGCACCCCATTCTTGGTTGTTCCCCAGTTTGAGAAATCACAAGTTTTTTGCATATTATGTGAACTGTTTATTTCAACCGTAGTCGTAACAATGTGAAGGTTTCGCCTGGGATGCGTGTGCGCTTTCATGTAGTGAGTGGGTTGACAGACTCTAACGGAGAAACTGCGTTACGTGGAATATAAATGAATATTACTTATGAGATTAATGTAGGTGTGTACGCAAAGCAGTGCCAATGTGATGAGAGGAGAATAGTTACTAGTCGTTCAGAGGATAATGAGGAGTTAACAAGGAAGTAATATTCGCGTGTTAAAATATTCAAAGTGGTTAAAAGTATCAATCGCATCGGGATGATAGCGTATAACATGATTAATACTGTTAATAGCTGCGGCACAGGCAAAATTACTTCCGTCCTTGCTAATGTCTTAGCATCTAGAGTAGCAGGCTGCATTTCTGTCTGTTGAGGAATCCTCAGTTCTGCAGTGAAATTGATGCGATATCCCATACTAAAATATTTTCTGTGGCAAGTTTCAGTACAGCACATCATCGAAACCTTGAATGTAGGAAGATATCTTGTCGTCCTAGGTAATTCTACTATTATTTCTTAACCCCAGCAATACCAAGGCCTTTTTCATAACGCGCATTTCCAAGTGGGAGGAGAGGGGTACTTTATGCTCACCTAGAAAGAAGTTGAAAAAAATACAAATTTCGTTAATAGTCGTTGATTTATGTTAACAACATACTTTTTTTAAAAAAGAGGCACAGATGTGTTGGTAGTGTCCTGAAAATGAAAATATCTTTTACCATCACCGCACTTTCAATAAGGTCTTCTACCTAGAGGGGTGGCTGTCACTTTACGCCCACTCAAAAAATAGTTGCTAATTGTTCTTGATTTTTACTCTAAACATGCTATTTAAAGAGACTTAAATTTTTGGGCAAGTTTGACTGAATAATATAAAATATTTATGGAATCCAGTAGATGAATTTATTAAAGATAATAAGTATTGTTTTCAAATTTGAAAATATAAAGTAACTGACCAGATTACAATATTTTCAAAATGTGAGCACATAGTCTCTCTCCCTGCCCCTTGATATTACACTCGTTAAGATAACGTGAAGGACCACGATATGAGTTTCATGTAACCGGTGTTTTTGCTATTTATGGTAGTCTACATAGACATGGTGTTTCACAGGTCCTACTAAAGGCTTCTAGCGGTTGTAGAGGGGACTTACTGGCTAAGTATTCGTAAGGAACCCATGTCGTGAAGTGTACCGTTTAGATATAAAATAAGTTTGAACATCAGATCACTTTCAGATCTCATGTTTCAGGCTACGCACACAAAACTTGAGAAGAGGGTATCGTCGGCAGAACCTGTTGTAATTACGACATTACATATCTTTTTCGTCCGCCTATAACAACTGCAGGCAACGGCCTTGCCGCAGTGGGTACACCGCTTCCCGTCAGATCACCGAAGTTAAGCGCTGTCGGGCGTGGCCGGCTCTTGGATGGGTGACCATCGGAGCCGCCATGCGCTGTTGCCATTTTTCAGGGTGCACTCAGCCTCGTGATACCAACTGAGGAGCTACTCGACCGAATAGTAGCGGCTCCGGTCAAAGAAAACCATCATAACGACCAGGAGTGCGGTGTGCTGATCACACGCCCCGCCTATCCGCATCCTCAGCTGAGTATGACACGGCGGTCGGATGGTCTCGATGGGCCACTTGTGGCCTGAAGACGGAGTGCTTTATAATAACTGCAAATAAGTGGTAAGTTCGTTAATAGGAGGGTTTACTGTGGCTTTTACCGGCGTGCCGCACTATCGACCTTGATAAGGCCGTCCCTCGACACTTACAAGGGAACCTCCCAATCGCACCCCCCTCAGATTTAGTTATAAGCTGGCACAGTGGATAGGCCTTGAAAAACTGAACACAGATCAATCGAGAAAACAGGAAGAAGTTGTGTGGAATTATGAAAAAAATAAGCAAAATATACTAACTGTGTAGTCCATGCGCAAGATAGGCAACATCAATGATGGTGTTAGCTCAGGAGCGCTGTGGTCCCGTGGTTAGCGTGAGCAGTTGTGGAACGAGAGGTCCTTGGTTCAAGTCTTCCCTCGAGTGCAAAGTTTAGTTTTTTTTATTTTCGCAAAGTTATGATCTGTCCGTTCGTTCATTGACGTCTCTGTTCACTGTAATAAGTTTAGTGTCTGTGTTTTGCGACCGCACCGCAAAACCGTGCGATTAGTACACGAAAGGACGTACGTCTCCAATGGGAACCGAAAACATTTGATCGCAATGTCATAGGTGAACCGATTTCTCCACAGGAAAACACGTCTGATATATTCCATACGACATTGGTGACGGCATGTTGTCGACCCACCTAACTTGTACACTCGGCGAATGGGTAAAAACATTCTTCTACCTTGCCCGATTTAGGTTTACTTATGGATGTGATAATCACTCCCAAGAAAGTGATGAAAACATAAGAGTTTGTCACATAAACTGAAAACAAAAAATTAAAATTTCACGCATGGGTAGACTTGAACCAAGGACCTCTCGTTCGGCAGTTGCTCACGCTAACCACGGGACCATGGCGCACCTGAGCTTTTAGGTTCCTTGGTCTTAATTATGTTGCGCATCAACTACTCAGTTTGTATATTTTCCTTATTTTTTCATAGTTCCACACGACTTCTTCCTGTTTTCTCGATTGATCTGTGTTCAGTTTTTCAAGGCCTATCCACTGTGCCAACTTATAACTAAATCTGAGGGGGGTGCGATGGGGAGGTTCCCTTGTTAGAAAAGAACCCGATGGCTAGTACTCGAAACTGGCTATGCGATGGGCTCCTGTACACCACACAGGTCAGGGCTCACTGTCTGTGCTGCGTGCGTACCGTGAGGCGGGAGATTTGAAATTGATCCGATCTTCAAACTTACTTTACAGCTAAACGGTACACATACGGAAGTGTGCTCCTTAACAAAATTTTACCTATTACGTGCGCCCTACAATCCTTACACGCCTGGAATAGGAACTGTGAAATGCCATGTACACTGAAGAGTCACTGTATAGTGCATGAAAGACACTATATCGTACCAATATTATTTACTTTACTATTCCATTGGCTTGCTGATCGAGGGACAACTGAAAGACTGTATGCATGTTACCTTACTCTCATGTCTTTACACGAGGTACTGAATGGTCGCGACGAAATCACCGCACTGTCTTCTTCGAGTACAATTTCTCTAATCCTGCTTTAGAGGGTTTTGTGAGTGGTTTGTCGTCTCTCCTCCTGTCAATCCTATGTAATTTGACTAAACATTTCTCTTACACTTCCTTATTGGCTAGACTGACCTCTAAAGATCCTAGCAGCACGTCGCTGAATTCACTCGATGTCTGTCGTCACACATGCTTGATAAAAACACCACGTACTGGAGCAGTGCTCTAGAATTGGTCTCACTTGCGCCATGTATATGCGATTTCTTTTACAGAAGCGTTATATGCATCCAATTTCGTATTGTTTATTTATTTATATGATGTGTCGTGCTGAAGCAATTCTCCACTAACGTTGTAATCAGATACTATCGGTTTCTTTCTCTTTGCAGGCGCACGATCTTATCCTGAAGAGAGATCCTTTGTTTCAGTCTCTGTTGAATGCAACCTATGATCAGTAAAGATGAACACGAAAACTGACGAGCACATACAGCTCGAGCCGTAGACCGTTTTCTGGCTTGTGACACTGAAGGACTATATCCGATGCTGCAATAAAAAAAGAGAAATAAAAAGCAAGATAAGGCGTGACAGACAGCAAAGGGGTTCCCCCCCTCACCTCCCCCCCCCCCACACGACACACGTGGCGTGCACCTGTGCGCCCCTGGAGCAGCAGAGGACGCGTCTGTTGTTTCATTCATAACGGCGCGAGGCAGCTGTAGCTTTGTGTTGTGTCGTTATCTGGCCGCCAGTTTACGACCTGGCCTCGCTGAACATAAACTGGGACGCAACGCCCAGGGACCACAAAGGAGGGCGTGCCTCCGGTGGCGGGAGCGAACGATGTGGTGGCCAACGGCCGGGGTCATCACACTGTAGCGGCTCTCCGTTTCTCTCCAGTCTGTTCGCTTACTTTGAACGTCTCCTCTCCGCTTCGCGGCTAACCAGTACTGAAATGAAAGTAGCCGTCACACTTCGTACAAATTTATGGTCGCCAAGCTGTGGAACCGAACTGTATTCACAGCGGCGCTGAGCCATACTGCTTTGAGCTCGCTGCCGGGTCACGTTCGTGTGAGCACCTGCTAGCGGAGACACGGCAGCTACACAAGCTAGAAATGACTGCTGCCGGTGATACATCGATTAACCGGAACATATGACCACCCACTTAATAGCCGGTATGTCCAAATCTGGCACAGATAACAGCGGCGACGCGTCCTGGCATGATAGCAATAAGGCCTTGGTACATCGGTGGAAGGAATAGTCACCGCATCTGCACATACAGGTCACCTGATTACCTTAAATTCCTTGGGCGCTGAGCTGTGACGCCACTATCAAAGGTTCGGATCACGTGATCTGGTGGGGCAGCACATCAGTTAGAACTCGCCACTGTGTTCCTCGAACCAGTCCATCACATTTCTGGCCTTCTGACATGGCACATTATCTTACTGAAAAATGCCACTGCCGTCGGGAAACATGATCGTCACGAAGGGGTGTACATGGTCTGTAACTCGTTTGCCGTCTGGTGCCTTTCACGAGCTCCACTGCACCCATAGATACTCAAATGAATGATCATCAGACCATAATGGAACCGCCAAAAAGCTGTATCCATCCCGCAATACAGATGTCACGGAGCTGTTCCACCTGGAAGACGAGGGATTCGCGCTTATCATCAGCATGATGAAGAAGATATCGGGATTCGTCAGGCCATACAACGTTCTGCCTCTGCGCCACTCTCCAGTGTCGATGGTGGATTTCAGTCGTAGTTGCCAATGTCGTGATGATAATATTGGCACATGCATGGGTTCGTCCGCAGCTCGTGGTCGTGCGGTAGCGTTCTCGCTTCCCACGCCCGGGTTCCCGGGTTCGATTCCCGGCGGGGTCAGCGATTTTCTCTGCCTCGTGATGACTGGGTGTTGTGTGATGTCCTTAGGTTAGTTAGGTTTAAGTAGTTCTAAGTTCTAGGGGACTGATGACCATAGATGTTGAGTCCCATAGTGCTCAGAGCCATTTGAACCATTTTTTTGCATGGGTCGTCGGCTGCGGATGCTCATCGTTAGGAGTGTTTAGTGCACTGTGTGTTTAGCCACACTTGTACTCTGCAGCGTAATAATAAAAACAAAACAAGAAGGAGAAATGTCAGGAGGTCGCTAAAGAGGAATAGGTGGAATAGGTGGAAGTGGTAATGCTGTAGGGATAGGAGAAACAAAGAGAAGAATGGGTGTAAATGGAGGAAGACTTGAGGAAGGGAAAAAAAAAGGAATCTTAAAGGAGGAGGAAGTATGGAAGTTGAAGGTGGATGAAAAGGAGAGGAAGAAATTCAGGAGGATGGAAAGGTGAAGCAGAATACAAGATAAAAAAAAGAATGTAGAAGGAAGGAGAGAAGACAGAAGAGGTTAGGTGGAAGTGAAAGAAACAAAGAGGCGCAAATGTAGGAGGAAGGAGAGGTGAAAGAGGAGAAGGTAAAGTGGAGAGAGAAATAGGAAATGAAGGAGGGGAGAAAAGAGGAGACGAACAACTACCAAAAAGATGAGAAAACTGGGGAGGAACGGACGTAAAAGGATTAAGAAGAGGCATAGTAATTGAAGGAGGACAAGAAGAAAGAGGAAAAGCAGGAAACGAAACAAATACGTTTCTTTGCATTATCTGTTGTGACAATTGATCGGCTGTGGAGTTGTCTGGAGGTTAAAGAGATGTGTTACAAACACGACGAGGACGTGCTGCGGAGGCCGCTATAAGGGCCTCCAGCACATGTACAGCATACTACTGGAGTATTGCGAGGCTGCTGGCTGTTGGCTGCGAGGCGCGAGCAGGGTGTGTTTGCGCAGGTAACGAGCGCGCACAATTATAGGGGCTCTGGATCTGCAGCCAGCCCAGCCGCCGCCGCCGCCGATGGGAAATTAATACAACAGGCGGGATGCGACCGCTGTAATTACCGGCCCCGCGGATGGGCGCGGACGCAAGCGCCGGACACGGCCATCCGAAATGCCCTTGGGCACCGCCACTGCCCACTCCACCACTACGTCTGTTCGCCGCATATTGGGAAGGTGACGTGGAACTACCAACAAACACATGTACACCACTGGCCATTAAAATAGCTACACCACGAACATGACGTGCTACAGATGCGAAATTTAACCGTCAGGAAGAAGATACTGTGATACGCAAATGATTAGCTTTCCAGAGCATTCACACAAGGTTGGCGCCGGTGGCGACACCTACAACGTGCTGACATGAGGCAAGTTTCCAACCGATTTCTCATACACAGACAGCAGTTGACCGGCATTGCCTGGTGAAACGTTGTTGTGATGCCTCGTGTAAGGAGGAGAAATGCATACCATCACGTTTCCGACTTTGATAAAGGTAGGATTGTAGCCTATCGCGATTGCGGTTTATCGTATCACAACATTGCTGCTCGCGTTGGTCGAGATCCAATGATCCGTTGGGATCCAGAACGGCGTTCCGTATTACCCTCCTGAACCCACCGATTCCATATTCTGCCAACAATCATTGGATCTCGACCAACGCGAGCAGCAATGTTGCGATACGATAAAACGTAATCGCGATAGGCTACAGTCCGACCTTTATCAAAGTCGGAAACGTGATGGTACGCAATCCTTACACGAGGCATCACAACAACGTTTCACCAGGCAACGCCGGTCAACTGCTGTTTGTGTGAGAGATCGGTTGTGTGGTGTGCGTACTGTAAGACCTCCGGTACACACACCATCAGATTATTTGACTTGTCGCTCTAACGAAGTAGGCGAGTGTCAGCAATATGTCTCTGGTCTTATTGTGGCGTGTTTATCTTCTGCCGTTAGGTCAGACGATAGAAATGCCACTTGCACGCTTAGAGTAGCAGATTGATGATGACCAACTTTAAACAGAACTTTATTAATTTTCACACACATTTATTAAAATAATATCAACCATAAAATTACTTAACTTGGTTCTGGATGCTATTTACAATTGACCATCTGAAGTTCCTTTGGTCTTGGTACGTTAATCTTATTCTCACATATCTCTGATACTTGACAAAATGTCTATTCATTTATCTTCTTGGCTATGTACAGGAATATGGTAATCTTATTAGGTGCAGACTGAAACTTGACTACAGACTGGTACAGACTAATGTAGACTGGGACAGACAGGTGCATATAAATGCATACTGACTAATCACAGGTCTGTACACTCATTATAATACCTCGCGACTTCAGGTATCACTGCGCGAGTGTGATCCGCGAGGAGAAAAGGTTCTATGTTAGCAAGAATCTCATTGGCTGCGTTGCATATTAATACGCGGATCGGCGGAAGCAGAATTTGGTCCGTCTCTAAGGCAGCGCCATCTCGTAGTGCGGAGACGGACGAGCGCTGCGCCTGCGCTGTTGTGCTTAGCGGGGCGCGCTCTAGTGGGAAAGTTGTGTACGCGCTGACTACGCGGAACTATGTACACAACAGGTTGGAAACATTCCTCATGTCAGCACGTTGTAGGTGTCGCCTCCGGCGCCAACCTTGTGTGAATGCTCTGAAAAGCTAATCATTTGCATAACACAGCATCGTCTTTCTGTCGGTTAAATTTCCCGTCTGTAGCACGTCATCTTCGTGGTGTAGCAATTTTAATGGCTAGTAGTGTACAACTCCCACTGAATTTTGTTCACATTTTAACCTAAAGTCGCAATGAAACGCATTAATAGTACTTGCTAAGGTAAGCTAGTAGCAGCTCGAGATTGGAAGCTGCACTTAATGTTCATTAATAGCGACGAGTCGGATTGGTGGTGTCGGTGGTACCTAGACGGACCGCAGAAGTGCAGAGCCAACCGCTCCCGTTCTCCAACGGGTAATTAGTGGCCATTGGGAGCCAGGAGGTCAGTCTGAAACCCAGCAGGGCATCAAAGAGTGATTACGGCGCGACTGTTCCTGTTGTTGCCGCAGCCGCTGCCGGCTCTGCCGAGGGTGGCTTCGCGCGCTGCGGGCGGTATAGACGGACGGGGCTTCCTCCCCGAAACATGAAACACGATAGCGTTGGCGCTGCCACTGGCGGGAAGTTTGGCAGTCACGCGGCGCCGCCTCGGGTTTCCGGAGCCTGGCCGAGCCCAGCCGAGCCGAGCAGGGCTGCGAAGTTCAGAAACAGCCGGCCGAGGGTAAGCAGGTGCGCCGGCTACAACACCCAGCGCTGTCTCAATTAGCGAGACAGTTCGTATTTGACCGGAGGAGCCAGCCCAAGTCCGCGCTTCGGCGGCCGGGAGCTCCCTCCCGACCGAAGACGGTAGTCGTGCGGCAGAGACCAACTGACGTTTCTGGCGATAAGTATCAGCCTCGAGAACGTAAGGTAAACAGAACGGCAGGGCCGTTTGTGCAGAGGGGAGAACACAAACGGGAACACCAAAACGAGAACACATTACTACCCCAATTCGGTGTAGGAAGTCCGATGGCATTCCAATCAGCTTCAGAAATGGATACATAAAGGCCCTGCATGGTTTTGAATGGGATCATATAACATTCATCTTGCAAAACAGTGGTAAGTTCAGGTAAAGATCATGGAGTTAGATAGCGATCACACAGCCTTCTCTCCAAAGTAGACCACAGAGGGTCAAAATAATGAGATCGGTGACCATGGTGGGCTGTTGGACGTGCTAGAGTTATCCTCGTGACACACAAAACCAGTCCTGGACGATGTGAGCTGTGTGGGCAAGTGCCCTTGAGAGGTGCCATGCCTTTATGATGCACACAGTGACTAGCCACCTCTCATATTTATATCTTACTCTGTGTAATTCGATTTGGGGAAGTATGGCCGAGTATTGTCATTACAAGGCTAGTATTGAGAACTCAGAAGTTATGAATATTTTCCTCTCTAATCGCATGTGGTGAAAAGTTTTTTCTAACTAGGACAGTATTTTTCACTGAAGCCAGTGGCAGTTCGTAGCCACACATTTCAAATACCTTCTCAAAACTCTCGCCTGCAGACTTACGCTTTTCATACAGTGTGTTTCAAAGTCTTTGCATCAAACATCTACGGATGGTAGATCAGGTCATGGGAACTACTGTAGTCACGGAGGAACTGTTCGCCGACGCTTCCCGGCTTTAGTATCCGCCTGTCCTGAGACGACTAGATTTCACCAAAGCGGCGGGATCGGCTAACCAGAAGTGCTTCATACTAACTGCCCCAATAAATAGATAGGAGTCATTTTCAACAAGAAAACCTTAAATTGAGTGCCTCCAAGCGGAGAAAAATATTTTAGAATCGAATTAGGAACATTAATTTTGCTGGGCATATCCACTTTCAAACAGAAAAGATCATTGGATCATAGGCAACACACAAGGCAATGCACGCAGAAGAGTGCCTATGCCCTGTCTCATCTCAAGTGCATAACCAATACAGAACAACACCTAGCGTCGCCGGGAAGGGTTGCGAACATTTTGTCTTTAACAAAAGTTGTTCCCCGTGATGTGATTTATGACCGCTAGACCTTGGATGCCAAAACTTTAATACACCTTCTACGTGAAATTATGCGTTCCGAAACATGCGACGAACAATAACAGAAATTTTGTGATTTTTGTTTTAGTTGTTCATTGTTCACATTGTACTTTCATCCTATCAGAATGGGCTCTTTTCTGCTCGTCAGGCCAAGTTTTTCCAGTCTTCTTGGGTTTCCATACCAAGCTGACAGTCATGACTTTTCTACCTAAAAATTTTCCTGTCTGGTACATCAAGTTTTGTTATTCCTGCTTACTTCAACTCCTCTTTTACAGCTCCGATCCATTCCATTATTTCAGTTTTAGCTTTTATTATGATTTTCGTAGAATACCACAACCCTCCTACTTAATCTACTTGGGTTCATTCTCTTAATCTGCCGACAGTTTTCTATTTTTCCTGATTACTTGTCGTTCCCGTTCCCCGTTTTGAATTCCTTCAATGTCTCTCTTTAAGTTCAAAACGAGTGTTTCGGCTCCATAAAGTCATTCCGGTTTGATGACCATTTTTGTGATGTTTTTGCTGCCATTTGAGTTCGTATCCATTGAACTTTACTCCCTCATATCTTGTAAGATTTACTACAGAGTTATATCACAGAATTTTTTTCATATACCTCTGCTACTCTGTCGCAAAAAAACACCACAGCCCCGTTTAACAACTACTAGTAGCGATCATTTATTTTTTAAATGGCAACATATTCTCCGAGGGAGCTGGCGCAGTTGTTTCCACACTGGACTGACACCGAGGCGGATGACGGTTCAAATCCCCTCCTGCCATCCAGATTCATTTTTCCGTAATTCCTTTAAATCACTGAAGTAAATGACGGGATGGTTCCTCTGAAAGGTCGCGGCTGATTTCTTCCCAGTCTTTTCCTGATCCGAACTTCTGCTCTCTCTCTAAACGACTTCGTTGTCGACGGAACGTTATACCCCGATCTTCCGTCCCTCCTCTGAAATACTGACTTCAGGAGTGGAAGCAAAGCACTACCTTTGTAGCAGCCAACTGATTTGGGAATCGATGTCTCGTGCCGAAGCCGGCCGGGGTGGCCAAGCGGTTCTAGGCGCTTCAGTCTGGAACCGCGCGACCGCTACGGTCGCAGGTTCGAATCCTGCTTCGGGCATGGATGTGTGTGATGTCCTTGGGTTAGTTAGGTTTAAGTAGTTCTAAGTTCTAGGGGACTGATGACCACAGCAGTTAAGTCCCATAGTGCTCAGAGCCATTTTGAATCTCGTGCCGACGACGCAGTGCCTCACAATGTTACTTCATTCGCATAGATAACAGCTCTGTGTGCATCACTGATAACTGAATTTCATCGACAGCAGTCTGATGTGACCCATGTAACAAAGCCGTTATGGCCCAAAACAAGCAAATATGGTCCGACCGACCGCCATTTCATCCTTAGCCAATCGTATCATCGAGATACAATACACAGGGGCGGGGAGGGGGGGGGGAGGTGTCAACACACCGCTCTAACGACCGTTGACGAATCAGCACACTGCTGCACCGGCCGTTGTCGAGTTAGCTTTAGAGATCAGAAATGAGCTGCATAAGGTAGCTCGAAATTCGCCAGCAGGTCCTGGGACGTCGTCTGCGAACTCACTGTCTCCGTGTGCTTTAAACTCGATCCTCCCTCCCAGTGTCCACCACTGTCTGTTAAGCGAAAAACTCGTGACTCGAGTCTATTCTCGGATACAGGCGTACAATGGATACGAACTACAAAAGACAGTGAATGGCCCACTGTAAAATTATTTTAACATGTGCTCTCTGTTACTAGTTAAATATTAAAATAAATTTATAGCAGTCTTCAAAAAATTACAGAAATGAATGACACAGCACACAACCCGCCATTAACCTATATATGCAAATTGTGAGAACAAAAAGAATACACAAACTGACGCACTTGGGTTAGCAGCGTTAGCTGTCTCGTTCATTTGATGTACATAAATTTCTGTCTTGCGTAGTCATTAGCGTTGCTTTAAAATGCTGTTGGCAACTGTATGGTTTGATGTGCAGAACCTCATTATCTGCCGCAGTATCAAAATAAATACAGATTTCCTTCAGTGGAATGATGTAATTTTTTAAGGTCTATCGGTAGCTGGAGAAACAGGAATCGATGTGGATTTGCAACGCCGTAAATGAAGAAATTAGACATTTATTTTTATACAGAGAAGCTTCCCCATAAATTATTAACCTGTCGTTTCCTCTGCTGCTTGTTTAATAAAACAGTGTTTCAGGACTTCGTCACAGTGCATTTTCAAGTTGTTTAGATGAATGCTTGTAAACTGTCCCGAAATTTCGCAAAAGGCGCATATTTCAATATGGTAACAACGACGAAGGCTATGGTTGTTTGTGTTTTATATGAAGTACCACTCGACTGCGCTCGTTTGACTTCAGAATGCGCTAGGGAATTTCGTGAAGATGAGGGACTGGGGTTGTGTGTTTTCGGTATGTAAGCTTGTTTTTGGTGTTTCGTATGTGTTTTATTGGTCCCTAAAGTGGCGCGTATGGGTTAATTTAGGACGTTTGTGAGAAGTTTCTAGTGGTACGCTTCCCAAATTTTGAATGAGAATGGCCGGCCGCGGTGGTCTAGCGGTTCTAGGCGCGCAGTCCGGAACCGCGCGACTGCTACGGTCGCAGGTTCGAATCCTGCCTCGGGCATGGATGTGTGTGATGTCCTTAGGTTAGTTAGGTTTAAGTAGTTCTAAGTTCTAGGGGACTGATGACCACAGATGTTAAGTCCCATAGTGCTCAGAGCCATTTGAACCAAGCCATTTTGAATGAGAATGTGGGGCGGAATTTGTGTTGTTTCGTAAAATTTGGTGGGTTTGTCCTGAATGAGAGTGTAAATGGTGGATTGGCCTTGAAAGACTCTTAAGAGTGTGTTGGGGACGTATCTTCCAGCGCCTGAAATGACACGGAAAACTTTGTGAAGACGTTGCAGTCGGGTTAGTGCTGTATCTGACGCCATAGACCACATTTCGGAGCCATACAAAATAGCCAGGGGTATGAGCTGGCGCCAGTGGAGGAGTTTGCACTGAATGGTTAACCCATCACCCTTCAGGAGGGGATACAACCTACAGAAAAGTAACCCGCCAGGATAGCCGAGAGCGCTAACGCGCTGCTTCCTGGACTCGGGTAGCCTGGATGTGATTTTTAGGCAGTTTTCCACATACCGCTAGGTGAATACCGGGCTGGTCCCCACGTTCCGCCTCAGTTACTCGAGTCGCCGACATCTGAACACGTTCGCACTATTCCATGAATTACACTAGGTGCAGACAGCTGGGGTACACTAATTCCATCCCGGGGGGTACGGGGTGCTGGCGGGAGGGGCATCCGGCCACCCCTTCATCCTAACCTTGCGAAATCCTTTCCTAACAATGCCGACCCTGAGTCAGTGCGGGACATGGCACCAGTGAAAGAAAGACAACCTAAAGAAAAGTGAGCAGTCTTTGTTTGCTGCGGTGGTGAGATACCTGTTCCACGTTAAGCGTCTATCTTTTTAAGGCCCAGGTAATTACTAAGTTTATCTATGTCAATTGTCTGCCATCAATGGTGAGTTTACGATCAGGGAGCTTGGTTTTGGGGGTGAAATAGATCGCCTGGCACTTTGTGGGGTTGATTTTTGTCTTCCGACGATTACACCACTGTGTAATCTTGTCGAGTTGGTGATGCAGATGGAACAAGAGAAGTGTAGGCGTCAGGTAAAACTCACAGCTGATCAGAAACTCCTGCACGCTTTATAGGGAACGAGTCGACGAGTAGGAAGTGACAGCAACGCGATCGTTGTCACATTTGTCATAATCGCGGAACTATAGTGGGAAGGAGACAGGCCAGTGTAGCACTGACGTAAAAACGGCTCCTTGATTTCTAATGTATGCAGATCTGTGGTCTTGTCTCGCTCCGTTTCTGTTCTCTAGTTAGCAGACCTGGTAACGCTACTTCTCATTCTACACCACGGGCCATTAAAATTGCTACACCAACAAGAAATGCAGATGATAAACGGGTATTCATTGAACAAATATATTATACTAGAACTGACGTGTGATTACATTTTCACACAATTTGGGTGCAAAGACCCTGACAAATCAGAACCCAGAACAACCACATCTGGCCGTAATAACGGCCTTGATACGCCTGGGCATTGAGTCAAACAGAACTTGGATGGAGTGCACAGGAACAGCTGCCCATGCAGCTTCAACACGATACCACAGTTCATCAAGAGTAGTCACTGGCGTATTGTGACGAGCCAGTTGCTCGGCCACCATTGACCAGACGTTTTCAATTGGTGAGAGATCTGGAGAATGTGCTGGCCAGGGCAGCAGTCGAACAATTTCTGTATCCAGAAAGGCCCGTACAGAACCTGCAACATGCGGTCGTGCATTATCCTGCTCAAATGTAGGGTTTCGCAGGGTTCGAATGAAGGGTAGAGCCACGGGTCGTAACACATCTGAAATGTAACATCCACTGTTCAAAGTGCCGTCAATGCGAACAAGAGCTGACCGAGACGTGTAACAAACGGCACCCCATACCATCACGCCGAGTGATACGCCAGTATGGCGATGACGAATACACGCTTCCAATGTGCGTTCATCGCAATGTCGCCAAACGCGGATGCGACCATCATGATGCTGTAAACAGAACCTGGATTCATCCGAAAAAATGACGTTTTGCCATTCGTGCATCCAGGTTCATCTTTGAGTACACCATCGCAGGCGCACCTGTCTGTGATGCAGCGTCAAGGGTAACCGCAGCCATGGTCTCCGAGCTGATAGTCCGTGCTGCTGCGAACGTCGTCGAACTGTTCGTCCAGATGGTTGTTGTCTTGCAAACGTCCCCATCTGTTGACTCAGGGATCGAGACGTGGCTGCACGATCCGTTACAGTCATGCAGATAAGATGCCTGTCATCTCGACTGCTAGTGATGCGAGGCCGTTGGGATCCAGCACGGCGTTCCGTATTATCCTCCTGAACCCACCGATTCCGTATCCTGCTAACAGTCATTGGATCTCGACCAACGCGAGCAGCAATGTCGCGATACGATAAACAGCAATCACCATAGGCTACAATCCGACCTTTATCGAAGTCGGAAATGTGACGGTACGCATTTCTCCTCCTTACACGAGGCATCAACGTTTCACCAGGCAACGCTGGTTAACTGCTGTTTGTGTATGAGAAATCGGTTGGAAACTTTCTTCATGTCAGCGCGTTGTAGGTGTCACCACCGGCGGCAATCTTGTGTGAATGGTCTGAAAAGCTAATCATTTGCATATCACAGCAGCTTCCTGTCAGTTAAATTTCGCGTCTGAAGCACGTCATCTTCGTGGTGTAGCAATTTTAATGGCCAGTAGTAAATTAAATTCTCAGCTGCATCACGAGGCTGAATGCACCCCGTTCCAGGAAAAATGCCTGGCAATCAGTACCGGTAAACGAATCTGGGCCCCCAGCAGCGGTAACCACTCATCTACGGATGAGGACATCTGGCCCGCACACCACAATGTAATCTCAGTCAGCTGTCGGTCACACATTTCGCTCTCGTGCGGGAGCGGCCTCAGAGCGGCAGGAGCGGTGACACGGTGACGTCACGGCGCGGGCCGGCCTTGTTTCCGCGACAGGTGCGCGGTGCGTAGCGGCCGGTTCGCCAACCCCGCGACCCCGTTTCGACACGCGGCGCGGCCCTCTCGCATCGGCCCGGCTGCGCTCCGCGGCGCGGCCGTGCAAGCACTGTGCGGAGACCGGTTTCTCCGTACGCGGAGCCGCCTCGCCGCGGAGGAATGCCGGCTCGCTCTCCCGACATCCAGCCGCTCGGTGCCCGCTTCCATTCCCCCCGTCCTTGTTCCCTCCGCACCTGGCGTCTGCTTGGCATGCGAGCGAGTCCTCGGCCGTCACAAGTTTGGGACTTCATTGTCACTGGCTTTACCCTGACGTAACTGTGGGAATGTAGGCTCCTGCGGCGGTTGCCATTTTCACTACGACCTTTCCGAGGATGTGATAGCGTCGGTTATGTTGTTATACTGACATACAGGGTGTTCCCGTAACAGCGTGCGAAAACGTGGCAGGACGTAGAGAATGCTCCACTGAGCAATTTGACATAGGGAACCTGGGGTCGGAGAAGCCATCTTAAGCAGACATGGAGGTAAACTTGTCTACAGTTTTGTCTAGCGTTAGTGGGTTCAAATGATGCTGAGCACTATGGGACATTCTTTCCTGCATGGAAACGAGGAGGACGAGCTTGATTTCTAAGAAGTCATGATGCAAAATTTGTTTATTTGTCCGTAGGATGGCTCTATTGTATGGCATTTACATTGTCCCCTTGTAATGTCTCTTGCAGCGGTCTCTCCGCGATATTTTCAGAAATTTTATAAATTATATAACTCAGTACATATCTCGAAATATCTCTTCTTATCTTACCGATTCCTAAACTTAAATATACGATGATTATCAATGCAAAGTAGTTTCAAGCCCTATTATTCCTTGGAGCGTCCATTTACTCCATGGAATAGCTTCTCTGCTATCTGTTTTCTCTTATGAAAAGAATGAGAGATCTTGCCGATTAGCCGTGAAAGAAGGAGGATGTATATGTATGTATTGTTGAGCTAGTCGCTATCTTGATGAGATTCTGTATGCGAAGGAATTTAATACATGAGCTAAACTAAAGTAAGTGTGTTCGCGTATTATTTAACTGATTATTATTGAAAGTGTCTGCTTACTACGCTGTGTTGCACGGGCTCAGTGGGGAACGTCTGATTTACAATGGACGAACCTGCCGTTTTGTATGCTCAAGATATCCCGTTACTTCAAGTAAATAGGCTAACACGGTCTTACCAGCAGATCTCCGGTCTTCCCCATGTGATCACTGAAAGTTAATAATTATTACAAATGTTTTCAGGAGATCTACTGACAATTTTC
The DNA here is from genome assembly GCF_023864275.1 of Schistocerca cancellata. NCBI lineage: Eukaryota > Metazoa > Arthropoda > Insecta > Orthoptera > Acrididae > Schistocerca > Schistocerca cancellata. The sequence continues at coordinate 405,448,961 of NC_064630.1, forward strand.
GTCGCACCGAGACTTGAAATTGCTTCACTGCCTTATGGAATTTAAGTTAAGCTCAATTTAATCAGGATAGAACAGTATTGAACTGTGTGAATGTGATAAGCCTGCTTTGTGAATGAAAATTCCCTTAACATACGCATGTTTTTACTATCCTGATCAGTGAAGCTAAATCAGGCCAGTGTGAGAGGTTTTAAATTTTTTGAATACCACAAAAAAAATATTAAACAGTGATAGAACGTGCTATGAATCAACGACAGACGCATTCAACATGACTGTACACCGCCTCACTTCAGTGTGGATGCCCGTAACCATCTCAATGCTGTATTTCCTGGTCGCTGGATTGGAAGGGGGGTCCTGTTCCATGGCCTGCGAGGATATCTGAAGTCACTTGTGTATGAGACCGCAGTGAATGCGGATATGGAATTTGTTGCCAGAATTGTAGCTGCTTGTCATGTGATCCGAAACACACCAGGGTACGACTGTGTGCGTCAGACTCTTGTTCACCGATGTCGTGCTTGCATTGAGGTTGATGGCCGTCAGTTTCATCACCTCTTGTAAGATACAGTACAGCTGGTACTTTCATTGTGTCAATCATGGTATTTGCAGTTAACTGTAACTAATCTAAATAAAGAAGTAACGTGACTTTATCCCTATTATCTCCTTAAGCTGGCTTATCCGACTCCAGATTCCCTGCCTCAAATTGTTCAATGGAGCATCCTCTACGTCCTGTTAAATTTTTGCACACTCTTACGCGGACACCCCGTATATTGATCATGGTTCAAATGGCTCTAAGCACTATGGGACTTAAAATCTGAGGTCATCAATCCCCCTAGACTTAGAGCTACTTAAACATAACTAACCTAAGAATATCACACACAACCATGCCCGACGCAGGATTCGAACCTGCGACCGTAGCAGCAGCTCGGTTCCGGACTGAAGCGCCTAGAACCGCTCGGCCACACCGGCCGGCTATATCGATCATGTAATGACTTGTACGAGGTGCATTCAAGTTCTAAGGCCTCCGATTTTTTTTCTCCGGACTGGAAAGAGATAGAAACATGCTCATTGTTTTAAAATGAGGCCGCGCTCATTGTCAATACGTCCCAGAGATGGCAGCACCGTACGGCAGATGGAATTTTACCGCCAGCGGCGAGAATAAGAACTGTTTTAAATACTTAAAATGGTGACGTTTTCCTTACTTGAACACCGTGCAATCATTCGTTTCCGGAATTTGCGTGGTGTGAAACCAATTGAAATTCATCGACAGTTGAAGGAGACATGTGGTGATGGAGTTATGGATGTGTCGAAAGTGCGTTCGTGGGTGCGACAGTTTAATGAAGGCAGAACATCGTGTGACAACAAACCGAAACAACCTCGGGCTTGCACAAGCCGGTCTGACGACATGATCGAGAAAGTGGAGAGAATTGTTTTGGGGGATTGCCGAATGTTGAACAGATCGCCTCCAGAGTTGGCATTTCTGTGGGTTCTGTGCACACAATCCTGCATGACGACCTGAAAATGCCACATGGCTGCCCGTGTGGCATGTTGCCAAGCAATGTTGACGCGCAACGACAGCATGAATGGGACTTTCTTTTCGTCGGTTGTGACAATGGATGAGACGTGGATGCCATTTTTCAATCCAGAAACAAAGCGCCAGTCAGCTCAATGGAAGCACACAGATTCACCGCCACCAAAAAAATTTCGGGTAACCGCCAGTGCTGAAAAAATGATGGTGTCCATGTTCTGGGACAGCGAGGGCGTAATCCTTACCCATTGCGTTCCAAAGGGCACTACGGTAACAGGTGCATCCTACGAAAATGTTTTGAAGAACAAATTCCTTCCTGCACTGCAACAAAAACGTCCGGGAAGGGGTGCGCGTGTGCTGTTTCACCAAGACAACGCACCCGCACATCGAGCTAACGTTACGCAACAGTTTCTTCGTGATAACAACTTTGAAGTGATTCCTCATGCTCCCTACTCACCTGACCTGGCTCCTAGTGACTTATGGATTTTTCCAACAATGAAAGACACTCTCCGTGGCCGCACATTCACCAGCCGTGCTGCTATTGCCTCGGCGATTTTCCAGTGCTCAAAACATACTCCTAAAGAAGCCTTCGCCGCTGCCATGGAATCATGGCGTCAGCGTTGTGAAAAATGTGTACGTCTGCAGGGCGATTCCGTCGAGAATTAACGCCAGTTTCATCGATTTCGGGTGAGTAGTTAATTAGGAAAAAAATCGGAGGCCTTAGAACTTGAATGCACCTCGTAAAATGTTAGGTTTAAGGCTGCTGGAAGCCAACAGGTGTACCGCAAGACAGCGAATCAGAAACAAAATGTGAGGGAGCAGGTAAAATTAGTAGCGTTTAAGTTATCGGAAGTCAACAGGAACGCTAGAGCCTGGCGAACTGTAGACGCTCTGGGCAGGTGTCCCGGGAGAGAAGTTTCACGTCAGAGAATTAATTGGTAACTCTATCCACCGTCTAGACGTTGTTGTAAGGCGTCAGGCTAGCAAATGATCGCGAAATGACACGTCTTAGCAGGTTCAACAAGCTTGATATTTTCCCCTGAGAACTGCAACGTCAGTGGTTTTACACTGGTTAGAACGCCACAACAGCGGTTCCCACTCACGAAAGGCCTCTGGACGGGGCCAAGTGACGTTTAACACTGTTGTTGCTGGACGTAAGAGGAAGGGCAGTAACGTTTAGCTTTCAGCTGATCGCTGTTGTTACCAAACTTGGAGTTTGTTAATGCAAAGCCCAGATACATCCCTACTTACCGTGTAGCCGTGTACGAGAAGGGGAAGGGTTTGAATGTTGTTAGCCAGAGGCACCATGGAGGTGCAGAGCCACTTGTCACGTTGTCTGAAGCCTGTAAAGTGCCGGTGGATTTGTGGGTCGACTATAGGAATGGAGAAACAGGGCACCGCCACAATCGTTTAAAAACCCATAGTATTCAGACAGAGTTCTCAGTCGGATCACAGGGACGCCATGTCCGTGTCGCTCGTTGCCAGCCTCATTAAGCTCCGACAAGTCTGTTTCTCTCACTTAGAGTGCTGCTCTCAAAGTTTGTACTTAAAATGCTCTTAGTGTTCGCTGTTTCTCTCAGTGCTCACTCCACAGGCTTACTCACTGACTTCTGTGGTGCAACCACTTGCACAGTTTGCTTTTTCTAATGTTTAGAATTAGCCTTCAGTGCAGTGGTTATTTTGATTGTATAGATCACGTCGCGTCGCACTTGCCAGTTGTCAGCGTGCAGTGAGCACGTAAACACGCCTAGAACAACACGCCTCCAGTCAAGTGTGAAGAGCGTGCTGTCATGCGATTTCTTCACGCTAAGGGGTTTCGCCTGATGTCTTGCAACCCACATACCGTAACTGCCATGCATGACAGCAAAGTGCGACAACGGTGTAGGAACTTTGAAGCATGGCGTACAGACGTTCACTACGTAAGCGGTCAGGGAAGGAAGCAAGTTTCATCCGACGACCACGTTCAGCGAATGAATAACGTGAATAAAGAAAATCGTCGGTTCACAGTTTCTTCGTTGAGCGGCCCGTTTCCTGACATTTCAAGATAAGATCTCTACAATTCACTATAACAAACTCTGTGAGAGACGGGTTCCCGAGATCGTGTGACAGCATCATAATACACAGCGAATGAGCGCCGCCCAAAGGTTTTTCCAGCGAAACCATGATGAAGGAAAAGATATTTTGAGCAAAACTATCACAAGCGACGAGACATGGTCCGTTTTGAAAATGATGGAACAAAAAGGGAATCCAAATAGTGGATGCATTCATCATCACGCAAATAGAGTCCTACGAAATGAATGGCCTCGCAATTCGTTTTCATTTTGGTTCGGTCAATTTACGTAAAATTCTGTATATGATATTTTCGTATGTGCCATTTTCTGCTTTCGGGCACAGGAGGTTTAAGTAAATCTAGAACACGACGGTAAGACATTTCTTACTGAGTTTTTCAAGATATTGAGATTTTGCTCCATTTCCTTCTACAATGTGCACATGAACCTGCTGTACTAAAAATCAGAACATAACACGAGCAGACTTCACATTGAAGAAGATGTACTCGTCAGAGCACTTGAAAATTAGAAAACTCCGGATACACATTGTAATATAAAATTAATTCACTGATGGTGATCATACTGTAGTTCTTTCTTTAGATCGGCGCACATAGGTCAAAATGACTGATACTGAAATAAGTGGCCATGGGATAGAAATCGCCCAGCAGAGGAAAGCCCACAGGACCTAATGGAATACCAATACGATTTACAAAATGGACACGAAGACCTTCCTAGTCCCTTAACAGCATTGTGTCGTAAGTCGCTGGAGAAGCGAAGCATTCCTAATGATTACAGAAAGCGCAGATAATTGCCGTTCGCTCTCTTCGTCCACAATACCCACAAATCCGCAAATCGCGGCGCTCAGGTTAAGGCTGTTTTCCTTGATTTCTGGAAGACGATCGATACAGTTCCACACCACCGCCTAATGAACAAAATTCGAGCACACGGAATATCAGACCAACTGTGCGATTGGACTGAAGAGTTTCTAGCGAACAGAACACAGCATGTCATTCTCAGAGGAGAAAATTTTGCAGACGTAGAAGTATATTCGCGTGTACCTCAGTGGGTTGTTATAGGATTATTATTTTTCACGACATACATCATTCTAAGACGAAAAACAAAAGACGCACCACGAAGGAATTACCCGAATGGGACGGAAATCGGTAAATGTAATGAGCGTGGAAAGTCAAACAAATGATTACAGCTTAGGAAAAATTGGACGATTTATTCCAGAGAAAGAGCTTCACAAATTGAGCAAGTCAGTAACGCATTAGTCCACTTCTGGCCCCTACGCAAGCAGCTATCCGGATTGCCACTGTTTGGCAGAGTTGTTGGATGCGCCGAATTATGTCCAATTGACGCGTTAGAACGTCGGGACCCGAGCTGGTTGAAGAGCCGTTCCCAGAATGCTCCAAACATTCTCAATTGGCTAGAGATCCCCCGGCCTTATTGGCCAAGATAGGAATTGACAAGCACGAAGACAAACAGCAGAAATTCTCAGCATGTACGGAATGGCGTTATCTTGCTGAAATGTAAGCCTAGGATGGCTGGAGATGAAAAGAAATGTCACACAGACCATCAATCCATGTTGTCGGTCCTTTGGATCTCATCAGCGGTATCCTTATAGCGCAGTGACACGTCAACGTTATTCTACGTCCCGTTTCGTTGCCCTTCATGGCAAGCCATCCTGGGCTCACATTTCAGCAAGATAACACCTGCCCGCAGAAATCAAGAGTTGCTACAGCCAGTCTTCGTGCTTGGCAGTCCCTACCTTGGCCAGCAAGGTCGCCCGTTCTCTTGATAGTTGAGTATGTTTGGAGCATTATGGATAGGGTCCTTCAACCATCTCGGGATTTTGACGATCTAAATAGCCGATTGGGCTGAATTTGGAGAGATGTCCCTTCAGGTGGACACCCACCAACTCTGTCGATCAACGACGGGCCGAATAACTGCTCGTATATGGACTGAGAACTATCTCGGGATTTTGACGATCTAGCCGGCCATTTTGGTAGAATTTGGCATGATATACCTCAGGAGGACACCTATCAACTCTATCGATCAATGGTGAGCCGAAAAACTGCTTGTAGAGGGTCAGAGGTGGATCGATGCGTTAATGACATGTTTATTTTCTTTCCTGAGCCTATATATACACAGGCTCAGGAAAAAAGATGTTGTTAAAAACGTGGTTGTAGTTCTACGCTGAATGTAGAAGACAAGAAATGTCGTTCACATTTTGTAGCACATATATAGTACAAGAACGCGCTTCCTAAGCACTTACATTTTGCATCCTGCTGTACGACATCGGCTTTCTGTGCTCTTTTAGTCCCTGTTTCACGACTAGAGCCAGGTTGTTGTTAAGTCTCGTATGAGATAAGCCCTAATCTTCCAAAATAGAAATCCCAAGAATGCGAGCCATCCACTGCAGAAGGGACCGAGTTGTTTCACGGTGGCATACGCAGACAACCGTTACCTCGGCGTAATCACTGAGTAAAAAGATACCTTAAGAGCTCCTCCCGGTAAGTCCGCCTTCGCGGCCCACACGGAAGGGACAAAAAAGAAATCCCTTATCTGCGCGGGTGTGCCCGGGTCGCATAAGAAGTAACGTTTATGCCGAGTCGCGCTGCTGCAAGCACACGAGCGCGCGCGCGCAGACGGGTGCCCGACCTGAGAATGGCAGCGAGGAAATTACACCGGCAACGCGGCCGCAGCATAATTAGCTTTTAAAGTTTTATGCGCGGAATAAGTTACCGTCCGAGAGCAAGCTAATACAAAAGGGCCCGGCGCCACGGCCCGGTTTCCCCTAATGTCGTCCCCCGAACGGGCCCGCGCCGGATTAAAATGCTGCCGCCGGCGCAGAATTGAGTTCGCGCCTGCGCCTAGGATTTGGCGAGCGCAGCGCCCGCACACGTCCGTCCGGAAAATACGCCCCCCACCCACCCCCGCCGTGAATATTTCCTCGAGCCAGTGTTTCACCGTAATTACTTCCCGCTCCCCGACACACGGTCTCGTTAGTGCAGCGTGCAGCCGGCAGCCGGGAAACGCTGGTTGGCGTCTCCATCGTCTGTCACACGCCGAATTACCTCAACTACCTGCCCTCCGCGACGTGTGTGGCCCTTTACTGAACCTCCACGGCGCGCTTCTAACAAGGGAACCTCCCAATCGCACCCCCCCCCCCCCCCCCTCAGATTTAGTTATAAGTTGGCACAGTGGATAGGCCTTGAAAAACTGAACACAGATCAATCGAGAAAACAGGAAGAAGTTGTGTGGAACTAAGAAAAAAATAATCATAACATACAAACTGAGTAGTCCATGCGCAAGATAAGCAACATCGAGGACAGCGTAAGCTAAGGAGCGCCGTGACCCCGTGGTTAGCGTGAGCAGCTGCCGACCGAGAGGTTCTTGGTTCAACCCTTCCCTCCTGTGAAAATTTTATTTTCGCAAAGTTATGATCTGTCCGTTCGTTCATTGACGTCTCTGTTCACTGTAATAAGTTTAGTGTCTGTGTTTTGCGACCGCACAGCAAAACCGTGCGATTAGTAGACGAAAGGACGTGCCTCTCCAATGGGAACCGAAAACATTTGATCGCAAGGTCATAGGTCAACCGATTCCTCCACAGGGAAACACGTCTGATATATTCTATACGACACTGGTGACGGCATGTGTGTCACATGACAGGAATATGTTGTCGACCCACCTAACTTGTACACTTGGCGATTTAGGTTTTCTTGCCCGATTTAGGTTTTCTTGTGGTTGTGATTATCATAAATTAAATAAAATAAATTAAACTTTTCATTCAATGGAAGGCTTGAACCAAGGACCTCTCGTTCCACAGCTGCTCACGCTAACCACGGGACCACGGCGCTCCTTAGCTCGCATTGTTCTTAATGTTGCTTATCTTGCGCATGGACTACTCAGTTTGTATATTTTGCTTATTTTTTTCATAGTTCCACACAGTTTCTTCCTGTTTTCTCGATTGATCTGTGTTCAGGTTTTCAAGACCTATCCACTGTGCCAACTTATAACTAAATCTGAGGGGGGTGCGATGGGGAAGTTCCCTTGTAAGGAAATGGTTTCACCGTAACAGTTTGACGTAGCCTTCTGCGAGCAGTTATAAACGGAGAACCGCTTAAACTACAGACTCAGGTACATCTTGCTTTATATTTCGAACCGATATTTCCGTTGTCATCATTTCCGTCGTGTTACCCTGATGACGACACGAACTTTCAAGGAGGGCGCAGAAGCCTAATACATCGAACAAGTAGAAAATTTTTAATCAGGTTACAGCCTCATGCTTTCCACCATTACCACCATCGTCTCGGTCAGGAGCAAAAGAGTGTCAAAACTGCAGCTGTGGTGCCCTTATATAGCCCATAGACGGCTTCTGAATGATTGGTAATTACATAATGCTGTCGCAGATGGTGCGAGAGTCTGTGCTGGCGGTGTCACCGATACAGTAGTAGCATAAACATTGCGACGAATATCTCTGCCTCTTCTCTTCATCGAGAACTCGCTTCCATGAAACGCCGAGATTATACCCGCTGCCACGATTAAAGTTCCTGTCGCACAGTCTTATTTCTACAGCCTTTTTATAGTGAATACTAGTATGTAGGAACCTGAGACAAAACTTTTGTTTCTTCACACAGTATTTTCTGCTTATTTGTGGGACTGTGGTCAGAAACTGCTAATTTCTATATGCCGCGGATATTCTGCAAAGCGGACGGCAATGGTGCGGTAGCAGTTACATCGGTTAAGTCCATCCGCACCGCTGCCGACCGAGAAGTGGAGAAATCTGCAGTTTCTGAGCACAGTTTCAAAAACAGATACCAAATACTGAAACTTCCTGGCAGATTAACACTGTGTCCCGGACTGAGACTCGAACTCGGGTCCTTTGCCTTTCGCGGGCAAGTGCTCTATCATGTGAGCTACCCAAGCATGACTCAGGACCCGTCCTCACAGCTTCAATTCGGCCAGTACCTCGTCTAGTACCTTCCAAAATTCACAAAAAAGACCTAGCAGAACTAGCACTCCTGTAAGAAAGGAACACCAAATATTGTGACACGAAACAAAAGTTTTAACCCCCTGCTCCTACACGCTGGGATTCTGTAATTAAACAGGCTGTAGAAATAAGGATACACGGCAGGAGCCTCAGCCGTGACAGCGGATTTATACTTAACGGAGCCTCTCGACGCACAGAAAAGGCACAGACATTCGTTGCAATGTCTACGCACTAAGGAAGCGGTGGCACCACCAGCGCAGACGATGATTGTCGTGCTTCAGCATTACGTAATTAAGGACCAATCAGAAGCCGTGGACTATATAAGGCCACCACACATTTATTTCTCAAGTAAAGACCTGCTGCCTGTTGTTCTATAGCAGGGCGTACATTCTGTGACTTTACATCTTACATCACACAAATCCAGTTTCCTAGTACATTTTTTTGGTGAAAAGGTTTAATTAAAGAAAATAACAAATTATATTTATACAATTTCGTTTAAACTTGTTACTAACTTAGATAATGATAAGAAATAAGATACATTACAGGTTGCGGATGTATTGCAAGGCCACCACCGCAGCACTTTTGACAGTTGCTTTTGCAGTAAACGATGAAGGTTATTGTCGAAAGCTTGACGTCTTTGCCATGAACTGACGCAGCAAGATGTCAGAGAATGTTTCATACAACAGGACCGTAGTGAAAAATTTCGTTCTCGTAGGAAATTATTAAGTAAGAAAATTTTAAAATTTGCTGTTGATCTTCGGACGATACAAAAAGTCCAATAACGCACTTCATGGAATACTGCCAGGCAAAAAAAAAAAAAAAAAGTGAAGGGGACTGATGACCATAGATGTTAAGTCCCATGGTGCTCAGAGCCATTTGAAGAGCCAAAAAAAGTGAAGCGCACAGAATGCATGGTCGGATGTCAATACACCTTTGTGCACATCGTCGGCGGGTATGTAAATGATTCGACGTGCAATTCTCTACTACAAGTAGAACGGTCACAATAGTGCCTTAGTGTTGCTTGTGGTTAGCGTTCTTACCACGCCTGGTGGGCTATATAAGGGACTCGAACTGCGCCCGGGCGCTGAGTGAGTACTGTAAACGACGCGGAGAAGCCACGTATCGAGACATCGTTATCAGGACGTAAAAGAGATTGAAACGAGTAAATGTGTCCAGTCACGGAACAATAGGTGCGATATTCCTCGCGGGTGCGGTGACTACTGAACGAAACGTGAAGATTTTCCAAGATGATTTAATCCTCATTATACAAAGTGACCCTTATTTCGACAAGATGTGGTTCATGCAAGACGGAGTTCGACCTCATCCAAGCATGAGAGTGTTTGTTGTCCTGGACGAGCACTTTGGGGAACGCACTCTGGCTCTGAGGTGCCCGGAAGCCACTGGCATGGACCTCGATTGGCATCCATATTCTCCGGATCTGAACACATGCAATCTCTTTTTGTGGGGCTATATTAAAGATAAAATGTGCAGCAATAACCCCAAAACTACTGATGAGCTGAGAACAGCCTTTCTGCAGGTCATCGACAGCATCGATGTTCCGACACTTCAGAGGGTCACGCAGAATTTCGGTAATCGTCTGCACCGTATCATCGCTAATGATAGCAGGCACATCGACCTGTCATAACCTAAATCCGAATATCTGTAATGACGGTAACATGTTGAATAAAGTGCGTGCACGCCGTTGTTTGTAACTAATTTACGTTTTTTTTTCATATAGTTCCATAATTCGAACACTGTAGTACTCGTCTAGCAGTGTTGTTTCGCGAGACTGCGGTGACTACGGACAGAACGTGAAACTGCGTGCGTATTTTTCCGCCGCGTTATCTCACCGCGGTGCTAAGCGGAGCGCGCTCGAGTATCGCGCGGCGGTAACGCAGGGTTTCGGCGCGGCTCGTGTTGGATGTCAGGGGGAGCTCGTTCGAGCCCCAGGCGAGCACATGTGCGCCGCGTATCCGGTTTCCGCCATGACGCAGGAAGTGACGCTGCTAGGCAGGGAGCCTGCGCGCCATCTGCGCGGCCAGCTCCTGCCTCTGCCGCGCCAGCGCTCACTGGCGCCAGCCCCGGCCTTAATTAGAGCACGGCCAGCTGTCAGAGACCTGCCACACACAATAAATTACATCTCTGACTTTTTCTCCTCTCTACTGCGCGTCTGTGGCCAGCAGCTGAATTAAATGTGATGTTTCTAGCCTTCCACACGTGCGAGGGGTGTTCAATACGTAATGCAAAACATGTTTTTTTCTTGGCCAATTTTAGATGAGAAACTGCGGAATTTGTTATGGGGCAGCGTGGATTATTATCACTTCAGATCCTATAGTTTCATGAAGTTCCGATAGACGGTGGCACAGTTTCAGTATTTGGTAGCCTTTAAAATGGCGTCTATAACGGAGATACGTTCCAAGCAGAGAGAAGTCGTTGAGCTTCTGTTGGCGGAAAACCAAAGCATCGAAGATATTCATAGGCGCTTGCAGAATGTCTACGGAGATATGGCAGTGAAAATAAGAACAGTGAGTCGTTGGGAGAAATGTCTGTCATCATCGTAAAAAGGTCCCGACGGCTGGACACAGCTGTGACTCTTGCAAGGTTGGAACATGCAGACATTCTCATTCGAGATAATCAACGGTTAACTATCAAACACCTCCTTATACACTACTGGCCATTAAAATTGCTACACCACGAAGATGACGTGCTTCAGACGCGAAATGTAACCAACAGGAAGAAGATGCTGTGATATGCAAATGATTAGCTTTTCAGAGAATTCACACAAGTTGGCGCCAGTGGTGACACCTACAACGTGCCGACATGAGGATAGTTTCCAACCGATTTCTCATACACAAACAGCAGGTGACCGGCATTGCCTGGTGAAACGTTGTTGTGATGCCTCGTGTAAGGAGGAGAAATGCGTACCATCACGTTTCCAACTTTGATAAAGGTCGGATTGTAGCCTATCGCGATTGCGGTTTATTCTACCACGACAATGCCACTCGCGTTGGTCGAGATCCAATGACTTAGCAGAATATGGAATCGGTGGGTTCAGGAGGGTAATACGGAACGCAGTGCTGGATCACAATGGCCTCGTATCACTAGCAGTCGAGATGACAGGCATCTTATCAGCATGGCTGTAACGGATCGTGCAGCCACGTCTCGATCCCCGAGTCAACAGATGGGGACGTTTGCAAGACAACAACGATCTGCACGAACAGTTCGACAACGTTTGTAGCACTACGGACTATCAGCTCGGAGACCATGGCTGCGGTTACCCTTGACGCTGCATCACAGACAGGAGCGCCTGCGATGGTGTACTCGACGACGAACCTGGGTGCACAAATGGCAAAACGTCATTTTTTCGGATGAATCCAGGTTCTGTTTACAGCATCATGATGGTCGCGTCCGTGTTTGGCGACATCGCGGTGAACGCACATTGGAAGCGTGTATTCGTCATTGCCATACTGGTGTATCACCCGGCGTGGTGGTATGGGGTGCCATTGGTTACCCGTCTCGGTCACCTCTTGTTCGCATTGACGGCAAATTTGAACAGTGGACGTTACATTTCAGATATGTTACGACCCGTGGCTCTACCCTTCATTCGATCCCTGTGAAACCCTACATTTCAGCAAGATAATGCACGACCGCATGTTGCAGGTCCTGTACGGACCTTTCTGGATACATAAAATGTTCGACTGCTACCCTGGACAGCACATTCTCCAGATCTCTCACCAATTGAAAACGTCTTGGTCAATGGTGGCCGAGCAACTGGCTCGTCACACTTCGCCAGTCACTACTCTTGATGAACTGTGGTATTGTGTTGAAGCTGCATGGGCAGCTGTACCTGTACACGCCATCCAAGCTCTGTTTGACTCAATGCCCAGGCGTATCAAGACCGTTATTACGGCCAGAGGTGTTTGTTCTGGGTACTGATTTCTCAGGAACTATGCAGCCAAATTGCGTGAAAATGTAATCACATGTCAGTTCTAGTATAATATATTTGCCCAATGAATACCCGTTTATCATCTGCATTTCTTCTTGGTGTAGCAATTTTTATGGCCAGTAGTGTACTTGTCAACAGAAGGCTTCACACAATTCTGCCCGTCCGAGAGGAGCTCACAATATTTTGTTGGACTGTCCTTCATCCACGCTACAGCCCAGACCTCGCACCTTCAGACTGCCATCTATTTTTGCCAGTGAAGGATGCACACCTTGGAAGCAGTACGTAGATAATGGGCTGGTGATTGATGCAGCAAGCCGTTGACACCGACGTCGACCAGTAGAGTGTTACCATGCGGGCATAGAGACCTTCCCAGTAAGGTGGCGTAAGGCCGTCGCATTGAACGGTGATTATGTTGAAAAATAGCCAAAAGAGTGGGGAGTAATATGGTGTATTGGAATCCTGAATAAAACCAATCTGCTTTCAGAAGAAAAATGTGTTGCATTACTTATTGAACGCCCATCGTACAACTGATTCCCTCTGTGCGAGGCAGTGTCCGACTCATCTGAGCACCTAACAATGGTGTTACCCATGTAGAAGCACTACTCTAGTTACGTACTCTGTACAATGCAAATTAGCCACGTGTTTTGATAGAAGTGACGTTGCTGTTGCCTATCAATTCCTACAAAAATACTTACGTGAACATGAATTCTGCGCAAAACAAGAGAATAAAATGAAAGCTCAGCCATGAGTGCTGCGAGAGAAAAATCAAATTAAATTTTGCCGCAACTCAGGCATTTATAAATGAAGTACGTTTATACATGAATCTACACAGAACTTCACGTGAATGACCACGTTCCACTAGATACACACAATTAATTACCTGAATCACCCTTTCTATCAGAACTACAGGCCATCAAACATATCACTTTCAGTAACGTCTGTAGCTCTGCCATGATTGATAATATACAACGAAAAAAGAAAATGCGCAAAATTACATCACTTCTATACACTGAACAACAGCAATCAGCCATTATTACACAGCGTGGTGCAAAAACCCATATATTGTCAACATTTCAGATAATCTCGCAGTCTCTGAGACTATTACACCTCAGCGTAACCAAATAATGATTATACCCCACTTCCTCTCCCCGCCATCATCAAAATTAGCGCCTAGCTAAACTTTAGAACGAACATTTTCATTTTTAAAATGCAGAAATATTAGCGATGTAAATTTTTTGTTGGTGCTTTATTGAACCACGGTTTAATGAGTTAATGAGACACCTGGTACTGCATATTTCTAACAACTTTGCTTTATAGAATCATAAAGCAATTATCAGCACATCACGGGTTTTACATGCTCCCTCTCAGAAAAGATACTAACTGTCCACATCGAGGATACACACTTGTTACTAAACATGCTTCCTCTGCATCACTGACAGAAACCGAAAGACTTCAGAATGCCAATTTCTTGTGTCACATCACTGCCAGTAACAATAATAATAATACTAACACTCTGAACCCTACAGCAATGTAGTAACGATTACACAGCTTTTATTGTGCCGCCAATTAGTTCGTTTATCCTTTGCGGAGTAGTTCATGAGAAAATTTCTGTTTCATTGCGGAAACGACTTACAACTCGGAGAAGTCATTTCCATAAGGTATCTTAAGCATATGTGACAGATATGTCTCAATTTCACTGTCACAGATACGTGGGACAAAATACAGAGTGAAAATTATTGAACGATATGAAAAAAATGTAAATTAGCTATGAACTACAGCATACATTCACTTTATTCAACATTTAAACGTCGCTACAGATATTCGGATTTGGGTTATGACATGTTCGATATGACTGCCATCGTTGGCGATGATATTGAGCAGACGAGTAGTGAAATTCTGCATGACCCTCTGAAGTGCCGAAACATCGATGCTGTCGATGACCTCCTGAATGGCTGTTTTCCGCTCAGCAGTGATTTTGAGGCTACTGCTGCATATCTTGTCTTTAATATAGCCCGAAAAAAAACGAGTCGCATGACTTCAGATTCGTAGAATATAGCGGCCAATCGAGGCCCATGCCAGTGACCTCTGGGTACCGCAGAGCCAGAATGGGTCCCCAAAGTGCTTCTCCAGGACATCAAACAGTCTCCTGCTTCTACGGGGTCAAGTTCCGTCTTGCATGAACCACACCTTGGCAAAATCGGGGTCACTTTGGATAGTGGGGATGAAATCATCTTCCAAAACCATCACGTACCGTTCGGTAGTCACCGTGCTATCAAGGAATATGGCACCGATTATTCTGTGATTGGACACTGCACACCACACAGTCACCTGTTGAGGGTGAAGAGACTTCTCGGTCGCGAAATGCGGATTCTCAGTCCCCCAAATGCGCCAGTTTTGATTATTGACGAACCCATCCAAATGAAAGTGGGCTAATTCCCATGCCCTGTTGCCAGCCGTGCAGTTTGAACATCCTAACGCGATCCGTTCAGACGTTATGACGATTTTATTTCATATAGTACAATAGAAGGGAGAACCGATAGAGGTACTCAAGGTACCCTCCGCCACACACCGTCAGGTGGCTTGCGGAGTATGGATGTAGATGTAGAAATTATCACCATATATGTGTGTAGTGTTGGACTGACTGAAGAATATGTCGTCCATAGATTCGTTTCACAAGCTGTAACCTCAGTCACTTTGTGTCACGAGTCAGTGATAGAATTTCAAAAACGCAATGTAATTACTGGTAATATATGTAATCATTGTTACAATCTTATGAAAGTGATAACAGTACTGATTAGAGAATTTGGTTTCGTGTCCGCAATAAAATCGTACGCCTTTGTCTTCAACCCTCAGAAAAGTGATATGACGGACAGGGTTTGCAGCAGTTTTAGGCTGTTTTCTGTTCATGCTGTTATGTACGGGAAGGTATCGTCGTTGAGTGACTGTAGGAAGATACAAGATGACTTAGAGGAAATTTCTAGTAGGTGTGATGAATGGCGTCTTGCTCTTAATGTAGACAAACGCAAGTTAATACAGATGACTAGCAAAAACAATTTTGCAATGTTCGGATACACTATTACTGCTGTACTGCATATCGCAGTCATACCGATTACATAAGTAGGCAAAGCGATATGAAGTAGAACGAGCACATAAGGACGCCTTTAGGGAAGGCGAATGGTCAGCTTCGGTTTATTAGGAAATTTTAGGAAAGTATAGCTCATCTATAAAGAAGATCGCGTATGAAACACTAGTGCGTCCCACTCTTCAGTACTGCTGGAGCGTTTGTATGTATGTAGTAGATGTAGATGAAGAGATCAATAGGAGGTAATGATCGTGGAACATCAAAAACATTCATTAAGCACGATGCTTCAACCGATTTTTAATGAAGAGACGAATGGAAAAGGAGAGAAGGTGCCCCATTATCTTAAACGTTAGGCGAAATTCTATGGAGTCCACCTCCGTCCCAGCATCTCTTAACTCCGTTGATGAAAACAGCGCCGATGCCGGAGAAGATTTTTTTCCCCGTTTGCAATTAATTACGACGCCTCCGAACAAACAAGCAGAAGAGAGGGCACTTTTATGTTTAATTAAACTTCATAATTGAATATAAACAACTCTGTCGCGAACATTGTTTGGAGCTGCAAGAGGAAGAGTGGAGGTTAATTTAGTGCGACGGACTCCAAAGCACACCGCACACCTTCGACCATACGAAATTGGCGAATTGGTTGCAAATCTAATACAGAGGATACCCCAAAAATGTACTCACACTTTTGGATAACACCAAATGCAATTTTCGTTCTCACAGATGTGATATAACCGCTTTCAATTGAAGACACAAATGCTTTTGCAATATGCATGTTCAGAAATGTTGTATCTGCTGGATATCGCCTACCATTGTCCAGACAGAATGAAATTGTTCCATAGATTTCTTTTTTTTTTTTTTTCCTCCTTAGTATCTCTTCATTTTACACTCGTTTACTACTCTCTCGTTGGTGTTCTGTGGAATGGAAGAAATGTCTTTCAAGTTGCGCAGTCGATTACTGAAATATTGCTGTTCTTGGGCATCGTAGTAAACTTCCCAAATGTTTACTTCCTGAATAATTTCAAGCAATTCCGCTTTCTCCCACAAGTGTGACTACATATCAGGAGCAATGTGACCGACTCTAAATTCAGCATCTTGGTTTAGTTGTGGTTGTTTCTTCGTGTTTCCACTTCATCATCACACCACCAACAGTCGACTTGGACAGTTGTAAAAAGGTCGAAAATTCCCTGATGGATCTGTGACATCCAATGACTGCTGCACGCCCGAAGTCACTAAGCTCTCATGATCGGCACATTCCGTGGTTACTGGTTCTCTACACTGAGGCGAAAAAAGGCATGGGATAGCGATATCCACGTGTACAGATGGCGTACGCAAGGTATAAAACGGCAGTGCATTGCCGAAACTGTCATCAGTGCTCAGGTGACTCATGTGAAAAGGTCTCCGACGTGATTATTGTCACACGACAGGAATAGTAGCTGGAGCTAGACGCATAGGACATTCCATTTTGGAAACCATTTATGAATTCATCATTCTGTGATCCACAGTGTCAAGAGTGAGCCATCAATGCCAAATTCCAAGCATTAGCTCTCACCAGACGCCGACAGCCTTCACTTAACGACCAAGAGCAGCGACGTTCACATATCGTTGTCAGTGCTAACAGACAAGCAACACTGCGTGGAATAACCGCAGACATCAATGTGGAACGTACGACGAACGTATCCGTTAGGACAGTGTCGCGAATTTGGTGTTAATGGTCTACGGCAGCTGACGACCGACGCTAGTGCCTTTGCTAACAGCACGACATTGCCTTCAACGTGTCTCCTGGGCTCCTGACCATATTGGTTGGACCTTTGACGATTAGAAAAATGTGGCCTCGCCGGACGCGTCCCTATTTCATTTGGCAAGAGCTGATGGTAGGGTTCGAGTGTGGCGCGGACTCCACGAAGCCATGGACCCAAGTTGTCACTGTGAGGCACTGTGCAAGCTGGTGGTGGCTCCATAGTGGTGTGGGCTGTATTTATGTGCAACGGACTGGGTCCTCTGTTCCCACTGATCCGATCATTGAGTAGAAATGTTAATGTTAGACTGCTTGTAGCCCAGCTGCAGCCATTCATGGGCTTCATGTTCCCAAACAATGGTGGAATTTTTATAAATGAGAATGCGCCATATGACAGGGCCACAATTGTTCGCGATTGGTTTGAAGAACATTCTAGACAGTTCAAGCGAATGATTTGGCCTGATCGTCCGATATGATTCCCGTCGAATATTTACGGGACATAATCGAGAGGTCAGTTCGTTCACAAAATCCTGCACTGGCAACATTCCCACAATTATGGACGGATATTGAGACCGAAAGACTGAATATTTCTGTAGGGGGCTTCCAACAACTTGTTGAGTCCATGCCACGCTGAGTTGCTGCACTATGCCTGGCAAAAGGAGATCCAGCAAGATATTAAGAGGTATCGCAAGACTTTTGTCGCCTCAGTGTGTTGGCAACACCACGCTTCCCGCTTGCTTTCACAATTTCATAACATTTGGTGGTCAGTTTCTCGTCACACAGGGATGTGCGGGTACTTTGGATTAGATAGTGTATGTAGCTCGATGTTTACTTCTGCACTTAACAAAAAAAAAAAAAAAAAGGTTCAAATGGCTCTAAGGACTATGGGACTTAACATCTGAGGTCATCAGTCCCCTAGACTTAGAACTGCTTATACCTAACTAACCTAAGGACATCACACATATCCATGCACGAGGCAGGATTCGAACGTGCGACCGTTGCAGCAGCGCGGTTCAGGACTGAAGTGCCTAGATCCGCTCGGCCACATCGGCCGGCCTGCACTGAACATTCACTGAAGGGACTATTTGGCACCACCAAATATATTTCAAAAAGCATTTAGTACTCTGTTTTAGACGTAAGAAACCTATCATGTGATTAATCATCCGTGTAAAAGAACCACCAGAGTACCCATGGTACCCATGGAGAGCAGTATTCGACCTTGATCCAATTAACGGCGGCAGTAATGCAAGACCGAGCAGCCGTGGCGGTAGATACCCGAGATAAACGCCATAGGCAGGGATGATGAAGAGCGGGTGGCGCTTCTCTTTGGCTGCCGCTAATTCCTTTCTTGATCCCCGAGGCGGTGGGACGTTGTTATTACACACGTGGCCCAGTCATGCCACCCTGCCCCTCCCTTCCGCCTCATCGCCCTCTCCGCTGAAACGCGTAGTCGCGAAAGGGTTCAAGTGGAGTGTCGTTTGTTTGCCAACAGGGCTGCCTCGCACACGAGTGGAGTGCCGGTGGAGGGCAGACTGCGTCGGGGTTGTGGTGGGGGATGGGGATTCCCCGGGATGGCTGCATTAACAATTACATTAGAGGCACGGGTCGAGCTAGCTAACAAAACAGGTCCCCTCTCTGGCCGCAGCGCGGCGCCACCATCGATCCGAACCTGAGTTATCGCAGCCCACGGCGCATTCTTCATCCCGGTCGGTGGAGTCGCTGGGCGCGCCTTTTAATTATCGAAATTAATAGCTGTAACGGATAGCCATAGCCCGAGCAGTACGCCGATCGGTCACGACACCCGATAGATAATACTGGAAGTGGTACTTCTCTGTTCATTGGAAAGTAACTTCGAGTTGTACACCGGATGCTGCAGTACATAGTCCCACATGCCTGTACTGCTTAGATGTCAGCACCTGATACAGTAGTTGCCAACGCGTTCGGTCAGAGGGCTTTCCACTCTCTGTAATAAAATTTCAACGATAGACGTTGAGGAGACGTCATGTGATGTCTGCGCAAAACCATCTCCCCGAAGAAGGAATACGACGAAGAAGCAGATATGTAGAGAGAGAGAGAGAGAGAGAGAGAGAGAGAGAGAGAGAGAGAGAGAGAGGTCAGGGGCGGGGGAAAATGTGGTTAGTGTCACTGCTTCTAGATCAAGGCGCCTCGAGTTCGATTTTTGGCCGGATACGACATTTTCTTCGCTCGTCGACTGGGTGTTTGAGTGGTCCTCATCATTTCATCTCCATCGACGTGCATGTTGCTGAAATGGCAGCAAACAGAAATACTTGTTCCAGACATCCCAACAATTCCAAACGGGGCCTCCCAGCCAATAATGCCATACGTTTATTTCATTTTTCAAATATCAACGTACATCAATAAGTAGCGAATATTGAGCAAGTGCACTGGCATAAAAGGGACGAATGCGAGATTACATTTCAACAGTTCTGAATTCAAAAATAAAAACTTATTTCAGGCATATGCACCGGATCTCTCAAGATACTTTGGCAACAAGTAAACTGAGATATCTGAAACACTAATCCTTGGAACTTCCACCCTTTTCACCAGATACATCTTGTGACCTGAAACGAGACGATAGAAAAAAAAGTGCACTTGCAACTTTAAAAAAAGTAGAATAATTTGCTGACAGGTTGAGAATGGTTCACCTTGCACTCGCACCTCATCCGCAGTTAGGACCAGTCCGTTATTCTTGTGATCAACACAATGGGCTTTTAGTTATTATTTAAAACATGCACTCCGTCTTCAGGCCACGAGTGGCCTACCGGGACCATCCGACCGCCGTGTCATCCTCAGTTGAGGATGCGGATAGGAGGGGCGTGGGATCAGCACACCACTCTCACGGTCGGTAAGATGGTATTCTTGACCTAAGTCGCTACTATTCGGTCGAGTAGCTCCTCAATTGGTATCGCGAGGCTGAGTGCACCCCGAAAACTGGCAACAGCGCATGGCGGCTGGATGGTCACCCATCCAAGCGCCGGCCACGCCGACCAGCGCTTAACTTCGGTGATCTCACGGGAACCTGGGTATCCACTGCGGCAAGGCCGTTGCCCTTTTAGTTATTAGTTTTAGGAAATAACACTCAGAAATCAGTGTAGGACGTACGCCCAACGTATCCGTTGGGACTGAACAGCAAAATATGGGGTTAATGGACTATGGCAGCAAATTGAAACGTCCCCTTTGAACAATTTGACATATGAAATGTCCACTTAGTATAATTGTACAAGCCTGTGCTTAACCTGACACACAATATTATTTAGCGCAACGCAATCTGACTATCAAAAATCCCTGCAAAAGAATGGCCCTGACAAACATTAAACTATACCTTTCACAAATCACTTACCTCACAAAAATCTTCGCTACTCAAGCTACTGCAAAACGGCGAGCGCCACTACTGCCAGCTAAATAAAAGATACAAACTACGGAAGGCACTAACTACTGATAGTCTTAGCAAATGAAAGATTCTAATAGAGAACAAACAATGTATTTACCTCAAGATTCATAATATATACAGCAGCTCATGACATCAATTTTTACAAATTTCAAACTCCGCCATCTCTGTCCTCACATCCACCACTGCTGGCGGCTCCCCTCCAACTGCCCAGCGCTACGCGCTGTTCGCATCCAGCTATAGCAGTTCATGACAACAATGGCAGGCAACAATGCAAACTAGCCACATACTGCACACAGCACAGCCAGTGATTTTCATACAAAGTGCTATGTAACGTTGCCAATAAAAAACATAAACAGCAAACTTACATAAAGAAAACATAAACAGCCTACTTACATAGCCCCCATGCTCCCCACAAAAAATTTTACAAAATGTTTTTGGCCAGTGGCCAATACAGATTTGATAAAATTTTTCATAATTACAATAACAAAGATATCCAATGCACACACTTATTGATACAATGTTGGTCAACAGCTAATATTGTTTCACAGTCAATAAAGACAGTCCTGATCATTCATCATAAGAGTAAACCTGCACTTTGTTTGCTCAAAGTCTGAGCAGTAAAATACAATGCACACGGAAGTAGTGGATTTCCATGCAGTCTTGAAGATGTAGTATTGTCCTTCCAACGGTAAGATAGTGCTGACTCTTGACATGCTGACATGTAATGGGCCACAACAGAGCAAACCCACAGCAGAGTAAGTCGACGTGTTGAAGAATATTGGTAGGTAGGTCATCACAGAGCAGACCCACTGCAGTCCTGGTAGAGAGTATTGGTGGGCCACCAGAGGTGCAGACCCACTGTAGTCCTTGTAGAAAGTGGTATTGGTGGGCCTCCAGAGATGCAGACCCACTGTAGTCCTTGTAGAGATGGCCAGCAGCCATCTGTTGCGACTGTGCAGGTGCACAATCACCATTGAAGAGTCTTGCGGATAATAGAGCAAGTCCATAACCACCACTTGTGCACTCACAAAGTTTGTGGAATTGTCCTTAGAACCAGCAATGCTGTTATCCAGTCCCTTGCTGAATTATTAACACACGTGCAAACACTATCAGTCCCTACTTCTCACATATTGTCCATATACTATGACCAACAGAAATGTGTGCAGTGAGATGGAACTTACAAGTTACTTAATTTGATGAACTGCTGTCAATTACAATTTTATAACATAAGAATACAATGACAAAGGTACAAAATACATAATTAAAAACATAACAATACAGATAACATTTGTAGTACAGGCTTTACAAAAGAATAGAAATAAACATATACATCAGTGTTACAAGAATTGTGACATGAGTACAAAAATAAAAGATCAGAATCACTTTTAAAAATTCAACTTCACACATGAGCATGAAAACAACACAGAATAAATAATGTCTAAGCATCTTTACAAAGAAAATAACAGAGTATTAGAAAAATTCTACAGCATAGCTTTCATCAGCTAAACACATAAAGACAGGAAAAACACAAATACACACAGGTACCCAAACACATAGTGGGATAACACAAAAGGAAAGGACAGGGTTTGTTTTCAGTGTAACATTTGGTACTGCAGTCCACCCCACTACTTCATTCGATAGATCTTTCGTCTTATTTCAACATTTGTTTCCACCAAAAAAATCCTATCTAAGCATGCTTTCTGTATTTATATGTTCACACATTGCTTACCTCATCATTTATTTCCAAGAAAATCCTACCTATACCTCCTTCCTGTATTCTATTCATATTTCTTTCAAAATGATTATTTATGATTGTACAACACTCATTTGGGCCCAAATCTTTTTCATGTAACCTTGCAATGCATACTTTACCTATTCTCCATAGTCAGTTTCTTATATAGTCTACCCCCTCTTAAGCTAACTTAAATCTACTGAGCTCAGATATATACCAAGGGACGAGGCAATGCAGCATCACAAAACACAGTTAATATAAACAGCAATGAAAAAAAACGCAGATTTGCAAAGCAAGCAGCATTAAGAAATTAGCAAAAGTCAAATTCAATAACACTATGCCTGGCAAACAGCAGCAACTTATACCTAAACATGACATAGCGCAAGCAGAAAAAATATTACACTAAAATGGCCATGTCTAATACCTATGTCACATCTTAACATTAGAGTGATGCATCACAAAAACTTACGCTAGTAGATAAGTTACCAAATCATAAAAAATAATTTATGCAATTCCTGTGAAGGGAAATGTCTTTTTGTGCTCCCTCATTTTTTGGATAGATCATAAAATTATTTACTGGATCTGTAGGCATAAAATATTTATATTAGTACATATATTAAATTTTATTTTAACCAATGCTGCAGTGCAGCTAGAAACTTGATATTAAACAAAATATGTAAATAAATACATAAAGCAAGCCATATGGCATTTTTCTCAACTAGCAAGACAATAGCTGTGAAATGTTTCGCATCGTTTCATTAGGCATTTCAATAAATATCATAAATTACGAGCTCCACAGTATGCTTTCAGTAGCGCGTACAATGGCCTTCCCTTTCTGTTTTTTTTTACCTGTGCTTCTAACGAGGCACTCAAACTAATGGCTTGTTCTCCAGGTGTCTGACACAGCTGTGTGCCCACGACGCACATGCAGGTGGTCACTTAACATTCTTATGGAAATATTTACGACAGCAGTTTCCACTACAGTGACAGTCTCATATAAAAACATTTCACAGGTCAAGAATTTTATTGACATAAACATACCTCAACAGCATAATACACATCGTCGTCGTAAAAATAACATCATAACACCTCAGTCAAATGTCAAAAACGTCATAGCTTCCTCCAATGATTTCAAAACCTAAAGAAAATTCTCTGCTCATTTCGGTAGTGTCATCTACCTCAAACGTACTTTAAAAATTATGATCTCATACCAAAATACATCATTCAAAGCTCTCATAGTATCACAATGGTACCAAAAAAATATGAACAGTGCAAAAGGTACAGACAAAGTACAATTTCTTAAGTGTGAAGTAATCCAACTCTGTAATTGCGTAAACATGTGTCACTGACGTAGAAAAAAAAATGTTTGTTTCTCTGTTAAATGATCAGATAGCTGTGTAATTTATGTGTTAGAGAAATATGGTACCGATGTGTTAAATTGTATAAGCAAATACCATATTAGCTAGGGCTCCTTGTGCTTGCCAAACACATGGTACACAAAGTAGGCGTGTACCCCCCTGAGGTTTATTGTAATTGTATCCTCAGGTATTACAGCTTACAGCAATGAAATGAAATGTGTCACGAAAAACTTTCTTTGTAATTCAAAAATCTCTAAAAATAAATGTCTTAAGTACAAAATTAATCACTCAAATACGTGTCCAGTAGCGCTAAATGTGCGTCTTGCTCTAAGATAATCTCTGGGAAGTGTCGTAGTTATTGTCCTCCGAAAGCTAAGTTCTGCAGAAGTCAATGTACTTACCTCATGATACACAAAAGTGGAATGCTTTGCGTATAGATATCATACTTATTACGCTTATTGCCGTGATGAAGAAAGAACTGTGCTGTAACGTATTGTTGTGCTACAGAAAAGGCTGTCTCATTGTAGCAATAGCACAAAAGTCACCACTAAAACATGTCTCACTTTATAGAAGAATTCAGAAAAAACTGTGCAGATATAAAACAGATACACCGCAAAAGCAACATTGTAAATTGTCACTCATTAGTAACATCGTGATATAATCGTGTAGCTGTCAAAGAAACCAAATACTAAGTCATCTTGAATCTCACAGAAAGTACTTCAAATCCTGAATCCACTCTCAAGCAAACCAAAATGTTGCATGTTAACAGTTTCTCAGTATGACAAATTGTACAAGTAGCGTGAAGTGAAAATTGCAAAGACTAAGTTAAAAAGCAGATTATCTGTCAATAAATGGTTTTACATGAGAAATGTGGTGTAAACCTTTACTCTTCCTAGTACGCAGAGTTTCAACTTCAACGCAATTATCATGTGGTATACGTCGGATTCTGTAAGGTCCATTGTAAACTAGAAAGAATTTGTGACTCAAGTGTTTCTTCTTATGTGACAATGAATGAGCTTTAATGAGAACTTTCTGACCAATATATAATTTCTTTGCATTTGCTTTACCGTGTAGTTTTCTCCTTTTGTCTGCTGCAGATTTTATATTTTTTAGAGCCAAATCAATTATGTCTTTGTGTCGAAGTTTACGTGTATTCGGGAAAGGTACAAGCTCTCTGATTCTGTTCGGAGGTTCTTCATTCTTCAGTACAAGAGTAGGTGGTAAAGCAGTGGAATCATGAGGCATTTCATTCAGCACATTTTGAAATAAGTGTAAATATCTGTCCCAATGCTGATGCTTTCTGTGACAATAAAGTCTGCAAAGCTTATTGATTTCTTTCATAATCCGTTCAGACGGGTTACAATGTGGTGAATACAATGAAATAAAAACAGGTTTGATTTTATGATTCCGAAGCATGCGTGACCAAACAGCAGATCTGAATTGCGGTCCGTTATCTGAAATGACTTTACTAACGTGTCCAACTTCACGTAAGAAATTTTTAACAAAGGCGTTGGATACAGACCGTCCAGTGGCTTTACGTAACGGAGTGAAAGAAACAAATTTTGAAGTAAGTTCAACAGCGACTAGAACGTACGAAAATCCATTCGATGTTCTGACAAGGGGTCCCAGGAGATCAACAGCAGCAAATTCTTTTAATTTAGAAGGAATGATAGGAAACAGCGGAGCACGATGCGAGACAGTAGATGGTTTCGCCTTTTGACAAAGTTTACAAATAGACAAGACTCTTCGAATTCTCTTTTCCATATTGTTAAAATAACAAGTCGTTCGAAGAATATGGTAACATTTTCGTGGACCAAAATGTGCGTAGCTGAAATGAATGTACCAAATGAGCTTATTAACAAAATCGTCTGGAATGCAAAGTACCCATAGCTTGTCATCAACAGTGCAGCGTTTGAAGAGTATGTTGTTTCTAACTAGGTAATAATGCCGAATCTGAGTGTGTGTCTTTTCATGCCATTTACCTTTGATGTCTTTCCAAATCGGATCTTTATCTTGTTCATGAGCAATGTCCTTTAAAGATGTGGTGATGAAGTTTTCAAAGGCGACTTTCTGAATGTAAAGAATACTGAAATTTTTCTCGAGGTTGCCTTCTGTGTTACTTTTCTCAAGCCCAGCCGGTGCGCGTGACAGCGCGTCCGCAACAATGTTCTCCCTGCCGGGAATGTAGACTATTGTGAAGCGGAATTCTTGCAGAAACAATGCCCAACGTTTTAGCCTGTCATGATTTAATTTTGAAGACATAAGAAATTGTAATGCACGATGATCACTGTATACTTTTACGTGCTTACCAGAAAGAAAGAAACGGAATTTGTTAAATGCCCAAACGATAGCTAAAGCTTCTAATTCAGTAACGGAATAATTTTTTTCAGATTTTGTTAGCACTCGGCTAGCAAAAGCAATGGTTTTCTGAACAGTAATGTCATCTTCTATGGCTTCTTGAAATAAATGGGCACCAAGACCAACTTTGGAAGAATCAGTGCTAAGGCAGAAATCTTGTGACAGATCTGGATGAGCTAGTATTGGCGCGTGAAGTAACGCTTCTTTCAAAGAATTGAATTCCAACTGTGCTTGTTCGTCCCAGTTCCAAATAGTATTTTTTCCAGTGAGAGAACAAAGTTTTGGTGTAACTAGAATTTGCATATTCAGAAAACGACGGTAAAAATTTACGAGACCTAGAAAACTGCGGACTTGTCTTTTTGTGGATGGAACTGGAATGGCTCTGATTGCTTCTAACTTTTCAGGATCCGGCTGAATGCCTTCAGAAGAAATGATATGTCCCAAAAACTTCACCTTTGACCTACCGAATTCTGACTTTTCCAAGTTAACTGTAATTCCAGATTCTGCAAAAATACGTAACAAACTGTTGAGGATGCGGTTATGTTGTTCCCATGAAGCTTCTGCTATTAGAATATCGTCCACATATAAAGTGATGTGACGTTTTAAGAACTCAGGTAATATGGAATTTAACCCACGAATGAATGCTGCTGAAGAAATGTTCAAACCAAAAGGAAGTTTCCGAAACTGATAACAAACGCCGAAACAAAGGAAAGCTGTGTATTTTCTGCATTCTGGATGAAGTTCGATCTGATAAAAGCTGGATCTGAGATCAATGGAAGACATCACTTTTACACCATTAAAATTTTGAAGAAGTTCTTCCATCGTCTGCGGCCTGTCTGTTTCAGGAATAATGATAGTATTGATTTGTCTCGAATCTAAGACAAGTCTGATCGATCCATTTTTCTTCTCAACAACATGTAACGGATTGTTGTATGAGCTTGCTGCAGGCTCAATAATGCCCTCGTCAAGCATAGATTGTATTTCTGTTCTAACACGGTCCCTATAATGTGCTGGAATTACGTATGGTCTAACACAAAATTTAGTATGTTCACGAACACGAAATTGGTATTGAAATCCCTTGATTGTTCCTGTTTTGTGAGTAAAAACTGTGGAATGTGCTTGTAAAATCTCAAAAAGGTCCTGCCTATCAGTGTCATTACAATTCTCAATTGTTTGAATTTTATTCTGAATTAACTCATTAATTTCAAATATGCCGTCGATATCATCCCTTTCAGTACTTGCAGAGTGATTGTTGGTGTCTACTTCCGTAGAAAATTCCGAACTGTTGTCTAACAGAACATAAAGCCGATTAATTTCCTCATCATGGTTTGAGAGCCAGTCTTCAAATTTCAAAGCTATTGACTTACCTTCTTTCTCTAAACTTATTTCAGCATCGTGAAAGCTTAAGATTGCTTTATATTCATTCAAAAAGTCTACTCCCAGTATAATTTCCGTCGACAATAATGGAACAATAAGGAAGTTCATAGAGAAGCTATGGCTTTGACAAAAGAATTCTAAGTTGGTTTGTTGGCGTACATCTACACTTTTTCCAAAGATTGCACCTTGTAATTTAATCTTACGTAACGGAAGTGTGGGGCAATCGTTCGCTTTGTTGCATTTGCTAAAAGCTGTTTCGCTAATTACTGAAATGGGACTGCCAGAGTCAAGTACTGCCGTAAATTTTACGTCATTTACAGTAATGTGAATCACAGGATATGTAATGGTGTTACGTGTTACGTCGTGTTCCTGGAGTAAGATGTCCCTAATGTCTTCCATTTTTACGTAATTACTAGCTACGGCAGCTGCGTCATCAGTTTCATAAGTACGTCTTGTGGCTGCCAGTGGTGTGAGTCATCGCCTATTGTCTCTTTGTTGGCGCGCGTCGTTATTGGGATTTGGAGACCTAACTTCTACAAATTCATCGTGACGAGAGTGCTCTGCTCTGTTTAAATCTCGCCAGTTCTGATGCAATTCAGGTCTGTCGTTACGATCATATCGTCTGTCGTCATGTCGGTAGTTTCCATAGTTTCTTTCTTGTCGGTCACATGGTGGAGAATTTCTCCTTGAATCGTAACTACGCGCTGGACCGTGGCGTCTAAAGTTATTCTGTCTCCCTTGATAATAGTTATTTTGGTTCCCATATTGTCTGTTTCTCTGATTGTCTCTGTGATAGTCATTACCGCGGAAAGGTGATCTTTCCCTGTAACTATTACTCTGCCAGTGGTTATCATATGGGTGGTGTCTGTTTTGGTCACGATTTACGTTGTAAGAATAGGTTTGTCGTGGCCATTTATTGTTTCTGTCGTCACGGAATTGTGACGGATGTGACCTGTAATGATTGTTTTCCTGTTTTCGCATCCCGCGACTGTCTGTGTCAATTTCCAGTTCTTGTAACAGTCCCTGAAAAGCTTCAATGTCGTCTTTGCAACGTCCTGCTAAAATAATATGTCTCAAATGTTCAGGCAGTTTGATTAAGCAAATGCGGATGAGTTCTGAGGGGCTGTATGGGTTTGACAGGTATTGATTCTTGTGCAACATGTCTTCAAAATATTTCACAAGACAGGAAAATTCAGATTGTTCAAAGTGTTTCATCATCATGATGCTATGTTTTACGCGATCTTGTGTAGCTTGTGACCAATATGCTGAGAGGAACGCATGGTAAAATTCTCCTTCACTGTGACAATCGTGAATGACCGATCGCATTCTTACAGCTGGTTCATTCTCCAAGTAGCCACACATAAATTCTAATCTGTGTTCTAATGACCAGTTGGGAGGAAAACAATGAGAGAATTGATGGAGCCACGCTTGTGGATGAATGTCGTTGGCAGAATTCTTGAATGTTTTGAATTTACGTGTAGTAATGAACAGCTTATAGTCAAAGTCATCATGTCGGCGAGTCACATATCGCTCATTGTTACGTCGTGTCGGCGGTTCCATCTCAAAATTCGGTGCACCTTGCCAATTCCTTTCATAATTACCGAAATGCCCTGTGTTATTATTTTGTGGCTTTTCCGTATTTATATGTCCCTCTTCCCTTATTGGGGCGCGAGTGTCCTCTGAAATACGTAATTCTTGTATTACCTGTGTCAGCTGATCTTGTACTTCCCGCATTTCTCTTTTGTATTGCGTATTAATTTGATTCTGATTTTGTTTGAATTTTCTTATTTGTTCATACTCTTCTGTGTCAGTGAAGGCTACGGGTCTTGTGTCATTCAGATCATCATCTACCTTTGTAGATAAGTTAGTGACCTGATCCGAAAGTTTAGCTACTTTCTCCGATAGTGAACACATTTCCTCAGTGTGTTTTTCTGAACCAAGTTTCAGAGTGTCCATTTGTGTTGAAATCGAATCTACTGTGTTCTTTAAGTTTTCCTGAGTTTTTGCCAGTTGCGTAACCGAATCGGTAGATGCAACTGAGTCAATTTTAGCTTGCAAAGTGTCGTGATTTTCATGAACAATAGTTTGCAGCTCTTTTATGGCTGCTTCGTGATTCTGTAATGCATTTTCATGCCGCGAAAAAATAGGCTGAAAATGCTCACAAATTTGTGTTTTTACGTCATTACAGACTTTTTGACATTTCGATTCAATGTTATGTAACTCAGTAGTTAAATCTTCACGTGTTTGTTCAAGTGTGGTGTCTAACTTCCGAAGATTTTGTTCCATTGTGTCTAACTTTTGCTGTGTTTGTCTCTGGTGTTGTTCCATTGTGTCTAACTTTTGAAGATTTTGTTCCACTGTGTCTAACTTTTTAAGATTTTGTTCCACTGCGTCTAGCTGTTGCTGTGTTTGTCTCTGGTGTTGTTCCATTGTGTCTAACTTTTGAAGATTTTGTTCCATTGTGTCTAACTTTTGAAGATTTTGTCCCATTTGTTGCATTAATTGCAATAATAATGTATTAGTGTCTGGAATCTGTTTCTCTATGCTTTTTGGCAGTGGATTTTCACCGGCAACATTCACATTTTGACAAGCAGAAAATGTGTCTTGACTCATTTGAGAAAACGGTGAGGACGCAAAACCTGAATCTACAGTATTTGCAAAATTGTGTCCTATCATTTCGGATTCCTGAGGCGAGCTGTTGCCGACCGATCGATCGATAATGCATCCCTGTTCACTACCTGTTTGACTGTCTACGCCTTTGTTTGACGCCCGCTCCATTTCCCTATGCACAGTTACCAAATTACTACTTTGAACATTAGTTAACCCATTACAAAGTGGCGCTAACACATTGCTTTCGTCTTCACTGTCGTTTCTCAGTTTACTTTGGAGCCGAGTGTTACGTTTTTCACACGCCATTATTGTGACAATATTTCACACGATAACACAGAAAAGCACAATTTGAATAGCAAAAATAAGAGAACACATTAACATAGCACTGAAAATAATATGTAGTTAATTACAAGCGCAGTTGCGAAATACTTGTTGCAAATCTACATGCATGCCACAACTGTTTTACATTACAACAATGAAAGACTGCAACTACAAAGGAGATTATCTCTACAATTACGCGCTAGCAATAAACAAAATCTACACTAATTACACAAACTACAAGAAAAAAATCAGAAGATTCCAGTGAGGTATCCTAGGCTAAGGGTCGACATATGAAACGTCCCCTTTGAACAATTTGACATATGAAATGTCCACTTAGTATAATTGTACAAGCCTGTGCTTAACCTGACACACAATATTATTTAGCGCAACGCAATCTGACTATCAAAAATCCCTGCAAAAGAATGGCCCTGACAAACATTAAACTATACCTTTCACAAATCACTTACCTCACAAAAATCTTCGCTACTCAAGCTACTGCAAAACGGCGAGCGCCACTACTGCCAGCTAAATAAAAGATACAAACTACGGAAGGCACTAACTACTGATAGTCTTAGCAAATGAAAGATTCTAATAGAGAACAAACAATGTATTTACCTCAAGATTCATAATATATACAGCAGCTCATGACATCAATTTTTACAAATTTCAAACTCCGCCATCTCTGTCCTCACATCCACCACTGCTGGCGGCTCCCCTCCAACTGCCCAGCGCTACGCGCTGTTCGCATCCAGCTATAGCAGTTCATGACAACAATGGCAGGCAACAATGCAAACTAGCCACATACTGCACACAGCACAGCCAGTGATTTTCATACAAAGTGCTATGTAACGTTGCCAATAAAAAACATAAACAGCAAACTTACATAAAGAAAACATAAACAGCCTACTTACAAAATGATCGACTAAGTGCCTTCGCTTAGATTCCCTACAGTGCCTCTCCTGCGCTCGTTACCATATTGGTTGGACCGTAGATGACTGGAAAACCGTGGTCTGGTCTGATGAGTCCCGATTCTAACTGGTATGACCTGATGGTAGAGTTCGAGTGTTGCGTAGACCCCACAAAGCCATGGATTCGAGGTATTAACAAGGTAGTCTGCAGGCTGGTGATACCTCCACAATGGCGTGATCTGTGTTTACATGAAATGGACTGCGTCCTATGCTCCACCTGCGCCGATCATTAACTGTATGAAACGTCCCTTTAGAAAAAAATTTATGAATTACTGTGCTGGTAAACCCCTTACATTATTTGACATTATCTGATTTTCGAACAGCTGAGCAAAACTGAACGTACTCAGACATTTCTCTCTTTACTTATTCTGATCATCACTAAACTGACACACAATATATGTAGCGCAACGCAATCTAACTTTCAATAATCCCTACAAAAGAATGGCCGTGTCCAACAATAACCTATACCTTTCATGAATCACTTACCTCACAAAAATCTTCGTTACTCGAACTACTGCAATACAGCGAGCGTCAATACTGCCAGCTAAATAAGACATTCTAACTACTGAAGGTACTAACTACTGATAGGCATAGTTAGCAAATGAAAGATTTTGATGGAGAACAAACAATGTATTTACCTTAATAATATTCAAAAGTCATCGTATGTATATCAGTTCATGATATACAGTATTACAAATTTACTATTTCGTGATGGACACACGTCCACATCGTCCGCTCTCAAAATTCTGCCATCTCTCTCCCCACATCCACCACTGCTGGCGGCTGACCTCCAACTGCGTAACGCTACATGCTGTTCACATCCAACTGCCCAACACTACAA
This sequence comes from Schistocerca cancellata, assembly GCF_023864275.1. Taxonomy (NCBI): domain Eukaryota; kingdom Metazoa; phylum Arthropoda; class Insecta; order Orthoptera; family Acrididae; genus Schistocerca; species Schistocerca cancellata. The sequence continues at coordinate 405,481,270 of NC_064630.1, forward strand.
TAGCGAATATTCTAACAATGCCAACCAGCCATAGACTGCACACAGCACAGCCAGCGATTTTCATACAGAGCAGAGAGAAATTAAGCGTTTCCGGACACATGTCCACATAACATCTTTTCTTTATTTGTGTTTGAGGAATGTTTCCTGAAAGTTTGGCCGTACCTTTTTGTAACACCCTGTAGAGGCAGCATGGCTCAATATTTCTGCAGGAGACTTCCAACGACTTGCTTAGTGCATGCTACGTCTAGTTGCTGCACTGTTCCTCGCTAAAGCAGGTCGGGCACGATATTGGGAGGTATTCCACGACTATTGTAACCTGAGTTTATATACCATCTGTAGGTGGCAGGTATGAGAACAAAGTTCAGATGTGCTTGCAGATGCTAGCTATTTACAAGATGACTAGAGCGTTTCCTGTTTCCGCGACGCAGAGCATCGTACGGTGCCGACTCAATGAGGGTCTCTTGTTAGGGGCTGGAACGAGGTTTCCTGGGGTCGTCTGGCCGTCAGCGAGAGCTCCTCCATTCTAACAGACGGTGGACCGAGAGCGCAGCCGGCGGCAATGGAGCGCGCATTAATGCAGCGCCGACGCCGAACATCCGAATATCGGGGGCGGCAGCCAGCGCGGCGGCATACTCCAAAGGCAATCGCGGCCGCCATTTACGGCTATGAAGGGAACGAGATGCAACGCGGACGGACGGGCAGTTTAGGGCAGGGTGGGCAGACCGGTGGAAAGCGTCGCGTTTGGCGCCAGCGATGCGTGCGCGCGTACGTGTCGTCGCGACGCGTCGCCCGAGGGATTAGGCGCTGAATAGCGGGCCACCGGCTGCCCGGAGGCGATAATGGCCGGCGGGCTAACTGGCGCGCCAGCGACGGCTCCGCCAGCAGCACTGGCGCCATTCGAGCGCTCACGTCCACCGTGCGTGCCGGATGGGCGACGGCGCGGCGCCGAGCAGCTTGTTGAAAGGGGAGGGGGCGGCTAGCGCAGGGTGGGATGGGGGTGGGGGTGGTGGTGGTGGTGGTGTGGTGGCGCACGCTACTTTACCGTGTGCCGCCGCGATGGTCGCGCCGGGTGCGTTACCGCCCGCACAACAAGGCACAAAACAGCCGCCCGCGCTATAAAAGAGTCGAGTGCGATGCATAAAGCGGGTTAAACAGGACGGAGATAGGTGCGTAACGCCCCCCGCCGACAATGCTGGCGCATCGCATGGCGTTACCGGCCGTCGTGGCTGACGTTGCAAGCAGCCAACGCCACCGGCAGGAACACGCCACTCACCTAGTACAACCGCATCACCCGTACCTACTAAACACGACATTCATTTCTATGTAAAACTTATGTCATCTACATCTACACCTGTACTCTTCAAAACACGCTTTGGTAGTGCTTCCAGATTCTGTTTGCAGAAGACTGGGACTTTGGGACTAGTGGACTGAAAAATCGTCTGGACAAGAATTAGAGTTGAAAAAAGCTGGACAAGAATTAGAGTCGAAAAAAGCTATGTAACATAGTCAGGTGGCGAAGTGATTAGCACACTGGACTCGCATTCAGGAGGACAATGGTTCCAATTCCCACTCGGCCACCCAGTATTAGGTTTTCCATGATTCTTCTAAATCGCCCCAGGAAAATGCCGAGATAATTCTGTGGAAAAGGTTACAGCAGATTTCCCTCCTCATCTTTTCATAAACTGAGTCTGTAATGTGTCTCTATTGGCCACGCTTTTGGTCAGAGATTAAGCTCTAATCATGTCTCCTTCTTTTAAAACTGTGTTAACTTTAAATCACATATGTATCTGTGTGTGTGTGTGTGTGTGTGTGTGTGTGTGTGTGTGTTTTACCACATCTCCTCCTGAACCACCAGATAAATTTTAACCATGTTTGGTACACACACTATTAATTGTTGGGAAAGAAGTACTGTAGGGGTAATAACTGCACAGGTCACATAGAAGTGGCTTGGTTCAAATGGCTCTGAGCACTATGGGACTTAAATTCTGAAGTCATCAGTCCCCTAGAACTTAGAACTACTTAAACCTAACTAACCTAAGGACATCACACACATCCATGCCCGAGGCAGGATTCGAACCTGCGACTGTAGCGGTCGCTCGGCTCCAGACTGTAACGCCTAGAACCGCTCAGCCACTCTGGCCGGCCACAGAAGTGGGAATGAGGGTGAAAAGGTTTGGTAACAACAGCTATCTAGGCTGCTCTGCATGACTGGCGTGTTCTGCAGGTAGTATCAGACTGTGTTTCAGGGGATAATGTGCGTACAGGCAGGGCGGAGGAGAGATGAGAAGGAGGAAATGGAAAATGAGAGGGGGAGGATGAGACAGACAGAGAGAGGGGGAGGAGGAGATGGACAGAGAGAGGTGACATGAGGAGATGGTGAGAGAGGTGGTGAGGGAGAGATGGACACTGAGAGAGGGGAGGAGGAGGGAGAAAGAGACAGGACAGAGGAGGAGATTGGGAAAGGAGGAGATGGAAAGAGGGAGGAGGAGGAGGAGATGGATGGAGAGAGCAGAGAGGAGGAGATTGTACAATACATGTGCTGTATGTATTCACAGGCGGTGTAGGTAAAAGGCTAATTTCCTTGTCGTCTATTATGAACACAGTTGGCTCAGTAGCACAAGTGTAATTGGAAGTATCGTTCTGTAGATCAAAAGTGCCCACAACACAGCAACATCTTAGCAGACTCTGGATTGAAAGTGCATTACGACATCCCAGATCTGAGAATCAACAGACTTCGATCAAGATATCCTCCTCTTGCACCTGCATACAGTTTCACTGTGGTCGCCATACTAATTCCTGAAGGAGAGAATGACTATACAGGCTCCAACAACACTCCCGCTATTACTTTGTATTACTATGACGCCGCAACATATGGCAGACTCTCGATAGACTGAGAAAAGGATACGTAAGGCGTGCAGACTTGCTTCTTAACTGGGGAATGCTGCCCTCACCAGGACGCAGCTGCGCCCTACCGAGGAACACAATCCAACACAACGAGGAAGACTGCAGTGCCGCAAAATACAGACGGCGTTATGAGGAATTGATTAAGGCAAACCCAAATTCTATCAAATACATGCGAGTACTAGATGTTTGCTTTGATAAACTATTGAGTGCTCAGAAATATTGTATGTAACTCAATGTTAAGATGTACTTAGATGCCAGAAGATAAATGAATAAATAACAAGTTTGGGCTGGCAATAAAAAATTTTCGTTAATCTTCAAAAGCAGTCGACAATGTACTAATTGGCACGATAGTAGAAGTAGCGGCCAGTCAATGGTGATAATAAAGCAACAATGGAACCCACGTGGCTGTTTTTGAAACTTCCAGCTTTCTCAGTAATGGCCGTTGATGCATTCAGAGACTCGTTTCTGAACTTCAAGTGCTTCACTATTTCTGAAGTGAATACGCAACATATTTCGAATTGTTAGCAGTGCCAAAAAGACGGTACTTTTGGCATCTCATGTCATACTTACAGGACAGAAAAGCTCGTCGACTCCTCGCGTGCTACTGTCGTCAGCGTTTATGGGTCGTGGTTGAAGGACCGTGAAATTAGGCTTACGTCACAACGTGCTGGACATCCAAGTCTCCTCATCAAAGAACATGGAGGATGGGGACTTGCCTCCTCTGAAAAGCAGGATAAGCGGCGGTCTGTGGCAGATCTGACGACAGTGTACAAAGCTGGTGCAAGTACAAGTGTTTCCCAGCATACTGTTCAGTGCACATTGTTGAACAGCTTTCGTGTTCCCATGTTGCCTCAATGACATAGTCAGTTACTATTGCAACGGGCATGGGATCATCGAGACTGGACCACAGATGATGGAAACGATTCGCCTGGTAGGATGTACCACTTTTCTTGTCACACCAGGTCAATAGTCGTATCCAGTTAAGCCGTTATGCAGGCGAACGGCTACCCCATACCTGCACCGAGCCACGGATGCCCGCCGATTGGAGCAGGACTATGTTATGGAGGACAGTCACCTGCCTTCTGTGGGACCTGTGGGTGTAATCGAAGACACCATGTTACCTGTGGACTACGTGAACACTATTTAGGACCATTTGCGTCACTTAATGTTTCAAGTCTTCCCGAGGGGAAGACATTTTCCAACAGGATATGTGCCGTGGGGCGATGGCATTTTCCAGCAGGACAAGTGCCTGTGTCACAAGGCCAGAATGGTACCACAGTGGAGCATTATCAGCGAACTCACGTTGATGTCTTGGCCACCAAATTAATGTGAACCGGGTCGATGACATTTGAAAACCTATCGGGCACCAGATTCGCGCCCCCAACAGTCCGGCCCGTAATCTACGGAAACTGCTTCACCTATGTGTATAAATCTGATGTCACATACCTCCGATAACCTACTAAGGACTTTTAAAATCCATGCCAAGCAGAATCGCTGCTCTATTGCGATCCACAGATGAACCAACACGCCTTAAACAGGTAGTCATAATACACTATTAGCCATTAAAATTGCTGCACCAAGAAGAAACGCAGATGATAAACGGGTATTCATTGGACAAATATATTATACTAGAACTGACATGTGATTACATTTTCACGCAGTTTGGCTGCATAGATCCTGAGAAATCAGTACACAGAACAACCACCTCTGGCCGTAATAGCGGCCTTGATACGCCTGGGCATTGAGTCAAACAGAGCTTGGATGGCGGGTACAGGTACAGCTGCCCACGCAGCTTCAACACGATACCACAGTTCATCAAGAGTAGTCACTGGAGTATTGTGACGAGCCAGTTGCTCGGCCACCATTGACCAAACGTTTTCAGTTGGTAAGAGATCTGGAGAATGTACTGGCCAGGGCAGCAGTCGAACATTTTCTGTATCCAGAAAGGCCCGTACAGGACCTGCAACATGCGGTCGTGTATTATCCTGCTGAAATGTAGGCTTTCGCAGGGATCGAATGAAAGGTAGAGCCACGGGTCGTAACATATATGAAATTAACGTCCACTGTTCAAAGTGCCGTCAATGCGAACAAGAGGTGATCGAGACGTGTAACCAATGGCACCCCATACCATCACGCCAGGTGATACGCCAGAATGGCGATGACGAATACACGCTTCCAATGTGCGTTCACCGCGATATCGCCAAACAAGGTTTCGATCATCATGATGCTGGATTCGTCCGAAAAAATGACGTTTTGCCATTCGTGCACCCAGGTTCGACGTTGAGTACACCATCACAGGCGCTCCTGTCTGTGATGCAGAGTCAAGGGCAACCGCAGCCATGGCCTCCGAGCTGATAGTCCATGCTCAGCAAACGTCGTCGAACTGTTCGTGCAGATGGTTGTCGTCTTGCAAACGTCCCCATCTGTTGACTCAGGGATCGAGACGTGGCTGCACGATCCGTTACAGCCATGCGGATAAGATGCCTGTCATCTCGACTGCTAGTCATACGAGGCCGTTGGGACCCAGCACGGCGTTCCATATTACCCTCCTGAACCCACCGATTCCATATTCTGCTAACAGTCATTGGATCTCGACCAACGCGAGCAGCAATGTCGCGATACGATAAGCCGCATTCGTGATAGGCTACAATCCGACCTTTACCAAAGTCGGAAACGTGATGGTACGCATTTCTCCTCCTTACACGAGTCATCACAACAACTTTTCACCAGGCAACGCCGGTCAACTGCTGTTTGTGTATGAGAAATCAGTTGGAAACGTTCCTCATGTCAGCACGTTGTAGGTGTCGCCACGGGCGCCAACCTTGTGTGAATTCTCTGAAAAGATAATCATTTGCATATTACAGCACCTTCTTCCTGTCTGTTAAATTTCGCGTCTCTAGTACGTCATCTTCGTGGTGTAGCAATTTTAATGTCCAGTAGTGTATTTCCGATCAGTATATTTGCTCATTTTCAGTCGTTTGAAGTAATTTTAAACATCTTCTGCAGATATTTTGTTCCTCGAGTGCGTCCATTTTTGTGCCCTTTTTTCAATAAATTTTCGGTATTACGGTTTTAATAGCACAATTCGTTTCGGCACAGAGGATTACGAAGCGGATAAACCGATCCTGAGGAGCTAAGTGTTCTCTGCCGTGCACCGTAGCTATCAGACTAATGAGATAGACGCAGATGTAAAAGACAGCTTTTTTAGTTTACTGTTTCCCGAGTCTGAACATATTCAGATGTGCTCAGCGCAACTCATTAAAGTTATCACATTTTGCAAGGTAAGCTTCACAGACGGCAAACATTAATCGGTTTGCCTCGCGATAACTTGCTACCGTTATCGCACGCTGTCCGCAGCCGATCACGTCAGCGCAGAACAATGTGCTATGGGGGTTCAGATAACGCCTTAGAGGCCGCGCCGGCGCCACATCATGTTTGGACTGCAGCGTCGGCAAACAGCCGGTGTCTGTAGCACGTGACACAGATGCCTTTATCATTGTTTCTCCGAGATATAGTCTGGCTCCGCCACCGGATACACGCGTCCGGAAAGGAATGTGTCTCAGATTTCTGACACGGAACGTGGGTCGAGCTGGTAGCGTAAAAATCACATGGTAAAATCAGCGGCTCACTTATTAGCAAGTTTTAGTAATTAAAACCCCAGTATGTTGACCACTAATGCAACAATCCTCCTGAGGAGACTTTCTTCTATTTCGTCTCCTTTCGGGTCACACGTTGCGGCAGATGGTGGAAAGGGTGCAAGTCTCAAGAATTCGTGCTTCAAATCTCTCAGTTTCCTACCAAAATGGGGAGGTGCATACCATTAAGGTATGGCTTCCTAATTCAGGGAGGAGGTCCCCCAATCTCTGATGCCTGTGGCGTACGAATCACTGTAATCCACTTCTTATTTAAGTGCATTTAATATTCGGACAAGAGGGCAGCGGCTAATGTAAATGGAAACCTGCTCTCTATTGTAGCTGCTAATGAGACAACTAAGCCCGTACAATTCTGTGCATTTTTCGGACTCCAAACTGAGGTCTTATGTTGGAGGTTTTAGTTTATGGCACAGTGGCTGGATCATCTCCTTTCGTCTACCTGTCAGCCAGGCATATATATTTACCACGATTTTAATCACTTTTTTGTTGTGTTTCTCTATTTCCAGCTAATATTTTATGAACTAGCGTAGGAAGTAGTTCACACACTCACTCACTCTCTCTCTCTCTCTCTCTCTCTCTCTCTCTATCTCTGTCTCTGTCTCTCTCTCTGAGTGTAGCCCCAGTTGCCTGACACTGCAGTCATGTGTTCGTAAGTTGCGCTTGCGTGAGTGTGTATTTGTGTGTTTGCCATCTAATTTTGACGAAGGCGTTACTGACCGAAAGCTATATTTGTGACAGTATTTTTGTTGTGCCCATCTGCGACTCAGCATCTCCGCTACATGGTGAGAAGCAACTTTCCTTTTCACAATATCTTACATTCAATCCTGGATTTTCCATCGTCTCTCATATTTTAGTAGCAGTTACAACCCTATAATAATAACAATAATCGTCATCATCAATATCATCATCATCTTCTTCTTCTTCTTCCTCAACATCATAAGGCGAGGCATGCAGTGAAGCTGCATACTCATCCCTAACTTCAATCAGTGACATTATATTTGCTTCCGGACTTCTTCGATGCCATAGGAACTGCCCACGGAGTAATGTATCACGACAAAATAACACAATACAGTAGTAAAGAAGCCTGACAGGGTTCAGGGCACGTACCGACGAGTACGAACTGTCATTTTTCCCGCGGTTCACACACGCATGAAACATTACATGAAGTCGTTAATATTTACACGAGCTACCTTCCACCGTTCACTGTACAATGGGTTCCTGTGCGGCTGATCCCGTCGGAGGCTCGAGTCGTGCCTCGGGCATGGGTGTGTGTGTTTGTCCTTAGGATAATTTAGGTTAAGTAGTGTGTAAGCGTAGGGACTGATGACCTTAGCAGTTAAGTCCCGTAAGATTTCACACACTTTTTTTTTTTTTTTTTTTTTTTTGTACAATGGTTTCCGGAGTATACTGATAGAAGTGTAAAGCACAGCTGATGATGACAGATTGCTGGAGAGAAACGCTATTCTAATTTATTTAATCATATACAGTTGTTAAAAACAGCGTCCTGTCATAATTAATGGCTGGTGGTTTCGGTATCGACGGCGCTGGATGTCGGCGGGAGATAAGGCAGCGTTCCACGAGCCGGCTGGATAGCGAGATGTTGGTGGCGAGCAGTCGTTACGGGCCCCACGCACTAGCCGCCCTTCTTTTTCGCCGCGGTGCGCAGCGCTGCGTGTCGAGACGCGATCAATGATTGTTTCGCACACAATATGGCGGCGGGCGAGCACGGCGGACCATACTCTGGCTGTCCCTTCGGCTTCGATGCTGCCTCCCTCCCAGACCGACACCGGAAACACGTTACGCGTCCGACATGGGCCCTTCCGGAGCTACGAGTAAGCTTTCACCAGACTCGATTTTCATGGAAATTACGTCCCTTTCGGAGTACGCCGATTAAATAGCTCCATTTCTAGCTACCACATACAATAGCTGGCTCGACGAAAGAGCCGCATCTAACAACTGGAAAGTTGCACACCTCACACCGATCCATACACGAGAGGAAACAAGAGCGGTGTTCAATAAGTAATGCAACTATTTTTCTCGGTCAATTTCGGTTGAAAAAACGTGTAAAATCTTGTGATACATCGTCAAATATTCCTGCTTCAGACTCTGTAGTTTCATGAAGTTACGATGGGGGGCGACGATTTATGTAGCCTTAAAAAAAAAAAGTGTGTGAAATCTTATGGGACGTTAACTGCTAAGGTCATCAATCCCTAAGCTTACACACTACTTAACCTAAATTATATTAAGGACAAACACACACACCGATACCCGAGGAAGGACTCGAACCTCCACCGGGACCAGCCGCACAGTCCATGACTGCAGCGCATAAGACCGCTCGGCTAATCCCGCGCGGCTTACGTAGTCTTCAAAATTGTGAATGTAATAGAGGTTTGTTCTAAGCAGAGAGCTGTCACTGAATTTCTTTTGGCGGTAAACCACTGCATTGCAGATACTCATAGACGCTTGCAGAATGTCTACGGAGACCTAGCAATGAACGTAATCAACTTGCGTCGTTGAACGAGACGTCTGTCATCATCTGAACAGTGTCACGCAAACGTGTCCGATCTCCCGCGTACCGGCCGACGGCACACAGTTGTGACTCCTGTGGAGTGGCCGAGCGGTTCTAGGCGCTACAGTCTGGAACCGCGCGACCGCTACGGTCGCAGGTTCGAATCCTTCCTCGGGCATGAATGTGTGTGCTGTCCTTAGGTTAGTTAGGTTTAAGTAGTTCTAAGTTCTAGGGGACTGATGACCCCAGAAGTTAAGTCCCATAGGGCTTAGAGCTATTTGAACCATTTTGTGACTCCTGCAATGTTGCAACGTGTGGACACATTCATTCGAAGTGATCGACAGATCACAATCAAACACCTCGCTGGATTTCTGTCTTGGTAGTGTGACACACACGGACACCATTTGAGATACTCAACTGTGTGTGCCTGCTGAGGTCCTCGCCGCCTAACAGAGGAGGAGAAAGAGCAACGAAGAACCATCTGTGGGGAATTGCTTGCGCGTTACGAGGCTTCTTTGTCGGACATCTTTACAGGCGATGAAACATGGGTTCATCACTTATGACCGGAAACAAAACGCCAATCCACGGAGGGGCGCCGCACCATCTCTCCTCTGAAGTAAATTTTCAGTCTCACCCTCAGCTGGTAAAGTCATGATGACAGTCTTCCGGAATGCTGAAGGGATCATTGTGTTTGATTTCCTCCTTCTCGGTGCAACAATCAACTCTGAAGTATATGGTGCTGCGCTAAGGAAACTGAAGAAAAAACTTCAGCCTTCTTGTCGCCACAAAAATTCAAACAAACTTCTCCTCCTCCATGACAGCGCGAGGTCTCACACAAGCCTGCGTACCCAAGAGGAGCTCACTAAACTTCACTGGACTGTTCTTGCTCAGCCAACCTACAGCCGGGATCTCGCACCTTCCGACTTCCGTCTGTTTGGCCAATGAAGGCTGCACTCCGCTGGAAGCAATACGTGGATGATGGGGAGGTTACTGATGCAGCAAGACGTTGGCTGCGACTTCGACCAGTAGAGTGGTACCACGCAAGCATGCAGGCCCTTCCAGGGCAGGGAATAATATGGTATATTGGAGTAAAACCAACCGGCTTTCAGAAAAAAATGTAATGCATAACTTATTGAGCGCCCCTCGTAACCCCCTGAGCTATAGTCCGATATCTATCATGAAACACCTCCAAGATAACAATCTATTGACACATAAGCCGGCCTTTGTGGCTGAGCTGTTCTAGGCGCTTCAGCCCGGAACCGTGCTGCTGCTATGGTCGCACGTTCGAATCCTGCCTCGGGCATGGATGTGTGGTGATGTCCTTAGGTTAGTTAGGTTTAAGTAGTTCTAAGTTCTGGGGGATTGATGACCTCAGACGTTAAGTCCCATAGTGGCTCTGAGCACTATGGGACTTAACATCTACGGTCATCAGTGCCCTAGAACTTAGAACTACTTGAACCTAACTAACCTAACGACAGCACACAACATCCAGTCATCACGAGGCATAAGTCCCATAGTGCTCAGAGCCATTTGAACCATTTGATTCAGAAAATATCGTTCTTGTGAAACACAAATGGCTCTTTATTCGAAGTACTCAGTGCTATTGAAGGGGGATCTCAATCTGAATCCATATTTCTAGATTTCCACAAGGCTTTTGACATTGTTCTTCACAAGTGGCTTCCAGTAGAATTTCGTGGCTATGGAGTATCCTCTCAGCTGAGCTACTGGATTCCTAATTTCCCTTCATACAGGTCATAGTTCATAGTAAGGTGAAGAATTAATGTCTGGTGTTCTGAAAGGAGGTTCTTCGCTGTTCTGAAGCTATGTAAACGACTTAGGAGACAATCTGAGAAGCTCTGTTAGACTGTGTGCAGATGATGTGTCGTTTACCGTCTAGTAAAGTGATCAGTAGATAAAACGAGTTGCACAATAATGTAGGCAAGAACTGTATGGTGCGAATAGTGGCAGTTGTCCCTAAACGATAGAAGATTTATTATTCTCCATATGTGATCTGAAAAGATCCGTTACATTTCGGGTACACGACAAATAACAAATATTTAAAGAGTGTAGATTCAAGTAAATAGTTAGGAATTAAAATTACAAATAATTTAAATGGGAACCATCACACAGAAAATGTTGGGATGAAGGCGAACTCTAGACTGTGTTTTATTGGGCGAACATTTAAAAGATGCGACAAATCTACGAGAGAAATTGCTTATATCCTCTGTTATCAAAACTGTTGTTTTCAAAATATATGGCTTTCTCCCTCTGACTTAATTGTATTCAATAATCTTTTTGGTCCAGTTTCATATTTGCAGTCCATGGAAACCTATTCATTGTTTTTTCCATAGAGTACTACAGGAGTCAATATGACGTGAAGCAACATTTTGTATTGTTTCTTGAAAGATAACTTTTACGAAAATTGAGTGATGTGTCTTGCACCGAAACCAGCTGTAAAGTATGGTTTTATGTTAGTTTATTAAGATACTGCCAACAGATCCCGTGTAATTTACTTTAAATCTTTATGACCCCTGTGTTACTTAGTGAAAGTAAACAATCCTGCCGCACGGCTGCCCCCGTCGAAGGTTCGAGTCGTCCCTGGGGCATGGGTGTGTGTGTTGTCGTTAGCGTAAGTTAGTTTAAGTTAGATTAAGTAGTGTGTAAGCCTAGGGACCGATGACCTTAGCAGTTTGGTCCCACAGAAACTTACCACAAATTTCCAAAGCAATCCAGGTAGTAAGAGGGCTACGCAAGTTTTGATAATGTTTTGACTCATCAGTGTATACGGAAACCATCAAAAAAAAATACGCAGGCGTTTGTATACTTAATAACAACACCACAACCGGAACCAGTAACAAGTCAAGGATTCTGTTTCTCGATAGTGTGTGTGCACGCCGCGTTTTCAGCAGCCACTGCACTGCGGCACACGCCAGTATAGCAGAGTGTTAAGACGGCCCCACGTTTACGACTCACCGCGGAGTCGCCAGATGCCGCCCGGTTCTCCCAGAGGACGACCACACACACAAACACAAACACAAACACACAGAGACACACACACACACACACAGATGGAGGGAGGGTAGCGAGGGAGAGAGAGAGAGAGAGAGAGACCATCCCGCACCTCTTCGGCGCCCCAGGACGTAAATAAGACTATGCGGTTGCTTTGGGTCTTCCGCTTTTTCTCCCTCCGCTTCCACTGCGCTACCGCCGTCTGGATAGTGCCGCATATTTGCATTGTCATCCGCATGCGGCGAGCCATAAGTATTTACTGCCCGCGAAATATCTAACGGCGCATACGTTCCCCAGACCAACGGCGTCTGCCCTGTGACCGTTCCGCAGTACCGATCCGTGACACCAGCCTGCCACAGCGCGTTTCATCGGTTCCGGGTGCTCCCACGCGGTGTGCTTACGACTTCAAAACAATCGTCGTAAAGGGGATTAATTTTGCCGTGTTGGACGAACGAGGTCACGCCCGAATTAATCTTTCAGTTTTCAACAGCAGAGTGTACGTCGTTCTGAAACTTGGTACGACAGATTAAAATTGTGTGATGGACTGGTACTGGAACCCGACGTCTTGGCCATCGCTGTCAGTGCTCTCAACATTGCAGACGCTACTGAGGAGTGAAAGGTTTATTTTGAAAACAGCCCCTCGGCTGTGAATTAGTCACCTATACGCGATAACCTGTCTTCTGGGAGTGCTTGCCCATAGAGGTGCACAGGAGAGCTTGGGTGAATTTTTGGAAGCAGGAGAGATTTACCGACAAAGGTGAAGCTGCGAGTCGTGCAGTGATGGTTAAGTAGACAGTATTACCTAAGAAAGGGGAAAAGGTCTTGGTTCAGTCCTCGTCTCTCTGTCTTAATTTGCAAGGGATTTATAACTAGACCCTCGTGGAGACGGTGGAATTTTGTTAAAACTGGGTTATATCGCTTCTGATAGTGTTCTCGCACTACTGGATCACTGGAAACTCGACTCACATATCGTCGACAGACGTCACGAAAATTGTCCGCTTGCGTCTGCGAAGATTAAATGATTTGAGACAGATTCTGTAGGACGCCTAACTCGCTTTGAACTCTGCTAAAATGATATAGCTTCGCTTTCTCGATAACGGTTGAAAGAGTGAGTCGGACATCAAACGCTTATCCTTTAAAAACAGATGGTTAGGTAAAGAAAACATAAAAGATTTGCAGAGAATCTTTGACGAGCATCTGAAGTGCAGACGTTAACTCATTACATCAAGCGGAAAAAAAAACTCTTGCCTATTCGGTTTTAAACATTTCCCATCAGTGTTATATCAATGATGCAACTGAATGAAGGCAATACCTATTGTGTCAAGACACGCTTCTTCGCCTTAGTTTCTTAAAGTATAATGAGAGAAACAGATACACTAGCTGATCAAAAGCCTTCGTACGCCTACTAGTGGCCATTGGTATAGGAATACGCCCACACTTCGCCTTTATGACGGCTTGAATTCCACTGCGGACACTTTGAATGAGGTGACTAAATGTCTGTGGAGGAACGCCAGCTCACTCTTCCTCAAGAGCTGAAACCAGAGAAAACTGGTTCAAATGGCTCTGAGCACTATGGGACTTAACGTCTGAGGTCATCAGTCCCCTAGACCTTAGAACTACGTAAACCTAACTATCCTAAGGACATCACACACATCCATGCCCGAGGCAGGATTCGAACCTGCGACCGTAGTAGTCGCGCAGTTCCGGGCAGAAGCGCCTAGAACCGTTTGGCCACCGAGGCCGGCGAAACCAGAGATGACAGTTGATGTTGGACGCTAGCATCTGGAGAGGAGTAGACGTTCTAAGTCTTCTCAAAGATGTTCCATTTGGGTCGGGACAGGACTCTCGTTAGGCCAGTCTATTGCAGGAATGTTATGGTCTACACAACATTCGTGCTTTATGACTAGGTGCATCATCATCCTGATACAAACAATAATCGTCTCCGAACTGTTACTATAATGTGTACAGTACATAACGCTACAAAATGTGTTTGTATTCTTTCGCGTTCAGCGTATTCATAAGTGCAGTAAAAAGACCACATCCCAGCCACGAAAAACCCCCTCATACCGTAACACCACCTCTTCCTTACTACACTGTTGGCACTTCACGTGATTCCAGGTGACGTTCTCCAGCCATTCACCAATTCATGAAACCCAGACACTTCCAACGGTTTCCCACAGTAGTGCGATTCATCACATTACATCACTTGTTTCCAGCCATGCTCTGTCCGGTGGCGCATTAACTACAAAAATGTGTGGCTTATGAAGAATTGCTCGACCGACGTTGCCACATTTTTTTAACTCCTTATGCACAACCACTGCTGTGTTTGTTTCTTCGCTTCTCCGTTTCAAAACCATATCATCAACAGTCGATTTAGCAGCTTTAGAACGGCTGAATTTCCCTGATGGATTTGTTATGCAGTGAGACCAAGAGAATTTACTGACATCTGCTGACCGACCATTCTGCTGTTAGTGCATCTCTACTGACACAATACACACCGCCTCCCTTTAAAGTGGTGGCTATGACCTTCGTGACATTACACATGGGCGTCCGGACATTTTGGTACATATATTGTGTTCGAACATTATGAATTGGTTCAAATGGTTCAAATGGCTCTCAGCACTATGGGACTTAACATCTGAGGTCATCAGTCCCCTAGAACTTAGAACTACTTAAACCTAACTAACCTCAGGACATCACACATATCCATGGCAGAGGCAGGATTCGAACCTGCGACCGTAGCGGTCGCGCGGTTCCAGACTGAAGCGCCTAGAAACGCTCGGCCACCAGCGGCCGGCCATTATGTATTGGTTGTTTGTTTGTGGGAGGAGACCAGACAGCGAGGTGATCGGTCTCATCGGATTAGGGAAGGACGGGGAAGGAAGTCGGCCGTGCCCTTTCAAAGGAACCATCCCGGCATTTGCCCGGAGTGATTTAGGGAACTCACGGAAAACCTAAATCAAGATGGCGGGACACGGGTTTGAACCGTCGTCCTCCCGAATGCGAGTCCACATTGTGAATTACCTCGGCCAAAACGGCCTATTTACACGCAGTGAACAAGGATTTAGGAAACATCGTTTTTGTGAAAGACAACTAGCCCTTTACTCACACGAAGTATTGAATGTTATTGACACAGGATTTAAAATTAATTCCGTATTTCTAGATTCCAAAAGTTTTTGGCGCCGTACCTCATAAGCCGCTTGTATTGAAATTGCGTGGTTACGGAATATCGTCTCTGTTATGTGACTAGATTGGTGACGTCACAGTTCGTAATGACTGACGGAAAGTCCATACATGTGCATTGTGCATTCCGACAGACGTGGGCGATTCCAGCTGGACCATGTGACACCCCACTCGTCCAGAACTGGTACAGAGTGGCTCCGGGAACTCTTTCCTGAGTTTAAACACTTCCGCTGGCCACCAAACTCCCCACACATGATCATTATTGAGCATATCTGGGATGCCTTGCAACGTACTGTTCAGAAGCGATCTCCATACTCTTGTACTCTTACGGATTCATGTTGTTAATTCCCTCCAGCTCTACTTCAGACATCGTTCGAGTCCATGCCACGTAGTGTTGCAGCACTTCCGCGTGCTCACGGGGGCCCTACACGATATTAGGCAGGTGTATCAATTTCTTTGGCTCTTCAGTGTATATCAATGTGACCGTTTATAATAAGTGTTTGCCTGTCAAGTACTCGTACAGCAACAAGTCTTTCCGCCCAAGTACGAGTTATGCGTCACATGTGTGTCAACTGCCAGTCTCTGCCCCAAGCGCCAGTTACCTGCCCATCTTTCTCGGGGAACACTGAACGTACGCAAATTGTTGTGATCAGAGACTCTTTCCCAGCTTAATTTAAACCCACTGATCAACAAGACGAGCTAGTCCGGTGCAGACTCTCCGCGCCGGGCCGGAGTAACTTTATATGGGGAAGCAATTTTCTGGTGGTTTCGCCGACAGGGGCGGATCCGCCTTGTAATACCTCATAACGCGCCGTAAGACTGTCCTGCACGGCACGTGGGAAGCTGCCAGCCGCAGCTTTTGTGGAAGCCCTCTGTGGGGATTTGGGTTGCGCAAAGCGCGTCTAAGCCGCCTGCCGATGAGGTGTACCTACCCACGGCGGCGCCCGTCTGCTAGCTGCGCACGCAGTCGCCGCTCTTACAGCCTCGAAAGTAGTTCCCAACTGGCAGGAGGGCCGCCATTCATCCCTCTACAATCGTCCTAGGCGCAACGATGCTTCCACTGCTAATGACTTGGTGCAAGTCAGTACTATAGACCGCAACTTGCAGTAGAAGAGTATTTAACGTTTGCGTACCACAGGTGGTTACGAAAATATACAAGGAGAACTTTATGTAACTGACTTACGAAAAACACCGAATATTTCCTAGAACCTGAATACTGTGCCCAAACAATTAGCCGTACACGCTTCTGCCGATAGGCACCTCTTTTGTCTTAACATCTGAGGTCATCAGTCCCCTAGAACTTAGAACTACTTAAACCTAACTAACCTAAGGACATCATCACACACATCCATGCCCGAGGCAGGATTCGAACCTGCGACCGTAGCGGTCGCGCGGTTCCGGACTGAAGCGCCTAGAACCGCTCGTCCACAACGGCCGGCTATTTTGTCTTTCATCAGCCAGTCTGCCACGTGACGTCATTGTGGGTGCAAAATCACTGGATATACCGAGCTGAACAATCTGCCATTTTGCATACCAGTTTTGTATGCTTCGCGTGGCGTAGGAAAGTGAATCAGCGAAGTGTGTTAATTTTATTGTTCCTCAGCTTCATATTGGGTGTGCGGCTGCGAAATGCTCAAATAATAGCAGACGTGGTCGGTGTAAGTTTTATCGGTTTCCCTCAGATACAGTTCAGCGTAAAAGATGGCTGGTAAATCCAAGGCGCAAAGATTGAACTCCAAAATCGAGCAACGACCTGTGCAATCTAAGTATACGAAAGAATTTTCTTTTTGTTTTAGAAATAGATGTGCTCACAGAGCGTGAAATTATATACGAAAGAAGTGTGATTATTTCAATCTTGGTGCGGATTATGATTACACAACACGAACACGACGTAACATTGAAAGTTTAAAGTAAGCTACTTTCCCTGATGCATGCGACGTGCGAGATTCAACACATATGGAACTAGAATAATTAAAATATCCTGAGTTGTTTTCTTGTTATGTTCTTTTATTTACAAAATTCTATCAAAAAAATGAGTGTTTTAAAAGAAAAGGATAGAATGCTCCACAATACAATTTCAGTAATAATTCTAGTTCAGTGTATGTAGAAAGGTGCATTCACTAATTATGGAAAACTGTAAGTTAGTGTCTAAAAAGTTTCCAAGATAATAGGTCACAAAATTCGATAATTTAACATTGGTGAAATAGGACATACAATGCCCCTTAACAGTAGCAGCCAGTTCATTAGGGAAGCAGGAAAAAAACGATACGTTGCCCTTCCTCGACGTCCTTGTCCACCGCAAATGAAGTGGATGCCTTGGCCACAGCGTCTACAGAAAACCTTCGACGACCGATCTATACTTGCACGTCATTAGCCATCATCACCCGGCACGGAAGCATACTGCGTTATACAAGCACTGCTACATAATACATGAACGATTTCAGACACCGATAACTTGCCCCATGAGCTGAGCCACCCAAGCAAAGACTCCAGGAACAATGGCTACAGCGTTCACCAAATATATTAAATGATATCAAGCAAGAATCACAATAAGACCAAAGACGAGAAGCAGGAAAAGCAGCTTGCTTTTTTTTTCCGTCCCACGGCTCCGTCTCGAGCAATGTAAACCGTCTGCTGCAAAGACTCAAAATAAAGTAGATATTCAGCCCTCCGACAAAAATCCGGCGATTAAGAGTCCAGCTGAAGACGTTGCAGACCTCAGTACTCTTGAGATGAACGAGATGTCTTCCGAGTGCGAGCGATCTTACATCGGAGGAACAGAATGCACCGTAGAACAACGCAGGAAGGGAAATGAGAGGTTTTATCACCTACGTTAACCCGAAAAATCCGCTAAAACTGAGCACGCTCTAGAAAACGGTCACCGGATCAGATTCGACGAAACTTCTGTCGTGGTTGGCACTAACGGCTTCTGGGACTGTGTAACTAGAGAAACCATCGAAATAAAAGTCGCCAATAACACCCTTAATGAAGACGGCGACCTGCAGTGGAATCGTGCGATCGCAAGGTTGGAGCGAACGCACGGAACGCGGGAGTCAAACTATGCATACACATGGCGATGGAGTGAGCACCTGTGGCATCACAGCCGACATCTAAAGTATATAAGGCCACACCAGCAGCCCATCAGCCGTCATTTCACTTGACAACGGCCAAAGAGTGCCAGCTCGTAAGCTCGTGACATTTTAATTATTGCATTGGTGCGTAAGTTCGTAAAGTTTCTCTATTAGTGTAATAAACGCAACAGATACACGTAATAGAGACTTCAGTCATCAATAACTTATTCTCTTCCACTATTTAAAACAGCCTGTCAACACTGGGGTAACGTTTCGATGCTGAAACTGCAAAAATCATGTGGTTTTGAGGCGAATAACTCGTCGAGCCATGTTCAGAGTGCATTTTCACCTGGAAAGAAAGTTCGTTACATGTTGTTCGATAGAGAGCGGAAAAGTCTAAAATCTGAGGGTCCAAGACCAGTTGAATAAGATGGGTGCAAAATGACTTCCCAAACCATTTCCTGTATAGTGTTTTTTTGACTCTAGCGGAATGCGGACGCGGATTATCGTGGATTAGCATCAGTTCACGCAGTCTTGCTGGTCTTTCTTCTTGGATTTCGTCTGCAAGACATCTCAGTCGTTGACAATAAATGTCAGCAGTGATGGTTACACATCGGGGAAGCAATTCGTACTACATCACACAGTCGCTGTTCCACCATATGCACAACATTGTCTTTTGTGGTTGGACGCTACTCTTTAGAAAGGGAGTTGCTGCTTTGTTTGCTCTCAACCATTTCTTTATTTACTTTAAGTTATGAGTAGCATAAAGACACCATTTCTCGTCACCAGTAACAATACAGGTCAAGAATAGTCGGTATTGCTCACGGTCTAATTTTTGACGAGCAAGAGGTTCAAATGGCTCTGAGCACTATGGGACTTAACAGCTGAGGTCATCAGTCCCCTAGAACTTAGAAATACATAAACCTAACAAACTTAAGGACATCACACACATCCATGCCCGAGGCAGGATTCGAACCAGCGACCGTAGCGGTCGCTCGGTTCCACACTGAAGCGCCTAGAACAGCTCGGCCACAGCGGCCGGCACGAGCAAGAGGACATGCACATATGGCCATCCGCTGATTTTGTGATTTTGGCTTAGAACATGCGGTACACATAAACCCGATTTCTGAACCTTCCCCATTGGCTGCAAATGTCGCACGATGGTGGAATTATCACAGTACATCACATCTACCAATTCTTGAGCGCACTGACGTGGATCATTGCGTTTAAACAATCTTTATCATACCCCGAAGGTTTCCCTGAACCTGAAGAGTCACTAATGTCAAAATGATCCTCCTTAAATAGTGCCTCGTCCAATGGAATTATCCCCATATACGGCGCAATTATTTCTGGCTGCCTCCGCTGTTGTAGCCCCTCTACTGAACTGAAACAGAGGAAAACGTCTGAAATGTTCCGATTTCTGTACTTGACACTCCATTTTCTAGCGTTCACAGGTCCCCTCACTATCTCCAAATGACAAAATGACCATATGTAAACTCATATACTGAGTGGTCAAAAAGTCAGCATAAATTTGAAAACTTAATAAACCACGGACTAATGTAGATAGAGAGGTAAAAATTGACACACATGCTTGGAATGACATGGGGTTTTATTAGAACCAAAAAAAACACCCCCAATTGCTAGATGCGTGAAAGGTCTCTTGCACGCGTCGTTTGGTGATGATCGTGTGCTCAGCCGCCACTTACGTCATGCTTGGCCTCCCAGGTCCCCAGACCTCAGTCCGCGCGATTATTGGCTTTGGGGTTACATGTAGTCGCAAGCGTATCGTGATCGACCGACATCTCTAGGGATGCTGAAAGACAACATCCGACGCCAATGCCTCACCGTAACTCCGGACATGCTTTACAGTGCTGTTCACAACATTATTCCTCGACTACAGCTATTGTTGAGGAATGATGGTGGACATATTGAGCATTTCCTGTAAAGAACATCATCTTTGCTTTGTCTTACATTGTTACGCCATGTGTCGGACATTTTTTGAACGTTTGTATTTTTTGGTTCTAATAAAATCCCACGTCATTCCAAGCATGTGTGTCAATTTGTACCTCTCTATCTACATTATTCCGTGATTTACTCAGTTTTCAAATTTATACTGACTTTTTGATCACCCGGTAATAACAGTGAACTACAAATAAAAAATGACAATCGATAAATAAATCCATAGCAACCGGAATACCAACATGTGGAACAGAAACACTACGAACTTATGCACCAACCTAATACTCGACGCATCTGGATGCGAAAAAACATTTAGTCCAGCTGTACACGGATAATTTGGAAACTCGATAATTCGCTCGCGCATAACCGGGAGCTCGCTGTGATTTAGACGAGGCTGCAGCTTTAATGCGGCCTCCAACGGACGCGGTCCTCCCGCCCACGCAAGTACGCAAGTCCGCGGGCGTCGCTGGGACGTCCTTGGGCGCATTCCGCGGAGGGCGACTTCGCACCCGCTGCCGCCGCACCGCCGCCCATTAGCATACAATACGCGCGCCCCGCGACAAACGACCGCACACCGCGAAATAAAAAGTCACCCGTCCAAGTCGCAGAGCGCGCCAACAAGAGCAGTGGGAGCACGCCGGGCGTACATCTCGCGGGCCGTCTCCCTCCTCTTATCGTTCTTGCACGACGCGTGACGGCGGACCCATCTGTCAGCCGCTAATTGACGGACAAATTTGTCCCGCATTCCTCTGGCACTCTGCCTCGTCAATGGAGTCCGAGCGCTTCACTCAGCGAGGGCCCGCTAGCCAAGTCTCTGCAGGATGTCACTGAAGCACGCAAACACTCGCAATTCTTTCAGGGGTGCCAACCAGGGTTGAATGTTGATCTGTGTGTAATCAGTACTGTCAATCCTTCAACCAGGTACAAAATATTCGGCACTGTAGCTTATCGTTTCGGATCGTCAGTATCTATTACGGATGGCGGGTATCGCTGAGACTACCGGTTTTCATTGATACTTATGTTTTTCGTTACCTGTCTAACCCGAATGTTAAAACCGCTCAAAATAGCCGGCTTCTGAAACAACTGAGCTACGGTTTTTATTGCTATAATTATTAATAACAGAGCCAGTAGAACAAAGACAAAAAAATTATAACAAAGGTGAAGGAGTAGATCACGATCGACATGAGGTTGAAGCTGTGGCAGAAATATGCCTCCAGCAAAACGGCGATGGTGAAGAAGACACGTCCAGTAATGACGAGACGGAAAAGTCACAAGTTGATGGCTTTCCGCATTGTCTGGATAGTACGAGGGTGAGTCACATGAAAACCTTAAATTTGTGATAACACATCGAAATTTCGCGCCGTTGTCTTGTAAGTTGGTAAGCGTGCTACAAACAGGGTGCAGAATGGTCTGTAGGTGACAGCATAGTGCAGATGCACACATACCGTCGCAATATCAGTATAAAGATGGCTGCCCCACTTGCGACTTGCACCAAGGAAGAACAGCGTTCTGTTATTCGGTTTTTACGAGGTGAAGGTGTGAAACCTATTGAAATTCATCGATGAATCAAGGTTCAGTACGGTGATGAATGTATGTCACAGCAGCAAGTCTATGAATGGAGTAGGAAGTTCGCAAATGGTATGACTTCAGTGGAAGATGCTCCTCGTCCAGGTCAGGCACAACGAGTTGTGACTCCACAGGACATTGCAGCACTTCAAGCCATAGTGAAGGAAAACTGCCGAGTGACACTGAATGACACTGCAGCATGTTTACAGATTAGTTATATGGGTCAGCACAGCACATTGTGCGTGATGTGCTCCCAGTTTCACAAAGTGTCTGCAAGATGGGTGCCACGGCAGCTGACTCCTAAAATGAGAGAACGACGTGTTGATGCTTGTGAAGAACTACTTCTGTGCTTTGAACGAGAAGGTGATGGCTTCCTTGTAAGAATCGTTACTGGGGACGAAACCTGGGTTCACTTCCACCAATCGGAAACGAGTGTCTTCCTCATCCACCATAATCCACCAGACTTTGCCCAAGTGATTTCCAAATGTTTGGACCGCTCAAAGACGCAACGGGAGGAAAGAAGTTCCGTTCTGATGAAAAGGTACGCCACGTGGTGCATGAGTGGTAGCGCGGACTACCAAAAGAATTTTTTTCTAAAGGAATTTATGCACTTTGTAAGCGCTGGAGGACTTGCATTGAGCGTGAGGGACATTATCTTGAAAAGTGATAGAGCTTTGTACCACTTCTGCACAACAAATAATATTTAAAAAAATATTTAAGGTCTTCATTTGACTCACCCTCGTACCAGTTTCCACCCTGAACGAACCACAAAATTAAGGCTTAAGGCTTCAGTTATTACAATCCCAAGTTTATAGCAAGTGAATAAAATTATTCGTACACAACCCAATTTACCTTCTTTTGCAAGGAACAATGATGATGTTATCTCCTTATACGATGTTGCTGCTACCGCACTTCCTAGCCGGCCGCTGTGACCGAGCGGTTCTATGCGCTTCAGTTCGTAACCGCGCTGCTGCTACGGTCGCAGGCTCGAATCCTGCCTCGGGCATGGATGTCTGTGATGTCCTTAGGTTAGTTAGGTTTAAGTAGTTCCATGTCTAGGGGACTGATGACATCAGATGTTAAGTCCCATAGTGCTTAGAGCCATTTGAACCGCACTTCCTAAATCATTTTCAAACTAGAGATAATGTCATTCTGCCATACAACCGATCTATGAGGATGGCAGCGAGAAACTACAGCATAGAGCAGGTGGGGACAAGTCTCGCACACTGTACGTACACGCATACCGTCTAATGCACACACCACATGGCAACAAGTACCTCATTGTCTCACCAATTCTGTGCCGATTCCTGTGTCATGTGTTAGTTGCTAATTTTTAACTGTCGCCGTTAAAATAGCACTCATCGATTTCCTCATTTTGTATTTCAACCTAATGTTTAAAAGCAATGGAAATTTGTGAATAACCATTACTTGTTTGTAAAAAAAGTTTTACTTAAAGACCAAAAACATTAGCCCTATTGCTATGGCGAACTTCTGTGCCGTCTTCTTTTTCCGGTTATTATTAAAAACGAAAAAAAACTTTCATCCCTGGGACCAAAATAAATACTGAAAAATACTGGTTATTCAAATCTAAAATACTGGTACCGCTTTTGCCATCCCTAATACCTACACAGCAAACAATCTGCTATTATATGGAGGCAGATAGCACGTACGTGTTTGTTGACAAAGGACAAGGGATGCGGGTTGTTGGCAAATCACCGATGCTCATTAAGATTTCATCATCGGTGTCACGACTTCGATAGTCAATAATAATCGACAGCAAAATATTTTTGTTAAATGATGAATTTATAGAACTGCGTAGAGTGCAACATACACTTGCTTCCAGAAAATGTGAACCATCCAAAAGACACGCTCGGATATAGACACCATTGGCGGGAAAATGAACGGATTCTCTGAGGCAGGTAGAAAGGACACCAGGGTTCGTTAGTGTTGCTAACAGAAGAGGCGGAACACCATCAGTTGTTGAATGACCACTGTGAAGGACACGGAGATGTCGCGTACTCGTCTGAGACGACATTTTCTGCACCTGGAATGTAGTACACCGTTTGGCCAACCGAATCATGCAATACTCGGATATGTGGGGCACTCCGACGTGACAGTGGCTCAATGTTGGACTGTATGGGAATGTGAGGGAAGGCATACTGGTCGTCAAGGTACCTGTCAACCACATCTGACCACTACAAGGGAAGATCGCCTATTGTGAACCGTGCACATCGTAACACCCGCATCATTCTGTGTCATCGCTCACCACTGGCCGGAGACTAGCAGCGGCTGGACCAGGGAGTTACCATCCCATGCGTAGGCTGCTAGGCTGCCGTCAACACCACAACACAAACGGATGTGTTTGTAGTGGTGCCTGAAGCGATTTAGAGGAATTACGGAAAACCTAATTCAGGATGGCCGGACGCGGGCTAGAACCGTCATCCTCCCGCACGTGAGTCCAGTGTCCAGTCCAAGCTCTTCTCTCAGCGAGGCCGCACTAGCCAAGCCTCTGAAAAGGCTGCACCGATCATGTGATCATCCTGTTTAAGATCCACATGTCGATTTTTCAAAATATAGCTGAGCGTTGATGGTAGATCCATATCAGTTCTAATTTACAGATTATTGTTTTCTTGTATTATTTTACAGAGTTCACTCCACAGATCAAAACTCGTTTCTCTCTTTTCCTGTAATGTATCAGCTATTTGCCCACACTACTTGATACCACGGAAGCATGAACTCAAATAACGAAGAAAGTTATTAATCGACGCTTAGTCTCCCATCAAGGAAAAATTTCTGGCGGTATCGGGAATCGAACTCTGTGTGGTAGTCAGCCAGGCTGACCTCTGCACTACAAAATCGGAGAAACATTTCAAAATCGATACTGAAATATCGAAGTTTTTAAACTCCCAACATCGGGATTTCATAAATGTCTATGGAAATGTAAATGCCATGTGGCTAGGGCCTCCCGTCGGGTAGACCGTTCGCCTGGTGCGAGTCCTTCTAGTTGACGCCACTTCGGCGTCTTGCGTGTCGATGGGGATGAAAGGATGATGATTAGGACAACACAACACCCAATCCCTGAGCGGAGAAAATGTCCGACCCAGCCGGGAATCTCACCCGGGCCGTTAGGTATGACATTCCGTCGCGCTGAGCACTCAGCTATCACGGGTGGACATAAATGTCTATGATCAGAGAACAGAGTAGGACCTTGCCTATAGTGCCCTTTTATGTCCTGCGCACTCCATTCCCTGTCATCCATGCTGCGCTACTGGTTGGTCTGATTACCATTAATTTCTCTTAGAGTACATCATTACATCTTATGATATGTACTTCCTTAACACGTAACTTGGAAGACTAGGTAATATTCAGCTGCCAGTTGACCTGGATTCTAATTTACGTAACATATATTTCCAGAAGTCGGTCATCAACATCCTAACATTTGCAAAGACAGGAATTACATGTTTCCAATGACGCCCTCGTAACCTTAAACACAAGCTAATAAGGAAGTAAAAAATGATGTGGAAGAACCACAAATGTGTTTTCCATTTAAACAGCACGTAGGCCTATTAATTTGAAAATACTAGTTGCTGATTACGCAAAGCAACTTACTGTGCGTTTCGTAATAGAGTTTTTAAAACTTGATCAGCTTGTTTTTGTATTACAACCAGACATCCATTTACTTCCCGAGTGCATTAATCCATAAACCGTTACTAGTTCCCAGCGATTTGCCGTTTAATTTCAAACAGCTCTAAAAGCGTTTTAGATCCGGTCATTACGCCTGTCCGCGCCGATTACCGCTTCGTTGTCTATTCGGCGAAGTCGTGTATCTGGACGGTAACCCGCAGTAACACAGGCGTGCTTGTAATTGCTATGAAGTGTATTTCAGATTGGTTGTACACAGCTATGGAGATTCACTCACACACACACACACACACACACACACACACACACAAAGAGAAAGAAAGAGAGAGAGAGAGAGACGTTCGTTCGTTACAAAGGAGAGTTAGACTACATCTCGCGGCTCATTAAGTCATTACAACTGGTGAATAAACTCTGCTAAGCAAGAACGAGGGAAGAAATCATTGTGTCTTTTTCAGATTCATCAGTCACCCATAGTGATTTAAGGAAACCACGCGAAACTTAAATTAGGATTACAGAGCAGAGATCTGAACTTCACAACTCGGGACAGTCATGGATTGTGCGGCTGGTCCCGGCGGAGGTTCGAGTCCTCCCTCGGGCATGGGTGTGTGTGTTTGTCCTTAGGATAATTTAGGTTAAGTGGTATGTAAGCTTAGGGACTGATAACCTTAGCAGTTAAGTCCCATAGGATTCCACACACACTTGAACAACTCGGGAATATGTCACGAGTACTCCTAACTAAGGCAGGCCTCAATACGAGATACTGACATTGTCCTCACAGTCTCTCACACTACATCGTTGGCCAACAACGTCGACTGCAAAATGCGTGGGCAAACATGGGAATATGCAGATAAGCAATGTGAAAACTTTATTGGCTTTAAATAAACAGATACACATTGAAGAGCTTAAACGTTTCGGTTACCTGCTTGACAGCGTGTTGGGTGAACGTTTGGAACGCAGTGCGGAAGCGATTCCGCGTGAACTTAGTTCGACAAGTCCTTAGTAGGTTTACAGAGGTGTGTGGCACCTGACGTCTATGCACAGGTCACGCAATTCCCATAAATTACGGGACAGTGGATTGTGGGAGAGGAACCGTCGCTCGATGAGTCCTGCATGTGTTGCATCATATTCAGATCAGGAAGTCATCGCTAAGAGTCGGAGCTGAAATAACGAATTAAAATTTGTGACAAGGCCTGGTTTAAATGGCTCTGAGCACTATGGGACTTAACTTCTGAGACCATCAGTCCCCCAGAACTTAG
Organism: Schistocerca cancellata; assembly: GCF_023864275.1. Taxonomy (NCBI): domain Eukaryota; kingdom Metazoa; phylum Arthropoda; class Insecta; order Orthoptera; family Acrididae; genus Schistocerca; species Schistocerca cancellata. Next base: position 405,508,022 of record NC_064630.1, read on the forward strand.
AACTACTTAAACCTAACCTAACCTAAGGACATCACACACATCCATGCCCGAGGCAGGATTCGAACCTGCGACCGTAGCGGTCGCGCGGTTCCAGACCAAAGCGCCTAGAACCGCTCGGCCACACTGGCCGGCCTGCCAAGGCCTGGACTTGAACCCAGATCGCCTGCTTACTAGGCAGATACGTTATCCGCTGCATCACACTGCCACTTATTTTCAAGACAGGCTGAGGTGTGAACTGAAGTTTTTGTTAGGGAGAGCAGCTGTGTTAGCCGCAATGGCAGGGTGGTCAGTGGATAACACATCCGCCTAATCAGCAAAAGACCTGCGTTCAGGTCCCGACCATGGCACAAATTTTAATTCGTTACTTCAGCTTCTATCCTTATTAAAGGTAAATTTGAGACTGTCTCGAAGTAAATGTAATTCGATCAGGCAATACATTAGCTCAGTTAACTCTGGTCTAGTGATACAGGCCATTATCTTGCTGGATGATCCAATCTCCGATAGTGTCAGGGAAGACACGAAGCGTATTCCTTCTAATACTACCAAGTGCTGCATGGAAGCACAGGTGAATGTTCCCAAAAGCCTAATACTCCCCCACCAGCCAGCGTGCATGGGTCGGTGGACATTTCGAGCAGCTGCTGGTTTGGATGACGACGCATCTGGACACATCCATCGCCCTGCTGTAGCAGGAAATGTGATTCATCCGACCAGGCAACACGTTTGCATTGATCAACGGTCTAGTCTTTGTGGTCCCGTGCCCACTGCAATCGTAGTTGACGAAGACTTTGGGTCAACTTGGGAATGCTTAGGAGCCGTCAGCTGCGGTGGTCCATGTTAACAATGTGCGCTGAACGGCGTGCTCCGAAAAGTTTGTGCCCGTACGAGTATTGTACTCAGCAGTCAGGTAGCCATAGATCGCCGTCTGTGCGCCATGAGCGTGCAATCCTCCGACCTATATATTCTCCGATGAGGCTTCAACGTCCAACACCGTGAAGCCTACTGGTGGTTTCACTGTCCTTCAAACACTTTCCAAAGAAGCTCACGGCAGTGCCACGCGAACAGCCGACTGCCTTCGCCGTTTCTGAGATGCTAGTGTTCCGGCTCCGGGTCATAGCAGTCTGCCCTTTACAAAGCTCCTTTTGTCAGTGGACTGCAACATTTTCGGCCCGCGTCGTCGTTCGTATGTTTCCCCCTTTCGTCTCTGCTCCGGCTGTATGGATTCCTTACCGCGTCATGTGCTTGCATCACTGCCAAGCGGAATTTAATCTCGCGGTGTGCAGTGGTCAAAACTTTCTGACTTATCAGTGTTGGTGCCGAAAGCACCATGGATACCTGAAGACGGACCCAATGCGACCGAAAAGTTATTGTGAATAACTTCAATTCAAGCAGTTTTTGCGAATAAAGGCGGAATAACACGAGCACCGGAAAATTTTGCAATTTTGATTTACACTAGCGTCCAATTTCCGCACAGTCCGGAAAACCCCGGCGTAGGGCGCCCACAATGCTGGACTGGCGCTGGTATTTTCGATAAAGTTGGTCACACAAAAATGGAAAAACGTCATGGAAGAAAACTCGTCAGTCAGAGCGAAGTTTTTCTCAATTTTAGCTACTCTTTTATTTTATCGGGCGAGTTACAGACCGTTTGACCACCACAAAAAAATCGACTCTACAAGAGTTCCATGTAAGATAGTGTATGCACTGTATTCAGTTGCAATTAAGTGTTAATATATGCTTTCAAAATCATGTGCTAATGTTTGCTACGTCATTTACACGCTAGCGGAAAATATAACTGGTACACCCTTTTAAGGGTTTCCAGTTTACGAAAGTTTTATTACTGCAACAGTGGATGTGAAGTACATGAAATGACTACATTTACAATTAATGCTACAACTGGTTCTGAGGTACAAGGTATCGATCCATGCTGAAACCCCCATATTAGTATGTGATGTAGTCTCCACGGGCGGTAGTGCAGGCGCTGAATCTGGCATCCAGTCGATCGCACACATGGCTAATACCGTTCTGAGATACGTTATGCCACACTTGCTCGACCTATTCTAGTACCTTTGTAATAGTTGTCGGTTGACGAGTAGCATCTTGTCCCATTATATCCCACATCGTGCTGGCCAGGGAAGTTGCTGCATATCTTCCAGAGCACGTTGAGTTTCGTGGGTTGTGCTTGTGTGAGTATTATCCTGTTGGAACAACACATTACTTTTCTGTTGAAAGAACGGCAAAACAACGAGTCTAATAACATTCTGCACGTACCCAGTGCTGATTAGCGTCCACTCCAGAAACGACAAAGGTAAACGAGGGTTGTAGCTTATCGCACCCTAGGCTATAAGGCCTGGTTTGGGGCCAGTGTATTTTGGACGAATGAACTCTGCGAACAGCGCTCACCAGGTCTACGTCGTACGCGCAAAAGTCCATCACTTGCGTGCAGAAAGAATCTGCTTCCATCGCTGAAGACCACGCCACTCCATTCCATTTTCGAAGTGCTTCTCTGACGGCACCAGTCCAGCCGTGCACGTCGGCGCTGTGGCGTGAGTGTAAAGCAGGCTGGAGGTGTGGGTGCCCGTAATACTTTTGCTGGTAACCGGTTCGCAACTGTTTGTGTTGATACAATTGGGCTCACGAGCCCTCTTATCTGTGCTGCGGTAACTGTACGATCTGCCGATGCTGCCCCTTACAATACAACCATCCTGACGGGTGTCTGTGCTGCGTGGCCTTCCAGAACCTCGTCTACGGGTGTGAGGATGTTCGCGAAACCACTGATACCAGCATCGTTGCACAACTGTCGTGGCACGTCCAACTTGTGTCGTAATTATCCGAAAGGACCATGCCACCATTTCGAAGGCCACAATTTGACCCCTTTCAAACTCGCTCAGTTGGCTATAGGAAGATGAAAGTGTCTCCGCGGCATTGTTGCCTGCTTGCTTCACACTTTTGCACTCGACTCAGCCTTTTGGCTGTGAGCATTCTCTATGAAAGGTTGAGACAGACGGCGCTCTGGTACACTATGTGATCAAAAGTATTCGGACACCCGCAAATCATACTTTTTTTTATATTAGGTGCATTGTGCTGCCACCTATTGCCAAGTACTCCATATCAGCGACCTCAGCTGTTACTAGACGTCGTGAGAGAGCAGAATGGGGCAGTCCGCAGAACTCACGAACTTCGAACGTGGTCAGGTGATTGGGTGTCACTCGTGCTATATGTCCGTGCACCAGATTTCCACACTCCTAAACACCCCTAGGGTCACTGTTTCCGATGTGATAGTGAAGTGGAAACGTGAAGGGACACGCACAGCACAAAAGCGTACAGGCCGACCTAGTCTGTTGACTGACAGAGACCGCCGACAGTTGAAGAGGGTCGTAATGTGTAGCAGGCAGGCATCTATCCAGACTATCACGTGGGAATTCCAAACTGCATCACGATCCACTGCAAGTACTATGACAGTCAGGCGGGAGGTGAGAAAACTTGGATTTCATGGTCGAGCGGCTGCACATAACCTACACATCACGCCGGTAAATGCCGAATGACGCCTCGCTTGGTGTAAGAAGCGTGAACATTGGACGATTTAACAGTGGAAAAACATCGTGTGGAGTGAGGAATCGCGGTATACAATGTGTCGATCCGATGGCAGGGTGTGGGATGGCGTATGGTTGGTGAACGTCATCTGCCAGCGTGTATAGAGCCAACAGTAAAATTCGGAGGCGGTGGTGTTATGATGTGGTCGTGTTTTTCATGGAGGGGGCTTACACCCCGTTGTTACTTTGCGTGGCACTATCACAGCACAGGACTACACTAATGTGTTAAGCACCTTCTTGGTTGCCACTGTTGAAGAGCAATTCGGGGATGGCGACTGCATCTTTCAACACGATCGAGCACCTGTTCATAATGCACGGCGTGTGGCGGAGTGCTTACACGACAATAACATCCCTGTAATCGACTGGCCTGCACAGAATCCTGAACTGAATGCTATAGAACATCTTTGGGATGTTTTGGATCGCCGACTTCGTACCAAGCCTCACCGACCGACATCGATACTTCTCTTCAGTGCAGCACTCCGTGAAGAATGAGCTGCCATTACCCAAGAAACCTTCCAGCACCAGATTGAAAGTATGCCTGCGGTACTGGAAGCTGTCATCAACGCTAAGGGTGAGCCAACACCGTACTGAATTGCGGCATTACCGATGGAGGGCACCACGAACTTGTAAGTTATTTTCAGCCTGGTGTCCGCATACTTTTGAGCACATAGTACAGCTATCCGTCGTCGTTGCACGTGTACGAATTTCTTTTTTTCTTCCGGCAGTGAATTACGCTTCACGTCTTTCACGATATCAATTTTGTCACCTGCAAAGAGGAAGATTTTTGAATCAACTATCAGATTTCGTGGCACGTGACTGATATAATAAAGGAGAGCACCAAGTCCACATGAGAACTGTGTGACAACACCAGTCAGAGTCAAATAAAGTTTACTATTGTGAAGTTTGCACTGGCAGTATTTGTTGGTTTAGATTTTGGACGCTGTCTGCCCACAGAAATAAAGTTACTCCGAAAGTACCTGGAACTGTCCGCAAAACCGCCTAAACGCAACACTTACCCTATGCCAGTATTCTGGCACATAAAGTACACAAACAGATCTGTGAGTGGCCGTGCAACCGTAGCAACCGCCGAATTCAGATATTAGCATCGCTAAATCTCTGTCCTGTGCTCACCGATGAAAAGAGCCTACAGCGGTTGCTTCAGCGACGAAAAAAAGTCTGTTTTGAAACTGCGCACGAAGTTTAATTTTAAAACGAGAAATTATAAACGGTTTATAGCGGGAGAACTCGCCTGAAAATTTAAGAGGCTGTCAAGCGCAAATTTGTTGAAGTAATTGAAGTTGCCGGCACGTCATAAGCATTTCCCATTCCTCTGGATCGTATTTAGTGCGGGCAGCGCGGATTTGCAGCGCTGCGCCCGTCTACCGGGCAGGCAGTGTACAGCGGGCGGGTATTACTAGTTTAGTTGCGCGCGCACCAAGCGGCGGCGGACGGAGTTACGGAACGGTCGCATATTGTGCCAGCGAATAAACGACGAGCGCTCTCGACGCGAAGCTGGGGCTACTGACCTGCCGCGCAAAATGGAAGCGACGAACACCGCCCCGTTTGTTGGTACGGCTGTCCAATAATTGTCCGGACCGCTACTGAGCTACTGCACGCCTGCGTTCTATTTCATCCCCACGGAAAATTAAAGAATTTTGTTGAGGTTCTGTGGTAGTTGTACGTGTATCGGTCAAATAATCAGTCCTCCTCTGGAGTCATCAAGTTCATACCGTGTTACACCGCATCTAGTGTTGATAACGGTCTTAGTTCAGTAAGGGTGACACTATACAAGTTTCTTTAGGTAGCCGCGCCCAATTAAAGCTGACGATTACCTTCCGAAGCGCTACCAAATCGCGTGAATTCGACTGAAACGTTTCATCCAAATAGTACCATACATTTTATAAAATCGTGTGATGTAGTGGGACAGTAGAAATGCGATAGGATGCGTGAATGCTTGTGAAACTAGGAACTTATGAGTGTGTGATTAGAAAGAAGGCTGTTATCGTCTTGGTAGACGGAAGGGTCCACAATATATTAATTAGGATGTCACCAAAGTTGGTGAAATAAACATCATAGTTTCTGTTACCGGTTACCTGAATGCGTGTGCCAAATCAAGGCACGAAAAACATCCCCAAAACATCATAGAATCACACTTGGCCCGAACTACACCGACCAAAAACTGCAGGATTAAGAATCTCACGGGACTGTCGGTGTACTCAGCGACTTACGCCCTTTAAAAATGAAACAAAATCTCGACTCGTTGGTTTGCACAGCCGGGAAAATTTTAGGCTAATCGACTTGCATGTCATCTGTCTAAAATATTTCATGACTGATTACGATTAGCGGGTGTGTTGGATACAAAGTCTTGTTTGTGTTGTTGTTGTTGTTGTTGATGATGATGATCACTGTTTTTGCTTTTATCATCATCATTATTGTTGCTGTTTTCGTCTTCAAAAATGGCTCTGAGTACTATGGGACTTAACATCTGTGGTCATCAGTCGCCTAGAACTTAGAACTAATTAAACCTAACTAACCTAAAGACATCACAGACATCCATGCCCGAGGCAGGATTCGAACCTGCGACCATAGCGGTCGCTCGGCTCCAGACTGTAGCGCCTAGAACCGCACGGCCACTCCGGCCGGCTTTTCGTCTTCAGTCCGAAAGCTGATTTTATGCAGCCTACCAGATGTATACAGATAATTAAAAACGCTCTTTATCAGAGAATATTGGGTGTAATAATTTTTGGAAATTAGTTCCTCTGTTTCACTATCCCATCGTTAACATTCGGCAAAATTTCAAGATGAAATTCTACATGTGGTTGGTGTAGTCCTATCAAACGTTCTTCAACGGAAATTGCACTAATAACGTTGTGAGTAAAATCTTCATATCTTAAACTATTTGTGTTTCTGCATTATTTAAAATAAATTGACAACGTGTTGCGACATATGTGGCTGTCTGAAAAACTGTACGAGATAAGTTTTCAGTTGTCTGTAGACCTGGGGAAAATATCGGAAATGTGGACATTCTGTATTCAAATGGTTCACACATACTTCCTGTTGTTTCTCCTTGCCAATAATTACATTTATTTTTAACGCGTGAAATTAATTAAACTTATTCGCAGTTACGAATATGGACAATATCAGCTGTGTAATGGAATGATGTCAATGAAAATTTCTGCCGAACCGGGACTCAAAGCCGGATTTCCCGCTTATCGCGACCGGTCGCCTTACCATTTGGCTATCCTAGACCAACACGCGGCCAGACCCAGACTTCCACATATCGTCAACCATGTGCCTACAACCTGCGCTCGCACATCCATTATGTATACTACCATACAGTTGAGACAATTTTACATGAATATCGCTTGCCCGGTATCAGCATATGAATATAGTACTGCATTGTCCGTGTTATTGGCTCTGAGCACTATGGGACTTAATTTCTGAGGTCATCTGTCCCCTAGAACTTAGAACTACTTAAACCTAACTAACCTAAGGACATCACACACATACATGCCCGAGGCAGGATTCGAACCTGCGACCGTAGCAATCGCGTGGTTCGGGCCTGAAGCACCTAGAACCGCTCGGCCACAGCGGCCGGCAAAAGAAAATCACCTTTGGCGACACTCTCCCTCGCGTCCTGTTCGAATTTGCACGCGCATCGGCCTGATTAGCAAACTTTAACGCTAATTAACTCAGAAATAGGGGAGTGCATCGAAATTTTTTTCTGAAAAATTATTTCTCAGGACAACTTTTCCTGCAACATCCTCAATACTTTTCTGACCACCCTGTATTAATGTCCTCTCTCTCGTGATTTCGTCTGATTTTGTGCAGTTTTCCAAGCTAATGTTCCTTCTGAGTGGACATGAAATGGTCCCGGCGGTGGTTCGAGTCCTCCCTCGAGCATGGGTGTGTGTGTTTGTCCTTAGGATAATTTAGGTTAAGTAGTGTGTAAGCTTAGGGACTGATGACCTAAGCAGTTAAGTCCCATAAAATTTCACACACATTTGAACATTTATTTTTGGACATGAAACTTTCCTTTTTGTCTAATAACATGTTCATGAATATTGAAGTTTTCATTTATGTACACTACAGACAGAACAACACGAGAAGCATACAGGCAGAGGAGGAAACCTGCGTTTTAACGGAGCTAAAGTAGGAATTTTCACGCCTCTATTTTGGCAAACGAACTTTGTGGTTTGCGGGCCGGATGCAGCCGACAACTGACGCTGGAGAGCTCTGCAGTCGTAAATCGCGTTAGCTGGATAGTTCTGCAGTTTCAAATCACGTTGACTAGTACGTCTCGTGTAAAGCGATTGCTGTGTCTCGTGAGGCTGGATATCCCGTTCGCGTCCACGTCAACGTCAGCTGCCTCATTGCGTACGAGAAGGCGTTAGCGGGCGTCAGGCACGGCCAGAACTAGCTGCGCTATTTACTTATTGGAACAAGGAGTCGAGCCACAGAAAGCGAGTTCTCGGCGTAAGTCGTATGACTGGCGAGACCGTTGCTGAGCTCAGCGGACGCTCGCGCGATAAATATTTAGTTTGGAGCGGAGCCAGGGCGGGCAACCTTCCCGCCAACGGCGAGGCTGGGGAATTCGCGCCAGTAGCGGCCCTGGCCGCCGTGTAGCGGCGCGGCGGAGCGCACGCGCTGCGTCTGGCCAGCCGGAAGCCGTAGCAGTGCAGCTGATGGCCAACATCTGGCCCCCGAATATCGCCGCGGTGTGATTGCCGCGTCAGTAAATAAGGTCGTTCGTACGCAGGCTGAGTCATTAGCAACAGTGCTGCCGCATCTGGAAGCGTTTGTATCCTTTTCCTCGTGGACTATCAACACACGTGTTGACTTAATCATCTTGAATATTTGTAACGTTGAGCTTTCCAAACTTCTTGTCATGGCGACGCCCCCTCCCCCTACGAGGACGTGCTGAAAAGTAATCCCACCGAATTTCTTATTCTGTTCTTAATATCGGTTGAGGTATTACATGTCGAACCTCTGCTGCTACAGGGTTCTAAATCGTAGCTTGTAACGTGGCGGTGTGTAACATAACTACACTTACGAGCCTAAGATACTGGTACACCTGCCTACTGCCGTGTAGGGCCCCAGCGAGCACGCTTAAGTGTCGCACCGCGACGTGGCACGGACTCGACTAATGTCTGACATAGTGCTGGAGGGAACTGACACCGTGAATACTGCAGGGCTGCCCATAAATCCGTAACAGTATGAGGGGGAGGAGATTTCTTCTGAACAGCACGTGACAAGATATCTCGGATATGCTGAATAATGTTCATGTCTGGGGAGCTTGGTGGCCAGCGGAAGTGTTTAAACACAGAAGTCTGTTTCTGGAGCCATTCTGTAGCAACTATGGACGTGAAGGGTGTCGCACTGTCCTGCTGGAATTGCCCAAGTACGTTGGAATGCACAATGGACATGAATAGATGCAGGTGATCAGACAGGATGCTTACGTACGTGTCACCTGTCAGAGTCGTATCTAGACGTATCAGGAGTCCCATATAACTCCAACTGCTTACACCACCACATAGCCTCCACCAGCTTGAACAGTCCCCTGCTGACATGCAGGGTCCATGGATTCATGAAATTGTCTCCACAACCGTGCACTTCCATCCTCTCGATACAATTTGAAACGAGACTCGTCCGACCGGGCAACATGTTTCCAGTCATCAACAATCCAATGTCGATGTTGGCGAACCCAGGCGAGGCGTAAAAATTGTGTCGTGTAGTCATCAAGGATACAAGAGTGGGCCTTCGGCTCCGACAGCCCATATCGATGATGTTTCGTTAAATGGTTCGCACGCTGACACTTGTTGATGGCACAAGACTGAAATCTGCAGCAATTTGCGGAATGGTTGCAATTCTGTCACGTTGAACCATTCTCTTCAATCGTCGTTGGTCCCGTTCTTGCAGGATCTTTTTCCGGCCGCAGCGATGTCGGAGATTTGTACCTCGAAGATGCTGTGTCCCATTGCTTGTGCGCCGACTATAACACCACATTCAAACTCACTTAAAATAAATAGAATTATAATGGATGAGCCTACACAAGAAAAAATATTTCGCATTTTAGAAGATCAGTAAACATCCTAACAGAAAGTTACACTTAATGCATGGGCAACGTATACTATAAATTACATATATATATATATATATATATATATATATATATATATATATATATATATATATATATATATATATTTACCAGATCCATAACTGATTCAGCTAAAGAGTATGTACGATAAACCGGTAAAAAGAAAAAAAACCTAGTGAAAATGGGTTCAGATAGATCTGCACGGCATGAACACTACAGAAAACCGCATTAGATATCAAGTAACAATTTGGAACACTAATAATCAGATGCATAATGATAAGAACGCTTAAGAAAGAAAACGTGCAATAAATAGAAGAACGCGAGTCATGAAAGTATTTTTTGAGGAAAGAACAAACGCCCTCAAAATGGGCAAAATGAAGGAAATACATGGAATAAAAAAATGAGTACTTTGAAAATAGACTGTTTACAAATAACTGGCACTCTAGCGGTTGTGATGCCACTGCCAGTTTCCATATAGTCAGATTTCGTGGCAGCTACGAACAAAAAACAATGTTAAGCAGAATTTAGACCACACTGTGGGTAGCCAAAGCGCATATTTCAATTAATTATAATAATCAAAAACCATAAATCGTGAACTGTACAACGGTTCTGCACGGACTGCTCACCCAACAACAGCGCTATAGGTACGTGAAAAAGTGTGTGATGTGACAATACATATTTTCATTACGTACACAAATTGTAAATATGATACATTACAGACAACTGATGACTTTTTATATCGATAAAACTAAACGCGTTAGATGACAAAAATACGCACTTTCTTATTGTTGCACAAACGGATTTGAAACACCTTCAAAAATGAAGAAATAACTTTACGCCATATTTGAAAATACTTCGGCGGTCAGACATTCGATCCAATGAAAAGATTATCAACGAGTTTTATAGCTTAGTACTGCATTCTCTTTTGTGCAGAAGTTAGATTAACCAGGGGGAAGTGCAGATCCTACATCTTTCTAGTACCGGTTTGGTAAATATCTCTAGTACTCTCAAACTTCAATGGAGAGTGGACAACAAATTACATCAGAGAATAAGTGTACTTCAACGCTGTAGATAGTGTTCACAAACAGACGCCTCCAAGACGTACGCGTGCGATGGCCACTTTATTTTGTGCAATGAATAATTACTACCTAAGTGAGGAGTTACCCCAGAATATTATCCTGTAGGACGGCGATAAATAAAACTGAAAAAAATTGCTAAGTCATTCTTTCTAGAATCCCTGATCACTATTCGTCTAGGTGAAGAGAGATTACAGGTTTCTAGAACGACACAAAACCTGTTCGAGGCGAAACACTTAGAAGGTGCCTCGCGGTATATTGTGTTACAGTCACATATCTCAACATGCTTGGCAAAAACTGAAATTAGAAGGAGAATAGTACTGAATTCATAAGCTGAGCTACTAGGCAGCACCCACGGCGTCGATGGCCTCATAGGGTAATTCGAAAATGTTTTCTGACAAACAGTCCGCTATACTCCCATAAAACTGTAAAAATTTATCGAAACTGCCAATGTTAATTGTAAAAAGCGCGTTTTTAATTTATAACTCTCTTAACAGAGTACGACGCAAATTTGTAGCCTGCTCTATTAACGCTTCTTTGCGTAGAACGGCAGTTTCTTGTCTACTGTTGAAGAGCTGAAGTTCAATTCTGGCACATTATACACGCGTTAAACAATTGCTAGATCGTTGTTTTTACATAACTCATCCTTAGAGCAGCGCTGCCCCGCTGTATAAAAACATGAGCAGGGGGAAGAAAATGTAATCCGTTTTTACATTGAATGGAACTGTTAGCGACATGGCTGCGTCAAATTTTCATATTTGGCCAATGACACTAAAACTAATGAATGTAGACTACAAATTTCAAATGATATTGCGTTTTCCTCGTCACAGACTACGCGGACCAATATGGCGGGCATACATTTTAAATTTCTCTCTTGCCTGTACGGCGTGAAGTGTCGATTGCACATACGCACGCAAAATATTTTGCGTAAATTTATCGGAATTAAGGCATGAAAATGATGTAGTGCGTGCAAAACCAATTACTGGCCGTATGAACTGTCTTTGTTGTCTTTGTGGCCCGCTAATTAAAATGTCACATTATAAATATTTCGTTTAACAGAAATTTGTTTTACATGAAGGCCAAAAAATTGAAACGAAAGAACGCAAAAAAACAGCATAACCACTGTTTTCGTCGTGTTTGACTGCAGAAATTATTATTATTCTGTAATGATAATAAACACACGCCAACGGGACAGAAAAAATCAAAGACGGGAATCACAGGGAGATTTACGTCTCTCTCATTTCATCCTCTGCGCATTAACATTTCATGACTCGCTGCATCGGAAGTCGTCTACACGTGTCAAGGTTACCTTAAATAAGATAGTGTAATGGACTCCCGTGACGTACAGGGATATTTCATGAAACCTCACCAGTGCTGGTAACTATGATCCTTATACAGCTTTTCTTCAAGTCCTGAATGAATTCTACTTACTGATGTTTGCTATCTGGAGGGGATGAATGATACCTACTCGTGCTTAAACTACACATCCTCCGTGAATGGTCAGATTAAAACTGAACCTGGGGCTCCTTTGCATGGAGTAAGTCTCAGTTAACAATGTTTATGAGATGATTTGTAATCAGTTTAAATTTCACTAAAGTGAGGCATGGGTTGGACTAAGCACTCTTTCATCACCAATTAGCGATAGAACAAAGAGTCACGTTAAATAACTAAAATATTAATAAGTACAGTCGAATATATTAACCGATGAAAGTGCCCCACTACGGCTGTCTCACGAAACACTCCGCTGCTCCGCAGTCATGGACCGTGCGGCTGGTCCCGGCGGAGGTTCGAGTCCTCCCTTGGGCATGGGTGTGTGTGTTTGTCCTTAGGATAATTTAGGTTAAGTAGTGTGTAAGCTTAGGTACTGATGACCTTAGCAGTTAAGTCCCATAAGATTTCACACACACACTCTGCTGCTCACACTTCACCCCAGAATGGAAAGCACAGATGTATCGACCAACACAGGTGAAAATAATCATAGAAAAGCTGAAGGCAGCTTAACAGAGACAGGGGAACAGCTCACACCGAGACATTCGAAGGTTAATGGAATGTATTATTTTCGAATCTGAGGAAAAAATGAGTTTCGCGCAATTATGAAACTGTTTCATTTCAAGTGTTGGACAGCTCCACGGATATAAGGAGGAGGATATTAGTGTTTAACGTCCCGTCAACAACGAGGTCATTAGAGACGGAGCGCAAGCTCGGTTGAGGGAAGGATGGGGAAGGAAATCGGCCGTGCCCTTTTAAAGGAACCATGCCGGTATGTTGCCTGAAGCGATTTAGGGAAATCACGGAAAACCTAAATCAGGATGGCCGGAGACGGGATTGAACCGTCGTCCTCCCGAATGCGAGTCCAGTGTGCTAACCACTGCGCCACCTCGCTCGGTCCCACGGATATAAACCGAAATTAATTAAGTTCATGGAGAATCTACACTGATATTTCAGACTATTTATCTTTGGATTACAGTATTTCATGATGATATTGTCAGCATACAGTCTAAAGCTGCCCCAGGCAAGCTGCTAAGGTCATACAACGTAAAACTGTTGGAAGGTGTGCACGATATGAAAGTAGAAAGTCTCAACATGCAATTCACGTGATAGTGGATACCGAAAGCACCTCAGCAGAGTGAGCACTCTACATTCAACGCGAAAGACTAGACGCGGAGAAGCCTTGGAGCGTGGTGATTGCAGGAGAAAAAAAAAAAGTTTCAAGACAAAACCTGGCAATGTTGTTGCGCAGTCCGCAGGACAATTTGCGCACATTCATGAGCGTGAATGGAATTCCAAACCATCATACGTCGCCTGAAGTGAGGAAAAATAAAAACTATAAACAAGGCTTTATGTGAAATCATCAAGGGGAGGGAAGTCCGATTAGTCAGATGCTGTTCGGTATTCACATTGAGTGATTATGATAGATCGTCTGGAAAAGGCAAACTATAGCCTAAACGGACCTTAGTGTGCTTCATTATTAGATCGATTGAAGGATAATTTGACTGAAACAACAACCAAGATTGCTACACGTGAAAGAGATCTTTCAATAGGAAAACGCCCTAGTCAACACAGCATTCACAATAACGAAAATTGATTGATTCACCTAATTTTACCGCATGAGTTTTCTTCCTATTTTTCAGCTTTGTAAACTTATTTGGCGAGAAGAAATTTCAACCATTGCCTGCACAATGGAGTATTGTGCAGCGCTCGGAAAAACCGAATTCTTTGATAAGGCGCAAAAATTGCGATGTTGTTGAGTTACTGTAGTAATCAAGGAAAGAGACGAAAAATGGAGCGTTTTTCTTGCTTTTTTCCACCAGATTTATTAATCTACTTAAATGTAACAAGAAGCATTAAATAGCTCTGAAAACAATTTCGCAGTAAACGCAGCAACCCGTACCATTTCTCCTTTACCTGTTGTAGTTCTTTCGTGTAAAATGTGTGCGTGACATGCCCGCTGTTTACACATTCGCACGGATTCATGACATGAATCATAAGAATATATGACGCTCTATTCCAGTGAAACATGCATATTAATCTCAGAATTAAAATTCTTCGATCAGTCATTCAGGAAACCAATCAAGCAGTCAGTTAATGTTGTTGTTGTGGTCTTCAGTCCTGAGGCTGGTTTGATGCAGCTCTCCATCCTACTCTAGCCTGTGCAAGCTTCTTCATTTCCCAGTACCTACTGCACCCTACATCCTTCTGAATCTGCTTAGTGTTTTCATCTCTTGGTCTCCCTCTACGATTTTTACCCTCCACGCTGCCCTCCAGTACTAAATTGGTGATACCTTGATGATTCAGAATATGCCCTACCAACCGATCGCTTCTTCTAGTCAAGTCGTGCCACAAACTCATCTTCTCCCCAATTCTATTCAATACCTCCTCATTAGTTATGTGATCTACCTATCTAATCTTCAGCATTCTTCTGTAGCACCACATTTCGAAAGCTTCTATTCTCTTCTTGTCTAAACTATTTATCGTCCACGTTTCACTTCCATACATGGCTACACTCTATACAAATACTTTCAGAAACGACTTCCTAACACTTCAATCAATACTCGATGTTAACAAATTTCTCTTCTTCAGAAACGGTTTCCTTGCTATTGCCAGTCTACATTTTATATTCTCTCTACTTCGACTATCATCAGTTATTTTGCTCCCCAAATAGCAAAACTCCTTTACTACTCTAACTGTCTAATTTCCTAATCTAACTCCCTCAGCATCACCCGACTTAATTCGACTACATTCCATTATCCTTGTTTTGCTTTTGTTGATGTTCATCATATACTCTCCTTTCAATACACTGTCCATTTCGTTCAACTGCTCTTCCAAGTCCTTTGCTGTTTCTGACAGAATTACAATGTCATCGGCGAACCTCAAAGTTTTTATTTCTTCTCCATGGATTTTAATACCTACTCCGAACTTTTCCTTTGTTTCCTTTACTGCTTGCTCAATATACAGATTGAATAGCATCGGGGAGAGGCTACAACCCTGTCTCACTCCCTTCCCAACCACTGCTTCCCTTTCATGCCCCTCGACTCTTATAACTGCCATCTGGTTTCTGTACAAATTGTAAATAGCCTTTCGCTCCCTGTATTTGACCCCTGCCACCTTTAGAATATGAAAGAGAGTATTCCAGTCAACATTGTCAAAAGCTTTCTCTAAGTCTACAAATGCTAGAACCGTAGGTTTACGTTTTCTTAATCTTTCTTCTAAGATAAGTCGTAGGGTCAGTATTGCCTCACGTGTTCCAACATTTCTACGGAATCCAAACTGATCTTCCCCGAGGTCGGCTTCTGCCAGTTTTTCCATTCGTCTGTAAAGAATAGTTAGTTAATAAAGATGGTAAAACCTCTACGTTCTGTAGCGCATCGATGTACTGTAGCCCCCAACCCAGATGGTACGCTCAAAGAAAGAGAAAGCTGTTACAGCATGAATGGCAGGGAGACCGCAGAGACTACACGCGACGGAACAGGTGCGTCCCACTCCCACCTGACACCGGCAAAACCGTTGGGCGTGCAGCAAAACAGCCAACAGGTCTGGCGGTCCCGCGCGCGCCACCGCCCGCGCGACAGTGCCGCCGCGTCGCGGCAGGTGCGCTCACGACGCGATCGTCAACTGTCGCCCCGACACAGTATGTTGTCCTTCTAACCAAGGCTGTCCGTGACGCTTCGCTGACTTTATTGCTGCTTCCTTTTTCTATATCAAATCAGTGTTTGTTAGAAAAACTAACAACTGCTCCGACGTAACACATACTTCCGTAACACGGAAGGTGCATGAAGCGGTATTTATCTCTTTCTGTATTCAATATATTTTCTGCTGCGTCGTACAGCAAGTGGTGCTTTCATCACTGAACATATTCAGATAACAGAAGTAAACTTCCCAGAATGAGTGAAGACTGATAGTGCTTCGTATGCTGTGGGGAGCACATTCGACCTCTCACATGAGAAACTCACTCGCCGTAAACGTTTCACTACGGCCCACGTGTTCTTCCTGATACCTACTGAAGCACACATGTACTAACCACTAATCAAAACATTCTTCTCCTTTTCTTCCTACTGCTACTACTACTTTCTTCTTTTTCCGCATCTGCGCAGGATCGGAATGTTTCTAAATTATTAACCGAAAGGGTAGCCGGATGCCTTCGTGTCGCCACCCTGCTATCTTCTCGGACGGAAAGTGTGTACCACAACACTCGGTGCTTATGTTTCCTTTTTGTTTCAAATTCATCAGATATGATCCAGATTAGTACGACTACGTAAGAAAGAGAGCGAATGGTACTCACAGTGATGAAATGATTAATAGGGTTCAAATTCAGTGAGTTAGGCCAAAGATGAACTGGAGAAGGGTAAATTATATTTCTGTAACTGGGATCAACTTCATCAGCTTAACCATATTCGTGCAAATCAGGCTGGAGTGGCCGAGCGGTTAAAGGCGCTACAGTCTGGAACCGCTACGGTCGCAGGTTCTAATCCTGCCTCGGGCATGGATGTGTGTGATGTCCTTAGGTTAGTTAGGTTTAAGTAGTTCTAAGTTCTAGGGGACTTATGACCTCAGATGTTAAGTCCCATAGCGCTCAGAGCTATTTTTGACCCGTCGTAAACAAGGCGACTATAACGCCATGTCAATGGCGATATTTTAAAACTTTAGAGGCTAGACAGTTCCGATTACGAGATTTTACTACAATTATGAACAATCATATATTAATAACAGCAACATGTAAGGAAATAGAATAAAATAAGAACCTTAAAAACGATCTGCACAACTGTAATGGACATCAAGACACACGGAACTAAATAAAACTAGACATAAATGGTAGCTTGTATCAAATAATGCACTTTACCTGTAGCTTAAGATGAGGCTGCCATACACAGTTTCGAATATACCTACATTCCAACAATAAATCGAAAAAGAGTTTGACAAGAAATACTTTAAGCATTTATTCGAAAGGAACTAAAAATAAAATATGTATCGTACAGAAATCCAAGCTTGGATAGAAAGTGGAACTTTAACTATATAGCTCAAGTGGAGACTGTACAATGCAATTATAAATGGAAACGGTTATCACAAAAATAACTTGAACTATTTATCGGAATGAAAACAAACAGATTACCGGTAAAAACACTTGAGCTGCAACAGGGACCACAATAACAATACGAATTTAAAAAATTATAGTAAAAGAAGACCGATAAATTGACTAAATATTACCATTTCTTTCGAAACAGAATACAGTTTTTATTTGTCATACACAGCGAAAATTAAGAATGTATCTCCTGTTACCGACGAAAATTGACAACACAAGCGCTATAAAGAAATGCAATTCAAAATGTGCACCAAGAAACACGTCACAGCATTCAGTACCTTTACGTCAATGGTCAAAGCCGACAGTTTCACAAACGGCTGTTTGTGAAATCTATGTTGATTTTTATAATTGATATTCCAGTTTTCCAAAATCGCCATAGCAATGAGTATAAATCAAGCACTGTGGTGGGCCAGTGCCATATAACGAGCACAGTTTTACTCTGTGCAGAGGCCGGGACATTAGAAAAAGTTGAGGAAAAAAGCCGAGAAGCACTGTAAATGTTGACATGGAGGAAACTGGGAGGTGAAAATATACGGTGAGGGACGAGAAGATGTTGTGAAGAATATAAATCTCCCACCCACCACCGAGGAGGTGGTGCATTCGGGAGGACAACGGTTCAACCTCGCGTCTGACCATCATGATTTTGATATTCCGTGTTGTCCCTAAATCGGTTGAGGCAAACGGCCCGATGGTTCCTCTGAAGGGGCACGGCCGATTTCCTTCCCCATAAGTTCCACAATTCGCACGAGATTTAACCATCAGTCATCCTCACCAAAAGCATGTTGGAATGTGATGGAGTACAAATAGACATCAATCACTTTTTTCCCGAATCTAAACTGTGTGCAAACATACAAACTGATTTCATACAACAGTTAATCAGATCTCGCTAACCGTTACCAGCTAGCATAGCAGCTCTGCTTCGCCAAAATAATATACTACTTTTAAAACTGTTGTTGTTGTTGTTGTTGTTGTTGTTGTCGTTGTCGTCGATTTCAATCTGAAGTTTTGTTTGATGCAGCTCTCCATACTACTCTGTCTTACGCAAGCCTCTTCATCTCCGAATAACTCTGCAACCTCTATCCTCCTGAATGTAATTACTGTATTTATATCTTAGTTTCCTTCTACAATTTTTACCTCTACACTTCCTTCTAACACTAAACTGGTGGTACCTGAAGTCTCAGACTGCGCCTTATCATCTGATCTCTTCTTCTAGTCAGGTTGTGGCACACATTCATTTACTGCCCAATTCTGTTCAGTACCTCCTCGTTAGTTATGTGACCTACCCATTTCATATTCAGCATTCTTCTGTAGCACCACATTTCGAAAGCTTCTATTCTCCTTTTATGTAAACTGTTTATTGTGCATCTTTCGCTTCCATACGTGGCCAAACTCCAGATAAATACCTTCAGAAAAGACTTGCAAACACTTAAATCTGTACTCCATGTTAACAAATTTCTCTCCTTCAGAAATGCTTTTCTTACCATTATCAGCCTATGTTTTATATCCTCTCTACTTCGGCCATCATCAGTTATTTTGTTGTCCAACTAACAGAACTCGTCTACTGCTTTAAGTGTCTCGTTTCCTAAACTGTTTTTCTTGGCATCACCTGATTTAATTCGACTACATTCCATTATCCTTGCTTCGTTTTTTCTACTGTTCATCTTATATTCTTCTTTCAAGACATTGTCCTTTCAGTTCAAATGCTCTTCCAAGTCCTTTGGTGTCTCTGGCAGAATTACGTCATCAGCAAACCTCAAAGTTTTTATTTCTTCTCCCTGAACTTTAATTAATACTTCAAATTTTTCTTCGTTTCCTTTACTTCTTGCTCAATGTACATGTTGAATAACTTCGTGGCTAGGCTACTATCCCGTCTCGTTCCCTTTTCAATCACTGCTTTCTTTGATGTCCCTCGACGCTTACAACTGCCGCCTGGTTTTTGTACAAGTTGTAAATAGCCTTTCGCTACCTGCATTCTATTCCTGCTACCTTCAGAATTTCAAAGCGAGTATTCCAGTCAACACATTCAAAGGCTTTATGTAAGTCTACAAATGCTACAAATATGGGTTTGCCTGTCCGTAATTTATCTTATAAGATAAGTCATAGGGTCAGTATTGCCTCGCGTATTTCTACATTTCCCGGGATCCAAACTGATCTTCCCCGAGGTCACCTTCTACCAGTGTTTCCATTCTCCTGCATAGAATTTGTGTTAGTATTTTGCAACCATGTCCTATTGAACTGATAGTTCGGTAATTTTCACACCTATCAGCAACTGCTTTCGTTGGAGTTGGAATCATTACATTCCTCTTGAAGTCTGAGGGTATTTCACCTGTCTCGTACATCTTGCACTCCAGATGGAAGAGTTTGATCATGATTTGCTCTCCGAGGGATATCAATATCGTCCACTCCCCTTAAGAATTTTTAACTACAGTAGAGTGTCGATTATCCGAACGTCGGTCAACCGAACGACCGCTTAACCGAACTGTGTACTCGCTCGCACCTGTTACTCTCCCACCCTACCGTCCATCATCCCCCTCACTCCCAAAGCAAGTTTCCCACAGTAGTCGCCGCACTGGGCAACGCTGGCGGAACATTGCTTCTAATGGGGCCTTTCACAAGGCGCTGCTGACTGGCCAAGCCGCCAGTCGCTGTGTTTCAACAATCAGCACACTTCTGTCGGCTTGGCGCTGGCAGTAGAAGTAGCGGCAGTACCAAAGCTGTTCACAGCAACAGCTGCGCCAGCTTAAGAGTTGAGGCGTGCCGCTCCGCGCAGTTTGAAGGATTGCGCGCCCCCAAGAAGAGCTTCTCACGGTGCAAACAGTCACCTGCTGTTCTCTGTTACGATCACAGTGTGCTGCTGCGTGAAGAAGTGAACTTGACGATATAAAATGCTTAAACGTAAACGTGTTGTCCTTTCTATGAGGGACACGTACGAGATTATTAAAAGGTTAGAAGAAGGTGAATCTGAAACCACTTTACCCAATTTTAATTTTGTGTACTGTGTGTGTTGTTCATGCAAAATGCGTATGTAATATGTATATATTTTTGTTTAATAAACTGTGCCACATACTATATATTCCTACTGAAGTTGCCTTTGTATGTTACTTTGTAATACTAAAAGAGATGCCTGTTTTTATGAATAAATTTACTGTACAATACTTCTTTTTGGCAAATAAACATGTACAGTTCGATTATCCGAACTAACCAGTTTTCCGAACACCCACGTCCCCCAAGTACTTCGGATAATCGACGCTCTACTGTAAATATATTTTTACCGTTTAAAATCACATAAAGAGGTGGCCGTGTAGCCTTTTTGGCTAAACCTGTGTGTTATTTGTGTTCCCACGGTGCACTGTTCCGTCGTCATTCTGACAAGACCGAGCAACCGTCTGTATAAAGAGCCACGATGTGCGCCCGACAATAGTGACAAGAGACGCCGGCGGAAGACAGTTGCAAATTCCCCGGAGAAGTGAGACGACCCAATTGCACCGCAATTACGGGCAAGAGCCGCAATTTATGCAAGGCGCTGCAGTCGACAAACGCCGAATAATTATTAATGGAAATTCCACCCCCAAAATTATTCACGGAGCGTGCCGCGGTGACAGACGCTAAGCATGTTTGTAGCTTTCGCGTTTCGTCTCGTCGCGATAAATACAGTGTATCCATTACTGGTTTCTGGCGGCCGGTCGCACAACCAAATGGAACGCGTGCACAGGCGCGGAGAGACGGACCCATAGGCAGCAAAACAACAACGCCGTATACACGTAGCGGGGGGGAGGGGGGGAGGCGATATACCACTCCGGTTGACCCATTGTCATTTCGACACCCCATACCACCCCACAGGTAAAATATGTTTCAAGGGATGGAACACCAGGAGGGGAAAAAAGAAAACACAGAAGAAAAACTAAATTTTCGTCAAACATGGGAAATTCAATTATTTGCTCCTCCTACCCTGAAAATAAAGAGAAAGAAACAGAGCCGGGAATATCCGCTGTGGTGGAAAATATGCACATTCTCTCAAAAAGTTCGTCGCTCCCTTTTTTTCAATTGTCGGTACGCATTTTTTAACACCGCTTTGTAAAGAGAAAATCAGCGTAGTGGCTAGCCCGTATTCAACGAAGAAAAAAGTTTTCCTGCTGGCGTGTTTTGTATTGTATCGTATTATATTTGGAAACGGCAACAAGAATGGCGCATTTCAGACCAAACTGGTGGTCGACTAGATGCTTCTCGCAGTTCACCTGATAGGCGCTCGTCAGCTAAGTCGATATATGCGCGGCTGTTTACGAATCGCCCGACTTAGTGCCCATCGACGTAGAGGCGCTAGATCGACTCTCTGTAGTGGGAAAAGACCGTCACTATATACGGGGTTATTCTAAATGATGGACCCATTTTCATAAATTCGTATGTATTCATGTACAAATCCAAAATGAACAAGCTTTATACCAGTGAAAAGAGGAAGTTTCGAAGTTTATGGTGGCAGGTGGGCAGTGATGGTTTCAGAAGCGGCCGATAGAGTTCGCGCGGCAATAGGGCGGTCATCCTGTTTCACTGTCAGTTATGAGTGAGATGGCGACTGTGGAGCACAAAGTTTTCCGCGTTCTAGAGTTCGCGAAAAGTGAGTCGCAAATTGCAGTGCAGCGAGCATTTCGTACCAAATTCGGTCTTCAACCACCAACTCGCAAAAGCATTTTCCGTTGGTTTAAGCAATTTGAGTGTGTATCTGCTAACTGGCGTTGCCCTGCTTTCTGTAAGCTGAGGATGGTTAGTCAGCAATTGAGATTTCTTTTCTCCTTAATCAATGTGTTACATATTCAACTTCATGAACCTGTAGATGAAAACTGATAGCTCATGGTGGCGATGACGCGAACCAGGCGTTACACCTAAGTAACAGCTAGTGTAATTTGTTATTTTATTTGTATCTCAAGTTAGAAAATAACGTTCGAAATAACAGAAGAAAAGAGGAAGGAGATATAGGAACTAGGAGAGAACAAGATGGGAGGCATGTCTATCTGTATCAATTAACCGACTAATGACTGCATCTCTGCCTATGAAATTTTTATTACACTATGTGTACCTTCCGTTGTTCAGGTTTTTGAGTGGATTAGCAGTGCGTGAGTCGAATTCCAGTCCAAATTAATTTACACAATCGCCAGTAAGCATGGTTAACGTTGTCAGAATCTCGCATTGCTGTGCTGGGTAATGCACTAGCGGCAGCGATTCGCTGTTGGCTTCCTATCGTTCTGGCGTGAGAATAGCAGCAATCTGCGACTGTTTGCTGATGACGCTGTAGTGTACCAGAAAATGTCATCGTCGGGTTACTGTAGTAGATTACAGGATGGTTTGCTCTAAACGTGTAAAAATGTAAATTAATGCAGACGCGTAGGAAAAACAATACTGTAATGTTCGAATACACTATTAGTGGTGTGCCACTTTTCTCACTCACTTCGATTTTATATCTAGGCGTAACGTTGCAAAGCGACATGAAATGGAACTAGCACGTGAGGTCGGCTGTACGGAAGGTGAATGGCCGACTTTTGATTTGTTGCGAGAATTCTAGTAAAGTTTTGCTCGTCCATAAAGAAGACTGCGTACAGAAAAGTTGTGAAACCTATTCTTGAGCACTGTTAGAGTGTTTCGGATCACGGTTAGGTTGGTTTAAAGGAAGACGTGGATGTAATTCAGAGGCGTATTGCTATATTTGTTACCAGCTGGTTCGATTATCACACGAGTCTTGCGCATAAGTTCCGTGAACTCAAATGAGAATTCCTGGGAGTAGGATAGCAAGGAGAGAATGAGGACAGGTAAACGTCAGGGGACCCATCATTTCTGGTGATATGATAACGCTTTAACGGATTAAGCCATAGATAATACAAATCTCCATCATCATAACCAACATGGATTCCGCAAACAGAGATCGTGTGAAACTCAGCTCGCCCTATTTGCCCAAGAAATTCACAGTGCCGTAGACACTGGCGAGCAGATTGATGCCGTATTCCTGGACTTCAGGAAGGCATTTGATACGGTTCCGCACTTACGTTTAGTGAAAAAAAAAACGAGCTTACGGAATATCGGACCAGGTTTATGATTGGATTCAGGATTTCCTAGAAGAAAGAACACAACATGTCATTCTTAACGGTTCAAAATCTGCAGATGTAGAGGTAATTTCGGGAGTACCGCAAGGAAGCGTGATAGGACCTTTATTGTTTACAATATACATAAATGACTTAGTTGACAACATCGGTAGCTCCGTGAGGCTATTTGCAGATGACACGGTTGTCTACAAGAAAGTAGCAACATCAGAAGACTCGTACGTACTCCAGGAAGACCTGCAGAGGATTAATGCATGGTGCGACAGCTGGCAGCTTTCCCTAAACGTAGATAAATGTAATATAATGCGCATACATAGGGGCAGAAATCCATTCCAGTACGATTATGCCATAGGTGGTAAATCATTGGAAGCGGTAACGACCGTAAAATACTTAGGAGTTACTATCCGGAGCGATCTGAAGTGGAATGATCACATAAAACAAATAGTGGGAAAAGCAGGCACCAGGTTGAGATTCAAAGGAAGAATTCTAAGAAAATGTGACTCATCGACGAAAGAAGTAGCTTACAAAACGCTTGTTCGTCCGATTCTTGAGTATTGCTCATCAGTATGGGACCCTTTCCAGGTTGGATTAATAGAAGAGATAGACATGATCCAGCGAAAAGCAGCGCGATTCGTCATGGGGACATTTAGTCAGCGCGAGAGCGTTACGGAGATGCTGAACAAGCTCCAGTGGCGGACACTTCAAGAAAGGCGTTACGCAATACGGAGAGGTTTATTATCGAAATTACGAGAGAGCACATTCTGGGAAGAGATGGGCAACATATTACTACTGCCCACATATATCTCGCGTAATGATCACAACGAAAAGATCCGAGAAATTAGAGCAAATACGGAGACTTACAAGCAGTCTTTCTTCCCACGCACAATTCGTGAATGGAACAGGGAAGGGGGAATCAGATAGTGGTACAATAAGTACCCTCCGCCACACACCGTAAGGTGGCTCGCGGAGTATAGATGTAGATGTAGATGTAGATGTATTCTGTGGACGTTGACGCTCAGGTAACGATCTTACCTCAAGGTCACTGATAAGTGGGATATCAGGTTACACATCCGGTGTCAGGCTACACACTTGGGCGACTTCTAATCAAGGTCACTCCCCACTCCTCTCCCCCTGATGAACCATCGAGAATTAATCAAGGTCATTCAAGGGTGCCCTAACACCCTCGCCTCCTCCCCCTCCCTCACCCCTGAACCAGTAAGACTGAAGCACCCCATCCCCATCGTCATTTTTTGTAACTGGGGCACTTGAGAGTTTGTAGTACACTCTGGAGCTGGGCAGCATAGGGATAAGATCAGGCTGCGTCTGTTTGCTAAAAAAAAATTACGTTAACCCAGGTCTCTTATGTTCTGTTTCTTAATAACGATTTAATATTACGTCATTCGAGGCACCAGCAGATACCACACCTTGGCAGATAAAGTACTCTCATTCTTCTATATCTTCCACGAATTTACATTGGTCCAAGGGGAGCGAGGGGACTGGAAGATGTCCGAGTTCGACTAGGTGACCTCTATCAATTCCCAGTGATTTATGGAGGGGGAGGGGTAGAGTGGACTGGGGGGTGACCTTGATTATATGTCGCCCAAGCCTGTATCCCGACCGTATGGGTAGCCTGGCGCCCCACTTATTAGTGACCTTGAGATAAGATCACCAGAAGTGACACATCACCTGATGTTTGCTTGTCCTCGTTCTTTCAATGCTACACTACCCCTGCGAGGAAGAAGGCGCTGTTTACGCGAGATATTACTGAGAAAATTTAGAGAACTTGCATTTAGAACAGACTACAGAAAAATGCTATTGCCGCTACGTTATACAGGGCTATTACAAATGATTGAAGCGATTTCATAAATTCACTGTAGCTCCATTCATTGACATACGGTCACGACACACTACAGATACGTAGAAAAACTCATAAAGTTTTGTTCGGCTGAAGCCGCACTTCAGGTTTCTGCCGCCAGACCGCTCGAGAGCGCAGTGAGACAAAATGGCGACAGGAGCCGAGAAAGCGTATGTCGTGCTTGAAATGCACTCACATCAGTCAGTCATAATAGTGCAACGACACTTCAGGACGAAGTTCAACAAAGATCCACCAACTGCTAACTCCATTCGGCGATGGTATGCGCAGTTTAAAGCTTCTGGATGCCTCTGTAAGGGGGAATCAACGGGTCGGCCTGCAGTGGGCGAAGGAACGGTTGAACGCGTGCGGGCAAGTTCACGCGTAGCCCGTGGAAGTCGACGAATAAAGCAAGCAGGGAGCTAAACGTACCACAGTCGAAGGTTTGGAAAATCTTACGGAAAAGGCTAAAGCGGAAGCCTTACCGTTTACAATTGCTACAAGCCCTGACACCCGATGACAAAGTCAAACGCTTTGAATTTTCGGCGCGGTTGCAACAGCTCATGGAAGAGGGTGCGTTCAGTGCGAAACTTGTTTTTAGTGATGAAGCAACATTTTTTCTTAATGGTGAAGTGAACAGACACAATGTGCGAATCTGGGCGGTAGAGAATCCTCACACATTCGTGCATCAAATTCGCAATTCACCAAATGTTAACGTGTTTTGTGCAATCTCACGGTTTAAAGTTTACGGCCCCTTTTTCTTCTGTGAAAAAAACGTTACAGGACACGTGTATCTGGACATGCTGGAAAATTGGCTCATGCCACAACTGGAGACCGACAACGCTGACTTCATCTTTCAACAGGATGGTGATCCACCGCACTTCCATCATTTCTTAAACAGGAGATTGGAAAACCGATGGATCGGTCGTGGTGGAGATCATGATCAGCAATTCATGTCATGGCCTCCACGCTCTCCCGACTTAACCCCATGCGATTTCTTTCTGTGGGGTTATGTGAAAGATTCAGTGTTTAAACCTCCTCTACCAAGAAACGTGCCAGAACTGCGAGCTCCCATCAACTATGCTTTCGAACTCATTGACGGGGACATGCTGCGCTGAGTCTGGGAGGAACTTGATTATCGGCTTGATGTCTGCCGAATCACTAAAGGGGCACATATCGAACATTTGTCAATGCCTAAAAAAACTTTTTGAGTTTTTGTATGTGTGTGCAAAGCATTGTGAAAATATCTCAAATAATAAAGTTATTGTAGAGCTGTGAAATCGCTTCAATCATTTGTAATAACCCTGTATTTCGCGCATCGCGAAGACAAGATAAGGGAAGTTCGAGCTTTTACAGAAACATACAGCTGGTTTTCACTCGCTCCGTTTGCGAGAAGAATAAGAAACGGAATGACTAACAGTCATACAAGGTACTCACCGTCATGCACCGAATAGTGGCTCGCAAAGTATTCATGTAGATGTAGAAATGTCCGTTACGTTTTTCACTCATTCACCTCAGCAACCTGTACTTGAAATTTCCACGTCAGACTCCACACTCTCACTCCGCCTGAGTATCGTTCGTGTCTCGCAGCCAGTAACGTCATACGATTTCACTGCCACAGAGACTGCGTCACAAGTACTCGAGGCTCACCTGTTGACAATGCTCCGCCTTCTATATGCGCCGAAGTTCACTTTCCGTCCACGAGAGAGAACCCGACGCCGCGGCCCCGCTTTGAAATTGCAGTCGCGCTACGTACGGTCTCGTATCCCGACAGGCTAATAGCGCCCGGAGAGACATCTCGCGGAGGTTTCATCATTGTCCGGCTGCAAACGTACAACAGGCTCCGACATCACAGCGACTGATCTGCCCCGCGGCGGGAGGCCTTTGTGGCGTCAGCAGTCAGCAGTCAGCGCGTATCGGCTGCCGCGCACCGCAGTCAGCGCCCTGGGCCACGCACCCTCGTGCTGCGTGCGTGCGTGGGCGTGCGGCGCTCCCGCTTCAGCGGCCGCGGGGCAAACGCTGCAGCGGCCTGCTCGCTAATAACACTCGTGCCGCCACAGTATTCAACCACACCTGTAGTGTGGTAGATTTTGCGGACGCTCTGGCTGAAGCAACCGGAGCTGGCCTGCTCAAGCCTGACGCCATTTTCTTTGTGGAGAGCTGCAAAAGTGACCTGCACGTGTAGCACGTTTCACTGTACACAACAAAGGACGGTATCGCTGCGCAGAGGCAAAGGTGGATCAGTCACACGATTCCCCAGCCAACGGACGGTCGTTGCTCGGTCACAGGTGCAGCGAGCGGCGCGTCTCTGATCTCTGTGGTCGTGGTCGTTAATATTTCCATTGACTGTGTTACGGCTGCTCTTGTTTCAGCGTAAACAGTGTAACTGCTCCACGTAAGCCGCTACATGGCTCGACCCCACAACTAAAGACACCTGAGTGCCCTTCCGACACTCAGGGAAGAGCCTGATGATAATTAGTAAGATAGGGTTATTTAAATATAGACGATCATTTTAATATTAGATATGGTAATTGTCTGCAAAGTGTGAATGCGAACGTATGATGAGGTATGCGTGAGAGGTCGGTTGTGGGTGTGCTATAGGCATAGTGGAAGTTTAGCCAACCTCGAATCTAGTAGAGCGCGACTGCACTGGACCAGAGAGGCATAAGCTCCACGCGCGTCATTAGCGCTTGTTAGGTTGTCAAATAACCGTGTGCGGTATCTCTGAGTCCTTGCGGTCACGATGTGTGGACCCGGACGAGGGAGACCGTATCGGGGTTGTTGCTGGGATGCTGGGAAGACCTGGGTGAGTAAGCACGCTCTGCTCTATCGCTCCGTTAGTTAGCGAAGATTTAGATTTCCATGTTCACTTGGAACTTGGAAGCAGCTTCACTGCTGAGGTTTTCCCAGCAACAACCCCGATACGGTCTCCCTCGTCCGGGTCCACACGTCGTGACCGCAAGGACTCAGAGATACCGCACACGGTTATTTGACAACCTAACAAGCGCTAATGACGCGCGTGGAGCTTATGCCTCTCTGGTCCAGTGCAGTCGCGCTCTACTAGATCCGAGGTTGGCTACACTTCCACTATGCCTATAGCACACCCGCAACCGACATCTCACGCATACCTCATCATACGTTCGCATTCACACTTTGCAGACAATTACCATATCTAATATTAAAATGATCGTCTATATTAAAATAACCCTATCTTACTAATTATCATCAGGCTCTTCCCTGAATGTCGGAAGGGCACTCAGGTGTCTTTAGTTGTGGGGTCGAGCCATGTAGCGGCTTACGTGGAGCCGTTACAACAGTGCTGATAACGTCCTGTCACCGTCATTCGCGACTAGAGTTTTCGTCTGGCAGACACAGATTCAGAAAAGGGCGAAGAAGGGTCGATAATCTCTTACCCGAATTCTGCTACCTGCCCGTCAGCTAGAAGAACGTGTATACGAAGGAAGGCCGAAAAATAACGAGAGTTGTTTTACAAAAAAAACCGTGTATACTCAAACACCTTAAAAAAAAATCACGATCCAAGGATGAATTACCCAAGAGGGCGGGGAAATCCGACGATATGAAGTACATGTACAGACAAACAAATGATTATAATTTCAGAAAGATTGGAGAAATAGTTTCACACACTGAGCAACTTAATAATGTGTTGGTCTACATTTAGTCCTTGTGCAAGCAGATATTCACCTTGACACTCATTGATAGAGTTGTTGGAGTCTTCCTCAGGACTGTCATGACAAATTTTGTCCAACTGCCGCTTTAGATAGTCAAAGTCCTGTTTGCAGGGCCCTGCCCATAATACTCCTAACGTTATCAGTTGGGGTGAGATTCGCGCGAAGTTGCCGGCCAAGGTATGGTCCGACAAGCAGTAAAAACTCTCGCCGTGTCTGAGCGATTTTTGGAGTAATCTGGAGTTGTGGATTTGATGGTAGAAGCACGATTCTTTAGACATTCCCACAAAAAGAAATCTACTGCCGTTACGTCGGGTGTCCGTAGGGCCACGATCCCAGAGGACTTGGTGAAGTTTCTGAAGCAGATTTATGCAAGTTAGTACCTACTCCATGCAAATATCTGTCTTGGTACTTCACGATTTTGCGGGAATGCTCCATTCTTAAGAACGGAGAGGGTTGGTGGGGGAGGGGGGGGGAGGAGGTTAGGGAAGATGAACTGCTCTGACCATGCAGTTTTTCGGTGTCTCACTGGAGCTTGTTTGCAACTGTGGTGACGCTTATGAGAGGACATAGATTTCTTTAGCGTATCAAACCAATACAGCTTCCTGCTGCTTTAGATTTCCTGCCACGATTCCGTGCTTTCTACCTGCTGGCCATAATATAAAAATCACGATTACCTCGCGTCTATTCATTTAGGCGCTTTCCTGCAGAAAGAAGAAAAGTTTCTCTCACGTACAAGGGTGCTAAACTTCAGTAGCAGTTGACATGCGTGCTTATAAACACGAACTTCTTACAGGTACAGGATCGTCTCAACAACGTTCCTTCGGGAGGACGACGGTTCAATCCCGCGTCCGGCCATCCTGATTTAGGTTTTCCGTGATTTCCCTAAATCGCTCCAGGCAAATGCCAGGATGGTTCCTTTCAAAGGGCACGGCCGACTTCCTTCTCCGTCCTTCTCTAATCCGATGAGACCGATGACCTCGCTGTCTGGTCTCCTTCCCCAAAACAACCCAACTCAACGCTTCCTAAGAAAAGTTTCTTCCTGGCACCGACACATAGGTCTGTGATTCTGATATTCTTCGGGTTGATACACATTACAGTTTTCTTTCTGTTTGGGGAAAAGTGGATATTTGATGTAATAAGATAGATATCACCTTATCTGCTTAAATGAAAAACAGTGTCTTCTTTGAGGTAATAAGGTAAGTATGATTTGAAAGCGAGTAGAAAGCTTTTACGCTGAAGGTCTGAAATTTTCTGCGACTGGCAGTGCGTTTCATTAATCGCACGAAACAGTCTGTTGTACTTTGAGGACACTTTATTGCTTCACTACTTTTGTCGAAAGTGTAATACACATTTTGTCTGCGACGACGGCTCCAGTCAAGTTTACAAAAGGCGTGCTATTAATTTGGAAGGCGGGGAAGAGAGAGTGAGAGAGAGAGAGAGGAGCTGTCTTTCCAGAGAAAGGGAAACAACACAAAAAAACACGCGGCTTAGCGAAATGAAAGGGGACAGAAGGAAGGTGGATGGTGGGGGAGAGGGGGAGGGTTGGGTTGGGAGGCAAGGCACAAATGCAGCGTTCATAAGCACGCGGGCACAATGGCACCGCCCGGCCACCTGGGATGAGCGCATTCAGCGCGCAACCAGCGTCAATTCGGAAGCGTGCCACCAGGTGCGTTGCCGAGCAATCTGCCGCGAGGCGGGGAACCCCCGAGCCGAGTCCTCGCTCCTGAAGACTACTCCGCAGCGGCCGACTGAAATGGCACCGAAGTAACGTTGCCCTAATTTTTATATGTTATGGTAACTCACTTGCAGCTGCGGTAAAATTACGTTATAAAAAAAACGCACTTTGCAGCTTTAGTCACGTGTTTTTGTTTTGGCGCGATGCATTTCTACAGTAGGCAACTACCTCCAGGTGCCTATCTGCTGTACATGCGTCAATGTATGCAATAAACTCTTCTTTGGTATGCAATGACTCTACTAGGCGTGCCAGTAAGGTTATGTGGGAGGCTATTACGATCTACGTCAACAAAAATTTAATGTACTCTACTCTGAATCATGCCTATCGCGGATACAAGGGGGAGGTGAATTCAGGGCCTTATGATGCCACAATGAACGTTTTAGTAAAAGAGTTAACAATCTAACACATTTCAGTTTTTCAGATTTCTGACCTAACCTAAGGAGAATAAAGTAAATTGAAAACCAAGTGCGTCGAGAATTGGAGGGAATCCTACTAATTTATGTTTAACACGGGGTATTGCTTGCGTGACGGCCTGTCCACGTGGTTGGGCTTGCAGAGTATATCCTGACCGCTTGCAGAGTATATCCCAGCAAAGTAAAGGAACTCATTCACAGGCCGAGCGATTTCACCTGCTGTCAACGACAATGCACACACAGCTGGTGAGTCAACATATAGAACCAGCAAATCACTGGAATCTGAGCAAGAAAGACAAGAATGGGAAAGATAAGCAACTAAACGAAGAAATAACAGACTTTTTTAATGTAGGCGAACATGACTGTAAGAGCTATATTAACAATTGTAGTGTTAAGTCAAACAGTGATGATTGTGAGTGCACATTTCGAAGCGACAAAAAAATGGTTCAAATGGCTCTGAGCACTATGGGACTCAACTGCTGAGGTCATTAGTCCCCTAGAACTTAGAACTACTTAAACCTAACTAACCTAAGGACATCACAAACATCCATGCCCGAGGCAGGATTCGAACCTGCGACCGTAGCGGTCTTGCGGCTCCAGACTGCAGCGCCTTTAACCGCACGACCACTTCGGCCGGCATTTCGAAGCGACAGTCAGGGCCGAACTGACGTGCGTGATATCCAGTATAAATGAAGATTTAACTGAAAGAATCTTTACTTTGGTTAAGACTTGTAATAACTTAAACAATCAAATAGGAAAAGAAATGATACTAATCAAGGCTATCTACAGCAATTTTTGAAAAGATTATGAAGAAAATGGAAAGTATGTAGCCAATAGAAGTGGAAGCATACACTTCTCAATGAAAAAAGTTAACGATAGTTATTACTATCTAGGTCGGTTAAAGGATGGTTCAAATGGTTCAAATGGCTCTGAGCACTATGGGACTTAACAGCTGTGGTCATCAGTCCCCTAGAACTTAGAACTACTTAAACCTAACTAACCTAAGGACATCACACATATCCATGCCCGAGGAAGGATTCGAACCTGCGACCGTAGCAGTCGCGCGGTTCCGGACTGCGCGCCTAGAACCGCGAGACCACCGCGGCCGGCGGTTAAAGCATGTACCTGTCACTATGACAAACTACAGTGGAGAACAGTTATTTGGAGAATCGAAGTTGATCGTAGTTGAACCTCCATCTTAGAAGACAGGCTCAGCTTTTGGCTTAACTCAGTTCTGAAACTGATATTATAAGACCACTAAGTTATGAAGATGTTATAAGGAGCTTATTAGAATGAACTGAAGATGCAAACCAAATAGCCGACTTCATTTTAGTACTGTTTAGGAAAGTGTTGAATCTAGATTAACAACTAAGATTTTCTTGTGTTATTTGAGTATTCCCCGAAGGACTAGTTGTAGAAGCACCTCTAGGGCGAGACGTTTCATGTCGTTATGACATCAACACAAAATTTCGTCAACACAACTGGCCGGCATCTTAAAAGAAAATAAGATGATTACTGAAGAAACAATAAGTAAAATGCGTATCCTTTTTGCCAAAGAATTTCAGAGCTCTTCTACGCTCATTAAAAGACACTGCTCGAGAAGGCACAGTGTTATAAGGTTCCTTGTAGCTGCGGAAAGTCATACAGCGGGCGAACGTGGCGCACCATGGAAGACAGAAACGTCGAACATCAACACACACTTCTAAATCAACCAAGAGAAATTTACGATTGCCGCCACAATACGGACAATTCAAGTGCCACAATTCTCTAGTCGACATCTTCGTACTGGCCCAGCGTAACTAAAGAAGCGTTTGAAATTCGTAGCTCGACATATCTTGTGAAGATAACCAAGTACATTATAGGATCCAGCGCTGGCGATGCTAAACTCACAGCGATGACAAATGGAAACTAGCAGTGATCACAGGGATGATGCTACGATAAGGGACACAATTATTCAGATGACAACGGCGAAGAATTGTCACACACTAGCATTGACGCGTGTTCCGGCATACGGCTTCTGAGACGGGAGCTGGTGCAGCCACCGGCAAAGCACTGTACCAACCACAGACATACATTGCTAGACTGGCAAAGACATAGCTTTTCCTGAAGCTTGACGTTTGGTGAGGTAAGATGGCGGCGTCAGGAAGTTAGTGTGTGTGTGTGTGTGTGTGTGTGTGTGGTACTAACACAATTTTCTGAAATGAACTCTACGAGGGGGCTTAAGGAATTTCTGGATTTGAGCAAATATTTGCGTACTAGTTGAGTTTAACACATTCAATGTTATTAGAAGAACATCAGTCTACATATATGCACGTTTAAAGTAGACTGTAGTTTTCGTGGGAACACTCAGATGTATAAAGACACTTGTTATCAACGACAAACAACACGTTATACTTATAGGAGCACTTTCATAACGAGTGTACTATTCGAAGAAAAGCTGAAGTCGATCAAAATTGGTTGTAAGCACAGCATTAAGCTGCATCTGTTAATATTAGATTATTAAACCCACTAAAATAGACAAACTATTTAAATATACAGGTATTTCTGGTAAGGTAAACTGTAATATGATTATTTAGGCTTGCATACAGTACAAAAGAAAAAAATACGTAAGATGTTTCTAGTTATGCTTGTATTGAGACATGCTCCTTTCCTTGTTGTCTATTGTCTGCTGTACGAAAAGTTACAGCCAAATATGATACATGTGTTGACCATTATGTCAAAACTCTAGAGGTAACCTAGTTG
The DNA here is from genome assembly GCF_023864275.1 of Schistocerca cancellata. Lineage (NCBI taxonomy): Eukaryota > Metazoa > Arthropoda > Insecta > Orthoptera > Acrididae > Schistocerca > Schistocerca cancellata. The sequence continues at coordinate 405,541,879 of NC_064630.1, forward strand.
TACCAGTATAATCTCATTTCTTACGAGTGTTTTAGCGGTAAAGAAACAGCTGTTTACAAATCCTTTGGGCTCGCCGCCATATTGATACACTAAACTTCTCGCTTCAGTGACGCCAGTAATACTGTATACGGTATTGCCAGTCGTGTAATGTATGTCTCTGGTACTAACGACATCCGTTGCATGTACGCCCAAGTCCTTAGTTAATCGTCCCACAGATGGCATAGCTGTCCTTCACGCTACCTGTCAGATAATCTTTGCTGCTAGCTAGCGAAGTTGACGCCTTCACGCCACTTACGAATGCCATAAATAGGAGGCTTCAGTCACAGCTCAGCAATGTGTTCGTCATACCCACACAGCGGCGTGACGCAGTGGTAACTACACTGGACGCATATTCTGCAGGACGACGGTTCGAATACGCTGCCGGCCATCCAGAATTAAGTTTACCATGATTTCTTTAAGTTGCTCCAGGAAAATGCCGGGATGGTTCCTTTGAAAGGACACGGCCCATTTCCTTCCCCATCTTGAAACTTTCAGAGCTTGTGCTCCGTCTCTGATGACCTCGATGTCGACGGGACGTCTAACCTTAATGTTCCTTTCTTCCTTCAACGAACTCGAACACGTCAGCCAGTTTTGCCTATGAAATATTATGGGGCTTTAGTCTTGTCCGGGACATATTTCTGCAAAATTGGTATGTTATTTAATTCCTTCTGTCATCTCGCATTTGGCTAATAAATGTTTGCTCCAGGTTTCAATATTTATTTGCAAAATAAAAATCCTGTTCTTACGTGGACATGATTTCAACCTTACCCTCCCCCCACCCCCTTTAAATAGTTGTTCACCGCAGTGTTAAAAAAGCGTATTGAATACCTCAATGATTTCAGTTCTTTACTTTTGTTTAACCTCCTCAATTCATCAAACCTTACACTGAAAAGTAAATTATCATATAATTACATAATAAACTCAAATGCTGTGTTAGCTCTAACATTGTATTTTTGCGGATTACTTATAACAAAATTTCTTCTAGTCGGCCCCCTGAAACAAGATGACCCTATGAGTCTGCGGACACTAGGAAATTCCAGATGAACCACAAGGAAGAAAGTTAGCTACCTCCTACAGTCAGCGACTTTCAAGAGCGCGAACCAAACCTGCATCCATCGGTATGTGAGTTAGTGAACATGTAGAGTTAAACTAATATAACAACAGAAATACTGTTTAGTATAAGAAACGCCAATGTCACACGCGGAGTGAGAGAACTCTAGCAACGACAGACGAGAGCGAACGAATAGTTCGGAATAAATTGCATCAGCGATAAAATTATCGGAATAACAAGCAGGTAATTATCCCGCGCAGTGACAGCGAATTGTATAAAACGGCCATTATATTTCACTTACGTGTCGCATTTATCATGCACCGTTGTTTCAGAGCGCGTCCCCAGTGGAAGTAGAGTAGTTCACAGCTCCAAACAATTACCACCTATTGCAGCCATTAATACCGAGCTCCGTCCAGTTGTTATATGCGATGCTGAAAGGTGTCTGAACGAGCGTGAATTCATGCTCCCTTGTCAAACCGCTTATGAACCACAATTCTCTTATCACTGCATAGCTCATTTGCTGCTACAGACATGATCATGTAATACACAATATTCACCGCTTCTTACTGACTAAGGTAATCTACACTGGATTGCCAGAAATTCACGCCCAACGTATTCACTCTGTTATACACAACTGGATCTTTGTCTCATATATGCCATAAACGCTTCGATATGAAACTTGTCTGAACCAACACATATTGTATAAAAAAAGATAAAAATATTTTTAAATGGCTACAAGCTGCTTGCTATTTCTGTTCAAGAGTGGCTCTGTCGTAAAGGAGGAATTGTTCAGGAGAAATATCACTAATCCACATTTGAAAAACACTTCTGCTATCCGTCAGACATTTTGTTTCAATGAGCATACCGGTCAGCGAGTTTTTACGGCTTCATACTCGTATTTCACCCTTTTCTGTGTTAATAAAATTCATTAAAGTGTAATGCAGATCATTTGTCCTTATGTACTTTTGAGTAGTTCCGTTACTATCAAACTCTGATGGACTGTTGATGACAAACTTCGTAAGTGAATAAATGTACTGTGAGGCTGGGGTTATTATTTCCAGCTGCTTAAAGAGGTACCTGCAAGATGTATGTGTGTGAACCTCACACATATTCTAATTATTTTCTTTTGTTTAATTAATACTTTTTGTTTAAGTGAGAAGTTAACCCATAATATTATCCGGTAAGACATTAGTGATTAAATATATGTAAAACCTGTTAACTTATTTACTTGTATACTTTACATTTATTTAACACTGACATACGGAATTTTCCCTGACAATGACAAATCAAACTTAACCTATTCATGTATTACCCACAATATACAAAAGCCTAACGCAATCTGACTACTCTGCAGTGGCAAAATGAATTCAAATAGTTAACATAAAAGAATTCCCCTGAATTGGAAGAAATCCTAACAATAACCCATACTTTTCATAAGTCACTTACCTCACAGAATCTTCATAACACGAACTACAGCAGTTACAGCAAGCAGCAACTACAGCCAGCTAAATAAAAAGATTCTATCTACCTATAGGCTCTAGCTACTAGGAGGCATATGGTTAGCAAAAGAAGGATTTTGTTGAAGAGCAAACAATGTATTTAGCAGGTCCAAGCCGTCCGCTCATTAACTGCTAATTGCTAGTCCGTCCAACCACAGAGGGTGCAGAGCGCTGTCAGCGATATTAATACAGTCTACAGCACTGCCAACATACAAAAATATAAACAGGCTACTTACAGTAGTTTCATTGTCCTTCTACCACTTTCCGCAGATGCTCACGACAGTAGCACGTGAACATTCTACCGGCTTCGCCGTTTCCCAGATGCTGGTTCACAGGCTCTGCGTAATAATAATCTGCTCTTTTTCAAAGTCGCTTATCCCAATGTATTTCCCCATTTGTAGCTCACATCTTCGCTAGGGTGATCATACCACCGTGTCTGCCCCGGTTACACACTTTTGTTGCCACGTCACGTGTGTGCAACGCCACTACACGCCAAATACACCGTGTTTCGCTGCTTCTACAACAAAATTCTAGTTGTTGTAGAGGGAACAAACATAAATAACGTTTTGCAAGGGAAAACATAGGTTTCGTGTCCATGTTACTAGCAAAGGAAAACGAATCGTGTTTTTAATTCTTGCATGAAATTTGTGCAAAACCATCCCGTACTTTTGTAGGTGATTTGGCAATGGAGAGTGTAGCGTTAGCGAAAAATTACAAGCAAAGACAAAGATCTGATACTCGTCACAGTTTATGAAGACATCGAGTACAGAAAGTACGCTTAGACGAAAAGATTGCCTCATTATCGAAGACCAATGGATAATACGGTCAAGCGAGCCGGAAAAAATACTGGGAAGTCAACAATGAAAAAATGTCTACATCAACGAATTACTAGTACACGTAAGAAAGTTAATGTTATATCGAAACAAATACATAACGGTGGTAGAGTTTTGAGTAGAAAAGAAACAGGGTTTGTGCCTGTGACTCGCTTGGTGAGGCGTATGCGCATATTCACTGTTCATGAAACGCACTAATCTATGACATTCCACGTAACTGTACAGGGCTGTGCATTCATGCGAGTTATTTTCCTTCATTTTTTATCGAGACGAAAAATTCTCCAGACATCGTAGTCCTATGCGCAGATATCTGATTCACGTAAATTTCCATCACTTATCGACGTGGAAATACAATCATGAGAAACGCCAAATGTCTGGTGGTGTCTGCGCCAGAGTCATTTACATTGAAATTCTTCTCATTTTGTGACACTGCATCAGATCGTGCAGAAACATTTCAGCACTGTTGCACGTGACCTACATGTGACCCTGTGTTACATTGTTCTAATATGTAGGACCTAACGACTAGGGGCTTTTTTTTCCTCTTTCGCAGTTTCCGATGTATAACAATCTCTGCTGAACGTTTGTTGCAAAAGTGAGAGAAACGTCGATCCGTACTCCGAAATGATGCGCGCACAAAACCAGAAATTTTTTATTGGATATGGCAGAAGCTCCTCTCTGGCAAAAACGGCCAAGAATGTGTCTAAAAATTGCTAGATACTGGTGACAGAATTCGGAGCTAACTTTATTTAGTTTGTAAGTTTCTTCTGCATTAGTATCACTGTAATAAAAGTATACACCATTCTCCTTTATTTGGATCTTCGTATATAGCGTTCGTGGGCGTTAGGACGATCACTGTAGAGTCGCCGACCATTACAGACTTCATTTTCCTTGACGTACACGTTTCGGTGTGTCCACGCTCTAAAAGATTCCATCTTATAATTCTTCCAGTAGTGTCTCTTGTACTGTCTATTACGAACACAAGCCACACCCTTCTTGGTCAGTGCATGTACAGCTGGTTAACGTGTTTTACGGCGCACGGAGTCATGATATGGCGAATAAAAAAAATCACTCGAATAATAACGTAAGCATATTAAATGCGCTGTTTCTCCTTTATAACATCCTGTTTCCATTTGTTTTTTCATAGAATTCTACGTCATCATCTATTTTTCAAAGAATATAAAGCCGTCAGTTATTTTCTAACAAAATGGTTGTGTTTTTTAGGGATCGTGTTGTTGTTACAAATCTAGATAATTTTAATGAAGACGTAATTTCTCTTCTCCTAATCAAACCTGGAAGTAACAGCTGAATTCAACAACTTCCCTTCAGATATCCAACTTTTTCTAAGGAAATATAAACAACAACCAGAACAACAAAGATTAAAACTGTTTCCCGGACCGAGACTCGAACTCGGTACCTTTGCCTTTCGTGGGCAAGTGCTCTACCAACTGAGCTACCCAAGCACGACTCATGCCTCCTCCTCACAGCTTTACTTCTGCCAGCTGTGAGGACGAGGCTTGGGTAGCTCAGTTGGTAGAGCACTTGCCCGCGAAAGGCAAAGGTCCCGAGTTCGAGTTTCGGTCCGGCACACAATTTTAATCTGCCAGGAAGTTTCATATCAGCGCACACTCAGCTGCAGAGTGAAAATCTCAACCAGAACAACAGCACGAGGTACGAACGAAACTACAATGAAGGTGGTTCTATTGTGGAAAACAAACGGAGTGACAACAATGGCATGTTTTAAATTTAAAAGTACAAATACAGTGACCGCAAAACACAGATCACGGTGAAGATATAGAGCAGCTTTCCCTATACTGTATGTAGAGGGCTTATGGAACACAGTAGAAACAAATATATTGTGTATGTACTACTTGTATATGATTGTTTTTGCATTCAGTATTGTTATAGTACCCGCTAAGACAGTTTACTGGTTTTGTGTACGAATATTAAATGTATACAGGGCAATACTGAAGAGACAGTACTGCTCTATATACATTTAATACTCGTATGTTTGCTTTTAAAGTCCTGTGTCATATATTTACATTTATGGCATGTGCTACACATTTTTAAGTAATGACTAATGCAATATGGTGGCTTAAACCATTTTAACCTTCATCCATGAAGATGGCCCGAGACCGAAACCGGTAGATATTTGGGTTTAAAATAAAAGCAGCTGATGGTTCAAATACGCGTTTTCTACATTACTTAACGGCTGCTGACGCGCACCTTTCAAAAAGTTTACTCAAATGTCCGCAAAGCGAGGAATCTGTGTAACTTCCTGAGTCAACAGTCGGTTTTTTGCGAGTTAAACAGGCTGGTTCCAGTTATTTGTTTATTGCAGTCACACTACGGACTTCGTTTTTACCGTTGCCGATGGATACTGAAAGGCGTGCGACCGATGGAGAATAACCTACTCCTACCCCTTTGGCTGAATTCACCGATGAAAGCTGATGTAATCGGTTGTCGCTTTGATCGCAGACCACACCTGTCGAGTACAGGCCGCGCTTACAAAACTTGGATATCAGCGCGGCTCACAGCGAGAAATGACGCCAGCAGCAGGGCAGCGTATTCACACAAAGAAACGGGCGACCGTCGATTTCTCGTGGACATCGCCCGGTGGACGGGTCATCCTGGCTGAGCGACGTTCGCTGTCGACAGAGGAAGTGATGGACGAGGATTGGAGTTTAACTTCCTGTCGAGGGCGACAAGGTAATTAGTGACGGATCACAACCTCGTATTCGGGAAGGATGCGCAAAGCAAATTGGCCGTGTCCTTTTCGAATGAAAAATCTCGGCATTTGTCTTATGCGATTTCGGAAAACCACTGTAAACCTAAGTCTGGATGGCCGGACTGAGATCTGAACTGGCGTTGTCTCACCACTTCGCTATCAAACTACAAACGTAAAATACTTGAAGTTCCAGACTATTTCAAGTCATTTCTAGACCAGCGTTTTTTGCTCGACAGTTATGGACGGTGATAAATTTAATGGGGCCACAAAATAATTTTTGCATATTAATTCAAATATTAATTCTATTATATAAAGTACCACGGTTTTTCAAAGTTAATACCCCATGAAATTGATAGCGGTGCTGAATAAACTTGTGATTGTTAACCTGCAATCAGTTATAGCCATTTAAAAACTATGCTATTCCATATGTGGGTGTGCTTCCTAAAGTACTATAAAAATAAAGCAGTATAATACTATTCGTAATACGAAACTGGAGAAGGTGGCGTCTGCATATTCATCCTTACAAATGTTCTATTGTGTATAACATAAAGCATACAGACTAACCTGCGAATGAATTTGGATTACAGATTTTTATTTCTTCTTGTGAGGTCTGGCGCAGGCCGTGCATCATCACCAATAGCCATTACGTGGAGTTAAGATCAGTACTAGGTGCGCGATTTCCATGCCATTTTAATTTTTTTCATTATGTTCAATAAATTTTCTATTTGCCAAAGGGCATAATGTACCATAATGATATTAGTATACCATCAGAAAGAGTAGTGTCAGTGAACAAGTAATATGAAACTGTAACAGGCTCGATTCATATCAGCGCACACTCCGCTGCAGAGTGAAAATCTCATTCTATAACAGGCTCGTTAGTGACTGTTAAAAGTCATTATTCACTGAGGCAACTTTAAAACAAAGAAAGCAATGTAGGCTACTTGACTGACTCAGGAGTCACCTATTTACAAATAACCACGTCACTCACCAATATGGATGCAAAGTCGCTACCAAGGCACTATGATAAAAGTGGTTCCAAAAGTGCCTGGTACTGTTGTAGCTATGCTAGTCACACCGGGCTGCGGGCCTTACCTGCAAAACAGAACGAAAGACCCATATCAGTATAACAATAGTTGTAGAGTGTAGTCAGATTTCTAATAAATTAATTTACGTGCCCCGTTCAAACTGCAAAAACATAGTTTTGCGAGAATTGGCTTAAGCACAGCTCTTATTACAATAGAAGCATGTAATTCCTCACATATGGGCAGAATAGTATACCTTGTGACCTAAGGAATCACTTTCTTGTATCCAAGTGGCCTCCCATCTCATACTAACAAAGTTGCAATACTTTTCTTGGGTGCTGATGCAAGCATCGCAATAAAGCAGACCGGAGACGTACACCAACGTAGGGAGTGACAAACGAAAATTTCATCTGTATCGTTGGTTTGCTTTCCAGTGAATGGCATGTCATTCAACAAATACAGTTCATTCAGTACTGTACAACAGAGCGAAGCAGGAAAGTAACAAACTAGGTACCTTAACAACCACATTACATTACATGTACGGTATTATAAAGCATTTCGTAAAGAGGTGGTCACAATGAAACATTCATAGACATATTAACTGAATTTTCTGCCAGTGTTTGGCAGAATATCACAATAACAACAAAAAAGGAGCACTGCCTTGATGTTCTGCAACTGTTAATTTATTTAGAAAACTATTTTCTGCTTTTTTGTCGGTCATAAAGTGAAAAATGAATTTCACAGCCACATAGAAAAGAACCTGCGATTTACACAGACAATACACAGAAACAGAGTTCATACCGCGGAAAACAATTTTAAATACGACTGGTAAATTGCAGGTTTTGCTATTGCAACCTGATTATTTCACATACTCATAGCTGAAACTTAATTTAACAGCGGAGAAAGAGAAAATTGTATCCCAGAAGGAATTCTGTTTCTTATTGTTATTGTTTTTAAATGTTTGCAATAGATAGTGTAGTATTTCTGCATTTCTTAAAGGCATGCGGAACATCAAAGTGTACATAGAACGAATAGTTTTCCATTAGAACATGTTCTGCAAAGATTTAAGCTGTCTTTCATAGTATACAGATTCTCTCATGTTCCTTTTATCTGCAGTTGCGACATTTAGTTGTCAACTAATCATGCTATAGGAAGGCACGGATTAGTTATGAATAAATAAATAACAGTTGCGAAACATTGAGGAGATGTTCCCACTTTGTTAATCATAAATATAACATAAGAGATCTAAATGGTTTTCATTATTCAAAACTCAGCGTTACTCTTGCAGGCTCGCAGTAAGTGGGCATAAACACATTTGTCCACCTCCATGAAGGTGTGTCTGATAATGAAAACTGTCTTAGAAAATGAAATTATTTATGTTTTATAACTCGCTTTGCTTCACTACCTCACTTCTTAACGTATCATATCTCTGTGAGACTCAGTTGTAGGATTTAAGCAATGGTGGGCAACCGGTTAGATTCGGCCCGCGGAAGAAAGTCACGGGAGAGACAAAGCGATCGCATTGTTCTCTGCCCGGGACGCATTTTCGGATATTTCAGAGATCAGTCATCAAAGCGTCTTTGGATAAATACCTAAAAAAGTGCTTGCATATAGTGTTTGTGGATATTAACTCACTAAATTTCAAACAAATGACTGCCTGTGGCCAACAATCACGAAGTTACTCCTATTTGCTTGTCGACTGGAACAGTCTATCTAGTTAGGGCACTTTGTTTTTCTATTCTTTCTCTTCTTAATATTGGTAAACAATTATTGTGCGTTGTGGACGTTTAAGAACGCTGCAACGGTTGAAACTGAAGGCAATTAATGATGAATTAACTGCAACCAGTCGCTTTTATGAGCAGTTTCTTCCCTGATGACATTTCAAGATGCCTGGCTTATCACCTTCAGATTATTGCATTTGACATGAGTATAGTATCTTTACTAGCAGAGTTACAGAATTTTGCAACGGAAGTTTTTAAGGCAGTTATTGTAAAACATTGTTCCTTTACTTAACATGTTCACGACGCGTAAACGAATGCAAACATCTGAGTATGGGGTGAATATGAAAAGAATTTACTGTCAAAGAACGCACGTTTTGAGGCGTAATTTACTGGGGTGGAGTGTCGGGAAAGGGTACATTAGCCCATGAACATCAGCGTCACGGACACTATACTTTTGCCTTTTTTGCGCAAGGAGCGCTGCTGTCGCGTCACGTGACGAGGAAAGTATGTGAGTTCGACACCGCGGTTCACCGAAAGTTGCCCACGCTTGGATTCAAGTGTGGATTAATTTGGAATTTAAAGCCGGTCGCGTAAATGGTCACCATTTAGCTGAATTTTCGCTGAGATTAAGTATCATATTTGTGAGCATGTTGACAGTTTACAGATCACAGCGTGTTGTCCTAGATATGCACCACTGAGCATGCAGATAACTGAACTGGTGTCCGTCAGCTTCTATCATAATTACCCACTAACTGAATGCGAGAAATGTTAGTATACCAAAGAGATTAATATATTCAAAACACCACACCTTCCACTACCTCGCGCCCCCCTTATGCCACGATTCAATATTAAAATTTTGACACAATTTTTTCTGATATATAGATTTATGTCTTACACATTGAGACAGACCCTTGCGAAATTTCTATTGCTACAGACGTCTATCGGATGAAATTCACCTTCTAAAACCCTAAGGCTGTATGAATGAAAATAATACTCGTGCTTATACAGAAAAAAGCAGTAGAAATAATGAATCGAATACATTGTATAAAATAGCTTGAAACGTATGATTACTTTACAAATGAGTTAACGTGTTATATATTTCACGTTAAGCTTGTAAGAGAGAGAAAGTTAAGGAAATGGTTTCAAGTTATGTGTTAAGTCGGTAAAGTTGGAAGTTGGTAAGTGCTCTCGTTTTCAAATAATGGGTGAATACACTCTGTGCGATTTTGAGTACCATGAGTTATGCTGGCGCAAGACATGTACACAGTTTCTAGTTTATTGTACCAAACTTTCAACGTAAGACTATACCTCTTAATGAATAGATTATGACACCATTTAATTTTTTTAATTCGGTCAATAATTATATGACACAATGAAAATTAAATTTTCGTAGCTCCTGGTAGCCATTAGTTAGGCAACCTGCAACTGGCACTGTGCACCATGAACCGGGTTAACAGTTTAGTAATATAGATAATAAAAACAATATATTTCACTAATTTTATCAAATATAGGGTGAAATTACTTATTACAACTTTTTCAAATTTTCATATACAGCCTTGTGGCCGCTATATATCCAGCGCCGTCTGGTTTTAATTAGAACATTCGCACGATTCGTAGCGTCGCTGCGTAGGGCCGGCGCATCCGCACGCATGCGGCGGCTAGCCACGCACCCAGCCACGCACGCACGCACGCACATTCCAGCGGCGAGCGATGCCCCCGGTCGGGTCACGGTCGCCCGCGGCCACGCAGCCTCCACCGCTCGGCGTTTCGCAGCTGTTTCTGTTGCAGCATCTCTGACTCACAGTTACGCTATCTGTGATCTTTGCCGGCCGTCCCACATACGGCGACCGCAGCTGCCGCTACCCGACATACGCAATTGCTCTCACGGGAGCTACGAGATATTTAGCGTCCGGCCTGAAAAATCGGACAATGTTGAGTGATGATTGCGTCTCCCGAAAACAGCAAACGTGCCTTACGCCGACTTCGTTTCGAAACCACAAGTTGGAAAAGAAATCACATTTGGCCTCGCCGCTTCCCGTCTGACGGATCCAGTGAAAGTGAACGAGGCTAACAAAATGGTTCAAATGGCTCTGAGCACTAAGGTACTTAACTTCTGAGGTCATCAGTCCCCTAGAACTTAGAACTACTTAAACCTAACTAACCTAAGGACATTACACACACCCATGGCCGAGGCAGGATTCGAACTTGCGACCTTAGCAGTCGAGCGGTTCCGGACGGTAGCACCTAGAACCACTCGGCCACTTCCGCTGGCCGAGGCTAACATCTCTGACATATCACAATATATACCGCAAGGAGTTCATTAATCAGCCACTTTATACAAGGTGCACAGTTTATACTGAGCACCCCAAATAACTTTTTATGTAGAAACAAATTAGTAAATGTATCAAGTAAATGTTTAGTTACCAGGGGGCACAACTAGCATGGCTGCCTTTCTTGTTACTTTGTTCTTTGCGAAGATATCAACAGTTATACTTCTTTTTTAAAGAGCAACTTCCATTCTTTATTCGGCAATTCACTTTCTCTACCCAAGACTTGTTCGAATGGCTCTAAGCAATATGGGATTTAACATCTGAGGTCATCAGTCCCCTAGACTTAGAACTACTTAAACCTAACTAACCTAAGGACATCACACACATCATACAACTTGTTCAAAAACGTTCCATAGTGTACCAAGTGTGTCAAGTGAACATAAAACTGTGCTCGACTTTCCTCTACTAGTGCACGGTGGGGTAAGGTAACTCGTCCACTTGCTGCAGTTGACATTAAATAATTTGAAATACAAGGAAAATGCGTATCAGTCATTCAGTCAACCATCTTCAGTTGATTTATGGGAGTACAAAGTACGCCAAAGACTGGAAAGTAGAAATGCCACTCGTCTGTGGAGAATGTCAGTTACCAGAATAGTAAAGGTCTGTGTCCACTTTCCTTGCGTCTCCATTTGTTTACTGTCGTGGCTCTCTGCGCTGTGTGCTAGTACAGGAAAGCCAAAGTTAATTATGAGCTACCTTTTTAATAACATCATGTTTATTTGACACACCTGGTGCACTGTGATACGTTTTTGAACGTTTTGAGTAGAGGAAGTGGATTACCGAATTAAAAATGTAGGGTGCTATTTGAAAAACGACCTGCCGCTGTTCATGTCTTCCTAACGCGCAGAGTTTCAAGAAAGACAATCATGCCGGTTAATGTCTCTCTTGTAGCTAAACAACATTAGCATAGGGGCGTTCAATAAGCAATACAACACTATTTTCTTCTCCGCCAATATAGGTTGAAAAAATGCAGAATTTTTTGTGGAGTATTCCCCCCTCAGCCGCTATAGTTTCATGAACTTCCGCCAAAATGACGTCTGTAGCGGAGATACGTTCCAAGAAGAGAGCTGTCATTGACTTTCTTTTGGTGGAAAATCACAGCATGGCAGATATTCATAGACGCTTGTAGAACGTCTATGGTAGGCTGGCAGTGAACAAAAGCACGGTGAGTCGTTGGGCGAGGCGTCTGTTATCATTGCAAAAAAATGGCTCTGAGCACTATGGGACTTAACATCTATGGTCATCAGCCTCCTATCATTGCAACAAGCTCGCGCAAAACTGTCCGATCTCCCGCGTACTGGCCAACCGCACACATCTGTGACTCCTGCAATGTTGGAACGTGCGGACACTCTCATTCGAAGTGATAGACGGATCACAAGCAAACACCTCTCTGTACAACTGGACTTCTCTGTTCGTAGTGCTGACACACACGGACACCATTTGATATATATTGAACTATGTGTGCCTACTGGGGTTCTCGCCGCCTAGCAGAAGAGCATAAAGAGCAACGACGGACCATATGTTCGGAACTGCTTGCGCGTTACGAAGCTGATCGAGAAACTTCTTTGTCGAATATCTTCACAGGCTATGAAACATGGGTTCGCCACTTCGAACCAGAAACAAAAGATCAATACACGGAGTGGCGCCACACCCGCTCTCCTCTGAAGAAAATGTTCACAGTCTCACCCTCGTAAAGCCATGGCGACAGTTCTGAAGGAGTTATTGTGTTTGATGTCCACCTTCGTGGGGCAACATCAGTTCTGATGTGTATTGTGCTATCCTCAGGAAACTGAAGAAAAAACTTCAGCCTTACCGTCACCAGAAAAATGCAAACGAACTTCTTCTCCATGACACCGCAAGTCCTAACACAAGTCTGCGCATCCAAGAGATGATGATGAGGTCCAAGAGGAGCTCACAAAAACTGGAGTGTTCTTTCTCATCCACTCTACAGCTTGGATCTCACACCTTCCGACTTCCATCTGTCTGTCCCAACGAAGGCTGCCCTCCGCGGGAAGCAGTACGTGGATTATGGGGAGGTTACTGATGCAGCAAGACGTTGGTTCCGACATCGACCAGTAGCGTGCTACCAGCGTGCACACAGGCCCTCCCAGTAAGGTGGCGCAAGGCCGTCGTACTGAACGGAGATTATATTGAAACGTGGGTTCTTTTTGCCAATAATGTGAAGACTAATATGGTGTGATGGAATTCTGAATAAAACCAAACTACTTTCAGAACAAAAATGTGTTGCATAAGTTATTGAAAGGCCCTCGAGCAGGATTTTTAAAAGTGGCTAAGAAGAGTAACAAGTACGATTACAGTAGAATGAAAAACCAGTCCAAAGTTGAAAACTTTACTGTTTTATTCACTCGATGACTAGTTTCGGACCGAGATCCATTTTCAAATCATCCAACAGGGCAGAAAACCAAATTTACACTCATGTATAATACAGTTATTACCAAATTTGAAAGCATATGCCAAAAATACAGATCATATCGTCTCAAGATTTACGCAACGTGGTAGAAAATGGCATTTTCGATTTGAATACCATGTCAAAAACGTGCAACGAATAGTTACAGCGCATGCAGATAACTGGGAGTCTCACTCTTTCCGCTGTCGTAAGGAAACCTCGGGAAGTGGGTGCCCTATCAGGGTATAGGAAATCTTTTTCTATTTATTGAAATGTTCTCCAACCATCAAAAACCTAATTAATACAACAACCGTACAAGTCAACAATAAAGCTGACACTTTTATAATCTTTAGCAAAAACAGACAAATATTTAAAATCACTGAACGGTAATACACAGCAGCGACACATGTGGCACGCATTACAGAAAAATCATTAAACGTGAAACCGTACAAGTCGACAATGAAATTAATACTTTTTAAAATCTTTATCAAAAACAGCCAAATATTTAAAACCACTGAACAGTAAAACGCAGCAGCGCCAACTACGACGCGTTTACCAAAAATGCATGCCATGTTGGCACGTAAAAATCATTAAATTTGAACAGAAACGTTAGTATTAAGAGAAACCAGAACAATTGGAGGTTAAAAATCTTCATCATTTCCGACCATTTGCAACCATAAAAACTTTACCACATTAAACTTTGCAAATTACGTGAAGATAAAACAACTTTTTCAACATGTCCTCACTTAAAAACAGACATTAAATCACAAACTTATTTTTTACAAAGCACCAAAAATGTACTTGCCATCCTGAGGAAGACATAGCATAACCATACTCATGTGCGTGTCGGGTGGGAGTGTGGTTTTAGAGGGAGGGTTCAAATGGTTCAAATGGCTCTGAGCACTATGGGACTTAACATCTGTGGTCATCAGTCCCCTAGAACTTAGAACTACTTCAACCTAACTAACCTAAGGACATCACACACGTCCATGCCGGAGGTAGGATTCGAACCTGCGACCGTAGTGGTCACGGGGTTCCAGACTGAAGCGCCTAGAACCGCACGGCCACACCGGCCGGCAGGGAGAGGGGGGAGGGAGGATGGAGGGCTGAGATACGGTTGGCAGGGGGGAGGGGGAGGGGGAAGGAGCATAAAGATGAAGGACCCAAAAAAAGGGGGAGGTCAGCATGCTGGAAGTTCGAACTATTACAGTGTTGATACTGGAAAAAGTATGGGATGAAACGTGCTTTCAAGGTCATAGAACACTTGTCATTTGTCTGATGTAATGGGGCTAACCCTTGAGTGGAGCATTAATCCAGTTATGAAACCAGTCGGCACGCCAATGGCTGCGGCGTATCAAGTTCTCGAAATGAAGCAACACCGCGTCATTACGCACCAGCCGCTACTCGACACACCCCAGCTTCCCGAATCCCTTTCACCGTTGGTCCTGCCGCCCTGAAAACGCCTGGAAAAACGACGCCGCCGGCGGCTACGAAAAGGTCCTCGCGGCGCTTAATGTAAATGAGTTCCGGACGTCAAAGTAATTCGGCGGCTTTCGTCGGGCGGCGGCGGCTCATCGGCGCGGCTCTTGTTTGCCTGGGAACGCGATTTCCGGCCCCAGCATCGATCCCCGCGGAACATCCTCTCCCCAGCCGGGCCGCGCGTCCGTCCCCTCGGCAGTAACGATGCGAGCCGCGAGCTGCGAGCTGCGCGGTTTTTGCCCCGCGCATCCCGTCCTCGTGCATAGTTATTACCGCGCCCTGAGCCGGCGCTGCATTGCTCCGCAAACAGCCCGTCCCCGGCCGCGCTACACCGCGTCCGCCGCTGCAAGGAGAGATCGCGCGCGCTCCGCGTGTTTACACAGCTTTTTGCGTCAGCGGTCGGAAATGATTAATATTTTCCGATAGGGAAAAGCACTTGCTCGTAATTTCCGCCCCATCAACACCACTTTAGTACATCTCTGCTCTCCTTCTACGGCGTAAGCCGCGGGAGAGGAAAACGATTTCCCGAATAAAGTCCCCCCCCCCCCCCATTACTCCCACCATTCGAGTCAACAAAGTAAATTTAGTTTTCACGAATTTGTGTGACAAAAGGCGGAGATGTAATTCAGTTCCCTCAAATGTCAGCCTCTGAGGTCCCGGACATAGTCTCGTCTCCTTCTCGGCTTAATTTTACAACATACTGACAGCAGGAACAATTATTTTTGAGCTTGTTTGCAAAGGACATGAATTTTCTTGGCGCTAGCATCTTCCCTAAACATTCGTGCAATTCTTGGATCTCAAATGAAGGAAAGTTTGATAACGTAACCAGCAGACCAGTTTATCCAATCAACATTTCCTTAATTCGTCAAATGAATTCGCAATTGCGAATAAGGACTACCATCAGCTGTGGAATGGAATGACGAGAATGAAAATTTGTGTCGGAACGAGACTCGAACCCGGATCTCCCGCTTGTCGGGAGCGGTCGTCTTGTCTTTTTTTTTTTTTTTTAAATCTCATTTTGTTCGTTGCATCTGCTCTGGGCGGACGTCGTAAGACATCGGTTTAAGTTCGTTGCTGATCGATTAACTCAGTTTTTTTTTTATTACAGACGGTAGCTAACCCTCTGACCGAACACGCTGAGCTACCGTGCCGGCTAATCATTTGGATATCTGGCAATTTTCATATGTCGTCATTCCATTCTACAGCTGATGGTAGTCCTTATTCGCAATTGCGAATTCATTTTATGGGTTTCGTAACGGCTGTGGTCGCCGCAGTGCCTGTTCCTTTGGACATGCATGCATACATCGTAATCAGAATAGCACAGCACTGCAATATCGATTTTTTTATTGTTGGTAAGAATTTTGTACGTCTCTTTGTCGATCAGTTGCGGATTGTTTCTGCCGGACGTTCCAAAATGAATACCGAAGTTTTAAGCTTTGTAGCATTTCTTACATTCAACACTACCATATGCTTTGTGTACTCCAGTTTGCTTTGTGCTGTGGACTGCTTTTTTTTTTCCTGTTTTGAAATGAGTCAACAGACTAACTCTGGTGCGTGAAGAGATTCAAATGCGACTCTCACCATCGCAAACGGATTCTTATGACCGTTGTGTCAGTTCTGCTTTCGTGGAAGCACACAACGTGGGCGTAGGATGGCAGCCTTTATAGAGGGACGTGGGGCTTGTTCCCCGCACCGTCCCCTCCCCTGCCAAGCAGTCCTAGTTCTCTTTTATTTACGGTCGCGACCGACTATTACGTTATACTGTCCGCATAATAGTTATGTGTGTCTACCTGAGCACATGCGCATGCATTGCTACCTGTGACTTCCGTTAGAAAGCGCTAGTAACAAAGATGCCGATCAGTGAACAGAAAGCTTCATGTGTTTCACAGTTTGCATGGACCGAATCTGTTGTTACAGTGCAACTTGCGTTCTGTGTTGAAGTTCCATTGTAATACTTCAAGTGATGATAACATCTGTATGTGTTTGAAGACATTGGCTGTCTTTGCAAGATGAGACGACCAAGAGTGAGTGAAGAACGTGCCGAACGTATGAGAGAGTCTTTCTCTCATAGCCCCAAGTAATCAATTCGGAAGTCTAGTTGCGTATTAGCAGTTCCAGTGACGTCTGTATGGAGACTTTTAAGGTCACTCTTATAACTACGTCCTTATCATTTGCAGCTGTTGCAAGCTGTGAAGGGCACAGACTACAGTTTACACGCCAACTTTGCAAACGAAATGCTGCTGCGTAATGATGGAAGATTTTCTGGATCGTATCGTCTTCAGTGATGAACTGACATTTCGCCTGAGGAAGAAAGTGACCACACATAATGTGCAGATCTAGGGTCAGCAAATCCCCACGAGACGGTAAAGTTGCAACACGAGTCTTCTAAATTGAATGTTTCTCGTGCCATATCCTGACGGAAAGCTTCTGGGCCATGCTTGTTCGGTGAAGCAACTGCATCTGGTGTTTCTTACCTTGATGTGCTAGAATTTTACGGCTCTGTTCTCAATTGGAAGAAGCTGAACCACAGAACTTTATTTAGTAGCAACACGATGCGCCACCTCACTGGCATACTCGAAACTTAGCATGCGATTGGTTGAACGACCGCTGGACTGGCCGCAAGAGGACGGATGGCAGACAAGGTTTCGCATGGCCTCCATGTTCAGCCGGTCTGGCGCATTGCGATATTTATCTTTGGAGGTTCACAAAGGATAATGTGCATGTGCCTGCGCTACCAGCTGATCCACCCGACTTAAGAAACAGGATTGATGCAGTTATTGCGACAATTACTCCAGACACACTTATCAAGTCTGCGACGATCTTACTCATCGACTTGATTTGTGCCGTGTGACCAATGGTGCTCACATCGATCACTTTCAAGAACAACTGTTCGAGTTGCTCTTTAATGTGATGTAGCCTATTATTTATAGTTGTATGTTGAATCTAATAAATGCTACAAAGCCTTAAAAAGTTGATATTCTTTTTTAAACACCCGGTATTTCGCATAACATTAGTTCCAATGGCCAAGAAAGAAGCAGACGCAGGATATATCACTTGAATCGCGGACTCACTTTTTGTGGCTTCTGGGTGTCAAATGGCGGTGTACACAGCGTCCCAAACATGGTCGCCTGTTCAGCGTTGACGTTGAAATGCAGCGCAGTACAAGAACATTAGTGATGTAACAATATACAGAAAGGGTGGCGTCGACGTGGGAGAAGAGGTGCGAGATGCTACAATGTTCATGCGTTTCAAGGCGTGGAAAGTGTCGATGCTTTGTGTCTACGTGTGTCCACACATAAAATGAGTGTATCTATACAGTGTGTTTCTGTGATAGTACAAACTTTCGTGGGTGTTGGAGAATGGCAAACGTATCAATCTGAAACAGAGACCCGTGGTCCGTGTAACATGACAATCAAAAAATATTTAAAAATACGATATTTTATGAAAGTGATTAATTTTTGTGTCTGGTCTAGCAGTTAAATTTACAATTTAAAACGAACAGAAATTGTAAATTAAAATAAGTATTAATGTGACATATGAAAGTTTGGATCGGTCTGGGGAACGTGTACGGATGCTACGAAGTGGCTACGGATGCTACGAAGTGGCTAAGGGGACCACTTGCGATATGCAGGAAACCCTACTTCGAGTCACGGTTGACCACAAACTTTCATGTGTCATCAACAAAATGTATAGCTGAGATCAATACGTATCTTCAATTTACGAATCCGTTGCGTAATATCTATATATAGTCTTCGATGGTTTCCTTAAACACTTACAAAAAAAACCCAGAGTGTTTGTGTTCAAAAAGGACATTGCTGATTTCCTTGTCCACCCTTGTCCGATCAGAGTTTCTGCTCCATGTCTAATGACAAGACCCTCTACGGGATGTTAACCCTTAATCATGCTTCTATGCATCAGTCCAATGTTAAGAAATCGCCCCCTTAGTTTCTTGTGATACTATAGTAGATTCTCCTGTACACCAAAGAGACAGGGAAGAGAACTTCAGAGACTGTATCCCTAACCAATTAATCGTACTGAATACACGCAAAAATATTCATTATGAAGACGTGCACATTAACCCTATATTACTCTCTCTCTCTCTCTCTCTCTCTCTCTCTCTCTCTCTCTCTCTCTCTCTCTCTCTCTCTCACACACACACACACACACACACACGCACACAAAGTTGACAAGGTGCGACTGAGACTCGCATTTTGAGGTCTCCATAGAAATTTAATTACGTATACACACAATTCATCCATTATAGGAATCGAGAATCTCTAAGATTTTCGCCTATTATCGACACTAATGACAAAAGAAAAAATTTTTTCCTGTGCTATGATTACAAATTAACAATTTTCCGATTTTTTCCTTTCCTTGTACTGGGAACCATTGCTTCTTGTGAAATATCATGATTCTAGAAAAACGACAAATACGCTATAGGTTTTGATGAGTGGGTTTGCGAGTATCAAAATATGTGACATAAACGATCGTATGTTTTTGTTGCTCTGACTTTGAAGCTCACATTTATTTCACCGCAAAGAGACTATAGACCTTAGTATGTGACGTACATTTCAACTTAATACGTCTACGCGTTCCTGAGGAAAAGTGGTCTTAAGACGCGCGAACAAACACGCAGCAGATAATAAATGACAGAAAATTTTTTCTTCACATGATATAATTACAAATTAACAGTTTAATGATTTTTTTTCCTTTACTTGTGCAGTGAAACTTGTTTCCTGCGAAATTTCATGATTCTAGACCAACCTGAGGTACACTATAGGTTTTGATGAGTGACTTTACAAGTATCAAAATATGTGACGTAAACGGCCGTACCTTTAGACTACATGACTTAGAAGCTTCTATGTTTTATACCGCCAAGGGATCGTAGATCCTAGTATGTGACACAAATTTAAATATCATACGTCCACCCGGTCCTGAGAAACATGGTTTTCAACAGTCGGACAGACACACATACAGACAGAGGGACAACAATGTGATTCTATAAGGGTTCCGCTTTTATCGATTGAAGTACGGAACCATAAAAACGCCCTCCGAGTAAAGAGCGCTGTCCGCAATGAATCGTATGTGATAGTGCAGTTTGCCTGGTTTCCAGCAGGGCCGCAGTATGTACAAAAAAAGAACAGGTATTGGGCGAGGGGACATGTGATATTATGTAATTCCATCCTCAAGGTAGCGCTTCGTGATATCATGAATAACTGACGGAGGCGTGCGCATGCTGCCATTTCGTTAAAATTTGATACCGCCTCCCCCTTTAAAAATTAATTCAGATCTGCTGTGCTAATTTCGCTGCGAGATTAACACGAAAATAAGCCGCTCTCGTGGGCGCAGAAAGCGAAAAATATAATGACAGAGACGATCTGTCCCGAAAACAGGGAAAATCCAATACGTACAAGGGGCGGAGGAAAAAACCATGAAGCTCTCTATTTCAATGGCACCTGTGTCATCTCTGTTGCTCGGAATTTAATGCTGCAGCATTATTTAGATGAGTTTCATCTGCAAACAACAAGTATTTCTTTTGCTTTGTTCCTAACGACGAACAAACCAGTAATAATGTTTATTAAACTTCTCTTCCTTTTATTGCTATATCATTGGTCGTCTCCTTGTTACGTCAAACAACAAGAGAAGTTAAACAATGTACTGCCACGTCAATAAGGAATTTCTACGGATCATCACAAAAAATGTCATTTAGAAATATTTTGAGCAGTGCAAGAAACGAATGCAGTAATGTATGGACTGAAACGGGTCCTGCTTTGAAGTTGACCTTCGTAAATTGACCATATTGGGTAAATACACAAATCTGCAGCAATAGGGACGTTTCTTTTATGTTAGCACTCCTACACAGTTTTCGTTTTAAGTGCAAGAACACTTTTCTAGTAAACTACACATCCACTATCTCAGAGTTACTCGACTTTCATGAAATTTTCCAGAACGTAAGAAAACAGTTGGATGTCGAGAAACCCTTGCAGACTAATATGGCACAGCAAATAATTCCTTAGTAAAGCGAGCAGTATATTTTCTTTTATGTCGACGTGGTATAACGACCATAATACATAAATTTAATCGGATGTAAGATTTTCCATATTGGAATCCAAACCCTCCCGAAGAAGAGTTCATCACTCATCCAGCGACAGCTGAAGAGAGCACAAGCCGATCTGTTCCAGAAACATCAGAGCCCTTTGGACCGAAACCCAGTAACTACCTCTCTTTGTAATCTCGGCTGTCTCTTATTTCACTCACTAATGTCATGAGTGAAACACGCAGTTTAACAATGCGACATTCACACGTACACAAACTTCGTCAGTACAAATCACATGACACCTGTAATAAGCAGTGTTGTTGCCACATACAAGTGGAAAATGGGGATTTATGGAGAGGTGGTTTAAAAAGTCATCGGGACAAAGACTTAAAAAACAGGCCAACAACGGGAGGGGCGGGGGGCTTTATTTTGTCAGTTGTTAGGTACGTATTCCCTTGTATTGTGAACAAAGTTGGTACAAAGGTAAAACTGTATTCAAACGTAACATTCGGGTCATGAAAAGTATAGTAAGAATGTATCAAGAAATTCTGGATCTGTCTGCACTTGATGGTCCAGTGGGATAATGCGCTATGGTACCGCATTAGAGGTCGCTGGTTCGAATCCTGCCTCAGGCGTAGATGTTTGTGTTGGCCCTAGTGCCTGTCCTATTTTATACAGTTTGTGGCTACCACTATTACGTAATTATTGTTGTTAGAACCAAACCGCAGATAATCGGGTCAAATGTTTAAAATAATCAGTACAGAACATAAAACCTCCTGGAGCTCCGTATTACAAATTCCTTGGTTACTGCCTTCGACGTGTTTCGAAACTCATTTCGGAACTTGTGTGTAGGGGACAGTGTTGTGTCTGGAAGATGGTGTACCAAGAAACACGTGATGTTACCTGGTCGGTGTTTGAAAATAGTGACTGATTTTAGAATGCTTACAACAAATCGCCATAAGCAGCTTCCGACATTTTCTACTATTTTTCTTGTTGTGAGCCATGAGGAGGTGTTTTGTGCAGCGTTTGTAAATATTACGAGTTCTGTTTATGTAAGCCGGCCTGTGTGGCCGTGCGGTTCTAGGCGCTTCAGTCTGGAACCGCGTGACCGCTACGGTCGCAGGTTCGAATCCTGCCTCGGGTATGGATATGTGTGATGTCCTTAGGTTAGTTAGGTTTAAGTAGTTCTAAGTTCTAGGGGACTGATGAATACAGATGTTAGTTAAGTCCCATAGTGCTCAGAGCCATTTGAGCCATTTTGTTTATGTAAGTACCGTATAATAAATTAAATCTATTTAGAAGGTATTCTTCTTTCTTCAGTTACGGATTTTATGGTTAATTAAGTTCTGTATATTGTTAAAGCTAGTAACATAACGGTGGATGGTTAAGCTATACTTCATCGGTTGTTCACCGTTCTGTACCTCGAAACGGAACAAGGTCTGGTACCATGAGAGACGAGACATTTGCAATAAATAGGGTTAACAATTTTCCCTTCATATTCCCAAAAATCGATGAAATTTTTATGGATGACAAAGTCCCATGACACCGGGCGACAACTGTTCGTGATTGGCTTGAAGAATATTCTTGACAATTCGACGAATGATTTGGCCACCCACATAGTCCGACATGAATCCGATCGAACATTGATGGGACATATTTGAGGGGCCAGTCCGTGCACAAAATCGTGCACCGGCAACATTTTCGCGATTACGGAAGGCTATGGAGGCAGCATGGCTCATTTGTTCTACAGGGCACTTCCAACGACTAGTTGAGACCATGTCACGTCAAGCAGTTGCACTAAGCTGGGAAAATTGAGGTCTGAAACTATAGTAGGAAGTATCCCATGACTTTTCTCATCTAGGTGTATGTGTCGAATTATTAGTAGCGCCTAAAAGTCGGGACATTTGGCGTCCCGAGAAGGCTTACGAGGCACAGGTCACGAATATCGGAAAACCCCAAGTGAATCGAGGCATTTGCCAGCACTAGTAATGAGCCACTCTATGTGGAGGATAAAACTGGGAGAGATCGGAACACAGTACTTTCATAATGGGCAGCCTTGCCTCGAATGTCGGCGTGTGCGGCAGTGGTGTCGGCTGAGCTGCGGAACTGTCAAAGTAGGGCGCCGTCGCGTGGCGCGGCGCAGCCGTAGTACGACAAGGCACGGCGTTGGTAATTGACGGCTAGACACGGCTGGCCGCGTAGTACGCACGCCACGCCGCGGGGGAAGAAGAGAGCGCCGTCGCGACGTATTGATCCGGCGCCGACGCACGCGGCCGCCAGCGGGGAAGCCCCTATTTCTCCCCCCCCCCTCCCACCACCAACCCCCTCCACCCGTAGCCAGACGCCCCCACCACCGCGGCGGCGGCCGACGCTCGCGCTATCTGTAGGTCGCCACCACAAGCACGCCGCCGGCCGCCGCGCGATCCGGCGTCCTGACATCCGGCGGGCCAGCGGAGCGGACCACGCGGCCTGCCGCTGACAGCCATAGCAGGGCCTTTTACCCGGGCTGGTCGAGAATGTGACAGGTGGACCACAGTCCGGGAGGCCACGCACACGCAGCGTTCCAGATTCGAATTGGGAAGATTTCGATGAAACGAAGTCGTTTACAGATGAACCAGGAACCCCTCGCCCGATACTTCAAAGAATCGAATTCCCATGTATAAAACAGCTTCAACCGACTGATTATTTTACAAACGCGTGAATTTGTTAACATACTTTTTTATTTACTAACAGTTTTTGGGCATCACCCCTACAGCCAGCTTCAGGCCACAAAAATAACCATCATCTGTGACATACTGTATATTTAAACTGGACTTAAGTAAACGGTCTAAATCAATTAACATTTTAATATACTATGATGAAAAAATGCTTCCACCAACTCGAGGGGCTATGTTGCCTGCCTTTTCATTTTTTATGAATGTAACTACGAAAACGTATACCCGCCAGGGTAGCCGAGAGTGCTAACGCGCTGCTTCCTGGATTCCGGTCGCGCGCCGGCCCCGGATCGAATCCGCCAGGCGGATTAACGACATGGGCCGGTGTGCCTGCCAGCCTGGATGTGGTTTTTACGCGATTCTCCACATCCCTCTAGGTGAATACCGGGCTGGTCCCCACGTTCCGCTTCAGTTACACAGCTCGCAGGCATCTGAACACATTCGCACTATTCCATGGATTACATCAGACTCAGACAGCTGGGGTACACTAATTCCGTCCCGGGGGGGGGGGGGAGGGGGGGGGGCGGCAGGAAGGGCATCCGGCCACCCCTTAAAATTGACATGCCAAATCCGATTAACCATGGCCGACCCTGCGCAACCGCGGGATAAGGCACAAGCGATAGAATAGATAGTGACTACAAAAGCGTATGTAGTGTAAATACTATACCGGAAAACGTTTTTGTTACGGCGTAAAGTCAAGCGCCGGCACGCCAGTCGAGAACGAAAGAGAAGACACGACTGTGACAAGAAGTCAGCCAATTGCACACTGACCGACCACTCTAAAAAATGGTTCAAATGGCTCTGAGCACTATGGGACTTAACATCTATGGTCATCAGTCCCCTAGAACTTACAACTACTTAAACCTAACTAACCTAAGGACAGCAGAAACACCCAGTCATCACGAGGCAGAGAAAATCCCTGACCCCGCCGGGAATCGAACCCGGGAACCCGGGCGTGGGAAGCGAGAACGCTACCGCACGACCACGAGCTGCGGACGACCGACCGCTCTCCAGAATGACAACGCTACAGCAGGGGCCCCTAGATGAAGAGAACATAAGCGCCGCACCCGACTGGTCGCGGCCCAGTTGAAGAGTAGCTTCAAGATTAGGGACTTGTATAGCAGCGACTTACGATAGTTTATAGTGAAGAACATTGCTTATTTTGCTTGTCACCCTTTGTTTGAAACAATTCTGTGTAATAGTCAAAGTTAAGTATTGTAATCTTTTTCTTTTGTAATAAAACTCATTAATACGATTTGTTTAAATGTTGTCTAGCGATCAGAGAAAGCAGGTGCCCTAGAAACCCCATATTTGACGACTATACTAGATTTAACTGTTTTCAACTGTCGTAATGTGATAAAATAGTGTGACTTTAGGTAGAGAATTCATAAAGTGTTTACCAGAGAGAACGACGTATGTCAATTACATAAATGTTATCATAACGATAGAAGCTTGTTTCGTATGTAATAAGACATTCTAATGCGTTTACGCTTTTACTACGATTACTACTGCTATTTCATCTTCACTTTTCTTACGAGATAGCCCCTGTGCAAAGATGTGCCAAAGGTTTGTAATCTTGATTTAAATGAAAATATATGTATTAAACGTTTCCAATACTTTCATTCCAATAGTGGATAAAGAAAGAACCATTCCTGTGAATTATAGACGAACTTAGATATAAAGAGGTAGAAAAAACGCCGAAATCGTAATAAGAATGTTTTTGGAAAGGTGTTAGATACTTTTTCCAATAGTATTTGACTTAAATGTGGGTGGTAATGCCGAGCCCTAGACTGAGCTTTGATTAATTTGATCCTAATTATTTAATTGCCAAAGTGAGATTACGTAATATTCAGTGATATTGTTCAGACTGGTAATTAATCCTACGCGGAGCATTTATTGCCATACTATTAAAGAAGAACAGTGTCTGATGGTATCTAGCGAACTAAGTATTTTCTACAGGGCCCAAAATGCCATAATATTGTTACATCTAGGTACAGGACTTTCAGATGAGTAACTACTTTTTCATTACACAGTAACAATAAAAGTCACATACAGTAATGATGGTATTTAGACAGTTTATGCCCCTCCCCTTCGTGGGACTGATTTATACGACAATACGAAATCCAGCCTCAGCCTACGTTGTATTAGCATTGAATGGAAGTAGGGAGAGTTGAAATCAAGCAAGAAAACGAGGAAAAGTTTAGAAAAAGATTAGCAATTATATTTAAAGTTTGTTCGAAATCGCTGAGTGCTTCCATTCTCAAACACTGGATGAGTGTAGCCTGCGTAATTTGTTCTCTGCTTTAAGCAAAAACTTGTCTTTCATGCATCTTAGTGTAATATTTCCTGAACTATTTGTCGTACAGTGATATAAATTTGCAGGTGTATTCAGTGTTACATGTGGACACTGCATAACGCGTTGCGAATAGAATTAATAGCAAAGAGGTAATAAAGTGAAATGACATGCCTGATGCTGAAGTTTTACTGAAAGAACAGCGAAAATGTAGTAAGCCATAAACTTTTATGCTTTCCTCATAGTGTAAATCCGTAGAGGTCTGAAATTATGTGCGAAGATTGTTGGAAGTCGCTAAGTGGTGTCATTCTCAAATACTGGGTGAATATAGTCTGCATAATTTTCGAACTTCGAGTTACATTGTCTCACGGCATACACTCGTACACAGCTCCTAATTATAATGCGAGAACCTGTCTTACCGAGTTAAACCTTAACAATAAGATTACACCACCTGAGATGTAAATTACGGCGGAATTATTTAATTTTTTAAATTCAGACAGTAACTAAATGAAACACTGAAAATATCTTGCTCAATTTGTGAAGCTCTTTCTCTGTATTGTGAACTTGTAACCATTTGTTTGTCTGTGCAAGTACGTCACATTCACCGATTTCCGTCCCATGCAGATAATTCCTTCGTGGTTCGTGGTGCGCCGTTTCTCTCTCTGTGTCTCTCTCCCTGTGAGCTACACCGTGTTGCACAACGCCTCTCTGTAGCGTCTGTATTTGGAGTTGGCTGAGCACTTCAGTGACGTTTACGCGGTTAATGAAAGAACCTGTGACGAAACGCGCTGTTCTTCTTTGGATGAGCTTCGTACTCTGTCAGTCCTGCCTGGTTAGGGTCCCATACTGACGAGTAGTAAACTACTGAAGTAATCACATAAACGGCGTCTTGCGTATCGTGATGCAAAATCACACTTGGGAACAGAGTTATGGCTTATAGCTGCTTTAACGGTATCTTTGGAATATTCTCTGAGTGTTCCGCATGTTTGGTAATCCTACAAAACACGTCATAATCTATTTCTTACTATGAAGTGTCTTGCTGGGTACCAACACGTGCTACCCAGCACACCGAAAATGAAAGGACTTACGGGCAGGTGACACTAAAAGTATTTGCAGTTCCCAAGAGTGTCGTGGCGACAGTGGTCGCGTACAGGCTGGCAAATGAAGTGGCAAACAAGGCGAGAATGGGTCGTAAACGCGCGTTTGTTTGCGCTGGCGACCTTCTGCCGTAGTGTGTGTTCCCTGCTCGTACGCTCAGCTAATGCGTCGCTCTGTACAGCAATGCGCCTACGTCCAACTCACGTAGCTGCGCGTCACTAAGCAGAAGAAAGGCACTTCCAGCATATGTACACGAAACTCGTATAATAAAGCTTGTTTTCCTTTTTTAAGGGATATTGGCATAGGGAAACTTTTGGATGCAGTCAGACGTCAGTTTATGGCAATAAATTCTCCGGATGAGAGCAGTATTTGTCATCGCGAAGAAATCACTACATGCGCTCCATAGGATTCGACCCAGAGTTTAGATTCTCGAAGATATGTTCCGTAATTACCCTCATTATTGTATGAAGAAGACTCCCCCACAGGGTCCTTTGTTGTACCTAAGATACTGAAATTACTCCTTGATAGTCTAAGGGCGAGAATTAGTTCTTTGTGTAAGAGTGAGGCAAATATTCCAGTTATGTGTGACATATTATTGACGCACGCTCTTTCTTTCGGATAGGTCATGGCAGGGACTAGGGAATCTTTTGAGTAAATGTCAACCGTCAGGTTACACTAGTTTCCACACTTTGAAGAAAGCACAAAATGTGTTGCACAGGGATCCATTTTGCGTCTACGGATTCTTTGTTGCTCGTAAAATATTAGAATGATTTTTCATTTTATACGGGAATTAGTTACATCCATACAAGTGATTCAAATATCATAATCTTTTGGGACAGATTATCGGAAGCAGAAGTTGCAAATAGGGTTTTTAAGAGAAAAGTCATTTCTTCTCGAGGAGAAGTGCTTTGCATTAATTTGGAAAAAACCTTCAGTATGAAAAGTCATTCTGTAGTTCAAAAATGGTTCAAATGGCTCTGAGTACTATGGGACTTAACATCTGAGGTCATCAGCCCCCTAGAACTTAGAACTACTTAAACATAACTAACCTAAGGAAATCACAGACATCCGAACCTGCGACCGTAGCGGTCGCGCGGTTCCATACTGAAGAGCCTAGAACCGCTCGGCTACACCGGCCGGCCATTCTGTAGTATTCCCTGGCACTTTCTAATGGATTGAAACTGCATAACAGACTGGGATTCGCACAGTACTTCAAGCGTGTGTCGCGAAATGCTGTGAACAGTTACGCCATCCTATTTTCTTGTGGACACATAATATTGATGTAAGATGTGTGTATGGTGAGGTACATATGATTTCTGTAGCGAGCTCTAAAAGTGAGGATGAACGCTTGGAAAGCAGACGTCTATTGGTATTTGCCATCGAATATGAACTGACGTATAGCTGAAATAAAGACTGGCTTGCCCCGAATGGCTCATTGAACTTGTGGATAATCGGTGATACTGACATAACTGCAGGGTACTTCGATAATAATTTCATTTCCCCCCGCCCCGCCCACACTTCACTTACACTTTCTGTAATGGAAAGAAGCCACAAGATTTGTTTTCTCCACAAGGACAAATTACTGGAATGTTGGTAATTTTATATGGAGGACGCTTAAAAGAGACGTTAATAGGACTGTAAAGTACCAGGTGTACCGGTATGAAGTGAGCGTTAAGATACAAATGTGTCGATAGGGAACATTTGTTGTGAACGGGCCTTAATTTTTTTTTTTTTTGTTTGGTTGATCTGACATCTGTCAAAGATATGTAGTATACATCAAGTCATGGAACAAACAACATCATATGTTTTCATCGTGTTAAAAATGTAGAATTTTGTACCAGACAGTGATGATTTGTGGAAAGCATTAATTTTTTGTTTTCATTTGAAAAAAGTGCTGCAGAGTCGCATCAAATCGCATGCTCTATCAGAAGTAAGATGCAAAAGATGGTTTCAACGGTTCAGAAATAATTATTTTGATGTAAGAAATAAAGAACGTGGAAGACCACCAAAAAAGTTCGAAGACGCCGAATTGTAAGCAATATTGGTTGAAGATAATACTTTGAGTCAGAAGCAAATGGCAGCAATGCTAAATGTTGCACAACAAACAATTTCTGTCCGTTTGAAAGCCATGGGAAAGATCCAAATGTGTGGAAAATGGGTGCCACATGAATTGAATGAAACACAGATGGAAAACCGAAAAACCATTTGTCAAATTTTGCTTCAAAGACATGAAAGAAAATCAATTTTGCATCGAATTGTTACTGGCAATGACAAATGGATCTATTTTAAGAATCTTAAACGGGAAAAATCGTGGGTTAATCCGGGATAACCATCAACGTCGACTCCAAAACCATATCGATTCGGCAAGAAGACAATGCTGTGTGTTTGGTGGGATCAGGAAGGTGTGGTGTATCATGAGCTTCTAAAACCCGGTGAAAGTGTGAATACTAATTACTACAGACAACAAATGATCAATTTGAACTATGCATTGATCGAAAAAAGATCATAATGGGCCAGAAGACATGGCAAAGTAATTTTTTTTACACGACAATGCACCTGCACCCAAAGCAAAACTGGTTCAGGATACAATCACAACACTTGGCTGGGAGCTGCTACCCCTCCCGCCGTATTCACCAGACTTGGCCCCTTCCGACTGCCATTTGGTTTCATCAGTGGGACACGCATTGGCTGAATAACACTTCGATTCCTACGAAGAAGTCGACAATTGGGTGTCTGATTGGTTTGCTTCAAAAGACGAACATTTCTAGAATGAGATTTTCACTCTGCAGCGGAGTGTGCGCTGATATGAAACTTCCTGGCTGATTAAAACTGTGTGCCCGACCGAGACTCGAACTCGGGACCTTTGCCTTTCGCGTGCAAGTGCTCTACCATCTGAGCTACCGAAGCACGACTCACGCCCGGTCCTCACAGCTTCACTTCTGCCAGTATCTCGTCTCCTACCTTCCAAACTTTACAGAAGCTCTCCTGCGAACCTGGCAGAACTAGCACTCCTGAAAGAAAGGATATTGCAGAGTCATGGCTTAGCCACAGCCTGGGGGATGTTTCCAGAATGAGATTTTCACTCTGCAGCGGAGTGTGCGCTGATATGAAACTTCCTGGCAGATTAAAACTGTGTGCCCGACCGAGACTCGAAATCGGGACCTTTGCCTTTCGCGGGCAAGTGCTCTACCATCTGAGCTACTGAAGCACGACTCACGCCCGGTCCTCACAGCTTCACTTCTGCCAGTATCTCGTCTCCTACCTTCCAAACTTTACAGAAGCTCTCCTGCGAACCTGGCAGAACTAGCACTCCTGAAAGAAAGGATATTGCAGAGACATGGCTTAGCCACAGCCTGGGGGATGTTTTCAGAATGAGATTTTCACTCTGCAGCGGAGTGTGCGCTGACATGAAACTTCCTGGCAGCCCAGTTTCATATCAGCGCACACTCCGCTGCAGAGTGAAAATCTCATTCTGGAAACATCCCGCAGGCTGTGGCTACGCCATGTCTCTGCAATATCCTTTCTTTCAGGAGTGCTAGTTCTGCCAGGTTCGCAGGAGAGCTTCTGTAAAGTTTGGAAGGTAGGAGACGAGATACTGGCAGAAGTGAAGCTGTGAGGACCGGGCGTGAGTCGTGCTTCGGTAGCTCAGATGGTAGAGCACTTGCCCGCGAAAGGCAAAGGTCCCGAGTTCGAGACTCGGTCGGGCACACAGTTTTAATCTGCCAGGAAGTTTCACGAACATTTCTGTTGGCGTGGTGTCCACAAATTGCCAGAAAGGTGCTCAAAATGTATATAAAGCAATGGTCAGTACTTTGAATAAAATGTTTTTACTTTTCAATTCAAAATTAGTGTTTCATTTTCGCAAAAAAACGCATCATACACCTGGTACTACACCACGACTTTATTCCATGCTACATTTTTTACCTCTTGTGAGCTGGAGGACTGAGGTTCTGGTTGTTACGTCGTTCCTTTCCTCGCTTCCATTCCAGTCTCTTAGGCAGGCCGCAAGGGACCGATGACGTACGGCGTTTGCCAGTGGACGCGGTGGGTGCTGTGCTTCAAGCGTGCGCCAGTAGGAAATTCGCAGGCACGCCCCGCGCCCATAACGGGCGATCCTCGCGACCTCTAATGTATGGCCGTCCTCTCGCTGGACGGAACAACAGCTGCGCGCCTCCGCAGTCCGGAATGCAGGTGCGTGGGCACGCACGATGGGCGGCCGGTGGGCGGACAACGCCTCGAACGGCCTTCAGAGGAAACAAACCGCCAAGGACGGACGCCGACGCGCAAACGCTCGGTGCACCGCCACCGACTGGCGATTAGCAGGTGCCAGCAGGGCCTTGTTGTCAATCCCAGAGGAAGTCTGCTTAAACTGACATAATCATAGTTTCTCTCATATCACGCTTCGCGGGATTAGTTTGTAGAATCTATTTCCCAAAAGAACCTGCACTGAAGAGCCAAATAAATTGGTACACCTGCCCAATGTCGCATAGGGCCCCCGCGAGCAACACGACGTGGAATGTACTCGACTAATGTTAGAAATAGTGCTGGAGGAATTCATCACATGAATCCTGCAGGACTGTCTATACATCCGTAAGTGTACGAGGAGGTGGAGATCTCTTCTGAACAAAACGTTGCAAGGCATCCCAGACATGCTCAATAATGTTCATGTCTGGGGAGTTTAATGGCCAGCGGAACTGCGCGGAGCCACTCTGCAGCAATTCTGGACGTGTGGGGGGGGGGGGGGGCGTATTGTCCTGCTGGAATTGCCCAAGTACGTCGGAATGCGCAATGGACATGCGTGGACGCAGGTGATCAGACAGGGTGCTTACGTAGGTGGCACCTGTCAGAGTCGTG
Source organism: Schistocerca cancellata (assembly GCF_023864275.1). Classification (NCBI taxonomy): domain Eukaryota; kingdom Metazoa; phylum Arthropoda; class Insecta; order Orthoptera; family Acrididae; genus Schistocerca; species Schistocerca cancellata. Next base: position 405,573,981 of record NC_064630.1, read on the forward strand.
TCTAGACGTATCAGGGGTCCCATATCACGCCAACTCCACACGCCACGCAGCATTACAGAGCCTCCACCAGCTTGAACAGTGCCCTGCTGACATGCAGAGTATATGGATTCATGAGGTTGTCTCCATACCGGTACACGTCCAGCCGCTCGATACAATTTGAAACGAGACTGGTCCGAACAGGCAACATGTTTCCAGGCATCAACAGTCCAACTTCGGTGTTGACGGGCCCAGGCGAGGTGTAAAGCTTTGTGTCGTCCAGTCATCGAGAGCACACGAGTGGGCCTTTGGATCCAAAAACCCATATCGATGATGTTTCGTTGAATGGTTCGCACGCTGACACTTGTTGATCGCCCGGCATTGAAATCTGCAGCAATTTGCGGAAGGGTTGCACTTCTGTCGCGTTGAACGATTCTCTTCACTCGTCGTTGGACCAGTTCTTGCAGGATCTTATTCCGGCCAAGGCGATATCAGAGATTTGATGTTTTACCAGATTCCTAATATTCACGGTATACTCGTGAAATGGTCGCACGGGGAAAGCCCCACTTCATCGTACGTCTGAGATGCTGGGTCTCATCGCTCGCACACTGATTTTAACATCACGTTCAAACTCACTGAAATCTTGATAACCTGCTATTGCAGCAGCGGTAACCGATCTAACAACTGCGCCAGACACTTGTTGTTTCATATAGACGTTGCCGACCGCGGCGCCGTATTCTGCCTGTTTACATATCTGTATATTTGAGTACGCAAGCGTATACCAATTTATTTGGCGCTTCAGTGTATTACGTCATTGTGAATGAGAGGTCGTTCTGACGTCAAAAAAGTTAGCAAAACTGGGAATAATTTCTAAAACAGTAATCAGATACGAAAACTTGAACCATATGAAGAAAGCTGAAAGAAAGGAACACTCTCAAGAGCATTTTTTATTGACAAGTGATGTGACACGTAGTTTATCGTTATAGGAGTATAAGATAACAAACTGAGACCAAATGAAACAGACATATCACAGGAAATAGTGCCCAGTCACAACAGTACACAGTGCACCGTTCTCTGGCAGGAACGCAGGCGTGTATTGTCACACGCAAACGATCATAAAGATACCTAACGGCATCCTGTGATATATTGTCCCACCCATCTTGCATGTTTTGTTGAAATTTTGCGGTAGTTCTTGCATGCCCTGGAGAACGAATAAGTTCCCGCTTCACCAAGTCCCATCGACGAGAGAGCTGGTGATTATGCGGGCTGGGGAAATTTTCATACACCACGAAGGGCGCATTACTCTGCAGCAATTATATGTGGACGTGCATTATCCTTCTGAAAAAGCTGATCTTCCTATCAAGAAACAGCTATAGCAGAGCGAGCACTGATTATTTTGCCTTGCAAAAAAACACCAAATGTGACTGCGAGTTTTACCGATGGCCACTCACACCATGAAGCCTTATTATTAGACCTCTGTGTCCTGGGCGGATGTACTCTGGTATAGGCCACTCACCAGGTCTACGCTATACACACGTACGTCCGTCACATGCATACAGACTGAATCTACCCTCACCAATGAAGACAACAGAGCGTCATTTTACTCTCCAGTCAACTCTTTCACGGCACCAGAGTACCCAGGCTTGACAATGTTGTGGTAGCCGAGCTTGAGGCATAACATGATTTTAATCCTGCTGTAATCACATGGTTCTCAATGGTCCCTGATGACGCAGAAGGTGCAACACATGCCCAGATTTCGTACCTGGATGACGTTCGGCTGGCCACTAGAGATGGGGGATCCACTCCTGAACTGATTCATAGAGTTGAATCTTTCAAAGGAGTGAACAATCAGTGATTCAGAAAAAAAGAACGGTAGCTCCAAACGTTTCCCACGGCAGAGAGAGAGAGAGAGAGAGAGAGAGAGAGAGAGAGAGAGAGAGAGACAGAGACAGAGCATATCAGCAGCGCCATTGCTGGTCAGAGCACAGTGCACGCCACACAACACAGCCGGCGCCAGCCTCTGCCCTGCTTCTACCTTGGCTGCCTGCATTGTGCAGTGTCCCATTGGATTTTGTGTTTCACATATGCCATGCCGTCTCTGTGCGTCCTCTGCCGCGTGCAGTGTCTGGCGCAGCTTAACTTAGCATCGCGCTCTGTCAGCGATCGTTTCAGTCACACGTCCTGCCCTCTGGGCAGTTAATGCGAGCAACAGGACAGAGAGCCTCCTAGCGGAGAACATAAGAACTACTTGCAACAACCTGCTCGCAAGAGAATGGATGATTTGTCTCGGAGCGGGTGACTGGTGGCCGTTCACTGCTCCCCCCACCCTCGGAACTCGCCCACTCAACGCTCACCCCACCGTTCTCGACTCTAGCCAGAGCGTTGAGCAAAGCAACTCAGGTGTCACTCTGGTCTCCGAGGTCTTAGCTCATGCAGTAATACAGCTCGCGGCTCGACCTGCTTGACCCAGCGCCTCTGCATCGGAGTTCGTCTCTACTGGATATTGTTCTTCATAGTAATACCGCTATGTATATTACATTATTATGTTATGTATACATCATTTGTTTTTATTTTTATTTTATTTTTATTTGTTTAAACTGATCAGATTAGGTTCCTGACGACTCCTCTTACTATAGGATTTTTATTATGGACACTCGAATTTATGCTTTAATTACGAGCGAACCGATAAACATATCGCAAAATGTGATACACCAATATTTTCCTTGTTTTATTCTGCGTAAGGCTATATGCAGCACTTAAGTCTTACAGTCAAATTTATATTTTTTTTTCTTCTTCCGGTACAGATTTTGCGATTCTAGGCGTCTTCGGAAGGAAACGTTCACTTTAAAAATATATGGCTTGCGATGTATTTGTACGAGGTTAATGAAATTTTAATACATTATAGCCAAATATATTGTTAATGTAAATCTCAAGTTACAACATTTTCCGATCACCCAAAAAACCACGATAGTGCAAAATAAATCAATAATCAAAAACTTTGTCATATCGTCGAAATTTCAATAAATCTGTGTTACTTCAAAATAGGATCAAATAAGATCAAAATACAGGTATAGTACTGGAATAAACCAAGTTTAAAGGGCAATGTGCCTTCCATTTATTTTCTATTGTGAATGAGTGGTGACTCATGAAAAACAGCTAGTTCATTTCAGGGAGTGAACAGTTCTGATCTGATCTCTGAAAAGAACAGTTTTGCCCATCTCTACTGGCCACTGCTGCTCTCACAATGCGTCGACCTTTACGGGCTTCTGTACTACGTGGACGTCCACAACCCAATCTACAGTTGTGGAAGAGTTCCACAGACTTGTTGAAAGCAGCATCACATCACCGATACTCTGTGCTCAACAAGTGTAGCAATCCGAGGATATGTCCATCCAGCTTCCAGCAGGCTCACAGCGTGACGCCGTTCAAATGACTGAATCTGGTCAACAGGAATACATACTCGCCGGTTACATCTTTAACTTTTCATTCGTGGGTAGCTCGTGAAGCGGTTCCTAAGCTGCAAGAGTGTCTGGGATGGCTGACATCGGATATGAGACGAATGCCAGCCACTTCACCCTCTGTTCACATGATGTGTGGGCTTACGCTGACAAGGTAACGCCAGGGCTAAGCACCGCTGACGCTGCTAGACAACGAATTGTATAGGACGAAACCAGTCAAGGGAGCGGAATCGCTCACGTGAACACAGCGGTGAGCTTAGGAGCGTGGGCGAATGAAAATCGCTCAGCCTCTTCTCGATCAGCTCTCGCACTGTTCAGACCTAACGTCCGCTCCTCTCCGGCCATGAGGCCGCCATCTTCTACGAAAGATTTCACACTTCATTTATGTATCCCTTAAGGACTGACAACAAACCGTACCACGATTCATTTTCAAGAATAAACGTTGGCATTTCTAATTTCACTCTCTACAACCATCGCTCCTCAGGCACATCCTGTCGGCCAAACCTTTGTGCACTTGCACAGTCGCACCCCAGAATGAACGTTGGAAACACTTTTCATCTCTAAACTCAGAACAGTTACTGCTTGCAGAGTCAAAACAAACAGTGAACACAGAGGCCTCCCAAGCGCCATCTGTTCGCTCATCAGAGGTCCACGAGTAAGGAATTTGTTGCTAGCACACTCGAGCAGATGTAATTTCCATGGATTGCTCACGCGCTGCCTGCGATATGTAAGCTATAAGAGAATCTCAGACCAAAGAGCAGTGTTGACTGCAGTAGGAACTGTATGGCAGCAGGAGTAAGAAGTAGCTAGCAGTCTGGTATATCGAGTCGGCTGGGCCGGTCGTGGAGAGCGATGGCGATACCAGAGCGATATAATATAAGGTAAATGCAGCCTCGCGCATATGTACTATTATTATATCAAGTCCCATGTAAATGTTTTTAAAAAATCTCTTAATAATAATCTTTCTTATAAAAAAATTAACTTTTGACAATCATTCATCTCAATTTAAAGAATTTACTAATTTCTCCAATCCATGGTCATCCCGATTATTGTAAAGAAAAAAAAAAGTCGGTTGTTCTTTTTATACATGACAAATCTATCGGCCAGCATTGCACTGGGCTGTGCGAGAAAAATTTCTCATAGGGGCAGACATATAAGCGTTATCCGGCGACTTCATTGATGTAAGAATTTTCAATTTATTCAGAATGAATTTTCAGGGCATTGACGCAGCACTGTTGACGTCCAAATTTACCAGTTTAGATTCACAGTCAGTTAATTATTGAAATGTTATAAGTGAGCCACAATTTTATTGAGAGGTTAGTCACGTTATTATTGCGAGGTTACGGAATGATATATACACTACTGGCCATTAAAATTCCTACACCAAGAAGAAATACACATGACAAACGGGTGTTCATTGGACAAATATATTATACTAGAACTGACTTGTGATTACATTTTCACGCAATTTGGGTGTATAGATCCTGATAAATCAGTACCTAGAACAACCACCTCTGGGGCCGGTGTGGCCGTGCGGTTAAAGGCGCTTCAGTCTGGAACCGCGTGACCGCTGCGGTCGCAGGTTCGAATCCTGCCTCGGGCATGGATGTGTGTGATGTCCTTAGGTTAGTTAGGTTTAATTAGTTCTAAGTTCTAGGCGACTGATGACCTCAGAAGTTAAGTCGCATAGTGCTCAGAGCCATTTGAACCATTTGATCCAACCACCTCTGGCCGTAATAACCGCCTTGATACGCCTGGGCATTGAGTCAAACACAGCTTGAATGGCGTGTACAAGTACAGCTGCCCATGCAGCTTCAACACGGTACCACAGTTCGTCAAGAGTAGTGACTGGAGTATTGTGACGAGCCAGTTGCTCGGCCACCATTGACCAGACGTTTTCAATTGGTCAGAGATCTGGAGAATGTGCTGGCCAGGGCAGCAGTCGAACATTTTCTGTATCCTGAAAGGCCCGTACAGGGCCTGCAAGATGCGGTCGTGCATTATCCTGCTAAAATGTAGGGTTCCGCAGGGATCGAATGAAGAGTGGAGCCACGGGTCGTAACACATCTGAAATGTAACGTCCACTGTTCACAGTGCCGTGAATGCGTACAAGAGGTGACCGAGACGTGTAACCAATGGCACCCCATACCATCACGACGGGTGATACGCCAGTATGGCGATGACGAATACACGCTTCCAATGTGCGTTCACCGCGATGTTGTCAAACGCGGATGCGACCAACATTATGCTGCAAACAGAACCTGGATTCATCCGAAAAAATGACGTTTTGCCATTCGTGCACCCAGGTTCGTTGTTGAGTACACCATCGCAGGCGCTCCTGTCTGTGATGCAGCGTCAAGGGTAACCGCCGCCATGGTCTCCGAGCTGATAGTCCATGCTGCTGCAAACGTCGTGCAGATGGTTGCTGTCTTGCAAACGTCTCCATCTGTTGACTCAGGGATCGAGACGACTCCGCACGATCCGTTACAAATGGTTCCAATGGCTCTGAGCACAATGGGACTTAACATCTGTGGTCATGAGTCCCCTAGAACTTAGAACTACTTAAACCTAACTAACCTAAGGACATCACACACATCCATGCCCGAGGCAGGATTCGAACCTGCGACCGTAGCAGTGATCCGTTACAGCCATGCGGATAAGATGCTTGTCATCTCGACTGCTAGTGATACGAGGTCGTTGGGATCCAGCACGGCGTTCCGTATTACCCTCCTGAACCCACCGATTCCATATTCTGCTAACAGTCCTTGGATCTCGACCAACGCGAGCAGCAATGTCGCGATACGATAAACCTTTATCAAAGTCGGAAACGTGATTGTACGCATTTCTCCTCCTTACACGTGGCATCACAACAACATTTCACCAGGCAACGCCGGTCAACTGCTGTTTGTGTATGAGAAATGGGTTGGAAACTTTCCTCGTGTCAGCACGTTGTAGGTGTCGCCACCGGCGCCAACCTAGTGTGAATGCTCTGAAATGCTGATCATTTGCATTTTCCTGACCGGCAACAGATCGAATGGTCGCTATCGATCTCGGATTTCTCGAAAGAGCTGCGCGTTGAAAAGAAGTATATTACAAGAGTATCAGTGACATACGGTGGTCATATTCCTTGCCACAGATGCGCCACACAACGCCCGAGGGCCTGATGCGTCGCAAAAGGAGTCACCTTATTCCGCAGACGACAGCAGTAGGGAAAGAGACGGAGGCGGCAGGCGCAGAGGTGGTGGCACCGTAGCCCGCAGATCGAGTTTTGCACAGCGCGCCGCGGCAGCAAACTTTCCCCATCAAGGGCAGCAGTGCGCAGGGCGAAGGGCGGCGCAGGGCCGCGGAGGGCCAAGACAGGCCGGCGTCGGCGTCGGCGGCCGCACGGCCCGCCCGGTAACTCAATCCCGGCGCCCCAAGTTGCAGGCAGCAATAAGGGCGCGAGTCGCGCTGTGCAACCGTTGTGGTGGCAGCCCTGCCGCCGGCACTGGAGGGTGCTTACCCGCTCTCGGCTGTTTGTGCCTCCGGTGCTTTGCTTTGAGCCCGTTCTCCGCACCTGGCAGCGCGCAGAGGCGCCCGTAAGCGCTTTTGGCACACAGGGCCGCCACTGCGCCCGTTCGCTGCTGTCGCCCACTGTTTGTGCGCACACCGGCCGTACAGCACGCTCTAATGGCAACACGGCTATACAGCTGCAGTAACTATTTGTGCCGCGGTCTTTTGTTAATGACGAGTTAGTTTATTCTGCGTGCAGTAACAACTCTCACTTGCACATACAACGTAGATCGCTACTGTAAACCTTAGAGACGCCAAACCGGTCAGCTGTGTCCCTCACTGCAGACTGCTAACGAAAGTCCGAGCTTAGGCTCCAAGATATGTGAATGCCAAGAAGACTTTCCAACAAACCTACCACAACAAAGGTCAAAAATTAATTATGATTGTAGTGTTGCTCACGCTGCTAAATATTGCATTTTCGGGCAACAACAAAGTTATATTATGTGGCAGGTGTCATTAGAGCACATTAATAAAGTCATTCCTTGAAACAATGGATAAACTAGGCACCCATATTTTCGTGTTTCCCACGCTGGTCTAGTTGTGAACTCATGGCTTAATCATCGAAAATCTAGGTAGTGATGATTCCAAGCTCGGATGCAAAGAGGCCTAGGTATTATTCTGCGATATTCAAAAGTTTCATAGATGTGTTTCATAAACCATTCTTGAAGATAAAACTTTTGCAAGTTAGGACAATGGTGATGTAAAAAAGTAATCAGCACTCAGAATTTAAGTTACAGTCTTTTTTATTACTTTTGTTGCAATATCACGTAACTCGTTCCAAAACATCACTTCACAATATAAAACATACTTGAAAATATCTTCTTCACTGTTAAATTTCACATTTCATAAACTGACTACAATTTACTTCTTTTTAACATGCGACCAAAGCTTGACTCTCTAATAATCGCTTACGCGCCCAAAAATCTTAGTTACAAGTACGTCAAAGATCATAGTGACGAAAGAAAGAATACACATAATAATAATATCATTGCAATATATAGATATCGATGTATCGAAGTACCTCTACATTAATTAAATCAAATCTGAATGTTGTCACAGAAATATGTTAAGTATTTTACAGAAACACAGTATAATATTGCTGGTATCGAGAGGTGGAGGTGAGTTGCCGTAATGGTTACATAATTCAAGTACCATTACAACTTTTTACTTAATAAAATGCAGTACCTTGCCTCTGACGACAAGTGTTCATCAGAGACAAAGGTATCGTCAGGAGTGCCTCAGGAAAGTGTGATACGAACGCTGTTGTCCTCTATATACTCGCACATAAATGATCTGACGGAACAGTTATCTGATGACTGATGACGATCCAGCGCACGGGAAAATGCTGTCGCTGAGTGATTGCAGGAGGATACCAGACTACTTACATATAATATCTATTTGGTCCGATGAATAGCAGCTTGCTCTAAATATGGAAAAATACAGGGTGTCCACAATGAGACTGCAACATTTTAATATCCTATATCTTTCTCATATCAGATGGTACACCTGTGAATCCTGAAGGGGCAGACAGAGCAACTCAAGTTTGTGGTGTGCAAATTTGATAGACCAAGTGGCCGTAGTGGAGCTGCAATCAATTGTTTTAGCAAAATGGAGGATATGAAGGAGCGTGCACAAGTGGTCTGGTGGTATGCAGAGGCAAAACCGGCGACCCAAGTGCAAAGAAACTTTCGTCGTGTTTTCAACAAAGCGCCCCCGTCGTTCAAGACTACGTATAAACAAGATAACAGACCTGCAGCGAAATGTGATGTTTCAACAGGACGGTGCACCACCCCATTGGAGCCTTGATGTCCGAAAAGTTTTAGATGACACATTCCCGCAACGATGGATTTGCCGTGGAGATCCAATTCCTTGGCCGCCACGTTCGCCCGACATAACCCCCCTCCCCCGATTTTTTCTTGTGGGGTTATGTGAAAGACCGGGTATGCGCTACCGCTACACCAATAAAGGACCTGCAAGACTTGAAACAGCGCATAAGAATTGTCATCAACTCTGTCACAGATTCAGTTTGAAACCGCGTGACCGCTACGGTTGCAGGTTCGAATCCTGCCTCGGGCATGGATGTGTGTGATGTCCTTAGGTTGACTTAATTCCTTTGGCCCCTATGGGGGCATAGGGCATCCAGGAGAACTCGCCATCCGCCTCTGTCTTTGGCCATTTGCCTCAATTCTGCCCAGGTCTTGCCAACTAGTTAGGTTTAAGTAGTTCTAAGTTATAGGGACTGATGACCTCAGATGTTAAATCCCAATGTATTCGAAGTTGCGTATATGGACAACCATCAGCTGCATAATACAATGATGACAGTGAAAATTTGTGGCGGACCGGGAGGCGAACCTGAATTTCCCGCTTATCGCGAGCTTTCGCCTAACAATTAGGCTATCCGAGCACGACTCACGGCCACACCTTCCACTTCCATACGTCGTCAATCATGTGTCTACAACCTGTACTCGTATATTCATCATTTACATTCCCGGACAGAGGAGCCATTTTACTTGAAAGTCTCTTGCCGTGTGTCGGCGGATAAATATGTTTGCAGTGCCTGTGTTATTCCTAATTACGATGCAATGTTCCTCCGAACATGCATGTATGTCCGAAGGAACATTGGATCGCAATTAGGAATAACAAAAGTAGTGCAATATCGCATGTTGTTGCACAGTTTTTCTCCCAAATAACATACGCTGCACCATCATTTATACTTCTCGTTCATGGACGATAGTATACAGCAGCTTTACACAAGTCCAGATTCTGTTATAGCTTTGTTAACTCCCTTCCTAGACACCTATAGAAACTCATGGAGGACGAGGAGATTAGTGTGTTTAACATCCCGTCGACAACGAGGTCATTAGAGACAGATTAGTGAAGGATGGGGAAGGAAATCGGCCGTGCGCTCTCAAAAGGAACCATCCCTTTGTTTGCCTGAAGCGGTTTAGGGAAATCACGGAAAACCTAAATCAGGATGTCCGGAGACGGGTTTGAACCGTCGTCCTCCCGAATGCGAGTCCAGAGTGCCAACCGCTGCGCCACCCAGCATGGTCTCAGAAACTCCCGTGCTCACTCACAGGGCAATAATGTGAAATAAGATCCATGTTTTCGTACGAGGTCCACAACGTATAGAATGTCATAGAAAGTTGTCATTATTATTATGTGTCCAACATATGGATTGGTATTTTACTAAATAACCAAATGATCTGTGAGGTTCCACACTTTTAATTAGAACAATCACGTTTTCAAAAAACTGCATCCAAATCTAATAAAGTTGGGTGAGTAGTGTATCGGGAGCCGTAAAGTGATGAGAAAAGAAAAAAAAAGTGACTGCTGTCTAACGTGGGTTACATTCTGCGACAGAAGGCGTTCCAGTTGTGCACTAGTGACCACTTCAAGCGGGAAGAGACCGCGCCCACGAAGCTGAGGGAGCACAGCGAGCAACAGCTGCTCGAGAAACCTATAAAAGGCGGAATATTAATCAGAAGTGCCAGGTTTAACGCGCTATAAAACGATTGGACGGTCCTCTTGAATATGGAGGAGCCGGAAGGAAACGATCCGTCGAAATGGTGCCTCGGGCCAGCGCAAATTTACTGGAGTCCGTCGACGAATTGAGAACCACTTCACTGCTCTCGGACGTCAGCAAGATATTAAAAAATTTTAAAAATACAATGCGAGGTGCGTGCGAAATGCCAAACTGTGAGGATACTGACACTGGATTTATGGATTCAGAATGCTAGTTCTGGTCGTTCGGGCAGAAAATAACTCAAATCCAAAGAACTGGAACTAACAGGGCACAGGGTGCGTACTATGTTCGTATTTGGGAAGATCGCTGTTCAAATCTCTGGTACACCATCCACATTTATTCTTCCTTCGGTTCCCTGAATTACCTCAGGTGAATGTAGAAACACTTCCCTCAAAGAAGCCACGACTAAATTTTTCCACTTGCATTATCCGAAAATGTGATCCTTATCTAGAGACCTCGGCGCCTAAGGGGCATTAAAACCCAAACTATTTGGAAAAAAATAATAATATCTTTTTGATGTAACAGTTTTCCAAGGCGCAACCAAACGGGAATGTTTACAATATTCTATTGCACCGATAAGATAAAAAATGAGGAGGTTCTCCACAGAATTGACAATAAAAGGAATATATGGGAAGCACTGACGGGAAAGCCGCGCGGGATTAGTATGTCACAGACGTGGTAGTCTAAAACTGACAAATTATTAGTCCCGCTTTTCTGCGTTAACTGAAGTTATCTGCACCGATGTGAAACCTCAATTACCATAAGGGAACGAATCTTTTCTTCATCATCTGCAGTTTCTTTAGCAGAATCATGTGATAGCACATCTATAAAAGGAATAGTTTGATCATTAAATATTCAGTGTTCTCATTCGTCTGTTTTCATCCGTCATTTATTTAGTGTCTAAAGAAACGGTCGTGCAACGCTATCCTTGGGTACAGCATAATGATTATAGGACGGACATTTTCAATCATATTACGCGCGGGATTAGCCGAACGGTCTAGGGCGGTGCAGTCATGGACTATGCGGCTGGTCCCGGCGGAGGTTCGAATCCTCCCTCGGGCATTGTTGTGTGTGTTTGTACTTAGGCTAATTTAGGTTAATTAGTGTGAAAGCTTAGGGACTGATGGCCTTAGCATTTAAGTCCCATAAGATTTCATACACATTTTTTGAACTGACGGGAAAAAGGGGCGGAATGAAAAGGCGTGTGTTATGGCAGCAGGGAATAAACCCTTATGCTACTGGAGGGGGCTTTAGAGGGTAAGAACTGTAGGGGCAGAAAGAGAATGGAATACAAACAACAAATAACTGAGGATGTAGAGTGCAAGTGGTGCTGTGAGATGAAGAAGTTGGCTGAGGAGAAGAATTCGTGGCGGGCCGATTTGATCAGTTAGAAGACTCATGACTCAAAAGAAAAGTCATACACACGCTGTATCTACACGAGCTACGCCTTTCAACTACATAGACGCAGCTCTGCCTTAGACATATGTCGTAGCGTTGTACCAATTTTCCAATACCCCCATCACAGAAGGCAGCCCACCTGTGCTTCCCGACAATTTTCTACGCTGGACTGCAGCTCGTTGTCTGTTTGATTTGGTTTTGTTTTGCTTTATGGCGCAAAAACAACTGAGGTTATATGCGCCCAAGTTAACACTATAGAACACGAAGACACAGAGGAGTTAAAAAACGACTATACGTCAGTCCCAATTAACATAACAGAAGACAGCTGAAAACAGGGCTGTGGTGAAAGTGCTAAAAAAAGACACTATACAGAAACGGAGGTTCAAAACTAAAAATTAAATGGCTTTCGCGATATTGCTTTGGCGGATAAAAAGTAAAACGCGGCCGACAGCCAGCGCGTCATTTGCTAACTCAGACGGCAAACTCAAGCGGGAACGTAAACAGTTAAAAAATGGGCATTCCCTCAGGAAGTGGCGGACAGTTAAAACTTCCGTGCAATGTGTACAATGTGGTGGGGTGAAATAGTTGGTGCGGCATGATTAGTCGCCGTCGTCCTGGGAAAGAGTAAAACTAATCAGCCCCGCCGCTGCGGTCTACTCAAAAACCCGGAAGGACTCAGAGAGCGTAAGCAGTCTCTACCTGTACCAGTCTCACAATGGTGCTGACCAGTTGCCGCTAATGCCTCTCTGACCCAACGTATCCGTATCCAAAGCTCCACACAAAAGTTAGCTAAACTGCCCTTAGCATTCAAGGAAACTGTAAGTAGGCTGTTTATGTTTTCTTTATGTGAGTAGGCTGTTTACGTTTTCTTATTGGCAACGTTACGCAGCGCTCTATATGAAAATCACTGGCTGTGCTGTGTGCAGTCTGTGGCTAGTTTGCATTGTTGTCTGCCATTGTAGTGTTGGGCAGCGGCAGCTGGATGTGAACAGCGCGTAGCGTTGCGCAGTTGGAGGTGAGCCGCCAGCAGTGGTGGATGTGGGGAGAGAGATGGCGGAGTTTTGAAATTTGTTATACTGGATATCATGAACTGCTATACATATTATGACTATTAAGGTAAATACATTGTTTGTTCTCTACTAAAATCTTTCATTTGCTAACTATCCATATCAGTAGTTAGTGACTTCCGTAGTTTGAATCTTTTATTTAGCTGGCAGTAGTGGCGCTCGCTGTGTTGCAGTAGTTCGAGTAACGAAGATTTTTGGTGAGGTAAGTGATTTGTGAAAGGTACAGGTTAATGTTAGTCAGGGCCATTCCTTTGTAGGGATTTCTGAAAGTCAGATTGCGTTGCGCTAAGAAAACCAGAAGTGGCAACTACAAGAAAGCCACACGTTCATACTAGCAGACGACAAGGATGACAGGAAAGATATGACAGGAATATATGATAATGGATTACACAGATACATACAGAACATAGTTATGAATTTGAAATTGAAAAAGACATTGTCCTTTGGCACTGAAATGCCGCTGAGAAATGTCGCTGTAATATCATGCACTCTCTCGCCCTTCTTTCTCTCCAGGTATAATGGTGTCCAACATTTGAGTCTTTAAGAATTGTAGCTAAACCGAAGGTTGCTTTCCAAGATCAAGGGAACGGCTCACATGGAGACGTTTCAAGGTACTGAATCGATTTGGCTAAGAAACAAATTTATGACGCAACTTGACTAAAAGCAGGGATCGGTTGACAGTATGCATCCTGAGGCATCAAGAAGTCGTGTTTGGTAATGGAGGGAAGTTTGTGTGGATGGGAGGTAAAGATTCTACAGGAATACGAAGGCTTGAATACAGTATGCAAATTTAAACCGATGTACGTTGCAACAGTTACGAAGAGTAGGTGTTAGAGAGAAGGTCGATTTGCTCCAGATTGATGACTGAATTCAGAATATATTCCAGAATCTTACCAGAGAGAGGCGTGATTGATACAGTGCGGTAGTTCGTTGTTCGTGTGTTGCCAACTGTTGCAATTTCGGAGAAGTGTTAGATGGTACCTCTCGCGAAGCTTGCAAGTAAATCACGCACCCTGTTTGTGCGTTGGCTGCTGGCCTGTAGCACGTGTGTGCGCGCGCATGTGATGCAACGTTGCAGCTGCCGCCCGTTCGCTAAGCCGGCGTGTAGTAGCTGTAGGGGGATTTGTACCACTCTCAGTGGACTCTCGACACGTCGACCTATTACCGTGTGCTAGTTCGACCCGTCACCACCACGTAGCGTGCAATGAGTATTCAACGCCAGGTTCATCACGGAACAGCAAATGTTACATCGAGCGCCTAAATTTTTCCATTTCTCAATCACCTTAATTAGTGACATAACAGTCCACCCTCTGTCTTTTATATTGCGGTTCTAGATAACGCCACGTTAAAACTGTGGGTTTTCGGCATGAGGGTCATTCCGAAATAATCACAAATAGAAACTGAAACAAAATGTGCATGGGTTTGAACCCTTCTGAAAATGTCTGGGTCTCCTTGTAAAAATGGCCCAGATTTTAATGGACGCCTCGACGCAACGTAACTGACAAGTGAAATGATGGGGCAGGTATAGGTAAAATTATGGTTTCTCCAACATTAATTATTTTTTCAGCAGGGGAACAACTCGAAATTGTTACAGAGACACGTATACAGAGAGAGAGAGAGAGAGAGAGAGAGAGAGAAAGGTGATACTAAATTTTTATTCAATATGTGTAGAGAAACATTCGAATGTTGGTAAAAATCAATGACGGCAGTGAGTGGAAAATTCTTCTTCTTCTTCTTCTTTTTCTTTTTTCTCTCTCTCTTTCTCTGTCTCCCCCGTTTCCTCTGATTTCTCTTCGTCGTCTTTCTCTCCACCAAGACTCATTTTGACGACAGTAATGTGGTGTCACTTGTTTAAATCGCCAGTGCATTATTATATAATCGTGGTAGTAGATATGTAAATGTCATTAAAACAAGATGGGAAGAGATGAATGGCAATATTAAAGCTGTCTCGGGAAACAGAAGAAGGTTTCTGGAGAAGTCAGGTTAGTTATACTTGTACTACAGCACCTAGAACTAAATTTGGACGCTTGAGAAACGAGACGATGGGGAAATAATATATGTACATCAAAATAGATGAATTTGCATTAGTTATTATTGACGATGTTCTTGACTCTGATTGCGGGCATAAAGCCGAGCAGTAGTTGGGTATTACACGCCGTACCTATCCACAAAAGCCGACCGGGTTGGCCGAGCGGTTCTAGGCGCTACAGTCTGGAACCGCGCGACCGCTACGGTCGCAGGTTCGAATCCTGCCTCGGGCAATGATGTGTGTGACGTCCTTAGGTTAGTTAGGTTTAAGTAGTTCTAAGTTCTAGGGGACTGATGACCTCAGAAGTTAAGTCCCATAGTGCTCAGAGCCATTTGAACCATTTTTATTCACAAAAGAAAACAACAATGCAATAACTATCACGACTGGATGTAGGTAGTTTATGATGTCAGTAGACTTTTTTCCATTTTACATCTCTTTGATGACATTATGTATTTCCTTAAAAAATACGTACGATGTAATTTATCGACTCCTTTCATAATTGAATTCATTTGTTCTATGGTGTTTTTATTTATAGCTTTAAAAATACGGCTCTGTTCCTGAGCTCGTAGACGTTCATGCTATTTCATTTTAAGACGCTCGTGACACGTGCAGAACTATTTTGATGTGTAATGTCTGCTGGTCGATAACATCTGGATTACACTTCTTCCGTTCTAGATCTGAGACATCACATCTTTGACTGTAAAATGTTCAAATGGGACTTAGAACTATTTAAACCTAACTAACCTAAGGACATCACACACATCCATGCCCGAGGCAGGATTAAAACCTGCGACAGTAGCAGTACGCGGTTCCAGACTGAAGCGCCTAGAACCGCTCGGCCACAGTGGCCGGCTTTGACTGTAATATCTTACATCGTACGACGAAAATATGGTACGATAGAACAAAATTAATAGAATGTAGTGGAAATAAATCAAACAATGCTGAGGAAATTACGCAAGGAAATGACAGACTACACGTAGTGGACGAGTTCTGCTTTGTGAACGGCAAAGTAAGTAACGGTGGCCCAAGTAGCGAGAATATAAAACAGAGATTAGCAAAAGTAATAAAAGCACTTGTGAAAAACAGAAATAGAAACTTAAGTGGTCGGTAGTCTTTTCTGGATGCATTTGTTTTGAGTCTGGCACTGTTCGAAGTGAAACGTGGAAGATAAACAGTTCGGATGAGGAAAGAATGTAAGCTTTACAAATTTGGTGCAACAGAAGAATGTTGAAGACTCGATCGGTAGATAAGATAACTAATGAAGAGATACTGAGTCGAATTGGGGGAAACGAAATTAATGCGCAACTAGATTAGAAGAAGGGATCAGATGACAGGACATGTCCTGAAGCACCGATGAACAGTCAGTTTGATAAAGGAGGGAAGCGCGAATAACAAAATTATGGAGGGAGGCCAAGAGCTGAATGCAGTAAGTGGATTCAAGTGGATGAACGTTGCAGTACCTAGTGGGGATGATGAGGCCTGCGCAGTGTGGGAGGGAAGCAGCAAACTAGTCTTCGAGCTGAAGACCACAACAGCATGGTGTGGCACCTGTAGTTTCGGTTAATTACTGGGAATAACGTTAAATGCTGATGTCAATACAGGTTGTTTCAATATAAATAAACTTCTCGTTGCATTTTTATCAGAGACGTCACTACACGTCGATCTTTCCACACTGCTGACGAATTTAAGCATATAATGTAATTTTTGTACGACGGAAAACCCATTTGCTTTCTGCGTCCAGCAAATAATTGCAATGAATGTGTCAATCTCGTACGATAGGGAGTCTGTACGCAACGGGAACAGCAGGAGCGAACAGCGTACGTAGACACCTGGAGCTGCGTCGTACTGTCCTAGCAAAGGAGCGGAGTTTCGGCGAAAAAGAGGCAGGTGGCGGGGGGATGGAGAGAATAGAGGTGAAGACTACGTGTAAATAAAACATGGGCAGCGTGTTCGGCACCGGCAGCGGGGGCGGCGAGGCGCGGGTTCGTTTCCGGCGCGCGGCGTAGCCGGCCGCCGCTTTACGGTCGCCTCACGTCGCTGGGGGCGGGAGGGGGCAGGGTGCATTATTCAGGGGGCACTAAACCCGCCTCTTGCCCCCGCCGTACGCACACCGCTTCCGGCCGTACACGCCTTCCGCCCTCCGGACCAACGGTGAACGACCCCGCGAGTGCACGATGCGGCCAGCCACCAATACTATGGCGGAGTGCGTCCACATACGCTTTTGTTGACGGAAAAATACTGTTGACCAGCCAGGTCGCAACACAAAAGCGATCGCCGAACTACGTCACCTCACACGCTTTGCCCACACTTTATGCGAGGGTCATACCGGAAGTATTGGGCTATCCATTGTTGTTGTCGATGACTGCTGTAGCTGTGCATACTAGTCTATCCTGTACAAGCCTCTTCATTTCTGCGTAGCAACGTAGATAAATTTCAACGAGCTTACCGTTGTCAAGCCTTTTGCCCTTTCTACAATATTTACCCCTCATACACTTTCCTCCCTTGTCAAATTGAAAATTTCTTTTAAGTAAAATAGTTAACTGAGTCTGCCACTTGTTTGTTTTCCCACTACGCGTTTAGATCGTTTACAGCATAATGTTCAGGTGATAATTGTGTTGTTACATTCCTGGTGTTAGCTCAGAGCATAGTCGCCTTTTCACAGCAGCAGATCAAGGGCAGAGCAGATTATCTTTCGTCTTTTGTTGGTGATAAAACCGGTTTTTCGGGAAAGGTGCTGTTAAAGTTTAAAAAAAAAACACGAATTTGTGTCAGTAAAACGTACAAACTCACGTATTTTAACTTTAACAGTGCCTTTTTTTGAATGAAGCAAATTTGTAAGAGTAAAGTGAATATGTGCAGGGAGTGTTCACACGAAAAGGTATGAAACGTCGTAACAACCAAACCGCTTGAAATGTGCATATGTCGCTTGGGGATAATGCAGTGAGACATCAAGGGACATGAATGTGTTGTGTCGTCTCCCCCTGGAAAATTCAGAGCTGTGCCCTCAGCACGGAAGGGTGACGCTCACCGTCTGCTTCGAAGCCCGAGGTCCGACACTCACCGAATTTCTCGAGCATGGAAAACGCATTAACAGTGACGTGTACTGTAAGACACTCCGAAGCAAGTCCGTCAAGAGCAAAAGCCTTGGTTTGCTCACGGAGTAAGTGATTCTGCTCCACGAGAATGCGCGTTCACGGGTCTCTAAGGTCACACAAGGCGTAAAGGCCAACTTCAATGGGAGCAGATTTAGTATCTGCTCTACAGCCCGGAAATGTCGCCCTGCGACTTCCATGTGTTTGGTCTGTTAAAAGTGATCTCAAAGGGAAGCGCTTCAGCTCTGACGACGAACTGAAAGACACAGTGGAGGACTGGCTCCTATCACATCCACATGAATTTTTGGAACAAGGAATCCTTCGGCTTGTGAAACATAGAAATAATTGTGCTCGGGTCTCTGGTGATTACTTTTGAATAAAGACTTCAATTATACTCACATTGAAGTTTTCTTTTGAACCTTCTTCTCAGCGATCACAGGTCCTGTAACCACACGCTGCATCAACGATCTGCTTCCACCGCCTTCTATCTCTCGCAGCCTCTCTCCACCCTGTGCAAATTCCTAAAGCTCCGATGTCCTTCTCTATGTCACCTTTCCACCTTGTACGGGGTCGGCCCAGTGGTCTTGTTGCCTGGAGAGTTCCTTCAAATGCTTTCTTGGTGATTCTGTTGTTTTCCATCCTAGCCACATGTCCAGCCCATTGCAGTCACCTAATTTTTAATTTCTGGGTGATAGTGGTTTGCTTCATTAACTGATAAATTTCATTGTTCTTTCGAATTCTCCATACACCATTCTCGAACACAGGTCCTCAGATTTTACTCATCACTTTCCTATCGAAAACATCCATTTTCTTCTCTTTCATTCTTTGTAAGTGTCTAGCTTTCCGAACCGTACAGTACTACGGGGCACGTTTTTTTTTTAACACCCCTCACAATTTAATCACCAGCAAAAGACGAAACATAACTTGTTTTGCACTTGGTATGCTCCTGTGAAAGGCGTGTGTGCTCTGCACCAACATCGAGAACTAAAATAATAATAATAAGAATAATCATCACCTGAACGTGATGGTGTGACCCATGGAAAGGCGTAGGGGTAAAATCAACTGACGCAGTAAACTGTTTTATTTGTATTTACGAAACGTCTCATGGAAGTCGCATGGTGCCGTCCTTTCGGGCGAAACATTCTGATAACAGCCGCGCGCAGTGGCCGCGTGGTTTAGAGCACCATGTCACGGATAGCGCGGCCTCTTCCGCTGGAGGTTCGAGTCCTCCCTCCGGCATGGCTGTGTGTGTTGTTCGTAGCATAAGTTAGTTTAAGTAGTGTGTAAGTCTATGGACCGACGACCTCGGCAGTTTGGTCCCTTAGGAATTCACAGACACACACATACACAATCAGATATAGTTTCTTGATGTAATGAATCAGAGTTGCAGTAACTAAAAAGTTCTTTATTTTTCTCTGACCCTGATCAACTTTTATACGGAAGTCGTTTTATAGTGGGCTCTATAACATGAATGCAATCAAACGTCGTCCCGTATAAATACAATGAATATTAAAATGTAAAAGTTTCAACATGAAAAAATTAAGTTTACTCTTATACAGTGTAAGTACCGCCCATTGTCAATATAAATATATTAAATTTAAACAAGTAGCTTTAGTTTTTCTCAATTTAAAATGTCTAATATTTGAAATGTATTTGCAGTTGCAAACACGAAGAACTATCAGTTGTGTACATGTCCGAAGGTTCAAATGGCTCTGAGCACTATGGGACTTAGCTGCTGAGGTCATCAGTCCCCTAGAACTTATAACTACTTAAACCTAACTAGCCTAAGGACATCACACACATCCATGCCCGAGGCAAGATTCGAACCTGCGACCGTAGCGGTCGCGCGGTTCCAGACTGTAGCGCCTAAAACCGCTCGGCCACTCCGGCTGGCCCATGTGCGAAGGAACATTGCGCATTTCTTCTTAACAACACAAGCAATGCAATATCGTAAAACGTCTCACATGTCAAAATACAATTCCCTTTAACGCGAAAACATTCCAGTACTTTCAATTTATCAAAATAGCTTTTATAACATTGACATTTCCTACGATTTTATAGGGCACATTACTTTTATTAAATGTACCCCACTTTTACTTTCTTAATCATTTGACTTTGCTTCACTGCAGCTCAATATAAGCTACTTTTTTCTTTTTTGTTCTACTTGTAATTTACATGTGCAAACTTGGAATTTCTTCGTGTCTGAACTCCTATTTTTCTCTTATGTAAATCATTTAAATATTCTTTATATTACCTGCAGAAATTTGGTTGCATTTCCAACGTCAATTTCAGGTTCGACTAGAAAAGATTTCAGTATACAAACGGAAACGATGCGAGTAAAATAAAGAACTTTTAAGCAACTTGAGTCAATTCAATACACATGTGTGTGGTGTCTATTCTTTCAGATTTGCCCAAAAGGGCAGACAAAAAAAAAAAAAAAAAAACACACACACACACACACACACACACACACACATATATATATATATATATATATATATATATATATATATATATATATATGGCTTGGATGGCGTGTACAGGTACAGCTGCCCATGCAGCTTCAACACGATACCACAGTTCATCAAGAGTAGTGACTGGCGTATTGTGACGAGCCAGTTGCTCGGCCACCATTGACCAGACGGTTTCAGTTGTTGAGAGATCAGGAAAATGTGCTGGCCAGAGCAGCAGTCGAACATGTTCTATACCCAGAAAGGCCCGTACAGGACCTGCATCATGCGGTCGTGCATTATCCTGCTGAAATGTAGGGTTTCACAGGGATCGAATGAAGGGTAAAGCCACGGGTCGTAACACATCTGGAATCTAACGTCCACTGTTCAAAATGCCGTCATTGCTAACAACAGGTGACCGAGACGTGTAACCAATGGCACCCCATACCACCACGCCGGGTGATACGCCAGTATGGCGATGGCGAATACACGCTTCCACCACGATGTCGCCAAACACGGATGCGACCATCATGATTCTGTAAACAGAACCTGGATCCATCCGAAAAAAATGACGTTTTGCCATTCGTGCACCCTGGTTCGTCGTTGAGTACACCATCGCAGGCGCTCCTGTCTGTGATGCAGCGTCAAGGGTAACCGCAGCCATGGTCTCCGAGCTGATAGTCCATGCTGCTGCAAACGTCGTCGAACTGTTCGTGCAGACGGTTGTAACCTTGCAGACGTCCCCATCTGTTGACTCAGGGACCGAGACGTGGCTGCACGATCCGTTACAGCCATGGCCCGCATCTCGTGGTCGTGCGGTAGCGTTCTCGCTTCCCACGCCCGGGTTCCCGGGTTCGATTCCCGGTGGGGTCAGGGATTTTCTCTGCCTCGTGATGGCTGGGTGTTGTGTGCTGTCCTTAGGTTAGTTAGGTTTAAGTAGTTCTAAGTTCTAGGGGACTTATGACCACAGCAGTTGAGTCCCATAGTGCTCAGAGCCATTTGAACCATTTTTCGTTACAGCCATGCGGATAAGATGCCTGTCATCTCGACTGCTAGTGATACGAGGCCGTTGGGATCCAGCACGGCGTTCCGTATTACCCTCCTGAACCCACCGATTCCATATTCTGCTAAGAGTCATCGGATCTCGACCAACGCGAGCAGCAATGTCGCGATACGATAAACCGCAATCGGCATAGGCTACAATCCGACCTTTATCAATGTCAGAAACGTGATGATACGCATTTCTCCTCCTTACACGAGCAATTTTAATGGCCAGTAGTATATAGATGATGACGATCAGTGAGATGCACACCTAGTTTGAATTCTTACGGGAATCGGCGAAATTCTGCGGCTAATGAGCAGGGCCACTACATCGGTAGGGTGTGGTATAAGTTGAGAATTTGGGTGTGACGGGAAGCGTACAAGGGTAATCCGTGCGGATATGGTGACTACTGTATCTGGATGACGCAGTGGTTAGCGCATATGCCCAATAAGCAGAAGACCCAGGTTCGAATCTCGGTCCAGCCGAAATTTTAAACTTTTCCCATTGATATAGATCAATGCCCACTGGCACCTCGTCTCTTTAATTCCCTTACGTCTGAATTCACTACACAGCTGCAGAGCAGCAGCACTCTTCAAACACGGAGAAAATAATTCTTGCGAGTTTTCGGGATCGAGTCCCGTCTGTCACGGTGATTTAATCGCCTAAGAAGATTCAGTCGATACTAGCTTACTGGTCAGACAAAAGCTCTGAATCGGGTGATTATCAGCAGTCAGAAAAGCGGGGGAAATCTTTTGAGGGCTCTCGAGTGCGGTCTGAAACGGCAGCCAAGTCCGGGACACGCAGTGGGAACGGCTAACAACGCGCGGCAGAAGGCGGTGCGCCGGCGCGGGCAACCGCGCATATAAACATTTGCGGCGCTCCACTATAATCCACTTACGCGCCGTTTCGAGAGCGCAAACAGGGCAATTTCATCAGCGTAATGTGTTGGCAAAGTAGTAAATTTCAAACACGCTAGGGCGGCCAAATAAGCGCCCTTGAAGGGCTCATTTGCCCTCCTCGGCAATTGAGGGCCGGGCGCAAGCGCACAACAGGAATGCGCGCCGCTTATTGGTGCGCGCAAGAGGGCCTCTTCCGCCTCTGCTCAAATTTTTATTTGAGGGCCGGCGCGCAGCATTTCTAAAGACGAGGCACCCAGTTCCGCTCGTTAACGGTTGCCCGCGGACGCGGAACTCGGCCGGATGTTCTTTATTACTGCATTTCCACGAGGAATTATTCTTGCAGCGACTGGACGCTACTCAAAAAGAGGGAAAAATCCAACAGGTACGGATGCTATCCAACAGGATATGAAATGCAGGCTATGAAATGCAGTGATGTCGGCAGTGTAAAATAAATCCAAACCGACATGAAAGTTCAGATTACACAATCATCTTTCTGCGCAACAACCTCGACCAGCTTAGCCCTTTCGTATGACACTTGGAAAATGAAATACCCTAATGTGCGCCACATCATCTACTTAAACTATTTTACAGGCTCTATTCGAAATCTATTCAGTTGTAATAGATTTTTTTTGGGGGGGGGGGGGAGTATTCGTAATGCGTATCGCCAGGATCTCTCCGTTTCAGATACTACAAATTTGTTGACGAAATTCTGTCGGACTTCCAGCCGCGACAAGTGGTTTAAAAATCCACAGACTTTCGACCCAGTGTACTTCGGCCATTGTCAACTTTTAACTGTTGAGTGATTGCTGTTGCTGTACTTGTACAGCTGCGCTGCCTCCTGTGACGTCATTGGTGTTCATTCAAGCGCCATATATGGTAGTGTTATCGTTGCGCTCTGAACCCTCACCAAGGTTTTATCAGTTTTGAGCCATTTAATTCGTCCTGGATGAATAACGATGTTTTGTCAGACCGATTGTCAGACCGATATTTTCCCACCTATCGAGGAACTCGCATGATGTTTATATATATATATATATATATATATATATATATATATATATATCACAGATTCATGTAACCTCTTTAAGACGCTAACTAATTTTTAAATTTTTTTGTTTAGTGTCCATGAGTATGCAGGATTTATGCAATTTTGTTACTCCATTTGTGTCTTGCTTGTAATTCTGAGACGAAATGTGCATTTATGTGTTGTTGAATAATAAGTAATATTTTAGGAGACAGAAAAAATTGTTTCTCTTTACTTCAATACCGTAACATCCTAACGAAATATTTGTCGTTTATTATTTTTAGTAGCTCATCTTGCGGATCAGACGGTGTAAGAAGAATTAGTCGGCTTAGTCGCTCTTAACAGCCGCCATTGAGGCCATCTCGTTGAGGTAATTGCCATGTGTATTTCCCAAATCAGACAGTTACATCCCAAAAAAATCCCATGTATCAGAGCCCAGAGGGAATAGAGTTAGACGTGTTCATAATTTTGAAAATCCAAGGCCGTAATATTTTGAACTACGCCAGTTTATTTTAAAGTATTTCGAGTGTTCACATTTTTAATGACGTTGAGAAAGAGAGACAATAGTAATATTATTATTATTGAAAGCTGAGTAGGTTTTTTTTTGTTTCACCGACGTAACGGCCGTTTTTATGTGACCTGAATCCACGATTCGCTATTGGATCAGTCCGGCACCGGACGTTTATGAAGCTAAAAGATTTTTCATAATTCCTTCTTTACTCAGATCACATATAAGCGACGTTACAGCACCCGGTATTCCGCCCTCAGCCTTCAGATGGTCAGGTCCCAGCCCTCTCTAGCTGCAGGCTTTATTGAGGGTGTTATCGTAGATTTTTATCTCGATCGCTTCTTTTATGACGCCGTCCCCGAAACCGTTAGTCAGCTTAATGACCGATGTCTCGTCAAAAGCAATTCGACGTCAGTTTTCTAAAGCATGCTCTGCTACCCTCCATTTCTCGGGATACCGATGACGGGAACATCTCCCGCGTTCTATATGGTACGGTGTGTCCGACACACAAATGTCCACAACCACGCAGTATTTATACACTCTTGGCGAGCTGAGGCTTACATCGTCTTTTAGAGGACTCACGAACTGTCAGAATTTTGCTGGAGACCTGAACACCAATCCGATTTTACTCTTCTTTAGGGCCCAGTTAATTCTTCCTGTTACTGAGCCACAAAACACCAAAGAGTCATGCTTCTTTGTGTCCTCCTCGGTGGCCTTCTGTTTTCGTTTCTTCGTAGAGATAGCTTTTGAAATTTGTTGGCTGTTGTTATTGTTTTCTTTGAATGCTTTCCGGAAGTGGCTCAGTTCCTTCAGCATCATTTTAGCGTCTGAAACAGCTCCTGCTCGATGCACGAGAATTGTTTCCGCCTACGGGATACTGAGAAATCTGCGGCAGCAGAGACTGCTATCGAAAACTACATTCCTACATTCTAAAAAATGATACAGAAATTTAATAAACATTCCAAGCGTTATATTCAATCTCTGTTTGCTTCGTAACACCTGCTCGCAGCGTGATAAAGGCTTATTGCTAACAGTCGAAACTGTACTTCTTCGTAAATTTTCTGGAATAGGCGGTACCCCTTTCCATTGATAGAGCTGCCAACTATCCTGCCCTAATATGTATAGTCCAGTTTAGTCTTGTATTAGTATCGTACGTTGTGGCTAAAGAAAGTAGATTATTTTGTGTCTACTTCCGTCCAAAACCCCGAAGTATTTTAGGAACGACATTTTTAGGCCTGGACTGTTCTTGAAAGTGTTCACCCAGGAACGCAATTTCGGTCTGTTATGCCATTCTTAAATGACAGCTCACTATGAGGTGCGTCACGCACAATCGTTCCTTTTAAGAAGACACTGTCCTGTCAGTCATGTGTACATATTCCGCATGCGTAATAAGACAAGATTCTTCGTCATCTATAAAGGGTGTTTCAAACTTTTTGTATCAAACGTCCAGGGGTGATGGGTCACGTCATGGGGAACGTCTTTTGTTAGAGACAAAATGTTCGCTGACGCTTTCCGGCGAGGCTAGGTGTGTTTTAAGATGGCGAGATTTCACTGAGCTGGCGGGGTTTACTAACCAGTTGTGTAGCATACCACCTACTCGAACAAACTGACACTCATTTTGCTAATTTCCCAACAATGTTTGCCTATCGGAGCTGTGAGCTACCAACGAGTTGATCATGCGATTCTAAATCGATCACGCGTCTGTGATGACGGGCGTTATGATAAATTATTTGTGAGTTGCTAGGGAAACCTAAACGATTTATGTCGGTAGTGAGTTGGGATGTCTAGTGTAGACGTTTCGTCGGTCGATTGCCTCACGTGGAAGAATCTAATTCCATACTTACGCAATGTACAAAATTTTTTGAAGTTTTGTCGAAAATATGGATTAATACCGCATGACGAAAGGAGGGACTGAGTAGGCTCCGGTCTGTAAAAGTTCGTAAGAAGAGTTCTGATAGTGAAATACTTTTACAATTTCTGTTTGAAAACTGTGGTAAACGAACGACTATCAGGAGGAATAGGTGGCTTGACTATTCAAAATTATCGATTCAGACCAGCTGTTGTTTCTTGCCGCATTAGGGATTACATCCTCTAAGGAACAGCATCGGAAACTGATTTATCTACCAATATCGTGTGTGACCATTTCGGGTTTTGCAGAGAAGTATATTATGTAATGGTTACGAACGACAGCGTACCAACAGATGTACCAAATAAAGTTGTTGAAGTGGATGAGTTGCACATAGAAAGATGGAAAAACCAGACAGGACGACCTTTAAAGAATGAAATCGGACATATTTGGGTATTCGGAGGTGTAGAACAAGAGTCCCGGAAGTGCTTTGTGGTGAGTGTCCTCCAGAGACAAGGTAACTTTAGTCGGTTTGATAAAGCACTTTATACTGCCGGGTAGCAAAGTCACGGCAGACGGCTTTCAGTCCCACAAGCCCGTGAAAGCAGAAGGATTCAACCACGAATTCGTGAACCATTGTGTAGAGTTCGTGTCTTCCGATAATCCCAGTGTGCACACGCAGAACATCGAGCGGCTGTGGAAACCTGTGACATCTTCCATTAAAAGAGAAGGGTGTCCAGGCGAAAGAGACCAACTCTACTTGTTTTAGTATCTGTATTTCCGTAACTTGAGGTTGCAAGGAAAAGTTGACACATGTCACCCTCTATCCAGATTTTTGCGTGACATAGGCAGAGCCTACCCAGGTTATGGCAAAAAGGGAATGCTTCCCGTAGCATACACATCAAATGGATTTTCTCTTGACGACAACGTCGACGACGAGTGAGGTAAGTTGTTTCCTTTGTAATTACATTTTAATTAACGATCTTCTTTTATCGTTGCTGTTGTGACCATTGTAAACATCCTCATAACGTCACCTTTTTACGTGATCGATTTAGAATCGCACGTTCCATATCTATCGTTTGGAACCCCCGGCTTCGACAGGCAAACATTCTTGGAAATTACGCCGATTTTCAACAAGAGAACTGTACGAATGAGTCTCTCTAAGAGGAAAAAAGCATTTTAGAAGCGAATTAAGCCCTTTCCCGCAGAGCATATGGCAAAACTATAGACAACACACATTGCATATGCAAGCTGCAGAGAAAGTTGTGTCTGCAGATGACATGAAATCGATAATAATTACTACAATAATTGGCGCGTTCTTTATATAAATGACGAAAATTCCTGTCCTGTTATGTGACCCGAACGTCTATGCATTGGCGCACTTCATTCAGAACTGTCGTGACTGACGTAACACGTGAAATCACGACAGTAAATAAATTCACTCAATAAAACTTCCGATGTAAAATGTTGGTATTCATAAAATAAAGTAAAATTAAGTTAATCTTGTTGGATGTATTCGTTACTCACTTGCTGCTTCAAGTTCCCTCGCTGACAACAGCTACCTCTGACGCTCGACCGTCACAGAATCAAAGAGTCCACTAAATGCTCGTACCGTCTGCTGCATTAACGTTTCCATAGCTACGTCCTATTGTTGTCGCACGATACGGCTGCTTTGTCTGGCAACAAGATGCCGTTCTTACGAAAATGCCTCCGATACGACAGAATTACCAGCTGCGTTAGCAACAAGAGATTCATCCGCGAGCGCGAAGTTCGCACTTTGAATTAAGAAAAGCCTGTAAAGGATACAAGCTGGTCTGTTAAAAATTCCCATCTAGGACGCAGATGCACGTCACGCTGACATGATCTGAATATTAGCTAAGCGTTTTGTAAGTTACTTGTTTTTCTTTCTCTTAACTGGACATGTGTTTATATTTTGATAATGACGTTCATCGTAGATTAATAGCATGTGCAAGATTGGGAATTGAAGGCGGAACTTGTTTCCCGGTCCTGCATACAGTTTTAATGTTCCACGAAGCGTCAAACCAGCGCACAGTCCACTGCAGCATGAACGATTTATTCTGGAATTCTGACATCCAGAAAGCCATAGATAAATGTAGTTAGTTAGATGCCTTATTTCTTGACTTTCAAAAAGCATTTGACTCAGAACCACATCCACGCTTATTATACAAAATACGGTCGTATTGGGTATCGAGCGAAGTTTGTAGCTGGCATGATGATTCCTTGGTAGGGGGGACGCAGCATATTATCTTAGATGGAGAGTCGTCGGCAGATGAAGAACTAACTTTGGGTATGCCCCTGGGAAGTGTGTTGGGAACCTTCGTGTTCATGTTGTATATTAATGACACTGCAGACAGACTTTTTCACAGATGATGGAGTTATCTATAATGGATTACTGTCTGAAAAAATCTGCACAAATATTTTGTCGGATCTTGAATAGATTTCAAACTGAGGCAAGGGTTCGCAACCTGATTTAAACGTTCGTAAATGTAAAATTGTGGGCTTCACAAATGGAAAACGAACTTAGCATCCTATACTACAATATTAGTGAGTCACAGTTGGAATCGGTCAACTCATACATATACTAGGTATAAGAATTTATAGGGATATGAAATGGCATTATCTCATAGGCTCAATTGTAGGTAAAGCATGAGGAAGATACGGATTCGCATGTGAACCATCCTAGGATATTGCTCAAGTGCCTGGCACCCGCATAAAACCGGTTGGTGAGTCTTCACTATGTCAGCAACTTGGATACATGAGCTGTCAAGCTGATTTTCCGATAGTTCTAGCATTTATCTGCTCTTTGTGTTTTCAGAATTGTTCCTGATGGTGCGTCTCCTGAGTCGTGGATTCTACACACAAGCAGGTAATCAGTCACATTGGCACAGCTTCGCTGAAAGAGACTGGTGTTATGACAGGACCAGAATGCCGCAACGTAAACTGAAGTTTCCATTGTCGCCACACACATTGTGGGTGAGATTTGTTGCGCTCGGAGCGCCACCAGAGGCTACGTGACGGAGCGTGGGCAGGTGCTCAGCGTTCCTCCACACAGGATTTCATAACCCGGCTCGTAAAGTAGCCGCTGTTTTGAACTGGGGCCAGAGAACTCGGTCTCTCGACGTCGCGGCCATTTCCGCAGCTCTGGGCCTCTTTCCAGTTAGCGACGCAACAGACGCCCCAGCCGTCTCGATTTATTCGTCCGGCATGGAGCCCCAGCGTGCAACGACCGCTCCTCTCCACCAGCGATCCACGTGCACGAGATTAGTGATGCAAACGGCTGGTGGTTTTCCGTTCGGTCCCACTGACACACTCGGGAAGTGGGAGGAATCATGTGGTCAGCGGAGAGGCGGCACCGAGGAGGTGTGTGTGTGTGTGTGTGTGTGTGTGTGTGTGTGTGTGTCAGAGAGAGAGAGAGAGAGAGAGAGCGGACGTTCGCCCACGTTGGCCTCGGCCCCAACTGAGTGTCTCCGTTGAGAGCCTGAGTTACGCAATGCTAGAGTCAAAGGCGCCGTTGTGGCTGAAACATCCATTCACTGGTAAC
Organism: Schistocerca cancellata; assembly: GCF_023864275.1. Classification (NCBI taxonomy): domain Eukaryota; kingdom Metazoa; phylum Arthropoda; class Insecta; order Orthoptera; family Acrididae; genus Schistocerca; species Schistocerca cancellata. The sequence goes on from NC_064630.1 coordinate 405,603,410, forward strand.
CAGGCCCCGCGCTTGCTGATACCATCTAGGATCGTCCCACTTGGGGAGTTGCGCCGCACGGCGCCTGTCTTGTGATCACGGCAGCCGCCTCGGTGGCGAAAGTGCAGGAGGGGTACTGTGGATTCCCCGCGCGTAGCGATTTCGCTGTTGGAAGAAACCTGCTGTGAGTCACAGGTTGCATCTTCCTTGTGATTCCGCACAGACAGTAAGCACGATCGCATTTATCATCCGAATCACGGTCTGTTAGCAGGTACCCGCAGTGGCTTTACGTGGTGGCTTTGCAAATGCGCTACCTGCACACAGTAACGTCCGATATTGTCAAAGGCTTCACCCGGATTGAAAGTAGAATAGAAGCCGGGGACAGAGGAAATGAAATGAGACCATTCTTCCTCTCATTTTCAAAGCTATCTTCTCCTTCCTCTTCCCTCAAATATTCAGAATATGGCTGTTGGGTCATCTTGTTCAGTGCCTCTGCTGTCTGTAATTAGTTTATATTTGATCTCTTCTCCTCTTTCTTGATCTGTCTATGTATCTTGTTCGCTGTTGGTCGGTAATTCATTGTTATTTAGGGCATTCTGTTTTCATTCATTCTTGTGACATGACCTCTCCATTTATTTCTATGCTTCTTAATTTGTTATTCTATGCTTTTAAATCCTAATCTTGTCTGACTGTATGTAGTATTGCTTATCATACCAGACAGTCTACAGACAACCACTCTTATAAAGTTAGTTTAAGTAGTGTGTAAGTCTAGGGACGGACGACCACAGCCGTTTGGTCCCTTAGGAATTCACACACATTTGAACATTTGAACAGGGTCTCCATGAAGTCCCGTTACCAGTACAAGAAATCATAACTTGGAAACTATTAGAGATAGAGCACCGTGGTTAGTAGTAAAACGTTTACCAGCTCGCATAGTTTCTTTCTGTTACTCCAGAATTTCATTGTATTTCCCAACCCACCGTTCTAGAAAATCAATGCGATATTCGAGTTCTGCCCATGTATGGGTCAGCATCGACAGTTATGATTGCTCATTGATTCACGCGTGAATGGTAGAAATATCACTGACTGTTGTTGTGTACACGCGATCCTTCACGTGACCCCACAAAAAGACGATTTATGGCGTGACAACGAAAGAGCGTGGTGGCCATGCGATGCGACCATCACGAGACTCAATCCACCTCTGAGGAAACGTGTCGCTCGGTACACGCCGCACGTTCAAACTCCAATGTGGGTGTGGCCGTCATACTTTAAGACGACGGACGGCCGCAGCTCTTCGATGTGTGGTAGCAGGTACATTTCGCTCGAAATGTATGTGGGAGAAAATAATACGTTTCCGACTCTTCCTGGAAAGTGCTCTCTCGAAATTTCAATAATCAACCTCTCCGTGGCGCGTAACGCCTCTCTTGTAGCGTCTGCCTTTGGAGTTTGTTGAACATCCGCGCAACGCTCTCGCGCCGGATAAAATATCCGTGTCGATACCTGCCGTTCTTCACTGAACCATCTCTCTCTCTTACCGAGCGAGGTGGCGCAGTGGTTAGCACACTGGACTCGCATTCGGGAGGACGACGGTTCAATCCCGTCTCCAGCCATCCTGATTTAGGTTTTCCGTGATTTCCCTAAATCGTTTCAGGCAAATGCCGGGATGGTTCCTTTGAAAGGGCACGGCCGATTTCCTTCCCAATCCTTCCCTAACCCGAGCTTGCGCTCCGTCTCTAATGACCTCGTTGTCGACGGGACGTTAAACACTAATCACCACCACCTCTCTCTCTATCTTCTATCAGTCCTGCCTGGTAGGCATCCCAGATAGATTACCTATACTCAAGAATCGGCAGAACAAGCGCCTTCTAAGCCACTTCCTTCATGGATGAATTACATTGCCTTAAGATTCTTCCTGTGAATCTGAGTCTGTCATCTGCTTTTCCCACTGTTTGTTTTATATGGTTCAAAAAATGTTCAAATGTGTGTGAAATCTTATGGGACTTAACTGCTAAGGTCATCAGTCCCTAAGCTTACACACTACTTAACCTAAATTATGCTAAGGACCAACAGACACTACCCATGCCCGAGGGAGGACTCGAACCTCCGCCGGGACCTTTTATGTGGTCAGTAGACTTCTTTTCCCATTATTTGTTTTATGTGGTGGTTCATCTTAAGGTCGCTCTGGCTAGTTACTCCTCGATATTTTACAGTGGATGCTGTTTCCAGCGGTTTTCACCAACAGTATTTCTGTACAGAAGTGGATTTCTTTTTCTATGTATGCACAACATATTACATTTATTTTCGTTCAGGACCAACGGCCAGAGACCCAGAGACTGCACTTTTCACCAGTTACCTGGAGGTCATTCTGCAAATCGTTACTATCTTCCGGCGCTGTTACTTCCTTATAGAGAAGCGCATCATCTGCGAGCAGCATGAAAGAGCTTCCGACTTTTCCTACTGCATCATTCATAAGTATTGTAAACAATAGCGACCATATCACACTTCCTTGAGGTACTCCGGAAATTACCTTTACATTTTTCGATTTTTTTCCGTCAAGAGCGACGTATTGAGTTCTATTTGCAAGGAAATCTGGTCCGATACCCGGTATGGTCGTATTTTTTTAACTAAACGGCAGTGCGGGTCAAGTAGCATAGCACGTACTTGAGCGCCGTTGTATACAGCGCTATGGTTCTCTTGGTGAAAGAGAGCGAGGTGAGTTTCGCTATATCTCTGTTGGCGTAATCCAGGTTGATTTTTGTACAGAAGATCTTTCGTTCGCTAGGAACGTCATAATACGAGGTGCATTCAAGTTCTAAGGCCTCCGATTTTTTTTTTTCTCCGGACTGGAAAGAGATAGAAACATGCGCATTGTTTTAAAATGAGGCCGCGTTCATTGTCAGTACGTCCCAGAGATGGCAGCACTGTACGGCAGATGGAATTTTACCGACAGCGGCGAGAATGAGAACTGTTTTAAATACTTAAAATGGCTACGTTTTCCTTACTTGAACAGCGTGCAATCATTCGTTTTCTGAATTTGCGTGGTGTGAAACCAATTTAAATTCATCGACAGTTGAAGGAGACATGTGGTGATGGAGTTCTGGATGTGTCGAAAGTGCGTTCGTAGGTGCGACAGTTTAATGAAGGCAGAACATCGTGTGACAAGAAACAGAAACAACCTCGGGCTCGCACGAGCCGATCTGACGACATGATCGAGAAAGTGGAGAGAACTGTTTTGGGGGATCGCGGAATGACTGTTGAACAGATCGCCTCCAGAGTTGGCATTTCTGTGGGTTCTGTGCACACAATCCTGCATGACGACCTTAAAATGCGAAAAGGGTCATCCAGGTGGGAGCCACGAATGCTGACAGACGACCACATGGCTGCCCGTGTGGCATGTTGCCAAGCAATGTTGACGCGCAGCTACAGCATGAATGGGACTTTATTTTCGTCGGTTGTGACAATGGATGAGACGTGGATGCCATTTTTCAATCCAGAAACAAAGCGCCAGTCAGCTCAATGGAAGCACACAGATTCACCGCCACCAAAAAAATTTCGGGTAACCGCCAGTGCTGAAAAAATGGTGTCAAATGGCTCTGAGCACTATGCGACTTAACTTATGAGGTCATCAGTCGCCTAGAACTTAGAACTAATTAAACCTAACTAACCTAAGGACATCACACACATCCATGCCCGAGGCAGGATTCGAACCTGCGACCGTTGCGGTCGCCCGGGTCCAGACTGTAGCGCCTAGAACCGCACGGCCACTCCGGCAGGCAATGATGAAGTCCATGTTCTGGGACAGCGAGGGCGTAATCCTTACCCATTGCGTTCCAAAGGGCACTACGGTAACAGGTGCAACCTACGAAAATGTTTTGAAGAACAAATTCCTTCCTGCACTGCAACAAAAACGTCCGGGAAGGGCTGCGCGTGTGCTGTTTCACCAAGCAAACGCACCCGCACATCGAGCTAACGTTACGCAACAGTTTCTTCGTGATAACAACTTTGAAGTGATTCCTCATGCTCCCTACTCACCTGACCTGGCTCCTAGTGACTTTTGGCTTTTTCCAACAATGAAAGACACTCTGCGTGGCGGCACATTCACCAGCCGTGCTGCTATTGCCTCAGCGATTTTCCAGTGGTCAAAACAGACTCCTAAAGAAGCCTTCGCCGCTGCCATGGAATCATGGCGTCAGCGTTGTGAAAAATGTGTACGTCTGCAGGGCGATTACGTCGATAAGTAACGCCAGTTTCATCGATTTCGGGTGAGTAGTTAATTAGAAAAAAATTCGGAGGCCTTAGAACTTGAATGCACCTCGTACGTGAACGCAAAACATGTTCCGCTATTCTACAAGTGATGGACGTTAATGGTATAGCCCAATAATTATGTGCATCTGTACTACGACCCTTCGTAAAACGGCAATGACCTGCGCTTTCTTCCAAGGTTGTAGACACTCACACTGAATGACTGACGCACTGATTAACAAAATGCACAAAAAGCGTGCATTAGCGTTTCCTCGTGAGTAGGAGCCTCTGGCTGAAGCAGGCTCGGCTAAGAGGCTGCAGTGGGCAGCGCCGAGTGGGCTCGAGACAGGGCTGGCGGCGGTGCCGTGCATCTGGAGGCCGGGATTTAATCAGCTAATGGTCCGGCCCCGGCCCGGACGGGCGCGCTCCTTGGCGGCGGCAGCCCCCCCCCCCCCCCCCTGCCCGGCTACGCACACCGTGCACTGTGCTGCCGCCGCTCCCACCGGAACTCCGTTGTGTGCGCCCGCTTTTGCGCTTCGTTAAAACAACTAAGTGCGTCCCGCCGCCGGCGCACGGGCAAGTAGGCGCCCAACGGCCTGCCGACGTCGGCCTGGCTGGGCGGGCACTCCACGCGATGCGGCGAGATGCGCTGCTTGGGACCACCGCGCCAGCGCTGCCGGCTCCGCAGCCGCACGTACCCTCGGAGAACATGAGCCGGAGCAGTAGCCATTCACTGACCACGTTCTCTTTGAACTACGTTGTGTGACATATTTCCTCTTTTTTTGCTCTGTTTTTTATTGCGATGGGCGTTCAATAAATAACGCAACCGACGGTTTTTCACGGCCATTTTTCGCAGAGAAAATGCGGAAATTGTTGTGCGGCACCTTAGAATATTCCCGCTTCAGCTCCTATAGTTTCATAAAGTTCCGACAGGTGGCACCGCTATAAGCAACCTACACAATGGCGGCTGTAACGGAGCTGCGTTCCAAGCAGAGAGCTTCCATTTAGTATTTTTGTCTGAAAACGAGAGCATCTCAGATATTCATAGGCGCTTACAGAATGTCTGCCGGCCGGGGTGGCCGAGCCGTTCTAGGCGCTACTGTCTCGAACCGCGCGACCGCTACGATCGCAGGTTCGAATCCTGCCTCGGTCATGGATGTGTATGATGTTCTTAGGTTAGTTAGGTTTAAGTAGTTCAAAGTTCTAGAGGACTGATGACCTCAGTCGTTAAGTCCCATAGTGCTCAGAGCCATTTGAACCATTTTTGAACAGTCAACAAAACCACAGTGAGTCGTTGGGCGAGGCGTCTGTCATAGCAACAAGGTCGTGCAAACCGGTACCGTCCCTCACGTGCCGGCCGTCCGCACACGGCTGTGACTCCTGCAATGTTGGAACGTGCGGACACTCTCATTCGAGTTGATCGACTGATCGCAGTCAAATACCTTCCTGCACAGCTCGACGTCTCTGCTGGTAATGCTGACAGACATACGTCCACCAGCTGGAGTGTTCATAGGTGTGTGTCCCCAGGGTTCCTCGCATGCCGTCTTCCATTGGTTTTAACCCAATGAGAAAGAGGAGATTAGTGTTTAACGTCCTGTCGACAACGAGGTCGCTACAGACGGAGCACAAGGTCGGATTAGGGAAGGAAATCGACCGTGCCCTTTCAAATAAACCATCCCAGCATTTGGGTGAAGCTGTTTAGGGAAAGCAGGTAGTCGTGTACTCCGCTGCACAGTGAAAATCTCATTCTGCATTATTGAGCATATCTGCGACGCCTTTCAACGTGCTGTTCAGAAGAAAATCCACCCTCTCATACTCTTACGGATTTACTGACAGCCCTACAGGATTCACGGTGTCAATTCCCTCCAGCACGACACAATACTTTACGCTTCGCCTGGGCCGTTAACATCGACTGTTGATGACTGCAAACATGTTGCTCGGTGGGACGAGTCTCGTTTCATATTGTATCGAGAGGATGGGCGTGTACAGGTATGGAAATAACCTCATGAATCCATGGTCCCTGCATGTCAGCAGGAGACTGTTCAAGCTGGTGGTGGCTTTGTAATGCTGTGATACGTCTAGACTCTGACACGTACGTAAGCTTCCTGTCTGATCACCTGTATCCATTCATGTTCATTGTGCATTCCCACGGACTAGAGCAATTCCAGCAGGACAATGCGACACGCCATACGTCCAGAATTGCTACAGAGTGGTTCCAGAAACGCTATTCTGAGTTTAAAATCTTGCGCTTCCCACCAGTCTCCCCAGACATGAACATTATTGAGCATGAAACTTCCTGGCAGATTAAAACTGTGTGCCGGACCGAGACTCGAACTCTGGACCTTTGCCTTTCGCGGGCAAGTGCTCTACCAACTGAGCTACCCAAGCACGACTCATGCCCCGTCCTCACAGCTTTACTTCTGCCAGTAGCTCGGCTCCTGTGAGGACGGGGCGTGAGTCGTGCTTGGGTAGCTCAGTTGACAGAGCACTTGCCCGCGAAAGGCAAAGGTCCCGAGTTCGAGTCTCGGTCCGGCACACAGTTTTAATCTGCCAGGAAGTTTCAAATCAGCGCACACTCCGCTGCAGAGTGAAAATCTCATTCTGGATTATTGAGCATATCTGCGACGCCTTTCAACGTGCTGTTCAGAAGAAAATCCACCCTCTCGTACTCTTACGGATTTACTGACAGCCCTACAGGATTCATGGTGTCAATTCCCTCCAGCACTACTTCAAACATTAATCGAATCCACGGCACGTCGTGTTGCGGCACTTCCGCGTGGTCGCGGGGACCCTACGCGAAAGTAGGCAGTTGTACCAGTTTCTTTGGCTCTTCAGTGTGTTTATCCACATTTGAAGAGAGCTGCCGCTAATTACACCAAAGGACACATCGCTCTAGTCTCTCTGCTTGTCCTCGCGACCGTTACTAGTCGATTGTTTGACGAGTGACTGAGGAGTGGCGCCGGAATTACGCGCGGCCTATCACCTGGCGGAAGCTGCCGTAGGCAGGAGGAACCTTTCTTTTTTTTCCGCGTGTGTGAAAGCTGTGAGGAAACGGCGCGACATTTTGGCCGCCACGGTGTTTGCCGGCGGCAGCAATAATTTCCTGCCGGCAGCCTGCGCGGCCCTGATTGCCGATGCGCGCCGCGTCGCCGCCGTTATTGAGAGTCCCATTCAGAGGAGGCCGGCGCGACGGCCGCTGAAGCGGTCCAGCGTGGGAGGAGAGTCTACACCGCACCACGGGTCACAGCGGCCGCAGCGACATCTTCAACATGTGGCGGAACTACTACTCAAAACAGTACAGACTACCTCTACCAGTCATACGTACATACCACTGTGCGCTCTTCGAATCAGTACTCAGCTTCGCAGCAAGCACGTGGGGACATAGACTGAACGTGGTCACCAACAAAGCATCCGTCTGACGAGGGCAGAAAAATGTCCTACTTAGGCTATCTGGAGCCTTCGGTACCACTTCAGCGGATGCACTGTGTGTGGTGCTCGGAATATGCCCCACAGATATCACGATCAAATACAGAGCTGCAAGGTACTGGTTAGAGGTGGGGAGACTAGGTAAGGTACACACAATAACCGGTGTGCCAACAGAGACGATACGTCACCTTGAAAGTTGGCGTTTGGATATATGGCAAGGTGAGTGGGATGTAAGTGATAAGGGACGTAGACTGCACGACTTCCTCCCTGACGTAAGGGAGCGGTTGAGAAAGAGACATATCGAGCCCAGCCGCGGTATGGTACATTTCTTAACCGGACACGGACCTTATCCCGCGCACTTAAACCGCGTGAGTCTGAGGCAGACACCTACATGCACATGCGGGGAAGAGGGTTCCCCAGAACACACTGTCTTTTTCTGCGGGCAATACGCGAACAATAGACATACACAGATACAGACATAGATATATACGCAGCAATAAGAGACGAAGAACAATGGGCACAATTAAACGCACTGACAAACAGTATTTAAAAAACAACACATGAAGAGTATATGCGGACACGACATTACAGACATGCCTATGTGCAGCGTAACAGCAATCTCCAGAGGATGGACAGCGTTACCCACAGTGACAGCGAAAATAGTGTCAATGAGGAGAAGCAGGAGGAGGAAGCTGAGATGTGACAATAATAAGTAAAAGTGCTGGCAATCTAGCCAAGAAAACACCAAATGCTGTACATGGATGGGCACCTAAAGTAGTTAATACATAGGATTAGTAATAAATAGGATAAGCAACACTATTTCCCTACTAATAACCATGTGTGTGTTTGTGTGCGTGTGACTGGCGGTCAACGGCTCGAAGAAACCATTCCGCGGTATTCACCGTCAGTCACATTCGGTGATGGTACTAACAAATCTCTCATCTATCCTATCTTCTTTTTATATTCTTCTTAAAAAACAACACAATTTTATTTATATTTCAACCTTAAATTATTGTTATTTTGAAACGTATCATTCTTTGTAAATGCTGTAGATAAAACAAAAGGAAAGACAACTGTAAAAAGATGAATAACGAAAATTGTAAGATGTACGACCTGTTTTAAACATAAGGTAACAGGTCTATAATTTCGCAATAAATAAATAAATAAAAAAAAACTACTATGTGGGCCCAAGCAATTGCATATTGCTGAAAATATAACCCGCCAGTCTTTTGTGGTAACATTGCCGGTCACACGAGTTGCAGCTACATATTCGGCAATATTTCCGGGCAATATGCAATACGTAATACGTATCCGGATCAGAAATATTTACACAGTCCACAGTGGTTTCGCGATATGGACGAAAACGAGGTAGTGTAAATGAAGGCGGATGTCCATAAACACAATAACAAAAAGAAAAGCCTGTGACGTACCACGATAGAATTATCCAAATGTGACAGAAATCGATAGGTGTAATGTACATGTATAGACAAGCAAATGATTAAAATTTCAGGAAAGTGCTTCACAAACTGAACAAGTCAGTAACGCGTTGGTCCACCGCTGGCCCTTATGCAAGCAGTATTCGGTTTGGCGTTGATTGACAGGGTTGTTGAATATCCTCCTGATGGACATCGAGAGAAATTATGTTCAATTGGCGAGTTAGGTCTTCAGGATTCCGAGCTGGTTGGAGCACTCTGCCCATAATGCTCCTAAAGTTCTCAACTGGGGGGAGATCAGGCGACCTTACTGGCCAAGGTAGGGTTTGCCAAGCACGGAGAAAAGAGGTAGAAGCTACCGCCGCATGCGGGCGAGCATTATCTTGCTGTTGTGTAAGCCCAGGATGGCTTCCCATGAAGGGCAACAAAACTGGGGACAGAATGGTGTCGACGTACCTCTGTGCTGTAAGTGCACCGTGGATGACCGCCGAATGTCTTCTACTATGAAACAAAATGGCATCCCAGACTATCACTCCTGTACGTTACGCCTAAGGAGCGCGACAGTCATGTTGTTATCCCACCGCTGTCAGGGGCGTCCGCAGACAAGTGTTTGGCCTGGAATCTCACTGACTGGAGTAGAATTGTCTTCAGTGATCCGTCCCTCTTCCAACTGAGCCCTAATGATCAGTGAAGACGTGTCTGGAGACTCAAATGCTGTCTTGTTGGTTCCACCAACGACACAAATGCTGTCTTATTGGTTTGACCTTGCAGGTAAATGTATTTAAAAAATGTTTGCACACTCATCATTACATTTCTTTCCGTGGAAATAATATATTCTATTTCGTACAGAACCACCAAATCACTTTATAATGGCCTAGAAGGACGAAAGTAGTTGTGAACAAATAAAATTAATAAACAAAAGTAGAAAATCCCACTTTCTTTTAATAAACTCATTGTTGCACTAGCCACTATGAAGATAAAAAGAGCAGTGTATTTGGAAATGGAAGGTACTGCAAGTGCAAAAAAATAGTACATGGACATGAAGCCTGGATTACAGTAAAATAGTTCTAATGGATCTGCTATGCAGCAGCTACGAAGATTTGAAGAGACCTACACAAGATCTACGTCTGCAAGACTGCTCTGTAAATCACAGTTAAGTGCCAAGCAGATGGTTCATTCTCCTTCAGACTATTTCCCTACGACTCCACTTTCGAAGAGCGCGCGGGGAAAACAAACACTCAGATCTTCCTGTGCGAACTCTTATTTCTCTTATTTTATTACGATGACGATTTGCCCCTATGATGGCTGGCTCGAACAAAACATTTTTGCTAACGGAGGAGAAAGTTGGTGATTGAAATTTCGTGAAAACTTCTCGTCGAAACGAAAAACGCCTATGTTTGAATGTTTACCACCCCAGATCGCGTATCATTTCCGTTACACGCTCTACTCTATTTCGTGGTAATACAAAATGATTTGCCCTTCTTCAAACTTTTTCGATGTCCTGCGCCAATCCTATCTGATACCGCGCAGCAATAATACGGATAAGAGCCGAGAAGCGTAGAGCAGACAGTTTCTTTATTAGATCCTTTTCTTCTTTTAAGAGTTCTGTCAATAAAAGGCGGTGTTTGGTTTGGCTTCCCTACAACATTATCTATGCGATCGTTCCAGTTTAAGTAGTTCGTAATTTTAGTCCCTAGATATTTGGCTGAATTAACAACCATTACGTTTGCATAATTTACTGTGTAAGCGAAATTTAAGGGATTCCTTTTAGTACTCATGTGAATGACCTCACCTGTTTCGTTATTTGCAATTTTGCAGTCAATTGCCAGTCTTCGCACTATACAGATATTCTGTCGAAATTATTTTGCAACTGGTTTTGGTATTCTGATGATTTTACTAGACGGCAAACAACAATATCAACAGCAAACGATCTGAGAGGGCTACTCAGATTGTCTTCTAAATCGCTTATGTGGATTAGAAACAGCAAAAGTCGTATAACATTTCCTTGGAGATCGACAGAAATCATTTCTGTTTTATTCGATGACCTTCCGTCACTTAATACGAACAGTGACCTCTGTGGTAGGAAATCACGAATCGACTAACGTAGAGAGCTGCTGGAACCAGTCTTCGGACTGATTAAGACAACAGCAACGCCTTTTATCGTGAGACGTATATTTGTTATTAATGGTAAAGTCGCTTTCGGTTAGGACGCTTCTGGATTTCGCAGATGAAGGTCAAGAGCCAACATTTAACATACAACTGAGCTTTTCCGTTGTGATCAAATACTTTCTGGCCGTCGTCCATGAATTTTGTATATTAGTGATATTCTTGGTCGTGGTACGAAAATGTACCGTAACCAACACGTAGTTAGTTGCATTAAACAAAATTATTTGGCCGTGGTACCACGGAGAATAGGATCAACAAGACAATACACGTAACAAGGATAGGCCCCCTAAAATGCAAACTTTCACAGCTGGAAAGGTTACAGTTAATAAAATACTCCGGGCTGTTATGCCGTGGTCGAACACATTTCACCTTAAAACCCAACATTTCATCCCCAGAGGCGGAGAACATTTTCAAGGGGGACCATAGCTTCTTTGAATGCCCAGTTCACAAACTGCTCACCAGTGTCTTCTCATCAATACATTACTCAAGAATGGTTATTCGTTTGCTGAAGTGAAAAGAACGTTAAGACCACCAGGTAGAAATCATAGTGATGTCTCAAGCACCGGTAAAGTCTAAATTTTCCTCCCTTTCATTAATGAAGTTACTGACCGCATAGGAAAAATCTCGAAAAAGCGGAACATCGCGGTAATCTACAAACCCACCCGGAACATACAAGATCACCTAAAATCGGTCAAGAATGCTCGCCATCCGGTGAAAAAAGCAGGAATTTATACGATTCCAATAGTTGTGGGGAGGTGCTAGGGGGCACTACAAAAAAAGAACGGTCAAAAAATGACTACAAGTGCACGAGGGTAATTGCAGAAGAGGGCTGACTGACAGATCAGTTGTCGCGGAACATGCTTTGCAGCCAGGTGACCACTACATTCATTTCGATACGAGTCAAGTACTGGCAGACACAAGCGAATATCATGAAAAGCTATACCTCGAGAGGCCATCCTGATTGTAAAACACCCAAGGAATTTCAATAGGAAGGAAGAGGGCGTGAAATTGAATGACATCTGGTTTCAGGTGCTGAAGAAGATCTGTACCAGTCTTCCACCATGGGGAGGTAGCAAAGCGGACGACGACAAGCGACAAAGGCCAATTGCGCACTCGTATTCAAAACACGTGACGTCATGCCACTGCGCCGAATCACACGGAAGCGGAATTTTGCTTCAGCCGGTAGTGAGCCTGGGTGGTAATAGGGGATTCAAAGAAGCTACGATCCGTGCGGAGTGGCCGCGTGGTTTGAGGGGCCATGTGTCGGATTGCGCGGCCCCTTCCGCCGGAGATTCGAGTCCTCCCTCGGGCATGGGTGTGTGTGTGTGTGTGTTTAAGTTAGTTTAAGTGGCGTGTAAGTCTAAGGACTGATGACCTCAGCAGTTTGGTCCCTTTGGAATTCACACACATTAAAGACGCTACGATCCCCCTTGAAAACGTCTGCAGATGGGGATGAAACGTTGGGTTTTAAAGTGAAATCCATTCCACTACGGTATAATGGCCCGGAATATTTTATTAAATGTGAATGACGGGTATTTCATAATCACAGAAGAATAGTGTCTGTATCGTTCTTCTTTGTCTAGTTCGCGCTATATGTAGGATTTTCTCGTTTTAGAATAGCAGAAAATAGTTGTCATTAAAAAATCTGCCATCTCTTCTTCTTGACCTGTTAGAAAGAGCCGATATCCTTCCACTCAACGGATCGGTGTATGGCGGCCCTGTTGGGCTTTCGTTGTGGGAGAAGCGGTAGCTGCGTCCAGCAACGTCACGCTGCAGTCATCGGCGGATAGTAAGCCATGACGAAACACGGCTGGTAACTTTCCGTTGCTAAATATATCTAATGACACGTGCTACGCCCGGCGACAGCTAACAGTGGCTTATGTGTGACATAGCGCGCCTGGCGTCTGGTTCCACCGTCATCGCTTCTTTTGGATGTTAGTCTCGTACCGTACAAACACCACTCGTCTGTGTGCGACCAATAGACAGACGTGTGTTCTCACTGATAGATCAGCCACGTAGAACGACACACAAACACACACACACACACACACACACACAGAGTGAGAGAGAGAGAGAGAGAGAGAGAGGGAGAGAGGGAGGGAGGGAGGGAGGGAGGGAGAGAGCGATGGGGGGGGGGAGGGAGTAAACTATCACAGTTCATTCATTCCCACTATTGCAACAGAATTTATAAGAAAAGTTTTAGTAACTAACAATTCCTTACTTCAATAATTATCAATTACTTTTCAGTAACGTACGAATTCTTTACAGACGAATGGAGAAACTAGTAGAAGCCGACCTCGGGGAAGATCAGTTTGGATTCCGTAGAAATACTGGAACACGTGAGGCAATACTGACCTTGCGACTTACCTTAGAAGAAAGATTAAGGAAAGGCAAACGTACGTTTCTAGCATTTGTAGACTTAGAGAAAGCTTTTGACAACGTTGACTGGAACACTCTCTTTCAAATTCTGAAGGTGGCAGGGGTAAAATACAGGGAGCGAAAGGCTATTTACAATTTGTACAGAAACCAGATGGCAGTTATAAGAGTTGAGGGACATGAAAGGGAAGCAGTGGTTGGGAAGGGAGTAAGACAGGGTTGTAGCCTCTCTTCGATGTTATTCGATCTGTATATTGAGCAAGCAGTAAAGGAAACAAAAGAAAAATTCGGAGTAGGTATTAAAATCCATGGAGAAGAAATAAAAACTTTGAGGTTCGCCGATGACATTGTAATTCTGTCAAAGACAGCAAAGGACTTGGAAGAGCAGTTGAATGGAATGGACAGTGTCTTGAAAGGAGGATATAAGATGAACATCAACAAAAGCAAAACGAGGATAATGGAATGCAGTCGAATTAAGTCGGGTGATGCTGAGGGAATTAGATTAGGAAATGAGACACTTAAAGCAGCAAAGGAGTTTTGCTATTTGGGGAGCAAAATAACTGATGATGGTTGAAGTAGAGAGGATATAAAATGTAGACTGGCAATGGCAAGGAAAGCGTTTCTGAAGAAGAGAAATTTGTTAACATTGGGTATAGATTTAAGTGTCAGGAAGTCGTTTCTGAAAGTATTTGTATGGAGTGTAGCCATGTATGGAAGTGAAACATGGACGATAAATAGTTTGGACAAGAAGAGAATAGAAGCTTTCGAAATGTGGTGCTACAGAAGAATGCTGAAGATTAGATGGGTAGATCACATAACTAATGAGGAAGTATTAAATAGGATTGGAGAGAAGAGAAGTTTGTGGCACAACTTGACCAGAAGAAGGGATCGGTTGGTAGGACATGTTCTGAGGCATCAAGGGATCACCAATTTAGTATTGGAGGTCAGCGTGGAGGGTAAAAATCGTAGAGGGAGACCAAGAGATGAATACACTAAGCAGATTCAGAAGGATGTAGGTTGCAGTAGGTACTGGGAGATGAAGCAGCTTGCACAGGATAGAGTAGCATGGAGAGCTGCATCAAACCAGTCTCAGAACTGAAAACCACAACAACACAATACGACACATGTATTCCGCCCTTCCTTCTTCGCCCACGGCGTTGTCCTATACTTGTCGCTTCAACGATCCAAGCTTCCTTCTCTCAGGCCCTGTGCCTTACGCACATCTATGCGAATATTTCCCTCTGTACGCAACTACTACTCTTTCACTAGCTAAAATATCAAATGTGATAATTCTCAAAGTATATACTTGTAGCAGTGTCAAAGCTTCCAGTGACGAGGTTTGCAGTCATTGTCTCTTAATTTGTGTACCTTTATGATGCAGATCTTCATTTCAGTCACCCTTTGTAAGCGGCTTTATTTTAATCCTGTGGTTCAGGCTCTTTTTTTCCGTTTTTGCTTTCAGATATACAGTGTCTTTCTAAATCTGTGTATCAAATGTCAAGGGGTGACAGATCACGTCACAGGGAACAGCTTTTGCTGGAGACTAAATGTTTGCTACACTTATTGGCGACGTTATGAATCTATTTAATGAAATCGATGGTCCTGGGACGACGAGATTTCACTGGAAAGCGGGGTCTACTGAGCAGATGTGCTGCATACTACCTACCCTAGTAAATTAAGAGAGTTATTTTCAGTCAGAAGACCATATGAATGAGTGCATCCAAGCGCAAAAGAGGTATTTTAAACTGAATGAAGAACTCGGTTTACCCTCTTCCCCACTGAGCAGATCGCTGGGTTATAGGCAACACACGTGAGATGCACATGCCGCAAAGAGAGCCTCCATCCAACCACCTCTCAGGAGCATAGCCAATATTAAAAGAGTCCTACAGTCGGCAGGAAGTATCAGTACCATGTTTCTAACAAAAGCTGTTCCCCATAACGTGATCTATTACCCCTGGACATTGGATGCAAAGACTTTTAAATACCTTTTATAATTATAAAGCAGAGTTTATATGTGTATGTCTGGTATCTTCCCCCAAACTCCTGGATCGATTTCAACCAAATTTGGTACAGAAACAGCAGGCCCCATAACCTCCTAGCTCCAGCAGGAGCAGAAAACTAGCCAACAACGTGTTTCTTCCAGTCCCTGGCATATAGGCTGCCGTGTGTGAGAGGCATATTGTGTGATAACAGTATCGTCCCATGAAATTACAGCATTGCAGGGCAGCCTACATGTCAGGCAAGAATATTTTTCTGGGCCTGATATGTAGGCATATTGTGTTGGAATAGTATCAGTTAGCTTATGCATCAAGGGCAAATGAATGATTTTTCAAAGTCATTGATGTATAGGCTGCCCTGTATGAGAGGCTCGTTGTAGGAGTGATTTATGAATAGTATTCCAGGGACCATGCGAGTCAATGAGGATTGTTGGGGGTGGTTGAGGTGGGTAGAGGAGCAGATGTATGGAGTGAGGGGTAGGAGGAAATGGACAGAGAGAAGAGGAGTGGGAGATGCATAAGGCAGGTGGAAGGTGTAAAGGGGCTGTAAGTGGGGGGAAAGGAAGAGGGGGAGATGTAAATGGAAAGAGTCATTGGGAGGAGGATATGACAGAGGGAGTTGGAGGAAATGGATAGGAAGATGGGGAGGAGGAGATGAAGTGAGTGGGGACGAGGAGATAGACAGGCGGGAGGATGAGGTGGACACAGAGAGAGGGGGCAGAAGGGGTGTTCAGTATATGTATCAAATGCACACATGGGCAAAGCTGCGGGAAGAAGGCTTGTGTTAAAATAAAATTCGAACCTTTATTCTTTGCTGTTTGAAATCATCGCCTTATTATTAAGTTCTTGTCCTTGACAAGACCCAAACTGCCTTGTACTTTTCTAAATCTGATGAAAATATCTTGTTTCAGTTAAAAACAGTGTCTAGCATTTGCTGGAGAGGGGTAAAGGGGCTCCCATCAGTAGCGGAGCGAACTTCCGTGTTGGCGGCTGCTTACTTATTAATTAGTACCGTGTGTCCTTGGCCGGCTGCCATCATGTGAGAATACGAGAGCGAAACTCGATAGCTCGCGGGGCTTCAGAGACTTTGGAGAGTTTGGAGTGTCCTCGTGCTCCTACTCCCAACTGCGGCGAGTCCTCGCGAACGCTCGTCCCCCGCAGCCGCAAAGTAATTATCGGAAAACACACAAGGGGGCGCTGGCTGGCTGGCTGGCTGGCGGGCAATACATCGCATTAGCGGCAGGCCGGCACGGACCCGGGGCGAAAGCGGCGCTTCGCAAAGAAAACTGCACCGGATAAATCATGTATCACGGAACATTAGGAGCGCGCGGGGCTTCCCCTAACGGCCTAATTATGTTGCGACGCGGGGATCTCATTTCTTCCGCTTTTTCCTCCGACTTAATCCGCTTCCTCGTCCCCTTTATCCTTTCTCTCTGTCTAGCATCCTCGCGAGCGCCAAGAGAGATAGGAATTATTACTTTTGACGAGTCCGCCGGCCGGCCGGCGGGAAGAAAAAGGACGAAAAGTTTTTTAAGGAGGGAGTTGTGCGAGAGGGGGTGGTGGTGGTGGTAAGGAGGTTGGGGACCATTTATATTGCGGTATAACGAGCGTTCAGCAGGACAGTAAATCGAAAGCAAAGACTCCACGCGATTATCCAGGAAAAAGAAAGGGGGTGGGAGGGACAGGGAGTAAAAAAGGGAATTTCTGTCGTTGCGAGTTTATAGAGATGGTGGCGTAATTCCCGTAAGTTTACGACACCGTACTGCCCCATAGCCGAGGGCAGTTCTCGCACCGCTCATCAGCAGGCTTAATTTCTAAAGAGCTTCCCCTGCCTCTCTGAGCTCTTTCTTTTTCATCTGCAGTTAAGTGAACGGCCGTTCAACAAGTTCATTCCCACTGCCTCTTTCCACTTAACTGGCCATTGGCTACGCTTCTTCATTACCAGGAATGTACGCCTCCGACACCGTGTGAAACAAGTCTCGTGGCTATCGAATTTTACTACTGCAACAATTGCGGTAGTGCGAGGAAAGGAGAGAAGCTTTATTAAGAGTAATATTGAGACGACGACGACGCACAAGGCGCTGTGACAGGTGGACATCATAAAGTAGGCCGCGCTCGGTATGTTAGGCGTGGTGACAACCCGCCGAGGAAGCAGCGGTGAATGGCTGGGCGAGAGCAACGCCCAACGGCACCAAAGCGACTCGCAGGTTACGGAATAGAGCCAGAATGTTCGAGAACCTTCTGGAAGGCCGCCCAGCTAGCCGCTCGGTCTAACGCGCTGCTTCCCGAGCGGGAAGGTGTGCCGGTCCCCAGCACGAATCCGCACGGGGGATTACTGTCGAGGTCCAGTGTGCCGACCAGCCTGTGGATGGTTTTAAGGGCGGTTGTCCATCTGCTTTGCGAATGCGGGCTCGTTCCCCTTCTTCCGTCTCAGTTACACTAAGTCGGCGACTGCTGCGCAAACACTGTCTCGACTTACGCGTACACCATAATTACTCAACCTTGCAAACATTTGGGGTTAGACTCGGCTGGTATGAGACACTGGGGGCCGAACCGCACAATAACCCTGGGTTCGGTGTGGGGCGGCGGTGGGGTGAGTGGACTGCTGTAGCCTGTTGTGGGGTTGTGAACAACTGAGGGCTACGGCGGGGACGAAGCTTCTCCGTCGTTTCTAGGTCCCCGGTTCAATACACATAGTACACCTTCTGGAAGGTTCTGGAATAATGTTTTAAAAGATCTTCAGAAGAGCTGTTCTTGATTCTTCCGAGCTGTATTGCTTTGGTCGAAGAAACATTTCGATTCCTAATGTTTCGTCCAGAGCTGCGCTGTACATCGTCGGAGGTGCTCCTGGCGACCTATTTTCTTGCCGACTGAAGGATCGGGTGTCAGAGAGCGACATAAATACTGTGGAAAGTGGCCCGGTCGATTTACACGTGATCGGCAGGGATAATATTTGTCACAGCTAAAACGTAAGTATCGATTATCGCTTGTCAAGGATAAAAATTTATCTATCAATTCCGCAGAACCAGTTTCCATATATCATTGAGTTTCATGGCTTCTTCTTTTCTGTTAAACTCTATCATGCCCACTGTACACTATCCGACGTTCGACTAAGCAGTCGGTGAGACTCAGTATTGGCAGGAGCTGCTCTGAAGACGTCCAGCTCAACGCTGGACGAAACGTAAGGAACTGAAAAGTTTCTTCGACCGTAGACATATAGCAGCTATGGCATCTGGTCTTGAGAGCCTTCATTGCATGACCTTTGGAAGACAGGCAAAACATCTCTACGAGAAAACTAGCAAAAAAGCCCCTGAGAAACCAGTACGTACATTAAGAGTGCAGATCAACTAAACATTGTTTACTAGGAGATAGGTGGGAACACTATCTCTCGTCTAAAGCAGTCTCTACAAGTTTACAGTTCGATGTTGATGCAGTGAAAAAAACGCGAAATCTGTAAACGTTCGTGAGACGACTACTGAGTTTCCTACAAGTATCCATCAACATTTATTGCCTTGAGTTTCAATCAAGACTGTCTAATTTACTCCTAATCTATTTGTTAACAATTTGTGGTGGACAAAATTGTGACAATCTGTATTTATACTTCATTAAATCCAGTGTAAATCGTAATCCTATGTTTTAGATGACTAAATACAGGCCAGATCTGGAGACCAAATAAATAAAAAAGGTCTTGAGTTTTCTGTCTGTTAGTACAGAACAAGCTCTGCGGAGATCGTCTGTAATGGTAGCACCGACTAATAAGTTGATATTTTCTGCGTGTCAGAATATAAAGAGGAATAAGCACCGTCTCGCACTCATTCTGAATGGCTGTATATAGTCGCAACCAGTAGCAGTTGCTGTTTTCTGTGTGTCAGAATTTTAAAGACGAACAAGCACTGATTCGCCCTTGTCTTCTGCTGTGGTTGAAGCATTTGATTATGCATTGTTGGAGCTAGATACAAGCAGAGCGCTCGCCTCTGATAGCAAAAGGGGGAGTTGCCGGAAGGACGAACTTTTGGATTCATAGGGTGTACTCTTTGATTTTCAAACATATAAAGCCACTGTAAAACACCTCGACGAATAATTTTGGAAATTTGTGGTAAGGACTGTGGGGTCAAACTACTGAGGTCATCGGTCCCTAGGCTTGCCCATCACTTAATCTAACTTAAACTAAATTACGCTAACGACAACACACACTCCCATGCCCGAGGGAGGACTCGAACCTCCGACGGGGGAAGCCGCGGGATCCGTGACAAGACGCCGCACGGCTACTCCGCGTGGCCCGCCGAATAACGTAGCACTAATTGGAAACAGATTGTTCTTAAATTAAATTCGTAAGTGTTTACACCATTACTCATTTCCTATGCATCACTACTTAACCTGTTATTTCCAGGATCACCTAAGCTAAGCAACCTAGGAGACTTTCTCTCTCTCAGTCAGCTAAAGGTAACTTAGTGGACTTCCGTCTACCAACGTTCTGATTGCGCCAAACAGGCCACAGCTTCGTCTAAAGCTGGTGACAGGACCTGTGCCGCGATACGTCACAGGATAACTTGAGACATACACTCCTCCGACCGCAGCATATGGTCCTATAAGCATTTCCGCGATTATATCAAACTGTGTTACGAATTAGTTCGCTGGTCAACGGTCGAATATTACTGTTTATAGGTACAAATATTTCGGCAAGCGACCGCGTTGCCGCTATCAAGTGTCCTGATGAACATGATTGTTGAAAGGGCCGGTTCGGTGGCTATTTTCCCCTCTCTCCTCCCCCCTCCCCCCCCCCCTCTGCATTCGTCCTACGGAACTGCCGGTGTCTCCACGGTCCCCACCCAGCATCTCTTCCCCTCCCTCCACTACTCCCGTAGACTCGTTGCTCCGTCCACGGTTCGCGTCCAGCTACGCGTACTGGCCGCATGTCTGCTGTTACTCCACCCTATTTCCTCGCTAATTGAGCCATGAGAAGCTCAAGATTTACACCACATTGCATTCTTCCTGTACATTGCTTAAGAAAAAATTTGTCTTTCCCGAGCAATTCGTTCCAACACGAAGTTTTGGATCCACCTGTATGGGTCTTCGAGAATAAGATAAAAAAACTACTGAAATAGGTTTCTTCGTCCTTCATTGTTTCTGAAAGGTGCGGCTGGAGGTTTTTCATCGTTCGCTGCATTTTCAGTACTCGCTGTCAGTGCTTCGAAATGTTTAAGACCCGGCTGACAATAGAGCTTAATTATTTTCAGACAAATTCCAGCGAGACGCGATTGAGACTGAGGACTTCTCCATTAGCAAGTAGTTTGCCATTTCCTGTACTGAATATAAGCAGCAACGATAGATGCGGTTGTGGAATAACGGGAACACCTGAACATGTAGAGGTGATATAGCATGTAGTGTTCTCAACAGACTGTCAGACATATACTGCAGGACAAAGCTACAAACGTGTCTTCTTCTTCAGAGATGAGGAGAACATGAAACTTTGGAATATCTAACAGCACCAGTTCACTGTAGACCCAGCATCAGAAGAGACAGTGATAAAAAAGAAAGAGAATAGGACTGTGTCTGACGTGAGCACTTGATACGGAGTATTTGATATTCCCAGGGTGTAGCAGAAGTCTCGACTTCTTAGTTCCTTATGAGTACTAGCGGCTCCAACCTTGACGAACTCTAGCAGGCAAATGGAAGACGGTGTTTCAGGTCAACAGAGTCTGCTGTGGCGGGAGAATGAGAGCACTGCAAACACATCCGATGGATGACACTGCACGTGTCAAAGAGATGGAGACAAGTATGAACACCTGCAGGAAATTAAGACAG
This sequence comes from Schistocerca cancellata, assembly GCF_023864275.1. Lineage (NCBI taxonomy): Eukaryota > Metazoa > Arthropoda > Insecta > Orthoptera > Acrididae > Schistocerca > Schistocerca cancellata. Next base: position 405,624,834 of record NC_064630.1, read on the forward strand.
CGTTGACACTGCAGGGCTGTTGTTTGCTCGTGCAACAGAGAGTGCAGCCCACCGCCGTGCCTGACGGGAAGTCATGCCTGTCGCTTCTCACGGTTGTCCTCGGCGTCGGTGACGCACCCCACTGCCTTCAGCCTTTGCCGCAAGGCCGTTCTCACCGCCTCAGTGCGAATCAGCGCGCCACCTCTGTCGAAACGCCTTCCTGCGCTCTAACTTAAAGCCTTCACCAAGTGCATCAAGCACTACACCTTCCGCTGTGGGGGCTCGACCCAGCGACCCGTTCTCCGCAAGTGCCTAAGCCACGCTCTGTTATTGGCAAGAAGTACAGGGTGATGCAGAAGTCAGTATAAATTTGAAAACTTAATAAACCACGGAGTAATGTAGATAGAGAGGTAAAAATTGACACACATGCTTAGAATGACATGGGGTTTTATTAGAACCAAATAGAAAAAAAAACAAAGTTCACAAAATGTCCGACAGATGGCGCTGGACAGCAAAACTCCTACCGTGACGGGTGAGAGGTACGCCGATATGTTACATAATCGCATTATCCCCAGCCTGGCTGATAAACAGCTGCTGGAACGTACGATGTTTATGCAGGATGGGGCTCTACCCCATATTGCTAGACGCGTGAAAGATCTCTTGCGCGCGTCGTTTGGTGATGATCGTGTGCTCAGCCGCCACTTTCGTCATGCTTGGCCTCCCAGGTCCCCAGACCTCAGACCGTTCGATTATTGCCTTTGGGTTACCAGAAGTCGCAAGTGTATCGTGATCGACCGACATCTCTAGGAATGCTGAAAGACAACATCCGACACCAATGCCTCACCATAACTCCGGACATGCTTTACAGTGCTGTTCACAACATTATTCCTCGACTACAGCTATTGTTGAGGAATGATGGTGGACATATTGAGCGTTTCCTGTAAAGAACATCATCTTTGCTTTGTCTTACTTTGTTATGCTAATTATTGCTATTCTGATCAGATTAAGCGCCATCTATCGGACATCTTTTGAACGTTTGTATCTTTTTGGTTCTAATAAAACCCCATGTCATTCCAAGCATGTGTGTCAATTTGTACTTCTCTATCTACATTATTCCGTGATTTATTCAATTTTGAAATTTATACTGACTTTTTGATCACATTTCAATGTGCGAGAGGCGTTCTATAAGTAATACAACACGTTTTTTTATCGGCCTGTTTCGGCTGAAAAAATTAGGAATTTGTTCTGGAACATCGTAGAATATTGCCGCTTCAGGCTCCTATAGTTTCATGAAGTTTCGATAGATGGCGTCGCTATTCGTAGCCTTGCGAAAGACGTCTGTAACGGAGAGTTGTCATTGAGTTTCTTTTGGTGGAAAATCAGAGCGTCGCAGATATTCATACGCGCTTCCAGGAAGTCTACGCGTGGCGAGTCGTTGGGCGGGACGCCAGTCACCATCGCAACCATGTGCCGGCGGAGGTTCGAGTCCTCCATATGGCATGGGTGTGTGTGTGTGTGTGTGTGTGTTTGTCCTCAGGATAATTTAGGTTAGGTAGTGTGTAAGTGTAGGGACTGATGACCTCAGCAGTTAAGTCCATAAGATTTCACACACACCCTCGCAACAATGTCGCGCAAACCTGTCTGAACCTCTCGCGTGCCGGCCGGCACAGCTGTGACTCCTGCTGTGCTGGAGACGTGCGGACACTCTCATTCGAGGTGACAGACGGATCACAATCAAACACCTCGCTGCACAACCGGACGTCTCTGTTGCTAGTGTTGACCAACTCGACCAACAGTTGGGGTACTCAAAGGAGTGAGCTCACTGAGTTTCTCGCTGCCTGACCATAAACAGCAACGAAGGCCATCTGTGCGGAATTGCTTGCACTTTACGAGGCTGGTCCTGACAGTTATGTACGGAGTGCCACAGCACTCGCGGCACTCGGCTTCGGAAAACTCGGCCTCCTTCAATCCGGCAGGAAATTAAGACTGGTTTCTATAGCTTTCATGAACACCCCTAATGGTAATTCAGCACTTAAAATTTGCCATGGTATGTCACAGGTGGTCAGTTATTTCATACGCATTAATCGACAACCGTCAAATAACATACTGCCTACTTCTTCGATATTTTCATCTCTAATAACGGTTTATGCAGCCATTTCCGTGGACAATCTTCATGAAAATTCGTAAAAAGACAAACTATTGTCTACGAAATACGCAGGAATCGCTTATTTTACTAGTCCAATGTATCGTATATTTCAATAATCTCCAGCTGGATCAGTTATATTTCAGTGCTCTACTCAGGTATCTATCTACTTCTTGTTGAAAATAAAGGAAACAGAGCGTTATTGCTATACTCCAAAAAGAATCACGATCAAAGTTTTTCCTCAGAGCAATATCACATTGGTCATTCAATACCGCACGTGATGTGTTAACATAATAAAGATAAAATCCCATTGTAACCTTCTCCGCGACAAACAAGGCACTTTTTATTTTTCTACTGTAATTTCGTTTCTTCTAGTTTACGGCGTGACTAGCAAGAGTGCATATAAGTTTCATAGATGTCCTGAAACTTGGGTTGTAAATGGAAGTGGTGTGACTCCGGAAGTGAATTTTGCATTTTGCGGGTTGACAACAGATGGTGTACGATACTGTGAAGCTATTATCAGTCGCTAAATTAATGCATATTAGCTATAAAAACGGGAAACGTGCATTGTCAAAGCTGACGCTTGTCACAGATTACGCGACCAAAATCTTTTCCGTCTTGTGATATGGCAGCCGTACACAGCTGGAGGGAACATTGTTTTGTCTTTGAACCTGACGTCACCAGCAATGCAAGGCAATGTCATCCCTACTCATCGTCTGGCTGAGTTAACACACACACTGTCTGGTCGGCACTAACGTCAGCGCACATGTAATAATTAAATTACACGCTTCTGTTTCATAAGCTGTGTCAGATGTTATTTTGTGATGCCGTCATTCTACTGCCATTGGATCGTACAGAAACACACGACAACGGAATATCGGTGGAGCCGCTCATCCTTCTCTGCGGCACCACCCACATTCAGCTCTGACGTCATATACCGGCGCAGTACGCTATCCACAGAGCGGCCCTCACTGGATTGTTTATAAAGCCTCATATGTGCCCAGTTATCTCTCATTTTGCTATTGGTAATGCTAAGCAGAAAGGTCAGGTGGTAAAATTGTTCTGAAATTCTCTTGATTATAGGATTTTGAGCTTTTAAAAGTACAGTATTATAACACGGATTATCTGTTTTACAGTTGCTCTTTGACGGTGTAACGCGTCTGAAAATGTAGTACTGACGATTAACATTGTTCATTAAACAAAGTGCATTTCTTTGAATTTTGACAATATGGACAATCTCTACTCGCTACGTGATCTTTCTCAGTTTCTTCGTAAATCGTAATTCATAAAATAGATGTTCTATGAGGAATTTAAGCGGGAATCTTTAAGCTAACAAGGAAAAATTATTTAAGTGCTTCATTATATCAATAAACAAAAAGGAATTTCCGACGCTGAAATAAAATTCTGCAGAAGGCCACATGACACTTCCGCAACACTTCATACGTTATCTAAAGTTACACCCTTTTTACGTAGATTCAATTGTAGCTCTTTGCCATGAACTGGTTTACTTCTAGAAAATTACTTCGGTCTACTCATTGCAATTCGTTTTACTTTGACTGTTTCTCCTCATATGTTCAGCCGATAATTCCCCATTAGTATGTCACAGACGGGATAGTCTAAAACCGACAGATTATAAGTCCCGCTTTTCTGCGATGTGAAACCTCATTTATCATAAGGGAACGAATCTTTGCTTTATCATCTGCCGTTTCTTTAGCAGAATCATGTAATAGCACATCTATAAAAGGAATAGTTTCATCATTAAATATTCAGTGTTCTCATTCGTCTGTTTTCATCCGTCATTTATTTAGTGTGTAAAGAAACGGTCGTGCAACGCTTCCCTTGGGTACAGCATAATGATTATGGGATGGACATTTTCCATCATATTACATATCCTGGAAGCAATGGCGTCTAATCAGGCGTCAGGGAAAGTCTATAACTACACCAGTTTTATTATTCTGTCACGGCTGACTCTCTCAAGGATCTCAATAATTCTGACGGTATATCGTCTACTCCAGGGGTCTTGTTTCCACTTAGGTCTTTCAATACTCTTTCAAATTCTTCTCGCTGTATTTCTCTCATCTCATCTTCAAGTACTTCTCTATCTACAATATTTTCCTCGTGTTTGTTTCCCTTATAGGAACCCTCTATGTAATGCTTCCACCTAACAGGTTTCACTTCAAATCTTCGTACTGTTTTGCTACTTGAATTTCTGATATTCATACTGTTGCTTCACTTTTCCCCAAAGGTCCGTTTTATTTTCTCTAAGCGACATTCACCTACTTAAGCTTCCTTCTGCAGCCCTGAATTTGTCCTGTAGCCAGTCTTGCTTAGTCATTTTAACTTTCTGTCAACCTAATTTTTTAGACATCTGTTCTCTCTTTCGCATGCTTCATTTGCTCCATTTTTGATTTTCACCTTCCGGCAGTTATATTCCATAATGCCTTTATTATCCAGGGATTTGTACTAAGGCTTGTCTTTTTAGCTACGTTCTCCTCTGCTCCCTTCCCCACTCCGCATCTCAGAACTCCCCATTAGTCGTCTATTGTATTCCTTTCCTCTGTTTCAGTCCAACATTGCTTAGTGCTCTCTCTAAAACTCTCGACATGTGGTTCCTTTTATTTAACCAAGCCTCACGTCTTTAATCTCCTATCTTCCTGCAAGTTCTTTAGTTTTAGTCTGTTATTCCTAACGAATAAATGATTATCAGAGTCCACAAATCTCTGTCATGCCATTATGTAACACAGGTTTACAATGTTTTTTGATATGATAAGGCGAGAAATGCTAATGATTTCTCTGTATGATATACGGTCTTTTTACAAAGTAACGATGAAGATTCAGAAAATTCACACTAAATATATAAATAATAAGAACTTTATTAGAAAGAACGAGCTAAACTAAAACACTTCTAACATTATAATGAAATATTGAATTCTTCAGTACTAATCAACAATCCTAAATCTTAACATTAATTCTTTTCCTTCTCAAAGTTCCTTTTCGGAATTGTTCTTTTGTGCTCTGTATGACGAGATCCCCGTGAAAGTTCAAGCAACAGTCAGCTGTCATCCCATCGGCCCTGATATCTCTGTTTCTTTAACATCGTAATGGAACCTTTCTCGCTGTTCCTCACTCTCAACATCCAGATTTTCTTGAAGTTGAAGTTTTAGTCCAGGAAGTGCAGCTTCAAGTTCATTGAAGTACCCAATACTTCTAAGTTATTCAACATGTTTCTTACTGTATTCTCATAATTAATATCTTTTTAGCTGTCGAGAAACTTGCTGAAACCTTCTTTAAAGTATATCTAAGCTGATTTTGGAACGCCTTCAATTTTGTCTTCAGACGTTTCATCTTTCATTAGTTTCCGAATGTCAGAGCCGATTAAAACTTTGTCTTTCAGCTTACCTTCCGACAACCCAAGAAACCAATTTGCGACATACCTGAATCACCGTCCTATAATAGCGCTTTAATAAATGTGACATGATAGCAGGAGTATACTTTGCGCCCACCAAAGAATCGAATGGTACGTTTTTCCCTCTAACTTCTGATGTTCTACTTGGTCATCGTCGATCACTGTCCAGCGCTCGTATTTTATACGACCATCCAATACAGAGATAGCTTTATTACGGCTTAAAAAATAAAACAACTTTTGTTGCAGGTTTCATTGCAAAACATCATAAAACAATATTGATGTTATTATAACGAACAAATAGCTACATTTTTCGCACCACACAGAAATTCTCAGATTCTGTGAAAATTGCACATGATTGAACATTTTAAGTACTTTATCTGAAGTTAGTATCCAAAAGTACAACACGAACACCTTCTTGGTTAAAAAAGTTCATTATCCATCAGTGTAATGAATCTGAAGCGTTCCATTGTCCTCAGGTCCCTTCAGCGTACACAGTCTTCTGTCACTATACTTAAACCGAATGTTAGCAATAAAGTCGCGCTCTAGCGGAACCACGGTTTGGTTACATAAATAACGTAGTTACCGGTAACTCTGGTAGAACTGGTAGGGAAAGAAACGTAAATGTATGTGTACGAGAGAAAATGGGAGCCAACGACTTTGTTTGGTTGCTCGTTTTGCGCATTACATGTTAGTCCATTGTGTATTTCGTTCAAATGGTTCAAATGGCTCTGAGCACTATGGGACTTAACTTCTGGGGCATCAGTCCCCTAGAACTTAGAACTACTTAAACCTAACTAACCTAAGGACATCACACACATCCATGCCCAAGGCAGGATTCGAACCTGCGACCGTAGCGGGCGCGCGGTTCCAGACTGTAGCGCCTAGAACCGCTCGGCCACTCCGTCCGGCGTGTATTTCGTATCCTCACAGTATATAAATTGCATTTCATAAGTAATAAATTAGCTGATCGTGTAACTTCTGAACTTCTCATGTAACCACGGCAGTTACTTTTGATATACTCACTCACACACACACACACACACACACACACACACACACACTGTACTCAACAGAACGTTTTTCATCATGATAAAATGCAAGAGCTTCCTGATATTATTGATTTATTGATAAATGTGAAAGCTGTTTATGAATAACAGAAACGTGTTTTATATAAGTACTAAAATGGTGTTCCATATATTTTTGTTTTGTGCGTATTTTTTCTAAATTTTACTTTTTTGTTGATGAAATTGCGTATGATAAATGTGTTTTTCCTTATTTTTACTACAACATCCCTCTGTTTAATGTCACAAATCAACAGTTTTCGAATATAACCTGAATTAAACATTGACAGTTTCAGTTTTGCTGTAAATACTACTTCTTCTCAAGAAACAGACTGGAGGCTAACTACACTATTGGCCATTAAAAATGCTACACCAAGAAGAAATGCAGATGATAAACGGGTATTCATTGGACAAATATATTATACTAGAACTGAATTGAGATTACATTTTCAAGCAAACTGGGTGCATTAATCCTGAGAAATCAGAACCCAGAACAACCATCTCTGGTTGTAATAACGGCCTTGATACGCCTGGGCATTGAGTCAAACAGAGCTTGGATGGCGTGTACAGGTACAGCTGCCCATGCAGCTTCAACACGATACCACAGTTCATCAAGAGTAGTGACTGGTGTATTGTGACGAGCCAGTTGCTCGGCCACCATTGACCAGACGTTTTCAGTTGGTCAGAGACCTGGAGAACGTGCTGACCAGGGCAGCAGTCGAACATTTTATGTATCTAGAAACGCCCGTGCAGGACCTGCAACATGCGGTCGTGCATTATCCTTCTGAAATGTAGGATTTCGCAGGGATCGAATGAAGGGTAGAGCTACGGGTCGTAACACATCTGCAATGTGACATCCACTGTTCTAAGCGCCGTCAATGCGAACAAGAGGTGACCGAGACGTGTAACCTATGGCACCCCATACCATCACGCCGGGTGATATGCCAGTATGGCGATGACGAATACAAGATTCCAATGTGCGTTCACCGCGATGTCGCCAAACACGGATTGCGACCATCATGATGCTGTAAACAGAAGCTGCATTCATCCGAAAAAATGACGTTTTGCCATTCGTGCACCCAGGTTCGTCGTTGAGTACACCATCGCAGGTGCTCCTGTCTGTGATGCAGCGTCAAGGGTAACCGCAGCCATGGTCTCACACTGTTCGCATATGTAAAGAAAGCGATCGCTATGAGGTAATACCTGATAGGTATGCAACACACCCAACATATACGTAATGCAGGTACGGCCAAAGCGACTAAGAAAATTAACTTAGTCCATGTTTACTAATGAAGCCTATGGTAGTTTCACAACTGTAGTTAGCAATGGTTAAATTATGCTCTGTGGAAAATTCTGCAGGCAGTTCCCTCTTTCATACCCTTTTCCCAGACTTCTGCTATTAGTTTTTGCATTACTCTGTAAATTGGGCTCCTCTCATGACTGGCGTGGAAATAGTGTCGAATGGAAGATCAGCTAATACGGATCGAGGCTTGCGCTCGAATGTAAAGCGCAAGAGCGATAAGGGTTTTCTCAGTCCCCCCTCATCCGGCCGGGCTGGTGAGAGAAGCCAGGCGGGACGGCGGCAACGGTCGAATCGAGTTCTCTGGTGGTCGGCGGCGGCGACCCTTTGAGGATTAGCGGGGCGCGCCCTAATCGCGTCCGAGGCCCCGCCAGCTGGTGGCGGCGGCGGGAGACTGAGGCGAAACCCGACTCCAGGCCCGCGGTGCAGCCAGCGATGGCCAGACTTGGGTTACCACGGAGAGCCGCGCCGCCGGTGCACCGCGCCGGGCGCTAACCTAGTGGACAGCGCCGCGCCGCGCTACACGTGTTCTCCGGCGCTACACCCACGCAGAGCGTGTACCTAGCAGAGGTGTCGGCCGCGGCATTCACACAAGCGCATACCGGGCTCACACCCGACACGGGCCTCTCGTATTTTATTCGTGGTATTCGTAGTATCTTATTATACTCGGACTGTAGAGCTGAATACCTGTGGATTAAATTACACTGAGACGCCGAAGAGACTGGTATAGACATGCGTATTCAAATACACAGATATGCAATCAGGTCGAATACGGCCCTACGGTCGGCAACGTCTGTATAGGACAACAAGTATGTGGCACAGTTGTTAGGTCGGCTATTGCTGCTACAATGGCAGGTTACCAAGATTTAAGTGTGTTTCGACGTGATGTTATAGTCGGTGCATGAGCGATGGGACACAACATCTCCGAGTAGCGATGAAGTGAGGATTTTCCCACACTACTATTTCAAGAGTGAATATCAGGAATCCGGAAAAACATCAAATCTCAGACATCACTGCGACCAGAGGAAGATCCTGGAAGAACGAGACCAACGACGACCGAACGTTCGTGACAGTTCGTGACAGAAGTCCAAGCTTCCGCAAATTGCTGGAGATTTCAGTGCTGGGCTATCAACAAATGTCAGCGTGCGAACCATTCTACGCAACATCATCGATGTGTACTTTCGGAGCCGAAGGCCCACTTGTATACCCTTGCTTTACGTCTTGCCCGGGCCCGTCAACACTGACACTGGACTGTTGATGATTAAAAACATGTTGCCTGGTCGGACGAGTCTAGTTTCAAATTGTGTCGAGTGGATGACGAGTAAGGGTATGGAGATAAATTCATGAATCCATCGTTCAAATGGTTCTGAGCACTATGGGACGTAACTTCTGAGGTCATCAGTCCCCTAAAAATTAGTACTACTTAAACCTAACTAACCTAAGGACATCACACACATCCATGCCCGAGGCAGGATTCGAACCTAGGACCGTAGCGGTCGCGCGTTTCCAGACTGTAGCCCCTAGAACCGCTCGGCCACCCTTGCCGGCCATGAACCCATGGACCCTGCATGTCACCAGGGGTCTGTTCAAGCTGGTGGAGGCTTTGTAATGGTGTGGTGCGTGTGCAGTTGGAGTGATATTGGACCCCAGGTACATTTAAATACGACTCTGGCAGGGGACATGCACGAAAGCTTCCCGTCTGATCACCTGCATCCATTTATATCCATTATGCATTCCGACGGACTTGAGCAGTCCCAGCAGGACAATGTGACACCACACAAGTCCAGAATTGCTACAGAGTGGCTCCAGAAACACTCTTTCGAGTTTAAACACTTCCGCTGGCCACCAAACTCCACAAATATGAACATTATTGATCATATCTGGGATGCCTTACAACGTGCTGTTCAGAAGAGATCTCCACCCCCTCATATTTTTATGGATTTATGGACAGTCCTGCAGGATTCATGGTGGCAGTTCCCTCCGGCACTACTTCAGACATCAATCGAGTCCACACCATGTCGTATTGAGGCACTTCTGAGTGCGCGGGTCCGCATCTCGTGGTCGTGCGGTAGCGTTCTCGCTTCCCACGCCCGGGTTCCCGGGTTCGATTCCCGGCGCGGTCAGGGATTTTCTCTGCCTCGTGATGGCTGGGTGTTGTGTGTTGTCCTTAGGTTAGTTAGGTTTAAGTAGTTCTAAGTTCTAGGGGACTGATGACCATAGCTGTTAAGTCCCATAGTGCTCAGAGCCATTTGAACCATTTGAGTGCGCGGTTGCCCTACTCGATATTAGGCAGGTTTACCAGTTTCGCCGGCCGGAGTGGCCGAGCGGTTCTAGGCGTTACAGGCTGGAACTGCTGGACCGCTAAGGTCACAGGTTCGAATCCTGCCTCGGGCTTGGATGTGTGTGATGTCCTTAGGTTAGTTAGGTTTACGTAGTTCTAAGTTCTAGGGGACTGTTTACCTCAGCAGTTGAGTCCCATAGTGCTCAGAGCCATTTTTTTGTACCAGTTTCTTTGGCTCTTCAGTGTAGGTTGAGTTAGTAAGCGCGAAAGCGTTACGGAAATGCTTGGCGAACTCGAGGGGCAGATTTTACAACAGTTTCTCGAGGTCTCAATTGGCACGGCATACGCTCATGGCATTCTTTTACAATATTCCTCCTATTCGTGTGTAACATTCGAGTGTTTCATCTCTCTCCGAAAGTGAACTGATTTAGCACCTGAGCTCTTACGTTGTTCATCAGTGCTTTTATTAGATTCGAAATCGTATATCTTACTTTAGTTTCTACGAAGATCCTAGACAGTTTCATGGCGTCACATTGTTACCTCCATAGGGATACAGTAAAAGAGTGGTCAGCTTCTGTCCTGCCCTACAGTAAACACGTTGTACGTCCAGACGGCGCCTCGCCGGACACGCTTCGGACGGTATGACGGATGGCGGCGTGTGTCACGTGTCTTGTGGCAGCGCCAAGCGGGATGTGACTAACAGCACGCGCGTCCTGGTTTCTCAGAAGCACTGTTTCACTAGCGCATTCCGTAACCACAGGCCTCACGATTTCTCTAGCAGCACTGCGAACAGCACAACTCCAGTTCACCGAAGTTGAAGTTGTTACGAACCTGATCTTAAATTGTTCGTATTTATCTACCACAAAGTTAACACGAAAATCATCCAACACCCTAAAAAAAATTGAAGTGTGTGACAAATAATACTACTCGTACAAATGACTCCTCAAGTGTACACCCGGATATTTTTTCCTAATTCTTTCATCAGAGCATCGTCAGTGATATTTCCCTGCAAAATTTTACCCTAGTCATCATACAATGAAGGCTTTCACGACCGGATGGTACTGTTGTTGATAATTCTTCCGGCTTATATGGTCGTGGTCCATGGAATTCCTCTATTCCTTACGTTTCGTCCAGTACTACGTTGGACATCTTCAGAGGTATGGCTGGTCCTGCTGAGTCCTGCCGACTCAGTAGGACCAGCCATACCTCTGAAGATGTCCAACGCAGTATTGGACGAAACGTTAGGAACAGAAGAATTCCATGGACCACGGCCATATAACCCGGAAGAATTATCAACAACATTACCCTAGTCACATTGACGCTTGGGGACTAGTAGCTTCGTCTCAGTTCGTAAACACGTAATATGCTTACAAAATCTTGTTGGGTTGTCAGATGATGACGATGGTGATGGTGATGATGATGTTTGGTTTGTGGGGCGCTCAACTTCGCAGTTATCAGCGCCCGTACAAATTCCCAACCTTTGCTCAGCCCAATCTCGTCACTTCCATGAATATGATGAAATGATGAGGACAACACAAACACCCAGTCATCTCGAGGGAGGTGAAAGTCCCAGACCTTGCCGGGAATCGAACCCGGAACTCCGTGCTCGGGAAGCGAGAAAGCGACCGCGAGACCACGAGCTGCGGACTTAGGTTGTCAGTCGAGCAGCAACTTCGTCATGACGACACATTTCAGCAATGTCATAATTGACAGCATGTCTCAGTAAAGCGTGATCTCAGTTGGTACAATGAATTAAAAGCAGATTTCTTATTTGATGATTCCGTGTTTCGAAATCAGTAGCAGATCCCTTCATGACCAAGCTGGAGAAAGGAAGAATGAAGCATGACAATACAAAGATCACGTGAGTGTAACTTTAGAAATAATACGACAAAGATACTACAAATAACCTTAGCATTATGAACGTGGCCATACGTAGTACTGGGACTTGCAGTTCGTCGGCAGCGATAAGAACCAAAACCTTCGTAAAAGAATCCAGAGGATATAATCGTGATGAGTTATAAGACAAAATTAAAAAAGACAAATGCAGGAATCTATATTCGATGTTAACAAATTTCTCTTCTTCAGAAACGCTTTCCTTGTCATTGCCAGTCTTCATTTTATATCCTCCCTACTTCGACCATCATCAGTTATTTTACTTCCCAAATAACAATACTCATCTGCTACTTCAAGTGTTTCATTTCCTAATTTAATTTCCTCAGCATCACCTGTTTTAACTCCACTAAATTTTATTATCCTCGTTTCGCTTTGTTCGATGTTTATCTTATATCCTCCTTTCAAGACACTGACATTCCGTTCAACTGTTCTTCCACTATATGTCTACAAAAAATTAACAGTAATAAACTAAACAGCTAATGAAATAAACTTTCCAGTTATGGGTCTACATTTTTTTTGACCGATATGTCAGCAAAATAGCAGGTCAAGGGTTATTTACTTTGATCTATTTTTCTAAAAATTATTCTAAGAAACATGAAATAGAATTGCAGTTGCGACAGCCACTGAGAAAGACGAGTGTAGGTTTCCGCGGTCGTTGTCGTCTTCAATAAAACTTTTCCTTGTGTAAGTGATCGAGTCATCATGATGTTATATAGATCAACGTTCCGGCAACTGCTAGAGTGGTCTTTATCAGGGTGATGTATTTACTGTATTTCCTGATAAGTCAGTCAGATGAAGAGCACTCTAAACTGTCGCTGAAACATTGGTCCACATAAGAAAGTGATGTTCACATACACGGGAAAGTTTTAACTGAAATATCAAAAGCATTTAAACTCTGTTCATTCCGCTGCGGGAAAATTTGTTTCAACTAGTCAGCAGTCAGATTACAGACATGTCCGCACAGTCTAACGCACAGCGCTTTACCTTGCAAGACGGGATTGATGGTGAGGGGTGAGTGGGTGAGGTGTAGGTCAGCCATACACATAGCGAATGTGTGCGGTGTATTAACGGCAATTAGTCTGCTACAGTGGCCTCCCTGAGAGTGGGTACTAGGCGTTTATTCCCCGCTCGTTTGGATAAATGATGGCTGGTCCCCCAAACGATTCTCAAAAAATGCAAAACAAATGGATAAAATACTATAACACACACAACACAGTTTACACTATTCACCTAGCGCATAACGTTGGATGTTCAATGAGACTTTTCGCGGATGATGTTGTTGTATACAGAGCAGCCGCAACGGTAGAAAAAATGTAGCGAAATGCACACAGACCTGGAGGGTCAGTGCTTCGTGCTGCGGTTGTCCATGAAACCTGCTGTGCACGAATAGGCAGAAAGAGCTGTTATTGTGCAACTAAGCGATTGCAGAACTAATGCAGGGAGCGGTCGCAGCCATTAAATATCTAGACGTGTTTGTACGTAGCGATTTAAAGTAAAGCAAACACCAAACTTAGATTCATTGGAAGAGTCATCAGGAACAGTATCCCACCAACAATGGAAGTAGCTTACAAAATCCTCGTTCCACGAATACTTGAATAACTGCTCGTCAGTTTGGGGTCCGTACAAGGTAGTATTGATAGAGGAAACACAGACGATCCAAAGAAGAGCAACGTTTTTCTTTACAGGTTCATTTATAAGCACGAAAGCACCAAGAAGATGCTTAGCCAACTACAGTGCAAGAAATGCGCTCTGCAGCTGTTAAAGTTGCGTGAGCATACGTTTCCATAAGAGTCAACCAATATATTCCTTTCGCCTACATACCTCTAACGGAACGACTATAAAGAGAGAGGGAAAAGAGAGAGAAGGGGAAGGGGGGGATGGGAAGGGGGATCGAAAGGAGGATGGGGAGAGGGAGGGAGATTCCTGTCAGACCATGTCGTCCTACTAGGAGTTCGACAATGGTTTTTTTTCCGTCTGTAGCTGAGGGTGATCAGAAAATTACAAGAAAATCATGTTCTCATAGTCAAGATTCGTTAACCGACGTTTGGATCGTTATGAAAGACATTTTCTTCTTTTAATTTCATAATCGTTCGACGTTGATTCATTAAGTTGGTAAGCAAGGCGCCGCTGTAAATTGGGCCCCTTACACGAACAGAACACGAAGAACATTTTAAAATAATTGCGCGGTATCTAGCTGAGCGAGTGGACGTAAAGTCATATGTTCGAAACGGATGCCCAGACGCAGTGGAAGGCGCTAGCGTGAGCCGGGCAGCACATCATTTATACCTCGCTCGGAAAAGAGTACGTTAAATCGCACTCGGATTCGCCGCAGTAATTGAACACTCTGCGAGCAGGGCTCCTCTGAAAAGGAACGCGGGGCCTAGCGCGATCCGCGGTCGGAGGCAAAGCGAATATCGCGGCGAGCGGAAGGCGCCCCACGGCCGGCCAATTAATATTTGCCGATGCGGATTTAATGCCCTCCGCGTCGCAGCCAATTGGACGAGGATAAAAAACTACCCACGGCGCTCCCTGCAATACTCCGCGAACGTTATTAGGATTAATCGGCTATCGAGGTACAATACAAAATTTCACTCAGCGCGTCCGAAAATGAATAATAAATTCCGGCTAGCGCGCGCGGCAGGTCCGTGAAAAGAGCACCAATAAAACGGTACCCCAGCCACCGCCGCCTGTGATTGTTTTCCGATGCAATGGAAGCGATACCGCCATCTTGCTCTCTCTCTCCTCTCCCCTCTGCGGCTCGCTCCTTCCCTCGCGGCGCCGAGGGTTATCTTCCGTTCACGTGTAATGGCAGCCTTATGCACCCACCTCGCCGAGTCTGCAGCGACGGTAGTTTATACTAACAGCGAAATACGAATTCAATTGCCGCCTCTCAGTACCGATCTTTTTTTTCGCTTTTTGTTCCTGCAGCGAATGGAAATGATTTCGCCGGGCTATTTACAGGGAGATGCCGCATCGCTGGTATCTCGCATTCTGCTGTTTAGAATGGTATGTAAAACAGATGTGCATACTATTTACTAACGCGAGTCAACTGAAATGTGCGAATCTAGAGCGTTGTTCTACGTATCGTTATAGGTTTTTCTTTGTTAGAATGGAAACAGCCAATATTGTATACTGTACATCAGTATTGTACACTGCTCTGCAAAACTCGTGGACGAGATAGATAAAGTGCCATATTATATTACTCGCTGTAAATAAATAAACGTCCCGGAACGTGTTTCCAGATGTCCCCCTGTCGTGGACAGGCAGTTGAACGTCACATGGCGTGAGGTCAGCGTAACTACAGCGCCAAATGGGGCTAGTCTCACAAGAGAAGGCAGGTGAAGGAGCGGGAAAACACGGTGTGTGTCAATCAGCTAGCAGGTACGGTGTGCTGTAGTGATGGTCTTCATTACAACATGGTCTGGAGACAACATTTGGATGACTCGGTAGGACGAAGAATCATCGGGACACTGGAAGAAAAACGCAGTGTGACGAGTGGAATCCACGAGCTTGGTATTGTTCACTGCACTGAATCAGCATATGGCCCCTCGCGGGGCGGTTCTTTAACGCCACTACGGCGACTTGTGAGTGAATGAGTAAGAAATGATGATGAAAGACACACAACACCTAGACATCAAGAGGCGGAGAAAATCCCTGACCCCGCCGGGAATCGAACCCGGGAACCCGTGCGCGGGAAGCGAGAACGCTACCGCAACACCACGAGCCGCGCACTGTTTCACGTGCGTGGACAGCGTTCCGAACTATAGGATAACCGAAGGAGGGGAGTTGGTCGACCATGGTCAACTACAGCAGCAGATGACCGCTACATTGTGCACCACGAAAGAAGAGACTCACGTTAAACAGCGGGTGAAATTGTAACCACCTGTAACAGGACTGCAAGGCACGCAATGTGACGCTCTACAGTGCCCCGACAACTGCATGGGGTTTGTCTCTTCGCCCAACGACCAGTTCATTGGATTGCGTTGACACCCTCATACTGGCGGTAACGTTGGGTGCGGTTCCAAGAGCATAGGGAATGGAGTAACAAGGAGTGGATTCGCTTGCTTTTCTCGGGCGAGAGCAGATTCTGTCAGGACGTACTCTCATAATTTTTTTCTATCAAAAACAGTCTTGATCACAATTTATTTATTGCGGTGACCGGTTTCGACCACTACTGTGGTCATCTTCAGACCTACAAGTCGTGTAAAAAGCTTTAATTAGAGGGCTACATACATTAAAGAAAATACATAAAGTTATAAAGCTATAAAACGATGAATTACCAATGAGTAAGGACTTCCTTCTGCTGGAGAATCACTACTGGAGAAACCAGTGCACGTCTTAATATATATAATGGAGGCTCCGCCTTCTGACGGAATGATGTCAGTCCTAAACAATGTGTTATAGGTCGAATAACAATGTAAAATTTCTTAGTTAAAAGAATATTGTCAAGAAAGGAAAATAAACACACGCTAAACTTACGTTGATTTAACAGCTATTGTCAATTAAAGAGCGTTATATATTTAAATATATACAATAAATGAACTTCGTTAAAAAGAAGCCTGCTGCCACATCTTTGCACTGACGTTTATCTTCACCATGGCAACCACTAGTTTGCCTATCGACTTTACTACAACAACTTCAGTGGAAAGGAGCCTGCTGCCATATCTTTCGAACGGTTTCCAACTTCACCATGGCAACCAGTGGTTCCAAATGGTTCACTAACAGGCCTTGAGAGGGCAACCGATGTACTGTCAAAACGAAGTTAATTTATCCTACATGTTTAAATATTTTTAGCTTTTTTTAATTGACAATAGCTGTTAAATAAGCGTAAGTTTAGTGTGTGTTTATTTTCCTTTCTTAACAATGTTCCTTTAACTAAAAAATTTTACATTGTTATTCGACCTATAACGCATTGTTTAGGAATGACATCATTCCGTCAGAAGTGGGCGGAGCCTCCATTATATATATTAAGACGTGCACTGGTTTCTCCAGTAATGATTCTCCAGCAGAAGGAGGTCCTTACTAATTGGTAATTCATCGTTTTATAGCTATATAACTTTATGTATTTTCTTTAATGTATGTAGCCCTTTAATTAAAGCTTTGTACACGACTTGTAGGTCTGAAGATGACCACAGTAGTGGTCGAAACCGGTCACTGTAATAAATAAATTGTGATCAAGACTGTTTTTGATAGTAAATATTTGTAACGCTTTGATCATTGTTCACTCCCACAATGTATTCAAAAATACTCTCATAGGACGAGAGGTGGGACCACGTACTCCACGCAGGAACATTGCCGAATATGATAGTTTTGGCGGTGCAGGGTGTTTGGTGACTTCACAATCCTTTAAGACCGTACACTCACTCGTCAACGTTATTGTGACTATGTATTCCTTTCCTGTGTGCGTTTTTTCAGAGTTGCATTCTACCCTGACTTCGTTTTTATGGAGTACAATACGTGACTGCAGATGGATGATCTCTTGGGACAAGAGTATGTTTCGCAAATGGACTGACGTGCCGCTCCCCCGACTAAAATCTCATCGAGCATATGTGGAATGCTTTTGGTAGATGTACTGAAGCATATCCACATGCACCAACGGCCATCCACCAGTTGTCAACCGCACTGATGGAAAAAATTGGAACGCTCTACCACAAGCACTCCTTACCCACATTGTGGCCAGCATTGGAGCACGCAGCGCAGCATCAACTGCCGTCTGTGGTGACCGCATACCTTATAATGCACCACGTCTCACCATTTCTAATGTGCACGGCTGCATCATAAATGGCGATGACTTCAGTGATATTATTGTCTTTGAAAAGTGTGATTGCTGTTCGTATCATCGCATATGTCCTTGAGTTACCCTCTGTAATATACAGTAGGAGTTCTTTGTAGGTAAGAACCAAGTTTTATCGAACTATGCAGTGGCAGTGATACATCATGCGAAAGTTACTTTCGTCCTTAAATATTTCCTAGATACAAAGTTTCTTACACGGAACAGTATTATACGTGTAGCGTGATCGTCTCTCATGTTGTACCACACTACTGAAAATTTTCAGAGAGGAAGTTTCCAAGCGTAAGCGCTTGATTACAAAACCTATATACTGAATTAGGTAGGAAACAGTAAAAAAAGTTTTCTTCGAGGATTGATACGGAGTGTAACGGTAATAAGTGAGAATATTTTCATATGCCGTACCTTAATAAGTCGACACGGCTGCCTCCGTCGAAGGTTCGAGTCCTCCCTCGGGCATGTGTTTGTTGTCCTTAGCTTAAGTTAGTTTAAATTAGATTAAGGGGAGATTGTACTTTCGTTGGCCGGCCAGAGTGGCCGAGCGGTTCTAGGCGTTACAGTTTGGAGCCGCGCGACCGCTACGGTCGCAGGTTCGAATCCCGCCTCGGGCATGGATGTGTGTGATGTCCTTAGGTTAGTTAGGTTTAAGTAGTTCTAAGTTCTAGGGGACTGATGACCTCAGAAGTTAAGTCCCATAGTGCTCAGAGCCATTTGAACCATTTTGTACTTTCGTAGGGGGCAAAATATATTTAAAAAATTGTTCATAAACATCCCTTGGAGTGTATTTTACTAGAGAAATGCGTTTTCTAAGGGCATTTTAGCCATTAAAGGCTTTAAATATTCATTTACTTTAATGGCAGTTCATGTTTCCACGGCCCCTCTTCTGTCTTCTGTCAACTTCTTGAACTTCAAAAACCTAATTTGCTGATTTGTGAAACTATTTCGTGCTCACAGTTGGCTCCCCTGTTTGTGCGCTACATTCACTAGTTCTTTGCCCGCCAGAAACGAAATGAATCATTTAACAGTGTCATATGGTCTAGAATTCCTAAAACAGTATCTGTAGGTAAAGATACATTGAATTAGGGTGTTTATGACACAGTTCTTTCATTTAATGATGTCAATGGGGGGAGAGTTAAGCTGCTTCAAAAGTTAGGCATAGAACCTGGGGAAAATATGGTGATGGCATGTTCCGAATTGGGTGCTGTCAGTGTGAAGAAAGCAGATTATGAAGTGACTATGATAGCTATGAAGGTAGAAATGCACTCAAGGAATGCTAAGAGAACCAGGGCGGATGTAGAAAATGCAGATGACCCAGGATATGGTGTAGGGATGTTCTAAAGTCAGTAACAAACTATGTTCATCTTCAAAGCCGGATTCCTGAGATTTTATTTTTTTAATGATTAGGTACATTTTTTTTCAGGAACTTCATAGCACAGTGAAATTTACGCAACTTACAGACACTGGGCTGAACATCAATGATGCATTTTTTAAATAAGTTCAGTTTAATATTGCAGACATTATGAATTAATAAAGCTTAAATACGTGGAAAAAAATTTAGAACTTGCAGAAAATTCTCTAAAAATAAATTACTCAAGGCACTTATTTACAAAAATAGGTCAATGGAGACTCTTCCTCCACCAGCCATTAAAATTTCATAACATTATCATGAACCGTTCACGACATCAATGTACTTAAAATGGACAAATTTAACATTGTGAGTATATAATGTACAATCTCCCTTTAAGTAGTGTGTAAGCCTAGAGACCGATGACCTCAGCAGTTTGGTCCCATAGGAACTTACCACAAATTTGCAAATAAGTAGACAAACTTTATATTACCTGATGTTTTCTGCTTGGCCATAATACACCACAAAGTGGACTACGCGCGTCAGTATAGACTTACCGTTTTGTGCCCTCAATGTCCACGCTTAAATACCTGACCTGCTGCTCAAGGGAATATAAGTATTAATGGTTTGCTATTGCCATATGTACATGGATGTACCAACCAAGATAAAAGCGTCTCACTTCTAATAAATGGTTAAAATGGCTCTGAGCACTATGGGACTTAACTTCTGAGGTCATCAGTCCCCTAGAACTTAGAACTACTTAAACCTAACTAACCTAAGGACTACAATAGCAAGATGGCTAGCACAAATGGACGGCCAAGAAATGATTATTACACTGGGACTGCTCATATTACTGGGAGACTGTTTGTGTATCACACCTATGTCTTACGATACAATTAAAATCTTTTTTAAGCACAATATTAAGATTTTCGACGTCACTGGAGACGAAACGGCGGATTTCTATTATGAGTCTTTCATTCCCCATTACCAATCAACGGTAATCGTAGCTCTAGATATTCTATCGACAGGTTTCTCTTACGTTACTCACTTACTGTGATTTTTACTTCGTACAGAGTCACGGCTTTAAGCGGGTGTGCTCAAGCCCCTGCGCTGTTTACGACGAGAGGTATTGCGTTCGGGGAGGTACCGTCGGTGCATTCTAGACATTTCAAACTCAGGAATGTGGAATTTCCGAACAATTCGGAATGGAATGTTTCGGTTCCTCTCGCTCCCCTTTCCGACTCCGATCATTCTCACCATTTATCCTCCCCCACAGACAACATGTACAAGTCCTCCTGACAGAAATGACAATATCTGTCTGTTTATTTTCCTGCCACTCCTATCATTTGCTTGCTGTCGTACCATGACCTTTGATATTTGGTCAAACTGTTTATTTTTACTGATGTCATTTGGATTGTACTTCTGGCGGTAGATTGTGTGTGTGTGTGTGTGTGTGTGTGTGTGTGTGTGTGTTAGAGGAGAGAGAGAGAGAGAGAGAGAGAGAGAGAGAGAGGGGGGGGAGAGAACATTTGGAGGGGGGAGGGGAAGGCATAAAGTAACACAAACTATAGTTTTACAAAACTATTAAAACAAAGCAGCCAAGACATTAATAACAGGGGTCAAAGGCTGAGACTGTAGGTACTGTGTTTTGTCAAAGTTTAATGAGAGCCTATTTGCAGAGAACTACTTAAAACGTCGTTTACAATTTCACCAGTTAATTCTTGTCTGTTGGGTGTGATAGCTATACTTGTATCATCGGCAAAAAGTACCAGCTTAGCATCTTCGTGAATATAGAATGGCAAGTCATTAATATATATTAAGAACAGCAGAGGACCCAAGACCGAACTTTGCGGCACCCCATTCTTGATTGTTCCCCAGTTTGGGAAATCACAAGTTTTTTGCATATTATGTGAACTTCTTATTTAAACTTTCTGCACTCTTCCAGTTAGGTATGATTTAAACCATTTGAGCGCTGTCACATTCGTACCACAGTACTTGCGCTTATCTAGAATTCCACATCACATCGGTGTGTCGTGTACAACGAATCGGAAGATGATGACAAAGTGCAACACTGGAAAGAAGTAACGAGAAGGAAAGGAGGCTGACTGAAAGTGAACGCTGTGGCAAGACTTGATGGCGCCCGGCCGCCGACTAACCGGGCCAAGAGGTCGGTGGCCCGCAGTCCAAATTGGCGGCGTGTAACTGTGCTGTGGCGAGCCGTGGATAATGCGCTGGCTGCGCCGTGGCAGCCGTTTTTGCACCAAGGCCGCCACCGCCGGCTGAGTCAGTGGGAAGCGAGAGTCCGCCGGCGCGCTGCAGCCACGCCGGCAACCGGCTGTTATTTCTGGAAGCCGTCAGCCAGTCGCCGCGTCACCCCGCTCCCAGGAGCTCGTCGGCTCGAGGGGACGGAGGAGGCGCCGCAGCTACGGAACGTGCCTAACAGCCCGGCCGCGTCTCCGCCGGCGCCGAAGCCGGCTTCTCCTTCTTTATTCCTTTCTCTCTCTCTCTCACTGTCCTTTTTTTTTAAAAAAAAATCATCAGTTTTTCGACTGCTTTGAAGCTGCTGGCCTCCATCTTGAAGCGTTCCGGCATCGCATCTTACTCGTGATTTGGAACAGTAACGTGGCACGCCCAGTGTTAGTAATTTCCATTCAAGCACTGCCGCCGCCACCTGGTCTTTGTTGACAGGACTAAAAGGCGCCCGTCTGCTGGAGTCTGCGTCTGTAGCGAGACAGTATGGGACTGAAATGAGATGGTTCAGATGGCTCTGAGCGCTATGGGACTTAACATCTGAGTTCATCAGTCCCCTAGAACTTTAAACTACTTAAACCTAACTAACCTAAGGACATCACACACATCCATGCCCGAGGCACGATTCAAACCTGTGACCGTAGCGGTCGCGGTTCCACACTGAAGCGCCTAGAACCGCTCGGCCACAGCGGCCGGCTTGAAATGAGAAACCAAACATGTGAGTGGTACTCAAAGCTGAGCTACGATTGTTTTCAATGTTCCTTTACAAAGAGAAACCCGCGAGAACTTCCCCAGTTTAATCCTCGTACCACTGGAAATATAAGTGGAATAAGTATTAGTGTCAGTGGTGTTGAGAAACAGCTGAAATCGTTAAAAATGAAGAAAGCTCCAGGGTTCGATGGAATTGTGTATCCGTCGAACAAAAAACCGTGCCCAGTAGTTAGAAGAAAGCAGGATCACATCCGTAGTAGAAGTGATCCACAAAACTACCGCCCAATATCCTTGATATCGATTTGTTGTAGAGTATCTCGAACTGAATGACCTTCTGCAGGCCAAACAGCATACATTCCGAAAACATCAACATCATTTCCTTTGGGCCCTTGCCCCACAGCCGGCCGGTGTGGCCCAGCGGTTCTAGGCGCTTCAGTCAGGAACCGCGCGACCGCTACGGTCGCAGGTTCGAATCCTGCCTCGGGCATGGATGTGTGTGATGTCCTTAGGTTGGTTACGTTTAAATAGTTCTGAGTTGTAGGGGACTGATGACCTTAGATCTTAAGTCCCATAGTGCTCAGAGCCATTTTGAATCTTGTCCCACGTCAACGCGGTGTCGGCCTTGTTAATATGGATTAGGCGATGTTAGTGTCAGAGGGTAGCCAGATGCCCTCCCTGTAGCCTCCCCGTACCCCCTTCGACGGATTTATTGTACCCCAGCTGTCTGTGGCTAGTGTAAGCCATGAAATAGTGTGAACGTTTTCAAATGTTTGCGACTCGTGTAACTGAGGCAGAACATGGGGACCAGCCCGGTATTCACCTAGTGGGATGTCGGAAACCGCCAAAAAATCACATCCAGGCTGACGAGCATATCGGCCCTTGTCGGTAACCCGCCTGGCGGATTCGAAAGGATCGATCATATGAAACCCAACTCACACTCTTCTTACGTGACAGACTGAAAACTTTGGCTCAAGATAGACGGGTGGATGTAGTATTTCTTGATTCCGAAAAGCATTTGAATTAGTACCAAACCTACGCTTATTGTCAGAAGTTCGATCATATTGGGTATTAAGTGAATTGTTGCTGGACTGAGGACTTTTTGCTAGAGACGATGCAGCAAATTATCTTGGTTGGGGAGTCAAGACGAGTGAAATAAGTATAAGTCTCAGTGGTATTGAGAAACAACTGAAATCATTAATATTGAACAAAACTCCAGGACCCAATGGAATCCCAATCAGATTCTATATTGTATTTGCGGCTGCGTTAGGACCTCTTCTAATCCATTGTGTGTCCCACGAACAAAAACACCATACTCAGTAGTCGGAAGAAAGCACAGGTCACATCCGTAGTACAAGTGATCCAAAAAACCACCGCCCAATAACCTTGACATCGATTTGTTGTAGAATCTTAGAACATATTCTGAGCTCAAAAATAATGAGGCATCTCGAACAGAATGACCTCGTCCATGCCAACCAGCAAGCATTCCTAAAACATCGATCGTGTGAAACCCAATTCACATTTTTTTCTGTGACATACTGAAAGCTTTGGATCAAGGCAGGTAGGTAGATGCGGTATATCTTGATTCCCAAAAGCATGTCACTCAATACCACGTGTACGCTTATTGTCAAAAGGTCGATCATATGGGGTATTGAATGAAATTCGTGACTGTATTGAGGACGTTTTGGTAGAGACGACGCAACAAGTTATCTGGGTTGGAGAGTCATCAGCAGACGTAGAAGTAACTTGGGGTGTGCCCGAGGGAAGTGGGTTGGGACCTTTGCCGTTCATGTTGTATATTAATTCTCTTGCAGACTGGCCGGCCGCGGTGGCCGTGCGGTTCTAGGCGCTCCAGTCCGAAGCCGCGCTGCTGCTACGGTCGCAGGTTCGAATGCTGCCTCGGGCATGGATGTGTGTGATGTCCTTAGGTTAGGTAGGTTTAAGTAGTTCTAAGTTCTAGGGTACTGATGACCACAGCAGTTGAGTCCCATAGTGCTCAGAGCCATTTGAACCATTTGAACCCTTGCAGACAATATTTATAGTAAACACAGACTTTTTGCAGATGAAGCAGTTATCTACACTCCTGGAAATGGAAAAAAGAACACATTGACACCGGTGTGTCAGACCCACCATACTTGCTCCGGACACTGCGAGAGGGCTGTACAAGCAATGATCACACGCACGGCACAGCGGACACACCAGGAACCGCGGTGTTGGCCGTCGAATGGCGCTAGCTGCGCAGCATTTGTGCACCGCCGCCGTCAGTGTCAGCCAGTTTGCCGTGGCATACGGAGCTCCATCGCAGTCTTTAACACTGGTAGCATGCCGCGACAGCGTGGACGTGAACCGTATGTGCAGTTGACGGACTTTGAGCGAGGGCGTATAGTGGGCATGCGGGAGGCCGGGTGGGCGTACCGCCGAATTGCTCAACACGTGGGGCGTGAGGTCTCCACAGTACATCGATGTTGTCGCCAGTGGTCGGCGGAAGGGGCACGTGCCCGTCGACCTGGGACCGGACCGCAGCGACGCACGGATGCACGCCAAGACCGTAGGATCCTACGCAGTGCCGTAGGGGACCGCACCGCCACTTCCCAACAAATTAGGGACACTGTTGCTCCTGGGGTATCGGCGAGGACCATTCGCAACCGTCTCCATGAAGCTGGGCTACGATCCCGCACACCGTTAGGCCGTCTTCCGCTCACGCCCCAACATCGTGCAGCCCGCCTCCAGTGGTGTCGCGACAGGCGTGAATGGAGGGACGAATGGAGACGTGTCGTCTTCAGCGATGAGAGTCGCTTCTGCCTTGGTGCCAATGATGGTCGTATGCGTGTTTGGCGCCGTGCAGGTGAGCGCCACAATCAGGACTGCATACGACCGAGGCACACAGGGCCAACACCCGGCATCATGGTGTGGGGAGCGATCTCCTACACTGGCCGTACACCACTGGTGATCGTCGAGGGGACACTGAATAGTGCACGGTACATCCAAACCGTCATCGAACCCATCGTTCTACCATTCCTAGACCGGCAATGGAACTTGCTGTTCCAACAGGACAATGCACGTCCGCATGTATCCCGTGCCACCCAACGTGCTCTAGAAGGTGTAAGTCAACTACCCTGGCCAGCAAGATCTCCGGATCTGTCCCCCATTGAGCATGTTTGGGACTGGATGAAGCGTCGTCTCACGCGGTCTGCACGTCCAGCACGAACGCTGGTCCAACTGAGGCGCCAGGTGGAAACGGCATGGCAAGCCGTTCCACAGGACTACATCCAGCATCTCTACGGTCGTCTCCATGGGAGAATAGCAGCCTGCATTGCTGCGAAAGGTGGATATTCACTGTACTAGTGCCGACATTGTGCATGCTCTGTTGCCTGTGTCTATGTGCCTGTGGTTCTGTCAGTGTGATCATGTGATGTATCTGACCCCAGGAATGTGTCAATAAAGTTTCCCCTTCCTGGGACAATGAATTCACGGTGTTCTTATTTCAATTTCCAGGAGTGTATAATGAAGTACTATCTGAGAGAAGCTGCATAAATATTTAATCACATCTGAATAACATATCAAAGTGATGCAAAGATTGGTAACTTGCTTTAGATGTTCAGAAATGTAAAATCGTGCACATCACAAAACAAAAAAACATAGTATCCTACGACTACAGTATCAGAGAATCACAGTATCCATCGACTCACTCATACAAATACCTGGTTATAGCACTTTGTAGGGATATGACATGGAATGATCACATAGGTTCAGTTGTAAGTAAAGCATCTGGTAGACTTCGGTTTGATGGTAGAATACTGGGGAAATGCAATCAGTCTGCAGTGCTATCAGTCTACAAAGAAGATTGCTTACACATCACTCGTGCGACCCATTCCAGAATATCGCTCTAGTGTGTAGCACTAACAGAGATTATTTAACGTTTACAGAGAAGAGCAGCATGAATGGTCACTGTTTTGTCTGACCCGTGCGATAATGTCATAGAGATATAGAAGAAACTGGAATGGCAAACTCTTGAAGATACGCGTTAACTAACCAAAGAAAGTTTACTAGGAAAGATTCATCCCCTCTACATATCGTTCACATAGTGATCGCGAGGACGAGATAAGAATAATGACAGCACGATCAGAGGCATTCAAACAATCACTCTTCCTTCGCTCCAAACATGAATGGAACGGGAAGAAACCCTAATAAGTGTTATAATGAGACGTATCCTTTTCCGTGCATTCTGTAAACAGAGTGGATGACAGAAATTTCACCACCTTGAAATGGCCCGTTCGATGAACCAGCGACAAAACCGTCTCTACAGAGCCAAGTCTGTAGGTAATAGTCCTACAGAATTTTCTACACGGTCATCTGCCTCACCCCACTGGCAGCCCACCTTCTTGGTCCTGATACTGGGGTCATTGTCTGAAACGTCCCCTTAGAACAATTTATACAAGACTGTGCTTAACCTGACACACAATATTATTTAGCGCAACGCAATCTGACTTTAAAAAATCCCTACAAAAGAATGGCCCTGACTAACATTAAACTATACCTTTCACAAATAACTTACCTCACAAAAATCTTCATTACTCGAACTACTGCAATACAGCGAGCGCCACTATTGCCAGCTAAATAAAAGATTCAAACTACGGAAGGCACTAACTACTGGTAGGGATAATTAGCAAATGAAAGATTTTAATGGAGAACAAACAATGTATTTACCTTAATATCATCACAAGTCATAATATATGTAATTTCAAAACTCCGCCATCTCTCTCCTCACATCCACCACTGCTGGCGGCTCACCTCTAACTGCGCAACGCTACGCGCTGTTCACATCCAGCTGCCGCTGCCCAACACTACAATGGCAGACAACAATGCAAACTAGCCACAGGCTGCACACAGCACAGCCAGTGATTTTCATACAGAGCGCTACGTGGCATTACCAATATAAAAATCTAAACAGCCTACTTACATGTCAAATATATTTTATGGCCACCATCAAGTGACTGTACTTCTCTTGGAACGTATTTCCAGCCACATGTTCATATGATCTTAATTGCTCCTCATGCTCTAATCTATTGTTTCCCGCAGTTCGTCCCCCTTAAGCACAATATTCCTGTACAATCGGCAAATCACCTTACCGTGTGTAGCGGAGGGTACATTTGGTGTCACTATTCTGTTCCCTTTTCGCTGTTTGATTCGCGAATGATGCGGGAAAAACGAATCCCTATAAAGTTATGTATTGTCCCAGAGTTCTCTGAGTTTCTGGCAGCGGTCGTTTCGCAAGAGGTACGTGGGAGAAAGTAATATGTTGCACGACTCTTCTTCGAACGGACGGTCTCGGGATTTTAAAAGAAAGTCTCTCCTTGGTAAAAAACGACTGTCTTGTAGCGACTGCCACTGCAGCTTTTTGAGGGTCACCGTATTGCTCTTGTGCCGACTATATGATCCGTGACGAAACACTCTGCTCTTCGTTTGAATTTTACTATCCGTTCTGTGAATACTATTTGGTAATGGTCCCAGCCTGATGACGACGCTCAAGAAACGGTTGAACAAGTGTTTTGAAAGCCCCTTCTTTCGTGGATGAATCACGTTTTCTGAGCCTCACATCATTCTGCTTTTTCTGCTATTTATTTTATGTGGTCATTCCACTTTAGGCCGCTTCCGATTGTTATTTATAGCTATTTTACAGTTGTTACTGTTTCCTGTGAGTTTTCACCAGTAGCGTACTCGAACAGTGGTAGTTCTCCTTTCCTGTTTACCCTTAATATGTTACATTTATTTACGTTCAAGTTCAACTGCCAGTGGCTTTACCAATTTCGACCCTGCGCTGGTCTTTCGGGATTTCGTTACTGTCTTCTGGCTTTATCACTTTCTATTGACAACAACATCATCTGCAAAAAGCCTCATGGAGCTTTCGACGTTATCCACTAGATAATTAACATAAACTGCAAAAAGGTCCTACTCCAACTGCACTTCCTCGGAGCACTTGAGAGAGTGTCCTTGAATTTGTCAACTTTGTCCCTTTAGGACGAACATATTGAGTTCTACCTCTAAAAAAAAGTCCCGAATTCAGTCACAAATCTGGTCCGATACCCAGTAAAGCCGCGTTTTCCTAGGAGCACGAATTTTGCATCGCGCGAACGGAATAGGCTTTACGGAAAACTTATATACGTGCGCAGTTGTGTTTTCCCAGAAACCGCAAGCCCATTAACTGACAGTCCACAAGAGCTTTCAGGGAAGAATGTTCAAAAGAAGTGTTGTTACTTCCACCAAAGTGCTAATATACGCAGTATTGAGGGATGGTGTGGGAGACAAGTAAATGAAACTCCTGGGTTTGCTGATAGCTCAAAATATAAGAGAGGAGGAAAAAGAGGATTTATTTGCTCCATTCTTATGTGAAACGAACTCTCCCTGACTTGTGGCAACTACTTCACTAGAAAACGGCGTACAGTGCATTAGAGTCGTTCAGAAGTCATTGGCCTGTCATGCCTGACGTAAAGGGTTCGCGCACCTCACATTGCGCTCTGTCGGAAACACTATTTTGTGGCTGTTGAGCGGAAGATGCACCACGGTCTGCGCATTACGTACTACAAGGCGCAAAATTCCTGCTGCTAGAAAATCCGGCGTAAGTTCTTATACTGTTCACCAGGCAGTGCAGAGCTGTATAAAATTCCTTTCGGAAGTGAAGGAACATGGCATCAACCTAAGCGCCTTTGCGTACTGCCCTTTCGATTTCATGTACGAACAGAACGAGCTTTGTTTCGCATGATACCTGTTCGCGGAATCAATGCTGGTTTTGAAAGAGGACATTTTCATTCTCCATAAGCATCATAATGGGCGAACAGAGAGCATGTTCGATAATTATACAACAGATTGACCTCAGTGATATAAATCTGTGATTAAGTGTATCAGTTCAAAACAGCAATGACCTGTGCTTTTTTTACCGAATCGCTCGGTATCCTTCGTTGTTCCAATGATCTACGATAAACTACTGATAGAATGAGAGCAAGTTCTTTCGTATAATCTCTGTGTAATCTCGCAAGTATCATAAGAATATGTAAATTTCCGTCCTACTGCTAGGCTTTCAAAATACGTTCTGCGTCTAGGGCCATGATGTGGCAACTCGTAGACTAGTAGTTGCAGACGTCAGGGGATTTCCAGAGCTATCTAGTTAGCCGGGGATTTCCATAAGTAAAACCCACAGATAATGGCGAGCATAATACCCACGGCATTTATATTTCAACGTCTTGACTCGTCTTCGCTAGTAACTACTTCGATGCTTAAGAATACAGCAATTTTAGTATACAAGATGTGGAAAAAAGGATAATTTTATAATGAACATAGGCAAGTTTTGGAATAAGGTAACTCACTCATTCTTGATTATTCATTGTTTATTCTTTGTTACTGATGACAAGACAATCTTCTAGAAGTAAGATTTATGGAGGATAATTCACTGAACAGAGAACTTGACGTGAAATACGTTTAAAATAAGAGAAAGTTACAAAAACTCTTTTTTTTCACCCACAAGTAAGAAACACAAATCAACCAGAAAAAATACTTAAATACGCTATAACGGATCTGTCTCGTAATGAATTACTGCAATAATTGTAAAGTATTATTAGAATTGAACCAAATGCATGGAACGAGCCTTAAAGACGGGCTAAAATCGCAATATTTAAGTTTTAGTGACTTCAGTAAATTGTTAGAAACAAAAACTGGTTCACTGAGTAAAATCAAAGCTAACATCTTTCCTTTCAACATTCTTAAGGTATCGGGATTTTACGAACCTGATGCGGTCACTATAACTTAAAGAATGACGGGACTCATTTACTGACAGCGGACTAAATTATCACTGAAACATTCCGTTCAGAATCCATGAAGTAATTGGAACTGCCTTACTTTAGATTAAGAATCTGCTCTCTCTTCTGTGGCGTAAAACTGAATAAAACTGCTACAGAGACGTACAACTCAGACTGAAGAAAACTGTTTCAAAAGTGTGCGCTACATCAGAGTCCTGAGCCGCAGTAATTTTTTCTTTAATTAATGTGTAGAAAAATCGATCAGATCCTGATTTCTCGCCTGATTTCTCTGTGTCCTAAGTATGGGACGACATATTTACTGCTGACAACGTTAACATACCGTCGAGGTCGAGTTCATTAGGGACAGCCAAGAAGCTCAAATCATTCGTGGACTGGAATCACTAGTGACCTTTGTAGAAGCATTTCTCTTAAGAAATTTAGAATAATTACGGAGAACGACAATTCTGGAAATTTGGAAAAGCCGCAGAGAACGTAAACACCGGATGGTCATACCAGTGCTGGGAGACTGGTGCAATAGAATGTGTCTCCAGCACCTTAATGTTGCGCCACCTCGATGGATGATGAACCTGAGTCCAATGCGTTAATGACTCTGGCACATCGGTTGATGATCTTGCGAAGAACCGCTTGCAATACGCGGGAAATCCGGGTTCGAGTCCCAGTCCGGCACAGATTTTCGTGTGTCGCAAACAGCTGACGTCAATGTAGAGTCGAGAAGGCGAAAATATTTCGTATAATTTTCTAGGATTGTTCAAATGGCTCTGAGCACTATGGGACTTAACATGCGAGGTCATCAGTCCCCTAGAACTTAGAATTACTTAAACCTAACTAACATAAGGACATCACATACATCCATGCCCGAGGCAGGATTCGAACCAGCGACCTTAGCGGTCGCGTGCTTCCAGACTGAAGCGCCTATAACCGCTCGGCCACAGCGGCCGGCTAGGATGTTATAATGTAAGTTTGCATTTACATAAAAAATGTCACAACTACTTTTTAAATTAATGTATTATTTTTATGAAGGAGAGGTGCTATATTAGCTGGTAACGGTTGATGAGATCCGATTAACTGCTTACAGTCGGAAAAAATGTGACTTATTTCCTATTATTACTCCATACACATTCACAATAAGGATTATCTAGAACGAGTATTGCGCGAAGATGGCTATGGAACGTTTCATGATTAAATATAATGCGAATTATGGAACTTATAAGCCTTTTATTTTTCCTAACATCTGTGATTAATATTCGTATTTACATTGGCGCCTTGTTCTACTGTATAATACAGTCTTCAGGTCTAATGGCAGTAATAAGATTTGTTATAAATGTGCCGTTTTGCAGGCGAACTTCGCTAAGTCATTGTCTATTTCATTATAAATTATAGAGTACTGCAATCAGTCGTCCTTTTTTAGATTTTATTACGCAAATCCAGATTTCGGCTAGTAGCTAGCCATTCTGAATGCATGTAAGTCCCTGCTGTTCGGGCGCGTCGGTCTTTGTGGCCGAGCGGTTCTAGGCGCTTCAGTGCGGAACCGCGCTGCTGCTACGGTCGCAGGTACGAATCCTGCCTCGGGCATGGATGTATGTGATGTCCTTAGGTTAGTTAGGTTTAAGTAGTTCTAAGTCTAGGGGACTGATGACCTCAGATGTTAAGTCCCATGGTGCTTAGAGCCATTTGCACCATTTGTTCTGCTGTCATTCACAGTTCTCTGACTGACGCCGGAACAACAGGGAGTAACATGCATTGAGAATAGAAAATAGTGCATTGAGAATGGCTAGCTATTAGCCGAAAGCTGGATTTGCGTAATAAAATCTGAAAAAGGACGACTGACTGCTGCACTGTATAATCTATAAGTCTAACAGTCGCTGAGTGCACCCACTTTCCGAATGGAAGGTAATATGATGGATATTTCATTATATTTTCGAT
The DNA here is from genome assembly GCF_023864275.1 of Schistocerca cancellata. Classification (NCBI taxonomy): domain Eukaryota; kingdom Metazoa; phylum Arthropoda; class Insecta; order Orthoptera; family Acrididae; genus Schistocerca; species Schistocerca cancellata. Next base: position 405,656,722 of record NC_064630.1, read on the forward strand.
GTCCTTGGTGGCTTTCATAATGGCAATTTCCGCCTGATGGTCCTAATCTGTTAACGCTAAATGAAACAACAATTAAGTAAAAACTGCGTGGAAAAGTGTAGAGGAAGCCTATGACAGGCAGTGGATACCAGATGACTGTTGTTTTTGTTACTGTTGCTGCAGATGATGGTGGTGATGAAGATGACGATGATGATAATGATGATGACAACGACAGTGGTAATAGTCAAGGAAGCAACAGCGCCTCATGTCACAGTACAAACTTACAAAATTCACGTGCCAACTTGTGCACTCTACATTTTGTACATACAACATTTGGAATCCTGAATAGTGGCATAGTTACCATGATTGTGTGCTCATCCTTTCCTCACTTTTCGCGCATTTCCATTATACGGGGTTAACCGGAATAAGTACCGATTGCAGTAGGTACTGGGAGATGAAGAAGCTTGCACAGGATAGAGTAGCATGGAGAGCTGCATCAAACCAGTCTCAGGACTGAAGACCACAACAACAACAACTTTCATATATTGACCTTTAGTATGTATATACGTCATTATGATGCTTGATTTTTTTCCTCTGCGTCGAGCAGTCTTCCCACTCCCCTGAAGTTTACCACCTGATGTTTTCTGGATGGCTGTAACTGAATCACTAAGTAGACTACACTTGTCAGTATACAATAACCACGTGTCCACCTGTCAACACCTAACCTGGTTTGCTCGTACTACGTCTACTTTTTTTTTTTTTTTTTTTAAAAAAAAAAAAAAAATTCTTTATTACCAAATCATTGTAATCATACAAATTTAACCCACTACCTTAATGCATTAGTGGGTCCTAACAGTGATACATTGTTTACATTATTGCAGCTTAATTATACTTAATAGTAGGTGAGCTACAGTTAACATTAACATTAGTAACAATGGGCATCTAATCTACTTATATTGTTTATCCTAATTCTTATTTCTAACCTAGTTTATATATATATTTACTGCAGCGTCACATGCGTGCCAGTAGAGATATAAACCTACTATTTACTGCCCAGCTCTTCGAGCTAACCCCGAAGAGCATGCCCCTGGCACCGGGCGGGCCTCAATGTTAATTCGCTGCAGTCCCTATCTTAAATTCCTATTTCTAATTCCTACAAGCTAATCTATCCTACGTCATGTCCGGTGTGTGTGTCGCAATCGGTAGTTGTTCCCTACTCCCCCTAATCCTGCACGTGGCGGTTCCCAACTTAAAGGTAGTCGGCCAGTCCTCGCACAGGCGGTATGGGAATAGGGCTATCAGACTCAGTTGGTGGTTATTGTCGCTCGTTATTTATTGTATCTCCCCTAAATAGTCGATTAGTATTTTTCGTGATATCTCGTTTGCCAGGGTGTTCAGTGTCTGAAACGTTTCTTCTCGTCTAAGTAATTGGTGTGTGTCTCGGTTAGGTAGTCTGTCTCGTAGTTCGTTGGCGATATCATTGAAGAGAGGACATTCATAGACTACATGCTCGGGAGTGCCCTCCGGATCGCCACAGTCGCACGCTGGTGTCGCCCTTCTCCCAAATCGACATAAATATGTCGGGTAGGGACCATGGCCAGTGAGAAAGTGGATCAACCCTCGCGTAGGCTCAAAGTACTTCATGCCAAGTCGTTCCCTAACATCGGGTAGGAACTGGAAGGTTCTTCGTCCAGTCTCTTCTGCCTCCCAATTCTCCTGCCAGAGCTCTTCCCCTCTTATCCTTATCTCTCTTTTATCCCTCAATATAATACCCATGATGTCAACTATTTTCTCATTATTTCCCTTCTTGGCCCAGTACCAAGCCGCCTGTTCTCTAATCTTTATGTCCAGAGGGCAGAGTCCCATTATGATTAATAGGGCTCCCCCTGGAGATGTTCTGTAGGCACCTACGGATCTTAATATCATACTTCTTTGAACCCTTCTCACCGCCATGGCGGGCACAACCCTCGTGAGCCTGTGCGCCCAGACTCCCGAGCCGTAGCCCACTACTGAGGTTAAAATACTGTTATGATAAAGTCTAATTAGATGTGGGGGAAGATGAAATCTTTTGTGACCTATGGAGATTAAATTATTTAATATCTGAAGTGCTCTCTGAGTGACAGTTTCAATATGCTTCCCAAAATTCCACCTCTCATCAATGATAACTCCCAGGTAGCGTGTCTCTCGTCGTCGGAGAACTGGTGTTCCGTCTATTCTGACAGTCGGGTTTCTGATGAGATTTCCTTTTAGTAGTAAGTAGGTCGATTTACTAGGTGATATCGTCATCTTTGTCGATTGGCACCACTTCTGAAGTTTGTCTAGTGCTGTCTCTATTTTTGGTTCTATGTCTTCGCGGCTACGGCCGCCAACCAACAGGAGGAGGTCATCCGCGTAGGCTATCACCTCTAGCACCTCATCGCTCTGTTGTAGTCTGTCTAGTAACGGCTCCATATGTATGTCCCAGAAAAGGGGTCCTAAGACCGAGCCTTGGGGACATCCTTTAGTGATTTTCTTACCGACTCTTTCGCCAGATGATGATAGCCAGACCTCCCGTTCATTACAATAGCTCCTCAGGCAACCATATAGCGGCCCTGGACACTCTTTCTCCCGCAAGCAGGAGAAGAGCGAAGGCCACCAAAGGTTGTCGAAGGCGCCACTGATATCCACCATGATGCCAACCACGTATTTATGCGGGGTCGAGCTGCAGACCTCGGCCGCCAGGGCTATAGCATCAGATGCTGACCGCCCCGGCCTGAACCCGAACTGCCTGTCGCTCATCCCGCACAACACTCGGTGTGCCGTCAATCTGTCAGCCAGCAGTTTCTCTAATATTTTTCCAAAAATGTCCAACAAGCAAATCGGCCTGTAAGATTTTACATTAGCAGGGTCCTTATCTATTCCTTTCTTTATGATGATTACATTTGCTGTCTTCCATCTCTTCGGAAATTTCCTCTGTCGAAGACATTCATTATAAAGATGCGTTAATGGCGTGATTAATTGAGGCGCCAGGAACTGCACCACCTCCGCCACAATGCCGTCCGGCCCAGGTGCTTTACCTTTTTGCAGTGACCTTATGTGAGCTGCCACCTCCTCCTCTGAAAAAGGGTAGACAGCTGTCTCATTTTCGTATACCTCCTGATCTTCATTTCTGAGTTGTTGCTGCCCTTCTGTTTCCCCTTCCGCGTTGTCGTCAGGCAACAGGGACCGGAGGAGGACCCCCGCAGTTTCCTGCCAGGACTCCGTCATCCCGTCCTCGTGCCTGACTGTTGATAACTCCAGAGGAGAGCGGATTTTTTCCCTTACCAGCTTATATGGAAGCCCCCATGGGTCCGTGACTAGCTGGTTAAGCACGAAATTCTCCCAGCTTCGCATCCTAACTTCACGTAGTTCCTTTTGGAACTTCAGTTTTTCTTCCCTGTATAGTCTCTGCCACCTTTGGCGTTCTTGCCAGACGACACTGCGCTGGTAGTGCCTCCTTAGCCGTCTGACAGATCGACGTAGTTCACCCAGTTCTGCAGTCCATGGTGACGGAGAGGCCGCCATGGCCCTCCTCCTTGTGGGTACAGCTGCCTTCACCGCTCTTGTCACTGCGTTTACCAGTTCCTCAGTTCTTTGGTCAACGTCTATGTCTAGAAACATGTCACCTTCCGGTAATGGAGGAATGTCAAACTCCCTCGCTAGGCGCTCCCAGTCAGCTCTTCTGTAATTGAGTTGCACCTCCCACCCCGTGGCCCAGCGGCATTCTCTTTCACCCAAGGTAAAAGATATCAAGTTGTGGTCGCTTGTGGTGGCATTTTCTAGGACTTTCCAATTTTGAATAAGGTTGGCCGTATTTGGTGTTACAAGGGTCACATCAATATTCGTGCCTTGTCCTCCCCCTGCTGCGTAGGTAGGAGGATTGCCAGGCCTGTTGGCCACCACAAGTTGTAATGCCATTATAAGTTCTTCAATTTTTTCACCGTTGGCATCCCTTGTGCCACTGTACCACAGGGGGGATTTTGCATTAATGTCTGCTGTTATTACTATTTTTCTTCCCTGCAACGCCGTGGTGACTCTAGCCAGGTGGTCTATATAGAGTTCTATGTTGTCCCCATATTGGAAATACATGTTAATGAGGATTATTGTTCCCATGGGGGTTTGAAGTTCCACGACGTTGCAGTGGCTGGTTGCAAATTGTGACAGTGTGGTAACTCTGAGGAGCTTATTTGTGATTATAATCACCGCCTTCGGGTTATCTCCTGTGCTGACTATTTGCCAGCCTGCAGCGGCAAAAGCTATTTTTCCAGCCAGGGAGTATGGCTCCTGTAGACAGAGTACATCCAATCTCCTCTCTTCCACCTCCCTCCGGAGCTCCTGCGTGACAAGTCTGCTGTTATGACTGTTTAGTTGTCCAATGGTTATTTTAGTCATTAAGGGTAGTATGTGTGTATTCGGTCGTGTGGCCAAGTCTTGTTCCAGTCAAAAGCAATTCGTCCGTGAGCTATTACTGATTGCTCGTAAATTTCGTTAAGGTCAAATTTTTCACCTCGTCTGTCAAAAACTTTCTTGAGTAGATCACGCAAGGCTCCGAAGTCGGTAGGGAGATTCACTGATTTTAGCTGGATCCTGTCAACAGCCTCCATAACCGAGAAGGTTACTTTTCTGCCGTCTTCATGTCCTACCCGGACCACATGTCGTAAGGCCGTGGTCAGGGTTGCCGGCTGCTCCAACCTGGACAGTTGCATAGTATACTCCAAGTTGGGGTATACCCTCACCGGATCGATTGGTGGGACTTTGACAACTGGTGAGCTTAGTACAGTGGTGCTCGTGCAGGAGCTAGTCACTGTATTTTCTTGAATCGGTAGTTGATTGTCCTTTGGCTTTACTATGTGATTGTCTCTTGGCGTTACCACAGTCACAGGATGCCCTTGCCGTTGTAGATGTAATGTCGGCTTTGTTCCCCGGCTTTCAGAGGAGAGAGTTTCAGTCGTGATGGGGAGATTAGTTTGTATACCAATATCCATTGTTGGAAAATCAGTCTGGGTTTCTTTGTCTTGTGTTTCAGTTCTAGAGGCGCCGGAGAGCGACCTCAGAAATTCCTTAAACCTAATTGCCCTCACGGCATCCCTCCTCCTTTTGCTCGGGGACTTCCGTTTTGGCATCCTCTTTGGTGTACCTGGCTCAGCCATAGTCTGTTCTGGAGATGAGCCTCTGCTCCAGCATTCTATATGTGGGGCAATTCCTGCCTGTGGCTCCGCAAGACTTTTTGCCTCTATTTTTACACGGTATGCAAACCGCCGCCGCCTTACAATCTTTGCGGCTGTGACCATGTTCTCCGCATTTGGTGCATGCCGGCTCCCTGGTGCACAACCTCAAGACGTGATCCAGGTCACCACAGTTGTGGCAACGAGGTACCACGACATAATCCCTAGCGTTAACGGCGTGAAAGCCGATATATACTCTGCCCATTGTTGTGATGTTTCGCCACATCTGTGCTGACACCTCAGCGACGTGATGAACAACATCACGACCCCGTGGCCCAGTCTTAAATTTTAATTTAAAGCAGTTTTTGAACTCTTCTTCGTTAATCTCTTCGAAATTTTGCAGCCTAATTGTTTCCATTAATTCTTCGTTCGTTATTACTGATGGTACGTCATATAATATGACCAATGGATTACGTTTCCTCGGTGGTTCGCATTTGACCACCGAGTTCAGTTTTTGATTGTTCAACAACTTCTCTTTGTCATTTTCTGAAGCAACTTCTACTATAACAGAATTTCTGCTTGGTTTTATTCTTTTGATTCTTATTTTGTCTTTAACAGGATCAATATTTTTGGTGAATAATTCTTGAATCTTTTTGACACTGGTGTCCTGCCCAGGTAGTGTCCTGAGGAAGACTGCCGTGTCAGACCTCTTTGTGACTCTGTCAATTGTGTCTTTTGTAGAGATTTGTGGGCGCCTTGTGGGCGCTTGCGCGGCCACTGCTGCCCACGTCTTAGCTGGTTGACTCCTTAATCTTTCATTTTCTTTTTCGAGCTCTTCAGCCCTTCCTTCTAGTTTGGCATGGGCAATAGCCCATGCTGCCAACTCATTCTTAATAATGGCAAGACCAGCCTGGCTTATCTTGCCGTTTTTAATTTGTTGCTCCATGAGCGACGCTATCCGTGTATACCTCTCCATCACTGTTTCATTCATTGCCTGTCCCTGCTCGTCCTGGGGAGAGGGATCAGGCATAATGGAAGCTCGTTGAGGCGCACACGTATCACTCGTATCGTTGGCAGCCATGATTGACGAGTGATCAAAAGAAGTGGGAGCCCGTCTCTTGCCCCGGACCGGCTCCTCTGGCATGGGGGGGGACTTCTGCAGCTCGCCCACCGACCTCGCCCCTAGGTCAAGGGCACTCCAGAGCTGCCGGGTTCAGCACGCCGTCGCCAGCGCACTGGTCCCCATCGAAGGCCTCGTCGCCGACGATTTCACACGACGCTCCTCGGCAACTGCACCCCGCACTCCGGAGAGGCGGATGCACCTCTCGCCCTTCGCCGCCTACTTGCCCGAGTTTCCACCTGAAGGCCAAGGACCCACTCCTACTCAGGTGGTGGGTCGGTCCCCCAGTCGTTCGGCGGTCTGGACCCATCTAACCTGGCCCAGGCGATGTCACCACCACCTGGGTTTGGCAGAACACGCCCCGGTTACCCAGGGGCGCGGCGAAGCGCCCTTGCCGACTCGCGCCGTGATCCCACGCCGACAAACGAGGTCGCCGGCATGCAGAGCACCTGCTGGTCTGTGCCCTGCGAACAGAAAGGGACTGGTGTTCGGTCCCTTGACACAGCTCCCCCTGTGCCACGCACCCTTCGCTTTCGCATCGGGTTGGGTCGCAGCTCTCCCTTTTGACGCAAGGCAGAATGCCAAGCTTGACGTCTGGCACCACGGGAAGGCGGAAAGAGCCACTTGGGAAGGAGAGGCTGTGTCTACTTGCAGGTACTCACCAATCTAAAAACATACTACTCCTAACAGCTATTGTCCGCAGCTCGTGGTCGTGCGGTAGCGTTCTCGCTTCCCGCGCCCGGGATCCCGGGTTCGATTCCCGGCGGGGTCAGGGATTTTCTCTGCCTCGTGATGAGTGGGTGTTCTGTGATGTCCTTAGGTTAGTTAGGTTTAAGTAGTTCTAAGTTCTAGGGGACTGATGACCATAGATGTTAAGTCCCATAGTGCTCAGAGACATTTGAATTTAACAGCTATAAGTACTAGTCTGCAAATGACGTAATCACTTATGTAAATTTTTTCAGTACGCCGTTCTCAGTCACCATTAGAAATATTTGCAAAAAATGGTTCAAATGGCTCTAAGCACTGTAGGACTTAACATGCTCTGCAACTATGTCGAGGCGTCACAGATGGTCTAAAATGGTTCAAATGGCTCTGAGCACTATGGGACTTAAGATCTGAGGTCATCAGTCCCCTAGAACGTAGAACCACTTAAACCTAACTAACCTAAGGACATCACACACACTCATGCCCGAGGCAGGTTTCGAACCTGCGACCGTAGCAGTCTCGCGGTTCCAGACTGAAGCGACAGATGGTCTATAGAATGATATGCGTCTTTTCCTCTATGTGCTGCGGTTTATGAGTAGTCGTGAATTCTCAGTGGTACTTATGAATAACACTGTATTCGTAGCGTCAAATGTTGATCACCTGTGTGCATGACAGCGACTGTTTGGGGACGGAGACGGTACGGGCCCTGGGGGACTGGTGCCCCGGCCACGGGCGACACGTGTCCTGGCTGTGTCCCGGCGCTGTCAACGACCGGCGTCTTCTGGCAGGCGGTGCACGTATGCGCTGCGCTCGGAAACGCGCGGCGCGCCCAGTGCGTGCTGCTGCTCGTGTCCGCGCTCTTGCACGTGACGACCGCCGAGGGACGCCCACTGCCGCTGCCATCCCTTCAAGACGCTCGCCCTCCCCCTAGGGTCCGACGCCGTATCCCGCCCTGCGATAGCGCCGCCCGTATCTCAGTGCTCTGCGACGCTCCAGCTTTCCACCCGGAAGCGCCATGTGACGTTTCCGAGCTAAGGTGATTCGCTGAATTCGACAGTCGAATGAAAAACCAGAAAAATTTCGGCAGCCTGAGGCTGTTCACGGATGCCAAAGTTGAAACTGTAGGAGGCGGGGTCGTCGCATATTTACGTAATCGTCATTATCTAATCATTAGATATCTAACGTGATCAATAGGACCGCTTCATCTGTATCATATGTCATTATTTACGTTCCGACTAGTTTCGCAGTGTTAGAGCCACACCTTCAGATATACATATTTATTTTATAATTTATTCCGAACGATGCCAACGGTCTTACCGCAGTTGGGGCCCGGGTTCGATTCCCGGCAGGGTCGGAAATTTTCTCCGCTCAGGGACTGGGTGTTGTGTTGTCCTAATCATAATCATTTCAACCCCATCGACGCGCAAGTCGCCCAAGTGGCGTCAAATCGAAAGACTTGCACCAGGCGAGTGGTCTACCCGACGGGAGGCCCTCGTCACACGCCATTATTATTATTACTGCACCTGTACCGCCGCGCGGGTTAGCCGAGCGGTCCAAGGCGCTGCAGCCATGGACTGTGCGGCTGTCCCGGCGGAGATTCGAGTCCTCCCTCGGGCATGGGTGTGTGTGTTTGTCCTTAGGATAATTTAGGTTAAGTAGTGTGTAAGCTTGGGGACTGATGACTTTAGCTGTTAAGTCCCATAAGATTTCACACGCATTTCACACCCGCAGTGGTACCAACGGTTCCCGTCACATCAACGAAGTTAAGCGCTCTCGGGGTGAGCTAGCACTTGGATGGGTGACCATCCGGTCTGCCGAGTGCTGTTGGCAATCGGGATACACTCAGCCCTTGTGACGCAAACTGAGGAGCTACTTGATTGATAATACCGGTTCAGGTCTCGTAAACTGACAAAACGATCGGCAGAGCGGTGTACTGACCACACGCCTTTCCATATCTGCTTCCAGTGACGCTTGTTTGTGCCGTTGGGTCTTCATGGCCTGTTCGGGCGGAGTTTAGTCGGCTGTTTGTTTATTCCAGACTATAACCAGTAGACGACTGAACATTCTGTGGTAAAAATGGTTAACGGTAAAGATGTTGATGGTTCAATTTAAAACAGAGCAGGATGCCGGGATCATCATCACGATACGGAAATCTAAGGCTAAACATCATCGTTACAACATGAGGTTCCTAATCTATTTTAAATTGGACTATCGACTTATCACGACTGGACAAAGAATGTTGGGTCATCTACTGGTTATCGTTTGGAATAGATTATTAAATAAATATGTATCCCTAAGGAGCGTTTCTAACGCTGCGAAACTAGTTGCATCGTAAATTAAGATTTGTCACACAGCCGAAGAAGTCTTATTTGTCATGGTACAATTCCACAGCTATAGATGCCCACAATACAAAATTAGCTGCGTTAGCTATCCTACTGAGATCTGTCATAAAGTATTAAAAACCATTTCGAAAGCCGGCCGCGGTGGTCTAGCGGTCCTGGCGCTGCAGTCCGGAACCGCGGGACTGCTACGGTCGCAGGTTCGAATCCTGACTCGGGAATGGGTGTGTGTGATGTCCTTAGGTTAGTTAGGTTTAAGTAGTTCTAAGTTCTAGGGGACTTATGACCTAAGATGTTGAGTCCCATAGTGCTCAGAGCCATTTGAACCATTTTTGAACCATTTCGAAAATATTAAGTTAAGTGGGGTTCGATCAACAGACTGTCCTACGATATTCATCTCTCACTTACCACTTCTTTCTCTCCTAGCCAATGTCTTCGTACATCCGTCTTAAAATAGAACAGGGGACGCCAGCCGATACTATGTTTTTAGTAGTGCGAATGAAGTCTTCAGAAGTATTTAAACGCATTCCTTTTTTAACATTTGTGATCAAAAGTATCCGCACATCCCTACGTCATGCTGAACTGAGCACTATATGTCATAACAGGTGGGCCCTTCAGCATAAAATGAGGTGGAGGGTATTATGTTGTCAGTACAGAGACTCTAACAGCAGGTCAGTAGACCTCACTGACTTCGGACATGGACTAAAGGCTGGATATAACAAATCCACCCTTCTACAGCTGCAGACTGTTGGTGACATCATTCTGAAGTAGAAGCGCGAAGGCGCAGCCACAGATAAACCATGAGCAGGTGGACCTCCTGTACTGACGGACAGGCACTGTGGAACACTGAGGAGGGTGGTTACAACAAAATCGTAAGAAACGGAGGAAAAGATCACTCGTTAGTCCAAAATGCTACTTCCAAACCGGCTAGCACAATGACTATGCGTAGGCAGTTAAAAAGAAGGGGGTACAATCATCGGGCAGCTCCAGATAAGCCAAACATTTGCCTAGTCAGCGTTTAGAAACGCTAGAGGTGGTGTAAAAGTAAACAGTGGATCACTAGAAATGAGCGATTTGGGATGATCGTTCACGCAATAGCCTATGGCAGTCTGATGGAAGTATCTGGGTTTGGCAGATGCCTGGAGAACGTTACCTGGTATCATGAGTAGAGCCAACAGTGAAATACGGAGGAAGTGGTGTTATGTCACGGGGCGTTTTCCGTGGTTACTGTGTGGTCCCCTTATTGTGCTTACATCCAGGTACACACAGAGTAACTAAGAACCACTCCTGGATGACATATACAGAAGTTCACAAAACGTAGAACCAAACAGTAACTTAACCTGAATGAGATTTTCACTCTGCAGCGAAGTGTACGCTGATATGAAAGTTCCTGGCAGATTAAAAGTGTGTGCCGGACCGAGACTCGAATTCGGGACCCGAGTTCGAGTCTCGGTCCGGCACACAGTTTTAATCTGCCAGGAAGTTTCAGCAACTTAACCTTATGAAACGGTGTTCTGCTGTCACAGTGGATGACGGTTTCAGGCACGGGTCTCCATCTATACAGGGTGTAAATTTTAAGTTGACAAAGCAGAATAACTTGAAAAAAAAAGCTTCATACGAAAAAATGTGTAGAATCTAAGGTTGATTATTTTCGAAGGGGACACCTGCTGGTGCTAAAATTAGCCCGCCACCCCAGACCCCTGGGGGTGGGGCGGGAGGCAACTTTAAAATTTCAAATGGGAACCCCCATTTTTTATTGCAGAATCATATTCTACATAAAAAATACGTACATTTTGTCTTAAACGTTTGTTTTGATTCTTCGTAGATGGCGCTGTAATTCAAGAAAATCCATATTCTCATTTTTGCGTGGAAAATTGTTACGGATAAATAAAAAATTAGTTCACTCGTTAGTAAGTAGGATTTTTTGTTAGTTAGTTAGCTACTCAGATGACTTGTTTAGTAATTAAAAGTTGTGTGGTCTCATGACGACGAAACAAACAAAACTTATCAGAATCTGCGGAAAAAATTAATATTTGGATCAACATTTGTAGAACTCTAATTGCTCTCTCTCAAACCCTATCCTATGTGGAAGAGGGAGAGTTTTAGCTTTAGTGAATCAAAATTTACGAAGCAAATAAGTACTTTTTATTTATCCGTAACCATTTTCCACGCAAAAATGAGAACATGAATTTTCTTGAATTACAGCGCCAACTACCAAGAATCAAAACAAATGTTTAAGACAAAATATACTTAGTTTTTTATGTAGAATCTGATTCTGCAATAAAAAATGGGGGTTCCCATTTGAAATTTTAAAGCTGCCTCTCGCCCCCCCCCCCCCCCCCCCCCCGGGGGCTGGGGTGGCGGGCTAATTTTAGCACCAGCAGGTGTCCCCTTCGAAAATAATCAACCTTAGATTCTACACATTTTTTCGTATGAAGCTTTTTTTTTTCAAGTTATTCTGCTTTGTCAACTTAAAATTTACACCCTGTAATTTATTTTTCTGCTGGAACCATCTAAAATCTCCAGTGTTTTTCGGTATACAGGGAGAAAATAAACCGCTAATGTCCGGAACCGTCATATTCCAAGTATATATACATAAAATAATCTTCTATTGCAGTTCACTGAAGCTGCTTCTTAAATGAAAAGAAGCTAACAATGCATGGCTCATTGTTAACAGCCTTTCAAGTAGAGGCATAGATGAACCACATTTCCAACAATCCTTAAAACAGTCTACAAATGCTCCTTCTGGCGTAGCTCCTCAGAGAGATTGGAGACTCGCCTGCTCGATCTTCTTTTTGCAGACTGACTATAATATTTTCAGTCAACATTGCAACTAGCGCCGACGGACGTTGTGAATGTCGTTTTGAATTTCTAACAATACCACCACTTGCAAAGTAGGTAAGAAATCAGATTAATAATGTTGCTCACGCAGCATATGTTCGCTTTATCGAACAACAACAAAGTTATTGACTGTGGATTGTATCGTCAGAATGGAAATAATGAAGTCACTGTAAAAAAGTCATTAATTTTGACACTTATCTTGAATGGATTCCCACGTATATTTCGTCGAAGTTGTTATGGCTCATCTTGTTGATTCTAGGGTGATTCCGCTTTGACTGCTAGAGGGTCCAGATCTGTTTTGTAGCAATATTTGAAGACCTAACAAATGCGTTTTTCAGGAAATTCTTAATGATCAAACAATCCCAGATCAGAACAATGGTATGGTAGAAATAATTTTTGACTTGGTGTTCACGATCCACAATTTTATTAAACTTCTTGGAAATTCACATGTACTTCTTCTTAATTGTCACATCATCACGAAAACAGTTTTGTATCAGTCTTCATATATTCAATTTCCACTTTAACCAAACACAAGACTTGACTGTTCTTTTACAAAGCGAAATAACAACTTCTGCAAAGTGAAACAAAGACTGCTCTGAGCGCATTCGCGCCAAAACGGTTACAAGTAAGTCAAAGTTTATGACAGTCTCACAGAAATGAATACACACAAGAACCATATCACAGTAATATATCGATACATCGGAGTACCTATACTTTAAGAAAACCAAATGTGAATATTGTCACAAAAATATGTCTGTTAATTCGCAGAAAAGTAGTACGATATTACTGGTATCGAGAACTGGGGTTGGAGTGCCGTAATTGTCACGTAAATAGAGAACCCTTACAAACTGCACTCCTTTTTTATGCCACTGAAACGCACACTCTGTGACGCTCTAATTTTACGGGAAAACGAACCAGGTTTTGACAAGAAAGAACGTTTTCCAGTGTTGCCATGGCATTCGAAAGATCGGTCGTCGTCGCAGGGGGCTCCGGTAGCGGAAGCGCGCCTGGCTGCGCCCCCACACAGCCGTAGCTGGAGGCAGAGGCAGAGGCAGAGGCAGAGGCAGGAGGTTTCCGGGGGAATCCCCGCCCCGTGTGGCCGCCTCACGCTTGTGCAGCGGCCGGGCGCCAGTCTCTCGAACGCGGAAGCTTTCCACCCGATTTGTTGATGTCGGCAAGCGAGCGAGTGAAGAGGTGCTCCTAGCTGGCATGTGAATCGATAGCGTAACAAAGGGCAAGGAAAGAGCGACAGTTGTCATCGTGGCACACACCTCTATGAAACTTGCCTTTGTGCGAAGCTGTTTTATTCGTAGTTGACATTATGGGGGTTCAGCGGTTGTAGTATAAGGTATGTCATAAAAATAGCAGCCAGCTACCAACTTGTTTTTTTCTTTAACACATTTTATTGTACCTTGCCATTACCGGTCTCGAACGTTTTGTACACTAACAGATGGATGCATTGTATCTGCAGGAAGAAAAGTGCCTCTGTTTGCCATTAGTGAACATAGAACGCGTGATGATAGTGTAAAATCAGGTTTCTCAATGTACACTATCTGATCAAAAGTATCCAGACACCGGTTTGAGGGCATTAGTTAGGAGTGTGTCCACCCTTCACGTTTACTAGGGATTTAACTCTGCTGGGGACACTTTCGATGATTCATCTGAATGTTTGCAGAGGAAAGCAAAGAAGGTATTGATGTTGGACACTGGCGACTGGAGCGAATTCAACGTTCTAATTCATTCCAGAGCCGTTCCAGGCTCAGGTCGGGACCCTGGGAAGGCCAACAATTTCAGGAATACTATAGTCCGCAAAGCATTACATCACATTTCTTGGTTGGTTCTGGGGAAGGAGACCAGACAGCGAGGTCATCGGTCTCATCGGGTTAGGGAAGGACGGGGAAGGAAGTCGGCCGTGCCCTTTGAAAGAAACCATCCCGGCATTTGCCTAGAGCGATTTAGGGAAATCACGGAAAACCTAAATCAGGATGGCCGGACGCGGGATTGAACCGTCGTCCTCCCGAATGCGAGTCCAGTGTCTAACCACTGCGCCACCTCGCTCCGTCACATTTCTTGATTTACGAACTTTTTCTTTACTGTACGCAATACACAATGCACAGTAATTGTTCTAGATGAATTGCTGGTAGCCCTTCGGAATTCACGATTGATTACTTCCGCTGATTAATATGATTGTCTACTACCCACTCCAATGATCGGCGCTCCCTGTCCGTCAATACGCGAGGTGTCCCTGTTCTTAGTTCAGCTGTGGATATTCCTTCGCATTTCCACTTCACAACCACTTCACCACCAGCCGACCTGGACAGCTTTAGAAGGGTTGAAATGTTTGTGAGAAATTTCTTACTCAGGTGACGTCCAATGACTAGACGTTCGAAGGCACTGAGCTCTCCCGACCAATGTCAGATGTTGGGGCGGTATGGAAAATGTGTTGCAGGCAAATGGTTGGGCCTGTTTTTTGGAAATTTGAGGTAAGGTCTTACGGGACCAAACTGCTGAGGTCATCGATCCCTAAGCCTACACACTACTTAACCTAACTTAAACTAACTTACGCTATGAATAACACATACATGCATGCCCGAGAAAGGACTCGAACCTCCTACTGGGGGAGCCGTGGGCCTGTTAACCGGTCGCATTTGAATAAAGAGATTTTAAATACCCGGCTTAAGGTGTTACCATTAGTTCTCAGATACATGTCTCGAGCCATGTTGAACACAACACTAAACCGTACCGTTAGGCTTGTTAATTCATATTGTCTTACTGTCAATTGCAGCCAACTTTCCTCAGTTGTTATTTCAGATGCGTTTATCATGTAGATAAGAAGAAATACATCGTTGTAACTAAATGTTTATTTCATTGTTACCGAAACATGTTTCACGTACTCATACTACGCATCGTCCGCCCCGATAACTGAGTGGTCGGCGTGACGGATTGCCGTCCTACGGGTCCGGGTTCGATTCCCAGCTGGGTCGGGGATTTTCTCCGCTTAGGGACTGCTGTCTTCATCATCATTTCATCGCCATCCGGCGCGCAGGTCGCCCAATGTGGCGTCGAATGTAATAATACCTGCATCAAGGCGGCCAGACCTGCCCCGTTTGGGGCCTCTCGGCCAATGACGCCAAACGTTCATTTCATTTCCATACTACGCATCTGCAGTGTTCTACAAAATTAAATAAATGATACATATTTTGTTAGGAAATCTGTAGTGTTTAGTGGCAGTACATTTTTAATTAGACAATTTAAATGTTGTGCCAGTAAACTCTACAGATCTCCTAACAAAAAAGTATAACTAATTAATATCTTTTATTTTATAGACCGCTGTTGATTCTTAAAAATAATAGATGAAATATGTTTGGTGAAATACATCATAAGATTCATTTGCAAAGTATTGATCTGTTCTAATCTAAATGATAAACGATTTTCATACTGGAAGATCTGACAATACTAAGACATGTCGCGGGGTGAAACTTGCAGAACCCGAAATAATTTATTCATACCTCCTCTTTGGCTTGAACTCCGTCTGAGTGCCATTAGCACATTTTATAATCTGCTAAATGGCAATGGTGGCGGTCTCCAATCAGAAGAACTTTAAAACTGTGGTAATATTTCAGTCACCAAGATAAAGTTACCTTCCAGATCATACTGTATTCTAGGACGTTGCAGCGTTTGCTTTACAGCAGCGTACTCATATACGGCTTCTACATGTTTGTCTTTATACTATTTATTTTCACTGTACGTACCGTGCAGCGTCTAAAAATCATAATTCGCAGGTGTATTTCATCCTGTAGTACCCTTGTTTACCTGAAACAAGAAAGCAAACTTAATTAGAAATTAATGCAATAATACAACGTTGAGCATTCTGCGAATAGTATAGCTAACAAACACCACAGAAATATTATTGAACGAGAACTAAACGGAGGTACGTTTTAAAAAAGCACGTGCCCGGGTAATAAAATATTATTGATTACTTTAAAAGAGGTACGCAGAAAACCTAAAATAAAAATCATTTTCCTAACGTCTTTCTCTGATCAACTCACTGAATGCACACACATGTCCGTGCGTACACACACACACACACACACACACACACACACACACACACACACAAATCACGTCTGACCTTCCCTCTCACAGACACTACTCTAACGTAAGAGATCCGTCAGCCCTGCAAGTGCTGTACTATCATACTGACCAACGGCGTAGCTAAGGCGGTGCGGAGGATACGATCCGCACCGGGCACCACCTCCAGGAGGGTGTTCCGTGGCACAAGTTGCAATTTTTTATTCTTCGTTTCATTCCTGACACGTATGGGAGCGAGCGAGCAACCACGGTGCTTACCGACGGGGCCAGACCCTTTTGCATGCATACGCGCATTTTATCGTTCAAACAGTGTGTAAAGAAATTATTTTCACACAATACTTCAGGTAGTAGTGTCAATGATCTTAGATTCATAAATTATATTTCCTGGGGGAAGCTTTTCAATAACTAAACTGTTTCTATCACTTGAGTGTGCTGTGAAGGTTGTCGTGCTGTTTTTGCTGTGTAAAGATTTAAAACAGTAAAATTAAGAAAACCGATCCTGTATTTGTGAAGGTACTGTGGTCACAAAAAAAAACTGAGGTTGTGGATAGAAGAGATATCTGGTTTGGGGTCTCCTTAATTCGAAAATCGTTCTTGCGTAACAGTGTAACTGAATTTGTGTACTGATGCAAGTATATTAAATTATAGTTTCCTATAGGTTCTCTAGTCGGCTTGCGTATTTAGAACGAACACATGGCTGTTACATTTTTCAATTATGTAATGCAAACGGATAAGTACTCGCGTCATATCAAAATGAACAGAGAGCAATTTCTTTTCTCTGTTCTGAAACTTTCTACTGCAGTATGTCTTCTTTTATTGTCAACATGTTTGGAATAGTGTAAACAGAGTTGTTATTGAGATTACTGTTCCACATTAAATTATAGTTAGTGTGTCCCTGATCCGACGCGAGTGTTGGCATTTTATTATCATACTTGATCGGACGCAGAGTTATCTGCCGCGAGATATTCTCTACAGAAGACCAAATAAAACAAAAATCCACTTGTAACTAAGTAAATGCAATTATTTACGAAAATCATTTCTCTTCTCTTAGTCATAAGAAAGGTGACAAGGGTTTTTTTTACTTTGACACAAAATGCCTGAAAACTCTTGTGGAATTTGCGACCATGATGACGTCGAATCTGTGAGATTTCTGTCTCAGCCTGAACATGATAACGTTGAAAAAAGTGAATCCGAGACTTATGCACGTATTACTGCCACTTCTGACGTTGAAAAGGTTACTGTGAATGATGGCTCATTTTCCTTTGATGTGAGCGGTAAAACCAGTTGAAACAAGCAACCATTTAGCAAAAGCCATTTAACGATGTAAAAAGAAACACAATATTGTATATCAGTCATTTACTAGCTAGGTTAACCAAGTGTACAGATGTGAAAAGCAGAATCCAGCTGTAAAACGGGTGTAGTGTAAAACAGTTTTTCGTCATAGCTATCAGTATGGTACATTCTACTGTGCAGTGTAACAATAAAACACTGCGAAATACAAGAAAATACAATATTGGTTTGTTATTCAGTGCAACTGTGACGTCAAATATTGGCGTCACTCAGAATTTACATATTAAGTACGTGATTATGAGATGACTAAATCAACCTAATGTTCGATATTCGTGGTTTTCTGACTTTTATATGAAAAAAATACATAAATACATGAAAGCATATTCCCCTACAGAACACTGGATACCTCATTCGTAACACATTCCATTTTAGGAGATGTTGTTCATTTAAGCAGTATTTGCCAAAAAATTGCAAGAAATTTGTTGTAAAAGATTATTGCCATAGTAAAATATAGCAGTTTTAATTTGCACAGATTTAAGATAATACAGGAAATATTTGGTGTTTTTGTGGGGTTTGAGGGAGTTGGGGACGAGGATGGCAAAACTCTGCATCAGGTGCCAAACTTCCTCGCCACGATATTGATCTTGACACGATATTTCAACGGTATCTCTGGCGGCCACTTCAAACCACCGTAAGTGGCGGCCTTTTATATACAACGGAAAACCAACAGCGCGAGCGCCAAAATCCGCGCTGCTGTCTCCTAACATATTAATATACCCGTATTAATATTTCTGTAACACACAATTGTAAAGAATGCTTGCAGGAACCGATACCTAGCGACCAAGCCTAGTTCGTTGCTTTCGCTGCAGCTTCAAGTACAATATGCAGACGGTGACCCTACTCTATGGGACATTCGCGTTTACCACAGTTTTATAGTGTTTTTACAGCTTTCGACGATACCAGTCTTGGTCACAAGTTTTTATGTTCTGTATACTAGTTAAGGAAGGTAATTTTGTTGCCATTTAGCAGTTTCTCAGGTCGCATCCTTTACGCTATTATCAGTACTATTGTGTGCTATCGTAATGCTCTCATTCATATATTTGTGTATTCTTTTGTATTTTATAGCCTCATCTGATGATAATCTCTTATATCAAAACTGCTCATAATATAAAGGAAAAATTTTACGATCAAAGACTGTTTTGAGCTGCACAAATAATTACTTGGAATATTTAAAAATAATAGATATCTTATAGGGAGTGATAATTACTTTCAGACCGAATTCTTTGCTCATTGGAGTTACTGTGCGCCTGGACCGGCGGAACTTGTACCACTGAAGGAATTACGCGTGTGCAAGGAGTCAGATACCAATTTAGGACACCAGTAACGCTATAAGTAATTACCCATTGCGCGTAATCGGTGATTTTCTGGTTAGGCCCCTTATTGAAGGAACTGTAAAAACTATACTTGGCTATCAGCGAAATTTAGCTCTTGGGGACAGGAGGCTGGAGCCGTTAATTGTCGAGCCTAATACATCAGCCCATTAAGTAGGAAAATCCAGACACCTTTTGCGTGACGTAGAGCTCTGGATACAATACCGATCTGTACGTCACACCCTCTCCAAAAACTAATACAAAAGGAAAACTAATATTGTCGGTGTTGTGGTCTATCTCTATATGCTCAGATATGAAGTTACACGATGTATCTTTAGACCCCTGCCCTATGATCTGATCCGGGCACCGGCAGATTCAACCGATTCACTGCGACTATGCCAGTAGCTCGTGATAGCTAAACCGTATTGTTTTAACTCTTTCAGGCCTGAATCTTTTTCTGGAGGAAGGAAAATTTTTCTTTATGCTGTAATGCTCTTAAATGACTTTTTAATGATTTTAGATGCAACATTTACACAAAAATATGCACACGTTTTCAAAACAAAACTTTGTACACTTGGCTTCATTTTATGGTCTAAAATAATGAATTACGGAATATTCTCTAGTGTAATACATAGTAAAAGGTCATTCTTCTTCTTGTTCTTCTTCTTCTTCTTCTTCTTCTTCTTCTTCTTCGCGGGTGGATCACTTAGGACCACGCGTAATCAACATTTGTTGCCCTTCCTTTTCGCCCAGTATCCCTTTATAAACAACGAATGGGCTAGCTTTCGTTGCGTAGACCATGTATGTCGGTTAGTTTTTCTCTCTTTTTCCTCAAAACCCCGTGTGTTTGTGATTTTTCTGATTTCATTTCTATCATGTAAATTTGGAGACCCTAATTCTCTCAGGTCTTTTTCCGTCTCTTTGTACCAGTTCGGTCTTGTAGTTTTGTTCTTTTAAAAATGTATGGATTTTGTGCGTTTACCTGTTTGAGTCCATTCTTTCTAAGTGCCCCATGAATTGGATTCTTCTCATGCGCATTGTATCTGTTATTTTGGAGATATTTTTATATATTTCTGCATTGGGTTTTGGATAATGTACCCCATCTTTAGTTCTTGGTCCTAGGATTTTCCTCATTATCTTACGTTCTTTCACTTCTAATTCCTCTTTTAGTGTTCTGTGTTGAAGGTTTAGTGTCTCAGATGCGTAGAGAGCTTCGGGTCTAATTACTGTTGTATAGTGTCGTATTTTGCAGTTCCACGAGAGACTCTTTTCGTTGTAAATGTTTTTTGTTAACTGAAACGCCGTCTCCATTTTCTGGACTCTTGATCTGACAGATTTCTTTTCATTACAATTTTCTGCAATCCATTCACCTAAATATTTAAATTCTTTTACTCGAGAGATGTAGTTATTACCAATTTTGAGATCAGAAGGTGCATCTTTGACGTCAGTCATAAATTTTGTTTTTTCAAATGAAATTTGTAATCCTATTTTAGCTGCCTGTTCTTGTAATTACCATCTAAAATAGAAATAACAATCTTCAATTATACTGTGGAACATAGCGAACGAGTCTGTTATTGTGTCGGTCACGAGCTGCTGCGGATTGTTACATTGACTTGCTGTTATCTTCATAGTGATTCCCAACAGTTGGCAGCACTTGCGCATGATGAAGAGGTTGAACATTCACAAATGTGTACGTCAGATTTCCATTAGGAAAAAGTACTTCTTTTGCTGCTAAGACATGGTAAAAGTTAATGTACATAATTGTAGCCATATGGTCTGAAATGGTTAAGTAAACAAAATTATCCCAAGATGCAGAGAATGGCGCAGATAAGCAGCAACGAGCGACATGAGTTCGGAATCCTCTCTTCCCTCTTTGTGCGATGTTAGCGCGTGGCACTAGATTAACTAGGGCTGCTGCTTCCCGTGGTAGACAGACTTGTGAGTCATCAGAACAGGTGCGGCCTACACGGGAGCGACTCGGCGCTCCCGCATCCTCTTGTCCGTATTTACGTAAGCTCACTTAGCAGCGTCCGTGCCCCCCTAAGACTTACGTAAGGCAGCCCCGTGTCCAATTTGCTGCCCGGTGGCGCGGCGGAAGAGCTGCCTACACCCAGGCCAAAGGTCGCTGCCGACTGCGGCGACACGCCACTGTGTGAAAGGCGCTGTCAGCCTGCGGCCGGCGGCGATGGAAACGACGGCCGAGATAATTAGTTGAGATTTAATTAAGCCGGCGCTGCTATTAGGTTTGCCTGTTGTGGGGCGATTACCGACCGGTTAGCGGCCGCGGCGCCTGGCGCGTAGGCCGACACGCAACGCACGCGAGCGCCGATTTGGCCGCGCCGTGCAGCAGATGCGTCGACGACGCCTGTCGTCGCGACGCCGCCAGGAGAGTGAGGTGGGGGTGAGAAGGGGGGAGAGGAGGAGGGTGAGATGCTTGGCACAGGCACGCTGGCTGAGGAACGGCTCGGCTGCTATGTTAAAGCGCTGCCCGTAAAAAGCGGGTCGCGCAGGGAGAGCCATTATCGTCAGAAACGTACATAGGTTTTTCGGAGTATTTGGAGGACCAGAATGTCCAACAATTTTTTTTAGATATTATCCTCACTGTGTTCGCCACTCAAATATAGCTTGCATACTGGTTGTTCAGAACATTTAGTGCCAAAATTGAAAAAAAAACATGTGTTGCAGTGGTATCTATTATCGTATACTGGTGGCTCCTGATCAGTTAGGAGGATTTGAAAATATAGTAAAATTTGAAGATATTTGCCCACCGCGTATGTTCAAAGCTGGGCTGTAAAAGGGCGCCGGCCGGGGTGGCCGAGCGGTTCTAGGCGCTACAGTTTGGAACCGCGCGACCGCTGCGATCGCATGTTCGAATCCTGGCTCGGGTATGGATGTATGTGATGTCCTTAGCTTAGTTAGGTTTAAGTAGTTCTAAGTTCTAGGGGACTGATGACCTCAGAAGTTATGTCCCATGATGCTCAGAGCCATTTGAACCATTTTTTTGTATAAGGGCTTTCCGAAAACTTTTGATGAAAAAAAAATCAAATCGTGCAGAGGTAGCCGTTAACGTCAGAAACGTGTATTGGGTCTTTATCGACATACTGGGTCGACTCAGTGTTTGAGCTAAAAAGAAAGAGTATCTCCGCCACCAGTCCTCCAACCAAGGAGTGAAATGCGCTAGCTAATCAGGTACAGAGACGTACCAGAAAAGTATATTAGATTATGGACATGCTGGGCGGACTCGATGTCTAACAAAAAAAATTTGGATTTGTTCCCCATAACGTTGGAAAGTTCGAAATTTGATTATGTGTGAGATGTCCCAAAACTGTGACAGAAGATTTTGTATGTCCATCCTTTTAGTAGGAGGTCTCTGGGACGACGGCCGTTTACTATCGTGACAAATAAATAAAAACACCTACAGCCGTCCTTATGATTTTATTTTGTCGCTACCAGTTTCAACGCTTCAGTGTACTGAACCGTTGAAACTGGTAGCGCCGCACTGAAGCGTTGAAACTGATAGCGACAAAATAAAATCATAAGGACGGCTGTAGGTGTTTTCATTTATTTGTCTTGACAGAAGTAGTTCGACCAGCGACAATTATCGTATGAAACGTCTGTTGGGGGCTTTTAGTCATATTGACATGACCTGAAAGTATAATACAAAATTTTGGCATATTCAACTTCTGTATGCGAAACATCGAAGATAGGCTGTCCCAAATGGAAAAGAAGCTGGGTAGGGGTAAATTATGTAGAGACAGTAGAAGATATTAACTAAACACAGTACTCTGAGCTAAGGAAAAAATGGTCAGAAATAATATATTAATACTATATTGACGTAAAAAAGCTGCATCAGCAAATGTGTATATTGCAGAACAAAATTCAGTAGTCAGTTGTACACTTAGGAAATTTATTTCGCCTTACCGATTTCGACAAATTAATCTGACATCTTCAAAAGCTTAATTTTGGTTTAGCAGACCTCAATATCCTCTCAACACAAATATAATGCCATGACGGGTATTGCTAGCACAACAACTTTAATATGTTCATACATGTGATTCGTTTACCATATATTATCAATTTGTGTGTATAATTATTAAATACAATATGCACATTTTTGGACAAGTCATGACATTATGCTTCAGTGAAGAAGATATTAACATTTGCTAAGCCAGTATTAAGCTTCTGAGGATGACAGATTAATCTGTTCAAATCGGTAAAGCAAAATACATTTCCTAATAGTGCAAGCGACGACTGAGTTTTATTCTGAAGTGGCTTGAATAACGTCTAAAAGAATAGAGGTATAGCAGTCATTAGCAAACCTGTCACTATATGTAGCTTTAGACGACATGTCTCAAAGATACTGAGAAAATATTTTCTTCAGCACTGTCGAGACGATTTGCAGGGTCCTGTGGTGGTGTGGTGACAAACTATCTGGTGGAGAACGTTGAAAGCTCTGGGAGGCTGTAAGCTTATGATTCTGTTGTGTACAGAAACTAAGCCTGCCATGAAATAGAAGCAAAGTGTAGAGAAAAAATGTTTGCTCCATTGTCTCACATTTTACCCTCACCGTCCATATATCACTATAACTTATCGTACCTAAGTCAGTGGAAAGGCCCAATACTGTTACTATTGACGTTTCGTTACTGGAAATAGTAAACGGCGTAAAACATCTAGACGTTTACGCCCAGACTGTCTGAAGGTGGAGCCACACCGTAAAACTGGTGGTAGAAAAAGCAAACGACACGCTGCGATTGATTGGGAGAATCCTACGAAGGAGCAGCTTATGGAACCCTCGCTCGACCTATTCTTGAGTATTGCTCATTAGTGTGGTACCTTTACCACAGGGATTAAGAGAGGATATAAAGGCGATCCAAAGAATAGGGGCGCATTTAGTCACGGGTTCCTTTAGTAACTGTGAGAGCTTTACGGAGATGCTCATCAAAGCGCAGTGCAGGAGCTAGAAGAGGATCCTTGAACATTACCGAGAAGTTTGCTGTTCAAATTCTGAGAGCTAGTTTTCCGGGAAGATTCGAGCAACGTGTTACTTACTGCCGCAAAAATCTCACGAAGAGACTGCGACAGTAAATATCAGAGCCATTTCAGCTCATAGGGAAGCCCCACCATATCTGCATCCAGTGACATGTACGGGCTGAAGATGACACGGCGGCCGGTCGGTAGCGCTGGGCCTTCATGGTCTGTTCGGGAGGAGTTTTTTTTTTAGTTTTAGTTGTACTATTGCAGTGAACTGTAACGTGATTACGGAATTTTTGGCACAGGGCCAAGAAATTCCATCCACCCCAACCCTTTTTGGAGCCCACTGCCTCATTGCCAGTTTGTCCCCGTGTAGCAATGACATCAACTTCCTTAGGCTTCAGAAACAGAAACTCCGGAATCAACTTCCTGTACTTTTCCACGACCAGAACTGGCCGGTGGCTGACAGTCATAGACAAGCCAGTCGAACCCGAACGACCGCCGTGTCACCCTCAGCCGATGGTGCCATGGAAATGCGGTATGCATGGCCGTGTTGTCAGTACACCGCTCTCCCGATCCGTGTTGCAATAGCTGACCTGGTGACTTTACTTCTCATTCAAGTAGCTCCTCAATTAGCCCCACGAGGCTGTGTACACCCGTTCCAGTCTTCCCACCTATGAAAAATCACCAGGAATCGAATACAAGCCCCCAAAACAGCAATCAGCCTCGTTGAATACCTACCTATGGTGGCGGACGAGGCGACCAGTAGAGAACACATTTTGATATATGTCTTATAGCTCCATTCCGACGAGATCTGCATAGTCATTGTCCAGACTAGCTGTATCGCGTCCTTGCAGTGACGGGCGTTCAACTTCTTCGTACGGAGTCTGATATCGGTTTTCTCTGAATATCACGTTGAACACCTTCCAGTGACATATGCACAGATTGTGATCGTAGTCATACAAGATTTGGGTGTTTGTAAGAGACGTTGTGAGTTTACCGAAGGAAACAAGTACAACGCTAGCGAGGACGCAGACAGTGCTATTCGCAAGGCCCTACCGTTTGAGTCGCTTCCGCATACGGCCCTAACGAGGCCCACCGCCTCGCATTGTTACCTGCTGCTGCTACTGCAGGAACGCTTTGCAGGCGTGAGAAGGCGCCGGCAGCTGGCAGCCCGTGGGAGCCGGCACACCGGTCCCACGGTACGCCGATTCGAGGCCATCCATACGCCAAGCGCTGCTGTTCATATTCTAGTGTCCTGAATCAATTCCCAGAAACTCTTCCCGACAGAAAACACTTCAGTAGGTTATCAAAGATGTGAAATAAGCGAAATAGTTGTCAGTACGAGCACAGTGATTTACTGTGCAAGGTCCTATTGAAGATCGCACCAAGAGGTGGTCTCGACGGGTGGTAAGAGGCGACCCACCAGCCTGTGTACAGAGGCTAGGAACGCTTTTGGTCCGGTGGGCTCCTGTGGTCAGTCTAAAGTCTACGTGGTTGATAGCATCCGACATCTTTTAATAGAAACTTCTAGCACCACGCTCCCATAGTCAACTTGCAGGCAGACAAAGTTCCTATTGAATGTAAGCAGACTGGACCCATGTGATCCTTTATTTCTAATCGCTAAGATATTTTAAGATGTTAAGTACCTTCGGACATTTACATTTCAAGTCATGGAGGTATGGTAGCCCGTTAATCTCTGATGAAACATACGGCCCGAGACCCGCACAGGTGGTTTAAAATCCAACATGGTGTGCTACCCACTCCCCTACCCCCAAACCCCATTCCGTAGGCCTCTACGGTAACTGACGAGAAGCCGGCCGAGGTGGCCGAGCGGTTCTAGGCGCTTCGGTCTGGAACCGCACGATAGCTACGGTCGCAGGTTCGAATCCTGCCTCGGGCATGGATGTGTGTGATGTCCTTAGGTTAGTTAGGTTTAAGTAGTTCTAAGTTCTAGGGGACTGATGACCTCAGATGTTAAGTCCCATAGTACTCAGAGCCATTTGAACCAATTTAACTGACGAGAACTATTAAAATACACACAATGACTACTTTCTCCTGTAGAGAAATTAAAACTAAACGTATCTGTCCAAACGTCCAGCCTACTAGGGGTCAGCTATAGCTGACGGGACTTACACTTAGCTTAAGGCTACGGCGAGTCAATAACAAGAAAATTATTGAAATGCTGGGCGTCGAGCGTAGCGATACAGAAAACTATGGATTCCATACTAAACTAGCTTGTTATCGAAAACCTTTTCCATGTCTCGGCCTCTCACCACTAGGGTAATTAAAATATATTGCCAGCACAATATTTCTATACACGTTACTATAATAATAATAAGAAGAAGAAGAAGAAGAAGAAAACAGGAGAAAAAATTGAAAAATACATCCAACTGGCTGAGGAAGTCAAGGACATGTGGCATCAGGATAAAGTCGACATTATACCAATTATACCATCAACTACAGGAGTCATACCTCACAATATCCACCAGTACATCAATGCAATACAGCTACATCCAAACATATATATACAACTACAAAAATCTGTAATTATTGATACATGTTCAATGACCCGAAAGTTCCTAAATGCAATATAACATATACCGTACAGTTAAAAGGAAGTCACGCTTGATCAAGGTCCGCGTCACTGTCCATTTTTGACCAGACATAACGTCTGAGAATAGAAAGAAATAATAATAATAATGAGTCACGTATGTACAAAATTTGGGTGAAATGGTTCCAGGCGTTCCTGAATTACGTTTCTATGTCACTCGTCCACACCCTTACTCCTATGTAAGGTAGCTGGTTCTGACTTCCCCTGTGTTTCTTACCGTATCGTACGTGATATACGTACCAAGTTTGGCTGAAATCAATCGAGTGGTTTAGAAGATGTGGAACATTTGTACACACATTTTTATGAGATACAGGTTATCCCAGAAGGAGAGGTCAATATTGTGGAATATGACAGGAACGCCCATTTGAAGCAAAATACTTCATATGGCCTATTCCAAATAGTTTCAGAGATAGAACACATTTATTACGCATTATTGTTATTTATGGAACTGATGGCTTTACGCACAACTAGTTTCGGTAATACTTAAACAGATTGCAACGAATTATCCTAAATAATACCAACAATGTTGCCAAGGCAGCAGACTGTAGCGACTGGGGAGAAATCACAAAGGCGTACCCACAGGGTTCAACTTTGGGTGTACTCATATTCTATGGCAGAAAGACATCCAGAGCAAAGAGGTTGAGAGCAACGAATTTGCTTGGCTAGAAGGTTGGGTAGGTAACACACACAAGTGCACGCCACTAGCTGAAAAGCAAATGTACATTAAATGTGTTCTATCTCGAAAACCAGCCAGCGCATATGTCCATATGAAGCTTTTTGCTTCAAATGAGTTCCTACCATATCCCTGAATATAGATAATTCCTCCTGGGACACCTGCATCTAGAGATTTTGGTGGTCTTGATCGTAATAAAATGTTATTAAAACTTATTATCGGTTTCGGTTAGGTAGGAACCTCACGAAGATCATGCTTACACTGTAACTAAGTACAGCACTGACTATAACCAGATCGTTACTAAGCGTAAACTGTCGATAAAAAAAGGTTGGTCAAAGCATGACTACTTGCTGGAGGTTTCTATGTACATCAGTTTTGCTGAGAAATTCAGCCAGACTTACACAACACAGTACCAGAAACGTGAGGCAGATAGGAAGCCGGCGAGAGAAGCGGAGATCTCAGATGGAAGGCCGCGCGCCCCACGCCCCACGGCGTCACAAGAGGAAGCGGCCAGGAAGCGAGGTATTTCCGGACGCTATTCCGGTCTGCTCCCGGGGAAGGCACGGCGCGCTTATAAATAGCCGACACGTTCTTCCGCGCCTCCCGCACTCCGCGGCCTACGTGAGACGAGCACCGCGTGCCACCTCCAGCAGCCGGTCGTGACAATATTTATCACTCCCTTCCCCGGAATGTCAACCTGATACTTCCCCTGTTGGCATCTACATACAAACGCTCACAAGAAACTAAATTAGAGTCACCTACCAAGTAGCTATAGCATCCCATTCCGTCCTAGCGATGCCGGATGACGTCAAATAGACTCCAACAGACGCCCAAGGCGCTGGGGGGGGGGGGGGATATCATGATCCATGGTCGTTCAACGGCCTACAATCGGGCCGTGCATTATCGTGCTGAAGATACAATACTGGCCATTAAAATTGCTACACCCAGCAGAAATGCAGATAATAAACGGGTATTCATTGGACAAACACAGTATACTAGAACTGACACGTGATTACATTTTCATACAATTTGGGTGCATAGATGCCGAGAAATCAGTACCCAGAACAACCACCTGGCATTGATTCAAACAGAGCTTGGATGGCGTGTACAGGTACAGCTGCCCATGCAGCTTCAACACGATACCACAGTTCATCAAGAGTAGTGACTGGCCTATTGCGACGAGCCAGTTGCTTGGCCACCATTGACCAGACGTTTTCAATTGGTGAGAGATCTGGAGAATGTGCTCGCAAGGGCAGCCGTCGAATATTTTCTGTATCCAGAAAGGCCCGTACACGACCTGCAACATGCGGTCGTGCATTATCCTGCTGAAATATAGGGTTTCGCAGGGATCTAATGAAGGGTAGAGCCACGGGTCGTAACACATCTGAAATGTAACGTCCACTGTTCAAGGTGCCGTCAATGCGGTGACATAGACGTGTGACCAATGGCACCCCATACCATCACGCCTGGTGATACGCCAGTGTGGCGATGACGAATACACGCTTCCATTGTGCGTTCACCGCGATGTCGCCAAACACGGATGCTACCATCATGATGCTGTAAACAGAACCTGGATTCATCCGAAAAAATGACGTTTTGCCATTCGTGCACCCAGGTTTGTCGTTGAGTATACCATCGCAAGCTCTCGTGTTTGTGATGCAGCGTCAAGGGTAACTGCAGCCATGGCCTCCGAGCTGATAGTCCATGCTGCTGCAAACGTCGTCGAACTGTTCGTGTAGATAGTTGTTGTCTTGCAAACCTCCCCATCTGTTGACTCACGGATCGAGACGTGGCTACACGAACTGTTACAGCCATGCAGATACGATGCCTGTCATCTCGACTGTTAGTGATACGGTGCCATTGGGATACAGCACGGCGTTTCGTATTACCCTCCTGAACCCACCGATTCCATACTCTGCTAACAGTCATTGGATCTCGACCAACGCGAGCAGCAATGTCGCTATACGATAAACCGCAATCGCGATAGGCTAGACTCCAACGTTTATCAAAGTCGGAAACGTGATGGTACCGATTTCTCCTCCTTACACGAGGCATCACAACAACGTTTCACCAGGCAACGCCGGTCAACTGCTGTTTGTGTATGAAAAATCGCTTGGAAACTTTCCTCATGTCAGCACGTTGTAGGTGTCGCCACTGGCGCCAACCTTGTGTGAGTGCTCTGAAAAGCTAATCATTTGCATATCACAGCATCTTCTTCCTGTCGGTTAAATTTCGCGTCTGTAGCAAGTCATCTTCGTGGTGTAGCAATTTTAATGGCCAGTAGTGTAGATGCGCGTTATGGGGTTCTGCAGTCGATAGACATTTCAAGCACCAATGAAGAGGTACGGTACCGTTGTTTTGTATTCATCTGTATTGCCAAAACCCATGAACTGTAAGGCGTGGAGTGATCGTAAGTTTGTTACTATCTGATTGTGACGTAACGTGCAGTTTATACCAGCCACTTACCTTGCGATGGTACAGTGACTGTAATTACTGTCTGTACTGCAGCAAGTCGCAGATCAAAGTGCTGACTACACAAGCAGCAGGGCCAGCCTTCAATAATACTCCACAAATTCAGATGTACACTGGAGCATACTAACAATGCTTCAATGAAATTAAGAATGTAATATACGAGTACATGTAAAAATGATTCCAGTTGTATTGGACCAGCGATTTTCAACAAGAAGTTTAAGGTGCCAGTTTATAGAAAAGAAAAGATTTAAAACTGATCAATTTACTAAAAGAAAAGAAAAATTATTCAGAAATAACTAAAATTCACATTTACACGCACTTATAAATAGGACTGTATCAGTACTGCATAATGCATTTAATAATAAATTTTCCAGTACTAAGTTAAAAACAGGTTTTGTAATTATTAGTGACTTCCTTGGAAAGGGCTTGCAGAACTCTTTTTTTCGAATGAGGGTTTAGCAACATAAATAGACAGAATTCTTTTGCTATGTTTAACGGAGATTTATGTTTTGTCTTTAGATAATCGGAACACAGAAAATCCCGTTTCGAAAATGTAGGATGTTGAAAATGCTCTTGTTTTCTGTGCAGAAAACACATCACTACACCCTGCCCAAAATTCAAAGAGCGATTATTGCTAAATCGTTTTCTGATTTCGCCACTTGCCGTGAAGTCTACGAAGACTTTTTCTTCGGCAGTTGAGAGAACTTCGAAAATGTTTCCGCACCGTATCTCAAAGACAGAGTGCAACAGAGGGACGTCGATTCTGATCTGGCAAAGTAACTGAACGGTGTTTGGGAAATAGCAATAAATTTAGTTTTTCTTGGGATTTTGTAAGGTTTATAACTTGTAACTTTATAGTGTGAAGCTACTCAAAATGAGTTACTGTGTAAATTGGGGTATGATGATAAGGAAAGGGGGGAGGCTGCGATGAAAAATATAACGGAAAATTGGATCGCGAAAACTGAAAGGTTGAGAAACGTCGCTTTAGACAGCTCATTGTAGGTGTGTGGGGAGAGCCTATTATTATTCGGTCACTATTTAACACGTATATTATGTATATTTTTGAGATCTAACACCATAATACAGTTTACAAATACCAGAGGCGTACTATCAGTTAACAGGTTTCTACGCCAGAGCACAGTTCAAGCTTGAAATACTACCGAAATTTCTCAGTAAGACAGTCTCACAGGTTTCGATCAGGGTTATGATAGCGTACACATTATCCCTGAAGGCGACAGCACTTCCAACTGTTACCAAATCCAGCATCCTTCTATACAAGTACTTTTACACCATCCTTCACAATCTTCAATTCACATACTGCTAAATCTTTTGACTATAGCAGAAGTATTGAAAGGTGCCGCACAGATCATTTTGAATTTCAGTCTGGCATTGTCTCGTTACAGAGTCAATCGCTAACCGACTGACTACGAGAAAGAGAGAATGATTTCACGCTCATAACATTACTTTATGGTAGATTCCCATACTGGGCCTACCAAGCAGTGGCCAGGGCGGTCGGTTACGCCCCTCCCGTTTCCCCTGAGATAAAAAAAAATCTTCGCTGGGAGAGTTCGCATCCTATCTACCACATAAACAGTCATACATCAACTCAATATTCTTTCCAGAACACGTAATGGACACTATGTAACGACGCTAACTAGTAACAATTACACAGAGCCTTTTGTCGTGAAGTCTGAAAGCTATTTTGGCGCTTTTCTCCTTGCAGCTGAAAATGCCAGATATACCTTTAAAAGTTTCCAATAGAGTTGCACCTTCAAGTCACGATGTTTATCTGTTCTTACCAGCCCATGTCAAAAACTGCAAATATGACTGCAGAATACATCAGTATCACCTTGAACGTTACGTGCCTGGCAAAAATGCAATGTTTATAGCTCAAACAAACTCAGAAAAAGCTGTTCATGGGTGTCTAGGGGTAACGCCTGTGATGTCTTGTGTCCCGGGTTCGATCACAGTTACTGCTTACATTTTGAATAAAAATCACGAGCAATGGCGCTTGAACACTTGCGGTATGAGTCACCCTCGTTCTCCTACCGGCCTTGTCAAAGGGGCGAACGAGCGGACAGGGGTTGGGAGCCCCTTTCTCTTGGGTCGGGAACTGCCCACAAGAAGGTGAAGAACCAGCACTGATGAACCGCGTGATGATTATAAGAAAATGGTAACCACTGCATTAAAAAAATGATGTGCATCAACAAGATATGCGGCCTGTAATTGAAAAAGTACCATGATGAGGTTTGTCTAGGGTTCCAGTTGACTAACCTCTTTGGAAGAAGATTCCAGATGCTCCCTCATTTTTATCTCCAGGAGGGGCTGCTAAGGGGAAGATGACCATGAGGAAAGGATTTCATTACCAACGGAAGAACAGTATTACATGTGTCGGAACGTCGAATAGCAGAAATGTAATTGGCGTTGGACAGCATAAATCCAGTTAGAAAACTGAAAAAAATTATGTCCTCTCATTAATGGATATAGCAGATAGTAAATACCTATTATAAAGTCGTATGTTCAATGGTTAATAAAACAGGATATGAATGGTTTTGTTTCATTGACTAAGAATTTATAACTCATTTTATCCAGTCCTTCCCTCTCCTCCCCGCTCCCGCTACGCAAAGATCTCAGGTACATCTACATACAAGCTACGTATGGCTCCCTAAATTGATGTATTCCTTTAGTCCGACCAGGTGGGGATCCCAAAAACATGAACAGTACTCAAGAATAGGTTGCACTCGCATTCTCGCGTTCTATACGCGCTTTCTTATATACATGAGCTACACTTTCTGAAAATTCTCCCAATAAACGATATCGACCATTCGCCTTCCCTGTTACGCCTAGATATTAAACCGGCGTGACCTGGTCAAGCAGCACACCACTAATACTGTACACGAACATTACAGGACTGTTGCTCCTACTCCAATGCGTTAACTTACATTTTTAACATTTAGAACAAGCTCCCATTAATCGTATGAAACAGAAGTTCTGTCTAAGCCATTTGTACAATTCTACAGTCAATCAATGACACTTTCCCATACACTACACCATCATCAGCTCTTGATCCTTTGTAATATCTCCCATACTTCCAACACCCGTCTATAGTGGTTTTCATTGTACTTGCGCGAGGGTCGTGCAACAAGCAATGCAATACATTTTTTCTCGACCAATTTCGGTTGAAAAAACGAGGAATTTGCTGTGGGAGATCGTGGAATATTCCCGCTTTAGTTCCTACAGTTCCATAAGTGCCGATAGGCGGTGGTACCGTATGTATCTTTCAAAATAGCGTCTGTGTCGGGTGTGCGTTCCGAGCGGGGACCTGACATTGAGTATGGCAGATATTCATAGGCGTTTGCTGAATGTCTATGGTGACCTGGCAATGAACAGAAGCACGGTGAGTCATTGGGTGAGGCGTCTGTCATTATTGCAAAAAAGTCGCACAAACCTGACCTATATCCCGAGTACCAGCCAGCGGTACAAGCTGTGACTCCTGCAATGTTGAAAGTTGAAGAACGACTTCTTCGTGCTCGTCACCACAAAAACGCATACGAACTTTGCCTTCTCCATGAGAACACGAGGGCTCACACAATTCTGCTCACCTGACATAAGCTCACACAACTTCAATGGACTGTTCTTCCACAAACACGCTACAGCCCAGCCCCCGCACGTTCCTACTTCCATTAGTATGGACAATTAAAGAAGCACTCCATGAGAACCAGTACGTGGATGATGGGGCGGTTGTTGAAATACCAAGATGTTGACTCCGACAGAGGCGACCAGAGTCGTACGATGCAGGCATACTGGCCAGTAAGGTGGCCTAAGGTCGTCGCACTTAACGGAAATTATGTTGAAAAATTGGGTTTTATAACGAAAAGAGACAGAAATTAAATGGTGTATTGGCATCTTGAATACAGATAACCTTCTTTCATAAAAGAAAAGTGTTGCACCACTTGTTGAATGCTCCACATACTATGTTGTTGGCGATTAACAATGCTGTGACCCAGCAAACCGAGTGACCTCTGTACGATTATTTTTGGCGTACAATGGATGTACTAGAGTGCTCGTTCCAATCTCGTGATGTGCGGCGATCAGAGGTTCACATGTTGGAGAGTGCCTCCTGTGGGTTCCTGCCATTAATGACGCCTCTCTTGAGTTCCGTCGGCAGGTACGAGCGCCAACCCCCAGGTGAACTCTGTGGTTTGGCGGCCAGAGGTCGCGGTCAGTGGCGACATAGACGCTACGGGAATCCGCAGGGGAGCGCTGGCGTCTATATTTAGTGGCGGCAGCCGCCGTGACACGGAGCCACCGTAACGCGGCCAGCGACGTCCCTCCGGCTATTCATAGGCTCCACGCTACTGGAACAGTCGCGGAGCTGGCGTCTGTCTGGTCATGGAAAATCCAGGTGAATGGCACTGACGTCCAGGCAGTTCGTAACAGCCCTACACCCCTTTGCGAGGCGAGGTAAATAAAACAAAGTAAAGGATTCGGGACGCCTCGTATGTGTGGTACACATTAATTCAAAGGAGCCATTATAACATGCAGTGATTTAGGGAAAACTTCGAAAACTGACGTCATGAACTACACTACTGGCCATTAAAATTGCTACACCAAGTAGAAATGCAGATGATAAACGGGTATTCATTGGACAAATATATTATACTAGAAATAACATGTGATTACATTTTCAAGAAATTTGGGTGCATAGATCATGTGAAATCAGTACCCAGAACAACCACATCTGGCCGTAATAACGGCCTTGATACGCCTTGGCATTGAGTCAAACAGAGCTTGGATGGTGTGTACAGGTACAGCTGCCCATGCAACTTCAACACGATACCACAGTTCATCAAGAGTAGTGACTGGCGTATTGTGACTAGCCAGTTGCTCGGCCACCATTGACCAGACGTTTTCAATTGGCGAGAGATCTCGAGGATGTGCTGGCCAGGGCAGCAGTCGAACATTTTCTGTATCCAGGAAGGCCCGTACAGGACCTGCAACTTGCGGTCGTGCACTATCCTGCTGAAATGTAGGGTTTCGCAGGGATCGAATGAAGGGTAGAGCCATGGGTCGTAACACATCTGAAATGTAACGTCCACTGTTCAAAGTTCTGCCAAAGCGAACAAGAGGTGAGAGAGACGTGTGACCAATGGCACCCCATACCATCAAGCCGGGTGATACGCCAGAATGGCGAGGGCGAATACACGCTTCCAATGTGCGTTCACCGCGATGTTGCCATTCGTGCACCCAGGTTCGTCGTTGAGTACACCATTGCAGGCGCTCCTGTGATGCAGCGTCAAGGTAACCGCCGCCATGGTCTCCGAGCTGATAGTCCATGCTGCTGCAGATGGTTGTTGTCTTGCAAACGTCCCCATCTGGTGACGCAGAGATCGAGACGTGGCTGCACGATCCGTTACAGCCATGCGGATAAGATGCCTGTCATCTCGACTGCTAGTCATACGAGACCTTTGGGATCCAGCACGGTGTTCCGTATTACCCTCCTGAATCCACCGATTCCATATTCTGCTAACAGTCATTGGATCTCGACCAACGCGAGCAGCAATGTCGCGATACGATAAACCGCAATCGCGATAGGCTACAAACCGACCTTTATCAAAGTCTGAAACGTGATGGTACGCATTTCTCCTCCTTACATGAGGCATCACAACAACGTTTCACCAGGCAACGCCGGTCAACTGCTGTTTGTGTATGAGAAATCGGTTGGAAACTTTCATCATGTCAGCACGTTGTAGGTGTCGCCACCGGCGCCAACCTTGTGTGAATGCTCCGAAAAGCTAATCATTTGAATATCACAGCATCTTCTTCATGTTGGTTAAATTTCGCGTCTGTAGCACGTCATCTTCGTGGTGGAGCAATTTTAATGGCTAATAGTGTATATATAAAATCACCTTCCTTTCAAGGTTACGCTGTTGCCTGCTCCGAAATCACAAACAAAATCATTCCCACCTTTTTTTGATGTTTTCCAATGTCTCTTTTCCCATTTTCTTTGTAGTTCATGATCTTCTGGGCAATTCTGTGTCCTGGAATTTTCAACGATATTTTTGGTTTTTTTTTCATTGACTTTGAAAAAATTTAATTCTATTCTAATATCTTCGTTTGCAGTCATGTCCGTTCCCGTGCAACCCTTCATCTTACGTAGGAATATCATCTCTGCAGCACCGTTGGGCCTTACCACGCCTGCTCAGGCAGTTTAGTTTACTTTAGTTTAGTGTATACTGCAGACTGCGTTTTTTCAGTGCTAGAGGTGCACCATGGCCCTCGTTTCCGGTTTGTTTCTTGTGCCGGCTGATTCCGTGCCCGGAACCATAACTTGAGCGGAGCGACCCAGTTCTGCGAGCGAGGCCTCATTATCTGCCCCCCTGCTGAAACACCGCGCCGTGTGTACGTGTGCACTCGCCCTGCCTCGGCGTTCTTCCGATAAAGGCTGCCGTGTACCGCCGCCCGCTCCTGTTTGGACAACATGTTTTCTCTTTCGACGTGTTTGGCATATGCTGAAGTATCGCTGACGTGCGCGAAGCAAGGCTAATGGCGTATGCACAGGGCCGGGTGACGACCTTGGAAAATTGATGATGATCCCCTAGCTGTGAGCAAAATACGTGTGGTTTGTCTCTGAACTTTTAGACAAGTCGCATTCATGCAATTCTCCAACACACTGCTTCCTTTAACAGCGGATATTACAACGTACTTTTCTCTGAGGAATTAGACCTCTGGAGTTGGCAAAATAAATGTGAAGCAATGGTAAACTGAAGCTTTGAGGTGAATAGTTCAGCGAATGAGAAGTAGTGGCCTGGTACGAGAGATAGTTGTAACGTTATATAAAGTTCCATAATAGTTTTATTTACGCCACTATCGATTCTGATCACTATCTCCTATCGTCATGCAAGACCATTCCATTCCAGCTGTGCAATATGACCACCTTACTTAATAATTGTAATCCACTAGAAAAAAATTTCCATATTGCAAGACAAAGATGAAAAGATATTCAGAGTATTTAACATTTGATAGTGTTATATCATATTTGACAAATTTTACTACTTTATCGCCTAGTATTTACAACAGCTTAACGTAAGAAGTTAATATAAATTTTTGTCAGCAGAGATGAAGGTTTGCAACCTGTAACCGCGTAAGTAACGAGCAGCCCTTAGTGGCTCGCCATCACATTTTTTTTTTATCTTAAGTATCTTTGTGACTAATGCCCTTTTGGTATATTTATTATTTTATAAGTGACATATAAGTACTGCTAGTCTTTCACGATGATTCTGTACTTATACTCCGTATCATACGTTTTTAGTCATAATTCTGTGACCATGTTATAGAGAATAGACCATTCTTTGATTTAAATTCTGAGGAAGACACTCCTAGTAGTGTTAAAACCCGGTTAATTCGTTAGAAATAGTGACCGAGGGTTGTTTTATTTCAATTGTAACTATTCACGGTCTCTGAACGTGCAGCCATGTGCAAAATCTTGTAATTTAGTATTAATCTACTTCGTATTTTGGAATCTCTGGTTTATGTTTCTTTCTCGTTTCTCTATGTAATTTTTACATAATTTATAATAATAAAGGATACTATGACTCAACAACTGATTGCATAAAAAAAAGAAACGATAGGGAAGTTTCATTGTTAATATTTGGGACTTCTTCTGCAATGGGAAACTTTCACTTTAGTTTTTAATGGCATTCGAAACTGCTGGAAATGAAGAATACATCACGATAACGATTGTTAATGTTCGCTTTGGAACTTCTCATAAAACTACACACAGCCGCGGTGTCCGAGGGGATCTAGGCGCTTCAGTTTGGAACCGCGCGACTGCTACGGTCGCAGGTTCGAACCCTGCCTCGGGCATGGATGTGTGTGATGTCCTTAGGTTAGTTAGGTTTAATTAATTCTAAGTTCTAGGGACTGATGACCTCAGATGTCAAGTCCCATAGTGCTCAGAGCCATTTTTGAAAGCTACACACAAAATGTGGAAACGAAGAAACTGATCTAAGCCGTATTAAACGATGTTTACATGCCAGTGTTATTCGGCTGGAAAGACTTCCACGTTTATCATGTTTCATGTATTTTTATTACTTTCTTTCTTTAAAAACTTCATTGAAAACTTTATCAACCTACACATCACTAATCTTCTTATTTCGAGCGTTCCCGAATTGCTTTAGAAATATGTCGTTGCATAAAAAGAGAATATCAATCGTTTGCAAGTGTTAATCGTATTACACATCATACGCACTTTGCGTGATATCACCTGTCCAGGGTCTAATTTCTTAGGGCTGACAAGGAATAAATACTAGGCCAGGTTGCTGTGGAGGCATTTCAGATCTCCCTACTGTTGCTTCCGTACATCAATTTCCAAATTTGACTGGTACTTCTCTTTCTAGACGTGGGCTTTGACTTGGAACTCTGTGTGATTGTGTGTTGCTGTTTAAGACGATTCTGCCTTTATAATATATGAACATATATTGAGTGGGCGATGTTGAACAGCTGTGATAAACTTTCGGAACTTCGTCATGCAATATACAGTTTTCTTATGGATTTCTTTTTCTCCATGTGAATAATCATAACTACCTAAAGACTTCTTGCTGAACAACGCATATCCCAAATTACGCCTTAACCAGAATACGGCAAATATGAAATCCGATTGCAGCAATAAATGTCCGCCACTAGTTTTTTCATCATAAAAAGTATTCGGACACAACAGTCCGCCAGAGAATCCCATGAAGAGAGCAAAATGAAATAGTAGCAAAGTCGTGCTCGCTATTAAGCTCAGTGCATACATGTTTCTCTATTACCTGCTTGATTTCAAACAACCTTCAACAGCATCGTGTACTATTCGTCAGCATCATGTTCTTTTCTGGTCCATCCACCGTTCATGACACGCCTTCTTGCAATGCCGTGCAACAGAAACACTACTTGCATCTTTTACCATTCAGTTTGTCACTGCAGATTGACAGCAATAGATTTAAACAGCATAGGTTGATTAATTTGCGTTTGCCAGTTTACTCCTTACGTATCGTGCGACAGATCTCACATTTAACGACTCGACCTTCCTTTGGCAGTGCGATGGGAATTATTTTCGGGAGATTTGATAGCTTTTCGCCTTTGGCACAGTCGTTGCACCATTTGCTTTTGTTTGCTGCATCATTATCTAACAGTGGAAGATACACAACCTTCCATTATGAAAAATGTAAGGGAGGGAAGGAGGCATTTATGAAATCCCAAGAACTATAATGTAAAAACCTCGACACAAATAACAGAAGTCGTGCCTTTGAGATCAAGTCCCGGACCCAAGCAAAACTATAATAAACGACAAGAAAAATAGAGAGAGTGCATGAATTCAGATTCTTGGGAAATATCATCTCCTTCACAAACGAAAGACATATAAAAAAAACTGAAAAATTATTTTATATTAATGTGGCCATATACAGAAGGGTAAAAAATTTTGTAAGGAAAGAAAGCCTCATAAAATTGTACAAAATAATTGCAATACCATGTGTACATTAAGGTAGTGAGACTTGTACGGTAACAGCTGGAAATGAACGCAGAATACTAATTGCGTAAATGAGGTTTTTAAGAAGAGCAACAGAGAGTAAACTATCTGATATGATAAGGAATACAACAAACAGACAAGGCCTGGGACTTATAAGCTTAAATGAGTATAGAAATAAATGGAAGAGTGTTGTCACAAGAATGAATGAAAATGGAATGGTCAAAATAATAACTAATTGCTTAACAATTGTGAAAAGGTCATCAGGTAAACAAAGAAAGAGGCGGAGAGATAAAATAGAAAGTAACCACGAACAACAAAGGCAGTGAAAAAGAGGACACTACAGAAGAAAGAAGAAAATGGAGAAGAAGAAGGAGGAGGAGGAGGAGGAGAAGGAGGAGGAAGAGATGAACAGTGTTTAAGGTTCTGTCGATGACAGTGGCCTTAGAAATGGTTAGGGTAGAATAGGAGAGGTGAAGGAAATTGGTAAATCTGAATCCGAATGTGCATCGTGTTGCGAAAAACGACTGCAAACGTGACACAAAAATTTTTTTTACAAAAAGGGATCTGTGTTTCACAAGAGAGTTGGCTTGCGCAGGACGAAATGTTTTCAATACCAAACGATCTCTCGTGACACTGGTGAGAGTGCTTGATGATGCAAGAACTGTGTGTTGTGCCGAATATCTACGTCCCTCCGTAGCTGCTCAAGGTGCGTACCGAGGTACAGCAAGTTATTCGCACGGCTAGCATTAGTGCGTTACAGGTGTACTAGCTGTCGTACACTGTGCCGGTCTGTAGAACGGATGCAGTGTGCAAGCCAACATTGTCAGTGAGTCTGTTGGTCGAATGTAATCGAACACTTTACCTTTGAGCTATCCGATATTTAAAAAAGAACGACTACTTCTGTAGTCTTTTTTTGTATAACAACAAATCAGCCTTTTACTCTGCTCTGTTTGCATCATATCCTAAATTTTACAATCATAACTATGTCAGTAATACGTATTTTACATCTCTGTTTTCTAAAGGACGACTATATATTAATTTACAAAGGAGACAGTGGAGCAAGAATATGAAATGAGTCAGAACAGTTTCGCACAGCACTTCAAGTCCAATTCAAATTTCAGGAACTTATAACTAATCTTGGGAAAACCAGTATTCGCTGTGTCGAATGAAAGATTTCTTATGATGAAACATATCCGACAACACTGAGTTACTGACTAAGAAAACACAACACTAGTTAGCACCCCTCCCGACATAAAATGTTACGTAATGTTCAGAGAAGCTGTGTACGGCTCATTACGGTTTTGTTCAATCACTGCAAGAGTTTTACAGAAACGCTGAACAAAGTCCAGTCGGAGACGATACCAGCAGTTGTGCATTGTGAGAAACCTTACTGTCAAATTCCGAGAGGAAATTTTCGAAAGCAAGTCAAGAAACATGAATTTTCCTCCCAAATACACCTCACCTAATGATTATTACAGCTAAATGAGAGAGGTTTGGTCTTTACGGATAGGCACCGACATCTATTTTTAATATACTAATCACTAGCTTGCAGGATACAAATGTGAATCTACAGCAGGTGCGTTCTCCTGGACGGACGCATAGCAACGAAAGGAACTGAGCGAAAACGATAGTGTCTTCCTCTTTCGTATAACAGGGGCCAATCAGAAACCTACCGCCGTCGAAACAGATATGAGACTGAAAGAGAGCAGAGGGCATTACGCTATCTGCGCTGCACATCATCCACAGTGGAAAATTAAACCGATGGTCGGGGGGGGGGGGGGGGGGGGAGTTCAAAGGTCAGACATTGCTCATTCCACCGCATTCTCTCACAGTGCGGATATAATTTTGATGTCAGTCACCAAGCATATAACACGAAAACAGGAATCTGTGGTTAACGAGCAGACCTGTAATTCCTGTGCGGATAGGTTATTGGCTCCCAGAACGAAATGTGCTCGAAATAATGTTATTTTAACTAGAGAAATTCCACCGGGACATTCTTAGCGTACTCAGAAAACTGCGTTTGTCACAAAAACGAAAAAAGAAAATCAGGCTCTCGGCATTCCAATAAATTTGACATCTGGCCAATATGCGTATAGTGATGCACAATAAACGAAAGAACACTGACATACTTTCCATTTTTCCAGGATATGGAAAGTTACAATTTACCGCTTGTTTTATGGGCGGTGTTGTCGTTATAGATGGAAAGAAATTAATTTTACAGAAATATACCGCAGTATCACTGGGAATGTATCCGTTCGTTACTCTGTTGAACTTCAGTTTCTTATAACAGTTCAGTGCTAGGTAAAATAGAAACAATAGAAACATAGGATAAATGTCAATCATTCTGTAAAGTATTTTTTGCAAACCAACAGTGGGGGAGGGGGTGGGAGAGGGAAGCTTACCAGATAAATACAAATTCATGTTTCAATCCGGGGAGGAGGGGGGGGATTTTATATTTATTAATTATAATACGGAAGACTGAACTAGTTACCGAGTCAGATCCAGGCCATAGCAGGAAAGCTGTATTTTTGTTATCGGCAGATTTGTGGGATGAGGAGATCTTTATCACATTCGTACGTAGTACGTCATTGGACAAGCTTTCGCGTACGATGGATTCTTAGCTGGAATTTCAGGACTTGCTGCTTTTCCAACCAGTATTCAGAATGTTGTCTGTGAGGTCAAAGTACATTTATAGTCGTTTGTTTTGCTAGATTCTGTTATGATAACAGCGCAATTATTAGCTGCAGAGGGGCTGAATCATTGCCTAAAAATTTCGTCTTTGCAGACCTTGCTATTACTAAATGGCTAAAATCACCCCAAACCAGTCGCAGGTTGCCTATCTAACGGCTTCCAGGGCAACAAAAATTTGATTTTAAGCATTTCATATAAAAAAATTTAAAATGTTGTCATACTCATTAAGAGGTATAGCCCTATGTTAAAGGTTAAACGCAGTAAGTCAAATATTAAATTTACAAGCCTTGTTTATGTCTTCAAGCATATATGATGTGCATATTTCCTAGATTGTATTCATCCAGTATTTGAGAATGGGAGTACTTAGCGACTTCCAACAAACCTTACACATTATTTCAAACCTATCCGAAACTTTCTCTCGCTTACACCCCCGCAAATTGGTGACAGGAAAAAATTTTATCA
This sequence comes from Schistocerca cancellata, assembly GCF_023864275.1. Classification (NCBI taxonomy): domain Eukaryota; kingdom Metazoa; phylum Arthropoda; class Insecta; order Orthoptera; family Acrididae; genus Schistocerca; species Schistocerca cancellata. Next base: position 405,699,032 of record NC_064630.1, read on the forward strand.
CTTGCTACCTTCTCGCTATCAGTTATTTTACGGGTGAATTCTTTGCGAATTCTTTGTACACCAGCATCATCTGCGAAAAGCCTTACGAACTTTCGACGATAACCATTAGGTCGTTTTATAATGTGGTGTAATGACGTGTGGTTTCGAAAACGAAAGTCTGTAAACCCCGGAGATAACAGTTTAATAGCCCTGCAAGAGTAGAGGTGAGGACGGGAGCAGGTGGCACGGAATCGCTACATGGGAGGTGACAGACGGTAAGCAGCAGCCGGGGCAGGAGGGACGTGCGGTAGGTCACCGGATCAGAGCCCGTACCACCGAGCCGGTGTTCGAAGCCCGCTGTCAGTCGCAGGCCGGGTTAGGCGCCGCCGACAGCCGGGGGCGAGCCGGACAAGTCCCTAGGGAGCCGCCGGGATCCCCACAGCCGCGCTCCTTGCCGGCCTCATTCCCGCCTCTCCCCTCCCCCCAATCCCATACCCGCCACTCCGCACCCTCTCCCTCTCTGCTCCACAACACAGCCGCGCGCAACACTTTCTGCTTCCTGTTGCCGACATCACACAAACTCACACCCCAGACAGACGCGCGTAAATGTGCCCTGGTGCAAAACTTGCACAATTAATTCCAGCAATACTAGCATGCAGCAAAAGTATCAAATGAAACGAATTAAATTTATCTCGGCTCCGCCGGCCGCGGTGGTCTAGCGGTTCTGGGGCTGCAGTCCGGAACCGCGGGACTGCTGCGGTCGCAGGTTCGAATCCTGCCTCGGGCATGGGTGTGTGTGGTGTCCTTAGGTTAGTTAGGTTTAAGTAGTTCTAAGTTCTAGGGGACTTATGACCTAAGATGTTGAGTCCCATAGTGCTCAGAGCCATTTGAACCATTTTTTTTTTATCTCGGCTCTCAACCTCATCCATTTCGCTAACTTTATCACAGATCTGAGTCGAAACAAGGCCCCGGGAGTTGACAACATTCCATTAGAACTACTGACGGCCTTGGGAGAGCCAGTCCTGACAAAACTCTACCATCTGGTGAGCAAGATGTATGAGACAGGCGAAATACCCTCAGACTTCAAGAAGAATATAATAATTCAAATCCCAAAGAAAGCAGGTGCTGACAGAGGTGAAAATTATCGAACTATCAGTTTAATAAGTCACGTATGCAAAGTACTAACGCCAGTTCCTTACAGACGAATGGAAAAACTAGTACAAGCCGACCTCGGGGAAGATCAGTTTGGATTCCGTAGAAATATTGGAACACGTGAGGCAATACTGACCCTACGACTTATCTTACAAGCTAGATTAAGCAAAGGCAAACCTACGTTTATAGCATTTGTAGACTTAGAGAATGCTTTTGACAATGTTGACTGCAATACTCTCTTTCAAATTCTGAAGGTGGCAGGGGTAAAATACAGGGAGCGAAACGCTATTTACAATTTGTACAGAAACCAGATGGCAGTTAAAAAGAGTCGAGAGACATGAAAGAGAAGCAGTGGTTGGGAAGGGAGTGAGACAGGGTTGTAGCCTTTCCCCGATGTTATTCAATCTGTATATTGAGCAAACAGTGAAGGAAACAAAAGAAAAATTTGGAGTAGGTATTAAAATCGATGGAGAAGAAATAAAAACTTTGAGGTTCGCCGATGACATTGTAATTCTGTCAAAGACAGCAAAGGACTTGGAAGAGCAGTTGAACGGAATGGACAGTGTCATGAAAGGAGGGTATAAGATGAACATCAACAAAAGCAAAACGAGGATAATGGAATGTAGTCGAATTAAGTCGGCTGATGCTGAGGGAATTAGATTAGGAAATGAGACACTTAAAGTAGTAAAGGAGTTTTGCTATTTGGGGAGCAAAATAACTGATGATGGTCGAAATAGAGAGGATATAAAATGTAGACGGGCAATGGCAAGGAAAGCGTTTCTGAAGAATAGAAATTTGTTAACATCGAGTATAGATTTAAGTGTCAGGGAGCCGTTTCTTAAAGTATTTGTATGGAGTGTACCCTTGTATGGAAATGAAACATGGACGATAAATAGTTTAGACAAGAAGAGAGTAGAAGCTTTCGAAATGTGGTGCTACATAAGAATGCTGAAGATTAGATGGGTAGATCACATAACTAATGAGGAGGTAATGAGTGAATTGGGGAGAAGCGAAGTTTGTGGCACAACTTGACTAGAAGAAGGGATTGGTTGGTAGGACATGTTCTGAGGCATCAGGGGATCACCAATTTAGTACTGGAGGGCAGCGTGGAGGATAAAAATCGTAGAGGGAGACCAAGAGATGAATACACTAAACAGATACAGAAGGATGTAGGTTGCAGTAGGTACTGGGAGATGAAGAAGCTGGCACAAGATAGAGTAGCACGGAAAGCTGCATCAAACTAGTCTCAGGATTGAAGACCACAACAACAACATCACGTATCTCTCGCAGACATGTCTAGAATCTCAATATTACTAGGAGATCATCTCTGTTTTCTTTTTTTTTTTTAACGTGCGATCGCTCTGATCGAGCTGTTGACGTCACAGCTCAGTAGATCTCTGGCTTTGCATGAGTCTTCTACTGTCGCACGACCTAGCGGCTTCTCTTCGTACCTTCTCCATGAAGTGTCATACCGTTGTTAATACACTGCAGAGCCAAAGTAACTGGTACATCTGCCTAATATCGTCTAGGTTCCCGCGAGCACGCAGTAGTGCCGCAACAACACGTGGTATCGACTCGACTACTGTCTGAAGTAGTGCTGGAGGCTATTGACATCATGAATCCCTCATGGTTCTTCATAAATTCTTAGGAGGACGAGCGAGTGGGGATCTCTTCTGAACAGCACGCTCAACGCATCTCGGATATGCTCAATAATGTTCCTGTCTGGGGAGGCTGGTGACCAGCGGAAGTGTTTAAACTCAGAAGAGAGTTCCTGGAACCACTCTGCAGTAGCTCTGGATGTGTCGGGTGTCGCATAGTCCTCCTGCAATTTCACAAGTCCGTCGGAATGCACAGTGGACATGAACGGATGAGGTGATCAGACAGGATGTCTGCAGAGTCGTATCTAGACGTATCAGGGGTCTAATATCACTCCAACGCCCCACGCCAATACAGAGCCAGCTTGAACAGTCCCCTACTGACATGCAGGGTTCATGGATTCATGAGTTTTCTCCACACCCGTACACGTCCGTCCGACCGATACAATTTGAAACGAGACTCGTCCGACCAGGCAACATGTTTCCAGGCATCAACAGTCCAATGTCGGTGTTGACAGTCCCAGGCGATGCGTAAAATGTTGTATCGTGCAGTCATTAAGGGCATACGAGTGGACCTTTGGCTCCGAAAGCCTATATCGATGATGTTTCGTTGAATAGTTCGCACGCTGGCACTTGTTGATGGCCCAGCATTGAAATCTGTAGCAAGTTGCACTACTGTCCCGTTTAACGATTCTCTTCAGTCGTCGTTGATCCCGTTCTTGCAGGATCTTTTATCGGCCGCAGCGATGTCGGAGATTTCATGTTTTACCAGATTCCTGATATTCACAGTACACTCGTGAAATGGTCCTACGGGAAAATCCCCATTTCATCGCTTCGTCGGAGACGCTGTGTCCCAACGCTCTTGCGCAGAGTTAAAGTTTGATAACCTGCCATTGTGGCAGCAATAAACGATCTGACAACTGCACCGGACACTTTTGGTCTTATATAGGCGTTGGCGACCGGAGCGCCGTATTCTGCCTGTTGACATATCTCTGTATTTGAACAAGCATGTCTATACCTGTTTCTCTGGCGCTCCAGTGTATCCATACACAGAAAGAAAAGTATGCGCTTGCTTGATTTTTTGTTTGTAATTCATAAAAATTTACAGTTTTATTCCGACCATCATGAAATTAAAAATCTGTTAAAGTTCTTTGTCGAATTAGTTCTGACATCTACTCGATACCCCAACAATCATTTAGGCGGACATAGGCTATCAAGCTTTTTGAAAAGAGTTTTATTTTAGCGTTTTATTCGAGTCAGGCTAAATCATGCATTTTCTGACTGTAAATACACTTTCATCATATTTTCGTGGAAGGAAAGTTTCGCAATTTGCAATCTAGACGCCGCTAAAATTTTGTCTTTTTAAGTATTTATGGGCTTTTTCCCAGCTGCTAGTTGTAAATATACATTTAAATTGTAGAAATAGGTAATAGGTATATGAAATATTTATTCCGTAGGCATATGGACATATTTTGAGAGTCAAAATACTGCTTGCAGAAAATTAAATTAACAGAAATTATAAAATTATATATTTTACAGTTCCACTGTAGGCAAATTATGCATTACAGATATACGACTTTAACTGTAATTTAAAAAGGAATCCGAGCACAACCTATGTTGGAATTGTGATTACTAAACTTTTGGTTTGAAATTGGTACATATTTCCAAAAGTCAAAACCGGAACCGTAGAACCTGATTTTTATGAATGCCGCACGTGAAGACGTATTTCGTTCATCGCATTCTGTTGACATTCAATGATTCAAATGTGCCCTTCGATCTAAAACGACTGCAGTTTTCCATGCGGCTCACATTCGCTACGCGCATCAACAAGGCACAGATCCAATCACTTTGTGTGCCAGATATTAAACATCCCGGGCAATGCCAGGCACAGCAGCTAGTTATTACATAGAGGGCGATTCAATTCCCCTGCCACCGGCATAGTCGCCTACTCCGATAACACTATTAGTTTAAACAACCTGCGAGGGTAGTTAATGTAAAACTACTTTTGTAAACTTTACGCTATAACTAATTACTTTGACAGTTCGAGCCAAACTCAGTTCTTAAAGCACAGCAGTTCCGTAGTCAGAATAACTAACGAATACAAGGATATAATTGTTTAAATATACTGTTAAAATTCACAGAAATGTTGGGTAAAATTTACGCAAAAGTTAGTTTTACCATTTGTAAGTGCTCGACTAAGCCGGTGACGTAGCAAAGCCAGTTAACGAAGACCAAAAAAGTCGAATGTAGGAAATAATTCGAGGAGTCGCAAATATTTGTTGAGCAGTAGGAGGGAGTGCGATTAACAACAAACTATAAATCCCGAGCGGTGGGGGGCTCAGGGTGGGAGTGCGTTGCGTCTGAAAGCCACTTTCGTATGTCTTCTTGAATAACTTGAAAACTACGGCCTCTAGCGGAAACGTACCCAGATGTAAATACATCGATTTTCTTGCTAAAGGTCATGTTGGTTTTTACTGTACGACTAAAAGTTTGCGCATAGCGAGCAGGAGAACATGAAAATATCGCGCGTGGTTTATGTAGGCCAGCTATAACATTGCGGGTTACATAAAACGGCAGCGGTAGGGGCAGCTGAATAACACTGTATAATTAGAGAAGAACCAAAGAAGAGCAGCGCGTTTCGTTCAGTTAGTAAGGTTCATTTAATAATTTGTTACGGAGTTGCTCAGCCAGCTGCATAACAGATGCTACATCGGAAGGGTTCTCCATCATGACGTGGTTTACCGTTAAATCTCACTTACCGTACATTCCTAGAAAAATAAGTCAATACATTGCTTCTTCCTACGTTACATCTCGCGAAAATCCCACGGAGATAAAATCAGAGAGATTCGATTTCACACAGAGGCTTAGCAAATAAAGATTTACCGTGGGCCATTCACGAATGTAACAAGAACGAGGAGAAGTGACAATGGTACATAAATTACCCTCCGCCATCCACCATAAGGTGGATTGCTGAATATAGATGTGTATTAATATGTTCGTTACAGATACGCCATGCATTACTTCATAATATTTACTGTAGCGTTAATTTCTTCATATCGCCAAGTTAACGTGTCCTGTCGTTTTAAAACAAGCGTAATTCTACTTAGAAACTGGTAACCGGGCAAGTTGCAGATGAAAACGTGTAATAACAGCTGAGTAGTGTCGAAGTATCGACCTTGCTACACCGGGGTCGAGCCGTAGTTTTTCGGATGTTTCTCAGAGACGCAAGCCAAGCTGCTGGTCTATATAATCGATATCTGAGTGTTGTAGAGAAGGAACAGAGGGAGCTGAGTTTGAGAGCGGAGTTACGGACAGAGTGGCGAGCAGGAGCGTGGCGTGGCTGTCTGCACTTGTGATGACCAAGTGAGGCCGTACCGAGTCGAACGATTCGGTAACGCTGGGTACTGACACAGTGGCTCGGCAGCTGGTGGCAAGGTGGACCGTGCGGGGACGAAAGCTTCGTCTGTTTGCTGCTGCTCGACCGAGGCCCACGAGAAGGACAGGTCGTGGCGCGTACGTCACAGCACGTGACACTATAGGTTGGGTTGGGTTGTTTTGGGGAAGGAGACCAGACAGTGAGGTCATCGGTCTCATCGGATTAGGGAAGGATAGGGAAGGGAGTCGGCCGTGTCCTTTCAAAGGAACCATCCCGGCATTTGCCTGGAGCGATTTATGGAAATCACGGAAAACTTAAATCAGGATGGCCGGATGCGGGATTGAACCGTCCGTCCTCTCGAATGCGAGTCCAGTGTCTAACCACTGCGCCACCTCGCTCGGTCCTGGCGCTATAGGTCTTACGAGTGCCAGCAGCCGACTCCGGCGGGCAGCGAGTAACTATTTCACACGTGTTTAGAAATTCTTGATATCCCGTTTACATGCATGAAAGCTCTCGGTAGCACACGACAAATTTAAGACGTTTTGTGGGTACATTTTCAATTACATACTGATTTCCCGTTGGCTCTACACGGAGACGAGCGTTTGAAATTTGTGGCGAACAAGCCGAGTAGTGTGACGTCACAAGTTCTTTGCGGGGCCAACGAGGTACGTATAGGTGCCTTGCCACGAACTTACGACGTCACACTAGTTGGCTTGTCCGTCACAATTCGCGAACGTTTGGCTCCGTGCAGAACCCACGAGAAATCAATTTGTAATTGAAAAGGTCCCCACTAAAATTTTTAATTTTGTTGTGTGCTGTCGAAAACTTGCATGCATTTAAACACGCAATCACGAATCATTAAACTCGTCTGGAAGAGTTACTCGCTCCCCGTTGGTGACTGCTGCTGGCACTCGTAAGACTTACAGGGTCACGTGGTGTATGCACCACGACCTGACTTTCTCGCGGGACTCGCTCTTTGAGAGACCTGTATTTGTTGTGGGCCCTCGTGATCGACTCTCCTATACCACTGTGCGAGACGCTATGTGGATCTGGGGAATCGGTGGATTTAATAACCAGTGAACCCACGTTTTTGCACGTGACTGTACTAGCGACCATAATTAAAGTGTATTACAGTTCTATTCATTACAGGTAGAACCTGACTGGAGATGATGATTGGTAATTTGATAACTATATTCAATTTTTTTGTCTTGCTAGTGTAAAGTCAGAGAGAAAGAGGAACGTTGTTTGAAGTCGGTCAGTGCTTAAGAAGTAACTATCGGGTTTAAGTGAAAAGTTGCGTGAAATATTTTATATGATTTTGAAATTGGAAGGACAAGAAAAGCCCTATAAATTTTCTGCCTTATTGTAAAACTATTGTGTTTACATCTCAGATGCTCAAAACTTGGTGTCATTTGTAAAAGCCTAGTAAGACAGTTAACAGCATTTTTATTTTATCAAGTTGCAACGTTCTCTGAACTCGTTTTCTACATAAAACTGAAAAGAGTGTTTACTTGTGTAGACAATATTTCGAGAATAAATGTTTTTGCAAAGAACTGACTGACAAGATAGAACACGGTACAACTGTACAGAACGTTTCATTCTTGATTGAGCTACTGGTGTCAAATAAATGGTTTTAAAAGTTTGTCTTGAGATTCAGTAAACTTCCAATACGTTCCACTTCGCTAAAACCGTTTTCTGCCTTTGTTCAACGACATAATATCAAAGGTTTACGTTGCGAATTATGCAAATACACTGAACAAGAAAGCCGAAGGAGAACAACGCTAACAAATAACTGTTTCTGTATTCGACTGTAGCTAGCTGCACAGCTATTATATGTACCCAAGCTGCGGAAGTCGGAACGGGCAGCAAGCAGGAAAAGGGCGGATGTGTGTTTAAGGAGCTCAGTTCGGGGGACAGAAAAAGACAAGACACACACACACACACACGAAAAGACCTCCGACGATTTTCCCAACATAGAGCGGCAGATCAGCTGCCCTGGGGTATGTCCGCTTAACGGCAACCTCATACAATCCTTCCCGAGGATTCTAGGAAGGAGCGTAACCGTGGAAACGAGTACCGCGAAAGACACACGGCGACTGTCTGCCCGCGGGCGAGACAAGAGCCGGAGAAGCCACGGCATATCAGCTGCGTTACTCAGCGCGCAGCACTCGGACTGCGGAGAGCGAAGCACCAGCCGGCTGGATTCCATTACCTGCCGCAAGGCACTCTAATAGGGGAACTGCTGTGAGGGCCTTAGAGTAGTGTATATGGTTGCAGTACACGTCTCAAGAAACTTCCAGAATCACTTTTCACTTGTGTGCTTATTTGATATTTTCTAGGAGAATAAAACTGTGCTGGACAGAGACTCGAACCCTGAACCTTTGCCTTTCGTGGGCAAATGCTCTTACCGACTCAGCTATCCAAGCACGACTCACGGCTCTCTCTCAACTCTTGATGGCACGTCTTCTCGTAGTTGGATAGCTCAGACGGTAGATCACCTTGAAAGGCGAAGGTCTCACGTTCGAGTCCCGCTCCGGCACACAATTTTAAAGGACCGGAAAGTTTCAAATCACCGCAAACTCTACCACAGTGTGAAAATTCATTTTTGATGACTCATATGCATATCTCCTTAAAAAATGTTTACTGTAACCCCTAAGTAACACAAATAGAGAACTTCTAATAGTTTTCCAACAAAAGAAAAATTTGGAGTAGGTATTAAAATCCATGGAGAAGAAATAAAAACTTTGTGGTTCGCCAATGAGATAGTAATTCTGTCAGAGACAGAAAAGGACCTGGAAGAGCAGCTGAACGGAATGGACAATGTCTTGAAAGGAGGATATAAAATGAACATCGACAAAAGCAAAACGAGGATAATGGAATGTAGTCGAATTAAGTCGGGTGACGCTGAGGGAATCAGATCAGGAAATGAGACACTTAAAAATAGTAAAGGAGTTTTGCTATTTGGGGAGGAAAATAACTGATGATGGTCGAAGTAGAGAGGATTTAAATTGTACTGAGAATGGCAACAAAAGCGTTTCTGAAGAAGAGAAATTTGTTAACATCAAGTATAGATTTAAGTGTCAGGAAGTCGTTTCTGAAAGTATTTGTATGGAGTGAAGCCATGTATGGAAGTGAAACATGGACAATATATAGTTTGGACAAGAAGAGAGTAGAAGCTTTCGAAATGTGGTGCTACATAAGAATGGTGAAGATTAGATGGGTAGATCACATAACTAATGAGGAGGTATTGAACAGAATTGTGGAGAAGAGGAGTTTGTGGCACAACTTGACTAGAAGAAGGGATCGGTTGGTAGGACATGTTCTGAGGCGTCAGGAGATCACCAATTTAGTACTGGAGGGCAGCGTGGAGGGTAAAAATCGTAGAGGGAGACCAAGAGATGAATACACTAAGCAGATTCAGAAGGATGTAGGTTGCGGTAGGTACTGGGAGTTGAAGAAGCTTTGCATCGAACCAATCTCAGGAGTGAAGATCACAACAACAACAATTCCTTGAGATACAATGTAATCAAAGTAGCTGTGTGTTTAAGGAGCTCAGCTCCGGGAAAAAAAAAGACTGGCACACATACACAGAGTGACCTCCGAAGGTTATCCCGGCAAAGAGGGACAAATCAGCTGCCTAGAGGATGTCCGCTCAATGGCAATCTCACACTTATGACGTCTTGGACACTGTTGGGGATACTTTCAATGAGTTGTCTAGAAGTCTGTTGGAGGAAGGGCAGCCCATTCTTCCCCAGAAGCCGCAACGGGAGATGGTAGTGATGTTAGACGCCTAGACTTCCTACGCTAGTCAACTTTGCAACTAATCCCAAAGGTGTTCCACTGTATTCGAGTCGGGACTATGGGCAGGCTAGTCCATTTCAGGAATGTTATTGTCTACAAACGATTGCCTCACAGATGCTGTTTTATGACAGCAAGCTACGTTATGCCGATACACTTTTCATCTCGAAGCACCTATTTTACTATATGCATCACACAATGCTATAAAATGTCTTCATATCCTTCCGCATTTAGCGTTTACTTAAGCACAATAGTCGTATCACACCCTAACCATGACAAACATATCCTCTGTACTTCACTGTTGGAACTCCACTTGATGCTTTGACAAATCCAAATCTTTCCACTCGTTTCGAGCCATCGCGTTAGGCATCGCTTATCAATAACTGCAGAAATGTGCGTCTTACGAGCAACTGCTCGACTATTGAAGCCCATTCCTGTAACTCCCTGCGCACAGTCACTTTGGAACTCATGACGAATCCTTTCTTTGACTTCATGCACTTTTTTACAACGGCTCCCCGCAATTTCTACAGTCTCTGTGCGTCTGTACATGACGTGTGCCTGGTCTCGGGTTACCTGTGCTTGTTCCTTCGCGTTTCCACTTCGCAACTTCATCACCAACAGTTGATATATGCAGCTTCAGGAAGGTTGAAAAATACCTGCTGGACTTGCTGGTCACGTGATACCTAATGACGAGTCCACGTTCGAAGTGTGCTGTTACTATACACTGGCGTGTCTGGCTCTCGTGACGTATTGCGTTAATTCCGCAATACAAGAGGGGTGTCCGGACACTTTTGATCCTATAGTGTAATTTTGTCCATACAGAGTTAAAGCACCCACCGTTGAATTATTTTAGGCATACCATTCTTACATTAAATCATAGCCAAACCAGTTTATTCGCCAAAAATGTTTTGAAGTAAAGAGCTAAATGGTATATTCGATATGCAAGGATTCCACAAGAACAGTCTATAAAGCTTATAATTGTACCAGAAGAGCTCACTTTCAATAAGGACTCTTTTTTTTATATTTAAATTTTTTTAAAAAATTAGTATATTATCCCATGGGTACTTGACGGGCTATCATTGCTGTCATGTTCTGCTCAGAAGAGAATCAGCTGCCGCGTAGCCTTGCGTAGCGAGTGAGCGCACCAACCGAGTTTATGCGTACAACTCTTTAACGGGACGGGGAAAAAGTGAAAACAGAAAGCGCTCGGAGTACGCGCAGAGACGGCCCCATTAAGAAGGGCTGCCGTAATGGAAGGCGGCGTGCAGCGGGCTTTGTGTGGCTTTACTTTGGGCGCGAGGCGCGGAGCGGCGCGGCGCCATTGACAAGACAAATACCGGACAACAGGTGCGCGCGCATTCGTACCCGCCGCCGCTGCGCTAACGACCTATTGAAGGCGCCCGATTCATTACCTGCCTCCGCCTCCGCGTCGTCCTTTTTAATTTGGCGCCGACAGTTAAATCTGCAGCACCGCCTTTCACCGGCCGCCGCCAAAAGCTGCGCCGCTGTTCGCACTGTGCGACGTTTTTCCGGGGAGGGAGAAAGACACCGGTGCGGCACGCGATGCGATTGTCGTCTACAGCGTAGCTGACGCACAGTTGCAACGCGCGTCTCCCTAGAACCGCGATGTAATCGTATAAAGACGAAAACAAAAGATTTACTTCCGTCGATTCACTCGTTACCGGTAATGACATGCGGCTATATTTAGCAGTAGTATCCGTCTTCTGTGCGGTTGTTTTCTTCACAACTGGATCCACAGCCAGCGAATACAGGTTAAATGAAGACATATAGCCACCGAGGCTACAATAACTTAAAATGGCATGAATAGAAACAGTTTTCTCAACTTAAAAAAAAATGATAATTTTAAAGATATATATGAAAATAGAACCTAATAGGTCGTGTGCATAACATCAAACTTTTAATTGGATTTTGGACCTAGCTCATGCTTTTATAACCTAAATAAAATAAAATGTTGATATTCCTATTCAGCCCGCAGACAGGGGTGAATACAGACAGCATTGTTAATCTTATTTTTTTTCTTCTTATTTTTTTCATTCGTCTTTGTGATGAACAAAAAAAAAAAAACACTCCGTCTTCAGGCCACAACTGGCCCATCGGGACCATCCGACCGCCGTGTCATCCTCTGTTGAGGATGCGGATATGAGAGGCATGTGATCAGCACACCGCTCTCCCGGTCGTTACGATGGATTTCTTTGACCGGAGCCGCTACTATTCGGTCGAGTAGTTCCCCATTTGGCATCACGAGGCTGAGTGCACCCCGAAGAATGTCGGCGGGATGGTCACCCATCCAAGTGCCGGTAACGCCCGACAGCGCTTAACTTCGGTGATCTCACGGGAACCGATGTATCCACTGCGGCAAGGCCGTTGCCCTTTGTGATGAACAGGGACATGTGAAAATCTGTTTTGGGTCTAGGAGAATGTGATATCAACCTTCGATACCACACTTGTTAGGAGTTGCAGTTATTGACCCTCGAGTTGCGGCTAGCGCCGCTCCGCCGCTTGTATCAAGTTTCTAGCCAGCTCTCGTCCACTCTTGTTCAGGACGTCAAATAGTAAAGTAACATAGCCTTCAGCTGATAGGAAGCAACGTCTAACAAGGCGCTTAGTGACGTATGGCCTAAGTGAGGCCTCAATACCTGTCTATTTATAATTATATGTAGGCAGCCAAGAAGAATCCTGTACCACAAGTTAAGTACAATATATATTACATTTTTACCAACGATTTCTAATTATTTTAGTCGTTGCAGATCCAGACCATGCAACCAGCACATCAACGGCGTTACTGACAAACCTGCTGTTATATGTTTCTATTTAGCTTTGGCCAGCAGTCAACATTGGCGACGACTCGTTCGTCGTCATCGTAACAGAGAACAAGAAGCTAAATTTACCTGCTTCAGAAAAGCTTTATTCAACACAAAAACTGAAAATACTGCATTAATTGTGCTTTTTTCTTCTGTTTTCCAAAAAAACTGATTGTACCCTCAAGTCGATGAACTTGCTCAGTTTTTCAATACAAGTCATTGACACTATGTTTAAAATGATGCCTTTGAATCTACAAATCGTACCCAAAGATGTAATGAAGAGCTTTCGAACATCATCTGCTTGGCTAAAAAATTATGTCTCCTCTGTTAAAATAAATGTGTTTATCGAACATTAAAAAAAAAAAAAAAAAAGCAGCATAACCTTTGCCTTCTAAATGACAAATTTTCCATATACTTTTATCACAGTGGGTTGAGAACAGTGCCAGGTGGTTCATCACTCCCGTTAAATTCTTGGTATTCCTCTGAAGAAACATTGACGATAGCTGTCTCTCATCACCGTCGGCCGGGGTGGCCGAGCGGTTCTAGGAGCTACAGTCTTGAACCGCGCGACCGCTACGGTCGCAGGTTCGAATCCTGTCTCGGGCATGGCTGTGTGTGATGTCCTTGGGTTAGTTCGGTTTAAGTAGTTCTAAGTTCTAGGGGACTGATGACCTTAGGTGCGATAGTGGTCAGAGCCATTTGAACCATTTGTCTCTCATCACCCAACAAATTATTAAAATAGTGCCGTCTATTTTCAGGGAGTCAAAAAAGAAGTCAGAGCGCGCGCGTTCATAATTTTGAATGGTAACGGCATTTTTCGTGCGAAAAAGAAAATAAAAAGAATGTGCATTCAGTTTGACAGTTCCGCTGTCAAACTATTTTTTTTATCAAAACAACACACTATACATATAAACGAGTATATAAAGGAGAAAAGTTTTTACCGAAAATCTCGAGCAGTTCTCGATCAATTTACTTCCAATTTTTACGTGATACTCTAATGAACATTCGAACGGACATAGGCCATGTATTTTTCTAATATACTACACATATAAATATATATTTGTAATGGGGAAACGTCGTTTCCAAAATGCTCGGAAAGATCTTGACGGATTTACTTAAAAATTTTACATGATACTCTGCCGAATATTCCGACAAAACGGACACAGAGGGGAGGGAAGGAAGAGACGGATAGAGACACAGGGGAGGAGGATATGCACACAGAGATAAGGAGAGAGGAGATGGAGGGAGGATGGTTCAAATGGCTCTGAGCACTATGGCACGTAACTTCTGAGGTCATCAGTCCCCTAGAACTTAGAACTATTTCAACCTAACTATCCTAAGGACATCACACACATCCATGCCCGAGGCAGGATTCGAACCTGCCACTGTAGCGGTCGCGCGGCTGTAGACTGTAGCGCCTAGAACCGCTTGGCCACCCCGGTCGGCGAAGGAGGATGGGAAGGTCGGCAGAGAGACAGGGGAGAGGCAAGGAAATTAGGATGCATATTCAATTCCTGCACATATTTAGCAATTGCGAAGCATTGCCGGGTTCGCCAGTGATAAAGAAAAAAGAAGTTCCAGAACAAAACAGTTTAGTCGCACTGTAGGGGTCCGTCTCAAAAAAGCGGCTGCAGTGTTTCATAACGACGCTGCCATACGGAAGGACAGAATTGAAATCTAAATACTTATAACGATGACTGCTTCGCCGGCACTGACGTGGCCAGCGGCGGCTTCGGCGCTTCCCATAGAAAACGGCGCTATCGGGAGGCCTGGCGGATGCCGCCACTGCCGCCCCCCTCCACCCCCACCCTGCTGACCCGCACGGTCCAGTTGGCGCGTCACGGCTAGCGGCTGCAGTGGGCGTGCAGCTGATGACCCGCCGGAGCTCACATCCGCGGCCCGGACGGAGGCGGAGGCGCCGGCAGCGCCGCCGCTGTGCCGCGGACGCAGGCGGAAACTACAGCGAGCGGCCTCTCCTTGCACGGCAGTCTGTTCCCATAATTGGGCCCGGTGCCGTCTTCAGTTTCCGCCCCAGTAACGTTCTCCTGCCTCGCCGTTGTCACTTTACTGCCGACAGTACAGACGTTTGACCCGTCCCGCGTCTGACGCTGTGAACGACAGTTTGTTCTCGTTTCGTTACGACGCAACATTTCTCGCATGGCTGGACGCGACGCACCCGCAGCTGTTGTCCAGTTGCTGCTTTTTTTAGTTTTCCTCTCCAGTTCGGCGCCGTTCTTTTTACTCTGCGAGATTTATGCGTTCGAGACGAGCGTGCCGGCCTCCTCTAATTGGGCATCGTCAGTATTCCTCTGAGTCGCTGTCGTATCAGCCGGCACGCGCCTCGAGCCTCGTTAGACGTCGCGGGACAGGTCAATGCCTTCCTTATAATGCCACCCACTTTCCATTTGAAAGACGTCCACAGAGAAACGTCTTCCAAATCATTTATATTTATGCACGTTTTAATCGCTGGAAAGGCGCAAAGACACACCACGAACAGATTTCGTCTGCTGTGAGTCGCATAGTATGGAGAATATATATGTACGCTGTACTTTGGAAGACTAGCTCTCGGTCCAAACCAGTGTCAACTCGACAGTCTCGAACAGCGTACCCGTGTCGATTACAGACAAAGCATTCCTACTCGTGTTCAGGGATCATTAGGGCTAGCTGCATCAAGACGACGTTGCGCGCTCTAATTCGAAGACTCTGATGTTTCATTTCGATGGCCATTTTTATGCTGCAACATACAGGAATTTATGGTGACACTGTTGTAATATTTGATTCTCAGAATGATTAGGTTTGAAGTTGTACCTTCCTTGTGTATGACATTAACTCCGCTGTTCAAAGTGAGAGGCTGTTTTCCATGTCCAAGGACCACTATCTGCGTTTCATTTATTGCTCCATGCATGTAGAGCATGGCGTGCGTTACTGTGCCGCTTACATAATAACTACTATGATAGTTAAAATGCCTTATGGGATTGTACTCCATGTAGTCTGTTGGTGGATAAATGTAACCCTGTAATTTCGCTCTTGTTTATTGCGTCAAAGTATGAAGCTATTCTATATTTATCATCATTTATTTTAAACTCACATTCATTCCTGAAAATTATTATGATTTTCTCTGCTGTCCCTATGTGCTCATGTTTCTTACTTAAATCGCTATTTGATGGGAACACAAATTGCTAGACACGCTCTCCCTCCAGCAGAATCATTTTTGAGATGAGCTGCCATTACCAGAAATATTTTCATTTGTTTGTATGAATTTTACAGCAAATATACGGTAGGTTTCAGTTGCTGAGAACTTTGGAAAATCGTGTTGATGGTGAATATCTTCGGAGTGGTTGCTGTGATTCATGTTCATTGCGAATAGGTGTTAGACAGTACAAAAAAAAAATTGCTCTGAGCACTATGGGACTTAACATCTATGGTCATCAGTCCCCTAGACAGTACAAATTGGCGTCCGCAGCTCGTGGTCGTGTGGTAGCGTTCTCGCTTCCCACGCCCGGGTTCCCGGGTTCGATTCCCGGCGGGGTCAGGGATTTTCTCTGCCTCGTGATGACTGGGTGTTGTGTGATGTCCTTAGGTTAGTTAGGTTTAAGTAGTTCTAAGTTCTAGGGGATTGATTTGAAGTACAAATTGGTCCTCATTGCACGTACCCTCTGTATAACAAAGGATACGAATATACTCTCATATCTTATCAGGAGGTAATACCGTGTTGATAGTAATGCTGTTTTCACTTATTTACAGCCAGCCGCGGTGGCCGAGCGGTTCTAGGCGATTTAGTCCGGAACCGTGTGACTGCTACGGTCGCAGGTTCGAATCCTGCCTCGGGCATGGATGTGTGTGCTGTCCTTAGGTTGGTTAGGTTTAAGTAGTTCTACGTTATAGGGGACTGATGACCTCAGATGTTAAGTCCTATAGTGCTCACAGCCATTTTGAACTTATTTACATGTTCAAGCTCCCCTTATATTTCTCGTTTCGCAATGAAAGTCTTTCCTGCGCCTGACTATATCAACCAAACAGCAGTCGGATAAAAAGGGTATATGTTCAAGATATTATCACTGAAATCATGCAAGTTGTCTGCTCAACTTAAATTCAGAAGGGATTGGAGGCTTTGACTATTTTTGGTCGTGTGGTTCATGCAATCATCACATTCTCAATCTGTGCTTGAGAATTTATCACTCTGGGAGACTGGATAATCTATTCCTGTTTCCTCTGCTGAATCTACAACCTTACCCACTCTTGCACTCGCCGAAGTGTAGCCTTCATGAGACTGGCAGTGAGAGAGCGGACTTTATCGTTATCAGGATACTTCCTCTTCTGGTCGAGTTCCTTCTGCGACATGCCATGAAGTTAAAACGCCCGGGACTGCTGTCGAACGGGAGCATCCTGTCGCACCATAACGCCCGCCCCAACACTGCCAACCGGATGAAGCCAACGATTCGGCGGTTTGTATGGGAAACACTGCGACATTACCAGTACCGACCGGATCACATCATCGTCGATTTGAAGAAAGACATGCGTAGACGTCGGCTTCAGTCGTTCGGTGAAGTACAAGAGTGGGAGTCGTTGTGGATCCGTTAGCGGCCCATCGCGCTCTAGAAAACAAGAATTGATTGTCTCCTCTACCATTGGGATTAATGTCCTAGCGCATGTGGTGATTACGTTTGAATGGAACCATTCCATTGTCCCTTTTTGGCGAGTGTTCGCATTTTCTTTGACTGGCCCTCATGCGCTTACAAGGATCTTGAGACGGAGCAACACTTCAGTTGAAGAAATCTGGGTAACGAGATTGATCCGTAATTCATGTGAAAGGATTTAGAGAACCATGGAAGATCTGAAGAGTACCGTTTAGTTACATTTATTGAAACTAATTGAAATTAAACAAAAAGGTGAACACTATTAAATCCCGTGTCATGAAGTGATGCCAGTGAAATCCACTCGACTTATGCTGAATCTTTAAAGTCTTCAGTCCTCTGATTTAATGCGCCCCGGCACGACTTTTTTCTAGTGGCAACGACTTCATCTCGGATCATACCTTGCCCTACGTTCTCAATTATTTCTTGGATGTACTCAGATCTGTCTTTCCCTACACATTTGGCCTCTACAGCTCACTCTAGTACCGTGTAAGTTATTCCCTGAATTCTTAACAGATATTCCATCATCCTGTCTATTATTCTGGTGACTGTTTTTCACATATCAGGTCCACCAAATTTCCAATACCCTTCTACAGCGTGACACGCCAAACGCTTCGGTTCTGTTCGTTTCCGGTTTTTCCTCAGTTCATGATTTATTTCCATACAATTCTGTCCTCCTAAAGTACCTTCTCAGAAATGTCGTTCTCACTTTACGGCTGCTGTTTGGCTTCTTTCTGCCAGTCATGCCCTTTTTGCTTGTGCTTGTCAGCTTTTTATAGCCTCCTTATTTCATCCGTTATATGTTATTTTGCTTCCAGGATACAATTTTCTCATATTCCTTACTTCGTGGTCACAAGTTTTGATGTTAAGTTCATCGTTATCTCATTTCTGCACCTTCTTTTTATTCTAGTCCATCTTTGGCTAACTTTCAATTATAGTTTGCGCTCATTAGATTGTTCATTCCATTACACAGATCCTGCAATTCCTCCATACCTTCACTGAAGATAAAAATCGGGGAATCCTATCACTGATATCCTTTCACCCTCATTTTAAATTTCACTCCTGAATCGTTCTTCTTATGGCTTCTTCAGAGTATAGTATGAACAGTAGAGGTGAAAGACTATAACCCTGTATTACATCCTTTTCTTCGTTCCCATTCTTGTTGTTAGCTCTTGGTTCTCCTACATCTATTATTATGTCTTACGCTGTAGCTCATATCTTATTATCTGAGAATTTTGAGCATTTTGCACCATTTCACACTGTCGAACGCTTTTTCTACGTCGATAAATTCCATGAATGTGTCTTGATTTTTCTTGTCTTGCTTCCATTACCAAGCACAATGTCAGAACTACCTTTCTGATGCCTTTATCTTTGCTAAAGCCAAACTGATCGTCATCCATGTAGGAAATTTAAGTGAAACTAATTCAATTGTCGTACATCGCTAATGAACTGAAAGCTACGGCCCTCCACAAAACCACACTTCTTTTCCCCTCCTCCTTCCCCCGCCCACTCCAGGGGTGCTGTGTTCCCACAAACTCTACAGAGAACCTCTGGCTTTGGTGTTCGAACGTAATAAGAGAGTAACATCAGTGACGATGAAAATATCACAGCTGAACCGACTACTTGCGGTAAACACGAGATCCGTGACGCCGATGACCGTCTGACTCAGATTTTTTACGTGTCACGACATTTCGAGCACAAAGTACGTATATTACACTGGTAATTCTTTTAAATAATTCATTCTCCTTGCACTATCCATTTTGCTAGCCTCTCTGAGTTGAATTTTTAGCCTCATGTGTTCTGCTGATAACTGTCTAAAGCATTTATGAATACATAGAGAATAGCGCATTTACAACGGAACTGCCTTTCGCAGTGATGCTACGAAAAACTACGAAGGTTATTCAGATCTTAACTGAAACTCCGTTCCTCCAAGACGTTAACCCGATGGCTTAACGACTTGGTCCGTTTCTTAGAGATTAGAACACGTCATTTCTTTCAAAATTCCGCTCTCCGTATAACACAGTACTCCAGTTAACCCAAATCTGACATACCAAGCTAGCCTGGACGGCCTGTGTTTCGAATTGAACTCAGGAATTTGCTACTGAAGGGAACAGGAAACTGGTTGGTCTGCTAACGGTTTGCGTCACTGCACGTGCAGGAAGTACGAGTATAATGGCGAAATGCCGAAGCCGCAAAACTTCCGACTGTTGGCGTTAAAGGCTGCCTCAATGATAAGCTGGAGGGATGAGAATACAAACCGCTCTTTTTCTGAATCCATGCACACAAGGCAGTGCAGGAAAAGCTACAGTGAATCTGTTGTTCATACTAACCCCCTACAGAGACAGCTCGATACGCGCGAATTTGCACATGGTGGATCGCACTGTGCTTGTATCGTGTCACTGTATTATGTGGCTCGTAGCGGTTGTTATTCCAAAACTTCATATAGGCGTTTTGAAACTAGATATATGGTATTGTGATTTTGACTTCCAGAATACACGTTTTATTCACGTAAGACCGAAGATTTTGAAAAGGAAGTGTCGAATAGAGTCTTACAACGTTACTGGTTGCGAGACCCCGAGTTTTAGGCTCAGCTGAGTAATTAGGAGGGGTTTTATTCAACTCGATGCATCCGAGTTGAGTCTTAAGTATGCCTGTGGAGCTTGGATCACTGTAATGGCTATTTGTACAGTGTGGCGTTGTATTTTTGTTGTATGGTCATGGGGGAAGTAAGTAGGTGAAACACAATGCTGCCACGAAGGTATATCCTTTCGAACAGCACCAAGCGGGACATCGAACTAAATATACCCATCGGACTGATGGGTAACCATCAGCTGTCACATCCCCTCGCTGCATGAATGGGTGGAAGTCAACACACGCCGAAATACTTTACTTGCTCAAAAGTATTAGTGTGACTTGGGAAGTCGGGATTAGCATGGAAGGTCAAGGCCCCTATAATGTCACTCCTTAAACACAACTAGTAGATCAATAATTTATTCAAGACCACATTTATAAAAACAGCTGTTAGGTTAGGTTAGGTTAGGTTAGGTTAGGTTAGGTTAGGTTAGAAGCAACATGTGGCCATCACTAAGACTATATCGAAAAATGACGGGTTCCTTCTTAAGCAAGCAGGAAATTACAATTACTTAACGAACAGTAAAGAAGTGATTCAAAGAAATGTGGAATGTGGCACTATATATGTGTGTGTGTGTGTATTTAATCAATAACACAAGTAAGACGTTACAGTTAACATATAATTATTTACTGCCAATTTAGTAACCTTGGTATGCAGCAACTTACAACTAGACTATGACCTAATATCTTCAGTAGCTTACAGTTACTACATCTTTTGGGGACGTTGGTTTTCTTAAAGGAAGTAGTGACTGCTGGTCTCCTTGCGATGACACACCTTGCCGGATGCTCTTACTTCAACAACACACATTAGGGCAACCAACAAAACAACAAGTGACAGTCGCTACAACGCAAGTGGTTCCACGAAACGAAGGCATCAAAACCACTTACACCTCCGATGGAGAGCGTTGTTCGAGATGGTCTCGAGGAAATGGACTTGTCCGAGAAAACAGGTACCAAAGCAAGGTGACGAGCAGCGCCCGGAGTTGACATCAGGCAGGTGCACCACGAACTCGCGACCGTCTGGCAAGGCAGACCGGCCTCGCCGCTGCTGGCCGAGCCCGCGTGCTTTGCTCCTTCGTCCCCTCAAGCACGTGCTAGCGTCTCGTAGCGAGTCCGCCGCCAGATCACAAAAGGGGCAAAGATCGTAGAACAGCCGAGTAATCGATAGTCGTCCAAAGAGCTGATGTGACAGAAAAGGCGTACCACGGCTCCATTAGGACACGTATTAGTGGACATTAATATGGAGTCGTCCAGCCTTCGGCCCTATGGCGTCTTCAGCTCTGGTTGGGACACTTTCAATGCGATGTCTGAATATCTGTGGATGGACGGCAGCGCATTCTCCCGCACGTCCCGAAAGCAGAAAAGGTACTGATGCTAGACGCTCCGGTCTGGAGAGAATTCGACGTTCCAACTCATCCCAAAGGTGTTACACAGGATTCAAATCGGGTCTCCGGGCAGGACAGTCCATTTCAGGACTGTTGTTGTCCACAAATCGATGCTTACAATAGATGCTAGCTTACAGCAGAGTGCATTGTCATCTTCTCCGAAATGTTCCTCTACTGTGCACAGTACACAATGCTAGTGCTCTTGTGCTCCTGCACTTAGCGTTTCCTTAAGCGCAGTAAGGAAACCACGAGAAATACCCCCGTAACGTAACATCATCTGGCAACGGCCTTGCCGCAGTGGATAAACCGGTTCCCGTGAGACCACCGAACTTAAGAGCTGTCGGGCGTGGTTGACACTTGGATGGGTGACCATCCAGGTCGCCATGCGCTGTTGCCATTTTTCGGGGTGCACTCTGCCTCGTGAAGCCAACTGAGGAGCTACTCGACCGAATAGTAGCGGCTTCGGTCGAGAATACCATCATAACGACCGGGAGAGCGGTGGGCTGACCCCACGCCCCTCCTATCCCCCATCCTCCACCGAGGATGACACGGCGGTCGGATGGCCCCGATGGGCCACTTGTGGCCTGACGACGGAGTAATTTAACGTAACATCATCTGCTCTCTATTGCGCTTTTGGCACGACACATAAAGGCAGGTAACATTCGTCAAGCACGCGCCAACACAAACATTTCCATCAGATTGCCACAGGGTACAGCGTGATTCGTCACTCGAAATCACTCGCTTCCAATCATCCACTATCCCGTGGCGTTTCTCTTTACATCCCCTCGAGAGTCGCTCAGCTTTGATTACAGAAATGTGTGACTTATGAGGAGCTGCTCCACCATTACACCCCATTCCTTTTAACTCCCTACGTACAGCCACTAAGCTTGGTGGACTGATGGTAGCGTTTTAGCACTCACGAGTGATTCCTTCTTCTCATTTCTTGCTATGTTACACAACCACCCTACGCAGTTCAAAAAATGTTTGTGAAATCTTATGGGACTTAACTGCTAAGGTCATCAGCCCCTAAGCTTACACACTACTTAACCTAAATTATCCTAAGGACAAACACACACACCCATGCCTGAGGGAGGACTCGAACCTCCGCCGGGACCAGCCGCACAGTCCATGACTGCAGCGCCTTAGACCGCTCGGCTATTCCGGCGCGGCCCCTACGCGCTGCTCGACTGTGTGTGACCTCTGTACATTGAGGTCTGTTGGTTTTGGTTTAGGCGTGGTTGCTCCTTAGCGTTTACGCTTCACAATCACATCATCATCAATCGACTTGGCCAGTATTAGAGGGGTTGAAACGTTCGTGTTGAATTTGTTACTCAGGCGACGTCCAACGACTAGACCACGTTCGAAGGCACTGAGCCCTCCTGGCCCACAGATTCTGCTGTTACTGCTTGTCTACCGGCAATACAGTATGCACCGCCTCCTTTTATACTGGCGGGTCCACCTACCGTGACATCTAGTGGTCAGTTCCGCATTAGATAAGGTTGTCCGCATATATCTGATCAGGTGGTGTATACTGTAAGTCAGGGCTTCCCAACCTTTTCAGCTGGCGGACCCCTTCTTCAGTCGAAAATCCATGGCGGACCCCTAGTCAGTCAAGAGTACAGTAACTTTAAATTTCAGAGCGAAACCCATGGGAACTGAAAGCTTCTTAATGCAAGTGCCATGTTCCAATGACCCCCCCTCCCCCCCCCCCCCGAAGTATCAATAGTCTTTGGTTTAGAGATGAATGAAAACAACTTGAAATTAACGTTCCAATTTGAATTCCCACTGTATCCAGACACTTACTAGTGGATTTACTCACTTTGTTCAAAACACTATAGTCTGATTAAAATTACTTAGTAATTGAAATTTCACACGACGGAGCTGTCTTCCTCCAAGAGCAATCAACGTCACGTCCAAACTGTTCGCTGTTGAGAAGCTGCCGCTTATGGTCTGTTCACTTCCACTATTTGGCTACTGCTGTGTAAGGAGCATGCATATTTCGCAACAGTCGCGCGCACGCGTGTTTGTGTGTGTGTGTGTGTGTGTGTGTGTGTGTGTGTGTGTGTGTGTGTGTGTGTGGTTTTTCGTGAAATCCGGAGAAAAATGTTCAAATGTATGTAAAGCCTTTGTTTGGTCGTCCTCCCTCCTCATTCATTTCAACTGGAAACTTCCCTTGTTGTGAAGGCGATGGAGAAACTGCACCGTTCTTCAATGATCCTGACTTCAGCCACTGATCCATGTTAGAAGTAATAAACTGGTCAAAAATCGACTTATGAAATAGGTAGTGCACTGACAAAGCAAGTTTAACATTTAATGATGCCTGGGGCCGCATACATGCCAGCGAGCGCTGTGATTGGTCGACAAAGATCGCTCCGCGCATGCGTAAAAGGTTTCAGAGCATCTAGCGCCGTGAGGCGGGGCACAAACGACCCCCGTATTGTTGCTAAACAGTTGATCAGAGAAGCCGCATTCTCCGGCACTAAATTGTGTATACGTTCTCACTTTTGAACCCCAAAGGCTGCTTGGTGATACGACCTGAAGTAAAAGTACACATGTTTGTCACACGGAAAAAAAAATAGTGATGAATTTGATTTTCACATTTGTATTCAATAATTTTACTCGTTATTTTAGACGATTTCGTGTAAGGTAGCCGCGGAACCCCTAGAAAGAGCCGGCGGACCCCTAAGGGGTCGGCGGACCACAGGTTGGGAAGCCCTGCTGTAAGTGATGCGAGCTGCCCCACCGGACGCATGTAGGTGCGTCCCGCTGCTAGAACGCACGTGTCTGCTCGCTTGTACCGTAACACGGGGGCAGAGTCCGGGCCGGCCGGGGTCCCCGGAGACAGCCGGGCGGCTGGGCAGCGGCCGCACGCACGCACGGCACTCTCTCTGGCAGCGCGACTCACGCAGGCCGGCGCAGACCCGCGCCGGGTCAATACCACGGCACGCTGCCCGCCTCTGGCTCTGCCACTGCCACTGCGTTACGCACCGCACGACTCCGCCAGGCGAGCCGCTGTGCGTGCGAGCGCGCTAGCAGCCCGCAATGCACCAGGGCGCCCGCCTGCACGCCGCTGCAGCGCGGCTGCTGGCGACCGCGGCAGCGCTGCGAACCGCTCCGCCGGGGCGTGCGTAAACAAAACAGAGACTGCGTAAGCACACCGGACACAAGGTTACTCGTCTCCAGCAGATACCACGTTAACACCGTGGGCTCTAGAGGGGAGGAAGAGATTCCACAAGTACCGGGTGGTTATAATTAAACTTTCCCTATTTAACACGTTATAACACGGAAACTAATTACCGTACGAGTACCAAACTTGGTAGCATTAGTTTCAAGGTCATTAGGAAGAGAAATAATGCAGAATCGATTAAATTGAAACACTTTTAATGTGCTACTACGGTACTGTATTGCATTGTAAGTTAACCGGGGACCTAGAAACGACGGAGAGGCTCCGACCCCGCTGCAGCCGCAGTGGTCCACACCCCACGACGACTACCGCAGTCCACTTCACCCCTTCGCCGCCCCATACCGAACCCAGGGTTATTGTGCGGTTCGGCCCCCCCGGTGGATCCCCCAGGGAATGTCTCACACCAGACGAGTGTAACCCCCATGTTTGCGTGATAGAATAATGGTGGTATACGCGTACGTGGAGAACTTGTTTGCGCAGCAATCGCCGACATAGTGTAACTGAGGCGGAATAAGGGGAACCAGCCCGCATTCGCCGAGGCAAATAGAAAACCGCCTAAAAACCATCCACAGACTGGCCAGTTCACCGGACGTCGACACAAATCCGCCGGGCGGAAACGTGCCGGGGGCCAGGCGCTCCTTCCCGCCCGGAAAGCCGTGCGTTAGACCGCACGGCCAACCGGGAGGGCGCTGCTACGGTACATCATACCATTACATACCAGTACCAGTACTGCTACAAAAGGGGCTCAATGTGGAGCCCGTCGGTGTCTACAAGCGTCTGAAAGCGCTGTATTTCATTCTGCACAACAGAACGAAGCATTTACGTAGGTATGCTGGCTGCATCTCTTGATATGCTACGGCTCAGATCAGCACGTGTGAATGTTCCGCTGGTAGACCCTGTCCTTCATGTAGCCCCACGACCAGAAATCAGGTGCTCGTACCGGCCAAGCATTTGCAAACGATCAACTAATAATTCGTTGCAAACAAACAACTAATAATTCGATCGTTTCCAAATGTGTTTCGGAGAAGCAGGTGAATTTCACGAGCAATGTGCGATGGGGCCTGATTTTACATGACAACAGCTGAGTTCAATGCGTTTCTCTCCTGTAGCGCGGGTATGATATGCTAGCGAAGTATATCGCAGTAGCGCTGGCCAGTCACACTGCACGTCTTTGGTCCTTGAGCGCCAGCCTGTTCAAAAAAGAATGGGCCAATGAGGAACGTAGCCGTGAAGCCACACCATAGGGTGACACGTTCACCGTACAGACGAACTTCGTGCACTGGGGGTAAGGATCCCCACACTCCCAATTCTGTGTGTTCACCTCATCCGCCAGAAAAATATGAGCTTCGTCTGTCCATAAGATGGTCCAGGTCCAGGCCTCGTCAACATCAGTCCTCGCGAGTGAGAGGAGAGCAAAGTCAACACGGTGTTGTGCGTCCTGTGGTGCAGCCTGCTGTACGGTATGGATCTTGTACGGATATCACTGGAGAATGGTTTGAAGCAACTTCCGTGCACTACGGGATGTTCAACCGTCGTGATACAGCACGCTCACTGCCTAACGATCGGGAATCGTGCGCAGCGTTGTCTGCCACAGCAACAGCGATTTCATCAACCACCTGTGGTGCAACCGGTCGTCGGTTTCTTCTCGGAGCGACGCCCAGTTCTCTAGTTGATTCGAACTTCTTCATGCTCCACACAGCAGGTGGAGAAAGAGGACCCTTTCGTAATCCCTTCGGCCAGCGATATTCTGTAAGTGCAGCTGCACCATTACTGTTAGTTTGATAACAGAGCTTCACCAATAACGCCCTGCTCATTTAGTCGTGTTGGCACGCCAACAAGTGCACTGTGACGGTCAGGTTTGTGAGATCATGACTCACGATGACTGATCACGGCCCCTGGTGACCTTAGTTGGAAGTGGACGATGGCGCTGTGATTCATGGAAATCATGCACCCATAATGCATACAACATTAATGCTACCAAGTTTGGCACTTGTACGGTAATTAGTTTCTGTGTTACATGTTAAGTAGGGAAACTTTAATTATATCCACCCGGTATAAGGGGTGATGAAAAAGTTTCCCTTCGAAGGCTGTACAGTGCAGAACTGGCCGTGAGCAATCATCTCACGAACACACCAGGTTGAGGATACCCGTGTCCTGCTGCACATCATCGTCCGTCAGGAATCATCGCCTCTTCAACCCCTTATTTAAGGGGGGGGGGGTGATAATCGCATGGGGAAAGATCAGAACTATAGGGCGAGTGCTCGAGCATCTCCCACTAGAGTTGGCGTAATTCCTAAGTTACGACATTTGAGATACTGGAACGTGCGTTATCATGAAGCAGCACCCCTTGTCGCAGTTGTCGACACACGTGGTGCCTCATACACATTCTTCATTCTCCGATGAATCTTCTGACCGTCACCACCCTCTTGTAACCCAAAGCTGATTCATTAATTCTGAAGTAAGTTTAAATTTTGGGGGCTGGTCACAGTTTCACAGCACTTGGCATGCTGAGTTTGTGACATACTGCAGAGAGAGAGGTAGTAAGGCAAGTTGGCAAGTTGGAATGGTTCAAATGGCTCTAAGCACTTAGGGACTTAATATCTGAGGTCATCAGTCCGCTACACTTAGAACTACTTAAACCTAACTAATCATACACATCATACACATCCAAGCCCGAGGCATGATTCGAACCTGCGATCGTAGCAGCAAAGCGGTTCCGGGCTGAAGCGCCTAGAACCGCTCAGCCACAACGGCCGGCTGGCAAGTTGGAAAAGAGAGAGAGAGAGAGAGAGAGAGAGAGAGAGAGAGAGAGAGAGAGAGAGAGAGAAAGAGAGAGAGAGAGAGACAGAGAGAGAGAGAGGGTGATGTATACGTGCGTATGATAAACCCCTTCCCTCAAAAATATATTTCTATTTCATACCTACACTGTGCTGCCACAGATGTGTCACTGATCTCATTTGTATTAAGATTGCATTACACGCGAGGTGCCTATTTGCTTCAACTGTCCTGACTGGAATGCGTAAGTTCTAATAAATATTCACCAACCTACAGTCTTTTACAATTGTTGTCCCTGTGCAGAAAACAGCACGTAAATCGTGAATCCGGTATCTTGAGGCTGTAAGGAACTCTTAGCGAGGAACTGATATTATGTGAATAATTAAATTTCCAATTAGTTTGTTTATATGGAATGCCACTCGCATTTTATTGGCAGAACACTAGAAACTACATAATTACATTCCACTTTAGAGTCAAAAATAATTCCCACTCTTCAATAAAGTAATGAAATTCGTATTTCCGTAACTGCTGTCAAGCTGTTCTCAACTACATGTCCAGAAAACCATACATTGCTAACAAGGTCTTAAGTAACACCGACAGTGGCAGACAACATGTCTGTCTTCCGACAGTGCCGAACAAGATCTCACATTTACCAACTAGACATTGCAAATTAAGTCTTAAGTGATATCGCGGCGGACAACGTGTCCGTCCTCCGAGACTGCCGAATCAGCTCTGATCTTACAGCCGAACCACTTAGCCCGCCATCCAAGTCAGGTGCGATCCGAAGATCACCGAGGTTCGTCTGCTTTTCCGTTTAGCAGTTGTTCATTATTCTGCTGGTTATTAATAATAGTGAAATAATGGAATGATAGCACGCTATTGAGAGATGCTGTGATTTCAAATGTAAATATATATGCTGTTTAGTTTGTCTAATATTAATATCAGAAGTTTATCGTTCTGGCGCACAACTTCCGAATGCAACAGCCACTCGCGGAGGAGGACTACAATTTATGCTGTCTTTATAAGACAATCGCGATGTCATTGACATGCGTAATCACACTTCCATACTTATCAAGAGGTCCGAAACGAATAATACGGTCTGCTGCCATCCTGCTGCGATTACGGGCAGCATGGGGTTCACGCCTGAGCCTCAGGACGTGCGCTAGCAGCGCATGTCGGGTGTTTCAAGCGTCAACTTCAGGTCTCAATATCTCGGGTGTAATGGGAATATTGCGATGCAATTAACGCCATTGTGTATGTGCTTTGTCATGCTATGGATTGCTGAAGAAAAAATATAGGAGGTCCATTTAAAAAAACATAAGTTTGTGTTAAACAACACGTATGCTTTCGTTTTAGAATGTTTCCAAATATGTACATTCATGGGCCCCAGCCCTACATTGATACCGGTGAAAGTCGTTTTCCAATAGCTGTTATTGTTCCAGAGATATTTTGGGTGGACAAGATAGCTGGGACACCCTGTAGATTGCAAAGTGTGATCGGTGGTTCAGAATAAGCAGTGGCAGTGGAGCGACGCCCAGTGAGGCGGTGCAGGCGGCTGGTGCGGGGCCGGGTTTGGAGCCAGTGCGTCGCGGTATTCTACTTAATCACCCGGCGCGCGCGCGCCTCAGACAATGGGGCTTAGGCGGGCGCACGCAATAACCGCCGTCCCAGTCGCAGCGTCGCGGTGCGCGGGGCCGCCGTCTTCCAGTAATGACGCCGCCCGCAACTTAAAGCAGACGCGCGTATCAGGGCGGCCGCAGGCGCAGCTGGTGCGCCGGCGCACCTGCCGGCACCAGCGCTGTTTTCACTGCCTTCTGCTGCTGCAGGAAACGAGGTCAAGGGGCATCCCCGGCTAATACTCAGAAACCGTTTTCTGCAACTGCAAATACCAATTCCTAGATTCGGACACCAAACAGATCGCCGCAACTTGGTCACACCATGCACATCGTAACACGTACAGTACGATTGTTGTTGTGACCTTCCGCAGCTCGTCGTCTAGTGGAGATTACACAAAAGCCGGCACAGTAAGCTCAGCGTGTTCGGTCAGAGTGATAGCTGCCCTCTGTAATAAAAAATCTGACTGAATGAATCAACGATGAACTTGAACAGGTGCCATGGGACGTCCGCCCCGAACAAATAGAACGAACAGTAACGAACAAAACGAGATCACAAAAAAAAAAGGTTGGCTAGCGTTGCTGCCGCTAGATCGTGGGGTCCCGGGTTCGATTCCCGGCCGGTTTGGCGATTTTTCTCAGCCTGGGGACGGGGTATTTGTAATGTCCTCATCGCCGGCCGCAGTGGCCGAGCGGTTCTAGGCGCTTCAGTCCGGAACCGCGCGACTACTACGGTCGCAGGTTCGAATCCTGTCTCGGGCATGGTTGTGCGTAATGTCCTTAGGTTTAAGTAGTTCTAAGTTCTAGGGGACTGATGACCTCAGATGTTAAGTCCCATAGTGCTCAGAGCCATTTGAACCATTTTGTTGTCCTCATCATTTCAACATCATTCGCGCATGTGGCGAAATGAACTGGGTAAAGATTGGGAACTTGTACGGGCGCTGATAACCGCGCAGTTTGAGCTCCCCACAAACCAAACATTATTGTTATTGTGGTCTACTTTCCGAATACTTCTTTGCTGCAGCGCTCCACGCTATTCTATCCTGTGCAAGCCTCTTAATTTCCGAATATCTACTGCTACCTACAGCCTTTTTTACCTGCTTACTGTATTCATCTCTTGCTCTCCCTCTAGAATTTTTACTCGCCACGCTTCCCGTCAGTACTAAATTGATGATTCCTTCATGTCTCAGCAAGTGTCCTATCAACCAATACCTTCTTTTATTCAGTGTATGCACAGATTTCTTCCCACTGATGCAGTCTACCCGTCTAATCTTCAGACTTCTTCTGTAGCATCACATTTCAAGGGCTTTTATCTTTTTTTGTCTTAACTCCAAATCGTCCTCATTTTACTTCCGTGCAAGACTGCACTCCACACAAATACTTTCAGGAAAGACTCCCCACCACTTGAATTTATATACAATGTTAACAAATTTCTCTTTTTCAGAATCACAGCTGTCGCCAGTCGAAGTTTTGTACTTTCTCTACTTCAGCCATCAACAGTTATTTTATTGCCAAAATAGCAAAACTCATCAACTGCTTTTAGTCTCTCATTTCCTAAACTAGAAGGGGCAGTCAAATGAAAATGAGACAGATGGAAAAAAGTAGGTGAACTGTTTATTGTTTCAAAAGTAATCGCCATAACTTGGCTCTGAGCACTATGGGACTCAACATCTTAGGTCATAAGTCCCCTAGAACTTAGAACTACTTAAACCTAACTAACCTAAGGACATCACACACACCCATGCCCGAGGCAGGATTCGAACCTGCGACCGTAGCAGTCGCGCGGTTCCGGACTGCAGCGCCAGAACCGCTAGACCACCGCGGCCGGCTCGCCATAACTCTCAATACATTTACTCCACTGTAAGACGATCAATACCCTCATGGAAAAATGTTTGCGGTTCCCACATCATCGTTAGTCGTACGGTAGCACTAAGAGGACAAGAGATGAATATGGATTACGTGGGAAAAAGTGTGAAGGATTTACATATGGGATAGGAAGTCGAATGTGCAAGAAAAATGTGAGTATTACGAGTACAATAATGAATCAAGTACAAAAATTATTTGAATGTTCAGGAGGTGTCTTAACTTATTAATCAAGATAGTGCAACCGGTACTTTGCTGAGAAGCAAAGTAACAAAACTATTTAACGATAAAAATTGACTAACTGTGTGTTTCTACTTTAATTTAATTATCTCCCCATAAAAATTAGTGCAACTAAAATTTGTAGTGCAGAGTCCGAGCAAACACTGCAAAGGAATTAAATGCAGTGGACTTTTGGAATCGGATATCTAAAACTACACAGCAAAAAACCCCAAAAGTTGTCAGTAGCTGTCAGTAGCCCAGTAGTATTGTCTGTCAAGTCGCGAGTTTGTGTCCTTTCGAATGATGCAAGGCGTCGAATGAGGGTGTTTTTCGTACCAAGATCTTGGCCAACTCAGTTTGCTCTGAGGAACGAGGACATTCATGTCAACATTCTCGGTACCCAAGTGGCTCCTTTGGTTGATGGTTCCGCTGTGTACACTCCCGTCTTCCACGATGACAACAGCCGCGTTCACAGCACTACACGCATGCGTTCCTGATTCAACCAGTACTCAAGGCATCCTATCCCACCTCGGCACACTTGCTAAACCATCCGATATTAACCCCACAGATAATATCTGGTATCATTTGGATCAACGGGTGAAACACAGTAATCACCATCCCAGTGAGCTGGCGTCTCCATGAGGCTCTAATCTGGCTATAGCTCCTGCAGCGCTTCACTAGACCTTGCTCCACATTGCGAGCGAGTCTTTTGAGCCACCGATCACACGTCGCAACTGACATAACGTGGCGATCCGATGACGGGGTGAGGGTATGGCGAATGCCCGGTGAACGTCATCTGCCAGCGTGTGTAGTGCTAACAGTAAAATTCGGAGGCGGAGGTGTTACGGTGTGGTCGTGTTTTCCGAGGAGGTAGCTTGTACCCCTTGTTATTTTGCGTGACACTATCACAGCACAGTCCTACATTGATGTTTTAAGCACCTTCTTGCTTCCCACAAATGAAAAGCAATTCCGCGATGGCCATTGCATCTTTCAACACAATCGTGCACCTGAGCATAATGCACGGCCTGTGGCGGATTGGCTGCACGACAATAACGCCCCTGTAATTGACTGCCCTGCACAGAGTCTTGACCTGGATCCTGTAGAATACCTTTGGGATGTTTTGGAACGCCGACTTCGCGCCAGGCCTCACCGACCGACGTCGATACCTCTCCTCAGTGCAGTACCCCGTAAAGAATAGGCTGCCATTCCCCAAGAAACCTTCCAGCACCTGCCTGAAAGTATGCATACGAGTTTGGAAGATGTCATCAAGGCTAATGGTAGGCCAACACCATATTGAATTCCAGAATTACCTATGGAGGGCGCCATGAACTTGTAAGTCATTTTCAGCCAGGTGTCAGGATTCTTTTGATCACATAGTGTAGCATTACATCGATATCGGAGCACAGTTTCAGTCTGGTACTTAGACAGCAAGGTTGTCGCGGCTTCACTCACAGTGAAGTGCCTGTTACTTTTGAGTACTGAAAATACGCTGCACTGGACGATTTTACTTTCGCATTTTTTCTGAACACTGCAATCACGAATGGGAAGCGTACCCATAGAAACTCGAGATTCTCTCAGAGAAACAGCCAGAACAAGTGAAAAAAGAAGGAGAAAGTAACTTGCAAAGGAACCTTTCGGACTGCACTAGCGGCGCAGGAATACGAGTGGAAGCTTTCAGCATTCGCGGGGACGTTCAGCTGCCATTACTTGCTAATTAAAACTGCCAAAGTTCCGGTGAACCGGAATCCAGATTTCTTTCCCCGCCGGCGCGGGGCGGCGCGGTACATCTTCTGATAAACTTTTTCAAAAGGAAATTTAATAAATGTCCGCTTATTATCGGACCTATCCCCGACCGGGCTCTGACTGGCGCGCAAAGAGTGAGATAGAGATAGACAGAAGCAGCGTAGAGCGAGATGAAATTTGAAGCAGTTGCGCGCACAAAGTTTCTTTGCAGAGGTTAAATATTGAGCTCGAATTTCGCTCGATTGGAAGGGAAGTTGTAGAAAGTATCCGAAGGAGAGGGGATCGGCCGCGGGGGCGCAGAGCACGGCGCGTGGGGAAAAGCAAACAGTGGTGGGTTCCGCCTGCCCGCCGTCTACCAGGGAGAGGCCCCCAGGTGCTGGCTCCCTGCGAACACCAACCAGCTCACGTCATTTGCATCCATCTACATTTGTATTTCACAGGCTGCAGTACGGCGTGTAGCTGGTTGGTGCCGGGTGCAGTACTGAGCTCGATCTTCAGAAACTGTTTCGCCGACAAAAATCGTATGCGTATGCGTTGGCGGTTTACGGCCGCCCGTACGAACTTCAATAGGAACAAATGTGGTTTACTCGACTAAGAAGGACGTAAAACTAGAAGGAGCAAATCCTACAGATTTACGCACACTCAATCCGAACCTCTCATACGGACATCCGCACAATCACAGTGTAAGGCGTTCCCCAATGTAGTGCTATAGGCCTGCTGACGTTTACCGACTAATAATGTCATCAGAAGATCAAAACAAACTGCAAAACGATTTAGAAAAAATATCTGAACGGTGCGAAAAGTGGCAGTTGACCCTAAATAACGAAAAGTGTGAGGTCATCCAGGCGAGTGCTAAAAGGACCTCGTTAAACTTCGGTTACACGATAAAACAGTCTAATCTAAAAGCCGTAAATTCAACTAAATACCTAGGTAATACAATCACGAACAACTTAAATTGGAAAGAACACATAGAAAATGTTGTGGGGAAGGCTAACCAAAGGCTGCGTTTTATTGGCAGGACACTTAGAAAATGTAACAGACCTACTAAGGAGACTTTCGGAAATGTATGGTATTGTCAGAACTGTATACTTATATGGATATGGTGTCTGTTCTTTCGGACATGTATGGTATTGCCAGAACTGTATACTTATATGGATATGGTGTCTGTTCTTTCGGACATGGCAATACCGGCCATGACCTCCTTCTTCTGTGCGGATGAACACATATCCTCGAACTCTTACGGGACTTGGTAAGAATGTCTTCCACGAGTAATGAGTGCGTTGGGGTGGGACACTACCAATGTAGTGTGTGGACATTCAAGGTGAGAATGTGGGTCTCGCGGGAGGCGTGCGCGAGATGGTCCCTGCAGTCACACTATCCTCTGTGCCCTCGGTGGCTCAGATGGATAGACCGTCTGCCATGTAAGCAGAAGATCCTGGGTTCGAGGCCCGGTGGGGGCTCACATTTTCACCTGTCCCCGTTGATATATATCAACGACCGTCAGCAGCTGCAGGTATTAATATAATTCTAATTACCTTACAATCTGGTGCCACTATTTTGTTCTGCCTTCTCTGTTCACTTCCTGAATGGTACGTGGGTAAACGGACTGTCGATCAAATTTCCCTGGTTTTCACGCTGTGGGTGTTTCAAAGTCTTGGCAAACGTCTAGATGTTATAGACAATCTCATGGGGAACAACTACGAGATTTTACCGAACTAGCAGTGCCTACTAACCAGGTGTGCTGCATACTGCCTACCCCAACAAACTCATTGAGTTTCAACAGAGAACGATATGAATCAGTGTTTCTAAGCAGAGAAAGGAAGCGAATCTGGAACTTCACTTCC
This sequence comes from Schistocerca cancellata, assembly GCF_023864275.1. Taxonomy (NCBI): domain Eukaryota; kingdom Metazoa; phylum Arthropoda; class Insecta; order Orthoptera; family Acrididae; genus Schistocerca; species Schistocerca cancellata. Next base: position 405,733,645 of record NC_064630.1, read on the forward strand.
GCTCTTCCAACCGCATTTCATGCGAAGTAAATGGCAGGATAACAGGCAACAGCCACTGCATGCGAATGCCTTAGAGTGCCTACACCCTACTACCTCTCAGGGGCATAACCACTTTTAGACGATGTCTAGCATCGCCGGGATGTGTCATTGAATATTTCCTCTCTAAAAAAAGTTGTTCGCCACTGCGTGACCTGTCACCCTTAGACGTTCGTCGCAAATATCTTGCTGGACTCCCCGAAAGTACACTCTCGAAGTTTCAACAGTAACCCTCTCTCCATGGAAAACAACTCGTCTCTTGTAAATACTGCCACAATGTCTTAACCACAAACCAGATTCTCACTTTCTCACCTTTCTTACACTCTGTCATCAATTACTTCCACAGACATTTATCAAAATAACGGAAAAGCATATATGTTGTGACACAGCGTTCTTGCCATCTCCACGCGGTTCTGTTGAAACAAAGAGCGTTGCGAAATGCAGACTTAGGAAGTACTGACGAAAGACGCATTATCACCCATGCTGGGCGCTGCGCTCCCATGTCCCAGCGATAAGAAACCACCAGCTGCTTCCTCTCCGTTACTTCACCACCATCCTCTTCCGTCCGGAAATTCTGCCCGACAGTTTCATTCTCTGGTACACTCTGAGCGATGGAGTCATTTCGTTTGCAAATCGTGGACAGTTAGATAATCTCGGAACTCTGTCCCGATAGAATCACAATCAGAGGAATACCCGTTGAGCTATAAAGATACAGGATGATGATAAATGACGTCGAGACAGCCCACCACTTATAAAACTATACGAGTTATACGGTAACTAGGCACGAAGTGAGATGAAACACAAAAAAATTCTGCTGTTTACCTTTGTCGTTGAATGGTGTTCAAGCCAGGAGTATTCAACGCCTCAAACAAAATTTACAATCACTTTATTAATCCAAGTGTTGATTATGAAACTGCTACACGCGTTTCTTCGTTATTTTCGTTGAAATCACCACCAGTTACAATTTGTTTCTCTTGAGGGAAAAAAAAAGTTTGTCGGACTTTTAACGAGGGGGGTCCCCTTACTACATTATCTCATTTACTTCCTACTCACAGACTGATACGTTGTCTGTATGCGCATATCATTATTTGTCACATTTGTAATTGCTTTTATTGTCCTATTTGCATATAGCACACACACTTCCTAGACGATGGACGCTTTTAAATTATGGTTCAAATGTCTCTGAGCACTATGGGACCTTACATCTGAGGTCATCAGTCCCCTAGAACATAGAACTACTTAAACCTAACTAACTTAAGGACATCACACACATCCACTCCTGAGGCAGGATTCGAACCTGCGACCGTAGCGGTCACGCGATTCCAGACTAAAGCGCCTAGAACCACTCGGCTACACCGACCGGCTTTTAAATGATGTGTCAATTTCGCACGTCCTTATAGATATATACATAAATATAAAATCACAGTGGATACACAGAAATATAACGACATACACGAAAAAGGAAGTGCAGAATACAGTTTAGCTGGGAATTTGGCAGCTTTTAGGAAGCTATATAGAACAGCTAAAATAAGAAAACATAAACTTCAATAAGACATAAATACACGTGTAAAAGTGACATAAATATTAAATGTAGGCAACGTTATCCAAAGTCAAGCACTGTCTATATATATAAAAAAAAAAGAATGAGCAAGGAAGTCAGTATGAAAGCATAATTTATGTAGGCTTGATATGATGCCATGTGGAGGAAAATCGATGACTGCCGAATTATTAATCTAATAAATTTTATTACACTGATAAAAGGCTTCAGTCACATTCTGAAAAGATTCAAATTCATTGTAGCTCCATAGCAAACCGTTAGTTCCACGTGCTATACGCAGCCTCCAGACGCCGCTAACACGAACGAAACCAGTTATCATTGCAAAGACAAACGTGATAACAGACTGTGATAAAACATGTTCGGACATGACTAGAATGTTTTGTGGAAAGTGTGTACAGACAACACTTAACGATTTAAGCAAGAAGTTGACAATGCAACGCCACAAATAACTGAACCCCGAACAGCAATGGGGCAAATACACCGGGTGCACGAACTTTATCACCTATCCCACGCACAGCGCGGCGGCTTATAGAAAAGAAATGTTCATATCAAATGGGAGCTATTCCATGGAGCACCACTGTAGCATCACAAAGTGCGCACGAAAGGATCTGAAAATTAAACTCAGTAAAAAATAATTTTAAAAAATCAAATATTTACGTCGTGCACAGGGAGAACAGATTGACTCCGACGCAGTTATGTTTAGCAATGAAAGAATGCCGCAAACAGCAGTCGATGCGAAATCAATGAACAGCTGCAGCAAACATTATTAACGCACTGCGTCTGTGCTATCCATAACGGGGGAATTTTTCTGCAGCATTCCATTAATGCCCGGCCAGTGCATTTCGTGTGGAGATTACGGCCACTAAATTCCCACCGGTCTCTATAATAAGCACCGTGGGCCACGTTCGCGTTCTGGTATTCCCCGGTCGTTCCGTTAATGGCGCGTTATTCCGAATCGCGCCTACCCGCGGTCGGATCTGGCCGTGTGTGTTGCACCTCGCTGTGCGCGTCTTGGTACCCTGGCGTATGCATGTGGCTCCACGGCTGAGCTATAAACGGCGTAATGACGTATAAAAACTCGCTCAACTCGTACGCGATTGTTTCTAATTCACTACTTGTCGCTTTTAATACGGCAGAAGTCGTGCTTAACTTTCGTGAGTCTGTGTAACTAAAATCTGATGTTACAATTTCGGAACGATACCATATGCGACAGTAAAAGAATGGTACTGTCCTAAAAACAATTGCAAGAATTTCGTGGATGATTCATGGCAGCGTAATTGCTACAACCATCTATTTTGCATTTTAGCCGGCCGCTGGTGGCCAAGCGGTTCTAGGCGCTTCAGTCTGGAACCGCGCGACCGCTACGGTCGCAGGTTCGAATCCTGCCTCGGGCATGGATGTGTGTGATGTCCTTAGGTTAGTTAGGTTTAATTAGTTCTGTTCTAGGGGACTGATGATCTCAGATGTTAAGTCCCATAGTGCTCAGAGCCATTGACTGATTGCATTTTACTGTCTCTGTCTGTCTGAACATCAGGAACATTGTATGCACACTGGAATCGTCACCTCAATCAAGCCGTGAAAGCCGTCCACTTCGCTATATCTGAAATTACATTGGGTCCATCCAGTAGCCTATCTGCCCAAAGCGTCCTGTAAACGATCAAACAATTTTTTAAACTGCCTTAGCAGGAGACCCGGGTTCAGATCCCGGCTTCAGCTTCTATTTGTACTTGGCTTGACAAATATTTGACAGTGTATGATGCTTATAGACATGGTTAACAAACATACAGCGTTTATCACGTGTTAGAGAGAGATTTTGATTACAGCAGATTTGAGAAGTTGGCGAGCGGTGTTTGTGGCCATGTTTCGCCTCACGTGGTCAGCGTAGAGGTTTTATTACAATTTATCTCACTGTATCGTGAGTTTCCAGAACTATGGAAATTGCGATCAAGGATAAAAACAAAATAGCACTGACAGTTACCAAAATTATGGAAGTGTTATCTCTTTTCCAGTCTCAGATTGTGCAGGAAGAGGTTAAGAAGAAAATTAATATCCTACACTCAACATACAAGCAGTATCGCAAGAAAAAAATTCAAAGCTCTTGGTTTCTACTAGGGATCGTGTATACGTTCCCATATCACGATATATTAATGTACTGTCGTTAGAGGACCAAGTAGAAGAGAATACATTTTCGCATACTTGTATCTTCCTTTCCAGTGCGAGAGCGAAGTCACTCAGTTATTAGTAGTCTGACTGTCAGTTCGGAGAAAGTTGATGTAATCATTAGGTTCTAAGTGTAATATTTCCTTCAGAAGATTTTCACTTGTATGTTTTTCTGTATCACCTTCAACCATATCCTCGATCAGCGTTTGGTTTTCTTCCTCTTCTTCTTCTAATTCATACACGGTGCAAAGGCAATCGAAGAAACGCTTTGTCTGCATTGGTAACCATTCCCACTATTGTCAAAATTCTTCACGACACTTACAATGTCTTAGGTCCGTTAACCATCACCAGCGCCCCCCCCCCTCCAGCCCCTCACCCCCCAAAATCAACCAGCCAATCAACTACAACGAACACTGCCTGTCTCAAAAGTGAAGTCAAGTAGACAAACTTTCTTGGTATGTGCACGGGCTCATTTGACAAACCCGAACAAGTTTATCTTGTACGCGCTGATCAAACCTCGCTTGGTGTTTCGTGTCTCTTTAGACCCCGAGGCTCTTTTAACTACAAAGAAACAGTTCCAGAGTGGACATAGCGCCTTCATCCTCCAGATATTCTTTCAATGGACTTTTTATTATAAACAGGCAGAACGTTTATGGCGCCGGCCGTTGTGAACGAGCGGTTCTAGGCGCTTCAGTGCGGAATCGCGCGACTGCTACGGTCGCAGGTTCGAATCCTGCCTCGCGTATGGATGAGTGTGATGTCCTTAGTTTAGTTAGGTTTAAGTAGTTCTAAGTTCTAGGGGACTGATGACCTCAGATGTAAAGTCCCATAGTGCTCAGAGCTATTTGAACCATTTTTGAACGTTTATGGTTCGTAATACAATAACCTAACATTTTTCCAATGGAATCAGGAAATACCTCAGGCATATAACATGCTTTTTTCAGTGTTACATTACGAGTTGATTATGAAAATCAAAACTCGGCAAATTGCAACTTCTCAATCAACATGAAAAGTGCCATTGTTGTAACCAATTCGTGCAAAATACCTAAACATGCATTGCTGGAACAAATTCACAGTTGGGAATCGCGTTTTGTTGAAGTAAGGCCTGGCATTACATTTTTCTCATACTGGATCATCAAGGGGGTTTGGCAGATATACGTAAGTGTGACGGTGATGATGGATCAATGGTAGTGAGAGTGATGCTTGTGTAGATGTGACAGGAAGATATACAAATCGATGAGGTGGATGTAAATGAATGTGAAGAAGATGATAGTGGTAGTCAGGAAACTAGTGCGGCTACTGTTCAGAAGTGGAGAGCTAACATGTGATATACTACCATCTATTGTGCACAATCAAGCTTTTACGGTATATCACATGAAACTGTACACACCCACGTCATCTTAGACCACAGATACAGACAAGCGCAGATTTTCTCAGACTTTTCATCACAAATGGCATGCAGAGTGTAATGGTAATGCACACCAACAATCACGCAGAAGGCAGTAACATTCTACAGCCATATCTTGAACGCTGGAGAGAACTGGACTCTACAGAACTACAGGTATTCTTTGGTCTACTAATAACAGCTGGTTTAAATAAGGTGCGTGGGAAGTCTTCGAGCAAATTTCGATCAGATGTGTATAGCTTACCCATTTTTCGAGTCATAGTGAACTTTTCAAGATTTCGTGATATTCTGATGTGCCACCGGTTCGAAGATAAACTTACACGAGATGAAAGAAGAGCTTTTTCTGAATCAAAAGCTGAACCTGAATGGGTTGTGTGTGAAATATTGATTGAGGCATGCACATCCTCTTATATACCTGGGCCTCATATTACAGTCCCTGAGCACTAGTGTGCTTTCAGAGGACGGTGTCCATCGGCGATGTACATGCTTTCAAAACTTGGATAGGATAGGATAGGATAAAAGTGTACGCCGCTGTGTATTGTGAGACCAATTATCTCATAAATGCACAACTATATAGAAGGAAGTCTGCTGAATGAAGGGAAATAAAATAAGGGAGGCGAGTGTTTGGTTAATCACCTGAGGAGAAGTGGTAGGAATATTTCCTCTGATAACTTTTTTACTGGTTCGCAACTTAATTATGACATGTAACAATGGTGCTGTAATTTCAACAATGTGCTTGGGTCTCACAAAAAGTCATTACCATTTTTGTGGAAACGTTTTATATTTTGTAGCCGTATAGTTGATGGAGTCACTCTGGGGTCAAATAAGACCCCATACATGTAATATGTTTTTCCAGCTGGTACCATGCGAGGGTTAAGAGACCCGAGCTACGGGTGCACTGACCGCGCCGAAGCTATGCCATCACCTGAGAATGCAGTGGAGCGAAACGGTGCAGTTCCCACGGAGCGACCGCGCCAAGCACAGTGTGGGAGGCAGCACTAAGGGCTGGTGGTAAAGGTTGGCCGTCCCGCAATCAATAGCAGAATGCCCCGTGAGTCAGCGGGCGCTCTGCACCGTGCGTGGCCGCCACTTGATGGCCCCCACGGAGTACGCTGCTGCCAGTCACAGGTCCCTTAAGGTCGAATTACACGTCCAGAGGGCGAATAAACGAGTGGCACGACCTTGTAGCTCCCTCCTGTGTAGGGGCGCTATTAATGGAATTTTGTAAACTCTCATTGTCATAAATACTGTACATACAAGTGGACTCCCAATAACTCGAAAGTCGAGGGATCTCAGAAAGACTTCGAATATTTTGAGAGTTCGATTTAACTTCCGTCTGACTGAGCAGCGAGGAATCAAGAAAGTCAAGGTATATACGCTGGTGTGCAAGGGTTAACGGCGAAAGTAGTTTTCACCGAGCAAGGTGGTGCAGTGGTTAGCACACTGGACTGGTATTCGGGAGGACAACGGCTCAAACCCACGTCTGTCCATCCTGATTTAGCTTTTTCGTGATTTTTCTATATCGCTTCAAGCAAATGCCGGGATGGTTCCTTTGAAAGGGCAAGGCCGATTTCCTTCCCCATCCTTCCCTCATCCGATTGGACCGGTGACCTCGCTCTTTCGTCCCTCTCCCAAATCAACCAAAGAAGCGAAAGCAGTTTTCGCACATGTGTCACTGCCAAATAACATAGATCGATGAAACTTGGGCCACACAAGGGAAGAACTGCTACAGTATAATGAAGAAGGCAACAGAAAAAATACGCAGTGAGACGAACAGAAATGACATCTTCATTGAAAGACAATAACCACACTGAAGTCACCGCGATTTACAATGGTCCCGTGAACATTAGAAAACGCTGGAGGTGGTTGTTAATATGGGGTGTGATCACCACGGGCGGCAGTGCCTGCTCGGCAACGTGCTCCCATACTGTTCAAAAGGTTGGTGAGGAGTTTTTGTGGTAAGACGTTACATTCCTCCATAGTTCGGTTGACAACCGCCAGATGGTCGTTGGTGCATGTGGACATGCTGCAAATGTCTCCCATACATGGTCGATGGGATTTAAGTCGGGGACTGGGCAGGCACGTCTATTCGCCGAATATCCTCTCGTTCCAGGATCTCCTCCATCTATGCAGTTCGATGAGGTCGTGCTCTGCCATCCATCAAATCTAAGTCACGGCTGCACGCACCCTTGAAAGGACGCACGTGGGGAAGTATTAGAGCGTCACAGTAACGTTGGCAGGTGACTGTATCGTGTTGAAAGATTTGGATCCAACATTACACCTTCCCATACCATAACACCTGGACCATCCAAACTATCATGTTCGGCAATGTCCTCTTATCGTAAGGGAGTACGTATAGCATGTTTTGGAGGGGCTTCGCCGTGTTGCTCCTGGCGTCGTAGAGTGTGGTACCACTTAGGGTCTACGTCACGGACATCCTGAGTCCTTAAGTATTAAGTCTGAAGCCACAATCTGGCGGTGCCACCTTTTAAACGGACAATGCTCGTCCACACATGGAACGATTATCTATGAACTGTCAGCGTGATGCCGAGGTCCTCCCGTGGCCAATAGGATGCCCAGATCTCTCCCCGACAGAACGTGCCTATGACCAGCTCGCACATCATCTCCGTCCCGCTAGCAGTACCCAGGATATTAACAACCAGTTGCAGCAGCTGTGGGCGAGCTTACATCAGGATACAATGGCTTTATGGCACCCTCCCCAACCAAATCGCTGGCACGTCATGTTGATGAGTGGACTCGTATTTTCAAGTTCTTTGAAAATTTGACTCAATTTTGTAATCATTTCGATAACTTTCAGATGTTTTGACCACACTTTTTATTATTTCCAAAATCGCCTCACGCGTTTCGACAATCCTTCATTTTCAAAGCCCATAAAATACAATGCAAAACTGGTATCAAAAGATACGAAATTTATTACGTACTCACCACTGATTAATGCCACGAAATATAACTTTTTTTTTATCATTTGATACAAGTTTTGCATTGTATCTTATAACCTTTGAAAATGACGGAACGTTGAATGACGTAAGGCGATTTTGGAAATAATAAAAAGTGTGATCATGAGATCTGTAAGTTATTAAAGTGCATCCAACGGCCACTTCGTCTCATGGCTGTTTCATACGGACTGTAGTAAGAGGGTTACCTGAAAAGTAATGCCTCCACCTTCGTAACTCAAAAAATGGTTCAAATGGCTCTGAGCACTATGGGACTCAACATCTTAGGTCATAAGTCCCGTAGAACTTAGAACTACGTAAACCTAACTAACCTAAGGACATCACACACACCCATGCCCGAGGCAAGATTCGAACCTGCGACCGTAGCAGTCCCGCAGTTCCGGACTGCAGCGCCAGAACCGCTAGACCACCGCGGCCGGCCCTTCGTAACTCTTCGACAGTTGGCAGCATTGGTATGCGGCAGGTACTGGCTTGTTCCGTAGCCTCTTCTCTACAGCTCCAGTTGGCGGGAAGCCTTAGCATTGAACAGTTACGTTGTTACAGTGTAAAGTATGAAACCCTGCGCAGACGGACCGTCAGTACGATTTAAGCACCGAGCAGTCATTGAATTCTTGATAGCAGAAGGTGTCACCCCAAACGAGACTCATCAGAGAATGAAAGCAGTTTATGGTGATTGTGTTGATGTCAGTACTGTGCGTCGATGGGCGAGTAAGTTTAAAGATGTTGACGTGGGAACATCTGACCCGCGTGACAAACAAGAGTTGGACGTCCTGTGACAGCAACCACCGAGTTTCACAAGCAAAATGTTGACAGATTGATTCAGAACGATCGTCGTATCAAAAGGTTCAAATGGCTCTAAGCACTATGGGACTTAACATCTGAGGTCATCAGTCCCCTAGACTTAGAACTACTTAAACCTAAATAACCTAAGGACATCACACACATCGATGTCCGAGGCAAGATTCGAACCTGTGACCGTAGCAGCAGCGCGGTTCCAGACCGAAGCGCCTAGAACCGCTCGGCCACAACGGCCGGCGATCGTCGTATCACTCAGAGAGAAATTACAAGCACAATCGTCATTTCACAAGAACGTGTGCGTCACATTATTGCTTTTCTTAGCTATCGGAAGATCCGTGAGCGATGGGTACCCCGGATGCTGACTCCTGAAATGAAAGCTCACAGAGACTGAATCTTACCATCGTACAGCATCCTCCATAAAGTTCAGATTTAGTACCGTCTGACTACCATCTGTTCCCAATAATGAAAGACGATCATTATGCTTTTGATGATGTTGAGAGAACTGTGAGACTAAAGGCTTGAAGAAAACTTGTTCATCGTTGGCCGAAATGTACCCAACTGGCTGGTGATTATGTGGAAAAAGTGAATATTGGTAATTGAAGATTACATTCAAAGGATTACTTCTGCGACTGGTTTATTAAAATGTTCCCATCCACACCCAATTAACGAAGGTGGAGGCATTAGTTTTCATTCAACCCTCGCATATTTCTTAATGCCTGAGACAACATATTTCCAGCACATACGGTCTCAATCCGTCAAGCTTCATTTCGTTTGCTCCTCCGCTGCTGGGCGTTTCACTTTTTTTGTCAGGCATGTGAGAGGCAGGGGTCGCTTACATCCGCGCTCCCAGTACGCCTTGGGCGAAGTGCAAGCTACATTGCGCATCGAATAGACAGCTGCTCAATATAAAAATCTCTATCAGTCCCTGTCCGGCAAAAATTTTCACTTGTCTGTTTTGAATTATTTCAATGCCCTCGTGCGGCTGACGTCAGTATTTCTCATTCCTCATGAAAATCGTTATTTCTGCCCAACAGTATCCTCTTCTTGAATGGGATCATGTTAGGTTTAAACCCGCGTCATTACAGAGCACCTAAAGAAAACCAATGCAAAGACGGTCGAAACGTTGTTGGTGTGGTTGTATTAGAGTTCTATAAAGACGTGACCTAAGGTCCAAAATAACTTCATTCAAACTGACACTGGCCATGTAAACTTGTGCTAACTTGTACGCTAGTTCGTGCGGCGCATGTTGCGGAGAACAGCTGGCAGCGGGCGACCAGTAGGTGCAGTGAGTTATGGCGACCCGTTTGAGAGCATTACTCTCGTGCTATCGACATTGCAGGCAGACCGCGGCAGTCCGCCTCTTAGGGTGGCTTGCGCAGTAATTGCCGCACCAATCAGCTCCCGCTGCAGGCCATTCCATGCGTCACGTGGAGGGCCTCCCCGCTAGCACTGCGTACTTGAATGCACTGCGCGCGCATGAGGTACTCGACGCTTCCAGCACGAATGGATCTTCACGACATAGCGGCCGATGCACGCAGCACAACGAACAAACCTCGTGGTCGTTGCTACTCGGGGACTTCTACACGCGGTGTATTGCCTCTGGTGTTTACGTCTGCGAATCCGTGTACTTAATAAATGTACAACTATTTTTATTATTGTATTCCCGCTCTCCTTCCGCCTCTACTCCAACACTAACTGTTCTCACTTCCTTTACTTTCTGAATAATACATTTTTCCGTTTTTCTATCTCTCTCTCTCTCTCTCTCTCTCTCTGTGTGTGTGTGAGTGTGTGTGTGTGTGTGTGTGTGTGTGTGTGTGTGTGTGTGCGTGCGTGTGTGTGTGTTTCCGCAGCTACAACTATGGACTACGTTAGCTTGGACATCTGGTCACACTGGTTTTAGAAATGCATTAGTGACCTGTCCCAGCTTCGCACGAGTAGCACTTACTTGTAAGCATCTACGGCCGGAAGACTTGTCTAGCGTGACAGCAAAAACTTACATACACAAACAGTCGTGAACCCAGAATGAGATTTTTCACTCTGCAGCGGAGTGTGCGCTGATATGAAACTTCCTGGCAGATTAAACCTGTGTGCCCGACCGAGACTCGAACTCGGGACCTTTGCCTTTCGCGGGCAAGTGCTCTACCATCTGAGCTACCGAAGCACGACTCACGCCCGGTCCTCACAGCTTTACTTCTGCTTGGAAGGTAGGAGACGAGATACTGGCAGATACGTACCAAAATCCCTACATTAGTTTCTGAGATAGCCTTCACATACGGACAGAGAAACGCAGCAGGTTACTTTAATTCAGTAGTACATATAGCACAACGGACCATTTTGAAAGACGTGAACGAAAATACATAACGATGCAATGAGCTTGAATTTCAACATTGTCGCGTTTGAATCACGGTCCGGTACATACTTTTGCTCGTCGCCATTGATTCCGTGTAATGTCCCCCCCAAAGGTGAAACCAGTGGTCCCCTTCAGTTTACATACAATGTTTCACAGCTGCTGATCCTGCATGGTGTCTGTTCTTTCTGGCATGTCCGAAAGAACAGACACCTATCATTAATACATTTTTAAAAAGTTCATGACAGAATTGGAACAAATACTTTACTGACATCCCGAGAGAAACAAGGCGTTAGTTTCACTTACGTTATTGTACCGTACAGCCAATGGCCTTGCCGCAGTGGTAACACCGGTTCTAGTCAGATAACCGAAGTCAAGCGCTGTCGATCTTGGATGGGTGACCGTCCGGGGGTGCCGAGTGCTGTTGGCAAGCGAACTCAGCCACTGTCGGGTCAATTGAGGAACTACTTGACTGAGAAGTAGCGGCTCCGGTCATGAAAACTGACAACGGCCTGGAGAGCAGTGTGGTGACCACATACCCCTCCATCCAGTGACGTCTGTTACTGAGGATGACACGGCGGCCGGTCGGTACCGTCAGGTCTTCCGAGGCCCGTTCGGACGGAGTTCCACCAAAACTGCTTTCGGTAGCTCCAGACCAAATTTTCAGATCCTTAAGCTGGTGAAACAAAGAACGAATACGCGTTAACGAAACACATCTGAGCTATCTCCGTACGGCTGATAACGTAATGTCTTCGTGTGATGCAGGTAAACACTAACTACCCATTGAAGAATTTCATAATGCACGTTTAAGTAGACCCAAAAATTAATTACAGAGACACTCGAATATGTATGCTCAACATACCGAAACCAAGTTGCTAAAAACTAACAATGAAGTTATAGAACCGGTTAATAGGCACATTTTATTATTCAGAACAGTTGAAAGCAATGGATGGAGAGCAGAAAAAATAAAACAGAAAAGCATAAATGACGTGGCGTGCTTTTGATACAGTGAATTAGGTTTTCAAAACTAAGCTTTCAATACGTCTCAAACGGAAAAAAATATTATCAGTGCATGTTACTAATTTTGGCAGATGACAAGCGAGACATGGATTCTTAAAGTGGAAACCATTCTAAACAGTAAGGGGTACCCAGAGAACAACTGGGTCATTTATGTTGTGAATTACTTGGCGGGATGCTCAGAAAACAATGGGGAGATGTATGTTGACAGTCAATGGTAGCGACGCTCGAAAAACAACGGGGAGAAATTTGCTGGGAATTACTGGGAGAGACAACAAAATAAGTGATGTGGAGAACGGAGGGACACGCAATTAGACGAGTACCTCCTAAACTGAATGGTGCTGACTCTGGGGTCACTGTCAAAGACCTTTATCTCCACCTTCAAATAGATGTACCTACATAAAAAAGCTTTCTGGCTGTATGCCTATATGACCTTCTTTGCTACATTCTATGTCGAAAACCTCTTTTTTCTTAATTTTCTTTTAATTCTTTTTTTCAATGACTATATGCGTAAAAAGTTATCTTTCTCTGAGAGCTTTTATATCCTATGACGGTTATGAGGTAAAATTCCATCCAAGCAATTTGTGACTATTTGAGAAACTGTATGAAAAATAAAACTTCCTGGCAGATTAAAACTGTGTGCCGGACCGAGACACGAAATCTGGACCTTTGCTTTCGCGTACAAGTGCATATCAACACACACTCCGCTGCAGAACGAACATTTCATTCTGTATGAAAAATAATTTCCTTGCCCCCTTCCCAGATACTTTATCAATAAAGAGTGATTTTGCTGAATTGGAAACACTGCAGCTCACGGCCCCTGAAAGAATAAGGTGCAAGGAGGGTCATATGGACATACGGTGGGAAATGCGTTCCAAGGGAGGTACACACTTTGAGGTGGAGGTAAGAGATCGCTGATACTGTAAGTTTCAGCGATTGGAAGTGCAGCCGAGCACATGCCAGGCAAGTGGGAGTGTTCTGTCTGCACTAGAGTTTTAGCTCCACATGTAAGATTGTGGTGAGTTACTCATTACCCTTCCTACCACAAAAGGCACGTCTTCCAGCAGGGGAGAAGGATCACCCACAAGAAGTGCAGATACGCCTCGCCTGTGAGGTGTTGTGGAAAGATGACAGGTTCGAGACAGAGCGGTCGCCAATAAACCTTCTCTCATCCCCCCCTAAAAGCCGCACCCCCCCCCCCCCCCCCTCAACAAAGACACAGACATTGAGGTTGAACCGGTGCTAATGGTTTGCTGCCACATTTCTATTAGGATTCTCCGCAGCCCCCATGCTGGTGCTGCGATCGTTGACAATACTGCCCATCGGAAAGGCATTTTCGCCTGTGAATAGGATGAAATCCGGCACTTAAATCTATGCTCGAAGTTAACAAATTTCTCTTCTTCACTCTGCATTTTATATCCGCTCTACTTCGACCATCATCAGTTATTTTGCTCCCAAAATAGCGAAACCCATTTACTACATTAAGCGTCTGAAATGTGTGTGAAATCTTATGGGTCTTAACTGCTAAGGTCATCATTCCCTAAGCTTACACACTACTTAACCTATATTATCCTAAGGACAAACACACACAGCCATGCCCGAGAGAGGACTTGAACCTCCGTCGGGATCAGCCGCACAGTCCATGACTGCAGCGCCTAGACCGCTCGGCTAATCCCGCGCGGCCTTAAGTGTCTAATTTCCTTATTCAATACCCTCATCATCACCTGATTTAATTCGACTACATCCATTATCCTCGTTTTGGTTTTGTTGATGTTCATCTTATATTATCCTTTCAAGACACTGTTCATTCCGTTCAGCTGTTCTTCCAGGCCCTTTGCTGTCTCTGACAGAATACAATGTCGTCGGCAAACCTCAAAGTTTTTATTTCTTCTTCCTGGACTTTTATTCCCACTCCACGTTTTTCTTTGTTTTCTTTTACTGCTTGCTCAATATACACTTTGAATAACATCAGGGATGGGCCAGAAACCTGCCTCACTCGCTTCTCAACCACAGCTTCCCTTTCGTGCCCCTCCACTCTGGTAACTGCCATCTGGTTTCTGCACAAATTGTAAATAGCGTTTCGATCGCTGTATTTTATCCATACCTCCTTCAGAATTTTGAAGAGAGTATTCCAGTCAACATTGTCAAAAGCTTTCTCTAAGTCTACAAATGCTAGAAACGTAGTTGCAAGTATACACGACTGTAACATGTGCGAAAGAAAATGCTTACTAAGATAATACCCACAACAACATTCCGAAACGCTGTTCATTTTAGGGTTCCGTACCTCAGTCGGTGAAATCGAGACCCCTATACGATCACTTTGTTATCTGTCCGTCCGTCCGTCCGTCTGTCTGTCTGTCTGTCTGCCAGTCTGTCCTACTTTTCAGAAAGGGTAGACGTATAAAACTGAAATTTGTATCATCTATTAAGGTCTATGGACTCTTGGCGATGCGAAAAAGTGAAGCTCCTAAATCAATGCAATCAAAAGATACGGCCATTTATGTCACGTGTATTTATGCTCATTAAAACCTATTGGTACTTCCTCTTGACGTAGAATCATGAAATTTGGGACGAAGAAAGGTTTTACAGTGCAAGTAAAGGAAAAAATATCATACAATTGTTTATTTATAATCACATGACACGGAAAAAATATTCTTTTCTTATTTGTTATCCGACTTCAAACTTGAACATTCTCGAAAGACTTCGAATGGCTGGGACAGATATGTTGCCAGTTGATAATGTCGATAATAGGCAAAAACCATCGAGATTCTCGATTCCTGAAATGGATGAATGTTTATATATATAATTAAGTTTATACGGAATCCTGGGTGTGGAAGTCCTACTCGCATCTTTAGTTCTTATTATTTTTGTTCGTATCGATTCAATATTCGGCTAGATTATACGTAGCCGGTCAAAGAAATAGGGCTATAGAACACACGTCTCCACTGGCGATTTGCATGATGTTTACTGTAACGGCGTACCGAAAACTGTTATCGGAATATGTGGAAGGGGAGGGGCGAGAAAAAAAGTGAAACGGAATGGAACTGGTCGGTGTTTGGCGACGCCCACAACAGCGCCGCATGGGCGCGCACGCACAACTGCTTCTAATGAAGACCAAACAGCTGGAATCGGCTGCCGTGGCAACAGCGCGTTAATTCCCGCAGATAAACGCCTCGATTGGCTGGTTTATTTGTTCCGCCTCGCGAGCTTACTGGCTGGCGGTTCGCTGGTCAGCGCCACATGCAGGCAGTCAGGGCGTTCCAGCTGTTTTGCTGTTTCAAAATGTCCCTGAGGATGGGACTACAGTGTGGAAACCTCATAACATGGTACGCAGCTCCTGGCGGCTACCTACACCCCACATGCCACTTCCACGTTGACCTTCATGGAGCTCCTCACTTCCCCGCCCCTCTCTGTTCTACCACTCACCTCAGCAAGGATCTCCCACCCTCTTTCTGACACCACCCCACCTGCCAATTGTGCTATTGCATGTTCTAGGAGTATTTGTACGAACGCTGCGCCTTATCAGAAGAAACCACCTTACTAATCACATACCAAACTGTTGATTCAACACCAGCTCACATGCTGTGGGACGTATTACTGACGTCACTAACGCATTGATTTATGTATGCCTTTGAGATATTTGCTGAGCGTCAATGCACTGAGGTGACAAAACTCATGGGATGGCGATAATGACATATACGGATGGCGGTAGTATCGCGTACGCAACGTATAAAAGGGCAGCGCATTGAAGGAGCTGTCATTTGTATTCTGGTGATCCATGTGGAAAGGTTTCGACGTAACTGTGGCCACATGGCGGGAATTAATAGACTTTGAATGCGGAATGGTAGCTGAAGCTGTAGAAATCGGACATTCTGTTTCGCAAATCGCTACGGAAATCAACATTCCGAGATACACAGTGTCAAAAGTGTGCAGGGAATACCAAATTTCAGGTACTGTCTCTCACCACGCACAAGCGTTTGCGTAGAGTTGTCAGAGCTAACAGATAGGCAAAACTGTGAGAAATAACTGCAAAAATCGTACGTACCACGAATGTGTCCTTTAGGACAATCCGACGAAATTAGGCGGTAATGGGCTATGGCAGCAGGCGGCCGACGAGAGTGCCTTCGCTTACAGCACGACATCGCCTGCAGCGCCTCTCCTGAACCCGTAACAATATCGGTTTGATCCTAGACGACTCGAAAAACGGTGGCCTGGTCAGATGATTCCCGACTGCAGCTGGTAAGAGCGGGTGGTAGGGTTCGAGTGTGGCGCAGTGTCCCACGAAGCCACAGGCCCAAGTTCTCAACAAGACATTCTGCAAGCTGGCGGTGGCTCCATAATGGTATGGGCTGTGCTTTCATGGGATAGGCAGGGTCTTATGGTCCAACTGAACCAATTGAAGTGGTTACGTTCGGCTACCTGGTGACCATTTGCAGCTATTCAAGGGCTTCACGTTCCCCAAACAGCGATGGACTTTTTATGGGCGACAATACACCAAGTCATCGGGCCACAATTGTTTGCGATTGGTTTGAAGAACATTCCGGACAGTTTGAGCGAATCATTTGACCACTCAGCCGTCTCACATGAACCTCATAGAACATTTATGGGACATAATCCAGAGGTTTGTTGGTGCACAAAATTCTGCACCGTCAACACTTCGGCAGTTAAGTGCGCCTTTGCATGTGTAGAGGCAACGTGGCTCAATAATTCTGCAGAGGACTTCCAACGACTTGTTGAGCCCATGCCGAATCGAGTTGCTGCACCACGCTGGGCAAAAAGAGGTACGAGACGATAGTAGGTGGTATCCCATGACTTTTGTCACCTCGGTGGATATCCCTAACGTCCATCTGTTGCATAGCCTAACGACATTTCTCAAGAAACTTTTCCTTGAAATTCAGAGAAGGTTCTAGGATTACAGTCAGAGACGATATTTTGCTAATAGAAGAAGCAGATTAGCAAGAAGATTCCGCCTTCCCAGATTATCATAGTCGACTGATGACGAGAACACTATAATACGGAGATATGTGTTTGTCTTCCACTCCTAGAATTCAATACGCTTTACTAGGCAATGAATGTTCAACAGTTGTTGTGGTCTTCAGTCCGACAACTGGCTCGGTGCAGATCTCCACACTAATCTACCCCACGCAAGGCTCTTCATCTCTGAACAGCTACTGCAACCTACACCCATTTTAATCTGCTTACTGTGTTCTTGCTTAGGTCTTACTCTAAAACTTTTACCTTTCACACTTCCCTGCATTACCAAACTGTTCCTTCATGTCCTAACAACCAAGTTAAGCTATACATTTCTTTATCCCCAATTCTGTTCAATAGAAGCGAAAGGAACAAGTACGTCACAAGGTATTGCTAATGTTTTCAATATGGAAATGAAGTCCCATGCTGCTTGACAGAGCGTAGGGGAACGATGCGGGATCCAGCACCGCATGCTCCTAATGGAGGTGGATTGCCATTGCCTTCCTCCGACCATGATGGGGATGCATGGTGACGATGATGAAGACGACACAACAACACCCAGTCACTTCGGGGCAGGTGAGAATCCCTGACCACGCCGGGAATCGAACCCGGGACCCCGTGCTCCGGAAGCGAGAACGCTACCGCGGGACCACTAGCGGCGGGCGTTTTCAATATATTTTCTAGAACTGATCAGTCTCATTCACGAAGTAAGTAGCTTTCCACACAAATCCAAATGAGTTCCACAATCTTTCCTTATGCTTAGTACAGCAACTACCAAGAACACATATTCCCTTTATTTGCTACTTAGAGATGCGACGCTTTTACTAATGGTCCAAAAGTATGTTGCCTCTCCTTCTCCATTCAATAAAGGTGTAAAATAATCTCCACTGAAATATACATTAATTTGTTTACTAGCGCTTGGTATAAATACTATATTATGTATCGTACATCTTATGACTGAAAAAAGAAAATGTTTAAGTTCAAACAGAACGCATTGTACTCCCCGTGAAAATTTACACAATTACATGCGCAGGTTACAGTTTCTTAAAAAATGATTATTATGTCGTACTGTTCATTCACACAAATAGTTCCAAGCTAGGAAGTTTAATTTCCGACAAGCGCTACGCAGACAATTTGGGACTGTTACTTTTGTCTCTTCAGAAACAGACACAATCGTTGAGAGCAAGCGCCTGAAAACATGTAAATGGATAAAGAGAAGTAGGTAAAATGTTGTTTACGGGGTGGTTTTTGCTCAACTGTTTTTGTTTTAAGATTGATAGACAAAGGCTACGGCGCAAAGATAATCGAACATTCAGATATTATTTTTCTCAATCGCTTTTTATGATACTGTTATTTCTTGCTTGCCTCTTCTTCTCCATATCTCAAACGTATTTGTAAATTACTTTTTTTCTTTGAAAAGAGCATTCTCTTTAAGCGTAAACAAGTACAGAACAGTGTTACGAGATAGTAAAATTTGCAGGTAAAGTATCTGATGCATATTCCTGGACGCTGGTGCTTTGATAAAAATAACAAATAAAAACTTCGAAATCACCGGTGGCTTTCCAGGTTTATCTCTATAGAGCAATGCAGAGCAAAAACAGAGCAAGCTTTATCACTGTCCAATACTCTGGCTTTGTTTCTTTCTTTTTTTTAGTTTCGATTTGTAGCGAGCGCGTGTTACTGTTACTTTAACAGCTCGGCTGGAATTATAGTATTTTATTTGTTGTTACATTTTGTAAGGAAAAAAATGGCAATCGTTGTTGTGATACTTCAAAGCAGTCAACACGAAAGTCTTCCATAAAAGCCATAACTATGGATACTTACTATTGCAAATACCATGTATTTCCTGCCGTAGTTTCATCACCTCTACACAGAGAACCAACATACATTTCTATTCAATATGGAAATCACTGTTTCTGTGAAAACCAATTTTCAGTATCTCACAATCACAAAATTCTAACACTGAAAGATTTTCGTAACACTGTACAGAATTGCTGAGGCAGTTACTCTTGTGAACAGTATAATTAGTAGAAAGATATCCTTCGTCGCTAATACAAAGAACGCTGCACAAAGCTTGAACACCATGCTTAACGGTTCCAAATATTTTGCCTACAGATATACTGAAAAAGTTACGATTTTTAAAGAGAAACAATGTCTCGTTGTAACGGTATTCCAAATCTCTTGAAAAAGAACAACCCGTACTGCAATACTTATTAGTAAGATAAGCCTTTCACAATAAGAAACGGCAAGTTTGTTAAGGCTGACAGCAGAGGCAGGAAAATACTCAAACTTGTACATTGTTCCTCTACAAAAACATCTAATGTATCCTACTGCAAATCACTCGCGGCTAGGCTGTTGCCGCACCTGGAAAACTTCTCCTTTTGAATGCTTAACGAAACATTCTTGTTACCAGTGCGATCTGGGTTACCCCGTAAACTTTCGAAGAAAGTTAAGCTTTTCATCGATGACAAAAGAAAAGTGCTACCGGCTTTTAATGACAACATAAAATTGAAGCGGCAAGAACATAAAGAAAATCATTGTCCTGCGGTGCTAAACGGCACGAAAAACAGAAACTGCACAAGGAAAATCTACTGACTCTTCAATTTGTACGTGATGAAAGTGAATATAATACCAGTGAGACCATACATTGACTGATATAGGATAGATAAAGAGGAGAGAGATTGTTCCAGCGTGAAAAGTTTCATTAGCGCTGCCACATAACTTCTTGCCTTACTCTACCTTTTTGTTCACCGAGAGTTTCATTTCGCTGTGGTATACGGAACGCATCAAATGTTCGTGAAAGTCACAAATTTTAATTAAGCGACTGAAAGTGATGGGAAGCTCTACCCTTCGCATTTATTTTCCAAATGCAAAACTCGCCACGTATCGGTTATAGCATTTTTACTCATTTCGCACACACAAACTGGTTTCACAGGATGCGTCTTTCTTCTTTTCACCGCCTGAGTCTAAAACTGGAGGCTTCGGCCTCGCTTTCGTTTGGAGTTGCCTTTGATGGTGGGCTTATCCCAAATATGAATCCGTGATCATCAGCTCAAAGCGATCCTTGTCGTAAAAGCAAAGCCACCTCCCTCGTTCCCCCGTTGTCGGCACAGGATCTATATTATTCGCAGAACTGTGTGTTTCGCCTCTTCACTACAGAAAGACACTCAACGTGATGTCCAAGATAACATCATAACTACGTTCGTTTATATCGTACTCTCCTACACTGCTGAAAAAACAGAGCGATTCTGTTGTCGGCTTTAATCCTTTCATTATCATTCGGACGTACGTATGACACGATAGTTTATCAGAGAACCATTGGGAATTTGCTGCTTGTTACTGCTATGTAAAACTGTTCCGCTGGTAAAGGGAAGCTACTAATGGTTTGCAGAATTCTTAAAATTACAGCTTGCACATATTGATTGCGCTGTCTTCAGATTTCATTGCTAACACTTTTGCTTCGTACTTTCGCATCGAATTAGATCGCACCTGCGGACAGGGAAATCAATGAACAGAGTTTCAAATCACGGTGCTCTCGCGCCTTCTGTGAGAATTCGTGTCAACGAACCGCACGCACGAGTAGACGCTTGCCGTATCACAAACAGTGCCCAACTATAACGTGAGTTAAAAATTGGAGAGATTATCTATCCCCTGACATGTGTATGTTTCCTGTACACCTTGTAGCTTTTGCACAGTCGTCTTCTGAAACCACAGAGGTACCTATGAATAACCTTGTATGTCCCCTAGATACGCTGGAAAACGAAATGGTGGGTAATACTTCTTTTATATTGTTTTTTGCTTCTTCTGACTACTAAACTAATCAAAGTAGGTATAAATTAATGTCCTTTGCTCCAAAAGAGTTAGTAGTGAAAGGGTTAAGAGTACTGTTCCTCTACAGAACTGGATATAGATTTCTCTCGTCATTTTCTGGGACGTTTGCTAGCAACAGGTGGCTAGCTCGAAGCATGATGCAGGGATAAATCATTTTGTCACTTTGTCACCAAGTGGAGTCCCGAACACCATACTGTGTGTTAATGTCTCGAATTAAATTGCATGTCCCATCACTGTGAAGTTATACTTTAAGTAGAGCTTGCACAAAGTTGGGTTGGGTTGAGTTGTTTTGGGGGAGGAAACCAAACTGCGAGATCATCGGTCTCATCGGAGTAGGGAAGGATGGGTAAGGAAGTCGGCCGTGCCTTTGCCAAAGGAACCATCCCGGCATTTGCCTGAAGAGATTTAGGGAAATCACGGGAAACCTAAATCAGGATGGCCGGACGCGGGATTGAACTGTCGTCCTCCCGAAGGCGAGTCCAGTGTGGTAAGCACTGCGCCACCTCGCTCGGTTTGCACAAAGTAATTTGTCATCTGCACACAAACGCATTCTCGATCTCAGCGCTGAGCGAGCCTACCCCTTCGTTCCAAACGAATGTCTGCTCAGTTCGTTGTCTTCTGCTGTGCTGCGCGCTTCGTCCATCAGAAGCCGATGTCTCAGTTGTTGAAGAACTGATTTTCGAGTTATGTGTGGATTCGATCCAAAAAGATCAGCAGGAATACCTTCTTCTCTCCGATTTTTATTAATTGTCCATAGCTTTTTTAGCTTTGATGTAGAAATCGTGCTAATTTTACCTACTGTAATTATTATGAAAATTTCAGGTATTTTAATTTGAACAGTATCAACAATATTCTTCATTTTAGTTCTTCTAATAGGTAGTGACGTGCCGTGTTAGTGGTTCTACTGGCTTCAAAACCTATTAAATCGAGCATTTTCAGTCTTCATAGCTGTAGCTTACAATTTGTGAGTAGGCTTCAGCTGTTGAGCTGTATCTTCCCCACTGTGCAGTGGCTGCAGGCGACGAAGCCCCCACCATTGCCATTGTCCACTCGCCTACGACGCTGTCTGGGCAAGTATGGGCCAACTTACACTCCTGGAAATTGAAATAAGAACACCGTGAATTCATTGTCCCAGGAAGGGGAAACTTTATTGACACATTCCTGGGGTCAGATACATCACATGATCACACTGACAGAACCACAGGCACATAGACACAGGCAACAGAGCATGCACAATGTCGGCAGTAGTACAGTGTATATCCACCTTTCGCAGCAATGCAGGCTGCTATTCTCCCATGGAGACGATCGTAGAGATGCTGGATGTAGTCCTGTGGAACGGCTTGCCATGCCATTTCCACCTGGCGCCTCAGTTGGACCAGCGTTCGTGCTGGACGTGCAGACCGCGTGAGACGACGCTTCATCCAGTCCCAAACATGCTCAATGGGGGACAGATCCGGAGATCTTGCTGGCCAGGGTAGTTGACTTACATCTTCTAGAGCACGTTGGGTGGCACGGGATACATGCGGACGTGCATTGTCCTGTTGGAACAGCAAGTTCCCTTGCCGGTCTAGGAATGGTAGAACGATGGGTTCGATGACGGTTTGGATGTACCGTGCACTATTCAGTGTCCCCTCGACGATCACCAGTGGTGTACGGCTAGTGTAGGAGATCGCTCCCCACACCATGATGCCGGGTGTTGGCCCTGTGTGCCTCGGTCGTATGCAGTCCTGATTGTGGCGCTCACCTGCACGGCGCCAAACACGCATACGACCATCATTGGCACCAAGGCAGAAGCGACTCTCATCGCTGAAGACGACACGTCTCCATTCGTCCCTCCATTCACGCCTGTCGCGACACCACTGGAGGCGGGCTGCACGATGTTGGGGCGTGAGCGGAAGACGGCCTAACGGTGTGCGGGACCGTAGCCCAGCTTCATGGAGACGGTTGCGAATGGTCCTCGCCGATACCCCAGGAGCAACAGTGTCCCTAATTTGCTGGGAAGTGGCGGTGCGGTCCCCTACGGCACTGCGTAGGATCCTACGGTCTTGGCGTGCATCCGTGCGTCGCTGCGGTCCGGTCCCAGGTCGACGGGCACGTGCACCTTCCGCCGACCACTGGCGACAACATCGATGTACTGTGGAGACCTCACGCCCCACGTGTTGAGCAATTCGGCGGTACGTCCACCCGGCCTCCCGCATGCCCACTATACGCCCTCGCTCAAAGTCCGTCAACTGCACATACGGTTCACGTCCACGCTGTCGCGGCATGCTACCAGTGTTAAAGACTGCGATGGAGCTCCGTATGCCACGGCAAACTGGCTGACACTGACGGCGGCGGTGCACAAATGCTGCGCAGCTAGCGCCATTCGACGGCCAACACCGCGGTTCCTGGTGTGTCCGCTGTGCCGTGCGTGTGATCATTGCTTGTACAGCCCTCTCGCAGTGTCCGGAGCAAGTATGGTGGGTCTGACACACCGGTGTCAATGTGTTCTTTTTTCCATTTCCAGGAGTGTATTTTGTGTGGACTCTACCGTCAATCATGATTCGTCTATCGAGTTAGGAGGCTTAGCCCTAGAGCCCTCTTAGTACTGTTCGATAGAAGTTTAAGATATGTGGCGATAGCAGGATTTACTCAGTCCCTCCTGTAATTTACGGAGTGAGGTGGCACAGTGGCTAAGACAATATACTCGTGTTCGGTAGCCCTGCAGTTCAGTCCCACGTCGCCACATCAAAATTAAGGTTTTCCGGTATCTTCAAATCGCTTAACGCAAATTCTCGGAGGGTTCCTATGAAAGGGATTCAGTAGATTTGCTTCTTCTTACTGCCCCCATTCCTGAGAGTAATGACACACTTGTCAGACACTTGACTCATTATCAGGAGGACTGCGGTTCAAATACCTGTCTGACCACCTAGCTTAAGTTTATTGTGGTTTGTCTGAATCGTTTAAGTTCCGGGATGGTTCCCTTGAAAGAGACGCAACAAACTTCCTTCCCCACCCTTGGACTCCGTCTTTAATGAACACGTTCTTGATTGGACACTAAACTCTTAGTCTTTCTTGTTCTCAAAGAATGACGTATTTTATTTTAAGTATAAGTTTTTTGCTGCACTATTTCTTTCTTTAGTCGTAGCATCAGAAGTTATACGACGAGCTCGTTTCGGCTATTTGCCTTTATCAGGTGTACGTCCTAGCTCGTATGACGTGATCCGTAAGGCATCTTGGAGCGTAAATGTCGATTGTCTTTTTCTTATGAAACGATCACGTTATTTATGTGTTTACTTTTATTTGTAAGACCTTGTAAAATTACTTTTTGACAAGTGTAAATCTGCATATTGGAGTATTCGACCAACCGGCCAAATGGAGGCCCGTAATGGGGCTGCGTTAACGCTGTGCCAGTTGGTGAAAACTCTTTCTCTCACCCAGTACGCGGCACCTCCGTGCCCTTCATAGTGATCAGTCATCTAACGTCTCTTACATACCTAATGCACTCTGGTTGCTGTTCTACCTCTCACAAAGAACTGCAACTCTAATCAATTACATACCCACCGATAGTGTGTACGTGTAGAAGTTACACTGTAATCTGACCTTGTCTTCTGTTCGCTTCACTTTTTTTTTTTTTTTCAGACAATGTATGCTTCGACGTGCAAGTCGCCCAGAGCTGCACCGAGCGATAAGACTAGGAATGGGAAAACCAGACCGGTTAAAATAGACACCGGTACTTTAGTTCAGAGTAACAGGTATTATTCGGTATTTGTTTGGTCTCCCTTATAACAGGTGTTTTCTATTATTTACTAATAACAGAGTAATAAAGCCGGACTATCAGTTAGCCATAATAGCAATCTTAAAATTTTTCGTTTTTAATTTTTTTTTTTTTTTTTTTTTTTTTTGAGAAGGACTAATTTTTATTCTAAAGATTTGCGTTGGTTAGAAATAATGCGTTATTATAGAAAATGAGAAAAGTGATCAATGTTATTGTAATAACAATGCCAACAGAAATGAGCAACAAACACATGGTATAAGAACTCGTACAACACTGCTGAGACAGTAATGTCCCTTTTGTCGTGTGTCGTGGCTCACGGTACGCCTGAACGTGCAACGCCCATGCCTGGTCTACACATTAGTTACACATCAGTGCACACTCCGCTGCAGAGTGAAAATATCATGCTGGGAACATCCCCCAGACTGTGGCTAAGCCATGTCTCCGCAATAACCTTTCTTTCAGGAGTGCTAGTCCTGCAAGGTTCGCAGGAGAGCTTCTGTAAAGTTTGAAAGGTAAGAGACGAGGCACTGGCGGAAGTAAAGCTGTGAGGACGGGGCGCTTGGGAGCTCATATGGTAGAGCACTTGCCCGCGAAAGGCAAAGGTCCCGAGTTCGAATCTCGGTCCGGCACACAGTTTTAATCTGCCAGGAAGTTTCAGTTTCTCGCTGTCGTTGCCGCACCTTCGTTGTATTGCTAAATGGCACCAACCGTAGTCTGGCAATATTTTTATCACGTGGCGTAGCAGTGAAGTACAATGCTTCATTTGCTTATCTGTCTGCCGTTTCTACGAAATAATAAAAGAGGGAGGAAATTATGATAACAGTAATAATTAAGAACCTAGCAACAATGCGTTCGTAGTACATAATAAAAATAGAAAGTGGCTCATCTGTTGCCTGTGCCTACATAACATGCCTTTATGTGCTTGCAGCACCGAGCGAGGTGGCGCAGTGGTTAGACACTGGACTCGCATTCGGGAGGACGACGGTTCAATCCCGCGTCCGGCCATCCTGATTTAGGTTTTCCGTGATTTCCCTAAATCACTCCAGGCCAATGCCGGGATGGTTCCTCTGAAAGGGCACGGCCGACTTCCTTCCCCATCCTTCCCTAATCCGATGAGACCGATGACCACGCTGTCTGGTCTCCTTCCCCAAACCAACCAACCAACCAACCAACCAACTGCTTGCAGCCCTCGAAAACGGACAAATTAACGTGAAAAACAGAGTCCTTTAACCTCAGTTTTCAGTCTTGAACACTGACTATTCGTAAAGCGCAATCAGCGTTATGATTGTGCTCGATTACATGATTTTTGAGCAAAGATTAAAAAAAACTGAGGACACTGATTTTTTGTACTATTCTACCACTTATCACTTTTCGAGAAAAGTAGCAAACGGAGGACGGACTTTCCTTTAACTGCCTATTTAATTTAATATTTTCATCCTATGCGTTTTCAAACGGACTCAAAATTTTTCAATCTACGTTCTACTTCTACGTTTATTGCAGAAAATAACAGGAGTAAAACAACCGAAAATCTTTAATTTCAGAAGGAGTTATTTTAAGAGGTTTTAACAGTCAGGTTAAACTATGTAGACGGAAACCGGTTGTTTCAGCGATAACTGACATCCCTAGTTCAGGCACGTCCGTACCCAAACACGGGGTAGGGATGGCGGTTATCGGAGAAACAGCCGGTTTTCGGTTATATCGTTTTTGTTTCCCGCATCAGTTTAATCCGAATGTTAAAACCCCTCGAAATAATCGCTTTCTGAAATAACTGATTTTCGTTTTTCTTTTTGTTCCTATTATTTCCCGTAAGATACGCAGAAATCAGACAATAATGTCTTTTTTTTTTTTTTAACTCTCTCAGTTTCAAGATACGTAGAATCAAAATATTACGTTAAATAGGCAAAAAAAAAAAAACTTATTCCGTCCACTGTTCGCTACTTTTCTCAAAAAGAGATAAGTGGTTGAATACTCCAAAAAAGTCACCATTATCCTTTGCTCTATTTTTTTTTAACTGTGCTAAAAATGATGTTGTAATCGGAGATCATACCGCTATTCGGACATTGCTAATATTCAGCGCTAAAGGGTGAAAACTGAAGGAATTCTGTTTTTTTGTGTTAATTTGTCCGTTTTCGACGGCTGCAGATTAAAGCATAATATGTAGACAGGCTACAGATCAGCTACTTTCTGTTCTTACTGCATACTGTGAATGAACTGTCAGTGAGTTTTTAATTTATTACCGTTACCATAATTTCCTTCCTCTTTCACTACTTCATAGAAATGGAAGACAAATATTTAATCTTTTAAAGCAAATGAAGCATTGTACTCCATTGCTATGTCACTTCCTAAAAATATTTCCCGACTAGCTTTGGTGCCACTCTGCAGTACAATGGATGTCCACCGACAACAGCGAGAAATTTCCTTACTGACCAGGCGAGGTCAAGTCTTGCACACTGCACGTCCACGAATACCTTAAGCCACGACAAAAGGTAACGGGGACATAATGTGTCAGAAATGCTGTACCAGTTCTTTTGCCACTTGTCCGTTGCTCGTTTCTGTCGGCATTGTTATTAAAACGGCACTGATCGCTTTTCCATAATAATGCAACATTTCGAACCAATACGAATTTTATGAATAGAATTACTTCTATTTTTTAAAAAAAAAAAGTTTATCGAAAAATTTTAGCACTGCTGCTACGGCTAATTGATATTTCTGATTTTTTTTTACTCGGTTATTAGTAAAAAATAAAAAAGCACTATTATAACCGAGACCAAACAAACAGCGAAAAATGCCGATTATTTACAACTAGGCCTAAAATTCAGGTATCGGTTATAACCGGTTGGTTTTTTCCATCCCTAACGCACTGAGAAACTGTTTCCCCAGTGCGACGGAGAACGATTAGAGCTATCTCTGTGCTGAGGAGGTGCGAACAGTTTGGCAGCCCTGCAGGAAGCGGATGCTGCCTCTCGAGACCGCACGCTTGATGCCGGGCACGTCGGCGCTCGCTCCAGTGCGGCGCCGCGCACGCGGTCGGCCATAACGCGCTCAGATAGGCAGGGTCGGTGCTCATTACGCCGTATCTGGCCGCCGCTGTCGATCGCTCGTAAATCGACTCCTCGCCGCGCAGCGCCACCCGACCACCTGCCGCCGGACCACGCCCCCTTCTCCGCTTGCTGCCAGTGCTCAACTCGCTACCGCGTGGCCTGCGACCTCGCACCGTCCCACCGACCTCTACTGAAACGATGTTTTCAAGCGATTTTCCCCTGTTTTCATGGTAGTCTACACCACGCTCCCAACTGTGAAGTGCACGGCAGAGGATAACTGCGAACTACTTACTAGGGCTCCTTTCACTTCCATTTGCGTATGGAGCGCGAAGGAATGATAGTTTAAACACCTCTGTGCGTCCCTTTCTTTAAAGTCAGTACCGCCCATTAGACTGTTGTTTATGTACAATGTTTCATTTACACTTACACAATCATGATTTCGGCTTTAAAGTGCCATCATCAAATGTTTTAAGTGTTATAAATTACCTAAGATGGCATACTGTCGTATTAAAATACACTATTAGACACACTGTCTAAGAGTCGATATTTCTGGCAGAGCCTACTGCTTTGTTTCATTACTGAGCACACTGTCCTGTGCATTTTAATAGGACAGTATGCCGTCTTAGGCAATTTATAACACTTAAAACACTTGATAATGGCACTTTGAAGCCGAAATCATGACTGTGTAAGTGTAAATGTAACATTGTATATAAACAACAGTGTAATGGTGGTACTGAATTTAAAGAAATATATTATGGCTGTGGCCCCGTATTATGAAAAAAAATTGTTCTCTGTGCGTGCTGTAATTAGTCTAAAAATGTGAGAAAAGTAATGTGACTATTTTTTCTATTTATTTATTTATTTTCAAATAACAATACATCGTTAAAGTACATTCCTTCGGCAGGTGTTCCCGTAAGCGAGTGCAAACATGTAACAGGGCGTAGAGAATGCTCCAAAGAACAATTTGAGACAGGGAATCTGGGGCCGGAGAAGTCAGCTTAAGAAGATATGGAAGTAAACTTCTCTACCCCTTTGTCTAGTATTACTGTTTTCCAGTTTCTACACAACTAACCTGTGCACAAGTTTACACGCTATGCTGTTTATTTACATCTATGTCCTTAATTTCCGCCGGCGGGAGTGACCGTGCGGATCTAGGCGGTACAGTCTGGAGCCGAGCGACCGCTACGGTCGCAGGTTATAATCCTGCCTCGGGCATGGATGTGTGTTATGTCTTTAGGTTAGTTAGGTTTCATTAGTTCTAAGTTCTAGAGGTTAAGTCGCATAGCGCTCAGAGCCATTTGAACCATTTTTGAACCTTAATTTCCTGCAAGTAAACAAGGAGGACGAGCCTGATTACCAGGAAGTCATGATGCAGGTTTTGTTTACTGTACTCGTCCATACGAGGTCGATATCACAGCTTTCAAAAACTTACTCAGCAGCTGTTATTTTCATAGACATTTCAGTTCTATTTTCGGTGGTCTTATTATTTTGGCAGCTTTCACAATCGTCAATATACCGCTCTATATCTGCTTTCAAATCTTCTCAAATACAATATTTCTTTATCCTGTCTTAAGTTCTAACTATTCCCCGATGGCCACCAATCGGTGAATCATGGAACTCTTTTTAGAATCGCTCTGTTTTCCTCTCGGTTTGGTTCAGCAGCTGGTTCCTTCAATGTTCTATCCCTGCCATGGCATGCGTACATTTTGCACACGGACTGGGTTGCTGGCCCACTAATCTCCCGTTCAGATGGCCCATTGATGTCACAGCTTACGACCTCAGGGAGGTCCTTTAAACTCCCACCCCCTGCAACTGTCTCAACTGTACGAGGTGCATTCAAGTTCTAAGGCCTCCGATTTTTTTTCTAATTAACTACTCACCCGAAATCGATGAAACTGGCGTTACTTCTCGACGTAATCGCCCTGCAGACGTACACATTTTTCACAACGCTGACGCCATGATTCCATGGCAGCGGTGAAGGCTTCTTTAGGAGTCTGTTTTGACCACTGGAAAATCGCTGAGGCAATAGCAGCACGGCTGGTGAATGTGCGGCCACGGAGAGTGTCTTTCATTGTTGGAAAAAGCCAAAAGTCACTAGGAGCCAGGTCAGGTGAGTAGGGAGCATGAGGAATCACTTCAAAGTTGTTATCACGAAGAAACTGTTGCGTAACGTTAGCTCGATGTGCAGGTGCGTTTGCTTGGTGAAACAGCACACGCGCAGCCCTTCCCAGACGTTTTTGTTGCAGTGCAGGAAGGAATTTGTTCTTCAAATCATTTTCGTAGGATGCACCTGTTACCGTAGTGCCCTTTGGAACGCAATGGGTAAGGATTACGCCCTCGCTGCCCCAGAACATGGACACCATCATTTTCTCAGCACTGGCGGTTACCCGAAATTTTTTTGGTGGCGGTGAATCTGTGTGCTTCCATTGAGCTGACTGGCGCTTTGTTTCTGGATTGAAAAATGGCATCCACGTCTCGTCCATTGTCACAACCGACGAAAAGAAAGTCCCATTCATGCTGTCGTTGCGCGTCAACATTGCTTGGCAACATGCCACACGGGCAGCCACGTGGTCGTCCATCAGCATCCGTGGCACCCACCTGGATGACACTTTTCGCATTTTAAGGTCGTCATGCAGGATTGTGTGCACAGAACCCAGAGAAATGCCAACTCTGGAGGCGATCTGTTCAACAGTCATTTGGCGATCCCCCAAAACAATTCTCTCCAATTTCTCGATCATGTCGTCAGACCGGCTTGTGCAAGCCCGAGGTTGTTTCGGTTTGTTGTCACACGATGTTCTGCCTTCATTAAACTGTCGCACCCGCGAACGCACTTTCGACACATCCATAACTCCATACCACATGTTTCCTTCAACTGTCGATGAATTTCAATTGGTTTCACACCACACAAATTCAGAAAACGAATGATTGCACGCTGTTCAAGTAAGGAAAACGTCGCCATTTTAAGTATTTAAAACAGTTCTCATTCTCGCCGCTGGCGGTAAAATTCCATCTGCCGTACGGTGCTGCCATCTCTGGGACGTATTGACAATGAACGCGGCCTCATTTTAAAACAATGCGCATGTTTCTATCTCTTTCCAGTCCGGAGAAAAAAAATCGGAGGCCTTAGAACTTGAATGCACCTCGTATTTTGTATCGTATTTACATTGTCCCATGATAGAATGTGCTATGAATCAACGACAGACCCACTCAGTAGCCAGTGCTACTTAGAGATGTACGGTACTATACGACTGAGCTGTATTTCCTTATCGCTGGATTGGAAGGGTAGGTCCTATACCATAGCCTGCAAGGTTACCTAACTTGAATCCCCTTGATTAACTACTAGGGGGATATCTTAAGGTCATTTGAGTATGAGACGCCAGTGGGTACGGAGCGATGGAATTAGTTGCCAGAATTGTAGCTGCATGTGACTTGATTCGAAACACGTTAGGGATATTTGTCAGGGTGCGTCAGAATCTTGTTCGCCGTAGTCATGCTTACATTGAGGTTGATGACCGTCAGTTTCAGCATATTTTGTAATATACATTACAAATAGAACGTTCATTGTGTCAGTGATGGAATTTGCAGTTTACTAATGTAAATAAAAAAGTACACGGTGATGTGACTCTATTCCTATTATATCCTTAAGCTGGTTTCTCCGACCCCAGATTTCCTACCTCAAATAGTCAAGTGAAGCATCCCTTGCGTCTTGTTAAATTTTTGCACGCCCTTACGGAAACACCCTGTATATGGGCGGATTCGTTGTTCCTAGTATCAGTAGCAGTGCTGAAAAGCTTCAACTGGTAGGGCCTTTCACACCTCCGTCACATTCTTTTGAATGTTTTCTAGAGTCTCAAAATGGTGTCATTTTAAGACATTTCTCAGTTTCTGGAGGAGAAAAAAACTCACAAGGACTAAGATCAGGTGAATATAGGGGGTATGTGGAACGCCGGGAATGCATTTTGAGGTCAAAAATTCCCTGATGGAAGTGACCGTGTGAGAGGGGGCGTTGTCATGATTCAGTATTCACCTGTCCGCAATGTCCAGTCTTGCTCAAATCACCGTTTTCCTGAACATTTCAAGGATTTTGTAAAATACTTGGTTGATAACTTTGTTCTGGAAGAACAAATTCTTTTTGCACGACGCCTCTACCGTCAAAAAATCAAATCAGCGTTGTTTTCATATTTGATTTGCTCATTTGAGCTTTTTCGGTCGTGAAGATGTCTCAGTGTGCCAGTGCGCACTTTGCCGCTTTGTCTCACGACCGTACTCAAAAATCCAGGAGGGTCATTGGCATTCCTCTCAAGAACATCAACGCACACGTTTCTTCAATTGTCCTTCTGCTCAGTTGTGAGGTTTTTCGGCATCATACTGCCACAGACCCTTCGCATGTGCGAAGCTTCGGTTAAAAGTGTTCAACATGTCACCCATCATCCTTGTTGTTAAACGTTGTCCTGATCTCACAAGCGAACGCTCATGTTCGACTTTTTCGTCGGTTTTTGAAGTTGATGGCTTCCCTGAGCGAAGTTCATTTTCAACTTGTTCTCGGCCTTCCAAAAATGATTCGTGCCAGCGAAAACTTTGTGCTTTTGATACGGAATGTTTCCCATAGGCCTGTTTCAACTTTCCACAAGTCACACTCGCAGATTCCCCAAGTTTAACGCAAAACTTTATGGCATAACGTTGATATAAATTATGCCCTTCCATTTCCGTAACACGCAACATTATCGATGGCGCTCTCAGAAACCAGAGACGGCTGTACAGAGTTCAAACTCGGACTGAACATCCTTAAAGGAACAACACACATTCTACACAAACAGAAGAACACAGCGTTGCAAAATCACTCACCATGCTGTCAGTCTCACGCACCTGATAGCCTTCACGGTTCCTATAGGAGCTTTGCTGACTCAAAAGAACCTGTCTTCTGCCAACCTAACCTCGATCACGGACTACGCTGCAGACCTATCTGTCACCATAACGTACATAGTCGGCCGGTGTGGCGGAACGGTTCTAGGCGCTTCAGTCTGCAACCGCGCGACCGCTACGGCGCAGGTTCGAATCCTGCCTCGGGCATGGAAGTGTGTGATGTCCTTAGATTAGTTAGGTTTAAGTAGTTCTAAGTTCTAGTAGACTGATGACCTCAGATGTTAAGTCCCATAGTGCTCAGAGCCATTTGAACCATCTGATCTCACCGTTGTTGCGAGGTTCTCCGCGCAGTAACTGAACGCAGAAATCATTCGGACGTTGGAACCATTAGGCTAGAGATATCACAACCTACATTCCAAAATGTAATATAGAAGCGAAATAAATATTGGTCGAACGTCTACGCAAGGGAAGGAAATGAAAGTGAAGAATAAATATTATCAGTCCTGTGTTCTGTCTTTGTTTGGAAATGTATAACGTCACACTCCACAGAATCGTTACTCTGGTATCGGTGGGTTCAAACTACCCACGGAACTACTGACAACATTAAGAGATGGCAGAGGAATGAAGCCTGTGAGGCTATGCTACCACTACAGCGGCCATTTGGAAGCTGCCATCTTGGATGCAACTCTTAATTTAATGGAAAAAGGGGTCTCATGATATATGAGACATATACAAAATTACATGTTCAAAACAACTGTGCCTTTCATTCTATGGTTTTATTCATTCTCCACTCATGACTGATGTTTATTTCTTACAGGTGGCGTGAGAGCCGGTGGCGGTAACACGAGTCTAGCGCAATGAGATCGTCCTGATATCAGAAAAGAGGGGCACCCATGTTATCGCAGAGGATACCAGTCTTCGTCAACCAGACAAACCATCCATTAACGACAGTGTGGTGGTGAAACTTTTCACAAAATTCCGTGAGACACACTGTGTCATAAACAAACTGAAAGCCGTTCCACAGAAACTGGCTACGGATGAAACAATATCAACCGCTGTTTTGGAACCATTTAGTGTCCGGAAAGTAGTAATCACCACATCTCGGAGGAAACTGAGGTCAGCCGTACGTCAGTAATGAGAATTTTGGCCACACTAAAATGGTGACTTTACAATATGCCAACGTTACATCTTATCGAGGATGGTTCATATAGCCTGGTTAAATTTCCAGAATCGGTGACACGCAAGCTGGACAAAAACCATCGTTTCTCCATGACTCATTGTTTACAAGTGAAACTAATTTCTATGTGACTGAAGAGGTAAGTAAACAGAATCACAGATACTGGTCAGATTTCAACCTTCAATGGATCAACCAAAGGTAGTTGACGCACCGAAACTGATAATTTGGTGTGGAATACGATATTCTCGTTGGACGCCATGGGTAATGAAGAAAGTTCCAAATGAATCTCTCTAGGACCACATCGTAAAGTGTACGCATCACTGTGACAAACGATATACAAGGTGCTTCACCTGCCCCTATCCATGGATTTATGCAACCCACAACACGTTCAGATACCACATGCAAGTTATTCATATTCTCTCGATCGCTATACGCAAACTATTAATTCCACAGAAAACGAGAACAATATGTTTTTGCAGGAAATTTAAAGTAGTTATATTTTGTACTGCGATACGTTTCCTCTAGGAGCTGTAGTTTTCGAATTATTTACGAAAAACGTGCAGAAGTAACTTTCAGACGCGTTTTTCTTGGATAACTCGAAAACGGTGGTCTCCAGCGAAAACATATCGCGGTGCAAAATTTAACTGCATAAACTTTCCTACAAAAAATAAGTCTAATTTTTTTCTGCAGGACTAATAATCCACACGTAGCGAATGAGATTCGAAAATCTAGGGTTAAGGTGTTGCGGGTTGCATAAAACCTATCAGTAGAAGAAGCTGAATCGCTCTGTATAGAGGGGGTAAATACCTTTTAGGAGTCAAGGATTGAACATCTGTAAGTTGAATAAAATATTTAAAAAGAGAAGGTTTGGTTATTGTTTTGAACTGACCTCGCGAATGCAACTGACAGTAGTCAGGCAGAGCTACTGTCAGAGAGCTTTTTTTTACTCTACAACGTGAGTGGAGCAGACTGGCTTTTACACGGACATAAACAGCAGATCCAGCACAGCCATACGGATCGCTGCAGTCAACATGTGTTGATTTAACGTCCGGCGCGAGTTTACGCAAAGAGCAGGTGCGCAGAGGAGGGCAAAATCACAATGGAAATATACAACTCGCGGGCGGGCGAGCAGAGTCTTTCCGCTGTTGCTCGGCCGTAGTTGGCAGCAGCGGTCGCCCGCTGTAATTGGCGGAGATGGTGCGGCGCCAGACGCTAACAGAGCAGATACATATTCATGGCGGCTTAGCCCCGCTAAAACGCCAAACAGCAGCGCCCGGGATGAAAATCTGCGTACCGCTGTAGTAACGACGGCCAATCACAGCTGCGAGAATCCGCCTGTCTGCAGTGCCCGTCTGTGCGCTGGCCGGGTAAACAGATGGCTAGATCCCGCCGCCGGCGCTAAACTGTTTACTAACTACATATTAAAGCACCGCTGCAGCAGTGAGACGCAGCAAGAATAAACTAGCCGTGACAGATGAAGAGCTAATGAACACAAGCAAACACACGTACGTAGTGCGGGAAACAGAGGCAGAGTGAGTGAGTGAATAAGAGAGAGGGGTGGCACGGGAGAAGGAAGGAGAGAGAGGGAGGGGCAGAGGAAGAGAGGAAGAGATGGAGAGACGGGGAGGGAGGGAGAGGGAGGGAGGGAGAGGGAGAGGGAGGGAGAGGGAGGGAGAGGGAGAGAGAAAGAGAGAGAGAGAGAGGAAGGGAGAAAGTGAGGAGGAGGTAGACGGATAAGAAAAGAATAATCCGTGTAAAGATATAGACAGAAAGCGGTGAAATTAATCATGTATGGTAGCAGCGTTCGCGGAGTGGACGAAGAAACTGCACCAAAGAAGTTGACGAATGACTTTACAACTTCGGCCATTTCATTCGATAACGTATGGGAGCAGCAGAGGTTAATATAGTCAAGGAGCATAAATAATGAAACACACATTACTAATTTTTGAATTCCTCAGATATGCCAAACACTTCTAGATGAAATCGACACAGGAAACTACGAAGTAGAGCTCATCATCGTACCAGCCCAATAAATTTTGTCTACAAAAATTAATGGGCGAAAGAGGGTGAGGGTATTTCTAACGTCTTAGGATTCGTAAGCCGTTATCGTTTCTAACTCAAACTGTCTCATATTTCTAAAGATACGAGGGGTGTTCAATAAATAATGCAGTACTTTTTTTTTCTCGGCCAGCTTCAGCTGAAAAAATGCGGAATTTGTTGTGGGCCATCGTGGAATATTTCCGCTTCAGCCCGTATAGTCTCATGTAGTTCCAAAACGTTACAGCGCTATACCTTGTACGTAGCCTCCAAAACTGCGTCTGTAACGTAAATGAGTTCCAAGCAGAGAGCTGTCATTGAGTTCCTTTTGGAGGAAAACCAGAGCATCGCAGATATTCAAGGGCGCTTGCTGAATCTCTATGGGACTTGGCAGTAAACAAAAGCACGGAGGATCGTTGGACGAGGCGTGTGTCATCATCACAACAAATTCGCTCAAACTAGTCCGATCTCACACACGAAGGCCGACCGCACACAGCTGTGACTCCTGCAATGTTGGAACGTGCGGACACTCTCATTCGAGGTGATCGACATATGACAGTCAGACTTCTCTCTGGAAGTCTCTGCTGGCAGTGCTGACACATTCGTTCACAAGCTGGATACTCAAAGGTATGTGTCCGCTGAGTTCTTCGCCGCCTAACAAAACACTTCCATTTGTTTGACCCAATGAAGGATGCACTCCGCGTATAACAGTACGTGGATGTTGGGAAGGTTATTGATGCACCAAGACGGCTCCGACGTCGACCAGTACACTTGTAGCGTGTTGGCATACAAGTCCTGCCAGTAAGGTGGCGCAAGGCAGTCACATTGAACGGAGATTACGTTGAAAAACACTGTTTCATAGGCAAAGGTGTGGGGAATAATATGGTGTATTCGAATCCTGAATAAAAGCAACCTGCTTCCAGAAAAATAGGTGCATTACTTGTTAAAGCATTACTTGCTACTTACTTGTTGTAATTAACTTATAAATTAATTGATGCCACATTGATACGCATCATACAAGTTCGAGCTTTGGTGCAAGTTCGTCGACATTAACACGTCACGTTTGCTCGTGAAGTAAAATCAGGCAAAGGGTGAACAATGTGGATGTTTAAAAAGAAGATAAAACGGCAACAGTTTTCAAACGCTCTTGCCGTAATAACATCATCATTGACAGTAACATAAACTCTAGAAAGACACTCTGTATGTTAACAGTTTCTCACTACGAAGAGTAGCAGATGACAAACAGCTTTACTTACAGTTAATCAGGATAAAGGACAAGTTCAGCACAGAGGGAAAAGTGTTACATAACAAAATGTTAACCCTTTAGGGTATCAGTGGAATACATTTACCAAAGGGAAGAGCGCAATTACTATATTTCACCACTAAAAATATATAGCAGTTCTCTTGATTTGTACGAATCACTTTATTGTCCTACCCGAGACAGCATATCAAAGGTTCTTGCTCGCGTCCCAATAGAAAGATGTTCCCGAAGAAGTACACACACCTTTCCGCTGTTACATGTTACTAGTAAATTCACTTACCATAAATTACCACAGAAACTTATCTGCATCCACAGCGAGAAGAAGAATGATCACGACGTACCTGCAAAAGAAAAAAAGTGGCTGTAAGAACGGCTTCACGCGCAAAAATACGGCAGTACCAAACTTATAGCAAGAATCTGCTCTAAGGTATAGACTTATGTCCATACAACGTATCGGTTACAAGCGACATTTAAATCAATGGTCTTAATTCAAAGAGAAGCTAGGTGACAGACAAAGCCACGAATGATTCGCTTTTTAGTCCTTCAGTAATAATACATTTAAGACTGGAGAGAAATAGCCTACGATTCTGTAACAGATTTATCTACCGGTGACACAACAAAATTATCTGGAGAGCAAAGTATTGAAAACAGATCGCTGGCTTGTGGCCAGGCAACTGAGTTATTTGTGGAGGTTCTTCTTCGTTAGTCGCTCTAGACAACTTTGAGCATAGTGTGTCCCATTTTGAAACTGTCTGGCAGATAAAAAACTATCTGCCCGTCCGGGACTTGAACTCGCAACCTCGCCATTAGAGGCCAATGACATCTTGTGACATTTCGTGAACTTGTGTTCTTCCACATGTTTTTTCTTTTCTTAATTGAAAGTACCGAAAAGATTCGACTGAGCAACCTTTCTGATCTAATTCTTGTCGGGTGACCAGAGGAGGGCATCCATTATCTCCAAGAAGTCTAGAGAAACTCGCCTTCTTCACCATCTAGTTGTTCTGTCAGATTTGGCTTATCCGCTATGAGGCTTTTTTCTCACTATAACGCTTTCGATCGTGTGACTGTACTATTTTCGTTATTAACTGAAGAGTGTATATGGTAAACGTTATACGAGCCTCTTTTTTCTTTCAAAAAACGCGTTTTCAGTGCCGTTGTGCTCTCGGTACTCTGTTGTATGTCCCTAGACTTGATCCAAATGCCGAACCATGGAGAAAGTCTTTCAAGCATGAATTAATACGAGGGTCACTACAAAAGAAATTCACACTATTTTTTTAAAATCAATCTTTAATTCTACATGCTTGAAAGTTTTACAGTGTGTAGATACATCCTTTAGGAACAATATTTTTATTTCTCCACATAATTTCCACCCCTCTCAACTGCCTTACGCCATCTTGGAACCAGCGCCCGTATACCCGCACGGTAAAATTCTGGACCAACCTGTTGGAGCCACTGTTTGACAGCGTGCACAAGTCATCATCTTCAAACCTTGTCCCACGAAGAGAGTCTTTCAGTTTCCCAAAGAGATGATAGTCACATGGAGCCAGGTCAGGACTGTAAGGCGGGTGTTTCAGTGTTGTCCATCCGAGTTTTGTGATCGCTTCCATGATTTTTTGACTGACATGTGGCCGTGCATTGTCGTGCAACAGCAAAACATCCTGCTTTTGCCGATGTGGTCGAACACAACTCAGTCGAGCTTGAAGTTTCTTCAGTGTCGTCACATATGCATCAGCATTTATGGTGGTTCCACTTGGCACGATGTCCACAAACAAGAGCCCTTCGGAACCGAAAAACACCGTAACCATAACTTTTCCAGCAGAAGGTGTGGTTTTGAATTATTTTTTTCCTTGGGTGAATTTGCATGATGTCACCCCATTGATTGCCTCTTCGTCTCTGGTGAAAAATGATGGAACCATGTTTCATCACCTGTCACAATTCTTTCAAGAAATTCATCTCCACCATTCTCGTACTGTTCCAAAAGTTCGCTGTGAGCCACTGTCAACATGCTGGGAACCCACGTGGCACAAACCCTTTTTAACGCCAACACTTTCAGTATTCTGCAAGCACTTCCTTCCCCTATCCCAACGTAGCTTGAGAATTCGTTCACTGTGATGCGTCTGTCAGCAGTCACCACTTCGTTAACTCTCTGCACATTGCCTGGAGTGTATGCAGTACGAGGCCTACCGCTGCGAGGACAATCCTCAATATTGCCATGCCCGCTTTCATCACGTAACCTGCTTGCCCACCGACTAACTGTACTGCGATCGACAGCAGCATCTCCATACACCTTTTTCATCCTCTTGTGGCTGTTTCCCACTGTCTCGTTTTCACAGCACATAGGAATTCTATGACAGCACGTTGCTTCAGCGTCAAGTGTAGCAGCCATCTTGGAGACGTGCTGTGACGGCGCCACTCACGGGGACAGGTTGAACCAAGTTTGAAAACAAGCGGGAAGGATGTATCTACACACTGTAAAACTTTCACACATGCAGAATGAAAACTGTATTTTTACAAAAATAGTGTACATTTCTTTTGGAGTGACGCTCGTAGACAGAGCGTAATCCTTGTGCCAAATTGTGATAGTTGTATTTCTGTACTTGGTTTAGTAAAAGTGAAACGTAGTGACTCAGTATTATTGGCACATGGAACAAAAACTTTATTGCTGTTATTTTGTCGTAAATTCACACTTTTGACATCGCACCTGTGTACAAAATAGAAGTAGAGTCTTGCAAAGAAGGCCGGCCGGTGTGGCCATGCGGATCTAGGCGCATCAGTCTGGAACCGCGCGACCGCTACGGTCGCAGGTTCGAATCCTGCCTCGGGCATGGATGTGTGTGATGTTCTTAGGTTAATTAGGTTTAAGTAGTTCTGAGTTCTAGGGGACTGATGACCTCAGATGTTAAGTCCCATAGTGCTCGGAGCCATTTGAACCATTTTTTTTTTTTGCAAAGAAGAAAACAGTAACCGGATACTGTTAATAATGTTATTTTTTTACGCAAGTAATAACGTTATCGGTTTTGAACCTACAGATTCATCTTCAGTCTGCTGTTCATGTTTATATTACACTTGTTTACATTAGTTAGAAAAAAGTGAGGAAATGCAAACAACTGTACATGTAATAACATAAACGTGAACAGCCATCTGATGATGTACCTGCCAGTTCGAAATCTGTAACGGTGGTATATGTCCAAATAAATGGCTTTCTTAACAGTGGCTGGTTGCTGTCTTTTCTTTGCAAGAATCAACTTGTAAAAACTTTCTTATTGGCACCTACAACCTCTCGGTTTCCTCGTATGACAGTCAGAATGTTCTTAATGACGAATTTAGTTTCTGATCTGCCTCAGTTTTTGCGGTGATGCGCTGAGCTGCAGTATTCTTTCGTATTAGAATTCCTTCTCAATTTTTCGGATACAAATCATTTATGTACAAAGAGAGATACATTGTTTTTCCATTCTCCTGACAAATTTCAGATTTGCCACTTTTCAGTTTACAATCTTCAGTTATTATCTTTATTATTCTCATTGTCACACATGAGCATCACAAATACTAGCTCAAATACTGAAGGTGATTTCGTACATTAATAGAAGAAAGAATCCTTCGTTTTTGAGTCATTAATGAAAGATCATTTTACGAAAACAATTTTGCAAAATTGTCTTTTATTAATAATTCAAGAATGAAGGATTTTCGGACGTGTTCATACCACCAAATTGGCGGTTGTAGTCACATTCTTTGTTGTGGACACTTTCAGCTTTAATCGGAGTAACTACAGGCGTTTTGGAAGCAAAAAACTTAGCTGCAGAAGTCCTCGCGACGCTTACAACGAAACCGTTGATTCGGAACGGCTATCAGGAATTGGAAGAAATGTAAATATCCTTTATAGCACACAGAGTCGGCTGGTAAGCTCTGAAAATAGAATTTCTTTTGGGAGAATGAAAAAAAAGACAGTATTCGTTTCTCTCTCTCTGTGTGTAATGCACAAAAGAACACGAGCGCTGGCGTAGGAGCAGTTTTACCTGCGGGACGGCATGAAAAACCGACGCTATCAATTGAAAATCTGTACAAAGAAACTTATTTCAGCTATCTGGCGCGCTGCAGCGCACATTATGCAAACACGGGTCGTCATTATGCGAGCTGCGATCGTAGCCATTACGCGAAATGGCTGCTCCGAGCTCGGTTCCCCGGCAGTTTGCAGCCCTTGTCGTGGAACACAGGCCACATTCAGCGCACACGCGCGGCCGTCCGTAGCAGCTAGGCGCGTCCAACGAGCTCCGGGTTCCCAACTCCGAAGCCTGCAGCGCAACTCATATAAAGTACTTCCCGCAGAATCTGTTATCTCGCTGTACAGACTAATTTAATTGAAACGAATGAATATACAATGTTATAAGAAAAGAACTTTTCGCATTAGGTAAAACCAGTGCCTGCTCCTTTTAAGGAACTATTCTTTCACTAGGTGACATTAAGCGCCGTTATAAAAATGTGTCTAAGTCATTTATCTGCGATATCTTTTCTTTCGAAGCCATTTGTCTGTGGCGGCCCCCCCCCCCCCTTCCCGTCGGAGGTTCGGGTCCTCCATCGGGCATGCACTTAAGTGCGCTGTATTTTCAGAAGGTCATTACTGCGTACTATCAGAATTGTGCTCCAAATTTTCGCCCGGGATCGATTGCTGGGACTGATATCTTGCAAATGTTCTTTTTTCTCCTTAAAATTTGAGGTCATATTGGTGATGTTTCCTTATTAAAGACCTAGCTTGATAGGGGTGGGGTAGATAATCGTATGTGACCTTATAGTAGGAACTGTCTTGCATTTCCCTGAAGTAATTTAAGTAAACAATGGAAGATCTAAATCAGGACGAGCAGATGAAGACTGAGTTCTCCATCCTTCCGAATACACCTGCCATCTCATTCCATGCGTTTCTGGCATACTTTTTTTCTTCTTCAGAGACGTTATTTAATAAAGTAAAAGGCTGGTGCCATAGTGTTCATCCATTTCCCACTATTAGTCACGGCACACACACATCTCCTCGTACAGCGTAACACTGAGTGTGCTTGTTTCCTACCGAGCGAAGTGGCGCATTGGTTAGCACAGTGGATTCGAAATGGGGGAGGGGGGGGAGGAGGGAGGGGGGTGCTTCAATCCCGTAACCGACTATCCGATGAGTTTAGCTTTTCCGTGATTTCTCCAAATCACTCCAGGCAAATGCCGGGATGGTTCCTTTGAAAGGGCACGGCCGATTTCCTTCCCTATCCCGTTTTGTGCTCCGTCCTTACTGACCTCGATGTCGAAGGGATGCTAAACCCAATGTTCCTTCCTTCCTTTATTTCTTGTTTCCTAGACAGAAAAATGAGCAAGATCGTAACCTCGCGGCGGGTTAACGACTGTGGCTGCTGCATTGGCCAGCCACAGTGTATTTTAGGAGGTTTTCCACAAATGCTGGGCTAGTCTCCACTTCGGTCTCAGAAACCGCGATACACAAACAGCTAAAATACAGTCGCATACAGAACAACACAAAACGCAGACAGGTGATGATCACGACTTCCCTCCCTCAGGTATCTGACGACTGCGACCGCAGGTAGGGCATCCGGCCGCAAACATAAGTAAAAGAAATTTTCCACAACTTGAGTTTCGCGTATCCTGAAATAGACGGAGTAAACGCTAATCAATAGAAATCACTACACTTACAATACACACTTTATTTCGTAACGTAACACTACACACTGGCAGCCGATATTATGAACACAGCGACGGTCTTTGTTCTTACTTTATGTACTCCAACTTCCCTTTTGCTGAGCTGAAAAACTGGGCCAGTACCATTTTTCACTAAACCCCTGTATTACCTAAACAATCCGTCACTTTGTAACTGCCTTTGAAATAAGTTTTTCAGTTGACAGATAACTGTTTCCATC
Organism: Schistocerca cancellata; assembly: GCF_023864275.1. Classification (NCBI taxonomy): domain Eukaryota; kingdom Metazoa; phylum Arthropoda; class Insecta; order Orthoptera; family Acrididae; genus Schistocerca; species Schistocerca cancellata. The sequence goes on from NC_064630.1 coordinate 405,776,782, forward strand.
TATGAGGTAGGTGACCATTCAGAATTGGCATTTAATGAATCGTGGAAAGTGTTCGTCGAAATTTAACTTAATGACACGTTTCGTTATATCTCCATCAGAACACAGCTGAGTTAGAAAGAAAAGAAGAAATTACATTACGAAATGACACAAAACAATTGTATCCACAATGGTCAGCGGTTGGATCAATATTTACAAAGAAATACATGAACGAGCCACACAGTCATAAAGCAATGAGCAAATTAAGTACTGAAGACACGTCACAAATATGTGAAGCCCAGTGCCGAACAGACCACGCGGAAAAACTAGTCGTTGTGAAGAAAAAGCCGGCCGCGGTAGCCGAGCGGTTCTAGGCGCTTCAGTCCGGAACCGCGCGACTGCTACGGTCGCAGGTTCGAATCCTGCCTCAGGCACGGATGTGTGTGATGTCCTTAGGTTCATTAGGTTTAAGTAGTTCTAAGTTCTAGGGTACTGATGACTTCAGATGTTAAGTACCATAGTGCTCAGAGCCATTTGAACCATTTGTGAAGAAAACGACTGCCATCACCAGACACCGTTGGAAAATATTACAGTGCATAAATGGCTATGGAAAAATGTAACCAACAGATCATGTACTGAATACCGATTATGTACTATACAATCTGAAACCACAAGAGCCACGTAGGCACACTGTTTAAATATTTTATTTGGTGCTCAGAATGAAAATAAATAACGTAACAAAATAAGCAAATTCACGTGGAATGTTAACTGCTAAAATTACTCAGCCTACAGCAGGTACCAATCGAGACGTAAATTAACAAAACGTACACGCTATAAAATACAGAAATAATATGACTTATGTTTACAAATTATTACAATGTCAGTATAGAGTGTTATAGAGCCTCATACAAGCTATGAAGCTAGCCCGCTATAATGCAGAACAGGCGCCAATCTGTGGCAGATGTGACGAAAGAGTACAATGATGCAGGAGGCACAAGTGTTTCAGAGCACACCGTTCAGATCATGTTGTTCACTTCCCCTACTGAGATTAAAGGTATAAGGTTATCAGTCCCCTTTTCACTACCCAGGATGAAATCAGTGTGCCCTACTTAAATTTTAGAATATGAGCAAGTCTGGGAAAGTATTCTAAATATTTGCGTAGTGTGAATCTGAGACAAAACCTGGGTACCAGCCCGGTATTGACTTGGGGGAATGTGGGAAGTCTACTAAAAACCATACGCACGCTCACCGGCGCACCAATCCTCGTCGTTAACCCACCAAGTAGGTTCGAACCGGGGCTGGCGCGCCTCCCCGTTGCAGAACCGGGCGCTTTAACGCGCGCGGATATCCGGGCGGGTGTTGTACATACTTCTCCGCAGAAGCCGACCGCGGGGTGTTCCGTGGTGGCGCACCGACACAGACCGTTAAAACTGCTGTGGACACAGGGTCATCGAGGCTGGACCGTGGATCAATGGAAACCTACGGTGTGGTTAGATGAATCACATTTCTTGTTACATCAGACTGATGATCGTATCGGGACGCGCCGTCATCGTGATGGACGTTTACTCTAATCATGCAACGAGCCAAGCACGCAGGCAGGCTGGGTAGTGTTGTGCTATGAGGGGCATTCAATTGAGCTTCCACCGGACACGTGGTAGTAATCGAAGGCACCAGTACTGTTGTGGACTATGTGAATATTATTGCAGACCACCTGCATCTCTTCATGCTCCATGTGTTCTCCGACGTTGGTGGCATCAAGCAGTAGCATAATGTTCCCCCATTCCAGAATCGTGCTACAGTCGTTTGAAGTGCTTGATAGTGAACTCAAGTTGACGTCTCTGTCACCAAATTCGCTTGATCTGAGCCATATGGAACACATCTCGGATGTTGTTGTTGTTGTTTTTGTGGTCTTCAGTCTGAAGATTTGGTTTCATGCAGCTGTCCATGCTACTCTATCCTGTGCAAGTCTCTTCATCTACGAATAACTACTGCAGCTTACGTTCTTCTGAATCTGATTATTCAATTCATGTCTTGGTCTCCCTCTACAATTTTTACCCTCCACGCTTCCCTACAACACTAAACTGGTGATCCATTGACGTCTCAGGCCGTGTCGTATCAACCGAGCCCTTCTTCCAGTCAAATTGTACCCCAGATTCCCCTTCTGTCCAATTCTATTCAGTACCTCATCATTAGTTACGTGATCTACTCAGGTAATCTTCAGCATTCTTCTGTAGCGTCACATTTCGAAAGCTTCTATTGTTCAAACTATTTATCGTACATGTTTCACTTCCATACATGGCTACACTCCATACAAATACTTTCAGAAACGACTTCCTGGGACTTAAATCTATACTCGATGTTAACAAATTTCTCTTCTTCAGAAACGCTTTCCTCGCCATAGCCAGTCTACATTTTATATCCTCCATACTTCGACAGTCATCAGCTATTTTTCTTTTCAAATAGCAAAACTCTTTCACTACTTTAAGTGTCTCATTTCCTAATCTAATTTCCTTAGCATCACGTGATTTTATTAGACTACATTCCATTATCCTCGTTTTGCTTTTGTTGATGTTCATCTTATATCCTCCTTTCAAGACACTGCCCATTCCGTTCAGCTGCTCTTCCAGGTTCTTTGCTGTCTTTGACAGAATTACAATGTCGGCGGCAAATCTATTTCAAATATTTCTTATGTTTCGTTTACTGCTTGCTCAATACACAGATTGAATAACACCGGAGATGGGCTACAACCCTGTCTCATTCCGTTCTCAACGACTGCTTCCCTTTCGTGCCTCTCGACTCTTATAACTGCCATGTGGTTTCTGCGCAAATTGTAAATAGCATTTCGCTGCCTGTATTTTACCCCTGCCACGTTCAAAATTTTAAAGAGAATATACCAGCCAACATTGTCAAAAGCTTCCTCTAAGTGTAAAAATGCTAGAAAAGTATGTTTGCTTTTCCTTCACCTATCTTCTAAGATAAGTCGTAGGGTCAGTAGTGCCTCACGTGTTCCAACATTTCTACGGAACCCAAACTGATCTTCCCTGAGTTCGGCTTCTATCAGTTTTTTCATTCGTTTCTAAAGAGTTTGTGTTAGTATTTTGCAACCGTGACTTATTAAAGTGATAGTTCGGTAATTTTCATACCAGTCTGCACTTTCGTTGGGATTGGAATTATTGCGACCCAGACGTGATCTGTTAGTAACACAGTCGCAATGTTTTGGTGCGTCAGTATACGACAGCAAAGTTTACGTTTTTAGGTTCGGCCCGCGTCCAGCGCATCTCTGCGCCTCGCTCTGCGCGTCTCGACATACGACCGATCCCATCACCGATTCCACTGGACGCAGGGGAGCCCGTCGAACGACGCCTATTTGCTAGATCATTTGCGCGTATCCTGAATAGTAACGATGGCCATTACCTCGCGCCAGCAACGACATCCGAAGCCCCGCCGGGGAGCGGTCTTTAACGAGAGTCGCCCCTGCCCCGCGGCTGCCTCCCACCATAAGCTCGCGCCGCGGCGGCCGGTCACGGCGGCGGCTCACGGTAATCGAGATTTAGCGGCCGGCGCTGCCGCTGCCGCCTCCGCCGCCCCCACACCCCAGTCGGTTTCGCGTCACGCTTAGAAACGATTACGAGGGGGCGCAGCGAAAGTAGCTTAGCGGCTAATGGACGGCCCGGGTATGTGGAAGGCTGCGATCGGCGTGTCGGAAAGGGTGCACCTCGCCTCGCCGCGTGACCTGTGCCCTCTTAACGAGCCGACGGTTACTGCCGTCCCGGCGACGCTCGATGGCGAGGCATTATCGCAGGGGGTGTGACTGCGACGACTGCCAGACTGCTCAATAATTCCCGCTCCCCCATCGTCAGGTCCGAAAATGTCACTTAAGCCTAGACATTTCCTGTATCTAGAGATGGCCACAAAGGACGAATCGACGGGGTGGCCTGTATCATCAAACAACACAGCGCACGGTTCACATATTACCAGTTGCACCTTATGTATCTAATAGCTTCCAGGGGCAACAAAAATTATTCAATATTTGATACAATTACTGGTCGAATATTGCGACCGTACGGGTTGGATGGGAATGTGCATATGGATGCGCCTAAGAAACTGGCATAGGTATGCGTATTCAAATACAGAGATATAGAAACAGGCAGAGTACGGCGCTGGGGTCGGCAAAGCCTATATAAGACAAAAAGTGTCTGGCGCAGTTGTTAGATCGGTTACTGCTGCTACAATAGCAGGTTCTCAAGATATCAGTGAGTTTCAACGTGGTGTTATAGTCAGCGCAAGAGCGATGGGACACAACATCTCCGAGGTAGTGATAAAATGGGGACTTTTCCGTACGACCATTTCGAGAGTGTACCGTCAATACCAGGAATCCGTTAAAACATCAAATCTCCGACATCGCTGATACCGGAAAAATATCCTGCAAACACGGGACCAACAACTCAAGAGAATCGTTCAACGTGACAGAGGTACAACCCTTCCGCAAATTGCTGCAGATTTCAGTGCTGCGCCATCAGTAAGTGTCAGCGTGCGGATCGTTCAACGAAACAGCATCCATATAGGCTTTCGGAGCCGAAGACACGGTCGTGTACACTTGATGACCGCACGACACAAAGCTTTACGCCCGCAAACACCGACATTGATGGCTGGCAATATGTTGCCTGGTCGGACACGTATCGTTTGCAATTGTATCGAGCGGATGGACGTATACGGATATGGAGACAACATCATGAATCCATGGACCCTGCATGTTAACTGGGGACTGTTCAAGCTGGTGGAGGCTCTGTAATGGTGTGTCTCTTGTGAAGTTGGAGTGATATAAGACCCCTGGATACGACTGGATAAGACATCTGGATACGACTCTGACAGGTGCCACATATGTAAGCATTCTGTCTGATTACCTGCATCCGTTCATATCCATTGTGCATTCAGACTTGGGCAATTCCAGCAGGACAAGGAGACATCCCACACGTCAAGAATTGCTACAGAGTGGCTGCAGGAATACTCTTCTGAGTTTAAACACTTGCCGGCCGCGGTGGCCGAGCGGTTCTAGGCGCTTCAGTCCGGAACCGCGCGACTGCTACGGTCGCAGGTTAGAATCCCGTATCGGGCATGGATGTGTGTGATGTCCTTAGGTTAGTTATGTTTAAGTAGTTCTAAGTTCAAGGGGACTGATGACCTCAGAAGTTAAGTCCCATAGTGCTCAGAGCCATTTGAACCATTTTTTTAAGTTCAAACACTTCCACTGGCCACTAAATTCACCGGCAAGAACATTATTGAGCATATCAGGGATGCCTTGCAGCGTGCTGTTCAGAAGACATCTCCACCCTTTCGTATTCTTACGTATTTATGGACAGCCCTGCAGGATACATGATGTCAGTTCTCTGCAGCACTACTTCAGACATTAGTCGAGTCCATGCCACGTTGTGTTGCGGCACTTCTGCGTGCTCGCGGGTGCCCTACACGATATTAGGCAGGTGCACCAGTTTCTTCGGCTCCTCAGTTTGCGTAGGCTTGTCACTGAAAACAGACAAGCAAGAATGCGTGAAATAATCGTATAAATCAATGTGGGCTGTACGACGAACGTGTCTGTTAGGAAAATGCGGCGAAATCTGGTGTTAGTGGATTATGCCAGCAGACGGCCGACGCGAGTGCCTTTGCTAATAGCACGACATCCCTTGCAGAGCCTCTCCTGGGCTCGTGACCATATTGATTGGATCCTAGACGACTGGAAAACCATAGCCTGATCAGATGAGTCCCGATTTCAGTTGGTAAGAGCTTATGGCAGGGTTCGAGTGCGGCGCAGATCCCACGAATCCAAGGACTACAGTCGTCAACAAGCAATGTGCTATCTTTCAAATCAGTCCTCCGTTTTATTCGGCAAATATAGGCCTGTGCCTAGCCATTATAAATGCACCGTTTCATGGTATCAACGCTTGTTCTAGTGCATCAGTTCCCTGTTGTTCGGGGTTTTGTCACAGTTCTTTCAAGACATGTAGCCTTGACAAGTAGCGTTGATTTACTAGATCATGCGTTGATACTATGAAATGGTGCATTGATGAAGGCTAGGCACTAGCCGAAATCTAGATTTGCCGAATAAAATCTGCAACAAAAGGACGACTGAATGCTCTGTTCTATCATTTGAAAGTCAAATTACAATTGCTGAGTGCACCCACGTTCCTGATGGAAGGTAATCTGATGAGGAATGTGGAAGCTGGTTGTGACTCCATAAGGCTCTGGGCAGTGTTTACATGGAATGAACCGGGTCCTCTGGTCCAACTGAACCGATGGAAATGGTTGTGTTCAGCGACTTGGAGGCCATTTGTAGCCATTCATGGACTTCATGTTGCCAAACAAACCTGTCATGTCACCGGGCCACAAATGTTCGCGACTAATTTGAAGAACATTCTGGACAATTCGAGAGAATGATTTGCCTACCCAGATCGTCCGACAAGAATCCCATCGAACAATTATGGGACATAATAGAAAGGTCATATCGTGCAAAACATCTTGTGCCCCAACACTTTCGATATTATACTCGGCTTTAGAGACAGCATGGTTCAGTATTTCTGCAGGGAACTTCTAACGACTTGTTGAGACCATGCTACGTGGGGCTGCAGTACTACGCCGGGTAGAAAAGGGTCCTACACGATATAAGGAGGTATTACACGATTTCTGTCACCTCAGTATACGCCTAACCTTCAAGAAGCACTATCAGATTTAACACGTCCGCCTCTGTTATCACACCATGCGAGGTGGTCAGCTATTTTACATGTGTGGTGAAGTCATGATGTAACGTCAAAAAGTAAAGGCAGCAATATACATCGGTCTCTTGCTCATCGATAGCAGCGTATCTCCTGGCGGTTGTAAAAAATCATCTTTCTGCGAAAATATTAGAGATTTGACTCCTCGTGACACGCTTGACTCCGGTAAGCGAAACTGGAGTACAAGAGACTATTTGACACAGAGATGAGGCCCGAGCGGAGCGAAACGAGAGTGAAGGTCACTTTCCGCGGGAGCCGCCGTGATTACTAGCCTTTTTTGTGATTCCTTTCCCCGGCACGCCCGCATCGATCGACCGTGGCAGGGCTGGGCAGGGCACGGCAAGGCAGCGGCAAGCCAGGCGGGCAGGCAGTCTCGTTTCCGTGGAAACTGGCCGCCTTATCTGGCCGGGAACAGCGGCTTGTTCGCTCGCCCGTAACATCTGCTTTTCTCCGGGCCTTTGTTCTTGCCAAACAGACCTCTGCGGGACAAATTTTTTTTCGCCTTTGTTGATTTCACAATATTTACCGGTAGACGAATATAGGACGTATCTACTGCAGGAAATACTACTGTCTATTTACCGTTTCAAAACGCAACCATCTGTGGTTGACGAAGCACAGGCAACCAAGCGAAAGATGGTTCAAATGGCTCTGAGCACTATGGGACTTAACAGATAAGGTCATCAGTCCCCTCCACTTAGAACTAGTTAAACCTAAATAACCTAAGGACATCACACACATCCATGCCTGAGGCAGGACTCGAGCCTGCGACCGTACCAGCAGCGCGGTTCCGGACTGTAGCGGCCACAACCCAAGCGAAAGTCTCCCGCAGTGTATGGTATGGGAATGTACATTAACCGACACAAGTGTTATCTCGAACAGCCCGCGCCATTCTTGACACCCCATTCCGTTCAGTAACATGAACACAAAAATACATCTCTACATTTTACATACACACAACATTTCAATTTTTGGCGGGGGCCACAAGAACCCCATCCTTTAAATAAATTAGTGAGGGTGGCTGTGGGGAGTTTCTCTTGGCTGTACGGTGAATGCCGGAGGTAGTGAGTCTCTCCCATTTATTCCCAACTGCGACCCTCAATCTATCCCCCCCCCCCCCCCCCCCGCCCACCCGCCCCACAATCAGGTTCGCTGAAAAGAACTTTGACTCTTGTATGGGTTGAATCAAAGGCAGGTCGTTCTACTCGTTGGAATGGAGAGTAGAAACTGGAAATCACTTAATTGACTCACTGAGCCAGTTATAGGACAACTTACAGATTAACGTAGATGCCGTCCCACAGCGCAGTTCGGCGTGTATTTTTTTCTTTTTCTTTTTTTTTTACAAAGAAATCACCGTTAAACGCAAAGGAAGCGATAAGGGACAGAAACAACCCTAGGACCATTTGAGGACTGAACTATATTCCTTTTTATTCCATCGGACAAAACAGCTCTGAACCACAATTTGGCAAACATGGCACGGTGTCAAGCCGTGGGACGTTCAACAACGCGAAACACTCTCTCGTAAATCTGTCATAAATTATGCAACACAGAGCGAGATCTAAGGAAGATGGCACGTGGGTGCCGAAACATATCTAGATTAACCATAGGGAAAGAAAAAAATAAATGCATAGTATTGCAGAAGTCCTACTTATAAAATGTATTTATTTCACAAAAATGAAAAAAAATACGACAGCAAGAGACACAAAATTCAGTGACATGACTAAGGTGCACAATCGTTGTTAAATACATAGTGACACCGCAAAAAAGTAATGTGTGTTGTACTTCACATACAAGCTCTAAAAAGTAGTATTTGAAAACCTCCGAGTGCTACTGAGTACAAAACATTTCGAGTACTTTGACAGGGTCGCCGGGAGAAAATAATGAGTGTTGTATTCCACGCACAATTTTATAGTGTATCATATTCAGCTGAAAGCAAAAGTAGGTAAGTGTGTACCGTAGAAGTCTTGGAATCGCAAACCTACTGGATCGATTATCGCTAGTTCTGTATTTGCGAACGGGGATGTATACTGACAAAACAGAAAAAATATATATTTTTTTTTTGTTTCTAGAGAATGAGCAATATTGTTGACAGATTTTTCATTGGTGTTTCGTATTACTTATCAAAATATAAATTATTTCCATTAAATTAGTAACTGTAATAAATAGAAGTTATTTTCATTATAAATGATCCAATTGTTCTTAATTAACGTTTGCATTTGATAACAAATAAACAAATGAAATAAAACCCAAAAACGTGCTACTAACGAGAATCGAAACTGGTACTTTGCATCTGTGAAACTTACATGTTACGCACTGTTTTTAAAATTAAAAATCATATGATTTAGTGAAATGCATTGAACTACAATGTTGTACGCATATTTAGGCACAGCTTCATCATTATCAAAACATCCTTCAAATCATTTACAAGGAATTAATTTAAAAAAAAAATTAAAATATATAAATAAAGAAAGGAAGACAGTAAAAAGTGTATTAAGTATCCACAACACTATATATTTCTTTAAACAACATAACTGATTTTACTATTTTCTTCCTGAATATTTTGTCTTTACCGTGTTGATATATATACTGTCTGAACTCCTTTCAGATGTAAATTAATCAAATTAAACAGCACAACTGCGACAACTACAACACTATGTACACTGACGGGAAAAAATTGCTGCATCAAGAAGGAGTGGTGCAACATAAACGAAAGATGGTAGACGTATATCTACATATCAAGGACGATGTCTAATCAGAGCCCGCGCCAGTCGCATAAGAGTGGCGTTAGTAGCGCCACTATGAGGATGCAAATCAGGTTTGTTTTAAAAACACGCTGTAACGGTCGTGAGCGTTAGTTGCCTTTGAGAGTAGACGTGGTGAGATGATGATAGTGAAGAATGCCTTTAAGACGACAAAGACGCCACTATCGACACCTCACTGACTTTGAAAAAATAAAATGGTTCAAATGGATCTGAACACTATGGGACTTAACATCTGTCATCAGTCCCTGGAACTTAGAACTACTTAAACCTAACCAACCTAAGGACATCACACACATCCATGCCTGAGGCAGGATTCGAACCTGCGACCGTAGCAGTCGCGTGGTTCCGGACCGTAGCGACTAGAACCGCTCGTCCATAGTGGCCGGATCACTGACTTTAAACTAGGTCGTGTAATGGGGCTACGAGAAGCTGGATGTTCCTTCTGCGATACTGCAGGAAGAGTTGGCACGACTTAGCTACTGCAGATTCCATGTAGAACGTAAGATAAATTCATAAACAGTGACTAGTTGCTGTTTGTTAAAAAATGAAAAAGTATATTGTAGTAACGTATTTAAATGAGGCATTATGTTTGTGACCTAACTCAAGGGAAGGCATTTTATAATCAAAATGCGATGTATAAACATTCGAACTCCGCGCGTCAGTTTACCACTCTAATGGCCGCCGGCCGGCTGTTACATTTGTCCGCTCTTCACAGTCGACCACTCGTGCGGTTGTGGGGGCCTGGTCCGACGTATACTAACGGACCGCGGCCGATTTAAAGGCTACCACCTAGCAAGTGTGGTGTCTGGCGGTGACACAACAGATATTGTGACCAAAGATTGGAATAAAAAGCATTCAACCAACACAGTTATGTTAATTAAGCTGTATAAATAATAAATTTTGACACAGTTAATATGGTCGAAATTTTTTGTATGTAGTGATTGGTTGGTTTGGGGAAGGAGACCAGACAGCGTGGTCAGCGGTCTCATCGGATTAGGGAAGGATGGGGAAGGAAGTCGGCCGTGCCCTTTCAGAGGAACCATCCCGGCATTGGCCTGGAGTGATTTAGGGAAATCACGGAAAACCTAAATCAGGATGGCCGGACGCGTGATTGAACCGTCGTCCTCCCGAATGCGAGTCCAGTGTCTAACCACTGCGCCACCTCGCTCGGTGTATGTAGTGGTAATCGAAGATCTGTCGAGCTTTTTTTATTTTTTTTTTAGGGGATTTGTGTGGTGGTTGCGACCTCGAAATTCTTGTAAAGAAAGTAATGTCCCCTAGTGAGACTGAACTTCTTGCGTGATTCTACAGTTTAACCATCAGTTCCACGGGATTGAACCTCCAGTTTTTATTCCGTGGCCCCCAGAACGTATTTGACTGCCATAGTGGAACCGAGAGAGCGACACGAGCGCGCGGTGGCACTTATGGCAGGAAAGCCATAAATCCGCGTTAATATCGGAGCGCCGCCGCCGCCGCCGCCGCCGCCGCAGCTGCGCGTAAGAGCCCGGCTGGCAGGCCGTCGGCCGTGGACCGCCGACCGCCGCCTCCGGGCTCCGGCAATAAAGCGAAGCGGCGGGATATTGGCGGCAAGGCGGACCGCGGTGGACGCCGGCGGCGGCGGCGGCGGCAGCGGCGCAGGTAAATTCAGTTTTAATTACACCGGCGTGGCCCGGCTGGCCACTGTGCGCGGTAATTGCAATCGATAGCCGGCGCCGCCACACCGCCGGCAGCCCTCTCCGCCAGATCACGCCAATTCCGCACCGCGGCGGGGCGCTGGCAGCGGCACGCACCCCGACCTCGCTGTCGGCGACTTCCGCCGCCTCTCCATCCACCCAATCTAGACCTTACAAGCGCGCACTGAGCATCCGTCTCGGCCTGACACCGTCAATGATATCGTCCACGTCTACAGCAGCGGTCCAAAGTATTTGATAGGTGCGTTGTTCTCCATCTACACATCTACAGCTAAACTCCGCAAGCCACCCAATGGTGTGTGGCGGAGGGCACTTTACGTGCCACTCTCATTACCTCCCTTTCCTGTTCCAGTCCCGTATGGTTCGCGGGAAGACGACTGCCGGAAAGCCTCCGTGCGCGCTCGAATCTCTCTAATTTTACATTCGTGATCTCCTCGGGAGGTATAAGTAGGGGGAAGCAATATATTCGATACCTCATCCAGAAACGCACCCTCTCCAAACCTGGACAGCAAGCTACACCGCGATGCAGAGCGTCTCTCTTGCAGAGTCTGCCACTTGAGTTTGCTAAATATCTCCGTAACGCTATCACGCTTACCAAAAAACCTGTGACGTAACGCGCCGTTCTTCTTCTACGTCTACTTCTACATGATTACTCTGCAATCCACATTTAAGTGCTTGGCAGAGGGTTCATCGAACTACAATCATACTATCTCTCCACCTTTCCACTCCCGAACAGCGCGCGGGAAAAATGAACACCTAAACCTTTCTGTTCGAACTCTGATTTCTCTCATTTTATTTTGATGATCATTCCTACCTATGTGGTTGGGCTCAACAAAATATTTTCGTATTCGGAAGAGAAAGTTGGTGGCTGAAATTTCGCAAATAGATCTCGCCGCGACGAAAAACGTCTTTGCTTTAATGACTTCCATCCCAACTCGCGTATCATATCTGCCACACTCTCTCCCCTATTACGTGATAATACAAAACGAGCTGTCCTTTTTTGCACCCCCTCGATGTCCTCTGTCAATCCCACCTGCTAAGTGTCCTGCCAACCTTCCCCAGAATATTATCTATGTGGTCTTTCCAACTGAAGTTGTTCGTAATTTTAACACCCAGGTACTTAGTTGAATTGACAGCCTTGAGAATTGTACTATTTATCGAGTAATCGAATTCCAACGGATTTCTTTTGGAACTCATGTGGATCACCTCATACTTTTCGTTATTTAGCGTCAACTGCCACCTGCCACACCATACAGCAATCTTTTCTAAATTCTTTGGATCTTCCCTATCTCTTCTGTCAACCCGACCTGGTACGGATCCCACTCTGATGAGCAATACTCAAGTATAGGCCGAACGAGTGTTTTGTAAGCCACCTCCTTTGTTGACGGACTACATTTTCTAAGGACTCTCCCAATGAATCTCAACCTGGCACCCGCCTTACCAACAATTAATTTTATATGATCATTCCACTTCAAATCGTTCCGTACGCATACTCCCAGATATTTTACAGAAGTAACTGCTACCAGTGTTTGTTCCGCTGTCATATAATCATAGAGTAAAGGATCCTTCTTTCTATGTATTCGCAATTCATTACATTTGTCTATGTTAAGGGTCAGTTACCACGCCCTGCACCAAGTGCCTATCCGCTGCAGATCTTCCTGAATTTCGCTACAATTTTCTAATGCTGCAACTTCTCTGTATACTACAGCATCATCCGCGAAAAGCCGCATGGAACTTCCGACATCATCTACTAGGTCATTTATATATATTGTGAAAAGCAGTGGTCCCATAACACTTCCCTGTGGCACGCCAGAGGTTACTTCAACGTTTGTAGACGTCTCTCCATTGAGAACAACATGCTGTGTTCTGTTTGCTAAAAACTCTTCAATCCAGCCACACAGCTGGTCTGATATTCCGTAGGCTCTTACTTTGTTTATCAGGCGACAGTGCTGTTTGCATGCAGTCACGACAGAACAGCGCTTGTAATTTTGTCGCTTCATCAAAGGCTCCATGCCGCAGTGTTACGCATCTAGTAAACAAGCACGAACATACGACTATGCAACTATCTACACTGAAGCTCCAAAGAAACTGGTATAGGAATGCGTATTCAAATACAGAGATATGTAAACAGGCAGAAAACGCCGCTGCGGTTGCCAACGCCTGTATAAGACAAGTGTCTGACGCAGTTGTTAGATTGGTTACAGCTGCTACAATGGCAGGTCATCAAGATTTAAGGGGGTTTGAACGCGGTGTTATAGTCGGCGCACAAGCGATGGGACACAGCATCTCTGAGGTAGCGATGAAGAGAGGATTTGTCCGTACGACCATTTCACGAGTATGTCGTGAATATCAGGAATCCGGTAAATCAAATCTCCGTCACCGCTGCGACTGGAGAAAAGTTCCTACAAGAACGGGACCAACAGCGACTGAAGAGAATTGTTCAATGTGACAGGTGTGCAACCCTTCCGCAAACTGCTGCACATTTCAATGCTGGGCCTTCAACGAAACGTCATCGATGTGGTCTTTCGGAGCCGAAGTCCCACTCGAGTACCCATGATGATTGCACAACACAAAGCTTTTCGCCTCGCCTAGGACCGTTAACACCGACATTGAACTGCTGACGACTGGAAACATGTTGCCTGATCGGAAGAATCTCGTTTCAAATTGTATCGAGCGGTTGGTCGTGTACGCTTATGGGGACAACCTCATGAATCCATGGACCGTGCATGTCAGCAGGGGATTCTTCAACCTGGTGGAGGCTCTGTAATGGCTCTGAGCACTATGGGACTTAACATCTATGGTCATCAGTCCCCTAGAACTTAAGCCTAACTAACCTAAGAACAACACACAACACCCAGAGGCTCTGTAATGATGTGGGGCGTGTGCAGTTGGAGAGACATGAGATCCTTGATACGTCTACATAAGACTCTGAAGGTGTCAAGTAAGTAAGCATCTTATCTGATCATATGCATCCATTCATGTCCACTGTACATTCCAACGGACTTGGGCAATTCCTGCATTACAATGCGACAGCCCACAAATCCAAAATTGAACAGAGTGGCTTCAGGAACACTCTTCTGAGTTTAAACACTTCCGCTGTCCATCAAAATCTCCAGACATTATTGAGCATATTTGAGATGCCTTGGAGCGTGCTGTTCAGAAGAGATCTTTACCCTTTCGTACTCTTATGGATTTATAGACAGCCCTGCAGGATTCACGGTGTCAGTTCCCTCCAGCTCTACTTCATACATTAATAGAGTCCATGCCACGTCGTATTGCGGCACTTCTGCGTGCTCACGGGGGCCCTACACGATATTAGGCAGATGTACGAGTTTCTTTGGCTCTTGAGTGTATAGGTCTATATCCCTTCAGCTCAAAACTATCCTGTAATTTGCTTTGGTGGTGGAGTATTTATTACCTATCGTTAGCAGGCATTCAGACAGTGTTTGTTAATTCATAGAGACAACTAGAAGCTCCGAAAAACATAAAGAATATCGGATCATGTGAGATAAACTGTTTTGCATGCTTTGTTTGGAAGGGAACGTTGCTAGAGACTACGACATATCACAACAGCTAGTAAGTGTATGGAGTCGGCGGCAAATACAAGAGCAACAGCCAATAAGACAAGTCAGGTCGTCCTAAATAAACCACAAGGAGGAGGGACACCATTATCTGTAAGCAGTCAGATGCTGATAAAAGGAAATCCGATGGACAAATTATGGATGATCTGGAGCAGTGGCTCTGAGCACTATGGGACTTCACATCTGTGGTCATCAGTCCCCTAGAACTTAGAACTACTTCAATCTAACTACCCTAAGGACATCACACACATCCATGCCGGAGGCAGGATTCGAACCTGCGTCCGTAACGGTCACGCGGTTCGAGACTGAAGCGCCTAGAACCGCACGGCCACACCGGCCGGCTCTGGAGCAGTAACATGGGCTGAAGCCACACGTCTCTATCGTAAAATGTCGCCTAGTAGGAGGTGATTTTAATAGTAGACGATCATTTCGTGAACTACTCATAAATTCAAAAAAATAGGAATCCCAGGATAGAGCTTGCAAATTTGGAACGCTACGGATTGGTCTAAGGTTTTATGGAATGATTGAAGAAAAGTTAACGAATGTCTCTATGAAATTTTGGGGCCATATCCCTAATGAAGGTTACTCAGCCCTTACGAGTGCAACTCGACCACAATTTTTGTTCTCGAGTCGCTACTAGCGACGGTTCAAAACAATTCGACGAAATGTGAACATGATCCGATGCAGCAAATGGTATTTATGCTTTTCATGCCTCCTCTGGTGTGATCACGAAGGAGTGCAGCATTAACAAGTGCGCGAATAAAACGGCCAGGGTCCTCTCTAAACAAGGCCACAGCGATTTAGGGAAATCCTGGAAACCGTGAATCTGTATGGCCGGACGCGGATCTAAACCGTCGTCCTCTCGAATGCGAGTCCAGTGTGCTAACCAATGCGCCACCTCGCTCGGTGTGTATACCACGAAAACTTCGTTACATTCAGTCATAATTATAAGGGACCTAATTGATAACTATTAACATAATGACTTATTTCCTGCTGCTATTTTGGCATTTTGCAAGGAATTTTAATTTATTGTGAATACTGGCATTTTCAAAAAAATGGCTCTGAGCACTATGGGACTTAACATCTTAGGTCATCAGTCCCCTAGAACTTAGAACTACTTAAACCTAACTAACCTAAGGACATCACACAGCACCCAGCCATCACGAGGCAGAGAAAATCCCTGACCCCGCCGGGAATCGAACCCGGGAACACGGGCGTGGGAAGCGAGAACGCTACCGCACGACCACGAGATGCGGGCACTGGCATTTTCATTCGGTTATTTTCATTAAAAAACTTAACTTAAATTTTTTAATAAGTAAGGAATTTAAATAAAAACATTCATGATTACAAAACTTACACGCCTCATGCTTAGTGACTGAGCTTTTTTAATTGCGTCATATTACATTAGGAAATACATGTCTGGGCACAGAGTTACGAAGCCAGTAATGTGAGTTACACAAAGTGTACTCAGTAATCCCCCTCTTGATAACCAATGAGAGCTCAGTTTTCCGTGTTGGCCGTACAGTAGGAGAAACATTTCAATACGAGATAGAGGAGCCGCCCCATCACTTTAGCCGCCGCCGTTTACCGTGGAGCGACGGTCTCTGCGGAGGCACACACGCGTCTCATCTTTCTTGCCGAGGCGCCGCCCTCGAAATGCCAAGCGGCATCGCCTGCGTATAGATTATCCGCTACCACCTGCTCACGCTGTCGGGCTTCAAAGCAACGTAGCCGCCAACAGCTGTTTAATTGCGCGATCGGCGCCCGCGGGGAAACGGGACGCCGTAATAGCAGCCGCCGGCCATTAGCACGACATCGTGTAACCAAGATAATGCACCCAAACTTTTAAATTCCTGTCAGAGTGGGGAATAAAAGAAACGTGCATCATTCAGCCTCTACATCTACAGTTTACTAAAACGCCTTGAACACAGAAGCAATACCAAAGCTGCTTATCTAAATTACATTTGTGACGTCTCTGGAGCAATGCAGTTCATTTCCCTCATTAGTTACCAGTGTCAGAACTGGTTATAAACGACTAGTTGTAAAGCGAAGTATAAGCTACGAAATCTGTTATAAAGAAAAGTGTGCACCGTTCGTCGCGTTCCTTAATTAAAGGCACTTAACTAGCTCTGGTAGCCACTGACAAAAATCATTTTCAATAAAGAGGACTTTTTTTTTAAGCTATCTACTTTGAATAAAATATTGTCACAATGTGCTACGTGTTCATTGTTGTTGAGCACAGATTTCATACAGAGATAACTAACTCCTTTGTAAGTGATTCGCTAACTCCCACGTGTGAAGTGGATCTCTACTCGGAGGCTGCCGGTTCGAATCTTAGCTACGGTAGAAATATTTACCACATTATTTACCAAAATATTTGCCAAGCAAGGGCA
Source organism: Schistocerca cancellata (assembly GCF_023864275.1). NCBI lineage: Eukaryota > Metazoa > Arthropoda > Insecta > Orthoptera > Acrididae > Schistocerca > Schistocerca cancellata. Next base: position 405,793,949 of record NC_064630.1, read on the forward strand.
GGAGAGGTCGTGGTGTAAGGTTTCTGGTCACTAGACTTCGTGCCAACGTCGTGGATTAAATTCGAAACTTCTCCGTGGTATCTCATGGAGTGTGGGCATGTGACACTGTTCAAATTGTAATACGTACGTCGACTGGGGAAGCTAAACTGGGCGTACCGTTGGTGCTGACAGCGAGGAGTAGGTTCTGTGCCTATGACGGGTTTCTCCCTTCCCGTCTCTTCTCTTCATCCAGAAACCCAACATTAGATTATACAAACACTGAATTTTCGCATTATGAGAACACTGAAGGGCGATCTGCTTTAATCGTTAAAAACCATTGAAAAGCCAAGATCCCACAAAATATTTTTTTATTCAAGACAACCAGTTTCAATAGTCTTATCTGTCATCTTCAGGTCTTAAACATTTTTTTATGGTAAAATGAACATGACTTGCTCCAAAAATGTGGAAGATTTGAAGATGACAGCTAACACTGCATAAACTGGTTGTTTTGAATAAAAAATATTTTGTGCCATCTTGGCTTTTGAATGATTTTTAACAATTGCACGTCGCGCGGGGTAGCCGCGTGGTCTTAGGCGCCTTGTCACGGTTCGCGCGGCTTCCCCCGTCCATGATTCGAGTCCTCCCTCAGGCATGGGTGTGTGTGTTGACCTTATCGTAAGTTAGATTAAGTAGTGTGTAAACTTAGGGACCGATGACCTCAGCAGTTTGGTCCCATAGAACTTACCACAAGTTTAAAAAAAATTGTACAAACAATCACCACAGTTATCAGCACGAAACAGATACACACTTGACACTTCATACACTACACGTCGAAGAGGGAGGGGGGGAATGGCAAACGACCTCTCTAGCAGTACCTTGCCAGGAGCGGCGATGCAGGATTTCTTCATCTGCTTCCCTACGCTCGTTCCCTGAGTATAGGACTACTTTGACTTTGATGTATATGCACATTGTCTTTGATTCGAACTGTAATCTCTATGACTTATAAGGCACTGCATTTGCATATACATCTGATCTCTGAAGTGCTTTTATTTTTCTCTGTGTTAATGTGCTATTCAGTAAAAAAAACCTGTAACATGCTTTTTGCTGATACATCTTGGATGTAACCTTCTCTACTGTTTACAATGTCCAATTTTAATATCATAGTATGATAACAAATGGCACATAATAAAGTTTAAGCAGATAACAGACTACATATAGGAATATAAATTCTCCACTAACTCAGTGACTGAGCTGAAGATGAGGGTGTAAACCGCCGAAACGCACCATGAAAGAAAAGGTGATTGACACCAATACACCAGCCTGCGCGATATCAGATGACTGAAAACTGATTTTTTTATGTTAGTCTCAAACCTGTTCTTAGTTTTCTACTATCGCGCACTGTTCTTTTTTTAATAATGGAATACAGTTTTTTTCACTCTTAGTTGTAACATTTTATTTGTGCGCCAAGCTGGGTATATATTTCTCTATATTTTCGCAGTTAACCTCGATATTTCTCATTCTCCTACTATCTGTAGTTTGTATTGCACCCATTATTTTTCTAATAATCGGTTTTTCAAGTACTTCTATTCAGTCTCCTTTGTGTAATTGCTCTGTCTTTTATTTCATAGGCCGGCCGCAGTGGCCAAGCGGTTCTAGGCGCTTCAGTCTGGAACCGCGCGAGCGCTACGGTCGCGGGTTCGAATCCTGCCTCGGGCATGGATGTTTGTGATGTCCTTAGGTTAGTTAGGTTTAAGTAGTTCTAAGTTCTAGGGGACTGATGACCTCAGATGTCCCATAGTGCTCAGAGCCATTTGAACCATTTTCTTTTTTTATTTTATACTTGCTGTTTCTTGTCTCTGTCAACTTCACTCCCAATTGATGTTCAGTCCTGCACAAACGTCAAACAAAATGTACGTCTTCAGCTCAACAAACAGATTCCAGTCGTGTGGGGTTTGCTCTTACTACTGGGAAACAATGGGATTTTTTATTGCGCTTATAAGAACGCACCGGTACCACGACTGCTCGATGCGAATATTAACTTGCCGGATCACCGGGGGGCGGTGCGCGGCAGTGGGTGCACTGCGCGCCGGCGGGCAGGCAGCGGAATGCAAGGTCAGCGAGCGCCGGCGCACGCTGCACTCTAATGAAGCAACTTTTGTTTCCGCGTCCGCTGGCCAAGCTGCCCGCGCGGCTCAACTTTTCCACTCAGCCAGACTCCCCGCTTCTGGCGCGGCGCGCGGCTCTCCGAAAAGGCCCTCCATGTCGGCCTCTTCCTGCGTTTCCTACCGAGAGCGCAGCAAGAATGAAATTTTACAGCTTGTTCGTACTACAGTGGTAATCGTCAGCTTCTGGAGAAGCACTGCCGAGCGACTACGCAATTTCGTCTTCGCGTCCAGTTTCCGACTGTTGCTCCCAAAGTGCTGGCAGGAATGAGCTATCCCAAAATTTATTTGAAACTACGGTCAACAGTGACAGCGAGGAATTGAGGTTTTCAACAGAGCAATACAAGCACAGAACTCATTCTAACAACCATTTTCGGTCTTTACCGAGTGCAGGGCACAATTTGCGTACAGAATCTTTGACTTGGAAGCTTGGAGAGAAGTGAAGCAGCAGTAATTCTTCTTGCTATCATTTATATTTGCAGACTGAAGCAGCGGACGCAAATTTGTACCTAATCCGGGATTGGAACCCGTGTCTCGTACAAACTAAGTAGACTCACTAAGTAGACTCACTAACCAGTACACCACCCCGACACAGTAGCTTTGCGCAACTTCATGGAATACCAAGTGGACTGAGGTATGAATGGGAATTTGGGTTTACGAGGAATGCATTCTGGGGTAGTCTGCGCGGTTATGCAAAGTCACTGTGCAAGGGTGGCGTAGTGGTTAGCGCATCCGCCCAGCTGAGCAGAAGACCTGGGTTCGAATCCCGGCCTTTGTACAAAGTTTCACTGGACGCTTTAGCCTGCATATATATGAGACTTGAAAACGTCTCTGGAACCATATAATCTCATTTGGTTTTCGTAAAATGAAGAACAAACCGCCTTCAGTCACTAGTTGTGTTTATTTACTGCACTATGCATTTCGAGCCGTTTTTAGTGATTTACATCAGTTTTTTTAGTTGTTTGCAGTATAACATTGTATGATGTCTGATTCTGTTGTGCAGATGTGTATTGTGTGTACCAATTGCACAACAAAAGCAGACATCATACAATGTTAAATTGCAAACAACTAAAAAAAAAAAAACCTGATGTAAATCACTAAAAACTAAAAAGCACCTGAAGATGAGCTTCCAGGGCTCGAAATGCATAGTGCAGTAAATAAACACAACTTGAGACTGAAGGCGGTTTGTTCTTCATTTCACGAAAGTAAAACAGTCGCGGACGAAACACTGGAAAACAATGGATAAAATTAAGTCATTTGGTTTTATTTGATTAAGGCACCTATGTTGCGTATCAGGCAGGATCCGCCATTTCGTTCGATGCTGGAGAGCCCTTGCAATGTTGTACCAGTTTAGGGGCAATGCCAAGTTGGCTGAGGCGCGAATGGGAATTTGGGTCGAGGAGGAAGGCACGATAGGATAGTCCATGTAGCTGAGCTCAGCCACTGTGCCAGGCTGGGGTATCGATCACCACATGTGCCTAGTAAGCAAGAGACCCGGATTCGAATCCCAGCCTTGCTACAAATATTCATTTTTCACTTCATTCTTCATGTATGCATCCCAGATGCTTGAGACTTGAAAAGGTCCCTGGAACAGTATAGTTTCAATTGCTACTGGCTACCGTTCCAGAGAGTTCTAATTGTCTGTTCACAGCTCAGTCCATTCTAGCCCTTTTTCTTGTGTTTTATTTTATCAGTTTTGATCAAATGTGATTAATGTTGTGCTATAACACTGATACACTGCAGCTTCCACACTAACTACATCGTGGTTGCAACGCCACGTAGCGCTTGCCAGATGGCATATTCACTTTTTGAGCTGAAACTACTGAACAAAATTTGTAAAAAATTCCACTGCGTCAAGGAATAGCCTCTGTACAATATAACACTTTTATTATCCAACTTAGGCCGGCCGTTGTGACCGAGCGGTTCTAGGCGCTTCAGTCCGGAACCGCGCTGCTGCGGTTCGAATTCTGCCTCGGGCATGGATGTGTGTGACGTTCTTAGGTTAGTTAGGTTTAAGTAGTTCTAAGTCTAGGGGACTGATGATCTCAGATGTTAATTCCCATAATGCTCAAAGCCATATGAACCATTTGTTAAGTCACATTTGAATATCCACCTTAAATATTTTAGCACATTTGACGTCGTTAGTCGAAAGTATGCTATGCCACACGCTGATATTTGCAAAGAAATTTAATCAGATTATACCATCCCTGAACAAGCTAGGTTTTGTGGTTTATACTGTAATGATTCCGCCGTTCCCTCTAGTACAGAAGTAGTTCAGCAGCTAAAGGAAAAACAATACTAAGCAAATTTGGAAGTAGGACAAAAAATAAATTGAAAAAAAGACTAAAATGAAAGTAAAAGTTATGGGGAAATATCAGATCCTCTGGCAAATGAAACAGACGTTTGCCATTGACATGGACTGTAGCCACATTTTTTTCAATCTGGCTGTATAAAAGTTATTGCGGAATAAAAAATGGAACTGAAAAACCAAAAACTCTGGAGGAAAACTCCACTTGGACGAACAAAACCTGCCAACAGAATCTCTTATTTAGTTTTCACAGACGATTCGGTGTTTCTTGCGGACAGTGAAATCGCAACAATCAAACAGAAGTCCTTAAAGAACGTGTAGAAGAAACTGGCCTACAAATCTATTTCGAAAGAATCTTCGTGTCCACCAAATTCAAAATGTAGAAAATGAACACGAAGTACGGGCAAATTAAAAGGGTCCGACCCATCAAGTACCTCACTGAGATAATGCAACGTATGGGATTAGAAAAGGATGCATAGAAAGTTCGGATACATAAACTTAAGAGACGCACGGGACATCGCATGACATCTACAACAAAAAGTGCACGTGCACAAAGATTACACATAACATGAATCTCTGTAAGCAAGAGAAACATTAATGTTCTCGACAGAAAAAGCGACCTGGAAAACATCGTGAAGGAAGAACTAAGGATTATGTGGAAAATTAGTAGCTCAGAAAAAAGCGGAGGATGGACACACGTTGAAACCCTGTAAAGCAGCAAAAATGTTATCAAAGCTGGTAACAGACTTTAGAAAACAAAGATTAAAACTTTGTGGACGTGTTCAAAGAACGCTGGTTTTCTGTTCATATTCTTAGTGCTGTGCTGGTAACATTTAGAAAGACTGGAAACAGGGCAACAGCTTTAAAACCAGCTATACAAGCATACATGCAGAGCAGCATCTACAAACCTCGCCACTGATGATATCATTCAAAACACAAAGGCGAAACGGGCATGGCACGACAAAATTGCTTTTTTCAGCCGCCCTTAGACGGGCATTCTCAACATAATTTTAACTTCATCTGAGAACGACAGGAAATGAAAAAGTAAAAATGGTACTGTTTTTTCCATGCATAAAAAACAAAACACATTTCTTAGTTTTCTGTAGTTTTCCAAATTCTTTTGCCTTACCACAGTCCTGGTAAACTGCGCTTTTCTGAAACGTTACACGTTAGTGTGGATTAGCTTGTTAACTGATTTTTTTTTATTTTTAAGGAAACATACACTCCTGGAAATTGAAATAAGAACACCGTGAATTCATTGTCCCAGGAAGGGGAAACTTTATTGACACATTCCTGGGGTCAGATACATCACATGATCACACTGACAGAACCACAGGCACATAGACACAGGCAACAGAGCATGCACAATGTCGCCACTAGTACAGTGTATATCCACCTTTCGCAGCAATGCAGGCTGCTATTCACCCATGGAGACGATCGTAGAGATGCTGGATGTAGTCCTGTGGAACGGCTTGCCATGCCATTTCCACCTGGCGCCTCAGTTGGACCAGCGTTCGTGCTGGACGTGCAGACCGCTTGAGACGACGCTTCATCCAGTCCCAAACATGCTCAATGGGGGACAGATCCGGAGATCTTGCTGGCCAGGGTAGTTGACTTACACCTTCTAGAGCACGTTGGGTGTCACGGGATACATGCGGACGTGCATTGTCCTGTTGGAACAGCAAGTTCCCTTGCCGGTCTAGGAATGGTAGAACGATGGGTTCGATGACGGTTTGGATGTACCGTGCACTATTCAGTGTCCCCTCGACGATCACCAGTGGTGTACGGCCAGTGTAGGAGATCGCTCCCCACACCATGATGCCGGGTGTTGGCCCTGTGTGCCTCGGTCGTATGCAGTCCTGACTGTGGCGCTCACCTGCACGGCGTCAAACACGCATACGACCATCATTGGCACCAAGGCAGAAGCGACTCTCATCGCTGAAGACGACACGTCTCCATTCGTCCCTCCATTCACGCCTGTCGCGACACCACTGGAGGCGGGCTGCACGATGTTGGGGCGTGAGCGGAAGACGGCCTAACGGTGTGCGGGACCGTAGCCCAACTTCATGGAGACGGTTGCGAATGGTCCTCGCCGATACCCCAGGAGCAACAGTGTCCCTAATTTGCTGGGAAGTGGCGGTGCGGTCCCCTACGGCACTGCGTAGGATCCTACGGTCTTGGCGTGCATCCGTGCGTCGCTGCGGTCCGGTCCCAGGTCGACGGGCACGTGCACCTTCCGCCGACCACTGGCGACAACATCGATGTACTGTGGAGACCTCACGCCCCACGTGTTGAGCAATTCGGCGGTACGTCCACCCGGCCTCCCGCATGCCCACTATACGCCCTCGCTCGAAGTCCGTCAACTGCACATACGGTTCACGTCCACGCTGTCGCGGCATGCTACCAGTGTTAAAGACTGCGATGGAGCTCCGTATGCCACGGCAAACTGGCTGACACTGACGGCGGCGGTGCACAAATGCTGCGCAGCTAGCGCCATTCGACGGTCAACACCGCGGTTCCTGGTGTGTCCGCTGTGCCGTGCGTGTGATCATTGCTTGTACAGCCCTCTCGCAGTGTCCGGAGCAAGTATGGTGGGTCTGACACACCGGTGTCAATGTGTTCTTTTTTCCATTTCCGGGAGTGTACATGGTATTTCACGGTTCCTATCACAGGCTGCTAGAAGTAATAGAGAGGACTTACTAGATAAAGTTTTGATAAGGATGCAATCTCCAGAAACGTTCCGTTTGGATGTAAAGTAAGTTTGAAGATCGGATCGTTTTCACGTGTCAATGAGTTCTGACCCGTGTGTTTTGCAGGAGATTATCTCGGTGGCGAGCCTGATGTTTGTTGCACAAGGTGTACCTAGGACGCATGCTTTCATACACGCGGTGTACAAACCATTGTGCGCGTCGGTGGAGCAGCACAGTGACCCCTCCTAGATGCGGACGTACCAGTTTCTCGCATCCGTTTTTGTAATCGGACGAAAATGTTACGTGATGGACTGGGCGATCCGGGAAACGTTCTCGATACATGCGGTGGGTAGTTCTGCCATTACCTACCCTACCGTGAAGTAGGAGACTGAAAGTGATCCGGTCTTCCCATATGCAAACAATACATTTCCGGACATAAGTTCAGTATCAAAACTTGCTCTACTAAGTCCGAAGGCTAAGGATAGCAGGGGTGACAGGCTTGTTAGTACAGCAACCGAAAATCCATTACTGTTATTACGTAAGAGCCTCAATTTCAAAAATGCGGCGAGACAAGTTACAAATCCGAACTGCGATCCATCTGCCACAGTGCCACCTCGAATGGGCTCAAATGAAGTAAGTTCTACAAGGGCACATCCTGTCCACTTCAGGAGGGAATGAAACATGAGTAAAAAGAAAAAATTGCGAGAACGTATGTTGAGTGGCATACCGCCATCAGATTAAAATGCCGGGCCGCATGGGGCCAGCGTACACGGTCGGTGCATCTTCACAATATACTGGGTGGTTACAATTAAAGTGCAGTCACTCGTAGAGGTTCAGTGTGGCCTATAATTATGATATGGCAACGAAACTTGGCAGATATTTTAATACGCGCGCAAAGAAAAAAAAAATAGTTCCAGTTTTGGTCACCAGGTGGGAATCTGGAGCTGTGACTGCAAGAAAGATGTATAGACATGTTTATACATGTAACGGATTAAGAATACGATGTGGAGAGAAAAGAGCAAGCAAGAGAGAAAAGCATAATGTTGATATTATTATTAACCACCACTTTCACAATTTTTTCAGTATGAGCACTGGAGATGTTGATAAGATGCTGAACAGCGCCAGTTTAGCACCTGGTGGCCAAAATTCGCACTAATATTTTTCCAGCATAAATAAATTCTTCATTAATGTACTGGGATATCAACCAAGTTTCGCTGCCATGTGATGATTACAGCCAAGACTGGACTTCTGTGTTTAGCTGCACTTTAATTATTACCTTCACCCCATCCAAGGATCATAGCAACAATGTTTGGAACACGGTAGCACACTAATGTGTACATACATGCTAGAAGCACTATTGTACACGTGGTATCACCGGCACCTCGCAGTTGGCAACAGAAACGCACGTTTCAGACAGACGTGGACACGGCGACTCCAATTACGTGCGCCGGCTGAGGCATGCTTTCTGCGGCTCCGACTGCGAGAACCCTCTGCCGCCGCGATGTAGGATGGCCAGCGGCAGCTACACGGTCCAGCTTCAGTCGAAGTCTTCGGGCTTAGCCCTCGACAGTTCGCTCGTGCTTCACAAGCGGGAGTCTCACTGCACAACGCTCTTAAGTACTAGCTGGACTTTATTGTTGTTTGTTCTTTTGTGAAGTTTCTTCGTAATGCTTCTAGAAAGCTACACGTTAAGTAAAACTCTTGTTGCATGTTTGCTAACTGTTTCTAACCCTGTACAGCTTCCCTAGAACAACAGCTGCTGCACCACCCTATAGCGCACCTCACCTTACTGTTGTGTACGAAATAATGCATAACAGTACAAAGTGGCAGTCAACTTACGGTTCTATGTCGAAAGCAGCACATGGAAGAAGAGGAAGAACATCCAAATCTACGTGATTACTCTGCTATAAAGTGCCTGGCAGAGAGTTCTTTCTACCGTTCCACTCTCGAACGGCACGCGGGAAAAACGAGCCCTTAAATTTTTCCGTGCGAGCCATGATTTCCCTTATTTCATCGTGATGATCAGTTCTCCCTATGTAGGTTGGTGCCAACAGAATGTTTTCGCAATCGGAGGAGAAAACTGGTGATTGAAATTTCGTGAGAAGATCCCGTCGCAAAGAAAAACGCCTTTCTTTTAATGATTGCCACTTCAATTCACGTATCGTGTCTGTGACACTATCTCCCCTATTTCGCGATAATACAAAACGAGCTGCCCTTCTTTGTACTTTTTCGATGTCATCCTTCAGTCCAGCCTGATGCGGATCCCACACCGCACAGCAGTACTCCAGAATAGGGCGGACAAGCGTAGTGTAAGCAATCTCTTTGGTAGACCTGTTGCACTTTCTACGTGTTCTGCCAATGAATCGCAGCCTTTGGTTTGCTCTACCCACAATATTATCTATGTGATCGTTCCAGTTTAGGTTATTTAACTGTAATCCACAAGTATTTAGTTGAATTTACAGCCCCCAGATTTGTGTGATTTATAGCGTAATCGAAATTTAGCTGATTTCTTTTAGTGATAACGTCAATAGCTTGTCATTATGAATCCGGACGTCAGTCCTTTAGGCAAAGAATGACATGGTAGCGGAAAAAAAAGACACGTCGTCTTCCAAAAACGTAAATCTTGTCTTCCAGAAAAATATATTTTACATAAAACCTTTACGACCTAGCATCTACCTTTTACACAATATAATTTTCGTTACACCATACAATTTATTGCAACATTATAACTAACTACGGCCGTCCTCCTCCTCTCAGCCACCCCAACGGTCCGACAGCTCACGACCTCGAGCGGATGAGCGCAGCTGATGGAAGACAGCGGTCGCTATGGCAACGGGCGCGCGTTGCCTGCTACCAGAAGCGACGCTCATTTGTCACTGTCAGCGCTGTCGGGATTTTTGTATTACATTAATTCTGTGTCACCGGCGCGGTATTTGGGGCGGAAGCATTCAATTAAGCGGCATGCAGCGATCGCGCGTTAATCTACCGCCGGCCGACGGAAAGGCAGAACCACGTCCGGCGCTCTTTCGTTCTAACCCTCCCCCACGCCACCACCAATGCCAGCCATACACCACCCTGGCCCGTGTCAAGCCGACGTCACAGGTCACCCATTCGGTTGCCCTCCGCTCTCGCACGTTTGGCAACCTACCTGTGGCTCTTGCAGGAATGTGTTTTTCCCGCTGCCAGTAGCACAACTGCGGCTGCAGGAGCCAGAGAGATGTTTGCTCGCGATCTCGAGGCCTGCAAAACCGCTGGCCCATCTCCTCGATACTTTTGGGATTCCCGACATGTCATATCGGCAACAACAGACACGTGCAGGACTTAGGTGGAGTGCAAGTACCTAGTAAAGAACTTAACTAGTCAATGCTCAATTTCTGATAGCCACTGCAACCACTCGTGGCTCAGAGAGAACAAATTCTTGACGTGATTAACTGAAACGAAATGCGGAGTACTTAATTTCTTACACTGAAATCATATACACTACTGGCCATTAAAATTGCTCCACCAAGAAGATGACGTGCTACAGACGCGAAATTTAACCGATAGAAAGAAGATGCTGTGATATGTAAATGATTAGCTTTTCAGAGCATTCACACAAGGTTGGCGCCGGTGGTGACACCTACAACGTGCTGACACGAGGAAGGTTTCCAACCGATTTCTCATACACAAACAGCAGTTAACCAGCGTTGCCTGGTGAAACGTAGATGCCTCGTGTAAGGAGGAGAAATGCGTGCCATCACGTTTCCGACTTTGATAAAGGTCGGGTTGTAGCCTATCGCGCTTGCGGTTTACCGTATCGCGATATTGCTGCTCGCGTTGGTCGAGATCCAATGACTGTTAGCAGAATGTGGAATCGGTGGGTTCAGGAGGGTAATACGGTACGCCGTGCTAGATCCCAACGGCTTCGCATCACTAGCAGTCGAGATGACAGGCATCTTATCCGCATGGTTGTAACGGATCGTGCAGCCACGTCTCGATCCCTGAGTCAACAGATGGGGACGTTTCCAAGACAACAACCATCTGCACGAACAGTTCGACGACGTTTTCAGCAGCATGGACTATCAGCCTGGAGACCATGGCTGCGGTTACCCTTGACGCTGCATCACAGACAGGAGCGCCTGCGATGGTGCACTCAACGACGAACCTGGGTGCACGAATGGCAAAAAGTCATTTTTTCGGATGAATCCAGGTTCTGTTTACAGCATCATGATGGTCGCATCCGTGTTTGGCGACATCGCGGTGAACGCACATTGGAAGCGTGTATTCGTCAACGCGATACTGGCGTATCACCCGGCGTGATGGTATGGGGTGCCATTGGTTACACGTCTCGGCCACCTCTTGTTCGCATTGACGGTACTTCGAACAGTTACATTTCAAATGTGTTACGACCCGTGGCTCTACCCTTCATTCGATCCCTGCGAAACCCCACATTTCAACAGGATTATGCACGACCGCATTTTGCAGGTTCTGTACGGGCCTTTCTGGATACAGAAAATGTTCGACTGCTGCCCTGGCCAACACATCTTCGAGATCTCTCATCAATTGAAAACGTCTGGTCAATGGTGGCCGAGCAACTGGCTCGTCACAATACGCCAGTCACTATTCCTGATGAACTGTGGTATCGTGTTGAAGCTGCATGGGCAGCTGTACGTGTACACGCCATCCAAGCTCTGTTTGACTCAATGCCCAGGCGTATCAAGGCCGTTATTACGGCCAGAGATGGTTGCTCTGGGTACTGATTTTTCAGGATCTATGCACCCAAATTGCGTGAAAAGGTAAACACATGTCAGTTCTAATATAATATATTTGTCCAATGAATACCTGATTATCATCTGCATTTCTTCTTGGTGTAGCACTTTTAATGGCCAGTTGTGTATATCAGAAGTTTTACTATCATAGAGTCGGCAAATAATCAACTACGTCTAACATGCTACTGTAACAGTTATTTTAGAGATGGAATAAAATTATTAATTAATTTTTACCCTTAATGAATGAATAAGATTGAGAATTATCAATTTTACTCGTTCCCAGTGAATCAGAAAAGTAAAAATAATTTAAATGTGCCCAACAAGGATACAGAAATTAACATTCATATTGGAGATTGATTTGTGCATCCTAGTCATGCTCAGTTGAACAGGAGTTTTAGTCTTGTACATATTGATGGAACAGACTATCCAGTATATGATGGAAAATCGAATAAACAGTTAATTGACAACTACGTGCCAAAGCTGTTTGGTTTTATAACCATAAGGAAAGGAAATAGCGTGTTGTCTAGAATAGAGCATCCTTTCATCTCTTCGTCAGTTTTACTTCGTTTGACTTCGTATATTACTGATGTGTATGTCCTAGAACCCCCCATGAACCATGGACCTTGCCGTTGGTGGGGAGGCTTGCGTGCCTCAGCGATACAGATGGCCGTACCGTAGGTGCAACCACAACGGAGGGGTATCTGTTGAGAGGCCAGACAAACGTGTGGTTCCTGAAGAGGGGCAGCAGCCTTTTCAGTAGTTGCAGGGGCAACAGTCTGGATGATTGACTGATCTGGCCTTGTAACACTAACCAAAACGGCCTTGCTGTGCTGGTAGTGCGAACGGCTGAAAGCAAGGGGAAACTACAGCCGTAATTTTTCCCGAGGACATGCAGCTTTACTGTATGGTTAAATTATGATGGCGTCCTCTTGGGTAAAATATTCCGGAGGTAAAATAGTCCCCCATTCGGATCTCCGGGCGGGGACTACTCAGGAGGACGTCGTTATCAGGAGAAAGAAAACGCGTTTTACGGATCGGAGCGTGGAATGTCACATCCCTTAATCGGGCAGGTAGGTTAGAAAATTTAAAAAGGGAAATGGATAGGATGAAGTTAGATATAGTGGGAATTAGTGAAGTTCGGTGGCAGGAAGAACAAGACTTCCGGTCAGGTGAATCCAGGATTATAAATACAAAATCAAATAGGGGTAATGCAGAAGTAGGTTCAATAATGAATAAAAGAATAGGAATGCGGGTAAGCTACTACAAACAGCATAGTGAACGCATTACTGTGGCCAAGATAGACACGAAGCCCATGCCTACTACAGTAGTACAAGTTTATATGCCAACTAGCTCTGCAGATGATGAAGAAATTGATGAAATGTATGATGAGATAAAAGAAATTATTCAGGTAGTGAAGGGAGACGAAAATTTAATAGTCATGGGTGACTGGAATTCGAGAGTAGGAAAAGGGAGAGAAGGAAACATAGTGGGTGAATATGGATTGAGGGAGAGAAATGAAAGAGGAAACCGCCTGGTAAAATTTTGCACAGAGCATAATTTAATCATATCTAACACTCGGTTCAAGAATCATAAAAGAAGGTGGTATACATGGAAGAATCCTGGAGATACTAGAAGGTATCAGATAGATTATATAATGGTAAGACAGAGATTTAGGAACCAGCTTTTAAATTGTAAGACATTTCCAGGTGCAGATGTGGACTCTGACCACAATATATTGGTTATGAACTGTAGATTAAAACTGAAGAAACTGTAAAAAGGTGGGAATTTAAGGAGATGGGACCTGGATAAATTGACTAAACCAGAGGTTGTACAGAGTTTCAGGGAGAGCATAAGGGAACAATTGACAGGAATGGGGGAAAGAAATACAGTAGAAGAAGAATGGTTAGCTCTGAGGGATGAAGTAGTGAAGGCATCAGAGGATCAAGTAGGTAAAAAGACGAGGGCTAGTAGAAATCCTTGGGTAACAGAAGAAATATTGAATTTAATTGATGAAAGGAGAAAATATAAAAACGCAGTAAATGAAGCAGGCAAAAAGGAATACAAACGTCTCAAAAATGAGACGACTGCATGTGCAAAATGGCTAAGCAGGGATGGCTAGAGGACAAATGTAAGGATGTGGAGGCTTATCTCACTAGGGGTAAGATAGGTACCGCCTAAAGAAAAATTAAAGAGACCTTTGGAGAAAAGAGAGCCACTTGTATGAATATCAAGAGCTCAGATGGAAACCCAGTTCTAAGCAAAGAAGGGAAAGCAGAAAGGTGGAAGGAGTATATAGAGGGTCTATACAAGGGCGATGTACTTGAGGACAATATTATGGAAATGGAAGAGGATGTAGATGAAGATGAAATGGGAGATACCATACTGCGCGAAGAGTTTGACAGAGCACTGAAACACCTGAGTCGAAACAAGGCCCCAGGAGTAGACAACATTCCATTGGAACTACTGACAGCCTTGGGAGAGCCAGTCCTGACAAAACTCTACCATCTGGTGAGCAAGATGTATGAGACAGGCGAAATACCCTCAGACTTCAAGAAGAATATAGTAATTCCAATCCCAAAGAAAGCAGGTGCTGACAGATGTGAAAATTACCGAACTATCAGTTTAATAAGTCACAGCTGCAAAATACTAACGCGAATTCTTTACAGGCGAATGGAAAAACTGGTAGAAGCCGACCTCGGCGAAGATCAGTTTGGATTCCGTAGAAATGTTGGAACACGTGAGGCAATACTGACCCTACGACTTATCTTAGAAAATAGATTAAGGAAAGGCAAACCTACATTTCTAGCATTTGTAGACTTAGAGAAAGCTTTTGACAATGTTGACTGGAATGTTGACTCTCTTTCAAATTCTGAAGGTGGCAGGGGTAAAATACAGGGAGCGAAAGGCTATTTACAATTTGCACAGAAACCAGATGGCAGTTATAAGAGTCGAGGGGCATGAAAGGGAAGCAGCGGTTGGGAAGGGAGTAAGACAGGGTTGTAGCCTCTCCCCCATATTATTCAATCTCTATATTGAGCAGGCAGTAAAGGAAACAAAAGAAAAATTCGGAGTACGTATTAAAGTTCATGGAGAAGAAATAAAAACGTTGAGGTTCGCCGATGACGTTGTAATTCTGTCAGAGACAGCAAAGGACTTGGAAGAGCAGTTGAACGGAATGGACAGTGTCTTGAAAGGAGGTTATAAGATGAACATCAACAAAAGCAAAACGAGGATAATGGAATGTAGTCGAATTACGTCGGGTGATGCTGACGGAATTAGATTAGGAAATGAGACACTTGAAGTAGTAAAATAGTTTTGCTATTTGGGGAGCAAAATAAGAGATGATGGTCGAAGTAGAGAGGATATAAAATGTGGACTGGCAATGGCAAGGAAAGCGTTTCTGAAGAAGAGAAATTTGTTAACATCGAGTATAGATTTAAGTGTCAGGAAGTCGTTTCTGAAAGTATTTGTATGGGGTGTAGCCATGTATGGAAGTGAAACATGGACGATAAATAGTTTGGACAAGAAGAGAACTGAAGCTTTTGAAATGTGGTGCTACAGAAGAATGCTGAAGGTTAGATGGGTAGATCACGTAAGTAATGAGGAGGTATTGAACAGGATTGGGGAGAACAGGAGTTTGTGGCACAACTTGACTAGAAGATGGGATCGGTTGGTAGAACATGTTCTGCGGCATTAAGGGATCACCAATTTAGTACTGGAGGGCAGCGTGGAGGGTAAAAATCGTAGAGGGAGACCAAGAGATGAATACACTAAGCAGATTCAGAAGGATGTAGGTCGCAGTAAGTACTGGGAGATGAAGAAGGTTGCACAGGATAGAGTAGCATGGAGAGCTGCATCAAACAAGTCTCAGGACTGAAGACAACAACAACAACAACAACATGTCCTAGAAAACCATATAGTTAATGATAGAAAGATAAGAATCAAAAGAAATGAAGTGCTTTATCCATTGAAATTGCTTGGTGTTTTTTTTTTAAGGATTATAAAGAAGTGATGTGCGAAGGCGATCTTACTGTGGTTTTTACATGGTCATCAAGTGCTAAAGACGTTCTACTTCGATGGGCAGATTTAAATAACGGAACTGAAGACAGAGCTTCTCTTCCTTTGGAAGGTAAAATTGTCGTGGGATGTATGGAAATTCGTGTTCCTATTGTCAAATACGAACCTAATTATGAACTTGAACAACGAGAGATAATACTGATAAATCGTGAAATACCGAGATCTTTCTATGAATAACAAACCGTAGACGTCGCTGGGTTAGAAGGAAAGAAAAATTTCGAACTCGACATCACTAATTATTTTCTAGAGTGAGCCAGAAAGCGAGGCAGTGAGCCACAACCCGCCTTTTCCATCTACTCTGCAGATTTGATCATTTGTGACGTGTGTTGTCTGATGTAATACCTAAATAACGGTGTCATGAAGAAGAAGATGTTATGAAACCAAGGAAACATGAAACTGACAAGAAGAGTACTAAAATTCCTTAAGATAATGTAGAATCATTCGAAATAAACTTAATCATTCTCTTGACGACTAGACAGAAAAGCGAAGGTCCAGCATGCCACACCATCCTCTAAAGCAGTTTAAGTAACACGTAACTTCTTTCTATGAGTTTGTTGATACTTTCAGTGAATATGTTGCATATTAGGGACAAGGGGCTAATCTGCCTCGCTTCATATGAAAAGGAACAATCATAACATTGTTCAAGCTTTGCTGAATTCCTTTTATCCGCACATTCAGCCCACGCGCCTTCCCTTTCTCATATTTCTAATGGTTGTATTCACATTACCTGATATTACAGCACGAACAGTGATATTTTTCCTGATTAACTATCTGTATTTCTAATTCATCTCTTAGACTGTACAAACATTTCAGTACCCCTTTAAATGCTTGCACACTATTCCCTCTGTTGTTTCCTACTGCACCATTTGATGCTTTAGTTGCTGAAATTTTATATTTACTCATTAAAAGCATCTGTTTTGTTTATTTCATATTCCTACCGTTTTCAGTTTTTGTTCTCTTGCCTATGGTTCATACCACCTTCCCATTCGCTCTGAAAGACATTTACAAGAAGTTTTGTTCGGTTCGATATCATATGCTTCTAACAACTTTGAAATTAATGTTTTGTTCCATATCAAATTTCTTTTGTTTTCTTACTTCTTCATACTTACCAACAAATAGCGACTTTTGCTCCGAAAAACTCAACCACACTTCGCCAACGGTCGATAGAGAATCTCCAGAGTGGATGCCCGTTTCTTCTGGTACTTTAACAGTCCCAGCATATTGCTCCGCAAGTTATTTTACCCATTAAAATGGCGACACACACATGTGGCGCTAAATAATAGATAAATAACGGAAATATGTGAACTTTTAAGGATCAGATGAAGGTCACATGTGGAATTTGTGCTGCGAGATAAGGTGCATAGCTTTGAAGTGCAGAGGTTATCTCTAATCTCTAGCATGCCGAGTATGTCAGGCCGCGTCTTTAGGAATGACTCACACAGCAGTTCATAAGGCAAGCTGCCGGAATACAACAGAGAATTTCCAAAAGTATCAGTTTGTCTTTCCAGTTCTGTCACTCTTGTATTGACATACCAATAATGTCACAATAAGTAAGAAACTTTAAATGTATATATGGAACGTTAAGTGTTGCGGTTTAGATACTCTATAAAAAACTGTAAATCGGAAGTGAGTTTCACGAGGGAAAATTTGAAGCTTACACGTCTTTTAACTATGAACATCACACTGATGGGCGAAAATATGTGGGCCTGTATCCGTTCCTACTAAACTGTCTGTACTGCGGCAGGAAACAGATAAGCCTGTTTTCATCCGCTCAGCGACAATGTCCTCGCAACTTAAACACATATAGCGTTACGTCCGGCATGGCATTCGCTCACATGAGCTATCTTTAGTCTGACCGTGCGCGATTTTTAAATAGTTTCCACGCACTTGAATAGATAAACGCTGCACTCGTTTCACATCTCCGGCTAGAAAACACAACAAATAAACAATTAAAGCACAGTAACATGCAGAAATGATGAATATATGTGACGAATTAAAACTGCAAAGTCGTGACACGCACTGCTGTGAAAATTGTTAACCGCCTGACAGTTGGAACAACACTAGTACCCCTAGCGGCGAGAAAGCCAGCCGTAAGATTAATATTCGTTTTTAATTACCTTCCTACATTATTAACCAAGTAGTTGTTGCATTTTTGCGCTCCAAGCAGTAGACATGAGTCATCGTAAAATAAATCTAAATGCAGCCGAATCTCACTGATTCACTGACATAAGCTGCAGCTTATTCATGAAGAAATACTTTCGAATAGACTGAGTGTATAACTGCAGCTTACACCACTGAAGAGAATCATATATTCATGCTGTTGTCTGCTGTTATTGTGACAGGCACTTTCCTCGACACTGAACAATTTTGTTTGGAGTCTCGTTATTCGAACATTCTTCCACTCGACTTGTATTCTAATACACGAATATTTTTCTAAATGTAATTATTTTTGTCTGAAACGCGAATGTGTTGAAAACTCTTGCTGTTTATAGTTCAGATGTAGCAACATTTGTAGCACTGGCTTCTTCTGTACTGGTAATAGTTTTATTGCTTTTGACCCTTTACTATCAGGTCTGTGTGGTTTTCCTTTCAGCTGCAGTTGTGGTGGTTTATTTGGATCGTTAAATAAAAATAATGTTAGTATTGCATTCTATACAAGTTTCCTACGTTCCACATCCACTGAATTAACTAGAGGTGTAGTGAAGAAAACTTCACATTGTTGAGAAACTATACGACTTTTTTCTGCAAAAAGTCAAGACCTTTTCAGGTCTCAGACATCTACGATGTATGTTTGGAGACTGAAGCAACAAATGTAAATTTGTACCAAGGCTGGTATTCGAACCTCCGTCTCCTGTTCACTAGGGAGATGCAATAACTACTATGCCACCCTGACACCGTGGCTTTGCACAACTACATCAAATACCAAGTGGACTGAGACGTGAATGGGAATTTGGATTGAGGATGGATGCGTGCTACGGTAGTCCGTGCAGTTGTGCAAA
The DNA here is from genome assembly GCF_023864275.1 of Schistocerca cancellata. Classification (NCBI taxonomy): domain Eukaryota; kingdom Metazoa; phylum Arthropoda; class Insecta; order Orthoptera; family Acrididae; genus Schistocerca; species Schistocerca cancellata. The sequence continues at coordinate 405,812,912 of NC_064630.1, forward strand.
AGCACGGTGCCAGGGTGTGGAAGTTGTTAGCGCATCTACCTAGTGGGCAGGAGAACCGGGTTCGAATCCCGGCCTTCATCCAACATTTTTGGACCTGGAATAAGCGTTTGGCAGTGTGAAATGGGCAAGATTTTCGAAATTCTGAGAAAAATAGGGGTAAGCTATAGGGAAAGACGGGTAATACGCAATATGTAAAAATCCAAGAGGGAATAATAAGAGTGGACGACGAAGAACGAAGGGCTCGGATTAAAAAAGGTGTAAGACAGGGATGTAGTCTTCGCCCCCTACTGTTCAATCTGTACATCGAAGAAGCAATGATGGAAATAAAAGAAAATTTCAGGATTGAAACTAAAATTTAAGGAGACAGAATATCAATGATACGATTTGCTGATGATATTCCTATTCTGAGTGAAAGTGGAGAAGAATTACATGATATGCTGAATGGTATGAACAATATAATGAGCTGGAATATGGACTGAGAGTAAACTGAAGAAAGACGAAATTAATGGGATGTAGCAGAAATGCGAACAAGGAGAAACTTAACGTCAGGATTGATTGTCACGAAGTAGTTGACGTTAAGGAATTCTGCCATATAGGCAGCAAAATAACCAAAGACGGACGGAACAAGGAGAACATCAAAAGCAGTCTAGCAATGGCAAAAAGGGCAAAGCCGCCAGTAGAGGCCGAGCGGTTCTAGGCGCTTCAGTCCGGGACCGCGCGACTGCTACGGTCACAGGTTCGAATCCTGCCTCGGGCATGGATGTGTGTGATGTCCTTAGGTTGGTTAGGTTTAAGTAGTTCTAAGTTCTAGGGGACTGATGACCTCAGATGTTAAGTGCCATAGTGCTCAGAGCCATTTGAACCATTTGAAAAAGGGCAAACAGAGGCCTTAATTTGAGGAATACATTTCTGAGTACGTACGTTTGGAGCACAGCGTTGTATGGTAGTGAAACTTGGACTGTGGGAAAACCAGAACAGAAGAGAATCGAAGCATTTGAGATGTGGTGCTAAAGGGGAATGGTGAAAATCAGATAGACTGATAAGGTAAGGAATAAGGAGGTTATGTGCAGAATCAGAGAGGAATGGAATATGTGGAAACACTGACTAGGAGAAGGGACAGAATGATAGGACATCTGTTAAGATATCAGGGAATTACTTCCATGGTACTAGAGGGTGCTGTAGAGGGCAAAAACTGTAGAGGAAGACAGCGATTGGAGTGCATCCAGGAAATAACTGAGGACGTAGGTTGCAAGTGTTGCTCTGAGGTGAAGAGGTTGGCACAGGAGAGGAATTCGTGGCGGGCCGCATCAAACCAGTCAGAATACTGAGGACCGGAAAGAAAAAGAAAAAAAAAACATGTATTTGAGACTTTTCTTTCATTTGGCCATGTCAGTACTTACATGGCACACAAAAGCAACTGAAAGAAACGCTAATGTTTCGGCCATTTTTTTCAGCTCTTGGGTGAAGCTTGTGTTTTCCCACGATTTTTGGCATCTGCTTTATGTTCTCGCCCCTTGACAGAGCCCAGTCCGCAGCTCGTGGTCGTGCGGTAGCGATCTCGCTTCCCACGCCCGGGTTCCCGGGTTCGATTCCCGGCGGGGTCAGGGTTTTTCTCTGCCTCGTGATGACTGGGTGTTGTGTGCTGTTCTTAGGTTAGTTAGGTTTAAGTAGTTCTAAATTCTAGTAGTTCTAATTTCTAGGGGACTGATGACCATAGATGTTAAGTCCCATAGTGCTCAGAGCCATTTTTAAAATTCGTTGTTTTGACTCATGTTTCCTGGACAATATTTTATTCTGTTATAGTATATTGAGAATAAAAAAACAGACGACACTTTCGTAATATTCTACAATGTTTACTGAACCATTCGAACCTTGACAGAGATAACGTACTTCCAGCACGCTCGTTCTCGGCGCCATTTTAGCGGCTGTTTTGCATCCGCACCATGCCCTACGCTGCCGCGTGGACCAGTCGGCGTTGCGGGGACTCGGCGAACTTTTCTACTCGCGGTGCGAGCGGGCGGAGCACAGCGGTTTGCGGGGGCGGGCGGAGGCCGCAGACGGGTTGTGGCGGCGCTGCGGTATCCGGGCGGGCATGTCAAAGCCCCAAGTAATACACCGCGCCCGCGCTCCGTTTAAAATTACAAATTAATGGTCACGGTAATAAAGCGTTTGTGATGCCCGGGAATCACGGCGAAAGAGGAAATTGAAAAGGGGCGGGGGACGGTGATCGATAAACTTTGATATTATGTGCGCCGGGCTAAATACGCGTCACGGGTCTTTGTCGCTGACAGGCGACGCCGGCGAAAACAACACGGGCGGGATCGGGCGCAGCGCAGCGCAAAGGGCCTTTCCTGCTGGCGAATACAAGTAACACAGTTACCAGGCGGCCGCAGAGCCTGCGTGTATTACACACAATGTTTAACTTGAAACAACTAAATACAATGATACGTCATAAGAAAAAAATTGTTCAAGGTGAAAAGTTAATACTAGAAAACAGGATATCTGTGTGTGCTACAGCTGACCAACTCCTTGGCTGTTCTGTAGTGTTCCCTGATCATGTTACCCGGATTCGCCTCCCTGGTGAATATATCGTTTTCACGGCGGAGCCCCACGCGATCCTGAAGGCAATGGAGCAGATGAATAGTGTTCGGGGCAATCGATTTCTCCTCTGCTCCAATTCTTTTAGTGCCTTACAATCATTTCAGAATCTGTAGCCAACTGAGGAGATGGTCCAGCTGATATATGACCAACTCTACCTGCTCCAACGGCGGGGTAAGGAGGTGTCCTTCTGCTGGGTGCCTGATCATGTTGGAATAAGGGGCAATGAACAGGCCGATCGGGCTGCCAAGGAGACCTGCAGAGAGCAGGATGTGGTCCAGTGTCCTATTCCCTTGCAGTGTGTCATTTCTGCACTCCACAAGAAGTGCATAGAGTTGTGGGCGGAAGAATGGCTGGCGGTGACGGTCAATAAATTGCGGTTGGTGAAGCCAACAACTCGGCCGTGGCGTTCCTCCTACCGGTTGCTCAGGCGGGAGGAAGTGACCCTCACTATCCTCTCACACATAGCTTTATATTACGGCAGGAGGATCCCCCGTTTTGTGATGCTTGTGGTGTGTACACCTCTGTCCGGCACATTTTAACAGACTGCATTTTATACCGTGATGCAAGGGCAGAAGCATAAGTTGATGGGGATCTGCCCCGTGTTTTAGCTTATAATGAGACGTGTGTGTCTAGGGTTTTAAAGTTTTGTGATGTGTCTGGAGTCTGGCCTAAACTTTTAGGCTGGAGGTTTTAATGTATTGCAAAGTGGCTTGATCCTCCCTTTTTTCCTAGCGGTCAGCCGGCCACTTCTATCTGATATATTGTTTTAGCTCCCTCTACCACTTTCTTCTTCGTGTGTTGTCCATGTTTTACTGCTGACGGCATGTTTCGTCCCACGCTTCGGTGTGGGTAGGCACATATTTTACCAAGCTTGTTACATGTGTTTTACGTTCTGTTTTATATTACTGTTCTGAGTCTTTTCTTGACACCCGTCTCAATTTGTTACTGAGCGGGCGCTGAAGACAGTGCCGTCGTGCACCCATACTACCCTCTCCACCCACCCATCCATCACATCCTAACTACCCCTCCTACGTTGGTGGGGCCAGCTTTGTGTTTTCCAACGGGAACCTCCCAATTTTATTGCACATGCGGATTCCACGCCAAAAAATACGAACTATTTATCAAAACATTGTACTGCATTCGCAGCAGACAGCACTGTTATCGACATATATCAAGTGTGGTGTTTTTGCAATTAAGAATCAACGCGATTCTTCAGTTTCTCCTGGTGTATTTCTTGCTCGAACAGTATATGAGTGTACTACTGGCCCATAGTTTCCAATGGGCACAATATTTCGGCGATCGGACAAGTCGCCATCGTCAGGTGCGCTGACGAACTGAGCTCCTGACTCACTATATTGACGGGCCTGCCTTGGCCCGAGGTAGCGGAGTTTAAGATATTTGAGCTGTTCCTCCTGAAGTCCTCTTTGTTTGGAATGTTTTTCTTCGCGTGTTGGTCTGGCCTCTGGTTTCTGTGGATGCAGGAGCTTATCTGCCGGCTGATACCAGCGGCTTCTTGTTCTTCTTCTTCTTACTGCTTCCTGGCTGCCCGAATTCTATTTTCTTCAGGCGGGAGTAGTCCACTGGCGGCGTCTGTGTCCGGATGTACTTGACTGCTTCCTCAGTCATGCATTTCCAGTCCTCGTCCGTGAAGATCGGGTGCTTGTTTATGAGCTCCAGATCTCCACGCCTGACGAGTTCCCTCCCGTGCAGCTTCTGGTTCAAGGGTTCGCACCCCCAACGGACTGTTGAGGACTGGAAACATGTTAATTGGTAGGACGAGTCTCGTTTCAGATTGCATCGAGCGGATGAGTATGGAGACAACCTCATGAATCCATGGACCCTGCATGTCAGCAGAGGACTGTTCAAGCTAGTGGAGGCTCTGTAAAGGTGTGGGACGTGTGCAGTTGGAGTGATATTGGACCTCTGATACGACCTTGACAGGTGACGCATACGTAGGCATCCTGTCTGATCACCTGCATCCATTCATGTTGAAATGTGTGTGAATTACTAAGGGACCAAACTGCTGAGGTCATCTGTCCCTAAACGTACCACTGCTTAAACTAACTTACTCTAACTTATGCTAACAAGGGAACCTCCCCATCGCACCCCCCTCAGATTTAGATATAAGTTGGCACACTGGATACGCCTTGAAAAACTGAACACAGATCAATCGAAAAAACAGGAAGAAGTTGTGTGGAACTATGAAAAAATAAGCAAAATATATAAACTGAGTAGTCCATGCGCAAGATAGGCAACATCAAGGTTATTGGAGCTCAGGAGCGCCGTGGTCCTGTGGTTAGCGTGAGCAGCTACGGAGCGAGAGGTCCTTGGTTCAAGTCTCCTCTCCAGTGAAAAGTTTAATTTCTTTATTTTCGCAAAGTTATGATCTGTCCGTTCGTTCATTGACGTCTCTGTTCACTGTAATAAGTTTAGTGTCTGTATTTTGCGACCGCACCGGTAAACCATGCGATTAGTAGACGAAAGAACGTGCCTCTCCAATGGGAACTGAAAACATTTGATCGCGAGGTCATAGGTAAACCGATTCCTCCACAGCAAAACGCGTCTGATATATTCTATACGACACTGGTGACGGCATGTGCGCCACATGACAGGAATATGTTACTGACCCACGTAACTTGTACACTTGGCGAATGGGTAAAAAGATTCTTCTACCTTACCCGATTTCGGTTTTCTTGTGGATGTGATAATCACTCCCAAAAAAGTGTTGAAAACATAAGAGTTTGTCACATAAACTGAAAAAAAGAAATTAAAGTTTTCGCTGGAAGGAAGACTTGAACCAAGGACCTCTCGATCCGCAGCTGCTCACGCTAACCACGAGACCACGGCGCTTCTGAGCTCAAATTAGCCTTGATATTGCCTGTCTTGCACATGGACTACTCAGTTTGTATATTTTGCTTATTTTTTCGTAGTTGCACACAACTTCTTCCTGTTTTCTCGATTGATCTGTGTTCAGTTTTTCAAGGCCTATCCACTGTGCCAACTTATAACTAAATCTGAGTGGGGTGCGATGGGGAGGTTCCCTTGTAAGAACAACACACACAACCATGCCCGAGAGAGGACTCGAACCTCCGGCGCGAGCGGCCGCGCAATTCCTCACATGGTTGCCTAACCACGCGGCAATTCACGTCCATTGTGCATTCCGACGGATTCGGGCAATTCCGGCAGGACAATGCGACACCCTACAAGTCCAAAAGTGCTACAGAGTGGCTCCAGGAACACTCTTCTGAGTTCAAACGCTTGCGCTGGCCACCAAACTCCCCAGACATGAACATTATTGAGCATATCTGGGATGCCTTGCCACGTGCTGTTCAGAAGAGATCTCACCCCCTCGTTCTCTTGCGGATTTATTGGTAGCTCTGCCAAGTTCATGGTGTCAGTTCCCTCCGGCACAGCTTCAGACATTAGGTGAGTCCATACCACGTCGTGTTGCAACACTTCTGCGTGCTCGGGGGCCGTACCAGAAATTAGGCAGGTGTACCAGTTTCTTTGGCTCATCAGTGTATCTCACATCGTTGTGTAGCACTCTGTAGTGTTTGTCTAAGAGCAATTCGCTGTTCAAGCCGTCGACGAGCCCACAATCTTCTTTGCAATTTTTCCTACTAACATAGTTAACGCAGCTATTTTAAGCGTGTCCATTTTCTTAAGGTAACGGCGTGATTTGCGAGCGAAATAATGCCTACAACGGCCGCTCGGCTTCGCCGTCCGGTGTCCTGACGGCGCTGTCTCTCGTGGGGCCGGATGTCTCGTCCGCGTCCTCGTCAACGTTAGCTGCCGCGTCCAGTGTGTGGACGGCTTCACGCTGCTGGAAGGGATCGGGGGTGACGCCGGGTCGGCGGCCGGCCAGGAGACAGCGGCCAGCGGCCAGCGGCCAGCGGCCAGCGGCAGTTTACGGCCCGCGGTGCGCCGGCGACGCCGACAGCGCGGCCGCTGTTTGTCGTCCGCGCGGCGTCTTTACGACGGCCGCCTCCGGGCAGCCAGCGACGGCAAGTTTGCGGGGAAGGCGGCGCTAATGGAATTCGTGTGTAGACGCCGGGGCGGCGGCGGCGGGGGTGGAGGAAGACGCGCTCCCGGGCTGAGTTACCGCCGCTGATGTAGCACCGCCTCCGGCTCGGGCTCGCTGGTATACGGCGGTCGGGAAATAAGGCACCGGCCGCCGGCTAACCAACTGTGACGGCGCCCGGACTGTTCTCCGCGGCGGTCCGCTCGACTGGCTTCGGTCTTCCGATACCGGCTGTCTCTGAGCCATGAGTGTAAGATACACTGACCAGCCAGAACATTATTACTACCTACCTCGGCACGGATAACAGCGATAATGATGTCTCGGTAGGTCTCTGAAAGAGTTGGCACCACGTCTGCACACACAAGTTACCCAATTTTCATCAATTCCGGGAAGGGCGGCAATGAGCACAGAAACCACATTCAATCACATCCCAGATGTGTTCCACGGCAGCCACCACATCAATTGGAACTTGACACTACTTCGAAACAATCCATCACAGTCCTGGCCTTGTGACATGGCGCACTATCGTGTTGAAAAATGCCACAGCAATCGGTAAACATGATCGTCGTGAAGGTGTGTACGTGATCTGCAATCAGTGTACGATACTCCATGGCACTCTATTGCTCCTCATCTATATTAACGACATAGGAGGCAATCTGAGCAGCTGTCTTAGATTGTTTGCAGATGATGCTGTCATTTACCGTCTTGTAAAGGCATCAGATGATCAAAACGACTTGCAAAATGATTTCGATAAGATATCTGTATGGTGCGAAAAGTGGTAATTGAGCCTGAATAAAGAAAATTGTGAAGTTATTCAGACGAGTACTAAAAGAAATCAGCTAAATTTCGATTACACGATAAGACACAAACCTCAAGGCTGTAAATTCAACTAAATACTTAGGGATTACAATTACAAATAACCTAAATTGGAATAATCACATATATAACATTGTGGGTAGAGCAAACCAAAGACTGCAATTTATTGGCAGAACACTTAGAAGGTGCAACAAGTCTACTAAAGAGACTGCTTACACCACGCTTGTCGGCCCTATTCTGGAGTATTGCTGTGCGGTGTGGGATCCGCATTAGATGGGACTGACGGTTGACATCCAAAAAGTACGAAGAAGGGCAGCTCGTTTTGTATTATCGCGAAATAGGGGAGATAGTGTCACAGACATGATACGTGAATTGGAGTGGCAATGAAACTTCCTGGCAGATTAAAACTGTGTGCCCGACCGAGACTCGAACTCGGGACCTTTGCCTTTCGCGGGCAAGTGGTAGAGCACTTGCCCGCGAAAGGCAAAGGTCCCGAGTTCGAGTCTCGGTCGGGCACACAGTTTTAATCTGCCAGGAAGTTTCATATCAGCGCACACTCCGCTGCAGAGTGAAAATCTCATTCTGGAAACACCCCCCAGGCTGTGGCTAAGCCATGTCTCCGCAATATCCTTTCTTTCAGGAGTGCTAGTTCTGCAAGGTTCGCAGGAGAGCTTCTGTAAAGTTTGGAAGGTAGGAGACGAGGTACTGGCAGAAGTAAAGCTGTGAGTACCGGGCGTGAGTCGTGCTTCGGTAGCTCAGATGGTAGAGCACTTGCCCGCGAAAGGCAAAGGTCCCGAGTTCGAGTCTCGATGGGCACACAGTTTTAATTTGCCAGGAAGTTTCATATCAGCGCACACTCCGCTGCAGAGTGAAAATCTCATTCTGGAGTGGCAAACATTAAAACAAAGGCGTTTTTCGTTGCGACGAGATCTTCTCATAAAATTTCAATCACCAATTTTCTCCTCCGATTGCGAAAACATTCTGTTGGCACCCACCTACATAGGGAGAAATGATCATCAGGATAAAATAAGAGAAATGAGGGGTCGCACAGAAAAATTTAAGTTCTCCTTTTTCCCGCGTGCCGTTCGAGAGTGGAACGGTAGAGAGAGACAGCTTGAAGGTGGTTCATTGAACCCTCTGCCAGGCACTTTATTGTGAATAGCAGAGTAATCATGTATATGTAGATGTCATAGTGCCTTGCACGGTACCTACTGGACCCAGAGCTTAATGGAGCCGCTACCAGATTGTCTCCGTCCCGCTGTGCAAGTGTTCAGGAGATGTTCTCCTGGAAGACGACTGATTCGCGCCTTCCCGTCGCCATGCTGAAGAAGGTATCGAGATTCCATCAGGTCATGCAACGCTCTGCCACTGTGCCAGTGTCCAGTGCAAATGGTCACGTGCCCATTTCAGTCGTAGTTGCCGATGTCGTGGTGTAAACATTGCCTCATGCATGAGTCGTCGACTGTGAAGGTCCATCGTTAGGAGTGTCTGGTGCACTGTGTTGTCAGACACACTTGTACTCTGCCAGCATTAAAGTATGATTTCAGTTCAGCCACATTTCATCTGCACAGCCTACGACTTTCGACATATGTAATGAGGAGTGGCCGCCCAACCCCATGACGTCTGGACATGGTTTCGCCTTGGTTTCTCCACGTGCTGAAGACACTCATCACGGCACTCTTTTAACTCCCGACAAGTCGGGCAATTTCCGAAATGCTCGTGTCGTGCCTCCGGGCCATCACAATCTGCCCTCGCTTAAGCTACACGTGGACAGCACGCTCACTGATACTACATGCACCGTGCGTGTGTCTGACTAGCAGCCACTGCTCACCAGGTGACACTGGTTTCGCCTGGACGGGTTTATATTGATAGCAGGTCGGTGGTCATAATGTTCTGGCTGAACAGCGTGTTTCGGATATAGGGATACTACGTGACATAACATAACTTTTAGGGTTCCGTACCTGGAACGGCAAAAACCGAAACCTTATGGAATCGATTTCTTGTCCATCTGTCTGTATGTCCGTCCGACTGTTAGGAATGTTTCTTCTCAGGAACCGGTAGAGTTATCACTATGAAATTTCTATCAGGTACTGAGAATTACTGTATGATCCCTTGGCGAGTTTCTACGTCAACGGAATAAAAAGATATGGGCATTTAAGTCGCGTATTTTGGTAATTTCACAACACACCCATCGAACCTTATAGGGCACTTTTCGTTCACCTAGGATCATGAAATTTTTCAGGAAGCAAGTTTCTACAGTAAAAGTACGGGAAGAAATCTGAAAATTGTTAATTTGTTATTAAATCACACGAAAAAACTATTTTCGTCATTTGTTATCCCACAGGCTTGTTGTCTGTCCGTTGGTTCAGACCTCTCTTTCTTACAAACAGGTAGACGTATTAAGTTGAAATTTACGTCACATACTTAGGTCTTTGGTCCCTTGGCGGTGTAAAAACTTCAAGCTTGTAAGTCAATGCAAGAAAAATTTCAAAGCAGGGTGACTACTTCTGTATTATCGCGAAACAGGGAGAAAGTGTCACGGATGTGATACGCGTGTTGGGGTGGCAATCATTAAAACATAGGCGCATTTCATTGCGCCTACATCTTTCCACGAAATATCAATGAGCAACCTACATAGGTAGTAATGATCATCGTAATAAAATAAGAGGTATCAGAGGTCGCACGGAAATATTTAAGTGTTCGTTTTTCCCGCGCGCTGTTCGAGAATGGAACAGTACAAAAATAGCGTGAAGGTGGTTCGATGAAAACATTGCCATGCAGTTAATTTTGAATTGTAGAGTGATCATGTAGATGTAGATAAAGAAAAGTTAAGTAAATAAAATGGATTATAAAATCATTGAAAGGTTAAAATAGTTCAGTGATGCTGGGGTAGTGCTCACTGCGACGAATCCAAATAGGAAACAGATCAGGTCACGTTTGCCCGAAAACAGCTGCTCCAGTTCCAGCTTCTACCGAGATCCACGAAGATCAGGATTTACACGACTGTAATACTGCCCGTTGCCCTGTGCAGAGTACAGACCTGGACTCTTATCTAAAAGACGGAAAGTAAACTTCTGATATCTGAGAATTGCGAATGCTATTCTGAGACAGATTTTTGGACTAGTGAAAGATGGAGACGACTGGAGAAAAAGGAAAACTGCGAATTGCAGGATTTGTGCAAATCGCTGGACATTGTGGCTGTGATTAAAGAGAGCAGACTGAAGTGGCATGGGCATGTATTGCGTCGAGAACACCAGCTCACCAGGCAGGTGTGGAACAAGACATCAGGGGTAAAAGAATAATGCAGTGACCGTGACACAGATAAATTGTCGGTATGAGGCAGGATATGAAATAGGATGAGACTAGCTGGAGAAGAATAAAAGGGGACTGGGAGAGGGCGACTGGATAGGCCAAAGACCGACTGCAGTTTGTGTTGCCAATCTAGTAGTAGTAGCAGTATAATAGTAGTAAATAAAAACACAACGTAAGCAGTCACTACATGTAAGACTTTTAATTTACGGATGTTTCGGAGGCATTGTCCCACCATCAGATGCTAATTCCTGTGTTTAGTTCAGGTTTACAGTTCCTGAGAAACCAATAATGTATCTGCAGTCCCGTTCTGCTTCATTGTGATATGTCGGCTGCACTGCACTTGAGAATAATATTTCACTGTTTACAAACTTTAGCACGGCTGTATTTCTGCTAAAGTTTGAATCAGTGAATATACAGGGTGTTACAAAAAGGTACGGCCAAACTTTCAGGAAACATTCCTCAGACACAAATAAAGAAAAGATGTTATGTGGACATGTGTCCGGAAACGCTTAATTTCCATGTCAGAGCTCATTTTAGTTTCGTCAGTATGTACTGTAATTCCTCGATTCACCGCCAGTTGGTCCAATTGAAGGAAGGTAATGTTGACTTCGGTGCTTGTGTTGACATGCGACTCATTGCTCTACGTTTGGGCAGGCATTGTTGGTGATGTCTTGATTAGGCCCCATGTCCTTCCATCTACGCTCAATGGAGCACGTTACCATGATGTCATACGGGATACTCTACCTGTGCTGCTAGAATATGTGCCTTTACAAGTACGACACAATATGTGGTTCATGCACGATGGAGCTCCTGCACATTTCAGTTGAAGTGTTCGTACGCTTCTCAACAACAGATTCGGTGACCGATGGATTGGTAGAGGCGGACCAATTCCATGGCCTCCACGCTCTCCTGACCTCAACCCTCTTGACTTTCATTTATGGGGGCATTTGAAAGCTCTTGTCTACGCAATCCCGGTACCAAATGTAGAGACTCTTCGTGCTCGTATTGTGGACGGCTGTGATACAATACGCCATTCCCCAGGGCTGCATCAGCGCATCAGGGATTCCATGTGACGGAGGGTGGATGCATGTATCCTCGCTAACGGAGGACATTTTGAACATTTCCTGTAACAAAGTGTTTGAAGTCACGCTGGTACGTTCTGTTGCTGTGTGTTTCCATTCCATGATTAATGTGATTTGAAGAGAAGTAATAAAATGAGCTCTAACATGGAAAGTAAGCGTTTCCGGACCCATGTCCACATAACATATTTTCTTTCTTTGTGTGTGAGGAATGTTTCCTGAAAGTTTGGCCGTACCTTTTTGTAACACCCTGTATTATTCTCAAGTGCTGTCGAGGAATGTATCGCAATGAAATAACAGAAGACTGCAGATATTTCGAGTGTTGGATTCTCAGGAATAGTAAACCTACATTAAATACAGCGACTGCCATCTGATAGTGCAGCAAAGCGTCCATCCAGCGTATTTTCATGTTTTCGCGGCGCAATAAATAATCCATTACATCCCGTGCGTACAATCACAGAAAGCTTATTCCGTCACCTCATATTCTGGCAGTATACATTTCGGCTACCTACTGAGCGCGCCGGCAGACTGATGCTACAGTATGCTCTCTGTCCTTTCAAATCCGCTAACCGCGCCACTGCTCTTGCTTCCACAGATAAACAAGCGCCACCGATATTACTCGGTGTCAAAGAACATTTCCTCCGTTTCGTCTTATGTGCGCATAGATTAAGAGACGCAGTCCACTGGTGCTACAGCAGTTAGTTCAGACAAGTAACACGAGAAATGAGACGAGTTTTGCTGGAAGAACGTCACAGTTCTCCTGTCATGAATCTGACGTAATTGCTGCTTCATCACTGGTGTGTTTTACTTCATATAGTAAACCCAAAACAAAGCCTGAAAAAGGAAAAAAAATAGCCTAATGCTAGTAGAAATCGCGCACTGATATGTGCCGCACAAACTTAATTATTGTATTGTGAAACATTGCTTCTTAACCAATTTTAACGATTCTAGGTCAACAGGACGTACCCTATACGTTTTTGTGAATGAGTTGGCGAGTGTCAAAATATACAGGAGATAGGCAAAATAATGTGAACAGTAGTAGTAATGGGATGGTTGTGTTTGACGATCAACGACGTAGGTAAGGCACGTGTCGCGCTGGACTGTGCGTGTTGAGTACGGACTAGGCATCAGTGCCGGTTGTTCACGAGTAGTGCACACTTCGTATTTGGATTCAGAGGCCGAGTTCGACGTGCAGTGAAAGACCTAACAGAGATCCAAAGAGGGCACATTGTGGGGGCCCGATTAGCTGAAGCATCAGTAACCAAGACAGCTAACTTATTGAATGTTTCAAGAGCAATTTTTTTAACAGTCGAGACAGGCTACACTAAACAACGGAAGACATCATCGTGTAAACGTAATAGTGGGCGCAAATCAAAACTAAATGACAAGAGGTCGTCGTACACAAACACGAACTGTGTTAAAACAACACATAACATAGGCTAAAGTGACTGCAGAGCTCAATAGTCATCTTCGAGACCCCATATCTGTTCGCCGAGAACTCCATAAAGCGAATACTCATGGACAAGCTGCTATACCGAAACCATTAGTGACGACAACCAACACAAGGAAGCGTAAAACATGGTGTCAGGAGCATGAATCATGGATGGCTAGTCAGTGGAAACATGTCATATGGTCCGACGAGTAAACGTTTCCGTTATTTCCAACATCGGGCCGGGTTTACGTCTGAAAACGCCTACAATCCTGATTGCTTGATACCAACGGTTAAGTATGGAGGTGGAAGTGTGATGGTGTGGGCAGCCATATCATGGTATTATGCTTGTCCCATCATTACTCTCAACGGCCGTGCTACAGCCAACGATTATGTGAAAACTTTAGTTGATCATATGCACCCCATGATTAAGATGTTGTTCCCCAACAATGACGGCATATTTCAGGACGATAATGCACCGACTCACACAGACAGGTCTGTACAATAGTGGTATGAGGAGCATGCAACTGGGCTGCCCCGTCTTCCCTGGCCAGTACAGTCCCCGGACTTGAACATTATCGTATATAAAAATAAATAAAAAAAAGGTTCAAATGTGAGTGAAATCTTATCGGACTTAACTGCAAAGGTCATCAGTCCCTAAGCTTACACACTACGTAACCTAAATTATCCTAAGGACAAACACACCCATGCCCGAGGGAGGACTCGAACCTCCGCCGGGACCAGCCGCACAGTCCATGACTGCAGCGCCTCAGACCGCTCGGCTCATCCCGCGCGGCCATTATCGTATCCTTGTGGGCGGTATTGGAGTGCAGACTCTGGAGCAGATTTCCGCCTCCCTCGTCGCTACAGGAGTTAGAGGAGGTTCTGATCGGAGAGTGGCATAACATTCTACTGGAGACTACACAATCATTATATGCAAGTACTTCAAGAAGAATGGGGGTCCAACCCATTATTAATAAACCATCCCCAAGTAAGGACAGGTGTTCATATTATTTTGCCTAACCCCTGTATGATATACTATGGCCGTACATTGAGACTGCATTGATCATAATGTTTTACACCGCCGAGTGACCGTTGACCTCAGTACGTGACATAAATTTGAACTGATACGCCTAACCGTTCCTGAGAAAAAGGTTTCTTAACAGTCGGATAGATATACAGACAGGCATGCAGGTATACACGGACAACAAGGATCATATAAGGGTCCCGTTTTTACCGACTGAATTACGAAGCCCTTGTAATCGAAATTTCTTCATGAGTATCTGCCGAAGTTTCTTAAATGAAGTGGAAGAACTTCTTAAGTGTAGGAACACAAAAGAGAATATGCTGTAATAGCTCAGGCGAAAAGTAATGTCCACAGCAGAAGCTGGAAATTACATTTCTTGTTGTTTAAATTATAAAATATTTTAATGTAATGATGATGCAAATAGATTTCGTTTGAAATGCTAGTATATTTTTCTGCAAGTGGTGCTTGTTTCTACTGTGTTGCTACCATTTATTTTCTTCTCTTTCGGAATCGCCGTGATTTCAGTTTCTCCCTCTCTGCTCCATATATTCTGCTCAGTGTTTAGTACTTGTCTGGTGCATGCGTGCCAGTGCTCGAAGCTGCGTGTGTGCGCACGGTAATTGTTTCACGGCTAACAGTAGGTTCGCACACAGGTAAATAGTGGGAAAGAAAGGGAGATACAGCTAAAAAAAAACGGTGAAAAACTAGGGACAGGGTGTGCGGGAAGCGTAGTCAATTAGTCAGCAGTTGATGCAACCGACCGACTGCTATGTGTCACGCAGCCAAAATCCTTTCGACTGGTGCGACAGGTAACAAAGCGCGTTACAGACAAGTCGCTAAGCCGGAAGCTACGGCCCATGAAATATGTCCTCGGACGGCATTCTCCTCCCCCTCTGCCTCCCTGCCTCCGTTCCATCCTCCCGCCGCGGGCTCCGGACGCGTTATTTACGGCAGGAGCTGCGCCGCTCCAGATTGCCGCCGGTGTTTCGGGCGGGACGGGTGGCAGCAGTGGGGTGGCGAGCGCTGCACGCCTCGTGTTATCCTTGCGGGGAATCCCCCCCCTCACCTCTCCGCGCCACACCTGCAGATATCGGCGGCCCGCGCAGCGCAGCGCTCCACCCAGGGTCGCCAACTGTCCGGTGAGTTATATTCGCGCCGATAAACTCGGGTCCGGTGCGCCCTGCATCAGCCACACGGACAGCACCGGATGCCGCCCACCGCCCGTCGCTTAATTTTCCGGAAGCACATCCCTCAGGCCTTTCGTTCTGACAGCACACTGAGGCCACATCCGTCGTCCGAGACACGATGAAAGCGACGCAGCGTCAAATTTGTCAGATCCCGAATTTACGTGACTGAACGGAGTCTACGAGGGGAACTCCAGTAGCTGAATTTGTGATCCTCCGGTACCCGCGTTTTATGCACTGCACCCTCATAATACGAAAAAAGGAAGATTAGATTTTAACGTTCCGTCGACGGCGCGGTGATTCGAGACGGAGCACAAGCTCGGATTTATTTCGAAAGGATGGGGAAGGAAATCGGTAGCGCTCTTTTCAAAGGAACCACGCTGGCAATTGCCTGGAGCGAATCAGGGAAATCACGAAAAACCTAAATCTGGATGGCTGGACTCGGATCTGAACCGACGTCCTCTCGAGTGCGAGTCCAGTGTGCTGACCACTGCACCACCTCCTTCTGTTGCATATCACGAAGAACGCCTGAGTGACCAGTGAACTAGTCATGTGATTAGCAAAACTATTGTTCATCTGTTAATGTATTCTGCAACAAATATTTTATTTTCTAGCTTTCAGTTAACGTTGTGAAATCTTTATTTTTGTATTTTGAGTTTTAAAACACGTCTTCTACAATTGACAGTATTTGTCCTTTGTTTTCATTCTTCACCTAAACACGTTTCGACACGTATGGGTTATCTTCAGTGATCCTCGTTTTACTCTTGTAACATTCAAAACGTCTGGTTGTTTTTCTTTTAGTTTAGATCATAAAACTATAAAATGTGCATGGACTAAAACAGAAAACCAACCAGACTTTTTGTACAATATCTTATAAAAGTCAAACGACGCCCGGTGAAGATGACAAACAAGTGGTGAAACTTCTTTGGATAAGGAATTCGAAGGAAAACGAAAAAAAAAAATAATCATTGTGGTTTGCAGGAGGCAGTGTTTTCAAAATCCAGATTTAATTCGCAAACACAGGAAAGCGGCAACAGACGCTTCCAGTCCAGCAAAACTTTGTCTTTGCGAACACAGAATTTATTTCTGACAAATATAAACAGTGTCGTACCAACACCAAAAGCAGAAAGGAACAACTTCATCGTCGTGGACGGTGATTTGACCGGATTCTCCTGGTAGGCGGTTTCCCGATCTCGTTTAGGCAAAAGCTGGGCTGGTCGCCATCTTTCGCCAAGGGGAAAACTATACACAAACAGTTAAATTGCTATCACATACAGAACAAACTTACACGATTCACACACAAAGGGCGCACACGCCTTCCATTCCTTTGATTACCTTGACGACTGTAATGTCAGGAGCGGTGTCCGGCGACAAAATAAGTTAATAAAATACAATTTGCTAAATTCTGGCAAGGCAGACCGCATACTGAACGGATTAAACGCTAGGGAAAGTAAAGGACAAATATGTTTTCCTTTTTTGCCACCCAACGACTTTGAACGTTAATGCAGTGGTAATAATAGTGATCGCAATGAGCACAATTAATTTCAACATTGAAAGTAGCTATGCTAGAACCCCTGGCACATGGGGAAGAATTCCAACGTGGGCTACGTGAGATGTTTAGAAGACATGAGGTAAGTACGTCTCTCTTCAGACAATCAGCTAATTATTGACAACACTCTGTTAAAATTTACTTTTGCAATTTATCCATTCTTTTCAAAGTCCAAGAATCGTTCCACGGACAGTGTCAATTTCAATAATAATAATAAAAAAAACTTTTGGGTGACAGGCCGTTCTCTTAGGAAACGCCAAAGCAATAAGAGAGACGTTTCTGTCGTCTTTGCAGCCATTCTCTTCAGGTCGTCTAAACTGCGAGTGATGGCGATGTATTATGCCGATGTGTATAGGGAAGACCATCCGTAGAATTGCTGGTGACGTCGGTTGTCACCTGACAACCGAAATAAGACGACATACAAGCTAAGTCAGCTACCCCTACCACCGTTATTTTATGCAACCCGCAATGCTATGCCTACAATTCATAAACAACACGCGAGATTTCTATATTCTCTCGCTCTCTACACGCAAAGTTCGTACAAAACTGATCTTCAAACGCACCTCCTCTTCCACACTCACCAGTCAGGATTTCTATTATGCTGTTCGCATCACTTCCTCCTACTACTGTACAAAATGCTCCAGCGGCACGGGCTATTTCCGATATTCGACCTTTTTTGGTCTCTATTGATTGGGCGATTACGCCAGCATCGTAGTCGGCTATTTCGTTAACATTATTAATTTAAACGTGCCTGTGAGGGTAATGAAAGAGAAACGACTTCTGTAAACGTTATCCTAAAACTAATTATGTTAAAATTTCGATCCATACTTAACCCTTACAAGCACAACAGTTTCATCGTCAAAAGACCTGAAGAGTACAACGATGTAATTGTTCATTTCATGCCGTTAAAATTTACATAGTCGTTAGTTTTACAATTTGTAAGTGCTCGACTAAGCTGGGGGCGTAATAAGGCCAGTCTATGAATACCAAAGAATGTCGAATGTGGGAAAGAACTCGTGCAGTCGCAAATTTTTGTACAGTGGTATAAGGGAGTGCCACGAACAACATACTGGAAATCCTGACCGATGAGGGCTGAGTGTGGGAGTGGGGATCAGTTTGAACGTCATTTTTTAAAACCTTTCTTGAATAACTCGGAAACTATGGCCACTAGCGAAAATATATCCTGCTACAAAATTTAACAACTTTAAATTTCCTACAAAAAAAGGTCCTCTTAATTTTTTCTGTAGGACCAGAAGTCTCCACGTAGTGAGCGAGAGAATATGAAAAGTCTCGTGTGCTTTTTGAAGACCAGATGCAACACTGCGCATTGCATAGAACGACAGCGGTAGGGGCAGTTGAATCAGTCTGTGTACAAGGAAG
The DNA here is from genome assembly GCF_023864275.1 of Schistocerca cancellata. Lineage (NCBI taxonomy): Eukaryota > Metazoa > Arthropoda > Insecta > Orthoptera > Acrididae > Schistocerca > Schistocerca cancellata. The sequence continues at coordinate 405,831,310 of NC_064630.1, forward strand.
ACCATTCCCAGAACTCAGGTTCGTCATGATTGCATCGTACAATGCAAAATAATTTTAAAACAGTTTACGGGAACCACAGATGACGTGCATCAAAATGGCGAGAGTAGGATTCGAACTCAGTTCCTTCTAAATGAGTACACTTTTTTTCCACTAGCTGCTTATATTTTATAACCCACCGTCTAATTTCTTATGGTGGGTCGTATGTTGCCACTTAGCCGCTGTGACTGGGTCCGGGGTCCGGAGTGACTGAAAGTAACACCACCCCGTGTCCCGTCCTCACTCACACCGTTGCCCGTGTCCCGCCACGTGGAGGCGGGCTCTATTTGTTTAGATCCATTTGATATCTTTTTTTTGTGCAGCATTAGAAAAACTTATAACTAATACAAAATCAAATAAGATATTAATAAATGAGTACAGCAGTGTCAAGTGAAGAACCCCCCCCCCCCTATTTGGGTATCAGAGTTAGAGAAAAAGCTGCAGGTGACGATGGTAGTACGCGCCGCTGGATACCTCTGTAACAGGGACAGCAGAAAATGAGTCCCGTTGGCAGGATTGGCCTTGGACAGCGGATGCTGGGGAAGTAGCGCGTGGTGCCGGCGTCGCCCGCCAGGGGCGCTGCTAGTCGCGGCGCGGCGCGGACACGCGTGGAGGATTTAGCGGCGCTGGCGGGCGGCTCGTAATTTTGTTTCCCGCGGTATTTATTCGCCGCCCTGTTTGTCGGCGGCGCCAACACATTTTTTTTTTTGGCACGCATTGTGTGGGGGGCGCAGTCCGTAGCGCGAGCTTCCGGTGCGTTCGCGACGGGCTCTCCGCTCCGCCGGTGCGTGCGTCTGCGTCTGCGTGTGTATGTGCGCGTGTGCGTGTGCGAGCTCACGCAGCTCGCCCACAGCGTAGGACGGATGCCGCTCATCAGGCGACGAGCTGGCTTGCCGCACACGCGTCTGCGGTGGAAAAAATAGGTGCGGGAGACCGCAACGTGCCGTTTACGATGTGTCATGACGGCGCGGCCACCTCAACTTGGCACCGAGCAGCGGATCGGCGCACAATGGGCCAACTCGCTTCAAAACCAGGACATAATGGGAAAAACGTCCTTTTCAGATTCTTTCGGTCGCTGATTGTGTATCCGATGTCAGAATTACAAAATTCAAAATGACAGAACTGATTTGGCGGATAAAAAATTGTAAATTTTGCGGATACGAGTAAAACCTCGGGGAGTATTGTCACGTCGGTGATAACGAATTAAAATTCGACATTGCTGTACTGAAATGTTTTATTCCATTTTTACATTTTTCAATCGAAATCATGGTCACAATCGTCGTTTGTGTCATTATTGCTTACAGAAGTGTGTCTGTCGGGTTGTCCACTAGGAGGTCTAAAAGCAGATCTTTTACCTCAGGTGACATCTGTCCATCTTCGTCAATTGTCATTTTCCGAACTCTCGAGATGAAAGGATCCGAAGATGTCAGAGGCGGATGGAATACGACAGGCGTCATTTTCTCACACGAAATTTTGCATGTAAAATCTTCGCAGTTACGCCACTTTCTTCAGAGTTCTTGATATATATGTTTTACTTCCGGAATTCTCTGCACAACATTTAAATAGTTGTGCAACATTTCAAGTAAAAATATTACTCGAGAAATGGTAATCTCGAAAAATTTTTTTTGCCAATTTGCGATAAAAATTATGATCACAATTCCGTATAGTTTCAAGAACTCTGTAGAAAACCATAATGACATTTCTGCGTAGGTACTAATAGTATACGAGATAACTGCAATAATGAGGGACCAATTTCTACCGTGTGGCACTGGCTCACTGTAGAAAAAATATGACCGTCCACTAAAACCGGACAAATATATGTACAGAAATGCCGCCCGGGGTGGCCGAGCGGTTCCAGTCGCTTTAGTCTGGAACCGCGCGACCGCTACGGTCGCAGGTTCGAATTCTGCCTCGAGCATGGGTGTGTGTGATGTCCTTAGGTTAGTTAGGTTTAAGTAGTTCTAAGTTCTAGGGGACTGATGACCTCAGAAGTTAAGTCCCATAGTGCTCAGAGCCATTTGAACCATTTTTTATGTACACAAATACATTTTAACTCGTTGACTATACTATTAAGGAAGTAGGAGAGCCATTTACAAAATTGCAAACAAGCAGAGAAAATTTTGTAGCTTACGACTTCGGATAATATCGGTAGTAATTTAGTTTTAAGTAGATATACCTCAATTCACTGGCTAATAATAAAAAGTTGGAAACATATCTTCCGGAGTGCTCCCCATCTTATTTTGGTAACAAGAACGCTGTCTTCTATTAGACAGGCCACAAAAACAAATCTGAAAAATGTGTCGTTATCTGATTCACTGTTTAACGTCAACTATCGCGGCACGTACCGTATCGACTTGAGACTGGAATGACACTGCAGCACTGGGCAAGGGCAAGATTTCGCGGAACTTAAGACGGAACGAGCACTTTTCTTTCCCGATCTGTCCAGGTTTTAAGCGGTTTGTGTTGCCGGCCGGTGTGGCCGTGCGGTTCTAGGCGCTTCAGTCTGGAACCGCGTGACCGCTACGGTCGCAGGTTCGAATCATGCCTCGGGCATGGACGTGTGTGATGTCCTTAGGTTAGTTAGGTTTAAGTAGTTCTAAGTTCTAGGGGACTGATGACCACAGATGTTAAGTCCCATAGTGCTCAGAGCCATTTTTTAAGCGGTTTGGCTCACAGCGAACTCGCTGGTATCAATTGCTTTCTGGATCCCATGGGCACTGTTATCTTCGTTGGGTAACCACGGAGCTTCCGTGATATTTTGAATAGGAGGAAGGAGGCAGTCACGAGTTCAGGCTTTGAATTAGTCATTGAAACGAATCCGTTCGGATCTGTGGGTAGTGCAGGAACCATGAATGGCAGCTAAGAGAGCGTATTCTGACGAGAAAGCTCCTTGACAGAGAATTCCGAGGGGCAGCGTATACGGGCGCTCGCCTGATGTAGTTGTCAACGCCGAGGACAAGAGAGCTCGTCTGTAATTGCATTAGCCACTGCATCCTCCATTCTCTCCTCGTTAACCTTCCGATTCATGGCCAAGGCCAAGCCAGGGGGGACGGTGGCAGCTGCACACGACGGGCGACACGTATCTCGTCGAATCACACAGTACAGGGCACTATGAGCTACAGCACGCCACTGTGACGAAGCGTATTTCGTCTCAAGTCCTCTACTCATCTTGAGGTGGTAGATGTAATTAAAGTGCAGTTACTCACAAGGGTCCAATATGGGCTGCAATTATCGTATGGCAGAGAATTTTGGTTGATACTCTAATGCGTTAATGCAGAACCGATTTACCCTGAAAAAAAAGCTGGTTCCAATTTTGGCCACCAGGTGCAAATCTGGCTCTGTGAATGCAAGAAAGACATATAGAAATTTTCCATATGTCGTGGCTTAGGAACGGGATACGGGCGGAAAAGATTAATCACGAGACAAAGGCATAACGTTGATTTTATTATTAACCGCCACTTACGCATTTTGTTCAACATGAAGACCGGAGACTTAGACGAGATGCTGTACAGTGCCAGTTTTGCGCCTGGTGGCCAAAATTAGAACTAGTTTCACATTAACACAAGTTTCATAGTCCCTGCGACAATTACAGCTCATACTGGACCTCCGTGAGCAGATTTACTTTAATTATAACCACCCGGTATCTATGCATGTGGTACACCCAACATCCTCGAACTATGTTGCATCTTTAACAATCTTTGTCTGCCACAATAATTTTTTCTTTCATCTGCTGCTTCCAGACAAACTCACTGCTGCCATATCCTCTTTTAAGTATCTTCTCCAGGTAAAAGTTATCCGTAAAGAACTTTCTCATTCCGGATTTTATATAAGAAACTATCTTCTAGCTTTACCACAACTACTTCCAATTCTTTACACTTTTTTTCAGTCCATGTGTGATTTTATTTCAGTGATGATCTCCAAACGACATTTTCAGAAACATACGTCGCAATTCTAGATGAGGAAATGTTTCACCAGGTGCACCGATTGGCTTCATATGTTCCCCTTGGTACAATAGACATGTGTAATCTAGCTTTCCAGACTTTGGACTGTTTTTTTCATTTCCTTCTGACGAGTCTTATAAATATTTGTTTGTTTTTATATTCGAGAAGCCAAATGTATAACTACATTACTCTTCATCACTTCGGTTTTTGTTTTGCTTGTTCTCAACCCAACCGAGTGCATTAGTTCTTCGAAACACTTACTTTCTGCCGCCAACGTTGCGTCGTGTTCGAAGCTTAAGGGGAGCCAGAGGTGCCTATGCTGCCCATGTTAAAATCACTAAGTTTGAGGAACATTTATGAATAAACTACCAAATAGAAAAATTTGAACTTTTTTAACATAAAGAGTGGTTTAGTATTGCAGTTATGACAGAGGGATTTTGGAGTATCTTTTCTAGTTTCCTTCCAATTTTTTTATTAATGACCCAAATTTTTTTACAGATAATTGCTTTATAATTAAACTGAAATGAAACTACTGAACATATTGCCAAATGGCTGTGTTACAATGTAAGTTTGACCACTAGGAGTGCTGTATAAAAATTTCATCTCTCTAGCTTGAGTGGATTTTGAGAAAATGTTCCTTATATTCGAAAAATTCTAATTTACGGGAAATGGCTATCAAAGTTTCTCAATACATTCCTGCACTATAGGATGGATTATCAGGGTCTTCTTCTTCATCCTCCAAAAGCTTCCTCTTCTGTCTTCTTTTCTGGCCTGTTGTTCCATCATACTTCATATGCCTTTCTCTTCTTTCTGCTCCTCTTATCCTTTCTCTGTCAATATTTCTTAGTGCTCGTACAGTGTTCACCCCAGCTGTAAATCCTAATGCCTTCAGAACTTCACACTTCATACTGTTCCCTTGGTTGTAGGTTGCTATTGCATCATAAATGCCAAAGTGCAGTGTTTTTATGCTTACAAACCCCCTTTTAGGAATCACTTTCCAAATCAAATTGTTTATGCTGTCATTAAGATTCTGCATATTTCCGTGTAGACATTTGTGTAACAATTCTAGCTGTGCTAAGTCATGAAAAATTGGTTTTATTGCATTTATCACAGCTGCTGGCAAACCATGTTTGTGATCATAGTCCTTTTTTGCATTATATTTGCACCAGGAATCTTATGGGCACAGGCTGTGTTGAGGGTATTCATTGGAAGAGGCAGTATGAAGGAACAATTCCCATACTGCTTTTCGCATGTCACTAACATTTCTAGTATTTTGCCTTATAGCATACCCATAGTATCTCTGTAGACGTTCAATCATCTCATCAGTAAGCCTGTCTCTCCCTCCTATTGTCTTTCCATCACTGAGCTTACTTGAACCCAAAGTTTGTTTGAGCCTTCGAAGCCGTGCACCCATACGGTTTTGCACATGCCCAATGCATTCCAACTTTTCAACTACAAATTCATTTCCATATGGTTTCAGTTCCTCTATAGTCTTGAAACCTTTGGAGTCACCATCCCCAAGGTAGTATTTGTACCTAACGTTGTATCTGGGAATTGAACGTTCAAAAATTTGTTTCACTCCATACACTTCCATTGCTCCACTTGATCCACTAAAATTTGCCTCACAGGTTCCACTGTGCTCTCCTTTGATTTTATTTTTGCACCTACAATGTTTTGATAATATTGCAACATCTATCACTTTTGCACTATCACCACAAGTAGCACTTACAACCCCATTGAGGGATTTATGACCCCTCTTTTGCCAGGAACCATCTAATGCCACTACCAAATCCCTAGAACCACTGTTCATTTCTACAGATCCCTCCACTGCTTCCTTCATGGTTTTCAAAGCCACATCTTCAACAGAGGATCCCATCAGTTCACAGTAGTACCCAAATTTGCTTGGAGGCGATGGCAAGTTCATAATACCACAAAACAGTTTACCAGCAGCAGACCCTTTTCCAATGGATCGAAGACCATACACAAGTCGAACATTCACATCAAACACTCTAGATCGTCCATTTTCACCAAAGAGACTGGCATGTGAATTGTAGAAAGTCACTTGATACTTGCAACATGCACAGATTATCTTCATCTCACAAGCTAAACCAAAGTGCTTTGTTATCTCTAGTCCCACTCCTACACTTGAACACATTTTGCACAGAACACTTTCTTTCAGCACAGAAGATAATAATCCAATATTCAGTTCTTCGTTAATATCATCACTGTCACTAACATATTCACGAAATCTGTCACTTCCACCAGTCAGCTTCTTGCTAGAAGATGTCACAGGGCTATGGCCGGCCATGTGTTGCTTAGCAGAAGAACGCATTGTTTCAGTAATTGTAGTATCGCAACTTGGTATTAGTGTTAATTTTCTTTTCCCTACATTCTTCCTCTTCTTATATACACGGTTACTAAAACGTGGCATCGTAACCAGAACAGCGCTTTACACAAGAAGTATAATACTACCAACAACAGGCGCAACAGTGAACTAATTCGAAACGGTAAACAGCAAAGAGACGATGTTCCACGCTCTTAGCGCTTCATTTGTCACAGAAAACAATGTAGCCAACCCTTGCACACTCGCTGTATGCGTAACATAAGGCGCTGTATGCGTAACAGGCCGAGAAAATCCCAAGCAGTTCGCCAGGAAGTCACGAGAGGGTGTTAGACGCATTCAGCGGCCGCCCATTTCCTCTGCAGGCGTGGGGGAAAATGGTAATAACTCCACTTCTAGGGCGAGTAGAACAATAATTCTAAGTTTACAGTAAAGAGGAATGTTCCAATTAATTTTCGGTAGGGGGAAAAAAATCGTAATTTTTTGGATTTGACCACCTCCGGCTCCCCTTAACAATGTCATGAGTTACGCGTTCACTTCTATTCCTGTGCGGAAAAATTCGAAGTTTCCTAAATTGCACTTTTGAACTACAAATTAAGCGGCAGTGGCAATAAACTGCAGCCCTACCACACACTATTCTTAAGATGTGTCTTAGATTATGCGACTAGCGATCAATCACTGAAAACAGTGACGACTGTAAAAGTCTAAAACTATTTGTCGAGATGGACGCAAATTAGAACGACCACATATAGCTAGTTTTACGGAAGAGTAGACGCCAGACAGATATTTATTGGACGAATTCTTAGGAAATTCAACCACAAATGGAGTAGATTACAAAATGTCTCGTTACGACGATTCTTAACCTACGGCTCGCCAGCCTGTGGCCCTTAGAAGATGGGGTTCATAGATATAAATAATGTCTAAAGAAGGGCGGTGCGTTTCGTCACTGGTTAATTTAATACGTATCATAGACGCATTAACAAGAGGTTTACTCTTAAAATTTGGAGAGGGTACGCCCCAAAAACACTCAAGCAACATGTTATCTTCTCCTAGCATACATTCCGCGAAATGACTACGGTGGGAAATGAAAAACTCTCAATCACACGGAGGGCAACATCCCGTTCTTCTTCCCCCACATCTTTTAAAAACGGAACAAGGAATTGTTTATCAGAAGTACGTTCCGATACAACGTTGACGACTCATCCAAAAAGCTGTATGTATGTCTTAATCAATGACCCGACGAGATGGAGGTAACTAGAAACGGAATGCAATTCGAACTGAACATGAATGAGAAATAAGAAGGTGGTCTTTTATAAGGTATCATCATTGTATAAGCCTCATCAAGTCATTGTGGAACATCATGGTTAATCTGCACGGTGTCCTAGAACCTTGGAGTCAAAATCCTTCAGAAAGTAGTCGAGAAATAACGTTGTGACCTATCCTACATGTCGGTGTAAGTGTGCAGGCTTCCGCGGCGGCAATGTTAGCAAAAATGTTTTCTGGACGTGATGTCGTGTCATGTTGTAAGATAACCGTCACTAAATAAATCCGACGTTGTGGGCACAGTTGCTATGGTCTCCCTCTGTGTCTACTGGTGTACTTTGTGATCCAAAGTTCAAAAAAACATTTCGTCATACCCTTCTACTGAGAACAACATCGCATCACACGTTTAGAAAAGCGTTGATTTTATTTGATTCTTGTGGTGTACTGTGTGGGATGGACCCTGGACAAGAAAGTACACCAGATGATCCAGTGTAGAGTCACTGAAACAGTGGTCAAAACACAGTTTGATTTAGTTGAAGCTATTTTGCTAGTAAAGTACCATATGCATAATATTCGTTCCACATTCAAGTCGTATAACATTTCAGTGAAAGTCAATTTTTCGAAGATTTTCAGCACGTATATAGTCAGGAGATGACTGGCAGTCGGCACCAATGAGTGCTTTTCATTTGATCGTTTCTGGCTTAGTATTGATGAAATGACGACACGTGGAAAGACGGCGCGGGATTCGCACGCCTAAGTACAGTAAGTCGGCAATAAATAAAGTGTAATTCTCCTCGCCCTGTAATGTTTCATACTTGTGAATAGAACCAGAATCTTTGTAAAATTTCTGGTGCACTTGATAATTTGTTCCGTTTCTTTTCTAGAGAATTCCTGTGAGACAAAATGTTGAATAGGTTTTTGATATCTTCATAGCTGAAGTTACGGCTTTTCGTAAATTTATGCGCTGCTATCACTGACTTTTCAAATTTTCAGTACGTGATATGCTGCATACCTTACGTTACAACACTTGGACATCGTGCGTATTATCTGCCCTACGCAATTTTACCAGCATTCTCAAGGCACGTGGTATACACAAGATTCTCTGAGACAATGGTGGTCCGAATACTGACCTAATGTCACACTTGCTCAGCAGACTTCCAATCTTGCCCGAAAGAGCGCTACAGAGCGGAAAGACAAGTACATCTTTCTCTGTTGCCTGAATGAGTATGCGCCTTTTTATCCACGAACGCATATCTAAACTGTGCTGTTGTATCCGTTCTTCCCGAGCAGACTCCATCAAGTTCTCGTCATCGTGTATTAGTGTGCTCAGAACGCTTTCCTTCTGAGCTATCTGGTGGAAACTGCGTTCATTTACATAACAACTTTTATGTGTCTGGTTCAAATACAAGTGTTAAGTAGGCTGTTTAGGTTTCTATGTTGGTAACACCAACTAGTGCTCTGTATGAAAATGGCTGACTCATTGTTGGAAATTCGGTAGTGTAGTGTTGGGCAGTTGGATGTGAACAGCGCGTAGCGTTGGGCAGTTGGAGGTGAGCCGCTAGCAGTGGTGGATAGGGGGAGAGAGATGCCAGAGTTTTGGGGGGTTACTATGAGCGGACGATCTGGACGTGCGTCCGTCAGAAAAAGGAGGTCTGTAAGACTGGATGTCATGAAGTAATATATATACATATTATGACTTTTGAACATTAAGGTAAATATATTGTTTGTTCTCTATCAAAATATTTCATTTGCTAACTATGCCTATCCGTAGTTAGTGCCTTCAGTAGTTAGAATCTTTCATTTAGCTGGCAGTGTTGGCGCTCGCTGTATTGCAGTAGTTCGAGTAACGAAGATTTTGTGACGCAAGTGATTGATGAAAGGTATAGGTTATTGTTAGTCAGGGCCATTCTTTTGTTGGGATTATTGAAAGTCAGATTGCGTTGCGCTAAAAATATTGTGTGTCAGTTTAGTGATGATCAGAATAAGTAGAGAGAGAACTGTATGAGTGCGTTCAGTTTTGCTCGCCTGTTTCTGTATCGAATAACGTAGAAGTTTTCCAGCACTGTCATTCTTAATTTTCAAAATGGCTGACTTCGTAAAATAAGGAAATTTTTGTTGTTTGGAAATAATTTTATTTATTCGCCCACATCAATGTTATCCTCTTCAGCATAGCCCTTTTAAATATTACATGTGTATGTTAGAGCTTTTTGAATCCCGAAAAGACATCTAAAGCTCGATCTTTTGGATCCCTTTTAGTTCTCTCAGACACGCGTACTTTTTATTTTATCTACGCTTGTAAATCGACGGTCCTTTAAGGTTCTCGTATTTTTGGGAACAGAGTGGTGAATATTGAGGCTGGATCATCATCACTGTATTGTTTTTGGCCAAAAAACTCACGAACAATCAACTAAGTGTGAACAGATGCATTATCGTGACTTAAAAGCCACGAATTCTTTCGCAATGACTCGAGCAATTTTTTTCCGAAACATACGCGCAAATGGCGTTAAATGTTTACTTAGTACATCTTGTCGATCGTTCGACCTTACTGCATATTCATTACTTTCACATTTTCCTCTAATTCATCGGCTGATTATGTGGTGAGGCGCCCATTCGCTCGTCATCTTCAACGTAGTTAGAGTCTACTACAGAAAGCTTGCACCATTCGTAAGCTCTTGATTTATTCACAGTAGCTTAAACGGAAGCAGTATTTAACATTTATTGCCAGCTATTCCGTTCTTACAGCAAAATTTAATACAAATTACCTGATCCATTTAATACAAAATACTACGGTCGCAGTTTAGAATCCTGCCACGGGCATGGATGTGTGTGATGTCCTTTGGTTAGTTAGGTTTAATTAGTTCAAATGGTTCAAATGGCTCTGAGCACTATGGGACTTAACTTCTAAGGTCATTAGTCCCCTAGAACTTAGAACTACTTAAACCTAACTAACCTAAGGACATCACACACATCCATGCCCGAGGCAGGATTCGAACCTGCGACCGTAGCGGTCACACGGTTCCAGACTGTAGCGCCTTTAACCGCTTGGCCACACCGGCCGGCTTTAATTAGTTCTAAGTTCTAGGGGACTGATGACCTTAGAAGTTAAGTCCCATAGTGCTCAGAACCATTTGAACCATAATACAAAATAGATAGTCGCCGGTACTAAGCAAACACCGGAACCTTTCTGACGGCTGATAGCAGACTAAATATGCGATACGTCTAATACTCTACAGATAGTTTTCAGACATATTTATCAACACAACAACAAAAATCAGGCGAACTGGATTAATACAGCAAACGAAATTAGAAAATTCCCGTCGCCTGTTGAGATACACTGTACGTGTAATGCTGATATATGGTACTGCTTGAATAACGAAAGCAGTTTAGGGTTTTACATCCCGTCAACGTCGAGGTCATCAACGGCGGAGTAGAAACTCGGGTGAAACGAGAGTGGGAAATAAAATCGGTCATATCCTGTTCAAAGGAACTACAGCGGAGTTTGCGCGAAGCGAATACTGTTTCAGTTTCCGGGGGGTGAGTAATCTGAATGCTTCATACTGTAAAATCAATTTTTCTGGGAGTCCCTCTGCGCAGTGACCGGATGTGTAGTGTGTATTTGAATGCCGTACCTCGGGAATAAGGCTTCTGAGGGCATGTTTCTCTCGTATGCGGCGGGAGCCAACGACCCCGGCTGGAAGCCGCACGTGCGGGTTGAGGGGTGATGCCAGGCGGCTGAGTAACGGCGCATCAAAGCCCGTCTCCCGGGAGTACACGCTTCCAGTGCTGCGCGCCGCCCGTTCCCACCTGTGCTGTTCGTCCACCGGCCGTATGTCAGCGTGTACACTTGCTGTCGCCGACAACTGAACACTCTACCTGTGCCGGAGATGAAAACAACTAGAGTGTAACACGTGGTGGTCTGAGCCCGACTAGGGCTCGTGCAGCAGCAGTCGGGCACACGGCGCCCGAGTCCTGCTCGTGCTCTGCGCAAAAATTCGTAGCTAACATTGCGCCCTCTGTTCTCTGTTGGTAGCAATGCAGACTGCTCAACGAAGGGTCTCTCTACATTGTCCTACCACACTGCTTTCTAATTCTCATCTTTCTGTACTCCACAAAATGTCTTTGTACGTATCTGCTCCGTGCTGATTCCCGCATTCCTTTCGTCTAGTAGTAGTACCCATAGTGGCTCAACGTTAACGCTCTACAGAATTGGTAATTTAAATGAAAGCTGTTTTTCGATGCCCTGGAAGAAGACATTGGCATTTCCAATTCAGAAGGAGAAGTTGATGATTCTGATATTGATCTAAATTTCTGTGTGGCTGAATTATCAGGTAAGTGTAAATGTAAATGTCGTGTGACTAGGGCCTCCCGTCGGGTAGACCGTTCGCCGGGTGCAAGTCTTTCGATTTGACGCGACTTGCGCGTCGATGGGGAGGAAATACTGATGATGACAACACAACACCCAGTCCCTGAGCGGGGCAAATCTCCGACCCAGCCGGGAATCGAACCCGTGCCCTTAGGATTGACACTCAGTCGCGCTGACCACTCAGCTACCGGGGGCGGACAATTATCAGGTAAGTAAGATGAACACCAACAAAAGCAAAACGAGGATAATGGAACGTAGTTGAATTAAGTCGGATGATGTTGAGGGAAATAGATTAGGAAATGAGACACTTAAAGTAGTAAAGGAGGTTTGCTATTTGGGGAGCAAAATAACTGATGATGGTCGAAGTAGAGAGGATATAAAATGTGGACTGGCAATGGCAAGGAAAGCGCTTCTGAAGAAGAAAACTTTCGTTAACTTCGAGTATAGATTTAAATGTCAGGAAGTCGTTTCTGAAAGTATTTGTATGGAGTGTAGCCATGTATGGAAGTGAAACGTGGACGATAAATAGTTTAGACAAGAAGAGAATAGAAGCTTTCGAAATGTGGTGCTACAGAAGAATGCTGAAGATTAGATGGGTAGATCACATAACTAATGAGGAGGTATTGAATAGAATTGGGGAGAAGAGGAGCTTGTGGCACAACTTGACTAGAAGAAGGGATCGGTTGGTAGGACATGTTATGAGACATCGAGGGATCACCAATTTAGTATTGGAGAGCAGCGTGGAGGGTAAAAATCATAGAGGGAGACCTAGAGATGAATACACTAAGCAGATTCAGAGGGATGTAGGTTGCAGTAGGTACTTGGAGATGAAGAAGCTTGCACAGGATAGAGTAGCATGGAGAGCTGCATCAAACCAGTCTCAGGACTGAAGACCTAACAACAACAACAACAAATATAAACGAAAACAATGTATCGAAGCATTTTAAATATTGCCCCGCCTAAATGAACATTCGTAAAACAACTCTGATAGTACAAAAGTATCATTAAAAAACCGCAGCCAGCCCCTGTCTGCAAAGCGTGTTCCGATCTCAGTACGAGAGAGAAGGGGATAAACGACCCGATGACAAAAATTCTCATGGTATCGAAATTCTGTTGTAGCTCTCTGAATGCCTTAACTTTGCAAATTACGTGTAAATTCGATGAGTATATCTTCTTATTTCAAATAAAAACACTATTCAGTTAAACATATAGTATGTCCGCTGATTTTAATATTACATAATATTTTTTTTTTATTAGATAAACCACACTTCATCATTTCAAATGAAACATAACATACATATATTACATTCACATATGACTTTCGTACAATGTATTAAAAATAGCAGTGCAAGGTGACCGAGGCCAGTCTCGAGTGTGTTAAAAGGACACCCACATATATCTCTTCGGTAGGAGCGGGGTTCAAATTCTCATCCAGGTTCCCTTATTTAGGATTTGCCTGATTTACCCAAATAAATGATGGCGCGTATCGAAATGGCTCTTAAAAAAACCAGCGCACCCTATATTTACATCTATATGACTACTATGCAATCCAGACTGGTCATAGGGCCGTTTTCTGACTATTTCTCGACCATTGCAGTCTCGAATAGCATGTGTGAAAAGTGAACATCTAATTCTTCATTGCGAGCTCTGATTTCTCTTATTTTATTAAGATGGCCGTATCACCCTATGTAGCTGGGACCCAACAAAGTATTTTTGCATTCAGAGAAGATAGTTGATTGAAATCTCATGAAAATATCTTGCTACAACGAAAAGTGTCTTTGTTTTAATCACTGCCGCCCTAACTTGCATATCATACCTGTGTCAGTAAGAGCCAGAAGGAGATAAACGTTCCGAAAAGGAACATCCTGCTTGTCTCTCCTCTACTTCTCGATAATACAAAACGAACAACCCTTCTTCGAAATTTTTCAATTTCCCCTGTCAATCCTCTGTGTTAAGGATCTCATATTGCACAGCAATTACTCCAGTGCGGAACGGGCAAGCATAGCACAGCCAGTCTCTTTAGTGGAGTTGTTGCATCTTCTAAGTGTTTTACCAACAAAAGGCAGTATTTGGTTCGCCTTCACCACAACTTTACAACTTTATCTATGTGAATGTTCCAGTTTAAACTGTTCGTGGATGAAATCCTTAGCTATTTAAAAGTTTGTATTATGTCTCCTGTAACCGAAATGTAATGGATTTTCCTTTTTTTTTTTGTACTCACGGGGAGGAAGTTAAAGTTTTTATTGTTCTGGGTAAACTGCCACTTCTCGCAGCATACGAATATCTTGTTTAACTGTTTTTGCAACTGGTTTCGATTTTCTGATAACTTTGCTAGGGGTAAACGACAGCATAATCTGCAAAAAGTTTACGAAGGCTACTGAGAACATCTCTTAAATCGTTTATATAGATTACGAGCACTAGAGGATATATAACACTTCCTTGAGGAATACCACATGCAACTTCTGTTTCACTTGTGTTCCCGTCAAGAAGCTGTCTGACAGGTAGTCGTGGATCCAGTCATACAAGTGAGACGTCACTCCACAAGCATGCAATTTGATTAGAAGCTGCTTGTGAGGAATGGTGTCAAAAACCCCCAGGAAACCAGTAAATATGTAATTACCTTGAGATCCCCTGCCGATGGCACCCTTACTTCGTGTGAATAAAGAGTCAGTTTTGTTTCACAAAAACTACATTCTCCGATATGTAAAGACATCATTTTCTTCGACGTATTTCATAAAACTGAAAAACAGTGTACATTCTAGAATCCTATTCATAATCCAGTCTTCGTGCCTTACGAGTCCATGGTCTGTATGTAACATCATCGAAGAAACCGCCTATTCACAACTGGAGATTTTCTGGGGAATTTTGACTAATCGAAATGGCTGACTAATTTAGAAATTTTCAATGAAATGCTAACGACCTTTTTGACGGTGACATTTTCTTGGGTCATGGACAAGACACTTCACCTGAAGATGACGAGTAGGAAATTTGTCGGAACGTTGTCGCAGAACGACGCCTTGACTCGGCTGATAACCCGAGAAAACTTCGTCATCGAAATTCTCCGAGAAAGTCTGCATTGTGATATAGACCTCTATGGTGCCATGAGATCATTGCAGCATAGCTTAAATATATACTACTGAAAGAGTATACAGCTAAACGTTCTGTATCAGTTGTGATGGGCTCGTTAGAGTATTCGGAGATGCCGTTGTTGCAGATGAATGTAAGAACATACAAACATACTGCGCAGTGAGCACAGCAGTTAAATTTTGTAGCTTACGATAGATGAAGCACCATAGAACCAGTCATTTCTCACGTGTCGCTTTCGTGACTGGAGTGGAGAATGCAAGCCAGAACCATTCCTATGACGAAAACAGACAATAACCGCGAAGCGAATCGGTATGCATGACACAGCATGCATATCTAATACGTTGCGCGTATAAAAACGGAATTTTCTGGTGCTCACACCTCGGGTTCTATTGATGAGAAAAAGGTAGGGTCAAGTGTTTTCGACAGCCCTTTGGCTAGGAACCATTTGTGCACCCAATAGAAGGGCCGTCTTATTGTCACTATCCTACAGTACAGGGCCAGCGTATGAATATTACGCACTTCCTCCTGCTTAGGAAATTGGCGCTAATTGGTTGATTCTTCTTGCATTTGATGTAGCCTATACTGGGCTTGATGAGACTTATGGGGGCACCATTAGTTCATGGGTGCTTCCTCGGAAAAACCACAAAATGGATTTATTTACCACATTTTGGCCACTACCAGCTGACCAAAACCTAGCCGCGGACGCCGAGATAGGTATACACAGCAAATGGCTGTAATTTTTACCATGTGTTCCTAAGATCCCAATCTTGAAAAGCCTCCAAAATCCTCTTCCTATCTTTATCCGTTCCCGAGACGCAAAAGTTGGCAGTTGATGGTTAGAGGGCTGACACCTAAGTTGTCAGATTATATACGTATCCAGTTATGCTGACCACTGATGCGATATATATAGGGATCGTATCAGCCCCTTACGCATCAACTAGTCTGAAGATGATGCATTGAAGCAACGAAACTGTTTGCAACAAAATAAATAAAATCATAGGGACGGCTCTAGGCGTTTTTTTTTGGTCACAAAAGTAAACGGCTGTCGTCCTAAAGACCTCCTGCCAAAAGGATGGACATAAGAAAACAAAATCTGTAAGTTATCCTACTTGTACGCGTAAAATGCGCACGTAAAATCCGGTGT
Source organism: Schistocerca cancellata (assembly GCF_023864275.1). Classification (NCBI taxonomy): domain Eukaryota; kingdom Metazoa; phylum Arthropoda; class Insecta; order Orthoptera; family Acrididae; genus Schistocerca; species Schistocerca cancellata. The sequence continues at coordinate 405,847,485 of NC_064630.1, forward strand.
GAGGCAAAAACGTAGATTATAAAGTGACGTAACGCGGAGAAATATGCTATAAACTGTCTGCGTTAACATCTGGGAAACCGAAGTTGTAGCACTGGAGCACATGCAAAAATTTTTTTTGCACATAAAATCCAGTCTGAAGTTTAAAATAAATTTTGCGCTGTTTCAATTTCACGTAAGTATACACTACTGGCCATTAAAATTCCTACACCACGAAGATGACGTGCTACAGACGCGGAATTTAACCGACAGGGAGAAGATCCAGCGATATGAAACTGATTAGCTTTACAGAGTATTCACACAAGGTTGGCGCCGGTGGCGACACCTACAACGTGCTGACATAAGGAAAGTTTCCAACCGATTTCTCATACACAAACAGCAGTTGTCCGGTGTTGCCTGGTGAAACGTTGTTGTGATGCCTCGTGTAAGGAGGAGAAATGCGTACCATCACGTTTCTGACGTTGTTAAAGGTCGCATTGTAGCCTATAGCGATTGCGGTTTATCGTATCGCGACACTGCTGCTCGCGTTGGTCGAGATCCAATGACTATTAGCAGAATATGGAATCGGTGGGTTCAGGAGGGTAATGCGGAACGCCGTGCTGGATCCCAACGGTCTCGTATCATTAGCAGTCGAGATGACAGGCATCTTACCCGCATGGCTGTAACGGATCGTGCAGCCACGTCTCGATCCCTGAGTCAACAGACGGGGACGTTTGCAAGACAACAACCATTTGCACGAACATTCGATGGCGTTTGCAGCAGCACGGACTATCAGCTCGGAGACCATGGGCGCGGTTACCCTTGACGCTGCATCACAGACAGGAGCGCCTGCGATGGTGTACTCAACGACGAACCTGGGTGCACGAATGGCAAAACGTCATGTTTTCGGATGAATCCAGGTTCTGTTTACAGCATCATGATGGTCGCATCCGTGTTTGGCGACATCGCGGTGAACGCACAATGGAAGCGTGTATTCGCCATCGCCATACTGGCGTATCACCCGGCGTGGTGGTATGGGGTGCTATTGGTTACACGTCTCGGTCACCTCTTGTTCGCATTGACGGCACTTTGAACAGTGGACGTTAGATTCCAGATGTGTTACGACCCGTGGCTCTACCCTTCTTTCGATCCCTGCGAAACCCTACATTTCAGCAGGATAATGCACGACCGCATGTTGCAGGTCCTGTACGTGCCTTTCTGGGTACAGAAAATGTTCGACTGCTGCCCTGGCCAGCACATTCTCCAGATCTCTCACCAATTGAAAATGTCTGGTCAATGGTGGCCGAGCAACTGGCTCGTCACAATACGCCAGTCACTACTCTTGATGAACTATGGTATCGTGTTGAAGCTGCATGGGCAGCTGTACCTGTACCCGCCATCCTAGCTCTGACTCAATGCCCAGGCGTATCGAGGCTGTTATTACGGCCTGAGGTGGTTGTTCTCGGCACTGATTTCTCAGGATCTATGCACCCAAATTGCGTGAAAGTATAATCGTATGTCAGTTCTCCAATTAATACCTGTTTATCATCTGCATTTATTCTTGGTGTAGCAATTTTAATGGCCAGTAAGTGTACTATCTAAATTTTACTGACCAGTACATATCATTTCATATGAGTTACAGGCCACGGTGCAGTGGAGAAAAGAAGGGAACCAGCGGAAAAATGCTCCTATCGAAGCACAAAAATGCGAATATATTCCTGTTTACTTAAAAGACCTTCTGAAAAGTTCGATACCAGCTGTTCAATTTTACCTTTGTCAGTAAGTTAAACAATTTTTCTAAAAAAATTGGAGTCCTTTTACTGTGCTCAGACAGCAGCACTTTTGCTCTGGTGGTAAGATGGGGTATAAATTCCGCAAAAGGAAAAAGCGAACCATTTAACACATCGACAGAAACACTAGGAAGAGGAGGGAACGGAATACCCATTTACGGCCGACGTATAGCCTCCTATCAGTGGGTTAGCGACCACCCAGCCAGTCGCGGGGCGCTTCCACTTCATTGAAATGTAACCCGCTCCGGCCGGGATGTTCCCACAGTCTAGCAGAAATGAGACGGCGTTCAGCGGCCGTTTCCAGTGGCACATTCTGCGGTCGGACTCCCGCGCCGGTGACACAGTCCTCGGGAGCGCCGAAGGCGGCAGAGCTCTTAGGGCGCGATGTAGCGCAGGAAAGGAAGAAAGAAAGGAAGTAAGGAAGTGGGGGAGGCGGCGGCGGGCACTTTGCGCGTGAGTGATGGCCGACGTGCGCGGCGCCGCGCCGAGTCCCGCGGGACCGGCGGCTGCGTTCTGCCTGCACTCAGCGCGCCTCCATTACTGCCGCGGCCGCGAGGCTGCCGCGCGATGACGCTGCGCCACTGCCCGCGGTACGTGCTCTCGCAACTCCTGCTGAAGCATTGCCTCCGTGGCCTATGAAGTGTCAGAAAAGAAGATTGAATGCCACTTGCTGGCGCTGCGCGCACTCGACGTGGTAAAGAAAGTACACTCTAAGACCAGAAAACGACGCTCCACGAAGAAATTACGTGAATGGGACGGAAATCGTTAGATGTGGTGTACACGTATCGACAAAGAAGTCATTCAATTTCAGAAAAAAATGGATGGTTCGTAATCCACAAAAATACAGGCCATATCGTTAACGTCCATATGCAGCAGGATTTTGGAACATATATTGTGTTCGAACATTATGAATTACCTCGAATAAAACGGTCTATTGACACACAGTCAACATAGGCTGGTTCAAATGGCTCTGAGTACTATGGGACTTAACTTCTGAGGTCATCAGTCCCCTAGAACTTGGGACTACTTAAACCTAACTAACCTAAGGACATCACACACATCCAAGCCCAACGCAGGATTCGAACCTGCGACAGTAGCGGTCGCGCGGTTCCACACTGTAGCGCCTAGACCCGCTCGGCCACTCCGGCCGGCGTCAACATGGGTTTAGAAAACATCGTGCCGGTGAAACACAGATAGCTCTTTATTCACATGAAGTGTTGAGTGCTATTGACAAGATATTTCAAATAGATTCCGTATTATTGGATTTCCGAAAGGCTTTTGACACTGTACCACACAAGCGGCTCGTAGAGAAATTGCATGCATATGGAATATCGTCTCAGTTATGTGACTGGATTAGTGTTTTCCTGTCAGAGAGATCACAGTGACGGGAAGTCATCGAGTAAAACAGAAGTGATTTCTGGCGTTCCCCAAGGTAGGGTTACAGGCCCTTTGCTGTTCCTTATCTATGCAAACAACTTGGGAGACAATCTTAGAAGCCGTCTTCGGTTGTTTGCAGATGACGCTGTCGTTTATCGACCAATAAACTCATCGGAAGATCAAAACAAACTGCAAATGATTTAGAAATGCTATCTGAACGGTGCGAAAAGTGGCTGATGACCTTAAACAACGAAAAGTGTGAGGTCATCCACATGAGTGCTAAAAGGAGCTCGTTAAACTTCGGTTACACGATACATCAGTCTAATCTAAAAGCCGTAAATTCAACTAAATACCTAGGTATTACAATTACGAACTTAAATTGGAAGGAACACATGGAAAATGTTGTGGGGAAGGCTAAGCAAAGACTCCGTTTTATTGGCAGGACACTTAGACAATGTAAGAGACCTAGTAAGGAGACTGCCTACCCTACACTTGTCCGCCCTCTTTTAGAATACTGCTGCGCGGTGTGGGATCCTTAGCAGATAGGACCGACGGAGTACATCGAAAAAGTTCAAAGAAAGGCACCACGTTTTGTATTATCGCGAAATATGGGAGAGAATGTCACAGAAATGATACAGGATTTGGGCTGGACATCATTAAAAGAAACGCTGCGACGGAATCTTCTCACGAAATTCCAATCACCAACTTTCTCCTCCGAATGCGAAAATATTTTGTTGACACTGACCTACATAGGGAGGAACGATCACCACGATAAAATAAGGGAAATCAGAGCTCGTGCGGAAAGATATAGGTGTTCATTCGTTCCACGCGCTATACGAGATTGGAATAATAGAGAATTGTGAAGGCGGTTCGATGAATCCTCTGCCAGGCACTTAAATGTGATTTGCAGAGCATCCATGTAGATGTAGAAGAGAAAGAGCTGCACAAATTGAGCAGGTCAATGACGCGCTGGTCCACCTCTGGCCCTTATGCAAGCAGTTATTCGGCTTAGCACAGACTGACAGAATTTTTGGATGTCCTCCTAAGGGATATCGTACCAAACTCTGTCCATTTGGCATGTTAGATCGTCAAAATGCCGAGGCGACCCTGCCCATAATGCTCTAAACGTTCTCAACTGGGGAGAGATCCGGGGACCTTGATGGGCAAGGCAGGGTTCGGCACGCACGAAGACAAGCAGCACAAAATCTCGCCGTCTGCGGGTGGACATTATCTTGCTGGAATGTACGTCAGGGATGGTTTGCCATGAAGGGCAACAAAACGAGGCTTAGAACATCGTCGACGTACCGCCGTGCCTGCAACGGTGTCGCGGATAACAATTAAAAGTGTTCTGCTATGAAAAGAAATGGCATCCCAGACCACCACTCCCGGCTGTCGTGCGGTATGGCGGGCTACGGTGAGGTTGGTATCCTCCCGCTGTCTGGGACAACTCCAGACACGTCTACGGCCTGGAGTCTCATTGACTGGAGTAGAATTGTCTTCAGTGACGAGTCCCACTTCCAACTGACCCCGATGACTCGCGAAGACGTGTCTAGAGACGGCCCGGAAGTGGTGGGGTACCAACCTGATTGTCGCCCGCCATCCCGGGCTTATATTTCAACAAGACAACGCCCGTCGGCACAAGGCGGTGGATTCTACAGCTTCGTGCTGACGAAACTCTGTCTCGGCTAGCGAGGTCACCGGATCCAACTGAGAATGTTTGGAGTTTTATGAGCAGGGTTATCCAATCAGCTCAAGATTTCGGCCATCTAACGTGCCAATCGGACAGAATTTGGCACCGTATCTCTCAGGAGGACATCCAACAACTCTATCAATCAGCGCAAAGCTGAATAACACTTGCATAACGGCGAGAGGTGGACCAACACGTCGTTGACTTGCTGAATTTCTGAAGCCCTTTCTCTTGAATAAACGATCAAACTTTTCTGAAACAGTAATTATTTGGCTGTTTGTACATGCAGACCACGTCTGCCGATTTTCATCCCATTCGGATAATTCCTTCATGCTGTGTCATTTTTTTCTTGTCTGAGATGGTATATAAACGGAGCACAGACGAATAGGGTTTTGCTCTAGTGACGTTACAAGTTATGGGCTGGGGAAATGCACTGACGTAATCGACTTTGCCAAACAGCAGATCGTTATGGTCGGCACCTGAGAGTGAGCTTGTAAGTAGGCTGTTTAGATTTTTATATGGGTAATGCCACGTAGCGCTCTATATGAAAATCACTGGCTGTGCTGTGTGCAGTATGTGTTTTTAGGCTGTTTAGATTTTTATATGGGTAATGCCACGTAGCGCTCTATATGAAAATCACTGGCTGTGCTGTGTGCAGTATGTGGCTAGTTTGCATTGTTGTCTGCCATTGTTGTCATGAACTGCTACAGCTGGATGTGAACAGCGCGTAGCGTTGGGCAGTTGGAGGTGAGCCGCCAGCAGTGGTGGATGTGAGGAGAGAGATGGCGGAGTTTTGATAATTTGTAATACTGGATGTCAATTATGAATATTAAGGTAAATACATTGTTTGTTCTCTATTAATATCTTTCATTTGCTAACTATCCCTATCAGTAGTTAGTGCCTTCAGTAGTTTGAATCTTTTATTTAGCTGGCAGTAGTCGCACTCGCTGTATTGCAGTAGTTCGAGCAACGAAGATTTTTGTGAGGTAAGTGATTTGTGAAAGGTATAGTTTAATGTTTGTCAGGGCCATTCTTTTGCAGGGATTTTTGATAGTCAGATTGCGTTGCGCTAAAAATGTTGTGTGTCAATTTAAGCATAGTCTTGTATAATTTGTTCTAAGTGGACGTTTCATATGTAAAATTGTTCTAAGGGGATGTTTCAAGCTTCTCGGAAACGCCTAAGCTGATTTGCTGCTCGCGTGTTATTGTCTTGGGCACAGATAGAAAATGGTTGAAGAACGGTAAAAAGGAGTAGGCGAGAATGCGTTGGTCATCCACCTCTCATCGCACGACATGGAGTTCGGAGACTTGTCTATTCCACGGAGTAGTGCAGGCGACGACTTGGGGCTCATCGGACGATAGAGTACAGCTTTAAGGCAGGCACAAGTATTTCGGAGTACACCGTTCACCCACATTGTTGAACATGTGGCTCTGCAGTAGACGACCCTTGTGTGTTCCCGCCCCCGGTAGCTGAGTGGTCAGCGCAACAGAATGTCAATCCTAAAGGTCCGGGTTCGATTCCCGGCTGGGTCGGAGATTTTCTCCTCTCAGAGACTGCGTGTTGTGTTGTACTAACCACCATCATTTCATCCTCATCAACGCGCAGATCGCCGAAGTGGCGTCAAATCGAAAGACTTGCGCTCGGCGAACGGTCTATCCGACGGGAGGCCCTAGTCACACGACATTTACATTGAGCCATTTGTATTCACCATTCTAGAGCAGCTACATGTTAGTATAAGTGACAGAGAAGGGTGAGAGAAGAGACGTGATTTGTGGTTAGCAGGTCTATTGCGAGGGCATGCCACATGTCGATGCTCAACACTCTCGGATGGGAGATGTAACAGAAATCTCGTGGCCACAGACGTTCTCGGGTATTAGTAGATCTCACGCGCCCGGGTCACCCGATACCTCTAACGCCTCTTTGAATGTTGAGCTCTGATTGCATACGGCAGGCAAAAATAAAACTGGCATGGAGAATATTTTATGCAAGTCAAGACAGGCAACCCAGCTTACATCATCCTTACCTAGGGCGGACGATGTAAGTTGGCTTGCTACCTTAAGGTGCATGAAATATTTTCCGGGCCAGTTTTATTCTGGACACCATGTACAGGTACTATTCGTGTTACACCCAAAGGCTACATTCATTGACTGCACCAGTTATCGCCAGATCATCGAAGTTACGCAAAGTCAGGCGTGAACGGCTCTTGGATGGGTAACAGGCTGCGTGCAATACGCGCTGTTGGCAGCTTTCCATTTGCCCATGGAGCAAAAAGGAGGAAGGGTGGACGTGTTATGTTGACTATGTCAGTGTCCTGATTAAGATTCAAACCTCTCTGCAGTGTCTGATGGAGTCAGATCATGTGAAACTGTAGATGGTGTTCCACCGTCGATGGGGACGTTACCTCGGCGGCACCCTTTCTGCTACTTAAGAGTAGTAGTTCATGCGCCGGAACACCCTCGGCACACACCTATTACAATCTACACTTAACAGATACACTTAGCACACATCTCTCACACTTCATGAAGGAAAGGTGCCAGTATGCTCTTAACATGTCCCTCGGGGTCTCCTAGCCAACGATGGCATATGACTTTACCTTTTCTTATTTGTGTTACAAGATAGCTGTCGTGGGGCTCTTTTTATACTGCCCAGGGCGCCCTTTGCTCTACTGTGGCATTGGTTACCACATTCCATCTTTAAAATCCCGAGTTACCAGCGTCACTGGATGAAGGTTACCTGAGAGTTTTTATTCTAAGGCGTTGACACTGCCGCCGCAAGCGTTTCATTGCCCAAGACAGCGGAAACACCGCCTGGCGTGCCTGCAGATTTCCTTGCACAGGCAGCGTGTAGCGTAGTGTAGAGTGTAGCCAGACGGCGCAGTGTCGCCGCGGCGCGCCGCTGAATGTTTCATGGCGCAGTTAATTGAATCGTGGCGGCCAGGCCGAAGCCGCGCTCGTTCTCTCCCTCTTCTTTCTCTGCCCTCCGCGGCTCTGCCCACACACAACACGGGCCGCGCCGTTCGCACAAACCTTCTTTTTATTTAAGCCTTTCTTTACATTGCAAATTGCAGTTTGAAGTCTGTTCGCGCGTACGCCTTCCCCAGGGTGCGAAGGCGCCGTGGACTTTAACGGAATAGTCTACACGCCGTTGGCACGGTTTTTACTGCTTCCCAGAGCTGCTACGAGCTGAAGTCTGTGTCCGCTGAAACGAGTCAGATTTGCGGGATGACGTGCACGGGATGGTAAGGGGAACTAAAAAAATCCTAATACACTGTAAGTAGTAACCAGTTGGTTAATATTCTCCTAAAATTACAATGTTTGCTGTGATTATTCTCGCAACTCCGTTCCGGATCTGAGTTCAAATCCACAACCGATTCCCCCCATTCGGGTTTTCCCTAGCAATACGGGCCTTTCCCTAGCAATACGGGCCACCCGAAATACATGATGAGCATGAAGTCTTCGCTTGACTCCAAAAATTTGCTTCTAAGGAACTATACTAGATGACTACGTGGTTTGTTGCAAATGGTAGCTTAACTCATAAATCTTTTTATGGACACACTCTCATATTGCCGCGTTTGATACCTGTAGAACTTTCGGCTGTACTCAATTTCTCTCCATGTCTTTGCCAACACCTATTCCTCATCGCCTCTACAGTATCTGCTATTCGTGCCGTAACAGTCTGCACATCAGGAACTGGTGGAAGGAACACTTTATCCTTAATGTAACACTACTAATAAGTCCAGAGGGTATATATCTGGCGATCACGGTGGCCTTGATGTTGGACGCCTTTACCGAGGTATCTGTTCACAAACGTTTCATCGGAAAACTGACGAACAAATTACCCCCCCCCCCCCCGAATGTGGCGATGTACGATCTTTTTGAAACGCCAACCATAGTTGCAATTTCTGCAACGAAGTGTATCCATAAGAACTTAATGAGTTAAGCTACCATTTACAAGAAACCACATAGAGTTGTGGCAATATAGTGTGTCATTCAGTTGCCCCTACCGATAGGTTTCATGCAACCCACAACACCTACAAAAACCACGTGCGAGATTTTTATATTCTGTCACTTGTTATGCACAAAATCTTAGTCCTACAAAAACAAAATGAACAGGACTTCTTTGCGGGAAATTTAATTTAGTTAAATTTTATACTGCTATACGTTTTCGCTGGAGGCCAGAGTATTCGAGTTATTCAAGAAAAACACGTTTTAAGGTCGCTTTCGAACGTTTTTCTTGAATAACTCGAGAACTGCGGCCTCTAGCTAAAACGTATTCCAGTATGAAATAACTACGTTTAATTTCCTGGAAAAAAAGTCCTGCTCGTTTTTTCTGTTGGAATAATAGTTTGCACATAGCGAGCGAGAGAACATGAAAATCTCGCATGTGGTTTTTGAAGGTGTTGCAGTTTGAGATACCAAATGACAACAACCATGCTGTGCATGTTTTAATTACTATGGAGATGAAATTTTATATTTTACTGACGCATTTCAGTTATATTTTAACGTACTTCTGTAATCCAGTTGTCAATATATCCTTATAAAGAAGACAATTTTATATATGTTGAAGTCATGGTAAAGGAGTTTTATAAACCTTCCATTTTGCAACTGATTGGCTACTTACTATTTCTACAAGAATATTTCCTCTTACGATTGCTGCTCAAGCCACATACAGAATTTTAAAACCATGGTTTCTGTTACAGGTGAAGAAGAAATTTTCCAGAATGAATGCAGCAGGATTAGCGTCGGGTGTTGTTAACGGTCGAAAGTCAGATCTGTTTGTACCCTGACAATTGCAGACAATGTGTTTAGTGAAAACGCGGTTATATCGAATGTGTAAAAAGGCGGTGGTAGAGCGATGTTCTGGATTGGCATTACATGCAGACATCGTACATCTCTTGTGGTTCAGTGCTCTTGTGTACAGGGTGAGATTCTACAAACAATACTGGGGCCGTATCGCCAACTTTTAGGTGACAATGTACGATAACTCGCATGCTTACCGTGCTGTTCTCGTGGACAAGTTCCTTTAGCGTGTTAGGTTCACCAGAATGGACGGGCCTACCTGTTCCCGCAACATAAACCCCATAGAACAGTGGGATCTATTAAAACGCTTTTGTTTTGGACTTTGAGCATGTACTCTGCGTGATTTACGCATAATCGCCATTGAAGGATGGCTATTATGTCCAGAGCTGGTGGGACGATCTCATCAATACTATTCCACGACGCATTCGAGCTTACATTCGAGCAAGAGGACGTTCCAATGCATATTGACGTTGCTCAGGAGTTGGTAAACCCGCCATGGAAAAAAAGCCGATTTTGTCATTACACAATTTTTTACTTATTTCGTCCTCTGGAAACACTGGAAATGAATATTCAGGGTGTAATGGACATGAGTGCAGATATTTTTATGGGACAGTGTACTGAACAACACTGAATCAGTATTTACTTCGTTAGAATACTGATAATTATAGCCTTTAGCAGCAGTATGTTTTTAAGTTGGTTAGTACCGCCAAGCACATGTGGCTACAGCAAGCCATTAATGCTTATATTCCCCAGGGCAGCAGGTCAAGTGTTGAAGTGTGATGCATGGGCGGAAAACGGGTAGTCTATACTGACAGGCGTAGTCCACCTAGTGGTACTGTAACGGCTGTGCAGAAAACATTGTGTGACTTGTTTGTGGAAGACTGTTAAAGGCAGAGAAAAAAAGCAACCAACACACTTACGTGTGTGCACAGTAATAAAGAAAAGTGCGAAGTTATTCAGATGAGTACTAAAAGAAATCAGCTAAATTTCGATTACGCGATAAATCACACAAATCTGAGGGCTGTAAATTCAGCTAAATACTTAGATATTACAATTACAAATAATTGGAACGATCACATAGATAATATTGTGGGTTGAGCAAACCATAGACTGCGATTCATCGGCAGGACACTTAGAAGGTGCAACAGATCTACCAAAGAGACTGCTTACACTAAGCTTGTCCGCCCTATTCTGGAGTACTGCTGTGCGGTGTGGGATCCGCATCAGGTGGGACTGACGGATGACACCGAAAAAGTACAAAGAAGGGGAGCCCGTTTTGTATCATCGAGAAATAGGGGAGATAGTGTCACAGACATAATACGTGAATTGGAGTGGCGATCATTAAAACAAAGGCGTTTTTCGTTACGACGGGATCTTCTCATGAAATTTCAATCACCAGTTTTCTCCTCCGATTGCGAAAACATTCTGTTGGCACCCACCTACATACGGAGAAATGATCATCACGATAAAATAAGAGAAATCAGGGCTCGCACGGAAAAATTTAAATGCTCGTTTTTCCCGCGTGCCGTTCGAGACTGGAACGGTAGAGAGACAGCACGAAGGTGGTTCACTGAACCCTCTGCCAGGCACTTTATTGTGAATAGCAGAGTAATCACGTAGATGTAGATGTGCCAAATTAAGAAGTACTCTTATACTTGTTACAGCCTGTATATGCACGACTCAGAGCCAATTTTTGTTTACTGTGATTTTCGAAATAAATGGGTGATGGAGAAGTTTTGTTGATGTGAGTTAATAAACTGAATATCACCGTGAAGCCATTTTAAGCACACCTCGTTCATTAAATAACGGTACAGACTAAGATGTCGCCTAGAATGGAAGTCGAAGCACTTCCCTTTCAGCGACCAGTGTGTGTCCACCTGGAGAGCCACAGAAGTCACGCGCAGGCCTTGGACGGCAGTCGCGAGCTGAGAGCGTAGGAGGCAGAGGAGCTCCCATCAGAAGCCAGCAGTGTTTTGCTGCCGCAGCAGTTCCGGCATCTCTCCCTCCCCACCCCCACCCCCTCCTCCTCCTCCTCCTCCGCTCTTCCGCGGGACTCAGGGTCCACGACAAGGGAAGTGGGCAGGCAGGCGGCAAAAACTGGCACATTTCCGAGCCGGGCGACTGCGTGGCAAGTGCCGCACGTAAGGACGCTAAGCACGGGGCGTGCGAGCCGCTGCGTTATGCAGATAAGCCGGCCGCGAGGCATTTCCTCCTCCTTATCTTTGCGAGGCGCTTCTTTCTCACGCCGCCTGCTCTCCACGGAGACGCCGACGCAAATGTTCCGTATCCTCACCGCCTCTGATACATTCGCCGCCTCGGAGTGAGCGACCCGAAGGCTGGAAATATTCTTCGACACTGGCCAAGTGGCTTTCCCACAAGATGTGCAGTGTGCGTAGTGGAAACTGCGCGGCTGAGAGTACGGAGTGATCCAAAAGGCCGTTAATATTTGAAAATTCAATACCTCGCGGAAAAAGGTAGGCAGAGATGCAAAAATTGACACACATGTTTGAAGTTTATATTTTTATTTATTTATTTATTGATTTATTTAACCTGGCAAGATTAGGGCCATCAGGCCCTCTCTTACATCTATATATATGTCGTGTGGTTCAAATGGCTCTGAGCACTATGGGACTCAACTTCTGAGGTCATTAGTCCCCTAGAACTTAGAACTAGTTAAACCTAACTAACCTAAGGACAGCACACACATCCATGCCCGAGGCAGGATTCGAACCTGCGACCGTAGCGGTCTCGCGGTTCCAGACTGCAGCGCCTAGAACCGCACGGCCACTTCGCCCGGCTATATGTCGTGTGACTAGGGCCTCCCGTCGGGTAGACGGTCGCCGGGTGCAAGTCTTTCGATTTGACGCCACTTCGGCGACTTGTGCGTCGATGGGGATGAAATGATAAAGATTAGGACAACACAACACCCCGGACTGATAAATACAGATTGAGGTAGGGTGACCTTGAAGACATAACTACAAACCGTACTCGACCTTCAGAATGAGATTTTCACTCTGCAGCGGAGTGTGCGCTGATATGAAACTTCCTGGCAGATTAAAACTGTGTGCCCGACCGAGACTCGAACTCGGGACCTTTGCCTTTCGCATCAATTTATTAGCGTGGTGCTGTTGGATGTGACAAGCTCTTTCCTTTCAGCCTTCAAGTGACGTATCCACTCCGATATACGAGGACTTGAAGTTTGACGTTGACTGCGAACCGTGGTGCAACTCGACATTTTAATGTAGGCAAACGACTGACTGCATAAGGTGGGCCTACGGCTGGGGAATGTGGTTAACGCATGATGGGGCACCGACGCATTCTGCTGCTGATGAAAGGCGACGTGTAACGCGCCAATATGTCCCAACATGGGTAGGTCGAGTACGAAACTTCCTCGCAGATTAAAACTGTGTGCCCGACCGAGATTCGAACTCGGGACCTTTGCCTTTCGCGGGCAAGTGCTCTACCATCTGAGCTACCGAAGCACGACTCACGCCCAGTACTCACAGATACTGGCAGAAGACTTCAAGTCCTCGTATATCGGAGTGGATACGTCACTTGAAGGCTAAAAGGAAACGAAAGAGCTTGTCACATCCAACAGCACCAGGCTAATAAATTAATGCGGCTTCCAAATCAGCATTCGGCTTAATACCAGATTTACATACTTATGTGGAAAGGACACTCCATCCTCATCTAACAAGCGGTTTACCTGAGCGTCATCATCATGCCATTTCTATCCTTGGACGTGCTTATGTAATAGAAAAGAATGTCGTCATCCGCGAGTTCTTCTTCTTCCTTAAAAACAAGTTTTGCTCATTGCATTGTTAAGGCTGACTTCAGCATTATTTTCCTGTCACGAAATTCTTTATATTAATGTGGTTTCTTACAAACCGTGCTGTTCTAATGAATCTGACGCTAAGGACCATGAATATCACAAAGTTAACAACCTTTTCCAGGCCAGTCAGAATTCTGTGAGAAATTCTTTGCGATAAGAATGTTTGAGGGGGTGCAAGTCACCTCGATCGAATGGTTGTAAACTGTCGGAGTATCGACACATAAAAAAAAATATACCTGCAGTTAGACATGGAAAAGTTGAGGTGGTCTCCTATTACAAACGTATGCACCATCTCAGCTGCATAACTTTTAGAGGGTGAACCTAACGAGAGCTGGCAGTTCGTCACATCACAGACGAATTGTGCAACACGTTGTGTAACTTTAACGATATTGGTCATAACATACTTCTCTAAAGGCTACTCAAAATAATCTTGCATCTGCGAATGCGTCTCCCTGACCCATAGCCTGTTTAGGGGTTTTCAAATCAGTCACACTCCTGTTTTGACATCCATTTGAATGTATGTTCCATAGCAGCCGCTGCTGCTGTGCCGAATCGAAAGTTTCGGAAACGAAAATCTGGAAAAGTCGAATTCAGAGAGTCCGCTCGGTGAATCATCTCGGTTTCTTTTGGGCCAGTTGTCCCTCGGCGTAGATGTGATCAGAGGTGAAGTACCATTATGGGACAGATATGTAACTGAGACTGCTCCTGGAAATTTTATGTTGATGCTTTAAGCAACCTGAAGCAGCTTTTAATGCCGGAGCAACTGATGCTACAACCCCATTAACCCTCTTGCAATTAAAGCGATACTTTGTTATAGGACCGTACATCGAAAACATTTCTTTTAGTTACAAAATTGCTAAGAGGTAGAGGACCGCACATATACCTCGCCAGTTGTAGCACGCTGAATTCTACTGACGCCTTAAATAATTGTTTCGCACGGTCCAGTAAGCTTGAAAAATTTTGTTAAAGTTTAGCATCCACGTGCAGGGCAGTTTATCAATCGAAGTGTAATTATTAAAAAGTGCTAGTCCTTTATGCTTGCATTAATGACAGGCACGCCCACGACAACGACGGAGAACTCACCACAGACGTGTACGATGCAGCAGCGGCGCACACATCCCCGGCAGAGCTGCCAACTTCCTCACCGTCATCAATCAAGGTAGGGAGTCGGCTTTAAACGCGCCGCCCGTAAATAGAGATGGCAGCTCTGCGCGAGAGTGAGAAGGCTGCAATTTGAGCGCCGGTAGTGGTTTCCAAGGGTGGTGGGAGAAACCGGGGTTGGGGGTTGTGGCTGCAAAAAGGGTGGGGGGAGGAGGGGGGAGTGAGTAGAGGGAGAAGGAAAAGCGGCTCATTCAGGGCTAATGATGGATGGCCCACCTAATAGACACCGCCTCTCTTTCACCACGCCTTTCCTACGCTCGTTTTTTGTTGCCGCCCTTGCATATCAGTCCTTCCATAGGGTGGTCCCAGGGACGGACGCCAATAGCGCACGCGCTCCGGTGCCCTAATGTAAACAGACAAATTGGGGGTGTGCAGGTATCTGCCGAGAATACCGGCTGCGGGCGGGAAAGCGAAAAGCATTTCAGTCTCACTTTTCACAGTAACGGGAGCGAAAACCCCATGTGGTAGCAAATGGTTAAATACAGGGCGGCCAAAATGCGACTGGATCGGCAAATATTTACAATATTCTCGAGAAAAGAGACTTAGAACTTTTCCGACCATCTTTAATAAGCTGAAGCGAGGCTGATTTTTGTCGACAGGCAGTGTGGCTGTGTGATAGAATGTTCGCTTGCCATGTAGAGGTTTTAGATTCAACTTCCAGATTACATAAATTTTTAAACAGAGGTCCATCTTCTACTAGTAATGCCATCAAGTTAAAAATATCTAATAACGGAAAAAATAGGTAGCGCTCGAGACTGGTAATCGCTAGTACGAGTATCATTTCAGTAATTATATTTTACATTTTTCAAACATGGCTGTTTCTCAGCAACCATATACAATTTTCAAACATATTAATTATACAGTCAACCGGTTGCAAACAACTCTTTGGTACAATTGAACTAGGTTTCGAGACCTGTTAAGGGTTTCTTCTTAAGAATGAAATTCTGAGAAGACGTAAGCCGCGCGGGGTAGCCGTGCGCTCTGAGGCGCCTTGCCACGGTTCGCGCGGCTCCCCCCGTCGGAGGTTCGAGTCCTCCCTGGGGCATGGGTGTGTGTATTGTCCTTAGCGTAGGTTAGTTTAAGTTAGATTAAGTAGTGTATAGGTCTAGGGACCGATGACCTCAGCAGTTTGGTCCCATAAGAAATTACCACAAATTTCCAATAGAAGACGTAAAATTAAGCAATGGTCAGAATTTAGAGCAGTTAGCTCATAAAAAAAATGTTTCTCAAAATTTCATTCTGATGAAGATATCCTTAGCACGTGTCGAAACCTAGGTCAGTTGTACCAAACAATTATTTGCAAACGGTTGCTTCTATAATTTGCATGTTTGAAACTTATATGTAAAGTTATTTTCGTTCACTTCGAACACCTACGTAATTTAAATATTTAATACATAAAATACATGCTAATTAACAGCTATCTGATTATTATTTTATGAAAAATGAACGTCTTCTTAATTCTAATAATATACTGCACAGAAAAATCCAGTTTACATTGCAAATATATTGACAGCAAAGAAAACCGCAATTTCAAGAAGGAGTTGTGTGACATAAACGAAAGTTGGTAGGCGTGTTTCTACACCTCAAAGACGATGTCTATTCAGATTTCGTGCCAGTCGCCGCTACAAGGATGCAAATCAGGTTAGTTTAAAATACACGCTGTATTGAGACTGGACGTGGTGAGTCGATGATAGTCACGAATATCTTTAAGGCGACAAAGAAGCCATTGTCAACACCTCACTAAGTTTGAACGAGGTCGTCTAATAGGGCTAAAAGAAGCATAGCTCTGGGGCATCGTACTGCACCAGCAGCAGCCAATTTGAGCAGCAGATGGTACCACAATGACACAACTAAATGTTACAAATCTCTTACTTCAACGACAGCCTCGAGCCACACGCCCTGTACCGGGCATTCCACCTACCCAAAACCACCGCCATTTGCGACTTCAGTGCTGTCAACCGAGAGCTCATTGGAGAGGAAGGTGGAGGTCGCTTGTGTTTTCTGTTGAATGCTGGTTCTGCCTCGGTGCCGGTGATGGCCGTCTGTCGGTTAGGAGGAGGCTAGTTTGGGCCTGCAACCAACTTCTCGATGTGCTAGACAAGGTGGACCTACACCTGAAGTTATGTTCTGGAGTACGATTTCTTATGACAGCAGAAGTACTCTTGTGGTTATCGCATGCACCCTGACTGCAGATTTGCACATGAGTGTAGTGATTCGACCTGTTGTCCTGCCATTCATGAACAGCACTCCAAGAGGTGTTTTCCAACAAGATAACGCTAGCCCACATACTGCTGTTGTAATCCAACTGTTCTACAGAGTGTAGACATGTTGCAACGGCCTGCTCGATCATCAGATACGTCTCCAATCGAGTACATATGGAACATCATCGGACGACAACTCCAGCGTCATCCACAACCAACGTTAACCGTCCCTGTATTGACCGATCAAGTGCACACATGCATAGAACTCCATTGCACGAGCTGACATCCGGCACCTGTACAACACAATGCACGCGCGTTTACATGCTTGCATTGAACTTCTGGCGTTTGCTCCGGTATTAATGCACCAGCATTTCACATTTGTAATGGATCTCTCGCGCTTCCATTAACCCATGAACTGCAACGTTATTCACTTAAATGTGTTACCTAGAAAAATAAATTCACGTAATTTCATTACTCTGCATTAACTTCTTTGGTTTTGAAAATTTTTTCCATCAGCATAGAAATTTCTTGTTATTTATCTTATATAAAAAATTGTTTGAATTAAATAATAACATGACAAATTAATTTTTTCGGTTCTTGTGTATTTTGAGCTCAGGAACGTGTTCATAGTACACGCAACCTTTTTTTAAAGTTTTTCAGGGCTGGGACTCGAAGCCATGGCGCACATGTGGTATCCGAGCACTACCTCTCGAGGGAAATCGACTTGGGTCTTCCATATTACAGAAGGTCATGGAACATTAAAGTTGATTTTCTGGAGAATTTTTAAGGGTTACATCGAAATGGTTTTGCAGATTGATATTTGAGTACTCCCTCCGGAGGTTCGAGTCCTGCCTCGTGCATGGGTGTTTGTGTTATTTTTAGCACAAGTTAGCTTAAGTAGTGTGTAAGTCTAGGCACCGATGATCTAAGCAGTTTGGTCCCTTAGGAATTCACATAAATTTCAACTTTTTTTTATATTTGAGCTGTGAACTTCACGTACCATAAATATTAAGAAACAAATACATAAATCACGATGCAGCGTGGTCCTCTTCTAAGTTTTGCATTGCAAGCTTTGCTGGATGTTTGGCCAAAACTCGTGCGCAAACAGTTCTGCACAGGTTTCCCACGAATTGTGGTTCGCGTAACACTCGCTAATGAACACGTGCTGCTCTGTCATTAGCTCCATTTTGTGTTGCAGTCGATTGGTCATTAAACACGTCTGCTTCTCTCGCTCACTCTAACGTAATGACGCAGCGAAGTACTCGGGACTGAGCATGCGCTGACATACGGCAGTTGGTGCGTCGGAATCACTGGTTCCAGCATCTTTTGTGATGGGCAGTACTCCTATTCATTAACAAGGGCCCGTTCCGCGACACTCTTTCAAATATTTTATATTTTCCGAGTCAGTTTGCTTTGTCAACTCTGTACGACACTGCAACTGCAAGCGGCATCACTTGGCAATTCTCTTAGTACCGAGGATGCCGCGTAAAAGGAATCATTCCACCCATACTGTATCAGTCGCATGTTAATAGTGATGCACTGCAACATGGTTTTGGTGTTTGTGTACCATAGGCTTATTCACTGTTGTGAAGGTATTTTCACAGACACAAAGGTAACTCGAATGCCATAACGAATTTATAGTAATTACATTATTACTATGCTACGGATAACCGGAGACCACGCTTCCCTTACACAAATATACCTACAAAATAACCCCCGACAACCTCTGAAATTTCGTCGGAGAATGGATTCTCCCTGTAAGCGAAATTTTTCTCATCGTACTTGATGAAAGATTCACTTCCGGGACGGCCGTTTTTATGATCCCTTTTTACACACAACAGCCGGAAGTACGGCGATTATCTATTTAATTTACTTAACGGTTGACGACAACAATTTTAGGTTTGGTCTTGTTCTTTTATTTTGTTTCGGATTTTTAAGTTGTGATTTCAATAATTTAGAATCAACAGTTCAAAATGGTTCAAATGGCTCTGAGCACTGTGGGACTTAACTTCTGAGTTCATCAGTCCCCTAGAACTTAGAACTACTTAAACCTAAATGGCTCTGAGCGCTATGGGACTTAACTTCTGAGGTCATCAGTCCCATAGAACTTAGAACTACTTAAACCTAAAGACATTACACACATCCATGCCCGAGGGAGGATTCGAACCTGCGACCGTAGCGGTCGCGCAGTTCCAGACTGTAGCGCCTAGAACCGCTCGGCCACTCCGGCTGGCAGAATCAATAGTTAACATTACTGTCTAACGAGGTTTCCCTTGTGTAACTTGCGATTACTACTGAGCTTATTCTTGACATAATTTTAGAGAAATCTGATTCATCCACGAAAGAACAGGCTTGCAAAACAATTGCTCGGTCTATTATTGAATATTGTTCATCCGCCTGTGACACTGAGCGCAACGTGCTAAAGCGGCAGACTGGAAGTGTATCTTACTTCAAAAGGGCATCGCCGTAGAGCAGCTTGTGTTACATTTGAGTGAGTACGATAATTGTGCGAAAGATGGACAAAATCTGTGACATGTTGGGAGCATACTTCCCTAGTATGAGAAAATAGCCACAGTAGGTGATTCTCTGTTAAACTTAGGGCATGAAGCCGAATAAATTCGATTTCATCTAATATTTCGACCGTATACCTTTCGGCCATTTTCAGACTGAGCAATTCGGATACGCAGTTTATCAGAAGCCGGCTCGTATGGACCTTTTCATTTACAAACAGCTGCTACCAGTCTCCCCAGACGGTAATTGTTCTCAGAACTTTGTTCACAGAGCACATATCAATGCTGACGCTACCAGTCTGCAGGACGAGCTTCTACATTTAAAGGAAGTTTTTAGAGGAAATGGGTATTCCCCATGACAGATATGTAAGGCGCAACGAATAAAACATACAGTGGGCATAAGGAACGAGGAATAAGTCAGAGATTAAAATCCATAGCTTTCCTGCTATATGTGGAAAGCCTGTCGTCAAAAATCAGACGGAACCTCACCAATCACACAGTGAGAGCGATGTTTTCGCTCTCCACCGAAGGCAGCACCATTTCTGTGTTTCTTCGAAGGTGACATACAGCTCTTCACTGATGGGCTTTATAGGATGCCCTGCTGGTGTCACCTTTCATGCACCGAACAGACTTCTGTTACTGTTCATACAGAATGCACGGAACACCGTAGGTACACTTGGCTCTGCCAGATCAATAAACTGGCAGTAGCAGAGCTCTGCAACGACACTGGTCTCTCTATGTGGTATGAAACCGTCGAAATTCTAGCCTAGACTTCACCTTTTTAGAGATTGGTGGAGAAAGAAGCAGCCGAAATTCATTTGGTGAAGATTTTAATTAGCAGAGATACAGGTTTCATCTCGGACAAACCACTGAATTCGGTTCAAATGGCACTAAACACTATGGGACTTAACATCTGAGGTCATCAGTCCCCTAGACTTAGAACTACTTGGACTTAACTAACCTAAGGACGTCACACATGTCCATGTCCGAGGCAGGATTCGAACCTCACCAGACCAATAACAACAAAGTAAATGGACATCGTGCTTCACTTTAACACCGTACAGTTTTGCGATGAAATGAGCGTTTGGCGTCATTGGCTCGGAGGCCCCTTACGCGTCAGGTCCGGCCGCCTTGGTGCCCATTTTGGATAGCGCATTTCACCATCCACTGAACACTTTAACCACGGTAGCACGGGAACATGGCTCTGAGCACTATGGGACTTAACATCTGAGGTCATCAGTCCCCTAGAACCTAGAACTACTTAAACCTAACTAACCTAAGGACATCACACACATCTATGCCCGAGGCAGGATTCGAACCTGCGACCGTAGCAGCATCTGGAAACTGAATTCGGTGCATTCCCTAATAATTAAAACGTAGCTACAGCGCAGCTGACAGTTATGCATCAATATTTCACCATGAATCGACCACATAGCCACAGATTCAGTTTATGCATAGCTATTGTCGCCGGTCGACGTCTCTGACGCTTGTGTATCTGCGGCCGCATGCCCAAAGGCGTAGTCCACTTGCTTAGAAAGACGGAGCGGTTGCCGTAGCGTACCTCGTTCTGAAGATGGCCAAAAGGTATTTAGCCGAAATATTTGGAGAAAAAACAGAGTTTATGCGACTATACGCCCTAATTTATTGGATGAATTACTGTGCCACCATGGATTACAAAAGTTGTAGTAAAATAGTAAGGATTATTTTTCACCAATAGTGACATCAAAGGGAAGTGGTTATTACAGGTTATTTCGGTTATGCATTCACTGCCAAACACTTCCATGTAGATTGCAGAGTAATCATGTACATGTAGAACTATTAACATCCATTGCCGGAAAACATTGCAACACCTTCAAGGAGAGTGTCCAGTGGCACTAGGGTATGTTATGTGTACACTGATGACAAAGTATTAGAGATGCATCTGTCACGATCATTGGCTATCAAATGGTGCTCTGGAGGCCTCTCTGTACGCATCGTGTTTTGACTCTGCAGGCAGTAACTGTGCTGAGTTTAAAGGTGAACAACGTGTGTAACATTCATTATAGGGTACAACCACGCCACGCTGACTCCTACTGAACAACTTCAGACTGTTGGACAGGGTCGGTTCTAGGCGCTTCAGTCTGGAACCGCGCGACCGCTACGGTCGCAGGTTCGAATCCTGCCTCGGGCATGGATGTGTGCGATGTCCTTAGGTTAGTTAGGTTTAAGTAGTTCTAAGTTCTAGGGGACTGATGACCTCCCATAGTGCTCAGAGCCATTTGGATAGGGTGACATTACGGGGCTGTGGGAAGCAGGATGGATGTGTCGACGGTTTGCTGCACAACTTGGGCAAAACGGATCTGCCGTTTTCAGCAATAGTCTGTGGGTCATTCAGTCACCAGCACACCTGGTTCTGGACGTCCAAGTAGTATAGACACGCATCAAGATCGACGCTAGAGCAGCAGTGGCCAGCTGAACATCACGCATGTACGAAATGTGGGCACTTGTTACGTCTGCTGTGTCGCCAAGCATCATTGGGAACCGTCTGCTTGCAGCATATTAATATCACTTGTGCCTTTGGCCAGATTGCCACTGACCCACGCCACTACAACAGTCAAGGACGGCTACCGTGAAAGAGTGAATGGAAAGGAGATGGCAACCTGTTGTCTTCAGTGATGACATTAAGTTCAGTCTGTATGCGAGTGATGCAGGCACACGTGCATGGGATAGACCTGGTGAGCGACGTATTCCAGAGTGCACGTCACGCAGGTCACACCACAGGCTTCATAGTGTAGTAGGTCACCAGTTGCAACTCACTGTCAAATTTGGTGATTTTGCAGGGTAAAGTAACCAGTGTCCTCAGCACTGCACAGGTTGTTATACCCTTTATTTCGACAGGAAGGCGATGAGCGTTTTCAGCAGGACAATGCACGTCCACAGGTGACTATTACGATTCAACGTGCTCTACAACAGCTGCCCTGGCCAGCAAGATCACCAAATCTCTCGCCAATTGGTGCATCGTGAAGCGGGAACTTACTCGTTCACCAGAGCCTTCAGGAGTCATTTCCGAAGTGCGACAAAAGGTGCACGGTGCTTTGGACAATCTACCGTAGTATCCCACTCAACACTTTACGACAGTTTGCGTGCGATAAAACACGCGTGCGTTGCCACCAAAGGGGGGGGGGGGTTACATAGCGTATTGATGGGCCTGTTTGGGCACCCTTTACTATAACACTTGTGCTTCAGTTGGTCTGAATTTGTCATCAGATACTCCTGCAGTGATGAACTACCTGCGGCATCACTTGTCAATAATACGTCCTTGTCCTAGAGGGTGTTGTGTTTTTTTTCTCCGGCAGTGTACATCTGGCATTTGTCATTTGGTGACCGAATTTCGCAGGTACACAGCAGCTGCCAAAGCACGTTGGAATTAACCGAACAAAACATGTTCACGGTCGAATAATCTCGTGCTACGCGGCAGGAAGCTGTGATTCACTAAAAGCTGCCACCAGCGTAAACACAGCAGCGGGTAGTTTGGGCCAGCGCTGCTGGCGGTGCAGGATGCAGGCGAGCGCGTGCGGTATGCGACTTCCTCCCGCGGCGGAAGTCGCCGCCTGACCGCCGTCCACTTCCGCCTGCCTCTAGTTCGCGCGCTCCACGCAACACCAAGTACGGCTCTGCCTGCAGTGGTGCACGCCGCACGCGTCCTGCTCTCCGCTACAGTTGGGGACCTTTTGTAGCATTGCTCGGTACTGCTGCTCTTTAGCAGTCAACTAATCAACGCTATGAGGTTCTCTTTACTTTAAACTGTAGCAATGCACTTAAGAAACTACTACGGGCATTCACTAAGTAATGCAACACATTTTTTCTGAAAGCAGATTTTTTTATTCACGATTCCAATACACCATGTTATTCCCCAGACTTTCGGCTACAAAACCCTATTTCGCAAAAGAATCTCGGTTCAATGCGACAGTCTTATGCCACCCTACTGGGAGATCCTATATGCCCGCATGGTACCACTCTACTGGTCGACACCGGAGCCAACGTCTTGCTGAGTCAATAACTTCCTCGAAACGTATAGGCAACTGTACACAGAAGTTGTTCTTCTGTTAGGCGCCGAGGAACCCAAAGGGAACACAACTTTTGAGTACCACAGATGGTCAGCACTACCAACAGAAATGTTCAGCTGAGCAGCGAGGTTTATGATTGTCTCGAATGAGAGTGTCCGCACGTTCCAACATTGTAGCTGTGTGCGGCTGGCTGGCAGGCGGGAGGTCGGACAGGTTTACACAACCTTATTCCGATGACGGAAACGCCTCGCCCAACAACTCGCTGTGCTTTTGCTCACTGCCAGGTCTTCGCAGACATTCTGTAAGCGCTTATGAATATCTCCGATGCTCTGGTTTTCCGCCAAAAGGAATTCAATTAGAGCTCTGTGCTTGAAACGCACCTTCGTTACATACACCATTAGTTCAAATGGCTCTGAGTGCTATGCGACTTAACATCTGAGGTCATCAGTCCCCTAGAACTTAGAACTACTTAAATCTAACCAACCTAAGGACATCACACACATCCATGTCCGAGGCAAGATTCGAATCTGCAACCGTAGCGGTTGCGCGGTTCCAGACTTAAGCGCCTAGCACCGCTCGGACACAACGGCCGGCACATAAGCCATTCTCCAAGGCTACGTACAGCGTTGCCACCTATTAGAACTTCACGAGACTATAGGGGCTGAAGCGGGAATACACCATGATATCCAACAATCAGTTCATTTTTTTCAACCGAAACTGGGCGAGGAAAAAAGTATTGCATTATTTAGTGAACGCCCTAGTATGTGCGGTTCTCCACCTATAGGTTGATTTCAACATCACTTTTAGAAGACGGGGCCCATACCAATGAACTAATTCATCCAACTAGTTATCAACAGGATCCTTAGTTTAGCATCTAAACTGCGGTCTGCCTTGACTTTCTCGCATACGCGACCACTACTGAAAGCCTGGGGCAATTAGACGCGACAGTGGTTAGGTCCTGACAACTGTGATTTCGAGCCCACCGCTTCCTGTACGGGTTCTTCAGCGGCTCCGCCACCACGTGGTTTCCAGTCGACCAATGGTGATCAATGACTTATGGTGCTTTTGAACACCCGTTCGGTTTAGTTGGTTACTTCTTTCTAAATACTTTATAGAGGCAGAGTGTGAAGTAGTTCATGTACAACACGAATACTAAGGCATTGCTCAATACAATCAAGCGGCAGCAAATGCGATGAAAAAAAAAATGTTCTTTAGCTTGCTGATCACTCATATGCAGCGGCGTGAGACTGGTGAGATGCAAAACAATACCATCTAGAGCATAACTATAACCGGCTGTTAAGCCAGTTGGTCGAGGGAATTTGGACAAACTGTTGAGCTGTAGTTTCGTTCACATCAAATGCGAACCCCAAATTTGATTTAATATCCACAGATTGTTGTGTTTGGCAGCCCTGGATCTGTCATCATAAGGATGAAACAGCGCTCCATGGCTCCACAATCGCCAGATTTCAATACTGTCCAGCAACTGTGGTTGGCATGAGGGAAATAATTAAGGATCAGTTCACGTCTAGCAATCGCTGAAATAAATGGGACAGTTTGCTTGCGAGGAATCGTTTGAATAAAATCTCTCTGACCAACGTTCGGGCTTACAATCTTCAATCTCCAGGAGGATGTTGGCGCCGAATGTCGCCATCAAAAAATTCATACAATTTTATCAACTGAATTACATTAACGGAAGTAGTATAAATACGTCGATGGAGTTGAAATAAATGAAGATGTAAATTCATTAAGTTATATCAGTGAAAACTGGTTACGTAATGCTGAACCTACAATGTGATGAATACGACGAATATTGAAATTTTGTGCCAGGCCGTGAAACGAACCCAGAATTCTTTTCATGAGCAGTTACCACAGTCGTTAGCCATCTGAGCACGGTTCCAGGCCTATCTGATTCCCTCACTGTCATCGATGTTCCCACCGTTTCTGAACACTACTTCCATGCGTTCTCCGATGCGGTAGCGGAATACCCGCACTAGGGGCAAGAATTTGGCCGAAGACTGTAGCTTACGCTGCCGCAATGAATATATACGAAAGACGGAAATTATAGGAGAGAAAATTGGCCAGAAATTGTGGAAACCCAATGAACATTTGTGCCCCCTTCAATTACTATACATTCTCTTGTGACACGATGTCATGACAGTCCATCTAACCAGTTCCCCAACTGGTACTCCGTGACAAAACCACCAGTGGTAGTGTTAGGAAATCACAGGTAAATGTATCAGTGACAATGAAATTTTCAGGCAGATCTGGAGGGGTATACACCTATGTAGATACTCTGCGAATCACAGCGAAGTGTATGGCAGAAGGTATAAATCTCTGCACCACTTGGAAGGATTTCTTCCCATCCAGTCGCCTTTGAAGCGCGGAAGGAATGCTTGCTTAAAAGTCTCTGCGTGCGCTGCAATTAGTCTAATATTGCCCTCGCGGCTCCTAAGGGAACTATACGTAGCGTGCTGTAGTACATCTCCATATATTCACTTAATAATGGTTCTCGAAGCTTTGTAAGTGCGTCTTCGCGGGATAATTGGCGTCTATCTTCCAGCGTCTGCCAATTCGCGGTTTTCACCATTTTTGTGACTCTCTCCCACGAGTCAAACAAACCTGTGACCATTCGTGCTGCCCTTCTTTGTTGCCGATGTTGTGGTCTTCAGTCCTATCATTTATCTGATGCAGCTCTTTGTGCTAATCAGTACTGTGCAAGCCTCTTCATCTCTGCAGAACTACTACAACCTACATCAACTTGAAGATTCTTAGTATATTCAATCTGTGCTTGACCACAATTTATATCCTCCCCCCGACCCCTCCCATTACCACATGGACGAGTCCCTGATGTATTAGGATGTGTCCCAAAAACCAGTCTCTTCTTTTGGTCAAGTCGTACCATACGATTTTCCCAATTTTCAACGCGTATCTCCTCATTTGTAATCCGATCTACCCATCCAATCTTCTATTCACTTCTTGTTGACATTTCACTTTCGGATAAGGGTTCACTGCATAAAAGACTTCCATAGAGTTAGATTTATATTCGATGTCAACAAATTTCTCTTCTTCAAAAACTCCCTTGTTGTCATTGGCACTCTACAGTTTATATCCTCTCTACTTCGGCCATCATCGACTATTTTGTTGTGTAAAGAGCCAAATTCAGATACAACTTTTAGTCTCTCGTTTCCTAATCTAATTCCCTCCGCATCGCCTGATGTGCAATAAATCGTTTACACATCGTTACCATTGCTTTACATTTCTGGATGTTCATTTTTAATCTCTTTTCAAGACAGTATCCATTCCCTTCAACTACTCTTTCAAATCTTTTGACGTCCCTGAGAGAGCTAGGATGTCATTGGAAAACACTGAAGTTTTTATTTCTTCTCTAAGAACTGGAATTCCCTTTCAAAATTTTTCCTTGGTTTCCTTCACTACCTGCTCAGTGTGGAGAAAAAAATGGTTCAAATGGCTCTGAGCACTATGGGACTTAACATCTTAGGTCATCAGTCCCCTAGAACTTAGAACTACTTAAACCTAACTAACCTAAGGACATCACACACATCCATGCCCGAGGCAGGATTCGAACCTGCGACCGTAGCAGTCCCGCGGTTCCGGACTGCAGCGCCTAGAAACGCACGGTCACCGCGGCCGGCAGTGTGGAGATTGAACAACATCTGGGACAGACAACAAACCTGACTGGCTACCTACTCAACCACGGCCTCCCTTTCATGTCCTTAAACTCTTACAACTGGAGTCTGGTATCTGTACAAATTGTTAACAGCATTTCCGTCCCTGTACTTTACTCCTGCTACCTTTCGTATTTCGAAGAGTGTAGTCCAATCAACATTGTCAAAAAGCTTTCTCTGAAATGTTTGTCTTTCTTCAAACTACCTTCTAGCATAAGTAGTAGAGTCAATGTAGCCTTGTGTGTCCCGCATTTCTCCTGAACCTTAACTGATGCAGGATGTCATGACAGTCCATCTAACCACTTCCCTCACTGGTGCTCCGTGAGAAAACATCCAGTAGCAGTATTAGGGAATCACAGATCAATGTATTTCAGGCAGATCTGGAGGAGTATACACTTATGTAGAAACTCTGCGAATCACTGCGAAGTGTATGGCAGAGGGTACAAATCTCTGCTCCACTTGGATTTCTTCCCCATCCAGTCGCGTGCTGTGCGCTGGGTATTTCCTTTTAGTCCCACACACCTGAGGAATATGTGAACCTCGGACAACCTTGTGATGAGTAAGCAGTCTCTTTTGTAGACTGATTGCATTTCTGCAGCACCCTGCCAATGAATCAAAGGCTGTCTCCTGCCTTACCTACGAATGAGCTTAGATGATTATTCCATTTCGTATTCCTAGTAGCTCTTACTCTCAAGTATATGTGGGTCTTGTCTGATACTAACTACGACACAGTGGTCATAATGTCTTCTCCCATCAGCGTATAGCCCAATAGGTAATGCAGTCTGCCACGAAGTGTCATTAATTACTACATATTCTTAATTTTGTCCAACCTCTATAGACACAGTTCCCAGGGCCTCTGAAAAGCATCCCTGTATAACGAGATCCGAAGCTTACTCAGCTGTGACCGTTTAGGAAACAGTCTATGCCGGGCGCACGTGCACGAGGAAGCGGTGCTGGACTGTATTACGGGCGGGGTGAGGCGGGGGTGCGTTTGTCGCTGGCGGCGGGCAGGGGTGGGCGGCGCGGCTGCTTGCAGCACGTGCTGGCTGCGCCTTGTCGCCGGCTGGCGCTATATATAGCGGCCGGCTGTCAGCGCCGGAGATACACACCGTCTTCCGGTAGCGTCTGCCGACGGCCAAAGCACACATGTGCGCCCGCCGGTCCGCCTCAGACAACAGTTACTGCGCTCTGGTGTCTCGCCGTCATAAAAGCCGCTCACCTGTCCCTGTCTGCGACGGGCCACGTATTCCACCGTCTCGCTGTCCTGTTTACTCTCGTAATACGGTGCGATCCAAGAGTCGCTCACGGGAAACAAACGTGTCTGTAAATAGGAGTTGCACTGCATTCTTCCGGTCAGCTCCCGCACAATAGCACCATAGGTATTACCAACACAAAATGAATATACCAATATGATGGGTACAGATCACACGTGTCTGTAGTGCCTCCACTTGCCGCCCGCGGTGGCCGAGCGGTTCTAGGCGCTTCAGTCCGGAACCGCGCGACTGCTACGGTCGCAGGTTCGAATCCTGGCTCGGGCATGGATGTGTGTGATGTCCTTAGGTTAGTTAGGTTTAAGTAGTTCTAAGTTCTAGGGGACTGACGACCTCCGATGTTAAGTCCCATAGTGCTCAGCGCCATTTGAACCATCTGTCTCCACTTCATTCGTTGGTAAACATGTCGTTTTCCCGAGAGCAACGAATTTTTATTGTTAATATCTTACGAGTTCTTCATATCCACGCATCTTACACGCATATCGTAGGCAACCTCCAGATGCAGCAATGCCACAAAGTTCAACAGTAACGAGATTCACCATTCGTTTCGAGGATGCAGATCACTTTCAGGCAAGAAGACAACCTGGAGACCGGCCATTTTGATGGACTCCAAGAGGGTGAGAAGGTATGGGGTGGGGTGGGGTGGGGTGGGGAATAATGCGATGCTGCGTTCGCTTGCGAGAAGTCTGTGGTGACTATCCGTCTAAGGCGCTGCAGTCATGGACTGTGCGGCTGGGCCCGGCGGAGGTTCGAGTCCTCCCACGGGCATGGGTGTGTGTGTCTGTCCTTAGGATAATTTAGGTTAAGTAGTGTGTAAGCTTAGGGACTGATGCCTTAGCAGTTAAGTCCTATAAGATTTCACGCACATTTGAACATTTGACCATCTGTCCAGATTTCGTATGACGTTGCTCAAAAAGGGACGCAGAAGTTCAAAATACGTGCATATCATGTTCGTAGCGCACCGTAATTAGAATTGTAGAACTACCACAGGCTACCGCAGACTATCATAAATAAGCGAAGTTTTCCTAGTAGGTTTGGTACATTAAGATCAAACCACGTTACCTGTACGTTAGGTATGCTGCGCACCTCCCGGGCTTTACCTCATAAGGGCCATTTTACATATGTGATCAGTGTCTTACCGGATTCCCCACCAAACCGGAAGCAGTGAACCGTCTACAATCTTAGTGAGTATATATGATGTAATCGGCCGTGTAACCTAAGGAAAATTTTTGGTCTATATAGTTGTATGTTACTGAAAATGTGTAATGCAGGTTTTATTGGAAATTATTGATTTGTAACATGAAATCGAGGGACGTTGTAGGAAAAATAGAACACAACAATACAGGTTTAATTTACCAAACCGCTAGAAAACGCAGTTTTCTAAATATAAAAATAAAGTTTAAGAAATGATCATAATGAAGAACGTTCTATTGAGTACAAAATAACAATAATTATATATACACTTTTTTAAGTTCGTGCGTGTAAACTGTACTTGCATGAAAAGTAATTGCTTTGGTTACATAAAAGCGCAGAGGTTACTAATTTTTATTACTTATAAAATATAACTTATATCCTGCAAGGATACAAAATAAACAATGGTCTAACACTGAATGACGTGCGGTTCTAATTATGTGGAAAACAACTAAACAAACAAAGAAGCAAACAAAGGAAAAGAGAAGTTGCAGGCTCCTCTCCTACACATTCATTTGTGTTCCTTCCCTATCAGTGCTACCAGTACTACCGGTAAACCTACCATCTACCACGTCACTTGCATACTGTACCAAAACTACAAAATAGTAGATTTGGTAGAGTTGAACTCGGTCATTTGTTGACATCTACGGAATCGCACAGATGGGCCATGTTTTCTTCACAGGTATAGCGAGGTTTCACATTAGTGTGTGTGTGTATGTGTGTGTGTGAATTCCTAAGGACCAAACTGCTGAGGTCATCGGTCACAAGACTTATACACTACTTAAACTAACTTAAGCTAAGAACAACACACACACCCATGCCCGAGGGAGGACTCGAACCGCTGGTGAGAGGGGCCGCGCAAGGCGCTTCAGACCACGCGGCTTTCACATTAGTGGATACGTCAAGTCAAACCTCAACAATCTGGTCAACCGAAAATTCACACGTCTTTCATGAAAACAACTTGCGCGGTCAGAAAATTAGAGTGGTATGTACCGTATCATGTCATCGAATAGGGTGCCCAATTATCTTTGAAACTTCAACGAACAGTACTGTATACCAGGACATGATTAAATAGTTTATTTCGCTTCTTGAGGCAAATCGAAGTTATTTTTTGTTTTAACACTCGTGTCACAGGTCACACCTCTAATGGAGAAATTCATTTCCTATGCGAATTTCTTGTGATCGAAGCATATGTAAAGGATTATGGCTCCCATGTTCTCCCGATTGATCATCTGTAGACTCCTTTCTGTGGAGCTAGCTCAAAGGAAAGGATTATGAAGACAGGCTGTAAACGCTTGCGGAACTAAATGTTAACATAACAAGGAGAATAACATCAATGTGATGCCCCGAAACGTGGCTTTAAGCATGGTAAAACGTACAAGCTTTCGACCGAGTAACCTTCGACCATTGTCGAGTGGTGGTGTCCTGTTTATGTAGCAGTGCTACCGCCTGTGACGTCAAGGGTGCCCCCTCCAGCACCATGTAAGATAATGTTTTCCGGTTGTCTGGTCCAGAACCGTTCTTAACTGCAGACCACCGTCTTTAAAGACAACTGGTTTCTGGGATAGCATCATAAAACGAGCGACAGGGATCAAAATTTCTGAAAACACTCGAAACAAAGACAGCGGTGTGCAGCTAAGCACAGCTTGGGACACGACCATCACAAAGATGAAACGGATGGAGCGGTCGCGCGACCACAACATTGCCTCATAAGGCCCTGGACTGGTCGCTAGTGACGTCACAGGCGATAGCGCGAGGCCTACGAGAAAGGCCGTGGCGCGTACGTCACAGTAAGTCTTCAGAGTGGCAGCAGCCGTTTCCGGCGTGGAGCGAATAGCTATTTCAGACGAGTTTAATAATTCTTGACTGCGTGTTTAAATGGATGTAAACCCTCGATACTACACGACAAAGTTAAGGTCTACTCAGTTTACATATTGGTTTCCCGTGGGTCCTCCACGGAGCCGTGCGTTCGCGAAGTGTGGCGAACAAGCTGACTAGCGTGACGTCATGGTGGGTGGGTGAAATCTTATGGGACTTAACTGCTAAGGTCATCAGTCCCTAAGCTTACACACTACTTAAACTAAATTATCCTAAGTACAAACGCACACACCCATGCCCGGATGAGGACTCGAACCTCCTCCGGGACCAGCTGCACAATCCATGACTGCAGCGTGACGTCAGGAATTCTCTTGAGTCCCGCGATAGTGGCAGTACATGAGGACAGCTGCAGCATTTGCACAACAGTTATCACTTGACAATGGCCAAGGAGTACTCAGCCGAAAGCTCGTGAATTTTAAACTACTTGACGCAGATGGAAGACCGAGAAAATTTTATCAGCATTATATCGCCAAAAAACCATAAATTCGTATGTGGTAAAAAGAGTTCGTGCATGAGTTTGCTGAATAAGTTGACATATTCTTGATTACTTTTTGATTGGGCTACTTTTCCTTTATTCTGTATAAAAAATATCGTCGAACCCATTAGCTTCTAATACTTTGCGTAAGTGGTCTTTGTTATCTGTAAGATATTTGAAGAATTTCACAGTATGTACAACAGCTGCACATAATTTTTTATTTATGATTCAGCAGACGATTTCTGTATTTATTGGACCACCTTTAGGCTATATAGTACATTACCAAGTAAGTACCATACGAAACCAATCCTTACAATAAAGTCACCTCTTGGCGCACAAAACGTGTCAAAAATCACGGGAAAAATGTCATATGTAATCACAATTATTATACAGCAACATTCACGACGATACTGACATGTTGCATCAGTTAAAATGAGACGTAGACGTATATCCTATTCTGCCCAAAAGTCACGAATGAAGTTCCAAAAAAGTAGGCGATATGTAGAAACTCCAAAGTCTGAAGAACCTTACGTAGCTGAAGATTACAACAAAACGCCAACAACAAAATAATATTCACAAGAAATAACAGGTATCTGTAGAGAGCGAGAGTAAATGCTGGGCACCAATGCTTGAAACCCAGAAAAGCACCGAGGCGCACAGTAGTTCGCCTTGAGGGTTTCTCTTTTAGTGCTACTGGAGTATGCAAAATCCAGTGGTACCTTTAGTCTACTTCTAACGGTTCTTTGATTGAAAACATTTGCAACGCAGTACAAGTATACGATTTCGTCGGATTTCAACGGAGCATGATCAACCGGCCAGAAACGCAAGAATACGGATGCGGACATCTGCTGTGGAATTCTTAGTCGAATACTGGTGTAGACTGCAATGGCGAAGACAAACTAACAAACCCATTTGTTGCCTACTACTTACCTACAGCAAGCAGGACTAGCTGAACCAAATATACCTTAAATCGAGTGATAGCAGTTTTCAACTGTACGATTAAACACGTTGATAACGTAATTTTCAAACTGTTTAGGATAGTCGGAAAGACATGTTTAACAATTACATTACTACGTAATGGGGTGGGTATTCTTCTAGCAGCTGCTTCTTTTAACTTCTGGGATATGGAAGCAATAGATTTAAAAAAAGAAAATAAAGAGACATTCGAGGCAGCTACGTTCGAAGACCGTATTTTCCGCAGAGAACCCCGTTCTTTCATGATGTCTAATGACTGCTGAGGTCGCTGATATGGAGTACCGCAGTAGGTGACAGCACAATGCACCTAATATGAAAAACGTATGTTTTTTGGGGTTTCTGGATACTTTTGATCACATATTGTATGTAAATGTTTAATAACTCTTTATATCCTTTCCGCTTAAGGATATTAGTGCAAAATATAATAACAAACTTATACACCTGTATTTCAGTTTATCTATTTGGTTATGTTTCGGTCTGGTGATCTGGGAGTTGTTTTCATGATTTGGGTCACTGAAAAACAGTGGTATAGTTACTTTCCATCATCTAATAAGCCTAAAAAACTTCAAAGAAGTCTATTGCCACTGTCTCAGCTTTGCCTCTGAGTGTGTTGTGTCCATGTAGTGTGCTGTAGATAAAATTTTCAAGTTCTTCATTGAGGTTCAGTTTGTGACTTTCGTTTCGTTTGTGAAATGTTATTAGCATAGTATCTATGTTGTCAGGATCATGTGGTACGTCCTTAACGTAAGTACCTAGGTAGCTGGCAGATTAACGACACACGGAGGCATGTTGCAGGGTATGCATTGCTGACTCTGGACACATACGCTGTTAACAGCCATATCCCTCCTTTTCATTGACCCCAGGACAATAATGGATGGCAATGACTTCAGTGTAATTATTGTCCTCGAATGAAAGTGTCATTTCTGTTCGTCTGGCAATATATTTCTTTCTGTTACCTTGTTCAGTACAGTTTACCAGTTCTTTCTACGAGGTCTATCCAGAAAGTAAGTTCCGATCAGTCGCGAAATGGAAACCACTGTAAAAATCCGATGAAGCTTTGCACAGATGTGTTGGGCAGTATCTGTAGAATGCCTATCGATCGCGTCACATCGCTCTTTTCAGTTCTGAGCGCACAGTGAGCACGTAAATGTACCTAGAATATAGTGTCTCCCGCCAAGAAGGAGGGCCTGGCGAAAAATTTCGCCTGAAGCTATGCAGCCCACGTAACACAACTGTCACGCCGTTCCTTCTTCATGACAATTCTCAGCTGCACTCTGCAGGGACAATGAAGACCCTCCTACAGCGTTTTCGGTGGGAAGTGTTTGATCATTTGATCACCCACAATACAGATCGTAATTGACCCCCTGAGTTTCATCTTTGCTCGCACGGACCGCTGACTATGCAGACAGCATTTTGGCACAGACAACGGGCTGTAGACCTGCGTAGAGAATTAGCGGAACGCACTTGCGGCTGCCTTCTATGACAAGGGTATTGAAAATTTGTACAACGCCACGACAAATTAGCTACGGGTTGAGTCTAGCTGTTCCAAATAAAACATTTTTTATTTTTACAGTAGTCCCCATTTTGCGGACGATCGGAACTTACTTTCTGGATAGCCCTCGTATGTAAGGCTCAAGTTTCATCTAGCTGTATTACTTGGCAGTGACACATCATGCGAAGGATACTTTTGTCCTTAAGTTTTGCACACCAGTGTAATTGTTGGCTGGCGTAGCCCAGTCTATTAAGGGTATAAATTTATTTTCAAATTTCTCTCTTGTTGCATTTGTGCCTCGACAATGGCGGTGTGTACGCCTGCCGAAGTATAGGCGCTTGTTGTAGACGTCACGCGGCTCCAAACTCAAGTTTCACATCGTTATTTAGCAGTTACTGCTCATGATATGTGTACATGACCTAGTGGACAACGTCGAAGGCTGTCGGCGACAGGCGCAGTTCTATATTTTTAAAAAAATGTCGGAGGATGCCAGAAAATTGTAAAAAGTCCTGCAGAGAACTGATAACAGGTCCAGGGGCTGTCAGTTGAACCACAATACATGTGCACTCTGTCTGTTGTCCACTACAGTATAACTACAGACAATAGATTGAAATACATCGTATCCGCAATAAGGGAGAATATAAGATAGCTTTAGGTGGTGTATTTGTACTGTCGTTCAAAATGCACTTTAAACATGTATACAGATTAGGTAGCGCTAGTCAATGCAAGCGTGCATGCATATAAACCTGCACATATACAGGGTGTTACAAAAAGGTACGGCCAAACTTTCAGGAAACATTCCTCACACACAAAGAAAGAAAATATGTTATGTGGACATGTGTCCGGAAACGCTTACTTTCCATGTTAGAGCTCATTTTATTACTTCTCTTCAAATCACATTAATCATGGAATGGAAACACACAGCAACAGAACGTACCAGCGTGACTTCAAACACTTTGTTACAGGAAATGTTCAAAATGTCCTCCGTTAGCGAGGGTACATGCATCCTCCCTCCGTCGCATAGAATCCCTGATGCGCTGATGCAGCCCTGGAGAATGGCGTATTGTATCACAGCCGTCCACAATACGAGCACGAAGAGTCTCTACATTTGGTACCGGGGTTGCGTAGACAAGAGCTTTCGGGGTTGCGTAGACAAGAGCTTTCAAATGCCCCCATAAATGAAAGTCAAGAGGGTTGAGGTCAGGAGAGCGTGGAGGCCATGGAATTGGTCCGCCTCTACCAATCCATCGGTCACCGAATCTGTTGTTGAGAAGCGTACGAACACTTCGACTGAAATGTGCAGGAGCTCCATCGTGCATGAACCACATGTTGTGTCGTACTTGTAAAGGCACATGTTCTAGCAGCACAGGTAGAGTATCCCGTATGAAATCATGATAACGTACTCCATTGAGCGCAGGTGGAAGAACTAAAATGAGCTCTAACATGGAAATTAAGCGTTTCCGAACACATGTCCACATAACATCTTTTCTTTATTTGTGTGTGAGAAATGTTTCCTGAAAGTTTGGCCGTACCTTTTTGTAACACCCTCTACACATAAATAACACAGACGGTAGACGGGTGTACTACAACCATTAATTAAGAATAGAGTGCAGCTGTGTCAACTATACATCTACATATATATGACTACCTTGAAACTCACATTTAAGTACCAGGCAGAGGGTTTATCGAAACACATTCGCACTATTTCTCTACCGTTCCACTCTCGAGTTGCACGCTGGAAAAACTAATACATGAATATTTCCGTACGAGCTCTGATTTCTCTCATTCTGGAACGATGGTCATTTTTGCCTATTTTGATGGAGGTCAACAGAATATTTTCACATTCGGAGGAAAAGTTGGTGATCGAATTTCCGGGAAATGATCTCATCGCAGCGATAAACGCCTTAGTTTTAATGACTGCCGCCCGAACTCGTTGATCATATCCTTCATACTGCCTCCCCTATTTCGCGATTAATACAAAACGAGCCTCCCTTCTTTGGATTTTTTCTATGACCTCCGTCGATCCTTTCTTGTAAGGATCCCGTACCGCACAGCAATACTCTAACAGAGGACGGACAACCTGAACGCAAAAGACAGTGGATTTGATACATCTTCAAAGTGTTCTGCGTATAAAACGCAGTCGTTGGTTCGCGATCGTTCAAATTCTCGCTTTTCTTACCGCACAGATAACAGATCTAAATTATTTTTCAATTGGTTTTGATCTTTTGGTGACTTTACTAGACGGTTTGTGAGAGCATCGTTTGCAAGCAATCTAACTGCCTTGCTAAGATCGTCTCCTAAATCGTTTATAAAGATTACTGGCAGCAGAGGATTTGTAACGCTTCAGTGTGGACCGCCACATTTTACTTTGGTTTTACTCGATGATTTTTTGTTGGTTACTACGGACTGTGACCTGTCTAACAGGAAACCGCTGTCAATTAGCGTTCCTTCTTCAACTAAAATACACTGACTGAAAAATATCACAGCACCAAGAAGGAGTTGTTCATCTGTTAAAAATTCGCGCCAGTCGCATACGAATGACGCTAGTAGCCCCACATGAGGATGCAAATCAGGTTTGATTTAAATCCACGCTGTAACGGTCGTGAGTGTTGCTTACCTTGAGATTGGACGTGCAGCCAGGAATGCCTTTAAGGCGACGCACAGGCCATTATCAACAGCTCTCTGAGTTTGAATGAGGTCGCGTAAAAGGGCTACGAGAAGCTAGATGTTCCTTCTGCGATACTGCACACAGACTTGACAGGAATGTAGCCACTGTACATGACTGCTAGCAGCAGTGCTCACGAGCATATAAGGTGGCAAGAAGACAGCGCACCGGATGGGCACGTAGCACTACCGAGAGGGGAGACCATTGTGTTCGGCATATGGCTGTGGCGCATCGAACTGCATCTGTATCAGCAATTTATGGAGCAGCTGGTACCACAGTGACACGACGAACACTTAGAAATCGGTTAGTTCAGCCGCAGCTGCGAGACAGACGCCCTGTAGCGTTGATTCCACTGACCCTAACCACAGCCATTTGCGATTCCAGTCGCGTCAAGCGAGAGCTCACTGGAGGGGGGAGTGGAGGTCTGTTTTCTGATGAAAGCTGATTACGTCTCGACGCCAGAGATGGCCGTTGTTCGTTAGTAGGAGTTCAGTTGAGGGCTTGCTCAAAATGGTTCAAATGGCTCTGAGCACTATGGGACTTAACATCTGAGGTCGTCAGTCCCCTAGAACTTAGAATTAATTACATCTAACTAACCCAATAACATCACACACATCCATGTCCGAGGTAGGATTCGAAGTGAAGTGCCTAGAACCGCTCGGTCACACAGGCCGGCTGAGGGCTTGCAACTAACGTGTCTGATAGCTAGAAAATTCGACCTACACCTGGAGTTATGGTCTAGGGTGCGATTTCGTATGACAACAGGAGTACTCTCATGCTTACCCCCACAAACCCTGAATGTAAATCTGTACGTAAATCGGATGATTCGGCCTGCTGAGTTGCCATCCATGAACAGCATTCCTGGGGGTGTTTTCCAACAGGATAACAGTCGCCCAGGTACCGCCGTTGTAACGCAACATCGACAACGGTCGACATGTTACCTTGGCCGTTCAGTCACCAGGACTGTCTCCAATAGAGCACAATTGCGAAGTCATCGAGCAACAGCTCCAGCATCATCCAGAAACAGCGTTATCCGCCCCTGTAATGACCGACCAAGTTCAACCGGCGTGGAACTCCACCCCACAAACTGACATTCGTCACCGGTACAACAAAATACATGCACGTCTGCACGCTTGCATTCAACATTCTGGCGGTTGCATCCGTTGTTAACGTATCAGCATTTCACACTTGCAATGGCTTATATCGCGCTTACATTAACCTGTGAACTTCCAATGTTGATCACTTAAATACCGGGTGATCAAAAAGTCAGTATAAATTTGAAAACTGAATAAATCACGGAATAATGTAGTTAGAGAGGTACAAATTGACACACATGTTTGGAATGACATGAGGTTTTATTATAACAAAAAAAAAAATTACAAAAGTTCAAAAAATGTCCGACATATGGCGCTTCATCTGATCAGAATAGCAATAATTAGCATAACAAAGTAAGACAAAGCAAAGAGGATGTTCTTTATAGGAAATGCTCAATATGTCCACCATCATTCCTCAACAATAGCTGTAGTCGAGGAATAATGTTGTGAACAGCACTGTAAAGCATGTCCAGAGTTATGGTGAGGCATTGGCGTCGGATGTTGTCTTTCAGCATCCCTAGAGATGTCAGTCGATCACGATACAATCGCACGGACTGAGGTATAGGGATCTGGGAGGCCAAGCATGAAGAAAGTGGCGGCTGAGCACACGATCATCACCAAACGATGCGCGCAAGAGATCTTTCACCCGTCTAGCGATACTTCGTTTTTTTGTTTGTTCTAATAAAACACCATGTCATTCCAAGCATGTGTGTCAATTTTCACCTCTCTATCTACATTATTCCGTGGTTTATTAAGTTTTCAAATTTATGCTGACTTCTTGATCACCCGGTATGTTACCTTGACATATATATTGCCGAAATTTCGTTACTCTACATTAATTATTTTTTGATGTTGCGATTCTTTCCCTTCAGTGAGGTTTACGAACCCACCAGGAGAGAAGGGCGCGAACGTCGAGTTGTCCGACTTGGGAGGTGGCGCCGCGGCGCCTCAGCTGAGCTGGGCACGCGGCGAGCATCCTGTGGGAAGGGGCGGGGCGGGGCGGTCGGCCGAGCGCCTCGGGAGGCGCGTGAAATATTGAGGCGGCGCTCCCCGGCGTCCGCTTTGTGTCGGCCCGCATCAATGTTGCAGCGCGCTCATTGTGGCCGCGCCTTAAACAGATTCCACGGCCGGGCCGCCACTCCGCCCTCTAAACACTCTGAATACTAAATACTTACTGCTTGCGCTCCGGGGACCGAGCGTGCAGAAAAATGTATCACTGCCTTAGGAAGCGTAGGCCCTGTACAGACAACTCGTTTGCCACCATAAAAAATAATTGAAGAGCGCGTGAAATTTAATTGAGAAACGCGTCTGCTGTTTCTTGTCAACGTGAGAGCCCCTGTCAATGTAGACAAGGGAATGTTGAGTGAAATGCTACACTACTGGCCATTAAAATTGCTACACCACGAAGATGACGTGCTACAGACGCTAAATTTAACCGACACGAAGAAGATGCTGCGATATGCAAATGATTAGCTTTTCAGAGCATTTACACAAGGTTGGCGCCGGTGGCGACACCTACAACGTGCTGACATGAGGAAAGTGGTGAAACATTGTTGTGATGCCTCATGTAAGGAGAAGAAATGCGTACCAACACGTTTCCGACTTTGATAAAGGTCGGATTGCAGCCTATCGCGATTGCGGTTTATCGTATCGCGACATTGCTGCTCGCCTTGGTCGAGATCCAATGACTGTTTGCAGAATATGCAATCAGTGGGTTCAGGAGGGTAATACGGAACGCCGTGCTGGATCCCAACGGCTTCGTATCACTATCAGTCGAGATGACAGGCATCTTAACCGCATGGCTGTAACGGATCGTGCAGCCACGTCTACATCCCTGAGACAACAGATGGGGACGTTTGCAAGACAACAAACATTTGCACGAACAGTTCGACGACGTTTGCAGCAGCATCGACTATCAGCTCGGAGACCCTTGCTGCGGTTACCCTTGACGCTGCATCACAGACAGGAGCGCCTGCGATGGTGTACTCAACGACGAACCTGGGTGCACGATTGGCGAAACGCCATTTTTGCGGATGAATTCAAATTCTGTTTATAGCATCATAATGGTCGCATCGGTGTTTGGCGACATCGCGGTGAACGCATATTGGAAGCGTGTATTCGTCATTGCCATACTGGCGTATCACCCGGCATGATGGTATGGGGGGCCGGAGTGGCCGTGCGGTTCTAGGCGCTACAATCTGGAACCGTGCGAATGCTACGGTCGCAGGTTCGAATCCTGTCACGGACATGGATGTGTGTGATGCCCTTAGCTTAGTTAGGTTTAATTAGTTCTAACTTCTAGGCGACTGATGACCTCAGAAGTTAAGTCGCATAGTGCTCAGAGCCATTTGAACCATTTTTGATGGTATGGGGTGCTATTGGTTACACGTCTCGGTCACCTCTCGTTCGCATTGACGGCACTTTGAACAGTGGACCTTACATTTCAGATGTGTTACTACCCGTGGCTCTACCCTTCATTCGCTCCCTGCGGGACCCTACATTTCAGCAGGATAATGCACTACCGCATGTTGCAGGTCCTGTAAGGGCCTTTCTGAATACAGAAAATGTTCGACTGCTGCCCTGGCCAGCACATTCTCCAGATCTCTCACCAACTGAAAACGTCCGGTCAATGGTGGTCGAGCAACTGGCTCGTCACAATACGCCAGTCACTACTCTTGAGGAACTGTGGTATCGTGTTGAAGGCGCATCGGCAGCTGTAACTGTACACGCCATCAAAACTCTGTTTGACTCAATGTCCAGGCGTATGAAGGCCTTTATTACGGTTCAAATGGTTCAAATGGCTCTGAGCACTATGGGACTTAACTTCTAAGGTCATCAGTCCCCTAGAACTTAGAACTACTTAAACCTAACTAACCTAAGGACATCACAAACATCCATGCCCGAGGCAGGATTCGAACCTGCGACCGTAGCAGTCGCGCGGTTCCGGACTGAGCGCCTAGAACCGCTAGATCACCGCGGCCGGCTTTATTACGGCCAGAGGTGGTTGTTCTGGGTAGTGATTTCTCAGGATCTATGCACCCAAATTGCGTGAAAATGTAATCACATTTCAGTTCTAGTATAATATACTTGTCCAATGAATATCCCTTTATCATCTGCATTTCAACTTGGTGCAGCAATTTTAATGGCCAGTAGCGTACCTTCCTGCATGTCAGTTCTAGTATATTTGTGCAATCAGTACCCGTTTTTCATCTGCATTTCTTCTTGGTGTAGCAATTTTAGTGGCCAGTACCGTAGATAGAAAAGTTTTACCGCACCCCTTACTGGGGGTAATTCAACAACTGTTCTAAGAGTACAGAATTGGCAGTGCTGGAAAAGAGAATAGTAAAATACGATGGCGTGCTGGAAAGGGATGTCCCACAATTTTTCATGTGAAAACTCTTAAAGCTTTTTATGTGAAACAAACGATATTATAGTCGGCGGCAGCGTTAGTAGCCTCTGGCCGCGCAGCCCACAAAGAATGGTATGTTGTCAACTCGGCTGAAAGCGCAAAGACAGGCCGCTGCAGTGCATTCCTGCGCTTTATCACTCTTGCAGACCGGCTCACCTGAATCTACCTCACGTTTGAAGAACGAGTACACTTTAAAAATAAGGTGCCTTGCCTCTTCATCAAACACTCGGCGCCTTCTATGTGTTTCAACCATTATGAAATCAACTTTCAGAAATCGGTCAATCGTAGTTTCGCTCACGTAAAACACGATAGAACGCTCAAATATTACGGAAGTTTATATAGTGCGGAAATCAGAAACGGAGTGAGCGCTGATTGCCTAGCTGCGCAGCTGTCAACCGCACATCCCAGGCCCAGAGGCCATAAGCGCATATGTCGGTGCGTCACAAACAGCGTGCTGCAATCGACTTTCGGTTTTCAGTTCATCCACACATGGAGCAACCTCTCCTCCAGCATGACAATGCGAGACCGCACATGAGCGCTGTGACATGTGCAACAATCCGACGCCTTCGGTTCACTGCCAACGATCATCATCCATTCATTTCCGATTTGTCCCATCCGATTACCGTCTGTTTCCAATACTTAAAGAACATCTTCGAGAGTTTGATAGTGATGCGATGCAAGCAGAGCTGATATTGTGGCTCCGTCAACAAACTCAACCATTCTACAGTAACAGTATCAACAAACTGGTGTCCAGTTCGGAGAAATAGGTTCGTCGGCAGGTCGACTATTTTGAGAAATAAATATTCGGACATGAAGAATAAAGACCTAAAATGTCAATGACGTTCGTTTTATTTAAAAAGCTTCAAGAGCTTCCACATAAAAGACTACGTTTCAACATGTCCTTGTAACAACACTCCTAAGCTTACGACAAGGATGGAAAGTGAGTCCCTAACACTTTGTAATATCCACGTTGATGATAAGTCTGCTGACAACCAACTTTCAAGAACTATTGCTTAACACTTGAATAAAGAAAACTGAAATCAACAGCATTGTTGTAATAGAAACGTCGTTAATTCAAAACATGCTACCAGTTTCGACGCGAAAAAGCGACGTTTTCAGGCCCCAAGCGTAATTTGGCATCAACGTACGAACTCCCGCATCTCGTGGTCGTGCGGTAGCGTTCTCGCTTCCCACGCCCGGGTTCCCGGGTTCGATTCCCGGCGGGGTCAGGGATTTTCTCTGCCTCGTGATGGCTGGGTGTTGTGTGCTGTCCTTAGGTTAGTTAGGTTTAAGTAGTTCTAAGTTCTAGGGGACTGATGACCATAGATGTTAAGTCCCATAGTGCTCAGAACCATTTTTTTGAACGTGCGAACCACAATGACAAACACTAACGCAGTCTTCAAATGAAAAGAGTACAACTTATTATGCACGTTACTCCAGCGTGTGCAGGCAAAAATGTTTAGTTCAGCGGCGCCAAAATCAACTCGATTCCGCAACTTACAATAACAACCCCTCCATTGTGTCACTCTTTAGTCAGTCAGTATTATAACACAGAAAGTATCAGTTTGAAATCGTAACGAGAACATGCGAGATGATAATAGTATCCCGATCGCCTGGGTCTAGCATCGGATGGCTATAATTATAGCGCATCTACTCACGAAGTACCATTGTGGGCTGTAATTATTGCATGGCAGCGAATACTGATAGATACGCTAATACTATATGTTAAGAGGGGACGTAT
The DNA here is from genome assembly GCF_023864275.1 of Schistocerca cancellata. Taxonomy (NCBI): domain Eukaryota; kingdom Metazoa; phylum Arthropoda; class Insecta; order Orthoptera; family Acrididae; genus Schistocerca; species Schistocerca cancellata. The sequence goes on from NC_064630.1 coordinate 405,890,742, forward strand.
GCGAAGTTACAATACTTAAAAAAGAAAGAACCGTTTTTAAGTCCGAAGTTTTCTAAACAACGTAACTAAATTTGGCGCAGTTGTTAAAATACGTTAAATGGATACACACATGTTTTCATGCTTATTGAAGTTTTACGCTTTTAATCATAAACAACTGAATTTGTTCGACAAGGTTAGTATAAATGTTCCTTTTTCGAAAAATCTGTCAGAACGAAATTAATGTATTTTTGAACAAAGTCTGATATGCTATTAATACAAATATCTGTGGAACAAAATATTGGTATCTTCTTTTGTTAGGTTTTTACAGCTCTCCAAAATTTTTGTAAATAAACATACCAAATCTTAGGGCTTTTCTCCTACATAAATGCCTTACTATTGCGCTAAATCAAAATTCCATCTACAGAATGTTTCACTATAGTACTGACTAATTGCATGTCGAATGGGGTACTCTAATGTCAGTGGTTTATGAGGAAAAGGTGTATAAAGTTGCCAAAATATAAGTTACGATAAACCTGAATCAGAGATTTGACTGTTTGTATTAGGCCTTACCTTATCTGGGTGAACTAGTGCAAATAGTTTGCGTTCTCTTCTTCATCCGCAAGCAGTATTTTCTTTGATTCTCCTCTTAGGTTATCCTGATTTTCAAACTGAGTGACAATAAAGTCAGCTGCATCAAATCTCCTGTTATCGATTTCCTTCAATATCGACAGTGCTGGATCTGCAGAGTCCGTAGTCTGCCAGGATTAGCAGAGTTAAAAACTGAACAAACATCATACGCTGCAACCTCATCAAGAGTCATGGAAAGAAATGTTGTCTTGGACCATGGTTTTCCTATCAGAGAGTTGTAACCTTCGGTAGGATTTTGAGTTTTTCCAAGGATACACTTCTGTAGAAGTTGTGGATCTGCTAAACACCGAAATATTCCCCGCATTGTGTCTACATAAAACTGGAAGAAAACACCACAGGAATAAATAATATGAAGAAATACCGAACAACAAACGGCTCTGGGCCCGTGCAAGCTTTTGTTAATTATTATTTTTATCTCACTTAGGAGTGGAACTGGAACGTACTACTCAGGAATTGAAATTTCAGTACCACGTGATAACTTAAATCCAATAAAAATTTCTTAACAATTTTGTTCGGGTTCACGTATGTCCGCTCCCCCCCCCCCCCCCCCAACCTCTTAATGCGAAACCGATATACGCTGAAAAAATGATTAGTACCAATAATAGCCACCAGGTTGTAATGTAACGGACTACTGAAACGACCGATACCACCGGCTGGCGAGGTGTCCGGTGCCGTAAATCAACTTGAAGGAGCAAGTGAACTTTAACTACGTAAACATAAGGTGAAATATTATTATTTTATTACAAAACTGTTAATATGAGGACAATCATGAGGTATATTTCCACAGAACTATATTATAAACACTTTTCATTTTTCATACTATGTTTTTCATATATGTATACGTGCGATGTGTAAAATATTGATATACAACCAAGGTTGGCAGTACTGCACAGTTTGTAAGCTCTGTGAACAGGAGCTGGTTGTTGGCGGGTGTAGAGACAATGGGCAGTTGCTGTTGAGACGTCTTGTAATACGCTTGCTTTGATAAGGTCAAGGATAGAGGGAACGAAATGATGTATTGGAAAAGCTGTTACATTGAAAATTATTGAATATCGTCACGATCAGCATTTGTAAAATAAAAGTTGGAAGTTTAAATATGTGTCAGTTCTTACGCAGCAGAATACACACCCTCGACCTCAAATTGATTTAACAAACAGCGGATGGCGAGATTTATCACTGGACCACGAGCGTGCAACAACGACCAATAAAGGTAAGAAAGTTATATTACTCTAAATTCAAATTGTGATGATACTTTCCTTTCTCCATGTCTTCAACTCTGTATGTACTCTGTTGTTAGAGTGAACAGAGTGACGGGGACTTGCGATCGACTAGACACACCAGGGAGACCACACAGGTTTAAAATGATAATTTGTAGCTTAATATACTGCTACTGGTAATAATTAATATTTGTCCCCCGGAGAAAGAGGTGCATTACAAGGTGCAAATCTGGCGATGTACAACGTCTCGTCCTCGCTTCCAGTGCTCATACTGAACAAAGTCCGTAAACGGCAGTTAATAATAAAGTTAACATTATGTCTTTCTCACTTGTTTATCTTTTTCTGCCCACGTCCCGTTCTTAATCCACTACACAGCGTGAACTCATAAAACGGACTTTGAGCTCCCACTTCGCTCGTATTGCCACAGATGTAGCGACGGCGCGGCCCGCTCTGTTGCACGGGGGGACCGGGTTTCACGGACGGGGACGCCGTATTGAAGGCGAGGGTCGGGCGGGGTATTTGTGGCGGCAGCTATTTCGGAGCCGGCGCAACGGATTAGTGGCCGTCCAGTTCCTGGGAAGCGCCGCGAGAATTAGCGGGCAGCGCCGCGCCGGCCGCTTGCCTCACGGCTGTGACGCGCGAACGCCGCCGACTGCCCGCTAACTCACCGCTCGCCCCGATTGCTCACCGCGGAACACGGCCCTGGCGACTGGCGGGTCCGCCATAAAAATTGGATCCGATTTGTTGCGAGCTAAAGATAGCGGCCGGGACTTATCTCGCGGTTAAGAAATGGATTCGCAGGCGCCGTGCGCTCTATCTTCCTGCTCGGGGAATCCCCGGCGTTCAGCTGCTCTGTCGGGGAGCAAAGACCGAACGCTAGTACGTAAGAGCGTTTCCTTATCGTTCTAACTACGAAACATGAACGTGGCTCCTCTTTCCATAGTAGTTTCATCGTTTTGCTTTTACACAGATAGACATAGTCATCGTGGCAGCAAAATAATTGGCCTTTTCTTCCATACGTTCAACGATTCGTGTATTCAAATGTGACCAACAAAACTCTTTACCTGTAAGTATGTATACAGTACGCAAGTTATATGAAGTTGTCACGTCCGCAGCTCGTGGTCGTGCGGTAGCGTTCTCGCTTCCCGCGTCCGGGTTCCCGGGTTCGATTCCCGGCGGGGTCAGGAATTTTCTCTGCCTCGTGATGACTGGGTGTTGTGTGATGTACTTAGGTTAGTTAGGTTTAAGTAATTCTAAGTTCTAGGGGACTGATGACCATAGATGTTACGTCCCATAGTGCTCAGAACCATTTTTGAAGTTGTCACGGGAACTAGGAAACTTCTAGAACGTTTCATCGACAAGCAACTTACAGGAAGCGCTCAGCTTGTGTGACATGCTACCTTGTAATGATTAATCTTGAAGAAGACTGCCACGGCCACAACAACAGAACGAAAGACGATCACATTTCGCGTGATCAAAACAAAGTACACAAGTACGTGAGGTGAGTGTGGATATATATAAAAACATGCAAACGAGAAAATATAGTGTGTCATTGTAGTGCAGTGTGCAATAACCGAACGCCAATATAGGAGAACGCAAGGAAATATGGTAGGAGCAAAAAAATTGGCCACTGAAGTTGCTTCAGACAAAGCTAAACGTGTCTAGTCCAAATGAGACTTTATTACAGCCTCAAAACACGGAATAATAATAATGTCGCGTGAGTAGGGCCTCCCGTCGGGTAGACCGTTCGCCTGGTGCAAGTCTTTCGATTTGACGCCACTTCGGCGACTTGCGCGTCGATGGGGATGAAATGATGATGATTAGGACAACACCCAGTCCCTGAGCGGAGAAAATCTCCGACCCAGCCGGGAATCGAACCCAGGCCCTTAGGACTGACATTCTGTCGCGCTGACCACTCAGCTACCGGGGGTGGACGTACGGAATAACAATCTAACAGAGGCCTCAAAAACAAAAAGACAAATTGAATATACTTTAAGTGATGTTCCTGGTTTTGATTAAGATCTGCTGGAAACTGTAATACTGGCGTTGACTGAGCTGACGTTTAACCCCCTCTCTTCCACACCCTTCCCTTCACTATTGTCATCATCATCTTACTCATCTTCGTCCGGGTGATTTGTGATCACATGATTTCCATTGACGAACTGTTTCGTATAATACACGCTACGTATCAGTTAATGTAAATAACCGTTTTACCTAGAATACTCAGCGATACCATGAAATTATATAGCAGTGGAAAAATAATAACAGTGATGACTAACAATAAACTGCGTGTCACCCTATTGGTAGAAAGCTGATTTGGAAAACTCCCCGTAAACGGTATGTAATGGCCTGTACAGCACATACAGAGAAATCTGTAGATGGCAACGTTGCATAATGGTTCAGCGTTTGACGTGGTCCACTGGATGAGACAGTGAAGTCGTATGGAAATCCCCATCAGGACACGCCGACGTTAGTTTCCTAAGTTTCCTTAACCACATTATCCTATTCTGTATTATAAAGAATATGAAGTACTGTTATCTTATTAATAATCATTCAATCTATATAAGGAACAGCAATAGGATATACGGACAAACTAATTTTCCCCGCTATCGCTGTCGTGATATCTCTGATGATGTACACTACTGGCCACTGAAATTGTAAAGTCATAAATGCATCGCGCAACAAACGTCAAATTTACTCACTTCCAGCTTGTTCGATGACAAAAGGCAGCAAGTTACTATGATTCAGTGAAATAACAAAACCGTCGAAATTGTACAGAAGTTTGTTTTTATTTAAATATCGATCAGCTACGGACCTTAGTTCATCATGAAGCCATCCACGTAAGTCCTGCCATAACACTATAATGCGTGCACGCTGGCCACATTGCTTGCATAAGTCACCAAGTGCAAGTTACTACTTGCGTATGAAAGGCCAGTGCTGCACGCACCACTGGACTGTCGTATGCTAATAGTAACTTACACGTAGCTGCTTAAAAAAGCAATGTGGCCAGCGTATACTCATTATGGTAGGATATGATAATGGACTAAGGGCCGAAACTGGTCGCCATTTAAATAAATACAAACTTCTGTGCAACTCTGACGATTTGTAATTTCAAAAAAAAAATGTTCAAATGTGTGTGAAATCTTATGGGACTTAACTTCTAAGGTCATCAGTCGCTAAGCTTACACACTACTTAACCTAAATTACCCTAAGGACAAACACACACACCCATGCCCGAGGGAGGACTCGAACCTCCGCCGGGACCAGCCGCACAGTCCATGACTGCAGCGCCTTAGACCGCTCGGCTAATCCCACGCGGCTTTGTCATTTCAGTGTAACGTCAAAGTAGCATGAAGTGTACTTCATGTCTGGATATTCAAAGGCTTAACATTTACGTGTAACCACACAAAGTAATTTACAGTGAAACCTTGTATATTCTATATACAAGAAAAGATTACGCAACGGATTTCACATTCAGAAATCGCATTTACATGTTGTTTTTTTGTGAGAAGAAACTGCGGTTTATCGTTCTGCGATGTTGCTGCTTGCATTGCCATGGAATTTTTGAATCAATGGGCTCGAAAGATTTATACTCAACGCCATACAGGATCTCAACGGCTCCACGTGACTAGCGCCCGAGGAGAAAGACATACAGTTCCCTTGGCCGTGCAAAATAGTACAGCCATATCACGTATATTGACTGATGGAATGGGCATGTTTATAGCAACTATCTACGAGGACGGTGTCACGACGTCCATAGCACCATAGACTGTCAGCACGACGAGTTTTGTTGTGTCTTACCACGACACCACAGCAGAGATAGGTGCACTGACAATGGTACCCTCAATAACACTAGACTCATTATATTCTCAGATGGGTCCCGATCCAGCGACACAACGGACGCATCTCTGTGTGGAGGCCATTGCATTCGCCATAGACATAAGGGCTCAGCAACTGGCGTGTTAGTACGAGGTACCACTGCACACAAAACACAATCGCCTCTAGTCCGTGTTGCTGCAAATCTCCACAGCAAACATTCCATGTCTGACAGGTTAAGACCTGTGGCTGAATCTTATCTTCAAGGTGTCTGTGACGTTTAACTTTCAACAAGATAACACCAGGCCCCATATTGCTTATGCTGTCTTGACATACCTCGATAAACAGGGTGTTCGACTGTTGCCATGTGGGATTGTTCTCCCGGTCTCTCACCCACTGAAGACACCTGTACATGGGGTGCTGGGCGATTGGTACGCCACTGCTCTCCACTTGATAAGCTCTGGCACAGATTTGAAGCAGCAAGGAATGGAGTAACTGAATCTGTCGTCCAGGCCCAATTCCAGGTTAGAGCCAATGCTGCCGTCAGAGGCTGCCACACTCTGTGCAGAAACAGGCTGCAAAGGTAGCCGTGTGTTCTTCCTAGACCACTGTGGTATCGTGCAGAGATTGCGGTGCCTCACTCAAGGCGAGAAAGTGAACTTATACCAAAGACATTAACCAGGGCTCGTTACAATCCTAAACGACGTGTTGGAGGCGCTCCTGAAGACTACGCCTCCTTCCCAGCACTTGCAGCACCTTATAGAACTGAGCTCAGTTCGGGACCTCAGCAACGGCAGTCAACATCATCATCAAGGACCAACGAGTTTTTACAGATGAGCCTGTAGTGTTGTTCATCTTTAACATTGCAGCTCGAGAGAACAGTTTGTTAATTAGAGGGTTAAGTCAGGCTTTGTTAGTTGACGACAACTGAAATCATCTAGTACTCCTGTGGCATGGCAGTGTGTCAAAGTTAAGTAAATCTTTTATTCATTTGAGTAATAAAGTTAGCTAATATTTCATGTGTCATGATGACCTTTCTCCCAGAGCAAGCAAAGAATCACAGTGGTGACCGGATGAAAGCAGATCAAAGCATATAGTACATAAGGAAAGTAAGTGACGTACCGTTATTTTCTAGCTTTCCTTGCGTTGCAAGTTTAATGCCTAGCAGTCTATTCGTATCAGGTGCTACCATCAGTTAGTAGCGGAAGGCTGATGATTGGCGATGTGTGTTTTAAAACTAGTTTGATACATTACTGACGTAGCGTGCTAGTACAAACAACACCGCACCGAAGTGTAGATGGCTGTGCACGTGTGCTTCGAATCAGATTCGATGACGCAGTAGGCTAGCACAAACACAGCTTTGCAGGGAGCGTCGGATGACTGCGGACGCGTGCTCTGAATTAGGCCAGGCGCGCGCCTGCGTGGCCACACGAGCCTTTAGCTGCGCTAATGAGCCGCCAAAGGCGCCCGCCGCTGCTGGGGCGGCCCGCAGCAGCCGTCGTCTTTCACAGCTGGCGCCTTGCGAAACCGCTGCGCTGCGCTGCGCCGCGCCGCCATTAACACGTCTCCAGTTGCAAAACGCGCGATTTAATGGAGAGAGTGCCGCCTGTTAATGTCAGCCCTCACGTGTGTGCATCTCCCTTCCTTCCCTTCCCACGCCACCCCACTCCCATTCCTCCCCTCCCCCCCCCCCTCCAGTGCAACACGGGCAGACGTCACACGTCAACCCTGTATACGGGCTTAGACGAATTCCGAAATAAGTACGAAAACGAAAAGTTTAACGTGAAACGCTCATGCTCCTTCGAAGTTCTTCGCAGCATCATCCATGCACTTAAAAAAATAAATAAATAGATCGATAAACCTCTCCGTGGTATGTAACACACTCATTGGTGTGCTACAGGAGTTTGATGAGCGTATCAGTGTCGCTAAAACAGAACATGTACGTGCACACAGTAGATCGCTTTGCCACTAATATTAACTAGCAATACCCTGCAGCGGTGTGAACTATAATGTCATTTGTCAGCGTTCCTTCTCCAACTAATATACACTACTGGCCGTTAAAATTGCTACGCCAAGAAGAAATGCAGATGATAAACGGGTATTCATTGGACAAATATAATATACTACAACTGACCGGCGCCAACCTTGTGTGAATGCTCTGAAAAGCTAATGATTTGCATATCACAGCATCTTCTTCGTGTCGGTTAAATTTCGCGTCTGTAGCACGTCATCTTCGTGCTGTAGCAATTTTAATGGCCAGTAGTGTAATTCTAAGAAGCGTAACTGGCGCTCAACAGCTGGAAGAAATAATTCCGCGGTTTTCATACATAGTCACGGCAGTGGTGGCATTAATCTCTATCATCTCTCCCATCTTCTGTGTTGATTAAATATCCATTCATTATTCAAATTTCGTTTCCGAAGTTTATATTACATTTGTGGGTTTTAAAGCTGCAGACAATAGCAAAAAATGAAACAATAAACAAGGAAAATGAAAATTTCACTCTGCAGCAATGTGTGAGCTCACGTGAAACTTCCTGGCAGACTAACTTGGAAGCTAGAAGAGGTACTGGCGGAAGTGAAGCTGTGAGGACGGGTCGTGAGTCGTACAGCACTCGGTACAGCACTCACCCGCAAAAAAAGGCAAAGGTCCCGAGTTCGAGTCTCGGTCTGGCACAGAATTTTAATCTGCAAGGAAATTTCACTAAATGAGTGTGGCATCGATAGCTACGATCCCACGGCGTAGGTGCAAGTTCTTAAGTTGGCACTACGACAGACACCGACGACAGCGACCTCTAGCCGGGGCTCTGTGGAGCTCTACGAGCTCCGCCCCAGATTCAGCCCATTTGATCAAGACTAGACGGCCGGGACACTTCGCTTCATATAGAGACCTTGCACTACTTACGACGGGTCTAAGACTTCGCACCTACGTTCTCATGATTGCAAAGTTATGTAACCATTTATTAACTTGGTTTTTGCCTATAGTAAATATCTATAATTTTACACCCAGTACCGAAGTGTTTTACCTTATCTGCTCCTACTCGCTTCCGTCATTCGGCCAACCTTTCAGTTTTCAGGAGCTGACCCACGCGCCGCCTTCCAGACGGGATACAAAAATGAGCATCCCGCCTCAACCTGGCGGGACACGGGGAGCAGTACGTGAGTGTGTGGGTGCTGGCAGAGGCTGGCAGTCACCTGTCTCCTTACGCAGACGTTGTGACAAAGAAGCAGATTTGCAACCCGCCTTAAGCAGTACTTTGGTGGGACATGGAGATAAGCAACCACTTAGTATACATCAAGGGAAGTCACCTCTCCCATAAGGGACTAGGTAATTCCACAGCACTTCTTTCCAGGCAATAAGTGGCACGTGAATGAAATCGATCCCGTGGTTTAAGAGGAGACGGGGAACACACACACACACACACACACACACACACACACACACACACACACACACACACTGACACCGTAGGTCCGATTGGTAAACGTCGCAGCCTTCTCTAGTAAGGAAATCACGAGCGACGTGTATGTAAGATGTATGAGGAGACGCGTGGAAAAATGAAGTAGGCGGCAGAAATCAAAGAATCCCGGGAGGTATCAACCAGAACAGGATCGCCGGAGCAAGCGGAATTTCCGAGAAGACGCTGTTACCCGAGAAGAGTGCGCCGGCCTGTGGTGTGGGCGACACGTCACGGCGTATGGTGTCCATTCACGAGGAAAAGGTGTCAGACACGGCCACACTTAACAGGTCGGGCTGCCTCTCACGACAGCGGCAGTAGCGCCTGTGCGCGACGTAAGTGCTTTACTTTTCAGGGAACACTTCGTGCAGTATTGCTCACCACATAATTGTTTCCGTGGGAGTAAGAGGAATTTAGAATGCGCTGATTCGACAGTGGCGTCGGCTAGCTATTAATGAGAAATTTTATTTATAAAGGAACTCCACGCCAGTCGTCTCAACTTCTTTCTTTGGAAATGTCACCTCTGCAGATCTCCACATACACCCAAACCTACACACACACACACACACACGCACACACACACGCACACACACACGCACACACACACACACACAGGGAAACTGAGAGTGAAATTAGCTTATAAATATTGAAATCTCTGTCTTAAGAACATTTGCAATGGATCAGCAAACCTGCCTCGAAGTGCCGATACTCTTCGCAGTAGTGAATATGAGACTTTATAAACTGTTCACGGAATTATTCTAAAAGTTGTCATGAAAAATAAAATAGATTACTTCCGTGTGTGTATTTGTGTGTGTGTGTGTGTGTGTGTGTGTGTGTGTGTGTGTGTGTTTCATATTGAAAAATTAGTTTGCTAACCCATAAAGCACAGACTTTCTTCTGGTCACTACTTATTTAAAGATTATCGTTAATGTCAATGAAATTTCTATGGTCATGGAGACGAAAGAAGATCAAGTATAGGCCCCCATCACAATGAAAATCGTTTTCTGGAACCGATGTGGCATACGGAAAAACATGGAAAGTACTAAATCGATTGCATGCGGCACTGAAGAAAAATATGAGCTTTTAATAATGAGAATTAGAAGAGAAATTACAGAGGAATTTACCACTTTGGCAAACAGGATCGCAAGGGATGGCGGAAGCTGGAAGTATGTTGTGAGCAGAATATGGAAGTCCAAAACCGCAATTAATTTAAGAAAGAACTCGCTCACCAGCAAGATCATCAATCTGGAAATATAGACATGTATCATGGAATCATTTGCTGCGTGTCTGACCTTATAGGAAAGGAGAAAGATGAGAAAGAAGACCGCTGTAAGTCCCGGTTACTTGGTTGATTGGTCAGTCTGGAACCGCACGACCGCTACGGTCGCAGGTTCTAATTCTGCCTCGGGCATGGATGTGTGTGGTGTCGTTAGGTTAGTTAGGTTTAAGTAGTTCTAAGTTCTAGGGGACTGATGACCTCAGATGTTAAGTCTCACAGTGCTCAGAGCCATTTAAACCATTTTTGATTCATTTTAAGCTGTTAATGAATGCTCCCAAAATTACAAAGTGCTGTATGTGTTTCTACATCTGTACCGTCATGTTTATATTGTTGGTTCGTGTTTGTGTGACATCTGAAGATGAAAATGTATATTCATGATGAACCTCATCAGGGTTCTTCCCGCTGGAAAAGATTGTAAATAGTATTATTATCCTTCGAAATTAGCAATTATATTGTCATATTACGTTGACAAGTGCAGACTATACGGTATTTTTTTTTTTTTTTTTTTTTTTTTTTTTTTTTTTTTTTTTTGTCATCAGTCTACTGACTGGTTTGATGCGGCCCGCCACGAATTCCTTTCCTGTGCTAACCTCTTCATCTCAGAGTAGCACTTGCAACCTACGTCCTCAATTATTTGCTTGACGTATTACAATCTCTGTCTTCCTCTACAGTTTTTGCCCTCTACAGCTCCCTCTAGTACCATGGAAGTCATTCCCTCATGTCGTAGCAGATGTCCTATCATCCTGTCCCTTCTCCTTATCAGTGTTTTCCACATATTCCTTTCCTCTCCGATTCTGCGTGGAACCTTCTCATCCCTTACCTTATCAGTCCACCTAATTTTCAACATTTGTCTATAGCACTACGTCTGAAATGCTTCGATTCTCTTCTGTTCCGGTTTTCCCACAGTCCATGTTTCACTACCATACAATGCTGTACTCCAGACGTACATCCTCAGAAATTTCTTCCTCAAATTAAGGCCGGTATTTGATATTAGTAGACTTCTCTTGGCCAGAAATGCCTTTTTTGCCATAGCGAGTCTGCTTTTGATGTCCTCCTTGCTCCGTCCGTCATTGGTTATTTTACTGCCTAGGTAGCAGAATTCCTTAACTTCATTGACTTCGTGACCATCAATCCTGATGTTAAGTTTCTCGCTGTTCTCATTTCTACTACTTCTCATAACCTTCGTCTTTCTCCGATTTACTCTCAAACCATACTGTGTACTCATTAGACTGTTCATTCCGTTCAGAAGATCATTTAACTCTTCTTCACTTTCACTCAGGATAGCAATGTCATCAGCGAATCGTATCATTGATATCCATTCACCTTGTATTTTAATTCCACTCCTGAACCTTTCTTTTATTTCCATCATTGCTTCCTCGATGTACAGATTGAAGAGTAGGGGCGAAAGGCTACAGCCTTGTCTTACACACTTCTTAATACGAGCACTTCGTTCTTGATCGTCCACTCTTATTATTCCCTCTTGGTTGTTGCACATATTGTATATGACCCGTCTCTCCCTATAGCTTACCCCTACTTTTTTCAGAATCTCGAACAGCTTGCACCATTTTATATTGTCGAACGCTTTTTCCAGGTCGACAAATCCTATGAAAGTGTCTTGATTTTTATTTAGCCTTGCTTCCATTTTTAGCCGTAACGTCAGAATTGCCTTCTCGTCCCTTTACTTTTCCTAAAGCCAAACTGATCGTCACCTAGCGCATTCTCAATTTTCTTTTCCATTCCTCTGTATATTATTGTTGTAAACAGCTTCGATGCATGATCTGTTAAGCTGATTGTGCGATAATTCTCGCACTAGTCAGCTCTTGCCGTCTTCGGAACTGTGTGGATGATGCTTTTCCGAAAGTCAGATGGTATATCGCCAGACTCATATATTCTACACACCAACGTGAATAGTCGTTTTGCTGCCACTTTGTAGCGAAATGATACTCAAAACAAACAGACAGTTACGTCCAGGAAACAAAAATTAGGTGTAACCCATTGATCCTCCTGAAGATGAGGCTGTAACTCCGCAAACGCATTTGATTGATTTGGAAGAAGGGGCCAAACAGCGAGATCATCGGTCCCATCGGACTAGGGAAGGATGGGGAAGGAAGTCGGCCGTGCCCTTTCAGAGGAACCATGCCGGCATTTGGCTGGAGCAATTTAGGGAAATTACAGAAAACCTAAATCAGCACGGCCGGACGCGAGTTTAAACCGTTGGCCTCCCGAATACTGGTCTAGTGTGCTAACCACTGCGCCACTTCAATCGGTAGAGAAGGATGTCCAGGAGAGATGGAGTTACTACTGAAGAGATGCTGATAAGAATACAGGAAATCAGATCTCTCTCTCTCTCTCTCTCTCTCTCTCTCTCTCTCTCTCTCTCTCTCTCTGTCTATCTGGATGGACGTCCAAACAAGAAGAGAAGTCGTAGGGCATATTTTAAGACACAGTACCATCTCTGGAACAATAGCAGAAGACTCTACTGAGGGAAGAAATCGCGGGGGACGACCATGTATATTATAAATGCTGCAGATTAAGGGTGATGTAGGGTGCGCTACGTGCACAGAATGAAGAGACAGGTAGAGGGAAGAGTGGTACAAGGTACTGCTGTAGAGCAGGCTCTGGGAGGGAAGCTACGGAAAAAGAAGAAGAATGGCAATTTGGAGAATGGTAGCCCAATAAGTTTGAACTGGCAGTATTTGTGTACTCAGTGACAATAAAATGAAAATAGCAGAAAATCTCAACGTGGATCGGCGGGAGGTGTTCGACCACCGATTTTCCGAACATAAGCCCCGGTTTGAAATTTCCTGAGAGATTAAAGCTGTGTACCGGACCGGCACACTTCGCTACGGAATTGATATTCATTCCGGAAACAAGTACTGGTTAATCGCAGCCTTTGCCCACTGCGAACGGCCAGGGGATGGAACCGGGTCACAGAGTTTAGCGCGCCGACTCTAAATCACTTTCTAGTCGCGCCCCGACACACGGCTGCCACCGCCGCTATGTGGGGCGCCAGATAAGCCGAATTTCTGTTCCTACCATCTGGCCTCTCTCTTTCGTTTACCCCTCCCACCACGCACTTTCCATTTACAGCTCGCACACGAACACTGGGAAACGCGTGTCCACGATTTTACCGGTACGAACATTTGTTTGCAAGCTCGAAACCGTGTGTGCCACGTCAGAGTCTGGCAAATGGAGAAACCGGACCGGCACACTTCGCTACGGAATTGATATTCATTCCGGAAACAAGTACTGGTTAATTATTAATTGTCCTCGTTACATGAGCACAGGAACACTAGGATTAACGTATTATACAGTATTCAAATATGGAACGAGTTCCGCCATTTCCTGATTCAGTAGAGAAAACGCACCTGAGGGACGAGAGTGCGGGAGGGTAACGTGTGCGTAAGAGCTTTGGCCGACAAATGAACTGCACGCACACGCACACGCACACACACACACACACACACACACACACACACACACACACACACACACACACACACACACACACGCGCGCGCTTCGCGCTGCTACTCCTGCAGGGACGCGGCTCGCAGCTGCGGCGTGCAATCGCAGCCTTTGCCCACTGCGAACGGCCAGGGGATGGAACCGGGTCACAGAGTTTAGCGCGCCGACTCTAAATCACTTTCTAGTCGCGCCCCGACACACGGCTGCCACCGCCGCTATGTGGGGCGCCAGATAAGCCGAATTTCTGTTCCTACCATCTGGCCTCTCTCTTTCGTTTACCCCTCCCACCACGCACTTTCCATTTACAGCTCGCACACGAACACTGGGAAACGCGTGTCCACGATTTTACCGGTACGAACATTTGTTTGCAAGCTCGAAACCGTGTGTGCCACGTCAGAGTCTGGCAAATGGAGAAACGACTGAGCGCTAGAGAGCCACTGCGGTACAATTAATTTCGCAAAGCCTTAAGTAATTACCTGGAGTCCAGGACAAATGAGCCAACGTGGGGATTAGAGTAATGAAACGGGATTCACATAATGTCCCTCAGCCAGAATTCCTGAGAATGTGGGTGCCTCGCGTTGTGCTCTGGGCCACCAATGCCTAGTGATGGCACTGCGGAGGGTAAAAAAAAAAAAAAAAAAAAAAAAAAAAAAAAAAAAAAAAAAAAAAAAAAAAAAAAAAAAACCTTACGATGCCTAATACGGTGTAGGAAAACCGTTGACATCTAAAACAGTTTCCAGTCGTCTCAGAACGGATAAATAATGATCTTGTATGAATGGAATCTAACACCTTTCTTCCTTCAAAACAGTGACAAGCTCAGGAAACGACGATGGGAGTAGGCAGCGATCACGCATCCTTCAATCCAAAGTAGACCATAAAGTTTCAGTAACACTGGAACCTCATGACTATGGTGGCCAGTGCAGATGCTCAGAAAACCAGTCCTCGACACCGTGAGTTGTATGAACATAGGCCCTATCATCTTGAATCACAGCACCGCCACTGGTAAACATTGTACCATGAAATGGACCTGATTGGCAAAATGGTCACATATTTCGTGGCAGTAATGCAGAGTAAACACGGGGCCCACTGAATACCACTATATTGCTGCCTAAATCATCACCGATCCTCCCCATGTTTCACTCTAAAGACAGAAACTAGACCGTAAGATGAAAAAAGTCTGCAACAAGACTCATCCGACAAAATGATTGTCTTCCATTCCTCAAAGGCCCCCGTTTTATGGCTTAGAACCCACTTTTCCTGTAACGAGCATCATCGCTGACGACTTGCTTTGGAATTTGAGTTCGCCATGCAACTCACTGCTTATCTACATCTACATCTGCATCCATACTCCGCAAGCCACCTGACGGTGTGTGGCAGAGGGTACCCTGAGTACCTCTATCGGTTCTCCCTTCTATTCTAGTCTCGTATTGTTCGTGGAAAGAAGGATTGTCGGTATGCCTCTGCGTGGGCTCTAATCTCTGATTTTATCCTCATGGTCTCTTCGCGAGATATACGTAGAAGGGAGCAATATACTGCTTGACTCCTCGGTGAAGGTATGTTCTCGAAACTTCAACAAAAGCCCGTACCGAGCTACTGAGCGTCTCTCCTGCAGAGTCTTCCACTGGAGTTTATCTATCATCTCCGTAACGCTTTCGCGATTACTAAATGATCCTGTAACGAAGCGCGCTGCTCTCCGTTGGATCTTCTCTATCTATTCTATCAACCCTGTCTGGTACGGATCCCACACTGCTGAGCAGTATTCAAGCAGTGGGCCAAGAAGCGTACTGTAACCTACTTCCTTTGTTTTCGGATTGCATTTCCTTACAATTCTTCCAATAAATCTCAGTCTGGCATCTGCTTTACCGACGATCAAATTTATATGATCATTCAATCTTAAATCACTCCTAATGCGTACTCCCAGATAATTTATGGAAATAACTGCTTCCAGTTGCTGACCTGCTATATTGTAGCTAAATGATAAGGGATCTTTCTTTCTATGTATTCGCAGCAGATTACACTTGTCTACATTGAGATTCAATTGCCATTCCCTGCACCATGCGTCTATTCGCTGCAGATCCTCCTGCATTTCAGTACAATTTTCCATTGTTACTACCTCTTGATATATCACAGTATCGTCCGCAAAAAGCCTCAGTGAACTTCCGATGTCATCCACAAGGTCATTTATGTATATTGTGAATAGCACCGGTCCTACGACACTCCCCTGCGGCACACCTGAAATCACTCTTACTTCGGAAGACTTCTCTCCACTGAGAATGACATGCTGTGTTCTGTTATCTAGGAACTCTTCAATCCGATCACACAATTGGTCTGATAGTCCATATGCTCTTACTTTGTTCATTAAACGACTGTGGGGGACTGTATCGAACGCCTTGCGGAAGTCAAGAATCACGGCCTCTACCTGGGAACCCGTGACTATGGTCCTCTGAGTCTCGCGGACGAATAGCGCGGGATGGGTTTCACACGACCGTCTTTTTCGAAACCCATGCTGATTCCTACAGAGTAGGTTTCTAGTCTCTAGAAAAGTCATTATACTCGAACATAATACGTGTTCCAAAATCCTACAACTGATCGACGTTAGAGGTATAGGTCTATAGTTCTGCACATCTGTTCGACGTCCCTTCGTGTTTGTTTCGGTGCTGACAGTGTTCGCCAGTGCGACATTCAGTTATGCAGCGACTTTTGCAGCAGTCGTCCTCTTTATGTTTCGTCTCAATGTTTCTCAAAGATCGTCCGTCCTTCACGATCACTCGACACGAGCTTTTGTCCGCGTTGTGACTCAGCGGATGATGTTTTTTCCGCTTTTCCTCTATGCTGTCTACATTTCTGTCCAATCCCTGTAACTCGTGTACTTCTTTTTGTCATCAGTCCTCAGACTGCTTTGATGCGGTCCGTCACGAATTCCTCTCCTATACCAACCTCTTCACCAGAGCGGCACCTGTCATTTATCAGATATATTCCAATCTCCGTGTTACCCTACAGCCTTTACCCTCTACAGCTTCCTCGATTAATGTTTAAATTATTCCTTGAGGTCTTAACACATTTCTCACCATTTTGTCCCTTATTCTCGTCAGTGTTTCCCACATGTCCGTCCTCCCGCCAATTGCCCTGAGAATCTGCTCATTCTTCCTCCGTCGACATCGTTTTGTAGTAGCACATCTCACTGTGCCAGTGTGTTCACGATGCCAAAAAGTTAACATCTATTTATCCACGATAATGGCGGTTGAGCTCCACGAATGCAGATTAAATTACTTGAAGAAATACAGCAACCATTTCATTTTTCTTCAGTTGGTGTAATACATTTAAATCATCTTCAATACAACATTTTTCTCGACTAGGTTTTGAATCCTGCAAATGTCCTGTCCAAGATAAGAATGTGTTTCCCTACTGCATTTCATTAATAGATAGTGCACTTAGTTTCATTCTGAATCTGAAGAAACTTTTTTTCACATTTATATGCAAAGCTTATACACTATTAACTTTAATGAAGCAGTACAGCATTTGCTATATTGTGTGTTTGTTTTTATGCTGGAAATTACAAGTCGAGTATTAATTTTCTTATACATTCCGAAACTACTTCTGAAATCAGTTGTGTTTCTAGACTGACTGTTTCGTACCTTAAAGCTTGATTTACACCTCTCCGTGTGACTAAACAGAAGTTGAAGTACTGTAATGAGTCGCGCTTGCCTGTTATCTTTCTAGTGGAGTAGTGATGGGTACTATTTCTCGAATGACAACTAAATTACTCTGAACGTTCCCAAAGTGATGTAGCACATTCTACGCGCGTGTTAGACCATATCTCTTTCGAACAGTCAATCTTATTTAATTTCCTAAGGCACAGCTACTTTCTAGAAGTTGCGTACATGCTTCATCAGACTATTAAATCTCAAATACAAGTTTCGCTGTAGATTTACAACATTTTTAAATACAAAAAATGCACTATGAATAAAACAAGACCATTGTAGACCTGTTTTGCTATAATTCTGAAGAAAATGGCTCTGAGCACTATAGGACTTAACATCTGAGGTCATCAGTCCCCTAGAACTACTTAAACCGAACTAACCTAAAGACATCACACACATCCATGCCCGAGGCAGGATTCGAACCTGCGACCGTAGCGATCGCGTGGTTCCAGACTGAAGCGCCTAGAACCGCTCTGCCACAACGGCCGGCGCAGCTCTAAAAAAATTTGCTGTATGTCTGAGGGGAAGAGGTCTAGTCGCATCTGGTGTTGCAAGTTTAACTACATACTTGATTCAATACTAAGCCTGAAAACCAACTTTTTCCAATAAAATATTAGGGTCAATTGAGAAATAGCCACTAACTGAATTGATATGTGTGTGTGTGTGTGTGTGTGTGTGTGTGTGTGTGAGTGTGTTTGTGTTTGGAAGTCATGTTTGGATGCTCCCACATCTCCAGCGCAGTGTCGACGATATGGCTGTTATCTGCAGTGTTTCCTGCGCAATGTTCCTGGAAGTGGTCTGAGATTGCGTCTCACAGCTGGCGAGCAGAATCTTCCAGGCGCGCCAGTTGGGTTCTAATCATAAACAACAAAACAGCAGCATTCTAGACTACTCGTCCCAAGCTCTCCACCACTGTAGAAGAGCGTTCATCTAATAATAAAAATTACCTCGTGAATTATATAGGCACAAAAAATAATTTTTAGTTATTAAGGAAGAAACTAAAGACTCTGCCTAGCAAACAACGGACCATCAGTTATTCCCTTTTCCGCAAGCAATATATCACTCTATGTAGAACAGAGTTTACTTCAGCCGATATCACAAGATGCGAATGAGGATAGAAACTTGGGATTAATTTTAACTTAAGCGTAGGAATACAGACTTATTATTTTCAGATGAACCATCCGATTTTACAACGATATTTCTTTTACTTCCATGGACTACTACCTCGGGGTACCCTTTAAAAATTATGTTTAGTGTCAATGTTTCCAGACGATACTCAAACTCCCCTCATATTTTGCGCCCTTATTTGGAGTCACTGCATCTACTGTTAAGAAATAAAAAAATTAGATAGTCAACTTCTTCCTCGTCGTTGTTCAACTGGCCGTCTCTAGCAATATCTACGTTACAGGAGATCTTTGGACTACATCCCACCTTTCTTTTAGCTAGTTTATTTTGAAAGAACATATGTACTGCCAAGTTGACGATTTCATCAACATATTTGCACACTCGAAAAAGCTTTCTACCATCTGTCAGTCCTGTTGGAGCTGACTGGTAACTGACAAGACAATTCTGAAAGAGCGTACTGTGCAGTGTTAGTTCCTTACGCAGTACTGAAATTTGATCGAATATCATTGACGTATAGTGTGGGGAAACTTTAACCCGTATGTTTTTGTCACTTATTTCATGAACAGAGGCTTTTCACAGAAAAACCGGTTGTCTGATGCTACATAACCAAAATCTGAAGCTTAAATTAAATGTTTCTTTCCTGCACGTATGTCCGTAACTTAACTGTGTCTTCTAAGGGCTGTCGTGTTACCATTCTTTCATCTCTGGATTGAGCCATGCGTACGAAAACGTCCCCTCAAAGAAAAACAGTTTGAGGAATGGGATGGAAACCAAGGCGGCGAAAACTGTGGGCGAAATTTACGTTTCACACTGGGAATGTAACGAAAAATCAACGTCAGATTTCAAATTCATCAGTTGCTATTAGTTTTTATGCACCTCGTTCGCCAGACCTGAAAATGAAATTATCGTCCAGCATTATTAGCTGGGAGACCATGTCTGGGGTTGTTCAAACACCAGGTGCAAGTTCTTCCATTTGACGCCGCTTCGGCGAATTGCGCGTCGGTGAAGATGAGAAAAAAGTGTTAAGACAACACAAATGCTCAGTCCCCGAGAAAAATCTACGACACGGGTGGGAATCGAACCAGGACCCTGCAGCCTAGAGGCAGCGATGCTAACCACTAGATCACGAGCTATGGACACACTAGAATTGGGAAAGGTATGTGCTTAAAGATGTGACAACCACAGACGTATGAATACTGACAGCAAGAGGTCACGAAAGTAGGTAACTGATTAGGTAATGGGATGCCGGAGTACAGGTCAAGCGAAATTCACGATACCGTTTTTTGATTGGGTTGATTGTTAAGGATTTAGTTTGTTTGAATTATGGTAATATTTGTTTTGGAAAGGTTTCCTGGTTCTTATTGGTATATTTCTGTTTTGTCCCCGTGCGAAACCTCCTATTTCCCACGACTGTCCAGTCAGTTTCATTCTATTTCTGGACTTAAATATTAAGCGTGTTATTTGTGTTTCTTTGCGGGTGTAATGAGTGACATGATGTTTGCCATATTGTATACGCACAAGGGTGCCCACCAACTTGGTGACATCACAGGTCAAAGCAGTCGGCTGGAATCGAAAGTTTCGGTAATCCTGTCTGAATGTAGATATGTTTGGCAATTGAGGATGAACTGTCAGATGTGGCGGAGGCTAATATTTTATGAAGGTTTGATGCACTTAATGAGTTTTTGACAGTCGATACCATGCAAATGCCACGATATTTTACTGCAGCTTTGATAACCACAACTCTACCTACCACCAAAATGAACCACAGCACTTTTTTTTTAATGGAACAAGTTACATATTAATGGCTAAGAGAAACCCCGTAAATCGGATTATAATGATACAAAGTTTATTAATGTCTGCAATAACACATTAAATGAAATAGCCCTAGGTACATAAGGCGTTAGTTCGAGCTGTCACGCAATTTTTAGAAAGCAGTTAAAGTAAAACTGCGTTATGGTGTTCATCTATAGAGTACTTGTGCTCTCTCTTTCATCTAGATCGGAAAGTTTAATGTAAACAGAAGTAAGCATCATATGCTCGTACTTTTCTTCTCAGCAAATCTTAACAGAGTCGACCTTGCTGTTGTTGTTGCTGCTGCTGCTGCTGCTGTTGTTGTTGTTGTTGTTGTTGTTGTTGTGATCTTCACTCTGAAGAATAGCTTGATGCAAGTCTCCACTATAATCTATTCAATTTGAGTCAGTATCTCCTTATTAATTATCAGGTCCACCCATCTAATCTTCAGCTTTCTCCTGTAGCATTAAATTTCTAAAACTTTTTTCTCTTCTTTTCTGAATTGTTGAATTGTTAATCGCTCAATTCCGTAGAAAGCTGCACTCCATATAAATACCTTTAAAAAGGAACGTCCTAATATTTAAATTTATTTTCGATGTTACTAAATTTTCTTTTTTCATAAATTCTTTTCTAGCTCTTGCCAGGCTGCATTTCATATCCTTTCTACTTTGGCCATCGTCAATTATTTTACTGCAAAAATATGAAAACTAAACTACCACCTTTAGTGTCTCCTTTCTAATCTAATTCTCTCAGGGTAGCCGGATTTAGTTCGACTACATTCCGTTATAATTATTTTATTTTTGCTGACGTCTATGTTATTACCTTTTTTCTCGACAGTGTCAGTTCCGCTGAACTGTTTCTCCGAGTCCTTTGCCGTCTCTGACAGAATTACAGTGCCATCAACAATCTAATATAATGTTCTGCGCTTTTTTAAAGACAAATACTATAGTTTTTTTAATAACTTCATAGATGACGTTGTTACGAGCAGTAATCACACGACAAATTTTCATCTCTCTGCGTAACATCAGTTGGTGAAAAATTGAACCATTCATAAAGTGACTTTTGTGCCCAGATTAATTGAGAAACAATGGATAAAATTAAACACATCGTCTTATTTTTAAGCATTTTCATCAAAAACTATAGGTGAAACCGAATCTGAAGAAGACGAACAGGCCAAGCAGTCTTATAAAATGGTCACCTCTGCTCTCTTACCTCTGATGCGTGATTGTAACTCTGTTTCTCACTAATACAGCACCAATGCAGACAGAAGTGGATCAAGTTACTCGGCGTGCCTGTTCTCGTGCTAAGCGGATTTGTTAGCACTGCGCTCAGGGGCACAAGACTCGCATCGGCACTAACGAGAAGTGAATCGCAGTAATTACGGGAGGCAACAATTCCTCTCCTAACGTCACCGCCGCCTTCAGTCCCTCGCTGCGAAATGGTATTAGTGGGTTGATTACAGGAGGCATCGCACGGGTCGTGAATCACTGGTGTGGCGCCAGCGGCACTGACGCAGGCAGCACGCTTTTGTAAGACGGCGCTCACAATGCAGCCCGAACAATGGCGGTGTCGTCAGTGAGTACTGAGCGCCCGAGACACTCGTTCGTTGGACTTCGTTGTTCCTCGCCGCAGGTCCTGCGAGGTGAATCATTCACCCCTCGTTTCTGGGAGCTGCTGAACTCGAAATATTTTCAGTCACGCAGATGTTAAGTTATTCTACGTTTATTCTCTTACACGAACTCTAGAAATCGTTTCTAGATCTGTATCTGTTCTTTGAGAATCTATATCCGCATCTACATCTATATACATAGATCTACTTCACAGGCCACCTTACAGTGCGTAGTGTAGGATACACACTACCACTACAAGTCATTTCCTTTCATGTTCCACTCGCATACAGAGCGAGGGAAAAACTACTGTCTGTGTACCTCCGTATGATACCTCCGTATGACCTCTAACTTCGCGTACCTTACCTGCGTGGTCTTATGCCAAATGTATGTTGGCGGCAGTAGACTCGTTCAGCAGTCAGCTTCCAGTGCCGGGTATCTCCGGGGATTCGCATCTGAGTTGCCGAAGTATCTCCTTAATGCCTGTTGTGCGAACCTTCCTTTAATCCAATTTGGTGCGGATCCCAAACACTCGAACAGTACTGAAGAGTAGGTCGCACTACCTTCCACACATGGTCTCGTTTACAGGTGAACGACATTCTCCCAAAATTCTCTCAATAAACCGAAGTAGACCATTCGCCTTGACTTCCACGATCCTCACATACTCGTTCCATTTCATATCGCTTTGCAACGTTACGCCCAGAAATTTAAACGACGTAACTGTGTCAAACAGCACACTAATAATGCTCTACCTAAACATCACGGGTTGTATTACCTGCTCGTCACCATTAACTTATATTTTTCTATATTTATAGGTTGCTGACTTTCATCAGACCAGCTAGAAATTTTGTCTAAGCCATCATGTATCCTGCCCGCAGCTCGTGGTCTAGTGGCAAGCGTTGCTGCCTCTGGATCACGGGGTCCTGGTTTCGATTCCCGGCATGATTTGGGATTTTCTCTGCCCGGGGACTGGGTGTTTGTGTTGTCCTCACCATTTCATCATCATCATCATCATCATCATCATCATCATCATCATCATACGTGACAGTGGCTAGATTGGACTGTGAAAAAATTTGACTGTGTAAAAATTGAGCCATTGTACGGGCGCTTCACAAACCAAACATCATCACGTAGATATGAAGATAGTAACTGTTCTCGAAAGAACAGATACCATTGATGACGGTGCAGCTTCTCTAGAATAAATGATAATTAATTGAAACCCTAGACTGCCGACAGCAAATTATCTATCAGGAACATTACGTATGTGGGTCTCACGGGAAGTATGCAAGGGATAAGTCCCTGCAGTCGCGCTATTCAACTGTCCTCGGTGGCTCAGATGGATAGAGCGTCTGCCATGTAAGCAGGAGATCCCGGGTTAGAATCCCGGTCGGGGCACACATTTTCAGCAAATTATCTATCAGGAACATTACGTATGTGGGTCTCACGGGAAGTATGCAAGGGATAAGTCCCTGCAGTCGCGCTATTCAACTGTCCTCGGTGGCTCAGATGGATAGAGCGTCTGCCATGTAAGCAGGAGATCCCGGGTTAGAATCCCGGTCGGGGCACACATTTTCAGCTGTCCCCATCAAGGTATGTCAGCAACACCTGTCGGCAGCTTAGGGTTTCAATTAATTATCATTTATCATCACGTATCCTCCTACAGTCACTCAACTTCGAGAGTGTTCCGTACACCACGGCGTCATCAGCGAAAACCCACAGATTGCTGCCCACCCAGTTCACCGCATCATTTATGTCCATAGAAAATACCACTTCCCTGTGGCGCTCCTCACGATACCCTTGTCTCCGATGAACACTAGCCGTCAAGGGCAACATAATGGATTCTATAACTGACGAAATCCCCGAGCCACTTACATATATGGATACCTATTCCACATTTTCGTATCTTCGTTAACAGTCTGCACTGTGACACCGTGTCATACGCTTTTCGGAAATCGAGAAATTCGGAATATGCCTGTTGCCCTTCATCCATAGTCCGCGGTATATCACGTGAGAAAAGCGCAAGCTGAGTTTCCTACGAGCGATGCTTTCTAAAACCTTGCTGATTCGTGGATAGAAGCTTTTCGGTCTCAAGAAAATTTGTATTCGAACTCAGAATATGCCCTACAATTCTGCAGCAGATCGATGCTGAGGATATTGGTCCGCAATTTTGCTGGTCCGTTCTTTCACCTTTCTTATACACAAGAGTCACATGTGCTTTTTTCCAGTCTCCTGGGAGTTTGTGCTGGACGAGCGATTCGTGACAAATGCTAGCTAACTAAGGGGCCAATGCCCTCGAGTACTCTCTGTGATCACTGTATAGCCGAGGGAGGCATCACACTAATACCGTGTAACACCGCCACTAGCCTTCAGATTAGAGGGACAGAGTCCACAACTTTCTTTAGGAATGTCATATCCAGCTGAAATCACTCACTGATGATTAGTTCCCAGACAGCTACTAGACTGCGACGATGTTGACCGCTACGCTTCATCCGTTGCTCCAAATACACCTAGACGTTTTCTACGAGATTATGATAGGGTGGTTTAGGAGGCCAGCCGAGATGCAAAAGGACGCCAGAGTATTCGCCAAACCAGTAACGTACGCATGTAGCCCTGTGAAGACGGCTGTGGACTTCTTTCCATGGCACACTTAGCATATTGACGTAGAAAAACGACAACACTTGACATCAGAGAATCTCGAAATAAACAGCCTCGTTCGTGATCACGGTAACTTGAATGAGTGAGCTCAAGGCATGGTACGAAAAGTACCCCAAAACATTACAGTACCACATGTGGCCTGTGGGTTAAACGCCACATCGGGCCATGGTTGCTCTATTGGCGAGTTTTTTTTTTTTTTTTTTTTTTTTTTTCCCACACCGCACACCGTACGGTGGCTTGCGAAGTAGGCCTATATATGTAGCCGTAGATGCGGATGTAGATTCAAAAGACGCAAAATGACGGCTCGTTTGGACGCCCTACACGGTTCCAGTCAGATACTCCCCAGTTTCTGTGTTGATTGGCCGACTGAATAGTGAAACTTTATATATCACAGAAATCCATTACGTTTTCCGAGTCACCTCGATCCGAGTTCCGTTTGCATGCATTTCCGCTCAGAAACTGGTTGAGATAAACCTGCATTCAATCACACTCGCATATTCCGTCTAAACTCGATAGCTC
This sequence comes from Schistocerca cancellata, assembly GCF_023864275.1. Lineage (NCBI taxonomy): Eukaryota > Metazoa > Arthropoda > Insecta > Orthoptera > Acrididae > Schistocerca > Schistocerca cancellata. The sequence goes on from NC_064630.1 coordinate 405,916,000, forward strand.
TTACATGCCATTCTGTTACGTCTACGCGTCAGCCCATCTTACTGCGCTGATATGATATAACCGACTCGTATATAAAGGGTGTAACTGGTATAAGAGTTGGGATTTCTATTGCTGACTGAAGACGGTGTTCTGAACAATATTACATCAATATTTACGTCATTTCGAGACTCAAAATGTTCAAATGTGTGTCAAATCTTATGGGACTTAACTGCTAAGGTCATCAATCCCTAAGCTTACACACTACTTAACCTAAAGTATCCTAAGGAGAAACACAAACATCCATGCCCGAGGGAGGACTCGAACTTCCGCCGGGACCAGCCGCACAGTCCATGACTGCAGCGCCTTAGACCACTCGGCTAATCCTGCGCGGCATATCTCGAGACTAATAACTAATAATTACAGCTATTACAAGTCGTATGTTTTTGTCTTGGCTAGTACCTTCAAGTAAGTGTCGCAAGAGAAAGCTATTAACGTTTATTTTCCCCTGAGCAGCACGTCAGGTGTTGAAGTGTTGACGCGGAATGGTTATTCAATGCTGATGGCATTACTGGTGCAATTACGACCATTCAGAAAACATCAGGTCGCAATATTTGTGACGTTTGTGATCAAAGTGTTTGACGTAGAGAAGAAACAATCAACACATTGATGTCTAAATATTAAAGTACCACAGACAAAAATATCTGCACTTATACCCGTTACACGCTACATACCGCACTTCATCTTACGACTCTGTCAGTGATGGAGAGTCAACCGACGGCCACGTACCAGTTCTACAACGTCTACAGTGCTCCTGAGAGACCAGTGTGCTTTTTTCAGGGCATGTTTACTATGGATTCTCCCCCACACCATTACACGTAGAGCATACTAAGAATGACTGTCCGTAAGCCTCCTTGCATGATGTAGTTCACTTGATTGTTATTGCACGATCTTTACGAGCTAAACATACAAAAAAAGAATATTTGTAGGAGAATATTTCTTTCTTTTCTGGTCTGAAGGAAGGTTCTTTAAGTTTTATAAACAGATTCTCGGGAGCCATAGAACGACTACCTCTTAAGATTTTTCAACGTTTCTGTTGCTGGTTACTATTATCACCGCTTTTCTAAATACGATCAATGTCCTCTGCTATTCCGACCTGATCGAAGTATGGCATGCACAACTGTTTTACATGCAGTATCTTAGAAATATTTAAGAGATTCAAATGCAGAGAATATCTAAATATTACTCTGCAAACATGTAATAGGAAATGATTAACTAATGCGTTACGGCGTTATGAAACTTTAGATCAGCTGAGAGAAGTAAGAAAACTCACAGGTCTATGTCCTCACTCACCACCATTTCATTGTTCAAATATATGTCATTTACTGTATTCAATGTATAAAGAATGTGTTTATGCATTTTTTTTACATTATGTCACCTACGTTCCGCCATGAGCTATATCTCAATCTCACTTCGTAATGCCTTTTACACAACACTGCTGATATCTCGTAGATAATAGGAAACATGCATATTTGTATAGAAAATATTCGACCGATTCTGTGCAGCATGTATCATGACAAATATGTTCTACAGCCTGATTCAGCGATGCGAGTAAATACTAGTCCCCCAGGGATCCACGGTAGCCCAGTTTATCTCACATCTGCTAGTCGTGTTTCGAGAACATGGGACTCTATTTAGATCTCTCCAGTGTGTTACAACTTTCTTGCGGTACATGCGTACGGGCTTCACGTGCAGGCTTCTTCGGAATCCAGAAACCGAGAGCCGTTTGTGCCAGCGCGGTGGTTAAGACACTGGACTGCAAGTACAGTGTTTCAAATTCCAGTACAGCCATTCAGACTAACGTTTTTCCGTGGCTGCCCACAGTAGTTAAAGACAAATGCTGGGATGGCCCCTTCTGCATTAAATCTTCATTTGCGTGGACATAGATTGACATGACTGGCAGGACGTTTGACAAAAGGTGTAAAGAGCACGCCAGGGCATGGACATATAGTATAATGCACTCAACATTTACACGGCATCTTAAAAATGAACATCAAATTACAAGAACAATACAAAACGATTTCATCACCATAAAAATCAGAAGAAACACACACGTCCTAACTTTCGAGCAATACTACCACGTACACAAAGTAATAACACGCAGTAAACAGCTACTTAATGAACAGATATATTTCTCTCTTTCTCCTTCTCCCCCCCCCCCCCCTCATTTCCCCATCTCATTAGCAGTTCACTTACCTTCTCCCTACTCTGCGTTCACAGTTCACTGTCTTTACACCTTTATTCATTTTCAACCTACTCCCCATATCACCGAACACACTCTTCATTTAGATCTTCAGCTTCAGCCATATTGAATCATTACAGTTAGGTATTAAATAAATACAAGTTAAGAAATTTAAAACGACATAATACACATATGACGAACTATAGACAAAAAAAAAAACTTTTAGATCAAGTAAAAACCAAAACTGTCAGTTAGGTTGACAACGCTACTCACACAAAAACAAAGAGAAACACGTTTAGCGAGCAGTGTGGTATTCAAAGGAAGAGTAATACTATATTGAGCCGTATTACATATCAAGAGACGTGTGGTGCAATAAACCAGTATGAGACTACACAAATAAAACAGTAATACCAAACGAAGGAATACCTCGACAACGTGTAAGCATAAGACACTTCCTGATGTAAGCGAAAATGGGGCGTAAAATATCGTAATTAAATCACACCTCAACATTTTTCACACGTTAACGAACTGTTTTTACATCTAGAAAGAAAACCAAATTGTAAATATGTTCATGACAGACCACTCAAGATGTTTTGTGTTGTAAAACAAAACGCATATGATGGGCAAAAATACACACTTTCTTCTAGATGCACACGGGTGCCTTCAATAATTTTCCACACAGTTAAGAATAACGCTAGAATAATAATAATAATAATAATAATAATAATCGAATAATGACTATAAATATATCAACACAACTGCAGTAAATACCTTACTGAAGTAAGCAACTTTCCTCTTTGGAAATATGCTTAAGTTAAGCCTCTGAACACGTCAGATTGTATCCATCTCATCCATTCTTTGGCCTTTGGCATCACTGTGGTACAAACCTGCAACACAAAAGTAAATTTATATTAGCTTACTTTCGATGGACAAAATGTAAGAATAGAGCGCCTTTTACAAGGCAAAGTGTAATATGTCCTGTGGATAAAATATAATAATGAAGTCCACCTACTGAAGTGCATTATCAGAGTAACTGAAAGTTCCTGGCAAATCTGGAACACACGGTAACACCTCTACACTACTGGTGCCCCAAACAACACCAATACTATCATCTATGGCCGTGCGGTTCTGGGCGCTACAGTCTGGAGCCGAGCGACCGCTACGGTCGCAGGTTCGAATCCTGCCTCGGGCATGGATGTGTGTGATGTCCTTAGGTTAGTTAGGTTTAATTAGTTCTAAGTTCTAGGCGACTGATGACCTCAGCAGTTGAGTCGCATAGTGCTCAGAGCCATTTGAACCACTATCATCTATCTATGCCCTACCAATGTTGTCAGTCATGCCAAAGTAAAAGCTCCTACTTTTTTCGATTTTTTGCTTGTACTGAGTGTCCCTCCTAAGGGTCGTCAGGCGCATTTACTCTTGTGTTTCGGCAGATACTTGCAATTTAGTTTTTGAAATATGTAGCCATCGCAAACAAACACTGCTGATCATGTCTTTCATATGACGAAAAGCATCGGTTTTTTTCCCCCGTTACAAGCAAAATTACTTTTAAAGTGGAATTTTTGGCTATTTCGGCAGAGTGGTCCCAAAGTAGTCTATTGCGATATTCGTTCTATAAGTGTGTATTAATACGGTCGGAAAACACGAAGAATAACCACGAGTAGTGACTGGGCAGCGTTGCTACATGGCGGCAGCAGTCAGCGAGGGGCAGGGCAGTGCTGTCGCTGGTGGAGTACCGGTTATTCTTCGTATTTTGCTGCCCGTATTAAGACACACTTGTAAAACGAACATCGCACTAGACTAATTTGGGGTCACTCTATCGCTAGAGCGTATTGTCGTGATGTCCCCTGGGGGCGACTAATTTTTTGTCCATTTGCTTATGAAGTACATGTAATACAGCTGTAAATTGAACATTGATGAATGGCTCTCTGTTTTCCAGTGGGATGGCACTGTTAAAACACCGCAGTGTTTCCAATAGTCTCATCATCTTCGAGATACGCGGATGCCGTAATATTTATAACAGTGATGTACCCCCTCAAACGGGCTGCGGTCAGCCGGATGCTGTCCGACCGATGGGGGGGGGGGGGGAGGTGAGGCTGCAGTGGCAGTGGTGGGGGTAATGGATGTGCTGGAAGCTGTGCTCCCGTCGTTGTCTGGGCATTCCAATCGCGTTTTGCCTGATGAATTGTGCTTCACACGCACTCGTCGTATTGCCGCTAACGCGGGATTCCATGCCGCATAAATATGGTATCCTTCGTCTCTGCTGACCAGATTCTCGTGAATCCTTGTTTCGATTGATTCCTTTAGAACTCTGTGTCAATGATCATTTGCTTGGAATAGCACTTAGGTGTTCTGAAAGTCAAAAGCGTGGTCTTCCCTGATGCTATGCTCTGCCCCAGTCGTACATTCCTGATGTGCTCCTCACAGCGTTTCGAAATACAGTGATGCGTTTGCCCGATGTATTGTTGGCCTCGTCGGCAGGTAATGCTATACAGGGTGTTTAACTTGAGACAAGTAACTATCTCGTAAACGACAAATCGTACTAAAAAAAATGCTGTGGATGAGATGTTGATATACGTAAAGCGGACACCAAGCTATGTTACAACTGGCCACCTCCTAACCACGCGTCTTGCGTGGGCGTAGTCAACTTTGTATTTTCAAACTGGAAGTCCAGTCCCATTTTTATAGCATACCCGGATTCTACGGCAAAAATACGCAGGTTTTATTCAAACTAGTTTTTTTTTCTATTCGTGGCAGGTGGCGCTGTAATCGACAAATATCAAGACTGCTTGTTTTTGAAATTAAGAACCGACGCATTAGGTTCTGTATTTCATTTAAGATATAGATGTAAACCTTTGTGTTCTGACGGTTGATATTTATGATCGAAATTTCCTTTAGTGATGCAAATGGCTCTGAGCGCTATGGGACTTAACTTCTGAGGTCATCAGTCCCCTAGAACTTAGAACTACTTAAACCTAACTAACCTAAGAACATCACACACATCCATGCCCGAGGCAGGATTCGAACCTGCGACCGCAGCGGTCGCGCGGTTCCAGACTGTAGCGCTTAGAACCGCTCGTCCACACCGGCCGGCAGTGATGTAAATTCGATTGTACAGTAAAATACGGTTAGCTATTTCAATGACTAGTTTTAGCTTGATCTAGTAACAACAGCGTGGAGGTAATAGCTTTCTGTTCCCAACGGGAAGCTTGGTATCGGTTAGTCCCCTCGACTCTCACCTTTGCGGTGCTTGATTTTGGTAAGTATCCACGGCAGGTGCGACTGTCATTATTATTTTACTCTATTATGGTGGTTGTGGTTTGTATTCTGCCTGTAGCCGCGAGATGGAAACACGCAACGAAATCAGTCACCCTGATGTCGGGGTTCGAGGGCGGCCACCGACATCAGGCTTGGGGACTCACCACAATCAACCCCGTAAGGAACAGAAAACTACCTTCCCATACAAGCTGCTTACTTTCCCTAAATTTCAATGTCTGGCCCTATTATTTGTACTGTACCATCACATGTGCAACACACAAGTAAATTTCGAACTTAAATGTCAACTTACAGGGCACAAATCCTAAATGAAATGTAGAATCAAATACTTCGGTTCTTAATTTTAAACGCAGGCGCACCTGAAATTTGTCGATTATAGTGCCATTTGCCACGAATGGAAAACAACGGTTTGAGTTAACCGTACGTATTTTTTGGCGAGGAATCCGAATATGCAATAAAAGTGGGAAGTTCCCTTTTAAAAATATAAAGTTCATCCCGCCCTCGCAGGAGGGGTGGTGAGCAGATGGCTAGTTTTAGTACAGGCAGATTTCCTCTATACTAATATCAACTTTGAACCAAGAATACTTTTTCGTGCGATCAATCAGTTTAGTGATATTTAGTTGTCTCAAGGTAAAAGTAAGACACTGTATATCACTGCCTGTCAAAGTGGCCAACAAAAAATCGGACGAACGCAGCGCTTTATTTCGAAACGTTGTGAGGAGGACATCGCGCATGGACGACTACAACACAAAGACAAATCAGCGATATCTGGGCATATCATTAAACCATCCCCCTGCTTTGCCGAACAACCGGTTGCTAGGATATCATTATAAAGGAATCCATAGGAATAGGATTCAAGACAATCAGGTCAATAGGGACGAAGGGTACTAACTTAGTGTAGCAGGAAACCCTGCGTCAGAGGCAATACGTCAAAGGTGCGCATCCGGAATGCCGTGACAGAGATGGCAACGCAATCTCCGGCACTCCCGCTACCCCCACTACTGCAAACTCACTTCCTTCCCCGCCCGCCGGTCGGGCAGCACCTAGCCACCCGTGGAGGGGACAACAGCACTAGTATAAATATTACGCCATTCGCAGTATCTCGACACTTTACCAGAAGATGATGAGTAAGACACTCTTCGAAACGTCGCGGCGTTTTTAACACCAGCATCCAGCTGGAAACCCAAGAGCTATTCTTCAGCTATACACGGCGGGTAGGTCTCTCTCTCTCTCTCTCTCTCTCTCTCTCTCTCTCTCTCTCTCTCTCTTTGGTCTATGGTCTAACCGTACGCAAGGCTGTAGTGGTACCATGCGGTAAGCCACTTGACGACCAGTATCCACGAAGATCTGTCTTGGACAAGGTTATTTGCTCGTTGCAAGCCCTTCCTGGCAAAGCTGTTAATCCGATCCATCCACCAAAGTGGCGCGCGTCCTCTAGGTCTTCGGCCGTTGACATTTCCCTCTACTACTGTTCTTTCCATTGCCTCTTATGTTCTGGAAATGTGACCAAATATTTCAACTGATTTTCGACTCACAAGTGTCGACAGGACTGATTCATTAGTTCGATGTGCTATCCATAGTATTCGAAGTAATCTTCTGTAGCACCATATCTGCAGCCCGTGATTAGCCGCCGAGCGGTCTGAGGCGCTGCAGTGCGGCTGGTCCCGGCGGAGGTTCGAGTCCTCGCTCGGGCATGGGTGTGTGTGTTTGTCCTTAGGATAATTTAGGTTAAGTAGTGTGTAAGCTTAGGGACTGATGACCTTAGCAGTTAACTCCCAGAAGATTTCGCACACATTTGAACATTTTTGAACACCATATCTCCAGAGTATCAACCTTGAAACGACCTGTTGTCATCGACTAAATACCTGCTGCATGTGGTACCACAGGAAAGATTAGAGTTTGGACGAAAGCGAGCTTTGTCTCGGCTACTGATGGTGGTGTCCTTTCTATGGATCTCAGGCTCGCAGTCACCAGTATCAGTAACAACAGATCCTAAATACTCGAAGTGACTCACGATATCGTAAGCCAGAAATTTTCACATAAAGTGAACATTGTTTACATCGAGATTGCTGCCACTGGCTAAGGCCGCTGACACCACATTATGTTCGAGTGAAATGAAATTACGCCTCCCAGTAGCCCAAACAGGGCGCGTGCCAGCTGCTGGAGGCGATAACGCTTCCGAGTCCGGAGCGAAGTCTGTTGGATGCTGGATGCGGCGGCCACAGATCCGGAGCGCGCTGTTCCCACCATAAATATCAATAAGTGAGGCCCAGAACAGAGCTCTGCTCTTCCCGCCCGCGGCCAATAATTCACTGTGCAAACGCCAGTGCGAGCTACACGCCGCCTGACAGAGTTCGCCGGCGAGTTTATGCCGTACCTACTGGCTCCAGCCCAAACACTTTCTGGAGGCTCTGTGGAAGTGCAGTTTAGCACACCAAATAATTGACTGGAACTGCAGGCGGACTCACCGATACCGCCACAGCTCTGTGCCTGAGTGGTCTGCGGGACATCCGCCGTACACTTACGTCATAAAATTAAACACTTGCAGCCATCGTTTTGATGTTATTTGATTAAATTGCAACCAGTTTTGGTAATTCAGTACACTAATCTTCAGGCCTGTATGCATAATCAGCAATAATAGCATAACCAGCTTACCATGATTGGTGAGTCAGTAGCTCAACCAACGGAAGCAATATAATAAAATAACATCAAAATGACGGCAGCATATTTTTTATTTTATTACGTACAAAAGATAAATCCAAAGGCCTGAGACCACATTCTCAGTAATTCCCAGGATTTTCTCTGTCACTTACAGCTTCTTTCAGTGACGGTAATTATTTGTTAATTGATGTGAAAATTGCCAAGTTGCACCAAGGTTGGGACAGTCCATGTACAGCAGAATCACAGAATTTCGGAGTTTTGGAGAGAACGACATTTTAGTAGAGCTGGAGACACACAGTGACTGATAGTTTTGAAAACATTTTGTTTCCCTGCACAATCACAATAATTTCGAAGGAAATGCCCGGTTCCAGCCTGCATCGGCCATCCTCATACCTACGTGGGTAATAACGTCAAAAATTATGAGAGAAAATATCCTGATGACGTTCAAATTAAAGCACAATAAAATACAGTGATGTAATATCACAAAACATCACTGCAGAAAACCGCGTTGTTAATGAATGTGCATGAACAGATGCTGTATATAAAAATTACCCTCTGATGGTATACTGACTAACTATTCACTTTCTATTGATATTTGTTTTAGTAAATTCTTGTTCAGTTTTTTTGCTGGTGCCTTGGCCCGCGGTTTCGCAGGGCGGCATTGTTAGGATCGGATTTGGCAAGTTTAATTTTAAGGGGTGGCCGGATGCCCTTCCTGCCGCCACACCGTACTCCCCGGGACGGAATTAGTGTACCCCAACTATCTGCGTCTAGTGTAATTCATGGAATAGTGCAAACGTAGTCAGATGTCTGTCAATCGGGTAACTGAGGCGGAACGTGGGGACCAACCCGGTATTCACCTAGCAGCATGTGGGAAAACCGTCTGAAAACCACATCCAGGCTGGTCGGCACACCGGCCGATGTCGGTAATCCGCCAGGTGGATTCGGTCCGAGGCCGGCGCGCCTACCCGAGTCCAGGTAGGAGCGCATTACCGGTCTCGGCTAACCTGGCGGGTGTAAGTTGTTGCTTAGTAAAAACTTTAAAAGAGCATAGGTATAAAAAGCTGGATTATAATGTCTGCAGTTACCATATTTTATGACACAAATGTGATTCACATGAAATGATGTGATGGTAAGCTAATAACTTTACATTTAAATCTTAAATTACGTTTCTGTATAAAACACATCTTATTCAGATTTTAAAGGAAGTTTAAAAATCTTAACTTTAAATTTATTGTTAAAGTACGTTGCGGGAAACGGCCAAAGCGAATATTCCATTGATTTGTTTGTATGATGCTAGCTGCATTTTTGGAACTATAAGTAGCTGATGGCGCAGTGCATTCAGTATTCTTGCCACATTTCTCGGCACACCATGACTCCTACATCATCAGAACGATGATGTTTGATAATTCTGGACGTACCCTAATACGGTCAGAGGTGGGAACACATAATGCATCCAGAAACTTTGTCGAACACGATCGTTTTGGTGATCTGGGTACCACAATGAGGTGAGGTATAACATTACATGGGCGTACAGGCCTCCAAATCTTTGAATACTTCACACTCACCGGTCAGTGTTGTAGTGACACTGTATTCTTTCCCCACGAGCGTCTTTTGAGGGGTGCATTCGCCCCTGACAACATATTTATAAAACTTCCTGGCAGATTAAAACTGTGTGCCAGACCGAGACTCGAACTTGGGACCTTTGCCTTTCGCTGGCAAGTGCTCTACCACCTGAGCTACACAAGCACGACTCACTTCACTGTTAAAACTTCCGAAAACGTACCTTTCCACAAGAGTCAGCCAATATATCGCTTGAAACTTCGTGGCACATTAAAACTGTGCCGGACCGAGACTCGAACTCGGTACCTCAGTCGGTAGAGCACTTGCCCGCGAAAGGCAAAGGTCCCGAGTTCGAGTCTCGGTCTGACACACAGTTTTAATCTGACAGGAAGTTTCATCTTGGTTCATACTCCGCTGCACAGTGAAAATCTCATTCTGGGGACATATTTACAGATCGCAATGCGCGACCGCATCGAACTGCGCAGGTGGAGAAACTTCTGGAACGAAAGGAAATTCGGCGAATGGACCGGCCTGCCTGTTCCTCCGACTTAAACCCCCTCGAGAACACGTGGGAAGCATTGAGGAGACAAGCACCAACGACCATGCAGCATCTGTCAACCGCGCACACTTACAAGGGAACCTCCCAATCGCACCCCCCTCAGATTTAGTTGTAAGTTGGCACAGTGGATAGGCCTTGAAAAACCGAACACAGATCTATCGAGAAAACAGGAAGAAGTTGTGCGGAACTATGAAAAAATATGCAAAATATACAAACTGAGTAGTCCATGCGCAACATATGCAACTACAAGTAAAAAGCAAGCTCGTGGGTGCCGTGGTCCCGTGGTTAGCGTGAGCAGCTGCGGAACGAGAGGTCCTTGGTTCAAGCCTTCCCTCGGGTGAAAATATGAACTTTTTAATTTTCAGTTTATGTGACAAACGCTTATGTTTTCATCACTTTTTTGGGAGTGATTATCACATCCACAAGAAAACCTAAATCGGGCAAGGTAGAAGAATCTTTTTACCCATTTGCCAAGTGTACAAGTTAGGTGAGTCGACAACATATTCCTGTCATATGACGCACATGCCGTCGCCAGTGTCGTATAGAATACATCAGACGTGTTTTCCTGTGGAGGAATCGGTTGACCTATGACCTTGCGATCAAATGTTTTCGGTTCCCATTAGAGAGGCAAGTCCTTTCGTCTACTAATCGCACGGTTTTGCGGTGCAGTCGCAAAACACAGACACTAAAATTATTACAGTGAACAGAGACGTCAATGAACGAACGGACAGATCAAAACTTTGCGAAAATAAAGAAAGTAAAAATTTTCATCCGAGGGTAGACTTGAACCAAAAACCTCTCGTTCCGCAGCTGCTCACGCTAACCACGAGACCACGGCGCTCCTGAGCTCGCACTACCCTTGATGTTGCTTATCATACACATGGACTACTCAGTTTGTATATTTTGCTTATTTTTTCATAGTTCCACACAACTTCTTCCTGTTTTCTCGATTGATCTGTGTTTAGTTTTTCAAGGCCTATCGAATGTTCCAACCTATAACTAAATCTGAGGGGGGTGCGATGGGGAGGTTCCCTTGTAAGGAAGAGAACGCTCTATGACAAGGCATCTTACCGGCCTTGTGACCAGCATCGGAGCACGCCGCAGAGCAGGCGTTGCCGTTCGTGGTGATCACACACCCTATTAAGAACCATGCCGCCCCCTCCCCCCTTTTGTGCGGTCCAGGCGTACCGTCATAACTCGCGGTGACTTTTGTGTGATTATTGTCTACGAATAAAAGTGTCATTTCTGTTCGTCTCACTGTGTATTTCTTTCAGTTACCTTCCGTACTATACTGTAACACTTATTTGTACGTATGGTCCAAGTCTGATTGAGCTACGACACTTGGCAGGCACTCATTATGCGTAAGTTACTTTCGTTCTTAGGTTCTGCACACCAGTGTATTTTCTGTGCCAGTTCTGTTTTGCCCCTGATCTCTGGAGATGTGTATTCGGTATTCTCTCCACATTAAATCCAATTACAGTGGCCAGCAACATTTTTTTCGAGGAATCTGAATGGTATCCCCAGCTACGTAGTGGTTACTGAATTCGAAAATGAAATCAATTTTTGCCTGTCTGGTTCAGTTTTCGTGATACAGTACTCTCTATCTATAAAATAACTTGAAAATGCTGCATATTCGTTACTTTGTTATTCCTTAATTAATTTGCTTTTATTTATTTATTTGGGATGTAATTATTGTTATACTACAAGGGATTCCGTGCATGATCCTCAGTTCCGACATTCACCGCCAGGGCACGGAGGAGGCCGATGGGTCTTGCTGACGTTGCATCGCATTGCGTTGAGTTTGTTGCATCAGCGTCTGTAGTGATAGAGCTCTGATCTTGTGAAGTCAGTTGCTGTAGTTTGTGGAGGTCTGTGTTCTGTGTGAACTGAGAAGAAGACATTGCTTCGCACGTTTATAAATAACCCCTTTCCCCCAAATTCTTTTTGTTATAAGTGTGGTAAGTTACCTCTGAAATCGCAAACACTTAATCACCTTGTAAAAATATCCTAAGAACTTTATTTTGAGTGCAACGCTGGCAACTAAGACAAAAAATGGGCTCCCCAAATACGCTATTGGACATGTGTTACGCCCCTGACAGGCCGGTTAAAAGGATCACGTCACATGCCCGATTGTGTCTCCACGATTTGGAGGCAACTGACGGATTACAAAAGATACTGTTTTTTGTGTGTGCCAAAAGTTACTGTGACCACCTCTGAGACACAGAAAACTGGCCAGCCGAAGTAGCCGAGCGGTTCTAGGCGCTACAGTCTTGAACCGCGTGACCGCTACGGTGACAGGTTCGAATCCTGCCTCGGGTATGGATGTTTGTGACGTCCTTAGGTTAGCTAGGTTTAAGTAGTTCTAAGTCCTAGGCGTCTGATGACCTCAGAAGTCCCATAGTCCTCAGAGCCATTTGAACCATTTTTGAACACAGAAAACTATGCAATTTCCTAATTTACTCCAATGGTAGACCTCACGTTCCTGAGGCTGAGTATCGTTGGAAAACGGGAAGAAAATATTATTAAGTATGTTTATTCACTTTTCATTACTGCTATGGTGCTCATTTTTTTGATTAATTTGTGTACTGACGAACATTTTTTGTACTCCTTTTGCTGGACACATATAATGCTATAATACATATACTGAAGTAAGAATTTACAAAATGGAGTATCATGTGGAAACTAAGGACTGGATTCAGGGACGAATTACCTTCCAGAAACAGCGTGTTTTCTTTTTGTGACAGAATTTTTTTGTACACCAATGTTATCAGAAGAAGTTACAAATTTCGTAACAGGTGGTTTGTCAATTCTAGGCGCTTCAGTTTTGAACCGTGCGGCTGCTACGGTCGCAGGTTGGAATCCTGCCTCGGGCATGGATGTGTGTGATGTCCTTAGGTTGGTTAGGTTATAGTAGTTCTAAGTCTAGGGGACTGATGACCTCAGATGTTAAGTCCCATAGTACTTAGAGCCATTTTAACCATTTTTGAGCTGGTGGTTTGTGTTGATTCACCGCGAAACCTTCCACACAAATGTACACGTACTCCACCAGGCAAGTTCAGAATAACCAGAAAATGCACACGGTAGGGAAACAAGCAGAAGCGTGCAGTTGTTTTACACAGATTGCGTGCCTTCAGGCGGATTCACTGTGCAGGGGGAGGAAAGACGCGACTGCAGGTGGGGTGGTGGGGAGGGGGAGGGGAGGGAGGGGGAGGAAGGGAGGGAGACAGGCGGGCAGCCGCGCTGCGACACCACGCCGGCGTCGGCCGATCGCTCCTATTGACACAGCCTTATCTGCGACGTGGCTCTGACGTTATCTCGCCGCACGATTTACGACTTAAACGCACACTGCTCGCTCCGCATACCGGCGAGCAGTGAGTCAGGGGAACGCTGCGTACCTAAGCGATTTCAGCACAAGGCATCTAGGAGGTCGGATCATATGCTGCGTTCCAACGATATCAATAGTCCTCCTGAAGCGCAACTGGCTCTTTATTCACACGAAGAAATTAGTGCTAACGATAGGGAGTTGAGCACATATGTCTAGATTTCCAGAAGGCTCTGACAACGATCCTCACTAGTAAGTGGCTTCTAATCAAATTGCCTGTCTATGGAGTATCATCTCAGTTGAGAAACTGGATTCGTGGTTTGTTGTCAGAAAGGTCACAGTTCGTTATAATTCATGGGAGGCCGTCTAGTAAAACAGAAGTTATATCTGCGGTGCCCCACAGGAGTGTTATAGTCTGTCGGCTGTTCTTAAACTGTATCAACGAATCAGGAGACAATCTGAGCAGCCTCTCAGATTAATCATCATTTCCTTGGGCCTTTGTCCCACTGCAACGCGGGGTCAGCACTGTTACTATGGATTTGGCAATGTTAGTGTCAGAGGGTGGCCGGGTGCCCTTCATGTCGCCATTCCATCAAAGTTGCACGAGCCTGTTAAATACCATACGAGACCGCTAGTCGAACAGCGGTATTAGTGCGACCGACTAAGGCGGCAGACGAGAACACTAGCCGCATTTGCGAAGGCCGTACTATTAGAGCAGCAAGTGTTACATCTATGTAGAACGATTGCGCGAAAAATTGAGAAATTCTGTTACACTCTTGATGGCTGCTTCCCATGCGTTTGAAAACGGTAGACAAATGGACAAAATGAGAAATACTCCTCACAGTTGAAGAATAGCAGTGGGGTGGAACGCATGAAGGAAAGTAAACTGAAATCGCTTTTGCTGTTGTTTGTACTACAGTCTTAGATGCGACAGTAAACTGGTTCGAATGGCTCTGAGCACTATGGGACCTAACATCTGAGGTCATCAGCCCCCTAAAACTCAGAACTGCTTAAACCTAAGTAACCTAAGGACATCACACACATCCATGCCCGAGGCAGGATTCGAACCTGCGACCGTAGCAGTCGCGCGGCTCCAGACTGAAGCGCCTAGAACCGCTCGACCACAGCGGCCGGCGACCGTGAACTAAGGAGCTCGAGAATTATAACAGTTATAGCAAAATAGAAAGGCTACTTTTCACTAGTATTGCAATCAAGAGTAGTGGCCCTTACAGGTTACCTGGGTTGAGAAACTACTTTTTCTTTGGCAGAGCGGGTGAGAGGGAGGGGGGGGGGGGGGGAGATGAGTGCTGCAGGGATAAATGAGATATAAAGGGAAGAGAGAAAGATATCAAGTCAAACCTTACGAAAACAAAAGAACACCATCTGAATTTAAAGTAGCAGAGCTCTCATCAAATTCGAGATTATGAAATGTTCTATTCACAGTTTTATAAACGCATAAATGGAAAACATTCTTAAGTACTTGAATATGTATTGTGATCGAGCGAATTAAAACGTATTTGTTGAAACTCACTCCTTACTATTATGTAGAATAGATATTGTCCTTATGGCCGCCAAAAACATAATGACGTGCTACTTGCTCTCCAAATATCTTCCCGCACCAACTGTGAGACACCAGATCCGCTAGCAACTGAGAGTGCGTTCACTGCCAAATTGCATCTTAAAACATACCTCTAACCACATCCTTAAATATCTATTACGTTAAATTAGATCACCAGAATGCAACAATTTTTTAGTAGTTGTACATGTGTTTAAAATACTGATTATAATATCAGTGCAGATTTAGGGGTCATTATTTGCGCACATACTGGCCAATTTGGCGGCATGTAGAAGATCAGGTCATAATGTTAAAATGAAACAAATTTGCCAAAACTTACTCTGCACGACGGTATAGAAACTAGGGAAAACTTCTGTTCAATGTGTCAAAAATTTGAGGATACTCCAAAGTATAATTGAGCATTGTTTATGAAGCCAATCCGAACTGAGTTCCTTAAAAGTTTCTTTAAATGATTTCTGCGGTGGCTAGGATTGTACCTTCAATAAAACCCAAGGCATTTGTCTGCGCCTGTTGCTCCATCGCCAATGACATCGTTGCCGAGGAGACATCGAGTACTAATCTTCCTTCCTTTCTTCGTGTTCTGTTTCTGGCACACTGGGTATTACCTCTAAAGTTCAGTCACTCAAATGACTTTTTACTGATCATAATAAGAAATGTCAGAGTCAATGAACTTCCCCCTAAGTCTCACGAGTGACTTCCAATTAGCAGATGAAAGCGAGCAACGTCTCCTTCGCTTGGCGATTTAATTCTGCATCCACAGAATTTAAAACTTCACTTGAGAACCAGCGTGCTTGTTGAAATCTTGGAAGTCCCGTATCTACAGCACGTTCCTGGTAAAAGAGTAATCAATCAATGATAACGTCAGAACAGATAAACTGCAAACACACGCATTGCTGGAAAAGAAAGCGACAGCATCGTGAGACACGGAGACGAAATTATCGAAAATGCTTGCGCAACAGCGTAGAAATGCAAAGGAAAACTATTCCCGGAATCGTGACTTATAGACACAAAACTTGCTGTTCGTAGCTCCCAGAAGTGGAGAAGAGTAATACGTTCGATCTCGGTGCTGGCGCCTGTTCGCGACTTGGATTTATGTGCGCAGCAGTCAGCGGAAGTTGCAAACTGAATCTGGACCAAACAGTTCGCTTGGCGTATGAGACTTCGCACGTTACCCCCCGGCTGTAAAGCACAGGCCCCGCTCAGTGAGGACGGATCCCTTCTGTCACAAACTGTTCAGAATAAAAACTGCGGCACAAGCTTACAACCGTCGTTCACGTAAAAAGAGATCTCCCATTTATGCGGAATTTCATTCATTCTGCATCTGGCTATATAGCGAGTTTGACAGCGGAAAAAAAGAAAGCGAAAGGAAAGAGGGAGGGAGGGAGAGAGAGAGAGAGAGAGAGAGAGAGAGAGAGAGAGAGAGAGAGAGAGAGAATCTGCCTAAAACCTCTCCATAACGATCGCCCCGTATCTTTCCTTTCATACAGCAGGCCTTTCTAATTTCTGCAGTGTACCACCCGAAAGACGGCCTCTCGTCAGTTAAACAACACAATCGATTCTGCCAGTTTATGAAACAAAATAATATCTTTGGAATGTTAGTGCTTTGACGCTCGTCGCATTCCTATGCTACACGCCACTTTTCCTTTAAACTGCGCCCTCCTTTATCAGCTTATTCACTTTCTCACATTACCGCTTGAAATCTAGTCTTTCAGGGTTATCAGAAAGGTCTGGGCGGGATACTGTTAGAAAAACCTACTTCTGCGGCGTTAATAAGCGGTTAATATGTCAATCGCAAAAAATTCACAGATTTTTGAGTGGGTTTTACTGAGTAGATGAACATATAATAAGAAACCCGTTAGCCTGAAGCCTAGGTATGCAGTCGACGCGACATAGAGGTCGCTGGCTCAGTTCAGCTGCAAGAAATAGGCCTATTCATGTCCAGTAACTGGATGGGGAAAAAGAGAGGAAGTGATAGCGCGAAGTTCTTGATTACTGATTTTTATGCCAATGTCCCGAGTTAATCTTTTTGTTACAAATTCATAGTGACAAACAGAACCTCTATATGACAATTATCTTTTGTTAATAAACGCCCGTCAGCTGGCGGTACTACGTTTTTATAATCATGTAAACGTATTTCAATCTAAAAGCTCCATCCTTAGGATTCAGAATTTTAATTGAAGTTCTCTGCCATGTCCTGGCGAAGCAGTCGCATCCAAGGAAGGTAATATTATTCAAGAAAAGAAAAAGATACATGGACCCATTGCAAAGCAAACTACAGCACTATTAAATAGCTCGTTAATACGATAATCTGCTTCCCTGTTCCTCCAATACGAATTTCTTCTACACAATTTCATATTTATCAGCCATTTATAGTTATAACAATCTAACTCAAGATATTATTTCTCATACAGCATATCCAGTAACAAAGATATCTATTTAAAATAACACTACTCTACTGATAAGTTATGTCACATTGCCTAAAAAAATTCTGATAAAGAATTACAGTTCTCTCACAGACGCGAACAATGGTGTGCATTGTAAATGAAGTGGAGAAGTGAACGCTGACGTAAACAGTAACAAGTTAATGTCGGAAGGAACAAAAGAAGATTGGTTGTGGCTGTTTGTTGAAAAAGTTTCAGTGGGGGTGCATAACCAATGTCCGTACTCCTACAGGAATCAGAAATCTGCGCATGGCATGGAATCGTTGCGGTGCGGTGAGCGGGAAGTTGAGAATTTGTGTCCAGCTGAAACAGTGTCCGGATGGCCGGGGCTGTTAAGGCAACGGTTCTAGAGAAGCGGAGCATCCGGGTTCGAGTCCCGGCCCGGCAAAAACTTTCAACTCTCGTCGTTGCATTGCGCAATGCCCTGTGCTGTTAGAAGTCATTATTTCTATCTCTTTCCCAACCGGTTTCCTTTCCATTCGTTTCCCCCCCAATTCTGCCACAATCCGAACAACGGGCAATTGCGTTATCAGGGTTGTTGGATTTCGTCCGAACAACGGGCCACTGCGTCGTCGGGGATGCTGGATTACGCTCAACGCCAGACACAGCGCTTATGTCATATTTGAAACACTCTACACATATCGTTCATATCAAGCCGAAACGTACACCTAAGATCCTTCAGAAGTAGACGTGCCCGCTTCAGAGGAGATTCAAAATCACTTAAAGAAATGTACTAAACCGAAAAGAGACATGCTGAGTGAAGCTCTGTGATGTATGTAATAAGCCTTTGCCTGGATTACTGCTCCATTTAAATTAGTGGCGTAGTCGATAGACGTAGCGCAGACGCCCGCTGTCGACACCAAGAAGATGCTGCTTGCTATCGGAGCATCGCTGGCAACACCAATGAGACAGAAGCAGTAAGACACGCCCAACGAAGTTCTACGCGCCATTGTCGGAGGCCTGTCTCGAAACAGACTAACACATGGACACGAGGTTAGTTCTACGTCAGGCTACGTTTCAGCCAACGCCTAGTAAACAGTAATCAGCGACAAGAGCACCGTGTCCACTGACACCGGAGTTAGAGACAATCGGTTACGTTTGTGAACTTCGTCTTTGAACAAGTCTACGAGAAAGAATTTCTACTGCATGAACGGTGCTACGAGAATAAGTTTCTACTGAACAGTGCTTGGAGTTGTAACGCTAACCCATTCTGTTTCAGCACAAGTGTTAAGAATGCTTCTAACAATGTATAGGTCTACAATGGTGTTCCAGGTTCGAGTCCTCCCTCGGGTATGGGTGTGTGTGTCTGTCCTTAGGATAATTTGGGTTAAGTAGTGTGTATAGGGACTGATGACCTTAGCAGCTAAGTCCCAGAAGATTTCACACACATTTGAACATTTTGATCCTGTGGCCCCAGAAGCCAGCTTAAAGAGATACGGAAGGAAACTTGTCTACCGCTTTGTCTAGCATTACAGCCTATTTACAATTAATATGTGTACAAGCTTACACGTACTGTGCTGTTTATTTACATGTATTTATTTCCTGCAAGGAAACAAGGAAGACGACACTGATTACTACGAAGTCTGAATGACTATCCGTAATTGAGATTCGTGCAAGGAGTTCTACCTGAGTTGTTGGACAATGTACTCCTGGCTGTTCGTGTGAGGATGTGGATACAACATGAAGGTGCACCGCCTCACTTGCCGGTGAGGATGTCCGCAACCATCTCAATGCCGTATTTCCTGGTCGCTGGACTAGAGGAGGTCCTATTCCATGCACTGACCTAATCCCCTTGATTATTTTCTGTGGGGATATCTGAAGCCACTTGAATATGACACCCCAGTGGATACGCAGATGGAATTAGTTGCCCGAATTGTAACTGCCTGCGATGTGATTCGAAACACACCAGTGATATTTGTGAGGGTGCTTGCGCTCACGTTGATGCCCGTCAGTCGCAGCACATTTTGTAGGAACTTAGAACTACTTAAACCTAACTAACCTAAGGACATCACACACATCCATGCCCGAGGCAGGATTCGAACCTGCGACCGTAGCGGTCGCGTTCTCTCCTTAAGTTGGCTTCTCTGATCCCAGGTTCCGTACCTGCTAAATTTTTGCACGCTCTTACGGAAACAACCTGTTCATGTACCTACGCTCTGACCCATAGTCACAGCAAAGTAGAAGTCGTTGTTGTTTTTGATAATGATGGTGGTGGTGGTGACGATTTATGGAGCTTATGGGCGCTCAACGGTGAGGCCATAAGCGGGAAGAAGAAGTTGTATAACAAAATATAAGTGTTCCTTATCATTGTAAATATATTTCAATTCTTACATTTCGTGCGTGAATTAATAATGTCGTTTGCCACCTGTTAACAACCCATTTCATGTGTGACAAACAGTCACAGCAATATTGCTGCCTTGGGTGTTCGCACAAAATATTGCGCCATCGAGCACACTATCGGTGGTGTTGCGAAAGGCCGTGTTCCGTAGGGGCACGAAATATCCGGTGGCGAGCAAAGCCGTGTGCTTCCGCGGCGGGCTTGCTTGCGCCGAGCTTACACCGTGGCCCAGGCGTGCGGAAATTGGCGGCTCGGCCTGGTGCAGAGGTGCGCTGCGGCGAGGAGAAAGGGCAGACAACCTGCAAAGCCCGCTTTTAGGTGTCTGCCGGGCTTTTGATCTCGGCCAGTATAGGCGCATTTGTGGCTGCCCTTCGTTATTTCAGGTCGGCCGTGTAAACGCCCAGGCCAGGTGCCGTCTGGGGGATGGGGTGGGGGGGCGGGGAGGGACGGCCTAAACGGTTCCGAAGCCGCGCGCGTGTGTTTCCGCCACTCGGAAAGCTCACTCGTCTGCTTCACGCGCTCGCGGCCGATCAAAGACTTTATTAAAAACCCGCGGAGCGCATCGCAATTCCTCTTCATAATCCGACACGCCCAGATTTCTAAATACGAGTCGCCGCAGGCAAAATATTAACACAGCGGAAAAGCCGACAACGCGCCGTATTGTTTCATCCGACTCGCAACCGCAGCTGTACAAAATTGGTAGTCACTCACTCTGTTTAATTTTGTTGATATTTTCCATTAGTGTACCAGATTATTTTCCTGGTGCGATAGTACTTGCGAAATACGGAAACGATTCAGAGACGAGGCTATTGCAAACGGCGCTTTAATATCCCGTGTGGAATCCGACTTTAGGTAACTTACGTAATACACTACTGACCATTAAAATTGCTACACCAAGAAAAAATGCAGATGATAAACGGGAATTCATTGGACAAATATATTATACTAGAACTGACATGTGATTACATTTTCACGCAATTTGGGTGCATAGATCCTGAGAAATCAGTACCCAGAACAACCACCTCTGGCCGTATTAACGGCCTTGACACGCCTGGGAATTGAGTCAAACAGAGCTTGGATGGCGTGTATAGGTACAGCTGCCCATGTAGCTTCAACACGATACCACAGTTCATCAAGAGTAGTGACTGGCGTATTGTGACGAGCCAGTTGCTCGGCCATCATTGACCAAACGTTTTCAATTGGTTAGAGATCTGGAGCATGTGCTCGCCAGGGCAGCAGTCGAAAATTTTCTGTATCCAGAAAGGCCCGTACAAGACCTGCAACATGCGGTCGTGCATTATCCCGCTGAAATGTAGGGTTTCGCAGGGATCGAATGGAGGATAGAGCCACGGGTCGTAACACACATCTGAAATGTAACGTCCACTGTTCAAAGTGCCGTCAATGCGAACAAGAGGTGACCGAGACGTGTAACCAATGGCACCCCATTCCATAACGCGGGGTGATACGTCAGTATGGCGATGACGAATACACGCTTCCAGTGTGCTTCACCGCGATGTCGCCAAACACGGATACGACCATCATGATGCTGTAAACAGAACCTGGATTCATCCGAAAAAATGACGTTTTGCCATTCGCACACTCAGATTCGTCGTTGAGCACGCGATAGCAGGCGCTCCTGTCTGTGATGCAGCGTCAAGGGTAACCGCAGCCATGGTCTCCGAGCTGATAGTCCATGCTGCTGAAAACGTCGTCGAACTGTTCGTGCAGATGGTTGTTGTCCCCATCTGTTGACTCAGGGATCGAGATGTGCCTGCTCCATCCGTTACAGCCATGCGGATAAGATGCCTGTCGTCTCAACTGCTAGTGATACGAGGCCGTTGGGATCCAGCACGGCGTTCCGTATTACACTTCTGAACCCACCGATTCCATATTCTGCTAACAGTCATTGGATCTCGACCAACGCGAGCAGCAATGTCGCGATACGATAAACCGCTATCGCGATAGACTACAATCCGACCTTTATCAAAGTCGGAAACGTGATGGTATGCATTTCCCCTCCTTACACGAGGCATCACAACAACGTTTCACCAGGCAACGCCGGTCAACTGCCGTTTGTGTATGAGAAATCAGGTGGAAATTTTACTCATGTCAACACGTTGTAGGTGTCGCCACCGGCGCCAGCCTTGTGTGAATGCTCTGAAAAGCTAATCATTTGCATATCACAGCATCTTCTTCCTGTCGGTTTAATTTCGCGTCTGTAGCAGGTCATCTTCGTGGTGTAGCACTTTTAATGACCAGTAGTGTAAATATTATTTTTTCTATATTGTCGTAATTTTGATTAAACAGATGTTAAGCAAAGCGATCATATTCAGTGGCAGTCCGTGAGTAGAGGATATTGTGATTCCTTTTTCCGTCTGCCTCAATTACTGTTCAGAACAGATGGACTGCCTTGCAGAGAGCCCTGGTTCAAATCCCGGTGCTGCCAGAGAATTTTCCTTGGTGGAAGGGCTCGAATAGCATCTACTCTGCTTCGCGATACCAGCTAAGAAGCTATTTGAACGAGAAGTAGCGGCTCCAAGGTCTGGAGAGCCGATAACGTAGTGTGCTGACCCCAAGCTTCTTCATACCGCATCCAGATGACGCCACTGTCCAAGGATTACACAGCCGTCGGTCACTCTGGGTGGCCCATCTGAGACCAGAATGGCGTAGGTTTGCCTCTTTCCTTTTTCCATTAACATTTAGTTACTGAAGTTACAAATTTTTTTGTGTAATAATTTACTACGTCACGATCGCTTAAGTACAAGGTGTAACGGGTATAAGTGCAGACTTGTATTCGTGGCTGAGGACGGTGTACTGAACAGAATTACAACAGTATTTACGTCATTTGTTTACTAATAATTATAGCTATTACAAGTCATACGTTTTTAGGTTAGTTAGTAACTTCTAGTACATGTGGCAAGAGCAAGACATTAATGGTTTTTTTCGCCTGGGCAAAAGGGTGAGGTGTTCAAGTATGGTCACATGGAAGCAAAACTGTTGGCCCATACTGATAGGCATAGTCCATTTCGTACTGCAGTTATGACCACATGGAAAACATCAGGTAGCAAATTACGTGACATGTTTTTGGGAAGACTGTTCGACACAGAGAAAAACAGCGAACACAGTGTTGTGTGCACAAATTAAGGTACCCTGCATGTATAAAATGTTCGCATTACAGGTTTCGACGAGTAGTTTACATATTCAAATGTGATAAATCCATTAAAATAAACTCGTACAATTATCTTCACCATGTGACTATATGATGTACATTCACTGAAATATTTGAGTTGATTTCATGGTATTGGAAGTGAATACCTGGTTTTGTTATACACCTGCACAAAGCTTTTTCACTGATTTATCACACTTGAAGGTAGTAACGCTTCCCAAAACCGGCATATATATATATATATATATATATATATATATATATATATATATATATAAAGCGATTCCGGCGTAATAAATTATCACACAAACATTTCCAAAGATAGCAAGCTTTCAGTTGACAACACGGCAACGTTTAAATAACAAAATTCTCGATTACAACACATCCGTTTATAGGTGCACGATTAAAAGAAGGGACAGAAGAAAACTGAAGTTCTGTCGAAGTCATCGTTGACGAAAATATGTGTTGAGTGTCTCATGTTAACTAGAGAAGCTTACTGAACTTAAGATTTCTTTTTTTTTTAATTTCCATAATGGAAGCAAGACTGAAGAAAAATCAATACACGTTTATAGGATTTGTCGACCTGGCAGAAGCGTTCGACAACGTAAAATGGTGCAAGATATTCGAAATTCTGAGAAAGAATAGGGGTAAGCTGTAGGGAAAGACGAATAATATATCGCTGATGACACTGCTATCGTCAGTGAAAGTAAAAAAGAATTAGAGAAGTTACTGAGTGGAATGAACAGCCTAATGAGTCAGAATACGAATTAAGAGTTAACCGAAGAAAGACGCAAGTAATGATGAGTAGCATCTACATCTATGTGATTACTGTGCTATTCACAATTAAGTCTCTGGCAGAGAACCACCTTCAAGCTGTCTCTACATACATCATACGTACATACATAGCAGAAATGAAAATAGCGGTAAACTAAACATCGGAATTGGGGACCACGGAGTAGACGAAGTTAAGGAATTCTGCTATCTAGGCGGCCGGCCGGAGTGGCCGTGCGGTTCTAGGCGCTACAGTCTGGAGCCGAGCGACCGCTACGGTCGCAGGTTCGCATCCTGCCTCGGGCATGGATGTGTGTGATGTCTTTAGGTTAGTTAGGTTTATTAGTTCTAAGTTCTACGCGACTGGTGACCTCAGAACTTAAGTCGCATAGTGCTCAGAGCCATTTGAACCATTTTTTTTGCTGCCTAGGCAGCAAAATAACCCATGATGGATGGAGCAGGGAGGACATAAAAAGCAGACTACCACTGGCAAAAATGGCATCCTGTCCAAGGGAAGTCTGCTAGTGTCAAACATAGGCCTTAATCTGAGAAAGAAATATCTGAGAACGTACGGTTGAAGCACAGCATTGTATGGCAGTGAGAGATTCACTGTGCCAAAACCGTAACAGAAGCGAATAGAAGAATTAGAGATGTGGTGCTACATAAGAATGTTGACAATTAGGTGAAATGATAAGGTAAGGAATGAGGAGGTTCTGCTCAGGATCCGCCAGGAAAGGAATATATGGAAAACCCTGACAAGAAGAAGGGTCAGGATAATAAGATGTGTGTTCAGACTTCAGTAAATAACTTTCATGATGTTAGAGGGAACAGTACAGAATAAAAACTGCACAGGAAGACAGCGATTTGAATACATCCAGCAAATAATTGAGGACATGGGCTGCAACTGCTAATCAGAGACGAAAAGGCTAGCACAGAAGAGGGACTGCATCAAACCAGTCAGACGACTGATGGAAAAAAAAGAGGCAATTCCACAAGAAAGTGTACGCCGTTATCTGTATGAAATAAAAAACACTACGACAAACATACATTTACATGAAAATATATGTTATTAATAATTGCACAATTACCTAATAGTTAATCGAATCGCTGCCGTTATCGATTTTTTTCACGCACGTTAGCCCTTTCTCCGGTAAATCATCCACGTTTCCAACCTCTCAATGTCGTTTGACCCACTTCGCAACGGAAGTCTTTGACTTTCTAAGAATTTTAGTGGCAGTTCCGTATGAAAGCGTTAGCCGCTTTGAATGACTTACAAGGAACACTGCCTCGTGACGCTTCACATATTTTGCACTCGTTTTAAACTGCAGTACCGCTCACACAGAGAGTTTCAGATCCTACAGCACGTTCTTACAGTCAGAAGTGTCACATTGATGACAGCACTTGCAATAGATGAAGCGATATGCACACATGCTCAGAAGACTTTTGCCGAAAATGCGTAAGGTCATTTGCACCTCCCTAAAGATGTAGTCTACATCAGCTACACTAACGACTGCAGAGATCAAAGAGAGCGGAACGAAGTTTGGAAATGGTAGCAGTGTGCAGCACAGAAGTAATTCTGGGTAAGCGGCGAGCGCAATGGCTGCCTGTGTTCGCACCGCCGTCTTTGCAACAGACTACACACCACAGCCTATGTTTAACCTTACGGCGAGGGCTGGGGCTATGATCTGGTTCTCGCTACAGTGTTCTCGGAAGCCAGGCGCACATGACTGATCGTAAACGCCCAGATCACGTCATCGCTTGTTCTGTGCGGGCTATAAACATGCGCTGGCGGTTCTGAGAGAACGAGAAGAATGGTGTGATAGAGTGCAGGACATGTGACATGGCGCCCATCACTCAACCGCCTGTCGGCAGATTGGAGTTTCCCTTTCGGTCTTCTGATAAGCAGGCATCTTCGTCCACTTCAATACACATGTATGCTCCGCAAGCTACACAGTAGTGAGTGGTGGCGGGTATTTTATGTGTTACTGTCACTTTCCATCTTTCCTGTGCCAATCGTCAATAATCAGCAGGAAGAACGATTGTTGGTAATCCTCTGAATGGGCCGAAATATAATTTTACTTTCATGGTCCTAAATAGCTATCGATATACATGGTCCAGTCACATTCACTACTGGCCATTAAAATTGCTACACCGCGAAGATGACGTGCTACAGATGCGAAATTTAACCGACAGGAAGAAGATGCGGTGAGTTGCAAATGATTAGCTTTTCAGAGCATTCACACTAAATAGCTATCGATATACATGGTCCAGTCACATTCACTACTGGCCATTAAAATTGCTACACCACGAAGATGACGTGCTACAGATGCGAAATTTAACCGACAGGAAGAAGATGCGGTGAGTTGCAAATGATTAGCTTTTCAGAGCATTCACACAAGGTTGGCGCCGGTGACGACACCTACAAAGTGCTGACATGAGGAGAGTTTCCAACCGATTTCAGCAGTTGAAAGGCGTTGCCTGGTGAAACGTTGTTGTGATGCCTCGTGTAAGGAGGAGAAATGTGTACCATCACGTTTCCGACTTTGATAAAGGTCGTATTGTAGCCTATCGCGATTGCGGTTTATCGTATGGCAACATTGCTGCTCGCGTTGGTCGAGATCCAATGGCTGTTGGTAGAATATGGAATCGGTTGGTTCAGGAGGGTAATACGGAACGCCGTGCTGGATCCTAACGACCTCGTATCACTAGCAGACGAGATGACAGGCATCTTATCCGCATGGCTGTAACGGATCGTGCAGCCACGTTTCGGTCCCTGAGTCAACAGATGGGGACGTTTGTAAGACAACAACCCGGTGGACGAACAGTTCGACGACGTTGCAGCAACATGGGCTATCTTCTCGGAGACCATGGCTGCGGTTACCCTTGACGCTGCATCACAGACAGGAGCGCCTGCGGTGGTGCACTCAACGACGAACCTGGGTGCACGAATGGCAAAAAGTCATTTTTTCGGATGAATCCAGGTTCTGTTTACAGCATCATGATGGTCGCATCCGTGTTTGGTGACATCGCGGTGAACGCACATTGGAAGCGTGTATTCGTCAACGCGATACTGACGTATCACCCGGCGTGATGGTATGGGGTGCCATTGGTTACACGTCTCGGTCACCTTTTGTTCGCATTGACGGCACTTTGAACAGTGGACGTTACATTTCAGATGTGTTACGACCCTCATTCGTTCCCCGCGAAACCCTACATTTCAGCAGGATAATGCACGACCGCGTGTTGCAGGTCCTGGGTACAGAAAATGTTCGACTGCTGCCCTGGCCAGCACATTCTCCAGATCTCTCACCAATTGAAAACATCTGGTCAATGGTGGCCGAGCAACTGGCTCGTCACAATACACCAGTCACTACTCTTGATGAACTGTGGTATCGTGTTGAAGCTGCATGGGCAGCTGTACCTGTACACGCCATCCAAGGTCTCTTTGACTCAATGCCCAGGCGTATCAAGGCCTTTATTACGGCCAGAGGTGGTTGTTCTGGTTGCTGATTTCTCAGGATCTATGCACCCAAATTGCGTGAAAATGTAATCACATGTCAGTTCTAGTTTAATATATTTGTCCGATGAATACCTGTTTATCATCTGAATTTGTTCTTGGTGTAGCAATTTTAATGACCAGTAGTGTATAAAGCGTGTTTTGGGGGACGAGGAAAACAGTGCAGTAGTTATCATAATGGTGAAAGTGGATTGATTTATCTGACGTCCAAACAGGGCTTGTGCAGTAGTTATCATAATGGTGAAAGTGGATTGATTTATCTGACGTCCAGCTTTCGGGGCATGGGTGGAAGCATTTGCAAATCGGCCAAATTTGTAAACTATTCCCGTGCTGCCGTGGTTAAAGCGTACAGCGCATGGCAAAATGCGCTATCCAAAACGGGCGCCGAGGGAACTGTGGTGCACTACGGGTCATAGATGACAGGGGTGATGTGTATGGGCGAGTAGATGTGCAGCTGTTGAGCAACTGGCCTTCGAGATAAACCAAAGAGCTTGGTTAGTGCGCCAATGCTGACTGCAGTTCATTGGCGACGAAGACTGGAACTTGCACGCCAGTACCGTAACTGGACGTCCACTAAGAGCCGACAGGCGGCCTTTTCAGATGAATCACGCTTCGTGCTCCATCGGACAGATGGCCGCTGACGTATACGGCCCTGCAACAATCATCAGGTGGGTCCTGCCCGGAGGACGGGCCGTTTTGGGCGGACTGTTTTCGTGAGATTCCCTGGGTGAGCTCGTCATTGTGGAAGGCACAATGGATCAAGACAAGTATGCATCTATCCTTGGGAACCATATCCAACGCTCCTCGGCACGATGGCATCTACCAGCAGGACAATGCACAACGTCATACAGCTCGCAGTGTACGTGTGTGGTTCGAAGAGCACAAGAATGAGTTTACCGTACTCTCCTGGCCACCAAACCCCGGGAATTAAACCCAATAGCGAGTCTGAGGGACCAATCGATCAGTTTGTTCGTACTTTTGGTCCTCAATTGTGAAATTTAACACATTTGTCCACGGCACTGGAGTCGGCATGGCTCCACATCCCTGTCGGTACCTTGCACAACATCACTGACTCTCTTCCTGCACGTCTCGCGCTGCAGAAGGTGGCTACTCATGCATTGACGCGTGATCACAATAATGTGACTCGACCGTATATTAATTATCTCTTCTAAGAAAGTATTCTCCGAGAATTTTAACAGTAAATAATACCTTGCCTTAGAAAGCAGCTTTTGAAACGTCTGCCATTGAAGTTGGCTGAGCATTTCTGTGACCCTTAACGCATACTAACTGAACCTGTGACGAAATGCGCTACTTTCCTTTGTATCTTCTCTATTTTGACTGTCAATACTATTTGGTACGGATTCCAGAAGATGAGCAATATGTAGATATCGGTCGAACGAGTGTTTTGTGTGCTTCTTGTATTGTGGGTGGACTACAGTTCATGAGTATTCTGCCAATGCATCTCATTGTGGAATCTGCCTTATCTGTGGTCGTTCAACTTTAAACCGCTGCGGACGCTTTAAACCGCTGCGGTCTTTTACTCTCATATATTTTACGGATGTGACTGCTCCCATTGACTGTTCTGCAATCGCCTGATCATAAAATAATGGGTTTCTGTCCTATTTATGTGCAATACGTTACACTTCTTTATGTTGAGGATCAACTGCCAATCCGCGCTCCAAGCGTCAGATTTAGCCATTATTTCTGATACGACTTGTATAATCGGTTCAACTTTAGGAGAGCTTATCTGTATAGCAGCAGTTTGAACGTGTTGTTAAAATGCATTCCTGATTCTTTAACACGTCAAAGAAGCATCGTGTGGATGTACTGTCCAAGAGTCAACGTGAAAATAAGTTTCAAAGTTAGGAAAAAAAGCTGACTCCAGTCACGTTCCTTCTTTCTACTCGATTAGCCACATTGTTCCTCGAAGAGTAGGCTTCTTTGGAGAATATTCTGCGCTTCTGCCTGACCTGTCCGTCAAGCTTAACGCACAGGGAGCTAGCTTTCGAGACAGATTTTGATGTGGTTTTCAGGAGGTTTTCGATGCTCATTTTGAATCGTGTAACCTGGACTTTTTTAATACATTATAGTACACTGTGAATAAAAAAACACGCGACACTTGCGTAATGTTGCACAACATTTATTGACTTACAAACCAGTGTTCGACTGTTGCGCCACTATCAGGCACAAAGATCAAAATGTGTGGCTGTGAAATTTTTGTGGGATAAAATATTGTAAACTAGTGCATCTACAAAGTATCTCAGTTGGCTTTCGAACAGGACTACCTGTCAGATTACAACTGTGTAATGGCGGAAGTTAACCTAAGCGGATGGGTCGTGAGTCGTGCTTTGGTAGCTCAATTTATAAAGCACTTGCCCGCGAAAGTCGAAGGGCCCGAGTTCGAGTCCCGGACGTTTCATGTCAGTGGACACTCTGCGGGTGAGAACTGTTGATATTTAATTTAGGACTAAAACGAGAGGATATGTTTCAGTAAAAATGCGACAAGAAACGATTTAGTTCAGATAAAATAATTGACACATGAAATAATGAACTACATGACAAATTACAAGTTCTAAATTAAACGTAACAATTATCACCTTTGTAAATGAACTCAGATACTCTGTACACGCACTAGTTCGGCGTCTTCGATCCAAAAAATTTCACAGCCACACTTATTTATCTTTGCACCTGCCGATGACGTAACAGTCTAACACTGTCCGCAGCTCGTGGTCTTGCGGTAGCGTTCTCGCTTCCCCCGCACGAGGTCCCGGGTTCGATTCCTGGCGGAGTCAGGGATTTTCTCTGCGTCGTCATGACTGGGTGTTGTGCGTTCTTCTCTTCATCATCATTTCATCATCATTGACTCGCAAGTCGCCGAAGTGGCGTCAAGTAAAAAGGACTTGCAATGCGGCAGCCGAACTTCACCGGATGGGGCCTTCCGGCCAAAATGCCATACGATCATTTCATTTCACTGGCTTGTAAGACAGTAAATATTGTAGAATATTACGAAAGTGTCGTCGGTTTTTTTATTGTTAATATACTATAACATAATAAAAAATTGTCCAGCAAACATGAGTCAAAATAACGAATTTTAAAGTAATAAGTTATTTGTCACACGTTAGTAATTGTATTTAATTACTTCTGTGTTACTCTACTGAACTCAAACAATCATATTATAG
Source organism: Schistocerca cancellata (assembly GCF_023864275.1). Taxonomy (NCBI): domain Eukaryota; kingdom Metazoa; phylum Arthropoda; class Insecta; order Orthoptera; family Acrididae; genus Schistocerca; species Schistocerca cancellata. The sequence continues at coordinate 405,946,587 of NC_064630.1, forward strand.
GATATCAATCGGTTATAGTATGTGGACGTCAGTTTGTAACATATTTTATACGTTATGTAAAACATTACACCACTTTGTGCGTTTTTTCATTCATAACGTATAAAATATTGCATCATGAAGGAACGGGAAAATCAATTAATGCTACTTTCGTCCTTTTTACCATCAGTTTTGACGAACGCCGCATACGCTTCAGGAAAGTGTAAGAAAGAATGTAATTAGTAAGAATGTAAGTAAGTAAGAATGAAATTAGTTGACTTTCCTAACTTGTGAGCCCTAATGAAAAGGAACGAACACGACCCACGAGTGTTGTGTTGTCGCGATGACGTCATCGGCAGGTGTATGTGGGCGCTGTGGGTGATGTCCCTGGTCCCACCATCACCTGTCCGCGCCAAAGCCGCCGCGTGTGCGTGCGTGTGTGTGTGTGTGTGTGTGTGTGTGTGTGTTCCGTTACGGAGGGCCCCCTGCGCATTCCACGGCCGCTCACACGCGGGATTACAGGCGGGGGTCCTTGCGTCAAGGTCTCTCCCAGACGGCCGCCCTCCACGGATTAAGGGCCATCTGCCGGCCGGGCACGCTGGGACACCCACGCCTCCGTGCAGCAGCGGGGGCCCGCGGGACAATGGTCGGCTCAGCCTCTTTCACCCCCTCTCTCCACCTTACAAATAAGAATCAAATATTTCTCTTCCCCCGAGCGGCACTGTCAGACTCTAAATACTCTGGTGGACGGACCTGAATCGCGATTCTATTTCTTTCACAACGCTAAAGGAAAATGAGGTGAAATTTACCGAACTATCAATTTAATAAGTCACAGCTGCAAAATACTAAAGCGAATTCTTCACAGACAAATGGAAACACTGGTAGAAGCCGACCTCGGGGACGATCAGTTTGGATTCCGTAGAAATGTTGGAACACGTGAGGCAATACTGACCCTACGACTTATCTTAGAAAATAGATTAAGGAAAGGCAAACCTACGTTTCTAACATTTGTAGACTTAGAGAAAGCTTTTGACAATGTTGACTGGAATACTCTCTTTCAAATTCTAAAGGTGGCAGGGGTAAAAATACAGGGAGCGAAAGGCTATTTGCAATTTGTACAGAAACCAGGTGGCAGTTATAAGAGTCGAGGGGCATGAAAGGGAAGCAGCGGTTGGGAAGGGAGTGAGACAGGGTTGTAGCATCTCCCCGATGTTGTTCAATCTGTATATTGAGCAAGCAGTAAAGGAAACAAAAATCCATGGAGAAGAAATAAAAACTTTGAGGTTCGGCGATGACATTGTAGTTCTGTCAGAGACAGCAAAGGACGTGGAAGAGCAGTTGAAAGGAATGAACCGTGTCTTGAAAGGAGGATATAAGATGAACATCAACAAAAGCAAAACGAGGATAATGGAATGTAGTCGAATTAAGTCGGGTGATGCTGAGGGAATTAGATTAGGAAAAGTAGTAAAGGAGTTTTGCTATTTGAGGAATACAATAACTGATGATGGTCGAAGTAGAGAGGTTATAAAATGTAGACTGGCAATGGCAAGAAAAGCGTTTCTGAAGAAGAGAAATTTGTTAACATCGAGTATAGATTTAAGTGTCAGGAGGTCGTTTCTGAAAGTATTTGTATGGAGTGTGGTCATGTATGGAAGCGAAACACGGACGATAAATAGTTTGGACAAGAAGAGAATAGAAGCTTTCGAAATGTGGTGCTACAGAAGAATGCTGAAGATTAGATGGGTAGATCACGTAACTAATGAGGAGATACTGAATAGAATTTGGGAGAAGAGGAGTTTGTGGCACAACTTGACAAGAAGGGATCGGTTGGTAGGACATGTTCTGAGGCATCAAGGGATCACCAATTTAGTATTGGAGGGCAGCGTGGAGGTTAAAAATCGTAGAAGGACACCAAGAGATGAATACACTAAGCAGATTCAAAAGGATGTAGGTTGCAGTACGTACTGGGAGATGAAGAAGCTTGCACCGGATAGAGTAGCATGGAGAGCTGCATCAAACCAGTCTCAGGACTGAAGACCACAACAACAACAAAGTAAAATTATCTTTTAAGTCTTACATGTTCTGGTATAAAAGAGTTGCGTCTGTGTGGCTCATAGATTTACCAACGTAATTGAGTCTAAAAAAGAATTAACAATGAAGAAGAATATCTTATAAGTCCCCGATAACTGAAGCTGATAGGTGTTTTTTTTTAATTGATTTTCTTGTTATTGAAGGAGCCAGTTCCCACGAACTATCAATATTTAGAAGAAGTAATATTTTATTTCTACGTTTAAGTACAGTGACACTCAACCTTTCAGTGTTATTTTAGCTACCCAAAATTTTATAGTAATCTATTTTCTTTATCATTGGAAGAAGACCTTTGAGTTTTGCAAGAGTATTATAGTTTTAAAGAAGCAATTTTACTTTTAATTGTTTAGCAAAATTCATAAAATACAAGAACTTAATGTTTCGACTGCTTAGATAACGAGCCATGGAGACAAAGTAGAACATTGTGAATTACCTCGAAGAAAACGATTCATTGACGTATAGTCAGCTCTGACCTGTGAGACACAACTAGCTCTTTATTCTCACGACAGTGGATGTCAGATGCATTACAAAAGACCTTTGACACCGTTCCTCACAAGCGTCTTCTAATCAAACTGCATGCCTATGTAGCATCGTCACAACTGCGAGACTACATTCTTGAGCTCCTATCAGAAAGGTCACAGTTCGTAGTAACTGACGAAAAGTCATCGAATAAAACAGAAGTAATATCTGGCGTCCCCCAGAAAGTGTTGTAGGCGCTCTGCTGTTACTGACCTACGTAAACGACATAGGAAACAATTTGTGGAGCCCTGTTACGATTATTTGCAGATGGTGCTGTCTTTTAACGTCATCAAATGATCAAAACAAGTTGCAGAAGGATTTAGACAGTATATCTGTATGGTGCGAAAAGTGGCATTTGACTCTAAATAAAGAAAATTTTGAAGTCATCGACATCAGTACTAAAAGAAATCCGATAACTTTCGGCTACACCATAAATCACACAAATATTTAGGCTGTCAATTCAGATAAGTATTAGGGATTGCAATTACGAATAACTTAAATTTGGAAGATCACTTTGATAAAGCAAACCATCACTTGTGGATAGAGCACATAACCACTACAAGTATGCAACTCAACTGGTCAAGTGTGATGAAAGGCGTCAATGTGACATTACTTAGGAATCTATCTCTGCGTTCGTCTGAAGCGATTTAGGGAAATTTAAATCCAGAGTTACGAGAAGTCAGGTTCGTTTATAACGCGAATTCCTACAGCGGCTGCGGTTAGTTTTAAACAAGAATTTTAAAAAGTGACACTGTATTCTTGTCACATCAGATTTCTACTCTGTCACGGAGTCACAAAACTTTCATATGCTACAAGAGATTATGTCGACATTGATTTCGTTAGATGGCAGACGAATCATTTCTCTGTTGTCTTTCAGCAGTAAGTGCCTGTTTCCATGTATAACTGAAGTCACAGGCGCTGTCCTGATTAATGTTATTGTTGCACATTCTTATCTCACTCAACGGCTTCTTTAATGATAGAATTCGAGTAGGAAGATCTGTGGGATATTATTTCCGTTTAATCGAACATAGTCGTATGTTTATTCACGAATCTGTGTTCGGCAACACCAGATTTGTCGAACTCGCGATATTTAATGTGATGTTGGTGCTTCGCGAAGCGTTTTGAAATCTTTCGTACTGACTAACTAGCGAAACTGTTACCACATTCACAAGGGGTTTTTATAAATTCCAGGAACTCTGAGATCAATGCTTAGTTTTATTGAGCGCAATATCTCTTTAATTTTCTTAGGTGGTCGGAAAAGAAGCCGAGTCATCCACAGTCTAGCAATCGACATCGCTACTAACGTCCTCCCATCATAGACACTGATATGATGTCTACTAGCAATGGACGTTCCGTGGCATCGTGGCGTCTCGATGACGTAGTTCGGTCAAAGAAAATACCACACGGGCTACGGATAATTCCTTACGGTGAGAACGGAGTAAGTCTCGAAAATTTAAGACTACATACACGTGCGAAGCAGCAAGGAGTCTGTGAAGTATTTATCCAAGAAAATCGCTTCGTAAAACTTCGTTGTTAGGTTTAAAAGCTAGTTACCGGAGAAATTTCGAAACAAAGATGTACCAGAAAGAACATACGAGGAAGGTGCTTTCCAGAATAATGAATGTTGTTGGAACATGTGCTACAGTTATCAAGGAACATCGCCGGAGCGTAAAAACTATAGGGGTAGAAAAGAGATACAGCGATCAGTTTATATACGATGTTGTACGCACTGGGAACGCAAAGATGAAACTACTGATACGCAATATCAGTAGAGAATTATATCAAATCAGTGGAAAGTGGATCGGCTTAAGTAAATGAAAACGGCAGCCTTACTGGACTTTGTATCCGCGACCTCTCGCAGAGGAGCTGAATCTGTTCCCACTCTCCCACCTCAATATTTGTGTGTGTGTATGTCGGCGACAAGACACCAGCTGTCCCGGCGATGAGCAAGTTTTCTATTTATAGCTGCCTATCTCACGCTACATGGCCATCGACTTGTAAATAGACGGAGCACTCGTCCGTGACCTTGCGCTCCCTGATTCATTGGAGGCGGAAAGTTACTAACACTTTCTCGGTGTTCTTCTTTTTCTCCTAAGCAACAGAGCATTATCAGAGATCCAGTAACCTACCCAGTGGCTGACCGATAGTTGTGAGCGAGTCGTTGCTATCACTCTTTCGTTGGTCGTCTACGCACAGGCTAAAGTGCGTTCGTGTACGTATACCTGTGCAATTCTCAGGCACGAACGTATAGTCGTAACACCGAAACGGTTTTGGATAATACCCCCATGGGCAAATGGTTTAATTGTTACTTCCCAGTGACTATTTTTTCCGCAATAGATTCACCAAGAAGACTCGAGGCCTTCAGTATAATGAGTTATCTAAACGACCCCAGGCTGCAAATATTTACTTAGGATAAGCAGATGAGTTAGGCCCTAGAAGTCGGTTATATCGACGGCGACAGGAAGGCAGATTGATCATTAACAGGAACCACAAGATACGTGGGGCATTCTCAACATACATTAAAAGCTTCGAAGCTGAGTGGTCAGCTTGGCTGACATCCATGCAGAGGACCCGGGTTCGATTCCCGGTAGTGCCAGGTATTCTTTCTTGTTGGGAGGACAAGACCTGGGTGCACTCAGCACCGTGATGCCAATCGGGGAGCTATTTGACCGAGCGATAACGGCTCCAGGTCAGGAAAACTGACCACAACTGGAGGAGCAAAGTGCTGAACCCACACCACTCCACACCACATCCAAAGACACAGTTGGAGGAGGATGACATGGCGGTCGGTCGGTTCCAATTGGCGTGTGAAGTCCTGCAAATGGAATTTACATTTAGGTCATTGATCCAATTGTAGCGTGATGGACGCTCCACGAAACGGACAGACGGTCGCTCCTTTAATGTTCTTCGACCCGATACAATACTTGCTATAATCCCATGACTTCGGCATCGTAGGACAGCAATCATGACTCGACCACATCGTCGTCACTCTGTCTTGGAGTTTCGCAACTACAAAGAAAATACTCATCGTTTCGGGAGTGGAAGTACAAATTGGTGACACTCCCAAATATAATACAATGCAAAAATATGATTCACGGTGATGCCGCACACCGCCAGAATAGATTTATTTTCCTCTGCAATTGCTGTAGTGAAGGGGAGCGCCCAGACAGCCTCAAAAGAAACATCCTTGCCCTCTCAGGGCAGGTTCAGAAACTAGGTACAACAGCTCGGGTGTCTGTTCATTGCCTTCCAAACACAAGCTACCTACTTTTTTTTTACTGTACTGTTACGTCTTTTGGCGGTACTCTGCAGGCTTTTGCTGAAAGATGTACCTCAGGTATGTTTCGTTAGCCTTTCAAAACCAGATCTCACAGGTATTAAATACAGAACGTTTCCTGATATGAGCACTATTTTTGTCTGCATAACCTTTGCTGTATTTTACCATATCTAGTGTTTCACGTAAATGACAAAAGTACTTAAACAGTGGTTCGTCTTTGCATGCTGACTAGCCATCATATATTATCTTCCTCGCCGGCCGCGGTGGTCTAGCGGTTCTGGCGCTGCAGTCCGGAACCGCGGGACTGCTGCGGTCGCAGGTTCGAATCCTGCCTCGGGCATGGATGTTTGTGATGTCCTTCGGTTAGTTAGGTTTAACTAGTTCTAAGTTCTAGGGGACTAATGACCTCAGCAGTTGAGTCCCATAGTGCTCAGAGCCATTTGAACCATTTTTCGAATCCTGCCTCGGGCATGGGTGTGTGTGTTGTCCTTAGGTTGGTTAGGTTTAAGTAGTTCTAAGTTCTAGGGGACTTATGACCTAAGATGTTGAGTCCCATAGTGCTCAGAGCCATTTGAACCATTTTTATCTTTCTCCATTTATTTCTTCATTTATTTTTACCGTATGTTGGCGTTTTCAAAGCTAAATTCTTTTCAGGTGAGCCTTAAAACAGAGAAAGAGAGAAAAAGAGAGAGAAAGAGAGAGAGAGAGAGAGAGAGAGAGAGAGAGAGAGAGAGAGAGAGTGAGAGAGAGGACGGGGGGCGGAGGGAGAGAGAGAGATTTTTTAGAAAATTGTTCGATATACGCCCCGAAAGTACTAAGCACGAAACATTTTTTACCTAGTATTACGACTGCACAGGAAATTTTGTTACAAGAATGATGTAGAAACAAGCCATCACGTCAACACGCCGGAAATCAAACGCTGGAGTTGCATGATAGGGATGGTGTGACATACATGCGGACGTGTTAACGGAAAAAGAAAAAGCGAACAAAAAAGGTGTCTCGCTTTACTCGATCCGTCCAGTCTGTGTTTTTTAATTCGCTAAAATCAAACTGGACGTCGCCCGTTCATGTTCCACTGCAGCCGGCGAATAAAGGCGCTCGCTCGTGGTCCTATTATGTACATAGGAAAGCATTTGAGCGAACGCTAAATAGCTCAAACTAGTTCACACGCAGCCGCATTATTTCGCGCCAGATGGTCTTTACGTCCGAACGAGCCAGGTATTGGTTTAAATAAAATTAGTTAAAAACAGGAAAACTGAACTGTGCCATAACATCTGCACGCTGTGTAGCAGACGACAAAATTGGATTACTGAACCCGTTCGGGTCGGCGAACCTCCAATTAATTAACAAATAAATAACGGAGTTATTGTTAACACCGCCGACCGTCCTTATTGTTCGTGATGGCTGGGTGTTGTGTGCTGTCCTTAGGTTAGTTAGGTTTAAGTAGTTCTAAGTTCTAGGGGACTGATGACCATAGATGTTAAGTCCCATAGTGCTCAGAGCCAGCCTTATTGTTGAAGGGGATGTTTGTGCGTCCTGCAAAGTACACATGCATTAAATGAGATTCCTAGGCGTGTGAACAAGTAATTCACAAGTGTTTCTTTTTCTTCGCGTTTACCCCGTCTTAGGGCGGGGTTCGCTTTCTTGATTAGGCAATTTTTTTAATTATCTAACTTTGTGGCCGTATAGACTTCCTTACATCACAGTCATCTAACTGACGTAAGGGAGGGAAGTTGTGCGCATCACCTGCCTGTCAAACTTTGTTCTGAGTGTGAGCGTATTTTAAACTGTTTATGTACCGTATTCTCTGAGGTGGTATATGGGGAACAGGCCAGCATTTACCTCATCGAGAGGGAAAAGACTGCAATGAGGTTGGCCGATGTACCTGCCGAAGGTCGTCATTCCACCGTGAGTATTCGATCGATGTCTGTCTCGGAAGCTACGACTAGGTCAGACTAGTAGCTGACGGGTAATGCGACATTTTACACATCATGTTAGACAGACAAGCGATGTAGCGCGTCCGTTGCTGCATGTTCCTCTTTTGAGTTTCAGAACTAAATTCGTATGTGAGATATGAGATTCGACATCCATTAACTGCAATATGATGCTATCTGTGGATGGTCATTCACCTGCGGTTATGTATCTACTTTCAATCTGCTCTGTTTTTACACGGTTGTTTCCGAATAAACGGGCGTCCGTTGTCGGTGGTGTGAAACACATAGAATGACGACGAGATGTTTCATAAAAGGTTCAAAGTACCAAATTAAAAATTTCTGGAAATTGCATCACCGAAAGCGGCCAGTATGTAGGTGCATGGTCAATATACTTAACGTCTGTGCCTGCGGAGATACTGAACAATATTATTTTAAATGCATTGATGCATAAACAATTACAGTGGAAACATTGGCAACAATAACCGAGAAACGTGAAAGACGTGGATATGAAATCTGTCGACAGAGAAATTTCACCCCATTCTCGAAAAAAGAAAAAAACACTTTTCAGACGAATTTGAGCTTACAGTTACATTTATTAGACGGAGAAGAAGTATCACGTGGAATTAAAATCGGCAGAAATTGTGAACAATGATGCTTTTGTCACCGAGCAGGCTGAAGATTTATTTTAGGTGTAAGAAACTACAAGTGTACAAGCTTCATGATTACATTTGATTATAATTTTAAGGTGAGAAGACAATATGGATGGTTTGGCTGGTTCAAATGGCTCTGAGCACTATGGGACTTAACTTCTGAGGTCATCAGTCCCCTAGAACTTAGAACTACTTAAACCGAACTAACCTAACGACATCACAAACATCCATGCCCGAGGCAGGATTCGAACCTGCGACTGTAGCGGTCGCGCGGTTCCAGACTGTAGCGCCTTGAACCGCTCGGCCATGCTGGCCGGCTATGAATGGTTTCGAGGAATTTTTAGTATAGCTATGAACAATATGGTATGAACATTAGTGTAAAATAAAAACAATGGCAATGTTGACAGACTGCATGAAATGGAAGATAAACGTGAGATAGGAAGAGAATTGGTAAAGGAGTAACACAGTTTTGAGTACTTATAGCGACTGTTAAGTAGCGGTATGAGGTGGGAAGAACTGAGGACAGCGATATCAATTGCACAAGAAATCTTTAACAGGAAAAAAAACTAACTTTTCTGTGGGTCCTTGGGTAAGCAGGTGAGAAAAAGGTTGATGAAATGTTTCGTGTGGACTACTGCCGTAAAATGCTGGAACATGGGTCTTGCTAAAACGTGAAACACAACACTTAGAGGCCTTCGATACGTGGGTATAGAGGAAAGTAAGTGTCTGCTAGATAGATAAAATAATTGAAGACGCAGAGCGTATGGTGATAATCGATTAGTACTGAGAAAATTTTCGTGAAATAATGTACATGTCCTATATTACCACCGTACGACCTAGAAAATTGTAATACTATAGTAAAATATTTATGCTGTTATTGTTGAAATCCTAGGTGTCGGTGGCGTATTAAAACTGGGATGAAGTAGTGGAAAGGGTGAACGAGGAAAGGCAGTCTAACGACAACGAAGAGTAGGTAAAGACATTACCTGGAGCGTTCATTGAGAACAAACGTCACAATGCAAGTAGCTTCAGAAGGAAATGGAAACGGTCAATATGTGAAAGGGCGAGAAGATAGCAACAAACATGGCCTCAAGATAGATTCGAAATGCTACAAAACGAAGACGTACAAGAGATAATAATTGAAGACGCTGAGCGTATGGTGATAATCGATTAGTGTTGAGAAAATTTTCGTGAAATAATGTACATGTCCTATATTACCACCCTACGACCTAGAAAATTGTAATGCTATAGTAAAATATTTATGCTGTTATTGTTGAAATCCTAGGTGTCTGTGGCGTATTAAAACTGGGATGAAGGGGAGGGGAGATTCAGTGTGGAGATTATCCACATAAAGGTAGTCTACGTTGTCATAAACAACAAAAACACTGGAAGGAGTGTTGGCATCACGCTTCCCCCCCCCCCCACCCCACCCCCACCCACCCAATAAAAATGTCATATCCCCGACAGAAAACACACACACACACACACACACAGATTTAGGTTTCCAGTGATTTCCTCAAATCCTGAATGTTTCCTTTGACATGAATATGACCGATTTCCTTCCCCATGTATGTGCTCCGTCTCTAATGACATCGTAGTCGACGGAATATTCATCTTGCTTCATTCTTACATAAGCTTTGGAGTTTTCGCTTAGCGAGGCATGCCGCCGACATTCCATTCGCATTAGAAATCGTCTCATTGTCCCACCGCCAAGGTCGAAGTACTATGTGATGTTGAGAAATAGAAAGCTATTAGAGTTCTCTTTTTTCCAGTACCCTCTCCCCTCCTCCTAGACATACCGTCGGCTAGGAATGTCACGATTCGACCACCGCTGCGGCAAGACTATTTTCCCAGTAATGGAGACGAACGATGTTGCAGACATAGTTCTGCTTTCAGAGATATCAGCAAGCGTCTAATGGCGCCATTACGAAACATATGCGAGACCTACCTCCACCGTGTCAACCAGCGTAGATTCCGAAAATATCGGTCATGCGTAACCCAACTAGCTCTATTTTCGCATGAAATCCTGAAAGCTATGACTCACGGCAGTCACGTGGATGAAGTATTTCTTGACTCGCAAGAAACATCTATTTGACTCCGTACTTTACCAACGTTTATTAACAAAAGAATGAATGCATGGTGTAACAAACACAATTTGTAACTGGATTGAGGATTTCTTTGTAGGCAGGATATAACATGTTATCTTGTATGGAGCCATCCATAGACGTAGAAGTAATTTCAGATGTGCCCCAGGAAAGTGTATTGGGCCTCTTCATGTTTTATGTTGATGAATTGGAAGACAATGTTATTATTAGCCCCAGAATTTTTGCAGATGTTTCCATTATCTATAATGAAGTACCATGTAAAACATAAACAAGCGCAAATATCAAGTGAGATCACGAGAAACTTTCAAAGTGGAGAAAAAATTATCAATTTGTTTTGGATGTTCAGAATGTAAAATTGCGCTTCACAAAACACAGAAAAGTAAAATCGTACTTGTATGACTATAGCATCAATGAATCACAACTGGAATCATTTCAACTCATACAATTATCTGGGTGTAACAATTTTTATATAAATGAAAGAGAATGATCACAAAGCGTCAGTCGTATATAAAGCCGGTGGGGAGACTACGGTTTAGTGGCAGCATACTGACAAAATGTAGTCGATCTATAAAGGAAGTCTCCTGCTTACAGGGAATTTGTGCGATCCGTCTTAGAATAATGCCAAAGTGTTTGAGACTCACACCAAACAGGACTAACAAAGGATATTGAAATGTTCAATGAAGAGCATCACGAATGGTCACAAGTTTGTTTTACTGGTGGGAGAGCGTGACGGGTTCCGAGAAACCTAAACTGGCAGGCACTTGAAAGATAAACTCAAATAATCCCACGAAAGGTAAGTCACAATGTTTGAACTGTCGGTACTAAATGAAGAACATAGAAATATACAAGGTGTCCCAAAAGGTACTTTACAGTTTCAGTGTCATGTAACTGGACTTCTAATTAACTTAGAGAAAAAAGTAAAGTATGTCTGATGCTGCAACTCCATAATCTTTGAATAACCGTTTCGTATTTCCAGGTGACAAGGGCAACATAATTGAAAAAAAAAAGATGTATCTTTGTTGTTGCGGGATGACAGGAGAGGCGTGAATGAATCGAAGAATGGAGTCTGCGAGCAAAGGACACAGTGTTGGTTTGGTTTTTGCAAACGAAGTCAGACACCTAAGCTCAGAGAAATATTCCGAACGCGATCTATAAGAAAATAGCGCAGTGGTATAGCACTTAGCAGCCCCATCAAACAAATGAGTAACAGCTCGCACTGTACGTGCTTGAGAATTGTCCTAAAAATGATGGTTAAGTCCTGCAGAAAGTGTCATCACTTCTGTCTCTATGCCGCTCATTTTTGGAACACAACCTGCGACCAGATTAGAGACAGAAGTGATGACACTTTCTGCAGGACCTGACAATCATTTTCCAGGACAATTCTCAAGCACGAACAGCGCAAGCTGTTACTGATTTGTTTGATGGGGCTGCTAAGTGTTATATCACCTACTGCACTCCCCTAAATTAAGCCCTCGTGAGTTCAATTCGATTTCTAAACTGAAGGAAACACTTTACGGCATTCGCTTCAGAACTGCTACGAATCAGTAGGGGCAACAGACCGCGCCGCTCAAACTGTTAACACAACTGGCACTGCTAAGAGTTATCCTACGACTTCCACATCGCTGGCAACGGCTTATACACAATGCTGCAGAGTACTTTGAAGGTCAGTAAAACTTTGAAACATCTATCTATTTTGTACGAGCTGTAAATAAATAGTTACCACTATTAACGTTCCAACCCTCGTACTTGTTGTCTTATACAGGCGTTGCCGATCGCAGCACCGTATTCTGCCTGTTTACATATCTCTGTATTAGAATACGCATGCCCATACCAGTTTCTTTGGCGCTTCAGTGTAGTCTCGAAATAGCACATATTCCGCAACTTAATGAACCATTCATTATGGGATATTAAACGAAGCGCAGCACGGACAGAGGCATTTAAGCATTCAATCTTCCCGCAATCTACACGCGACTTCAGCGGAGGAAACCCTGGACTGTAGTACTGGGCTAAGTATTCTCTGCCACGCCCTCCACAGCGGCTTTGCAGGATATGTAAATAGATGCAGAGAGGCAAGAGCAGAGGCTGTTCTCTGTTCATACTTCACTGTAAGGAAGGCCGCTATCTCACTCTCTCTTCCTTCCGTCGCTTCCTTTATCGTGCGCAGTTAATCACGACCTTGGCGTCAGCGGAAGAGCAAATCCACGCCAGATCTATAAGCGTGCCATGACATAAGTGGGGGACGCGGGGCGCCTTGTCGGAAGCAACATGCGCGGCGGCCTCGCCGGGCTGTCTCAGCCTCGTGGAATGCAGGTAAACAGCGGAGAGCTTGCAAGACTACAAGGACGACCTGCTTGCCCGGCAAAGGCACGTTCTCTTGCAGGCGACGCTGAATCACTTCGTGCCCACCAAGACGGTCTATTTAGAGGCGCCAGCGACTCGGTATGCCAGCGCTTTTATTCGAGATGATGGCAACCTGCTCGACAAACAGGAAATTCTTCGCAGTTGCGCACCGGGAGTCCAGCAGGACTGGACTCGTTAACATCGGAATACCACAGCTTAACAACATTACAGCGAAAGGAAAAAGTGATTCTGTTATTCCAGCAACTAATTTGGCAAAAACATTATGTTGCAGACTCTCACGGTCCCTGGTTGCAATTCTGCCAAGTGGCAGGGGGAGGGGGGAATGGGGTGACAGTCTGTTTCTGCCTGTACCACACCCTCTCCTCAAAAAATGGCTCTGAGCACTATGGGACTCAACTGCTGTGGTCATAAGTCCCCTAGAACTTAGAACTACTTAAACCTAACTAACCTAAGGACAGCACACAACACCCAGCCATCACGAGGCAGAGAAAATCCCTGACCCCGCCGGGAATCGAACCCGGGAACCCGGGCGTGGGAAGCGAGAACGCTACCGCACGACCACGAGATGCGGGCCACCCTCTCCTCCAATATACAGTAAGACAGTTATTGAACTATACGAAATAAAGTCGTTATTACTTCTGAACGGTTTGTGTTAGGAGGTTCAAACTTCACGGTTGGCCGCGGGGCATGATGGGAATTGCCGTGCGGGATTAGCCGAGCAGTCTGAGGCGCTGCAGTCATGGACTGTGCGGCTGGTCCCGGTGGAGGTTCGAGTCCTCCCTCGGGCATGGGTGTGTGTTTTTGTCCTTAGGATAATTTCTGTTAAGTAATGTGTAAGCTTAGGTACTGATGACCTTAGCAGTTAAGTCCCATAAGATTTCACACACATTTGAACATTTTGAACATGATGGGAATTAGTATGCGCTGTATGATTTAGTTTAGCGACGAAGCCCTCTTTCATTTGGATGGGTTCGCCAACAAGTAAAATTGGCGCATTTGGGGGACTGAGAAACCACATGTCGCAATCAAGAAATCTCTTCACCCTCTACGGGTGACTGTGTCGTGTGCAGCATCCAGTCACGGAATAATTGGTGAGATATTCCCTGATGGCATAATGACTAATGAATAGTAGGTCAAGGTTGTGGAAAATGATTTCATTCCCATTATCCCTGATTTCGACAAGAGGTGGTCCATGTAAGACGGAACTCGTCCCCATCGAAGCAGGATAGTGCCTGATGTTCTGGAGGAGCACTTTGGGGAGCACATTCTGGCTACGGGGTACCATAGGCCAATGGCATGGCCCTCGATTGGCCGCCTTATTCTCTGGATCTGAACACATGCGACGCCTTTTTATGGGGCTATATTAAAGACAAGGTGTATAGTAATAACCCCAAAACTATTTCTCACTTGAAAGCAGCCATCCAGGAGGTCATCGAAGGCATCGATGTTCCGACACTATAACGGGTCATGCAGACTTTTGCTATTCGTCTGCGCCACATCATCGCCAATGATGGCAGGAATATCGATCATGTCATAACCTAAATCCGAGTATCTGTAGGGACGTGGCCACATCAGAGCCAATGATGGCAGGCATATCGAACATGTCATAACCTAAATCCGAATATCTGTAGGGAAGTTTACATGTTGAATAAAGTGTGTGCAAGCCGTAGTTTGTAACTAATTTAGGTTTTTTTCATGTGGTTCAATAATTGTCACCCTGGACGAGAGCTCTTCGGAAAGTAAGTTCCGATCGATTGTTAAATGGAAACCACAGTGAATGTCCGATGACGCTTTGCATAGATGTGCTGGACAACGTTTCTAATATACCCGTCGATCGCGTCACGTCGCTGTTTTCAGTTCCGAAACCACATTGAGCGCATAAAGATATCTAGATAAATAGTATCTGCCGCCATGTGTGGGTGCCTACCGTGAAATTTCATGCAGCCCACGTGTCACAACTGACATGCATTTTATTCTTCGTGAGAATTCTCGGCCACACACTGTAAGACCAATGAGGACTCTCCTTCGGCGTTTTCGATACGTAGTATCTGGTTATCCACCATACGGCACTGACTTGGCTCCCTCCGATTTTCATCTCCGCTGACATGAACGGTTTTGGCACAGACAACGAACTGACAAACAGTGTAGAGAACTTGCAAGTAGCGCAGGCGGCCGCATTCTTTGACGAGAGTTTTGGAAAGTTGGTACAATGCTACGACAAATGCCTCAGTCGGAGCGACGACTATGAAGAAAAGTAGCTGGAACGTGTAGCTAACTGTTTCAAATATTAGGCCTACAACTTATCTTCCGCCATTTTGCAATAGACGGTAGTAGCGGCAAGTGGGGATCAGGTGGTTGGTCATATGTTAAATACAATAAGCTTAGGCAATTGTAAACATAAAGCCATAAAAATATTAGTCGATTTGTGATTGCATCATACGGTTATTCTCGTTTACGTACGTCAACTTACGTACCTATTTCTCGCCATTTGCGGGAAGTTTTAATTTTCTACTTTTAACATGAAGAAATCTGCGGCTGTGGCTCGTAAAATGCTGGGTAAGACCAATGGTAAAGGAGCTATTAGCGGAAGAACGTGCAGAGAATGTTTTCAACGCCTTAAGAATGGGGATTTTTATGTCGAAGACCGGAATGGTGGGGGAAGACAGAACGTTTTCGTAGCTACTGCAACAGACGAAGACGGTCTCAGGACATCATTATCGAAAGCAATTGATGGGTTCGAGCCCAGCACTGTAACAAAAACGGCCACAATACAGCGACAGACACGTAAAGGTAATTTTGCAGCAGGTCAGTGCTCGACCCCACGTCGCAAAACCCGTCAAAATATACATGGAAACGTTGAAATGAGAAGTCCTATCCCTCCCGCCGTATTGTCCATACGTTGTTCTCTCTGTTTACCACCATTTTCGATCGGTGGCATACAGTCTGGCTGACCAGCACTTCCTATCATATGAACAAGTGCAAAATTGAATCGATTCATGGATCCCCAAAAAAGACACCCAGTTCTTCCGCCACGGGATTCGTATGCCATCTGAAAGATGGGAAATACTATGAATCATAATTTTTTTTACGTTTTTCACAATAAAGCCCCGAACTTCGAGAAGAAAACGGCAGAAGCAAAGTTGTAGACCTAGTAAAACAATTTTTATTTTCTCTGCGGTTTCCAATCCGCGAACGATCGGACATTACTTTCCGAGTAGCCCTCGTAGTTTCCATTACCCTCACTTTTAAGACGCCAAATATGCCGATGATCTTAATAATAAAATGTCAAAGCTGTTATAATAATTTTGTTAGGTAAATGGAAATGCCGCGCGGCTAGGGCCTCCCGTCGGGTAGACCGTTCGCCTGGCGCAAGTCTTTCGAATTGACGCCACTTCGGTGACTTGCGCGTCGATGGGGATAAAATGATGATGATAAGGACAACACCCAGTCCCTGAGCGGAGAAAATCTCCGGCCCAGCCGGGAATCGAACCCGGGCCGTTAGGTACGACATTCAGTCGCGCTGACCACTCAGCTATCAGGGGCGGACATTTGGTTAGGTAAGTACTTAGTAAATCACTTTATTGATTCACGTAAGAGTTCGAGCATGTAGTGCCTCTGCACTGAATAGACCATTGTCCTTACTCGCGTTAATTACAAAAATGGTTCAAATGGCTCTGAGCACTATGCGACTTAACTTCTGAGGTCATCAGTCGCCTAGAACTTAGAACTAATTAAACCTGTCTAACCTAAGGACATCACACACATCCATGCCCGAGACAGGATTCGAACCTGCGACCGTAGCGGTCGCCCGGCTCCAGGCTGTAGCGCCTAGAACTGCACGGCCACTCCGGCCGGCGATACCTTAATTACATATTTAGTGTCTGTTGTTCGGAAATGTCGGAAGGAACAGACACCACGAATATAAAATTGAATATCCCATGTGTTGCGAATGGAGGAGTCAAGACCATCTCTATATATTTGGCAATATATTTTGCAGGAATAAAGATGCACTTGAAGACTAGCTTGTAAGATGGAAGAACCGAATGTGGTTACAACAGGCCGAGCATGACCTAATGCATCACAGAGAGAGAAGGAGAAGAAGAAGAATAAAGGTTAAATGTTCTCAGTCCAGAAGTCCCAGAAGAATACACTGTGCAAATCCGTGGCGGGCACCTCTGGCAGCGATATCCGGCGCGCCGCTATGAGTGCCAGTGGCCATCTGATTGGGGTTGCGTCGCGTGAGCGGCGCCGAGTGGTGAGCAGCGGCGAGGCAATTTTGCTGGCGGCGCGTGTCGTGTCAGCGAGGCTTATTATAGCCGGTGGCCGGTCAAAGCGCGACGCCGCCCGCTATTACCAGTCGTGCTCCCCTCGGGAAGGCGCGTTAATAGCGAGCGCCGGCACCGGCTTCCGTCACGACGAGTCGCCGCCCGAAGCCCGCGTCACACCATGGGCGAGCGTCCAGACCGCATACATGATTGTTGGCCAGCTGATATGTCCGGTATACCACCCGAACGCGGAATCGACCAACGGTTCTCAACTAAGCGCACCCTCGCTGCGTGTAGTGATACAGAAGGTACGCAGTATTGCACAGAATTTTGTCACCTACACAACATATAGAAAGGTATGTAGTTCGTCTAATTAGTTTTTATTATCTTCCTATTGACCCACCAGGATTATGTAAAAACCTCAATTCTCTCTCTTCTCACGCGGCGAAGGCAGGACTTATCGACTATGTTGAAAATAGTGCCATGTATCTGTGTCACTTTGCAGTATATTACAACATTCAGTAATAGTTACTTGTTTTGCCACAGTAATGTGTAATTCACTTTCTGAAGTCTCCTCGCACATTCCACACATCAGCGTGGTTAGAAAGCAACGTGTGGCCGCGGTCACAACTATCGTAGATGTGAAGTCCATATGTGAAATGGAAAAAATGTAACCCTTATGCGAGTTTCCTCGCTGGACCAGCACACATGACAAGTCAAAACACGTCAGCTTAACTCCTGAAGTGGAAGAAAACATTGGAATGTTAAAATGTTGATCACACCATGCGTGTTTCTGCTTCGCCCGTAATTAAATAAGACCTGGCGCGGAAAAATACAGGAAAATGGAAGAAGTGACACAGGCATAGGTGAAGGTGCACCGTACGATAGTTTTATAACAAGTGTGGGGAAAATGATACGGAACAAAGAAGTCTTCCACAAAAACGAGAAAGTGATATTGCTGTTGTTGTGGTATCCGAAGACTGATTTGATGCAGCTCTTCACGCGCTTTTATCTTGCGCAAGCCTCTTCATCTCTGAGTAATTACTATTACCTACAACCATTTGAACCTACTTACGTTTTTCATGCCTTGGTCTTCCTACAACTTTTACATCCACTCTCCCCATCCTACTTCCTTCAGTTACCAAACTAACAGCTACTTGATGTCCCAGGACCTGTCCTATCAACCGATCCCTTCTACTCATCAAGTTCTCCCGTAAACTTCTAATTTGACTCAGTAACTTCTCATTAGTTACTCCGTCTATCCTTCTAATCTTCAGCATTCTTCTGTAGCACCACTTCTGAAAAGATTCAATTGTCTGCTTTCCCGAACAGCTTCTCGTCCACGTTTCATGTTCGTACGAGGCTACAGTCCAGTCAGATACCTTCAGAAAAGGATACTCAACATTTAAACATAGCATCAACAATTTTTTTTTTTGCTGTAGCCAGTGTTTGTTTTATATCCTCTCTACTATTTGGGCAAACAACAAAATTCGTCCGCTGCTTTTACTGTCTCATTTTCTAATACGATACTCTCAAAATTACACGATTTTATACCAGACATATAACAGGGTCATGAAGGAAGAAGAAATGAAATGTGAAGTGCGAGAACGTGAAATGAAATTTTTGGAAGTTTTTGGGAAATCAAATTGTTCTCATCAAAACAGAAAAGATGAGGAATGACACTTTTAGTTAGATAACACATTTGGAATCCCTACAAGAGAATACTAAGGCCAGAAAGATGAAAATGATGTTAGGTGAATGGATGAGGAATGCTTAGTAAAATGCACAGTATGAAGACAGAAGCCATACCAAGAGGAAAGCCACAGGCTAAAACAACTAGAAAAAGGAAGTCGGACTGGGAGAGAGAGGTGGTAGGGATACGTGAGAAGAAAGAGAGGCTTGTGTTCCAGGTGGACCTTGCCAGTGGCGGGAAACGGTACGATATGATGATGACGACGATGATGATGACACAAACTGTCGCTCCACACGCCAGACAGGGTGCGCCAGCCGGGGTGGCCGAGCGGTTCTAAGCGCTACAGTCTGGAACCGCGCGACCGCTACGGTCGCAGGTTTGAATCCTGCCTCGGGCATGGATGTGTGTGATGTCCTTAGGTTAGTTAGGTTTAAGTAGTTCTAAGTTCTAGGGGACTGATGACCTCAGAAGTTAAGTCCCATAGTGCTCAGAGCCATTTGAACCAATTTGTAAGGTTGCATAATAGGTTACCAGCTGCCCCAAGCGTTATAACTGGTGGCTGGTAATCTTTCAGAAAAATACGTGTAAGCTATACGGAGAGACGGGTAATATATGAGATGTAAGAGTATACTAACCAATACGGAAGAGCAAGAATGGAAGACCAAGAACGAAGTGCTCGGATTAAAAACCGTGTAAGATGCATCCTTACTCCGCTAATGTTCAATCTGTACATCATAGAAGCAGTAATGGAAATGAAAGAAGGGTTCAAGAGTATCACTAAAATTCAGGATGAAAGGATATCAGTGATAAGTTTTGCTGATGGTATTTCTATACTCAGTTAAACCGAGAATTGCATGAAATACTGAATGGAATGAAGTCTGATGTGTAAAGAATATGGATTCAGAGTAAACAGAAGAAAAATGAAAGCACTGAGGAGCAGCAGACATGAGACTGGCGATAAAGTTGACATCAAAATTGGGAACCGCGAAGTAGAAGAAGTGGTGAAATTCTCTTGCGTTGAAAACAAAGTGAAACATGAAAGGCGTCTAATCATAGCAAACATTGCACGTAATTTGAGGGAAAAAAATTCTGAGAATGTACGTTTGGTGCACAAGATTGTATGGAAGTGAACCATGGACTGTAACAAAACCGGAAAGGGAGCGAATCGAAGCATTTGAGATGTGGTGCTGTACAACTGCACATTGACAAAAGACGGGACATCAAGTATTAACTTCCATGGTACTTAATGGATCTGTGGAGGGTAAAAACTATAGAGGAAGTCAGAGATCTGAATATATCCAATAAATAATTGAGGATATTGGGAGCAAGAGCTATTCTGGGTAGAGAAGGTCTTGGAGGACCGCATGAAACCAGCCAGAGGATTGATCAAAAACAGCTCCTAAGGTTACAACTGTAAACGGTCAAATGTCTGAAGCTGGAAGGTTGTCCGGAAACCGGTAGCTTTTAATAAAGTACATTGTGGCAGAGGCGAACTATATTTAGTGAAGTTAATATCTGTCACAGTCAGCCTCATATGGAGAAGCCTATATGATCTATTTAGGAGTAGTTATTTATCAGAACGAGCACGGTACGACGTAGCAAACGTTATGAACGTTAAAGCCGCACTTGTGAACGCAAACGTAGCCGCTTGCGTGAATCACCTCGAACGAAAACAAGATGATTAAAGCAGACGCGGCTGTGGCGATGGCGGCCCAAAGCCGGCTGACAAGAGCGGATAAAGGCGCAGTCCGCCGCCGTATACGGAGTGCGCGGCCGGGCGGGCGACGCACGCCGCTATTTCTAGACGGCGCCAGCCCCGCTAACCTTGATGTCCGGCCCGGAGAGGGCCCGCTGGAATGGGCTGCATTCCGAGAAAAGGCGCCGCGTGTGCTTTCACCGTGGCCGCTGCAACATGACAGTTCCAGAAACACCCGCCGATATTTAGGGCTTCGCAGCATTCCGATCTCTCTCCGGCGGTTCGTCCGCGAGCCGCTTCTGAGTGTTTAGACCAGTTCGTCTGCCCGAGCCTCCTACAGAAGAACAGGAAGGCGTCTTGGTGCATGTCTACATGCCTCTTCTCCGATAACTGCAACAAACAGCGACTGTTCGTTGCTATGAACCGCGAGGAGACACAGGTATCGCCTGGTGCGCCCCAGGGATGCGTGGTAGGACCGCCGTTGTTCTCTGAATACATAACGATCTTACGAATGGGGTGAGCTGCAATCTGCGACTGTTTGCTGATGACGTCACAGCGTACAGGAAAGTGTCTACGTTGAGTGACTGTAGGAAGTCACATGATGACTATTTTGTGCCATTAATGGCATCTTCGTCTAAATATGGAAAATGTAAGTTAATCAAAATGAGTAGGAAAAACTATTCTGAAATATTTTAATACAGTTTTAGTAATATGCTTCTCGTCAGAGTCACGTCGGTTAAACATCTCGAGCGTAACATTACGAAGGTCGGCTGCAACGAACGCGAAGCGTCTGGCTACGGTTTGTAGGGAGATTTCTACAAAAGCGTAGCTTATGTTCGAACGTATGTGCGTACTGAACGGCTGTGAGTAGCAGATGAGTGTTTAGGATGCGCAGCAGACCGATTAAGGGAGGTAGGACGTCAAACGGACCAACTTGGAGTAGGAGAGGCACCACAGGACATTTCAATTTCTACTGTCTATACTTTTACAAATGAATTCATAAAACTTTGTCAGCATGACTAGGAAGAATTCAAGATTCACACTCATAGCAAAGGATGTTCAAAAACATAACAAAATAATTTTTTTACATGTGGAACTTTTTTTCACTTACTACTGGCTGCATTTGTTGCTATAGATACACTTTTCTTCATAAGTAAGAGAGATTCTTCGATGAATTTTCCACAGCATACAAACCAAACTCACAAGGGTATGAAACTCCCGAATTTTCCAAATCTTTTAAAAACTGTGGTAAAAATTGTGATGATGAACTATAAAATTTGAGTTTTTTCTAAACACGAAGTTTAAAATGTAACAGCTCATTCATTTTTTCATAAATTAAATAAATTCTAGAGTTTTATACACCTGTATGTATGGTTTGTATGCTGTGCAAAATTAATGGAAGAATATCTCCTACTTATAAAGAAAGGTGTACTTACAGCAGCAAATGCAGCCAATAATAAGTGAAAAAATGGTGAAATTTAACAGTACAAAAATAATTTTGCTATGTTTTTTTTTTTAATTTCCACGGCTACGAGTGTGAATCCTGAATCCTTCCTGGTCATGCTGACAAAGTTTTATGAACTTATTTGTAAAAGTATAGACAGTGAAAATTAAAATGTCCTGTGGTGCCTTTCTTGCTCCAAGTCGGCCCATTTGACGTCCTAACCCCCTTAAATGAGGACATCGAAGCAATTCACAAGCGTACTGCTAGATTTGTTACCGCTAGGTTCGATCAACGCACGAGTATTATGAAAATTCTCCGTGAACTCAAATAAGAGGTTCTGGAGAGAAGAACGCGTACTGACGACAGAGAACCCACATTTGTCACAGACTGCGGAACGATCCTGCAGCAACATACACGTCGCTGAAGACCTCAATGACAAGAAATATCAAGGATGGTGCGGAAGCATGCAGACACTTGTGTTTCCCCCGTTCCATTTTCAAGCGGAATAGAAAATGGAATGAGTAGTAGTAGTAGTAGTAGTAGTTGTAGTAGTAGTGCAAGGTATCCCCCGCCATGCACTGTATGTGTATGGATGTAGAAGTAGATTCTGTTCGCATCCACATAAAAGCACGCACGGTCCTTCCAGTGTTCAGACTGAGATTCGTTCGAAGATTTCTCAGGAACTCACTAAAAGGGTAGCTTAAAAAAAACTCAAAGTATTTTGAATATTGATCGTCAGTCTGAGAATCTTACCAGATAGGATCGATCATAAGATAGAGAAGAACTAAAGAAGAGAATCGCATTTCTTTAAAATGTGCGAGAAAGCGTCAACCAACACCAGTGGCAAAAGCTGTAAGATAATTGTTGTGCATCATGGTGTTTGCTATCAAAATTCTGAGAGTGTGCATTCCTAGAAGAGTGTGCAATAAATTGCTTCCTGTTACGTATATCTAGCGGAAAGATCACGAGGGCAAAATGGGACTCTCACGGAGGGCTACCAATAATCTTCCTTTCCGCTTACCATTGGTGATGGGAACGGGAAGAAAGAAGAAATAATGGTACATAAAACATCCTTCCCCATACACCACAGATACAGATTAGATAACACTGAACACAAAGACATACTAATAGAAGTGTGAGTGTGGTTGAGGAAGTGACAGTCACAAGCAATGTGGTGTTTTAAAATTTTACTCTTATATAGTCGAATGACTTGGAATAATTCGTCCATTGGTAGAGAAGGAAAGTATGCAATACAAGAACACTGTACCACTGGTGACAAGGATAACTCTAATGCTTAGATGCTGTCGAAACAATTACCAAGGTTCAACGTTCGAGTTCAGTGCCTTTACCACATCGACATGCAGTATTATCTGTAGTGTTTACCACGTTCTTGGTAAATTCCTGAAGGCTATACTAATGTTAACCGTTCTGAAAAACAAAACAGTTGGTTCATGCTTATCGTTTATAATCAACTGGCCAACAACGTGCGGATTCATGTAGTTTATTTTTCAATCCGAATCGCTGCGCAACTATTCAGACTAGAGGCACTGAAAGGATTACACATTTCTATTTGCATATGCGAAATGAGCGTCAGTCGAAGTCCACCACATTTTCGTGTGTGTGTGTGTGTGTGTGTGTGTGTGTGTGTGTGTGTGTGTGTGCGCGAGAGAGAGAGAGAGAGAGAGAGAGAGAGAGAGAATTTATAAAAAAGTTCAGTTTGTTTAATTGGTTGTTTTATTTATTTGTTTCTATTTTCAGCTTGCAAAATCACAGAGTTGCTGGACATCTGACAAGTTTTTGTAGTGAGGTAAGATTTCACGCACTGTCTGGAGGCGTTTGACATCATACACTTAGTTCTCCTACCGAAAATTCACCACACTATCTGAAGTAAATGTGTAGGTTCTCCCCAAAATGAGCTCGTAAGGCAAGCAGAATTATTTCGGTAATGGAAGGGCCCCAAAACCACTAATCTCCTTCGACAACCATTTGTCATGTTCCCGTCGGAAATACAACCGAAGGAGTTCTGTTTGATTCGGCGTTGTTTTGGTTGTGACACGTCATGCTTGTTTCTGAGGAACTGGAGACGTTTCGTTTCAGCCTACCTTTTTGCTTCAGAAACTGACCAGCCACAAAAAACTCCACTATAATTCTTTACGAATCCATGTGCCCTGCTAGACCAATCGGTCATACAGAAAACCACTGTATTTATCTGTCAATTTGGAGAAAAATACTAACAGTTGAAAAAAGAAAAGGACACACTGTGAGAAGAGATGAGAGTCCAAGAGAGTAAATCTGAGTGAAAAAGTTGGATCATACAGGAGTTTATAATACAGATACTAAATTTTCCAAGACATCATTGTAAGACACATAGTTCAAGAGATGTGACGTCATAAGCACTGGGACGCTTAAAAACAATGCCGCAACATGTATGTAATTATAATACACTTATTCTTTACTGCGGAGACACTCCTACAGTCGACTCAGCTTAGGGAAATCCGTGACGCCTGGCAGCGCTTTTGTCAGCTTTCAACCGCGAAACGCAAACTGCTGTAGGCGAAAACAGTAGCCGTTTACAGAGCTATGAAGAGGCATTATAGTAGAGACTTTTCCAAAATAGCGTTGTGGACACGCGAAGCAGCTGGGCGTAGCTGGATACTGTACTTCTGCGTTTGTTCTTTATGTACGTTTCTTTGTACAACTGTTTAAATTGGAAAAGACTGTTTTTCGATGCTTCACTACAAATACAGTTCATTTTTTGTTTTTTATTTCTAATAGAAAATTGACAAAATGAGTGCTCGTTCAATGCATTGTTATAAGGTGATTTAAAAGTACACTACTGGCCATTCAAATTGCTACACCAAGAAGAAATGCAGATGATAAACGGGTATTAATTGGACAAATATATTATGCCAGACCTGACATGTGATTACATTTTCACGCCATTTGGGTGCATAGATCCTGAGAAGTCAATACCCAGAACACCCACTTCTGGACGTAATAACGACCTTGATATCCCTGGGCATTGAGTCAAACAGAGCTTGGATGGCGTCTACAGGTACAGCTGCCCATGCAGCTTCAACACGATACCACAGTTTATCAACAGTAGTGACTGGCGTATTGTGACCAGCCAGTTTCTCGGCCACCATTGACCATACGTTTTCAATTGGTGAGAGATCTGGAGAATGTGCTGGCCAGAGCAGCAGTCGAACACTTTCTGTATCCAGAAAGGCCCGTACAGGACCTGCAACATGCGGTCGTGCATTATCCTGCTGAAATGTAGGGTTTCGCAGGGATCGAATGAAGGTTAGAGCCACAGGTCGTAACACATCTGAAATGTAACGTCCACTGTTCAAAGTGCCGTCAATGCGAACAAGAAGTGACCGAGATATGTAAGCAATGGCACTCCATACCATCACACCGGGTGATACGTCAGTATGGTGATGACGAATACACGCTTCCAATGTGCGTTCACCACGATGTCGCCAAACACGGATGCGATCATCATGAAGCTGTAAACAGAACCTGGATTCATCCGAAAAAAATGACGTTTTGCCATTCGTGCACCCAGGTTCGTCGTTGAGTACAAAATCGCAGGCGCTCTTGTCTGTGATGCAGCGTCAAGGGTAACCGCAGCCATGGTCTCCGAGCTGATAGTCCATGCTGCTGCAAACGTCGTCGAACTGTTCGTGCAGATGGTTGTTCTCTTGTAAACGTCGCCATCTGTTGACTCAGGGCGAGACGTGGCTGCACGATCCGTTACAGCCATGCGGATAAGATGCCTGTCATCTCGACTGCTAGTGATACGAGGCCATTGGGATTCAGCATGGTGTTCCGTATTACCCTCCTGAACCCACCGATTCCATATTCTGCTAACAGTCATTGGATCTCGACGAGCGCGAACAGCAATGTCGCGATACGATAAACCACAATCGCGATAGGCTACAATGCGACCTTTATCAAAGTCGGAAACCTGATGGCACGCATTTCTCCTCCTTACACGATGCATCACAACAACGTTTCACCAGGCGACGCCGGTCAACTGCTGTTTGTGTATGAGAAATCGGTTGGAAACTTTCCTCATGTCAGCACGTTGTTGGTGTCGCCACCGGCGCCAACCTTGTGTGAATGCTGTGAAAAGCTAATCATTTGCATCTCACGGCATCTTCTCCCTGTCGGTTAGATTTCACGTCTGTAGCACGTCATATTCGTGGTGTAGCAATTTTAATGGCAAGTTGTTAAACGGCTAAGATCTATCCAGAATAAGAATGCACGCTTGTGCCCTATATTCAGAGCGTTTGTCCGTTATGTTACTGCGAAATGTTAAATTACAGACACCAGACATCATTGTGTCGCAACATTCCTAGTGTTCGCGCGGTATCAAATGTCGTAGAAGAAAGGTACTTCGTTCTATTAAAACGAAACATTGACACATCAGTATCTCAGTGTATAAAATAAAAAAAGAGGGTTATGAATGTTAACCATTCAGCGAAACGATCGCTCCTCGTCGAAATGCCACTTCCCGAAAACTCTATTTCAGTATCTCGGGCCGTTTATCGAATGCCGGAGGTGTCTGCGCTACACGTGAAACAGCCTGTGTATTAAAATCTGGCCAGATACCCCCACAGACGCACACCTGGTCTAATAAACGGCGCCCCGTGAAGCGCGCCGGTGCAGGGCAGGGGAGCCCTTGCGGCACCCGTGCCGGTCTTATCTGCCGTGCCGTGCTGTGCTGTGCTGTGGCGCTTTGGCTCTCCTCTCCTCTCCTCTCGCACGTCACCGCGCCGCGAGATTGCGGTCGTTCGCCCCCCACGCGCGCCACAGACTGCGCTTGCACCGGCAGCAGCACAGCACGGCCTGCTGCGCTATTTCTGCAGGCCGCACCAGCTGCAGCCTCTCCACGGCTCACCCAAACAGCTGCTCGCCAACTTCCCGCCCGCCGCCGTTCTGCAACACCGAGCAGCGGTTTCGCGGAAGGCTCCGTTTTGTAGCACTCGAGGGAAAAACTACAACCGGCCACAGTTTCTGATTGAGTGGTTTATTTCGCCGTAACTTATTTGGGGCTTGAGCCCATCGTCAGATGTCAGCCAGCATTTCTCATACAAATTTCACATTTTTGCCCTGTAATGTAACAGAATACTCGTGATCCTTTTTTTTTTTTAACAAAAGCTTTTACACTATACAGACTAATAAAAATGGGGACGAGTAGAGGACAATGATAAAAACAAATAATCCTAACAAACATACCGAGTGTTAGGAGCATAAATGCTGATATTGTGATCAGTGGTAAATTAATATGTACCCTCACTTCAGTGCAGCAACGGCCTTGCCGCAGTGGATACACCGGTTCCCGTGAGATCACCGAAGTTAAGCGCTGTCGGGCGTGGCCGGCAGTTGGATGCGTGACCATCCGCCCGCCATACGCTGTTGCCATTTTTCGGGGTACACTCAGCCACGTGATGCTAACTGAGGAGCTACTCGACCGAATAGTAGCGGCTCCGGTCAAAGAAAACCATCATAACGACCGGGAGACCGGTGTGCTGACCACACGCTCCTCCTATCCGCATCGTCAATGAGGATGACACGGCGGTCGGATGTCGGATGTTCCCGATGGGCCACTTGTGGCCTGTAGACGGAGTGCTTCACTTCAGTGTGTTAGTTCCTTGTTCTCTACGTTCGAAAGTCTTCTCGCAAACACGTCACATACTTTACTACGTGATATATTCTGTGGCGTCATAACTGTACCACTAAATGAACTACGCCTGATGTAACGCAGATCAGTACACTGTCCACAGTGATTCACGAAGATATGCCGCAAATGTTGAGTTACGGCTAATAAAAGATTTTGACTGAAATTAGTATCTCGTTAATATGAAGCCATCGCAAAACTGTAAGAGGTTAAAGAAAGCACTATTTCCATTTATTTTCTTGTTATTTATCTCGTGAATTTAATCAAACATGACCCAGACGTGTATCTGTAGTAGAGAAGCAAATAAGTAATTTCGTAAAATTTTTTAATTTATTAACTGCTTGGCCCAGTCTGTCTTTTAAATTCCACACAATTGCGCAAAGCTTTCAACAGAAGTTGTAGAGAATTTAATTTTGGAAAAATGATGCTAATAGCGTTAACTGAAACTGTATGAATGTGTCAGATAACTGCTTTTATTAGTACAATAGCACATGTGAATTCACGTTAAACAGGAAAAAACAAAGCTCAGTGTTAAGGAAGTTGCCGACCGGGGTGGCCGAGCGGTTCTAGGCGCTACAGTCTGGAACCGTGCGACCGCTACGGTCGCAGGTTCGAATCCTGCCTCGGGCATGGATGTGTGTGATGTCCTTAGGTTAGTTAGGTTTAAGTAGTTCTAAGTTCTAGGGGACTGATGACCTCTGATGTTAAGACCCATAGTGCTCAGAGCCATTTGTTAAGGAAGTTGTACAGTGTACATCCAATTTCACAATAGGCTAAATTCACAATAAATGTTCAAAAATGTCTCCACCAAGTTCTATGCATACAGCTGCACGTGTGTGAACAGATTTCGTTACTCGTTTCAGTTTCACAGGGTTCTTCTTAATTTTGTCTCTTCATCAGTGTTTTGTATATAAATATGGAGTAAATCGGTCAGTAATTTTCGAAACTTCTGCTAACAATGTTAAACAATGACTTGTCTTTCCCGACTGTCTGTGGCAATTTTACGACTTTCATCTAGTGCCTAGAGAACTAGCAATAGACATGTGAAAAGAAAGGTATAATGAAAGTAAGTGACAATTAATCACAATCCTGTAATTGCAGATAGTTCGATAATTTGATTGTTCTCCTAAGAAACACTACAGGTCTGCTGAAAAATACGTATCACGAAATATTTTTCTTTATATTATAGACCACTGATGAAGGCTTGTGTGAGTATGTGTAACAAAATAAACACTGAGTTGGAACAAACACACTTGTTCATATCTAGATCATAAAAGTAACTAGAGTAGCAAGTGAGCAAGAATGATTGCAGATATTAACAAACCGAAGAAATCATAATTACAATGTTACTCTTTAACGACCCTCTAGAGACGACAGGTTCTCCACAAACTACTCAGAAAATATCGCTGAACATCATCCGAAATTTTATTGGGTCAGTTGCGATTGCGATTTCCAATGGACTCCCTCCTCTGAACGTTCCACCATTACGTAGAAATTTATTAGGTTTATCAGTCACGTCACTCGGGAAGCCTCAGGGTTTATTGTGCTCACTCGACTGGAACTGAGACGTTGAGGCACATCGCCAGAAACTCGACGCAGCCTGTGCAGTTCGCTGGTGTGAGTCATGGCGAGCCTGCCGTATCGCCAACAGGTGCCCGCGCTAAGCTGGTAACAGGAGCGGCGGATACGCACGCTGTTTCAACCTGGCAGCACGATTCCGTGAACCGGCCTGCGCTACGCGCCTGCAGACACGGAGCCGTGCCCTCGGCATGTGCGCCGCACTCTTCCGTCCCAGCGGAGGTTCTCCGAATTGGGCTCGCGCGACCTTCGCCTAATCAGCTACTCGCTACTGCACTCGTGCCTGCCTTTCAGCCGGCTCAGGTCGGTGATTCGGCGCTGACAGACACGGTGCACTGTATTGAAAACAAGAGTTGCGCTCGGGAACACAATTATAGGAATGAAAATTACTCTCGTTATCCAACGAGCTACTGTTAACCTGCTCGTACAGCGTGAAGCCGTCGACACGCGAGACGAGGTAGTTAACGTTGACGTGCACTCATTCGGGATATCCTACCTCACCAGTCACAGCGACGTCGGCACACGGGACGAGCTGGTTAACATGATTTACGCTCTCAGCGCTCTCCAGCGGCAGGTGTCGGCTTTAATTGGCTTGCGAATAATACTGTTTGTTTACGAAAATAGACGCGCGTAAAATTGTTGCGTCAGCTCTAATGAAACACATACGTCCTCCCTTGTCGTCTTGCCAATCATGTTGTTCTGTCCGTGGTATATATAAACAAAACCTTCAATATTCGTGAACATGTAATCAGACAAAAATGGCAGGATACATGTCCGGGTCAGTGAGGACATGAGCTTCTAAAAGCTCAGTTGGACAAACTCATTCCCGACAGAGAAAGCGCTTATATCTACATAACATTAAGTATTACAGAAATTATTACTATTAACATTGACGTGCGGGGTAGCCGTGTGGTCTGAGGTGTTTTGTCACGGTTCGCGCGGCTCCTTCCGTCGGAGGTTCGAGTCCTCCCTCGGGCATGGGTGTATGTGTTGTCCTTAGAGTAAGTTAGTTTAAGTTAGATTAAGTAGTGCGTAAGCCTAGCAGTTTGGTCTCATAGTACTTACCACAAAGTTCCAAAAAATTATTAATTTCGTAAGAAAATCCCTCAAACTTTTGGAAAACGTGAAGGTGAAATAAAGTTAGATGTTACAGGGCTCGAACCCTGCAAATGTCTAATCGCTGGACAATAACTTAGTGCCTCTACAGGCTGTAGCTTCGCTATATGAGACTTCGGATTTTTTCGCGCACTTTCACATGCAAAACAGCACACACAATTGGGGTACACACATTCCGCACAGCGAAGAATTGGTGTGGCGACAGGAAGACCATTCGGCCGCAGAGGTAAACAAAATAAATCTTGAGCATAGCGGACTCCTTATTAGAGGAGATTAACGGGAAGAAGGAAGAAAGTTAACGAGCAATTATTATTCTATTAGGAACGAACTATGCTGGTCTGAAAATCGATGACAGATTCTTAGACAGAAAAAGCTGCTGATACACAGAAAAAAATTTCGTCTTAGTAGAGCATCTTCCTCGTCCTGACATCCCTCACTAATGTTCCTACAGTGCACAGTTTCTAGCTGTGCACCTACGAACCGCGTCGGATCTGTTGTTGACAACAGCGTAGCCAACCTGAAAGTCGGCAGTAGTTGGACAAAGAGAGTGCAACCCCACTCTGTATTGTTGCCAAAGCTATGCAAGATGACGGATCCAAGATGGCGGCCATAGATGTGACAGCATCGCACTGACGTCATGGCGGCAAGTTCAAAATTTGGCGGGAAAATAAGTCAATTCGGCTACCTCTACTACGAGACCATCTAACTCCAGCTGCCAAAGACTGTGGTCAAGTGTGAGTGAGTTTTGTGTGTGTGTGTGTGTGTGTGTGTGTGTGTGTGTGTGTGTGTGTGTGTGTGCGTGCAAATTGTATCAAGCGGATGGACGTGTACGGGTATGGAGAAAACATCATGAATCCATGTACCCTGCATGTGAGCAGAGGACTGTTCAAGCTGGTGAACGCTCTGCGATGGTGTAGGGCGTGTGCAGCTGGAGTGATATGGGACCCTTGATACGTCGAGATACGACTCTGACAGGTGACACATACGTAAGCATCCTGTCGCATCACCTGCATCCATTCATGTCCATTGTTGATTCTGAAGGACTTGAACAATTCCAGCAGGATAATGCGACACCCTACGCGTCCAGAATTGCTACAGAGTGGCTCCAGGAATACTCTTCCGAGTTTAAACTCCTTCGCTAGCCACCAAACTCCGCAACATGAACATTATTGAGCATATCTGTGATGCCTTACAGCGTGCTGTTCAGAAGAGATCCTCACCCCCTCGTACTCTACGGATTTATGTACAGCCCGCAGGATTCATGGCGTCAGTTCCCTCCAGCACTGCTTCAGACATTAGACGAGTCCATGCCAAGACTTGCGGCACTTCGGCGTGCTCGCGGGGGCCCTTCACGATATTAGATAGGTGTATCAGTTCTTTGGCTCTTCAGCGAATTATGTAGATACACATATAACATCTTTATCTGTGTCACTTTAAACATTTTTAAGAAACCGCTTGTGCTTCTCCTTGTAATGGTTCTTTATTTAAGTGACGATTACGGCACTCCAACCCCAATCCTCGATGCCAGTAATATCGTACTACTTTTCTGCGAAGTAACAGACATATTTTTGTGACAATATTCACATTTGGTTTTATTAATGTATAGGTACTCCGATGTATCGATATATTACAGTGATATGGTTCTTGTGTGTATTCATTTCTGAGAGACTGTCATAATCTTTGACTTACTTGTAACCGTTTTGGCGCGAATACGCACAGGACAGTCTTTGTTTCACATTGCAGAAGTTAAGTTGTTATTTCACTTTGTAAAAGAACAGTCAAGTCTTGTGTTTGGTTAAAGTGGAAATTAAATACTGGGTGATCAAAAAGTCAGTATAAATTTGAAAACTGAATAAATCACGGCATAATGTCGATAGAGAGGTACAAATTGACACATATGCTTGGAGTGACATGGGGTTTTATTAGAACCAAAAAAATACATAAGTTCAAAAAATGTATGACAGATGGCGCTTCATCTGATCAGAATATCAATAATTAGCATAACAAAGTAAGACAAAGCAAAGATGATGTTCTTTACAGGAAATGCTCAATATGTCCACCATCATTCCTCAACAATAGCTGTAGTCGAGGAATAATGTTGTGAACAGCACTGTAAAGCAGGTCAAGAGGTATGGTGAGGCATTGGCGTCGGATGTTGTCTTTCAGCATCCCTAGAGATGTCGGTCGATCACGATACACTTGCGACTTCAGGTAACCCCAAAGCCAATAATCGCACGGACTGAGGTCTGGGGACCTGGGAGGCCAAGCATGACGAAAGTGGCGACTGAGCACACGATCATCACCAAACGACGCGCGCAAGAGATCTTTCACGCGTCTAGCAATATTTTGTTGTGTTTTTTTTCGGTTCTAATAAAACCCCATGTCATTCCAAGCATGTGTGTCAATTTTTACCTCTCTATCTGCATTATTCCGTGGTTTATTAAGTTTTCAAATTTATACTGACTTTTTGATCACCCGGTATATGAAGATTGATACAAAACTGTTTCCTAGATGATGTGACAATTAAGAAGAAGTATATGTGAATTTACAAGAAGTTTAATAAAAATGTGGATCGTGAACACCAAGTCAAAAATTATTTCTACCATACCATTTTTCTGATATGGGATTGTTTGATCATTAAGAATTTCCTGAAAAACGCATTTGTTAGGTCTTCAAATATTGCTAAAATACCGATCTGGACCTTCTAGCAGTCAAAGTGGAATCACCCTAGAATCAACAAGATGAGCCATAACAACTTCGACGAAGTCTACGTGGGAATCCATTCAAGATAAGTGCCAAAATTAATGACTTTTTTACAGTGACCTCATTATTTCCACTCTGACGATACCATCCACAGTCAATAACTTTGTTGTTGCCCTATAAAGCGAACATATGCTGCGTGAGCAACATTATTAATCTGATTTCTAACCTACTTTGCAAGTGGTGGTACTGTTGGATCCTGTAAAATTTAATTAATGCCTTGGTGCTCTAATGCACTATTGATTTTAATAAAAAATTAACTGTGTAACACGGAACAAAATACCTTTACAGTGCAGGTAATGCTCAACAACTGGAAGAAATACATTAAAAATCTGCCATCGATAAGTGGCATGTTAAAAAGTGGTGGCGATGGAAAGTTAGATTTTGGGGGTTGCGCCCGTAAGAAACTGCGACCGCTAGTCCCGAATCCTGTATCTGAGCCCGGTGGCAGCTCGAGCATCGCGAGCGCGCGAAACCTGCCGGCGACACCGGCCGTGGGGGAGCGGCCGGAAGAGCGCCTTCCGGGCTGCGCGGGTATCGCCGTGTGGCTGCGGTGTGCCCTTCCGGCGATGCGGCGGGGCCGTCGGCGGCAGCGCAGAGCAGCGCCTCAAGACGGGCGCGCTTGCGGCTCCCCGCGGTGCCTGCGTCCGTGCGCCGCTTGGGCGGCCACGCGGGACAGCCCGCCGTGGGAACGGGGGCAGCCGAGCCGCTGGCGGGCGCGCCGCGACGCACGCGGCTCCCCGGGGTGGCGGCGGCACACGCGGCCATTAGAGCGCCACCTGCTGGCCGCTGACGGCCCCATTGTTACCGGGCAAAAGCGCGATCCCGTCGTCGCTTCCACGTTGGCGCCACCCAGCATGTTGCAAGAACACTACGAGTGTTTGCATAAAGGGGTGGGAGGTGGGGGGGAGGCATTTTAGTTCTCAAGAAGGGCTGTCGAAGAGGCGCACAAACTGTAGGTCTATATCGCTGATGTCAGTAAAACTGTGGAACATGTTTTATGCTCGCGTGTTGTGGCATTAGTGGAGATCGAATATCTCCTCTGTAGGAACAACACACAATACTGGTCTTTAAAATTGTTGCACCAAGAAGAAATGCAGATGATAAACGGGTATTCATTGGGCAAATACATTATACTAGAACTGACATGTGATTACATTTTCACGCAATTTGGGTGCATAGATCCTGAGAAATCAATACCCAGAACACCCACCTCGGGCCGTAATAACGGCCTTGATATGCCTGGGCATTGAGTCAAACAGAACTTCGATGGCGTGTATAGGTACAGCTGCCCATGCAGCTTCAACACGATTCCACAGTTCATCAAGAGTACCGACTGGCGGATTGTGATGAGCCAGTTGCTCGGCCACCATTGATCAGACGTTTTCAGTTGGTGAGAGATCTGGAGAATGTGCTGGCCAGGGCAGCAGTCGAACATTTTCTGTATCCAGAAAGGCTCGTACAGGACCTGCAACATGCGGTCGTGCATTATCCTGCTGAATTGTAGGGTTTCGCAGGGATCGAAAGAAGGACAGAGCCACGGGTCTTATCACATCTGAAATGTAACGTCCACTGTTCAAAGTGTGGTCAATGCGAACAAGAGGTGACCGAGACGTGTAACCAATGGCATCCCATACCATCACGCCGGGTGATACGCCAGTATGGCGATGACGAATACACGCTTCCAATGTGCGTTCACCGCGATGTCGCCAAACACGGATGCGACTATCATGATGCTGTAAACAGAACCTGGATTCAACCGAAGAAATGACGTTTTGCCATTCGTGCACCCAGGTTCGTCTTTAAGTACACCATCGCAGGCGCTCCTGTCTGTGATGCAGCGTCGAGGGTAACCGCAGCCATGGTCTCCGACCTGATAGTCAATGCTGCTGCAAACGTCGTCGAACTGTTCGTGCAGATGGTTGTTGTCTTGCAAACGTCCCCATATGTTGACTCAGGGATCGAGACGTGGCTGCACGTTCATTTACAGCTATGCGGATAAGATGCCTGTGATCTCGACTGCTAGTAATACGAGGCCGTTGGGATACAGCACAGTGTTCCATATTACCCTACTGAACCCACCGATTCCATATTCTGCTAACAGTCATTGGATCTCGACCAACGCGAGCAGCAATGTCGCGGTACTATAAACCGCAATCGCGATAGGCTACAATCCGACCTTTATCAAAGTCGGAAACGTGATCGTATGCATTTCTCCTTCTTACACGAGGCATCACAACAACGTTTCACCAGGCAACACCGGTCAACTGCTGCTTGTGTATGAGAAAGAGGTTGGAAACTTTCCTCATGTCAGCACGTTGTAGGTGTCGCCACCGGCGCCAACCTTGTGTGAATGCTCTGAAAAGCTAATCATTTGTACATCACAGCATCTTCTTCCAATTCGTTAAATTTCGCGTCTGTAGCACGTCATCTTCGTGGTGTAGTAATTTTAATGGGCAGTATTGTATATTCTGGAAACGACAATCATATGAAATCCAGGTCCCTCTGTATGTCCAACAGACCCAGAACGCAGCGCGTAGTTTGTTGTTCCTTGACTTCCGGAAGGCGTTCGATACACACTGCCGGAAAAAAATTAGTACACCTGGAAAGACGACGTAGTGTTTGATCTGATGACGGCTTATCCCACCTGGGGGATGGTAGATGTACAGGCAATGGTTTCGAAGTCGTCCGCCAACAGGTGGCGTAGTGGAATAGCCACCAGAGCGCCAACTGTATCCAACCTTTAATAGGGAACGTTCACAGCCAGAAGCCCCAGTGTGATGCAAACCTTTGA
The DNA here is from genome assembly GCF_023864275.1 of Schistocerca cancellata. NCBI lineage: Eukaryota > Metazoa > Arthropoda > Insecta > Orthoptera > Acrididae > Schistocerca > Schistocerca cancellata. The sequence continues at coordinate 405,982,529 of NC_064630.1, forward strand.
AGGAAGCAGACAAGCGTGCCACAAAGACGCACTCGTGCTTTCTGCAACCAGTTTGAAAAGGACGGATTGTGACCTTTCGACTGGCGGGATGGTCCTTCCGTAGAACTGCCATACACGTTGAACGTGATGCATCAGTTGCGCAACGATCCTGGTATCAGCGGTCACGCGAATATTCTACCAACTGTAGGTTCTGGACATTCATGCAGCACAGATCTGTATTGTAAGGGCAGCAGTGGCATATCGTACAGCAAACCACAGCAGAGACAGGGACGGCTTGTGAGCGCAGACGTGAACTTTTGGGAACCGGTTATTTGCGGTCTATGGGCGCGCACAACTCTCGCCCATCTTCCACTTACGCCACAGCATCGATGTCCTCGGCTCGACTGGTGACGTCAAAGAATCACTTGGAAGATGGAATGGCACGCCGTGGCCTTCAGCTATGAAAGCAGATTCTGCCTACACGCAAGTGATGGTCACCTGAGCATGCGACATTGACCATATGAACTCTGTCTCGTAGACCGCATTCGTCCAAGACACATTGCTCTAATCCAGGGCATTACGGTAAGGGGTGCGATAAGCTACAACCCTCGTTAACCTTTATGAAGATGGTATGTGTTCTTTCCGACATGTCCGAAAGAAAAAATACCATCTTCATATAGTTAATGCTAACCGGCCATTGACCTTCTTCTTCGGTGCGGATGCACACGCATTGCCCGACTGCCGGCACGGTAGCTCAGCGTGTTCGGTCAGAGGGCTGCTCGCCCTCTGTAATAAAAAACTGAGTAAAGGAATCAATGATCACCTTGAACGGATGTCTTGTGACGTCCGCCCAGTCCAAACGCAAAAAAAGACGGATAGAACGTCTGCCATGTAAGCAGGAGATCCCGGGTTCGAGTCCCGGTCGGGACACACATTTTCAACTGTCCCCGTTGATGTATATCAACGGCTGTCGACAGCTTGGGGTATTGTTTTAATTGTCATCTCGTTCGCCTTTGGTGTTTCTAGAGTGACCGCTAACCAGCGCTCGGTACGTGCAAAATATTTTTAGATCAATTCTTTTGACGCTCTTGCAACAGCAAGGTGATGTGCTGTTCCAACAGGATAATGCTCGCCCACGCACTGGCCGTGAAACTCAACGCGCAGCAACTTCAAATGGTTCAAATGGCTCTGAGCACTATGGGACTCAACTGCTGTGGTCATCAGTCCCCTAGAACTTAGAACTACTTAAACCTAACTAACCTAAGGACATCACACACACCCATGCCCGAGGCAGGATTCGAACCTGCGACCGTAGCAGCAGCGCGGCTCCGGACTGGAGCGCCTAGAACCGCACGGCCACCGCGGCCGGCTGCAGCAACTTCCCTGCCAGCACAGGCTCCGAACTTGTCTCCAATTGAGCACCCACGGGATGTGATGAGAAGTTACTTTGCGACTCTTCAACCAACAACTCTACAGAACAACGTGAACAGATCGAGCAGGCGTGGCATAACAATCCCAGGACATTATCCGCCACATGTACGATCGACTGGATTGCCGCCTGTGGAGGCTAAATCACATACTGATATGGGTGTTTCAGCATGGGTCGATACCTGTTACCTCAGAACCGCTTGTGCTGATGATCAGTAAATTTCATATACTCCATACGCACTGTTGCAACAATAATTGAGTGAATTGTAAACCTCTAAAGGGGTTCACTAATTTTTCCGTCAATGCAGTTGCGCACTGTCACCTAATGAACAAAATACGAGCGTATTCAATATCAAACCAGCTATATCATCGGACTGAAGAGTTCCTAGGAAACAGAACACACGATGACATTCTCAACTGCGAGAAAGTTTGAGGCGGTAAACTTCTGGTGTAATCCAAGGAAATATTACAGGACCACTACTTTTCACATCGTTGAGGGCAAAGACGTAGAACACCACTGAGAGGAAAGACCGCGACCAGCGTGAAGCAAACTGAACAACCCTCCGCCATTTAAGAAAATTAGGAAATTGTGGGTAAAATAATAAATTCACACATTCACAGTTAAACATGTGAAAGCATTGTCTTTGCTGGTGTATAACATAAATGTATTAAGCCACTAACAGATAATATTTTTAAACCGTACGCACTTGAAATAAGATACATTCGTAGATCTATTTCTTTTGTGCGTGCAGTTACACACGCGCAAACGTAAGGCATGATTTCGAGAAGAGATTCAGCAATGGCTTATCTTACATGTTCGCACTCGCACTATTTCGGTTTTCAAACAACCGCAGAATGCGTTCCGAGAATGTGGCGCCTAACAGTGGAGCGTGGCACCGCAAGGAACGCTAATTAGCGTTCCGCAGACTCTCTATGTAAACTTAATCTCTTTGGCGGTTTTGTTATTCATCTCTATAGTGTAATATCTTTGGTTATAAACATAGAGTAAATATCTCTGGAGTGAGCACTCACATGCGCAGAACAGATTTTGTGTTGTCAACATACATTGCCGGCCTGGTCACGTGATCTCGAGACGACGTGTGTTTGTTCGTATAGCGCCCTGTATATTTAGAATGTCACTACATCCCTAGTACAGACGGATTCTTTTCGTACGTGTCGTGGGTTATTTATATATGTTACGCAGACATTTTAACAGTATCCATTTGATACCGGGAATAAACCAGCTACGTAACTTTTAAGGGCAAGTGATATTACATTCAGCTTCCTTGCGATAGGTGTCATAGTTCAGATGCACTCGATTTTTGGCAGTTTTTGGTATGATGCCGCACTTTATAGTATTACAGAGCCTGAAGTACATTTTTGCAGTGATAGTCCTGCAAAACGACTTGACAGTACGTTAGTACTTTCGCAAGTGTCCGAAAAACACCGAATTTACCACGCATTAGCGATTATATCCCTGCTAATTCGTCCTTTTTTCTTGTATTTCTGAGTATTTATTTTCTCGTTTTTGCGACCTAAAGCACAATTTTTCTTACTGGTGGCACTCTGCGGTATTTATTTAACGCATTTTAAGTACTTGCTCCCAGTTCATTAAATAAATAGTAGACGGAGTAATCTATATACATAATTGACAAGTCACTGATAAATGCATGGAGGATAGTATTTACTGAAACAACTAACCTTTCCCTTTCCTGTTCCACTAGCAAATTTACGAGAAGAAGCGATTGTTTGTAAGCTTTTGTACGAGCCGTAATATCTATTATATAGTCATAAAATAGAAAAATAGGTCTACAGAATCAAGTCTTAATTATAATGTGTCTCGAAATTTTTAAACGTATACAGTGTCTCTTAGTAAAATGAAAACTATAATTAGAGCTACATGGTATGTACCCATGAAAAGTTACTATCCCTCCTTTCACATATTTTTCTTTGCATCCGTAGCAACAACGTAATTCACCATCGCTATTACACTATCAACAAACGGTGAAACACAACAAAAAGTCTTGGCATTATAAACTTCAAACGCTGCAGAAAGCACACAGGCACAGCTAAGTCCCGAGATCACGTGACAATCCTGGTTTAATGTTGACAACATGCGCAGAACGCAATGCTCACTCCAGAGATATTTACTCTATGGTTATAAATGCAGTGTTAATAAAGACGTAGGGAAACACAGTTGATATCTTGCTAGTTAATACACGATCTTTAACATGGTGCCGAAATCCTGGAACCTACGACGTCATGGAGTGGAAGTGCAGCGGCAACATGAAAGGCGAGGTCCCCCCCACGTGTCACGTCCTCGAATCGAGGTAAGAGCGGAGACAGCATATACCAGTGCAGCCACCAATCACATAACCTCGGCCCAGCAATTAAGTATTACGTTTTTCAGTTGTATATTAAATAAACTCTGCAGGTATTATGATGATTATACGCGTGCAGATCACACACCACTGTTGGTATTATGGAATATCAATAATAAGAAAAGTAGTTACGGTTTCCGGTTATAAAACATTGTTCGCAAGCGACGCCATCTGTTGTTAGGTTATACTACTACAATCTTTGACTGTTCCCCCATAACGGTAATATGAGACAGCGCCATCTATTGACAGTTCTTAGTACTCCAGCCGTCGATTTTTCGCAAGCGACGCCATTACGGAGACAGAAATACGTCTGCGGAATATGAAAAGGAAACGAAGGACTGAAATAACACGTCTAATACGCTTCAAGACGTCAACTGATGAAGGAAGCACAAGCAAAGATACAGATTAAGTACTTTCGGACACGAGTGCAAGGACGTTAGATCGTTTGAGAGAGCTTGACGACGGAGTTCAGAATCTGCTTTCCGACGCGGAATATGTCGACATAGCCAGGATGGCAATTCTGAAGGCAATAAGAAAAAATTCAGATAGTTGATTCTCATCAGTTGCAAACCTGCACGCAAGCTTCAGTCGCGACAGCACCTCTGTACCTGTGACATACCGCTAACTTAACAACCATCAGACTGGAGCTATTTTCAGGAGAACTAGAGAAGCGATTTCGAGTTTGAAAGCAATCTCAGACCTCTGTAGACAATCAATAGGCACGTCTAATACTATACAGATACGAATAAATAAACTACTGGATAACGTCGAAAATTTTATGATGCTTTTCGCGGATGATGCTATTGTAGAAAGAGAAGTTCCAATGCTGCAAAATTGTAGAGAAATTCAGGAAGATCTACAGAGCATAGACGCTCAGTGCGCGGTTGCCAGTTGGCCCTCAAGATAAACAAACGTAAGCGTATTGTGCATAAATAGGTGAAAGAACCAACGTTCTACGACGATATGATCGCAGAACAATCCTTGATCACATAGCAACAATTTATTTATTATTAATGTGTTACTATTGTCATTTGCATATAAATTCTGCCACTCTTGGCATAATAATTATTACACTCAGCGTCTCTAACATGTTACCCATATTACTAAAATGTGTACAAAGTATGAAGTTACATAAACCTGGCAGAAAAAAATCAGTGACCACTGCAGATATTTACACACTTATTTGTATTCAAATACGCAACCAAAGCTCTCCACAGTTATTTGCGGCTTGTGCTGAAATACTGTTTTGTTTTAGTATATGTTCCTTGCACTTAGATTCTAAACGCTATCTTTGTTTCCTTACTGTCTACAAAGTGGTGTACGTGATGTAACACCACAGGGAAAGACCCTCTGACTACAGGAGGCATTTTTGTTTAATTTTTAACTTTTACATTTACATTTACATTTTCCTTAATCCTTCCAGTATAGACATCAAAACAATTATAATACACATACTGAGTGTTTCATTTTTCTCTACTAGACATTGCCACAAGAATCCAGAAGTCTTAACGCAAGCCAAACGTGCCATATTAACTGACTTATATCCACCTGATGGTAGAAGTTTAAAACTTCGAAACGGTTTGTAGAAATAAATAGTGACTGGGAACAGTGGACTTATTTCATTCGATATCAGTAACATCCCCCCCCCCCCCCCCCCCCCATGAACCATGGACCTTGCCGTTGGTGGGGAGGCTTGCGTGCCTCAGCGATACAGATAGCCGTACTGTAGGTACAACCACAACGGAGGGGTATCTGTTGAGAGGCCAGACAAACGTGTGGTTCCTGAAGAGGGGCAGCAGCCTTTTCAGTAGTTGCAAGGGCAACAGTCTGGATGATTGACTGATCTGGCCTTGTAACAATAACCAAAACGGCCTTGCTGTGCTGGTACTGCGAACGGCTGAAAGCAAGGGGAAACTACGGCCGTAATTTTTCCCGAGGGCATGCAGCTTTACTGTATGATTAAATGATGATGGCGTCCTCTTGGGTAAAATATTCCGGAGGTAAAATAGTCCCCCATTCGGATCTCCGGGCGGGGACTACTCAAGAGGATGTCGTTATCAGGAGAAAGAAAACTGGCGTTCTACGGATCGGAGCGTGGAATGTCAGATCCCTTAATCGGGCAGGTAGGTTAGAAAATTTAAAAAGGGAAATGGATAGATTAAAGTTAGATATAGTGGGAATTAGTGAAGTTCGGTGGCAAGAGGAACAAGACTTCTGGTCAGGTGACTACAGGGTTATAAACACAAAGTCAAATAGGGGTAATGCAGGAGTAGGTTTAATAATGAATAGGAAAATAGGAATGCGGGTAAGCTACTACAAACAGCATAGTGAACGCATTATTGTGGCCAAGATAGATACGAAGCCCACACCTACTACAGTAGTACAAGTTTATATGCCAACTAGCTCTGCAGATGATGAAGAAATTGAAGAAATGTATGATGAAATAAAAGAAATTATTCAGATTGTGAAGGGAGACGAAAATTTAATAGTCATGGGTGACTGGAATTCGAGTGTAGGAAAAGGGAGAGAAGGAAACGTAGTAGGTGAATATGGCTTGGGGCTAAGAAATGAAAGAGGAAGCCGCCTGGTAGAATTTTGCACAGAGCACAACTTAATCATAGCTAACACTTGGTTTAAGAATCATGATAGAAGGTTGTATACATGGAAGAACCCTGGAGATACTAAAAGGTACCAGATAGATTATATAATGGTAGGACAGAGATTTAGGAACCAGGTTTTAAATTGTAAGTCATTTCCAGGGGCAGATGTGGACTCTGACCACGATCTATTGGTTATGACCTGTAGATTAAAACTGAAGAAACTGCAAAAAGGTGGGAATTTAAGGAGATGGAACCTGGATAAACTGCAAGAACCAGAGGTTGTACAGAGTTTCAGGGAGAGCATAAGGGAACAATTGACAGGAATGGGGGAAAGAAATACAGTAGAAGAGGAATGGGTAGCTTTGAGGGATGAAGTACTGAAGGCAGCAGAGGATCAAGTAGGTAAAAAGACGAGGGCTAGTAGAAATCCTTGGGTAACAGAAGAAATATTGAATTTAATTGATGAAAGGAGAAAATATAAAAATGCAGTAAATGAAGCAGGCAAAAAGGAATACAAACGTCTCAAAAATGAGATCGACAGGAAGTGCAAAATGGCTAAGCAGGGATGGCTAGAGGACAAATGTAAGGATGTAGAGGCTTATCTCACTAGGGGTAAGATAGATACTGCCTACAGGAAAATTAAAGAGACCTTTGGAGATAAGAGAACCACTTGTATGAACATCAAGAGCTCAGATGGAAACCCAGTTCTAAGCAAACAAGGGAAAGCAGAAAGGTGGAAGGAGTATATAGAGGGTCTATACAAGGGCGATGTACTTGAGGACAATATTATGGAAATGGAAGAGGATGTAGATGAAGATGAAATGGGAGATTAGATACTGCGTGAAGAGTTTGACAGAGCACTGAAAGACCTGAGTCGAAACAAGGCCCCCGGAGTAGACAACATTCCATTGGAACTACTCACGGCCTTGGGAGAGCCAGTCCTGACAAAACTCTACCATCTGGTGAGCAAGATGTATGAGACAGGTGAAATACCCTCAGACTTCAAGAAGAATATAATAATTACAATCCCAAAGAAAGCAGGTGTTGACAGATGTGAAAATTACCGAACAATCAGTTTAATAAGCCACAGCTGCAAAATACTAACACGAATTCTTTACAGACGAATGGAAAAACTAGTAGAAGCCAACCTCGGGGAAGATCAGTTTGGATTCCGTAGAAATACTGGAACACGTGAGGCAATACTGACCTTACGACTTATCTTAGAAGAAAGGTTAAGGAAAGGCAAACCTACGTTTCTAGCATTTGTAGACTTAGAGAAAGCTTTTGACAATGTTGACTGGAATACTCTCTTTCAAATTCTAAAGGTGGCAGTGGTAAAATACAGGGAGCGAAAGGCTATTTACAATTTGTACAGAAACCAGATGGCAGTTATAAGAGTCGAGGGACATGAAAGGGAAGCAGCGCTGGGGAAGGGAGTAAGACAGGGTTGTAGCCTCTCCCCGATATTATTCAATCTGTATATTGAGCAAGCAGTAAAGGAAACAAAAGAAAATTTCGGAGTAGGTATTAAAATCCATGGAGATGAAATAAAAACTTTGAGGTTTGCCGATGACATTGTAATTCTGTCAGAGACAGCAAAGGACTTGGAAGAGCAGTTGAACGGAATGGATGGTATCTTGAAGGGAGGATATAAGATGAACATCAACAAAAGCAAAACGAGGATAATGGAATGTAGTGGAATTAAGTCGGGTGATGCTGAGGGAATTAGATTAGGAAATGAGACACTTAAAGTAGTAAAGGAGTTTTGCTATTTGGGGAGCAAAATAACTGATGATGGTAGAAGTAGAGAGGATATAAAATGTAGACTGGCAATGGCAAGGAAAGCGTTTCTGAAGAAGAGAAATTTGTTAACATCGAGTATAGATTTAAGTGTCAGGAAGTCATTTCTGAAAGTATTTGTATGGAGTGTAGCCATGTATGGAAGTGAAACATGGACGGTAAATAGTTTGGACAAGAAGAGAATAGAAGCTTTCGAAATGTGGTGCTACAGAAGAATGCTGAAGATTAGATGGGTAGATCACATAACTAATGAGGAAGTATTGAATAGGATTGGGGAGAAGAGAAGTTTGTGGCACAACTTGACCAGAAGAAGGGATCGGTTGGTAGGACATGTTCTGAGGCATAAAGGAATCACCAGTTTAGTATTGGAGGGCAGCGTGGAGGGTAAAAATCGTAGGGGGAGACCAAGAGACGAATACACTAAACAGATTCTGAAGGATGTAGGTTGCAGTAGGTACTGGGAGATGAAGAAGCTTGCACAGGATAGAGTAGCATGGAGAGCTGCATCAAACCAGTCTCAGGACTGAAGACCACAACAACAACAACAACAACAACATCAGTAACATTCACGATGAAGCCTAACCAAAAACGTTCGCATGTAAACGCATGCTTTCTCGTAATGTTGACAGTAAAAATTATTTGTCTCTGTTTCTTTCTATAGCTCTGGCAAACGTTAGGAATGACTTCACTGAACGTTGCTGTTAAAAGTATTCTTTAATAAGCGGTGCGTTTAGGTCAGAGGCCATTGTCTAGCACATCTTGGATTAACAATAAGAATTTCACTGGAACAGAACGACATCGAAACAGGGTCACAATGTCAATAAACTGACTACATACCGTGTAGGGAATAAACGTGCTTATGTGGAGAAACATACCACATCAGCATGGTGGTGTCAAATGAGGAAGAAATTTCGCCAATTACTGCAAATAGTATTAATTCCAAAACAACACCGTAATCTAAGAGGTCGGTATTCGCTAAAGATATTGCAATTATAAATTAAACAAAAATCATTGAGGTGGTCGAAAAAAGTCGTGTAATAACGGATTTAGAATAACAGTTCGCACAACGCAGGGATACAAAATCGAGTTCCCCGCGATTAAGATATAACGGATATATTACACAGCGAACGCTCAGCTAGGACGCGGAAAATTTCATTTCGCTCGCATAATTTAGTAGTTTTCGGTGTCGCTGTGATTGCATTTGTTGATGAATTGCATCAACGCTTATAATGCAGGCCAACGGGTGCTCACGCATAGGCGTTTGCACGCATGCGCGCGCGCGCACACACACACTCACACACACACACTCACACACACACACACACACACACACAAGGACTGGAAATTTCTTCCCCTCACTGGTCTCGGCCACAGCACAGCAAGAAAGTTATCAGCATGAGACCTATTTCACGCGCTGGTTGCAAGAGATTCTAATTACGATTAATGCTCCCTTTGAGGAATGTATTATTCTCAGTGGGTGTGTGATTAGCATATTCGTTTCAATCTGGCAGTAAAACAAACAAGATTTCCGTTTAGATAATCTATTTCAGAAACAATGTGAAATCAACGGATGCTAAAGGGAACACGTACAACGTACAAACGATAGAAGCGTTCCACATTGCTTTGCTGACTCGGTACACAGTAATACGTTTCCTTCTTGAATTAATCACGAACCGGCACGAATTCGCGGTTATCGCTCCAGACACTCGCAGGAGAATGGGACGCGGCGTACTGCTAATTATTACGTAACGCGACGCAGCGCAGTACGGCGTTTTATTGTTAGAGCGGGAGAATGTACGTCACGACTTTCACAAACGTTTAGCCGTAAACGCGCTTTTAATTCTCAAATGATCCGCTTAAGGGACATTAAACAGGATTACGTCGCAGAAAACGGATTACACGCTATCACTCACATCTGGACAAACGGCTCCTGAAAACGCACTCTTACGACTTTTAAATGCTGTGCCATTAAGAGGTAACGATTGTGTCAGGAAAATTAATGTCTGTCTCTCGTCCACACCCTACAGATTGCACCGAGACCGTGACGAAGGCAGGACACTTAATATGTCACGAAATTAAACATCTGCGTGGCTCTACAATCATAAAAAATAAAGTAAAATACGTCAGTAGTAAACGATACTTATTACCGTCAGCATAGTTATTCGTTAAATGCAATGAGTCAAATTTGCTCATAGCTAGATAGGAAAAAATTTGAGCACTTTTTACGACGTGTCCATTTCTAGTCGCAAATATGCCGGAGACACACAACTGTGGAAGTTATCATCAATACTCCATTTACATCTACTTATGCAGTATGCAAGCCATCGTAAAGTGCATGACGGAGGGTATCTTGTACCACTGGCCGTCATTCCCTTTCGTGTCGCATTCGCAAATGGAGCGAATGAAGAGCGACTGTCAACATGCTTCCGTACGGGCCCGGATTTCTCTGATCTTGTCTTTGCAGCCCATGCGCGAGATGTACGTTGGTGACAGTAGAATCATTCTGCAGTCTGTTGCAAATGCTGCTTCTCTAAGCTTTATTGTCCGCAGCTCGTGGTCGTGCGGTAGCGTTCTCGCTTCCCGCGCCCGGATTCCCGGGTTCGATTCCCGGCGGGGTCAGGGATTTTCTCTGCCTCGTGATGACTGGGTGTTGTGTGATGTCCTTAGGTTAGTTAGGTTTAAGTAGTTCTAAGTTCTAGGGGACTGATGACCATAGATGTTAAGTCCCATAGTGCTCAGAGCCATTTGAACCATTTTTTTTCTCTAAGCTTTATCAACAGTGTTTCGCGACGAGAACGCCTACTTCCCTCTGGAATTCCCATTTGAGTTCTGAGAACGTTTCAGTAAAACTCGCTCCTTGACTGAACGCACCGATAACAATTCTAGCAGCACGCCGCTGAATTCCTTCCACGCCTTCCTTTAATCCGACCTGATGGGGATCCGAAACATTTGAACAGTATTGAAGAATGAGTCACACGAATGTTCTGTACGCAGTATCCTTTATAGATGAGCTTCATTTTCAAAGAATTCTCTCAATAATTAATTACGCTCGTTGTGGATGATGAACTGAACACTACCTGGGCAATATGCAGCTAGACTGCTGTGTTGGCGGAAACTAAATTTTCGTCATTCCCGCTAACACCACGACCCGATTGCTTAGTGGCACACGGCCCAGATAATGTTCCTGTAACACCTCCACCTGATGATAAGCCTGCAGAGGCTAGAAAACCACTTAACTCTACAATACATCGTAAAAAAATAAAAAAAAAAAACCTGGCTGCATATTATCGCCAGTATTCTAACAAACCGATGTCGACCATTTGCCCTCCTTATAACCGACCTTACGTGCTAATTCCATTTCATGTCGCTTTACAGTGCTACGCCTTGATATTTAATCAACGTGGCTACGTCAAGCAGCACACAACTCTACATCTACATCTACATCTACGTTTATACTCCGCAAGCCACCCAACGGTGTGTGGCGGAGGGCACTTTACGTGCCACTGTCATTACCTCCCTTTCCTGTTCCGGTCGCGTATGGTTCGCGGGAAGAACGACTGCCGGAAAGCCTCCGTGCGCGCTCAAATCTCTCTAATTTCACATTCGTGATCTCCTCGGGAGGTATAAGTAGGGGGAAGCAATATATTCGATACCTCATCCAGAAACGCACCCTCTCGAAACCTGGACAGCAAGCTACATCGCGATGCAGAGCGCCTATCTTGCAGAGTCTGCCACTTGAATTTGCTAAACATCTCCGTATCGCTATCACGTTTACCAAATAACCCTGTGACGAAACGCGCCGCTCTTCTTTGGATCTTACTGTGTCTAAACATTGCAGTCTTGCTTTTGATGCCAATCTGATGTGCTTTACGTTTTTCCACACTTCTTCTGTTTTTCTACGTCTCTATATGGATCGATCCCTTTCTGCATTCTCCAAACGTTGTGCCTTCCTTTTATTCTCTACTTGCCCTCTACAGAATAATATGTCATCTTTTTCTGGTGAATGCACTTTATATGCCTTGGAATATTATATTTCACTCATTCTTTTGTGAATAACAGTTTAGTTCGTGTAAATAATTTCAGGTCATGGTCTTTTATATGGGCTATTCAGAGGGTTATGTATTTCTGATTCTTAATCTCACTTTCTCTTACAGAAACCTGCAGGCCGGCCGTGGTGGTCTAGCGGTTCTAGGCGCTCAGTCCGGAACCGCGCGACTGCTACGGTCGCAGGTTCGAATCCTGCCTCGGGCATGGATGTGTGTGGTGTCCTTAGGTTAGTTAGGTTTAAGTAGTTCTAAGTTCTAGGGGACTGATGACCTAAGATATTAAGTCCCATAGTGTTCAGAGCCATTTGAACAGAAATTACATGAACAACTGAAATTAGTGTAGTCAGTTTTTGGTATTCTACCTTATCCTCTCAATGCCAACACATTTTTATAACGCGCATCACCAGGGGTGTGGGGGCACTTTATGTCCACCTTAGAAAAATTAAAATAAAAACAAAATTCGTTAATTGTTGTTGGCTGAGGTACTGGTGTGATAGTACGGTATAGAAAATGACATTATCTTTTAGTACACTTTTAGCAATATCAAAAAACCCATTCTCACAGCATACTTTTTAAGGTGATATTGATGTATAATAGGGTACTGAACATGAAAGTATTGAATATGACATTCATTAGGGACAGTGATTTTTACCACTGAGAATTAAATTTTTGGCTTAAGTTTTACGGAAAAATTAGAAACATTTATGAAATCTAGAATTCATTAAAACCAGTACATATTTTTTTAACAAAATTTAAATATGCAAAGTACTTGACAAGATTACAATATTTTCAAAAGGTGAGTATAAAGTATAACCCTCCTCCTCGTGATGGTATTGAGGGTTAAAGGCAAGGATCGGCTCACTGAAAACACGGTGTTGCTTAAACGAATCTCAGCAGCGATGGCGTTATTACTTTTTGTTTAACGAGCTGTACCCTGTCCATCGCTGTATGTAATTTATTTCAGCCGTGTGAAAAACTGTCTCTTGCGAAACATCTGTGGCCAGTTTTAATTATACTGCAAGCATTATCACATCCGAAGCGCATTCCATCAAAGTAAATATTAGAAACTTTAATTAGCCTGGATATTGAGAAAGCGTTTCATCAGAGGTACTGAAGGTCATCTGCAGTGTAAACATTGCCGTCTCGTTCCACTGCGGCGGTAACTGAGCGAAAGCAATCACGAGAACTTGAGTGGGTAATTACAAACTCTGCAGTTCGTAATACACCCCTTTAGCGTTCAAACCGATGAAGCGATTTCGTGGTTGTGGGTACGCAGCTAAATGGACGGGCATTTTCGGTAAATTAGGCAATCGGTGAAAATTACCGAGCGATCTGAAACCCTTAGGTTGAGACGGTGTCTTGGAGTGTTTTATAAACACGTAGGCAGTTCTACTGCGCAGTTACGTGTTTGCTCGCTCTTTCTTGAACACCTAGGTCCTTTATTCTTTCACAGAAATTTAACGTGGACGATTTACTTGACACATAAATTGGTAAGTCAAATTCCTTCTCTTCTGTAGCTGTGTTACGACTGACGCATATTTGTCAAGCATTGATGCTGTAGTACTTCGAATTTCACAACTGCTGAAAGCTGAATATTTATATTGTATACACAAGAGCATTAAGAAACTACGTAAATCTTCTTGTGCTGTAAATTTATTACGATTTTTGGCCTACTAATTCATGCAATAAACTATGTATGCTCCAGATTATAATAGCTAATTATTACATAAAAGGTGAAAGCCTTTACTCGCTGTCGAACATACATCGAGCGAGGTGTCACAGTGGGAAGATAGTGGACCATCAGAACACTAATTTTCAGGAAAATGTGTCGTGACTTGTTTCAGTGTTGCGATGTAGTTGCCAAATTATAAGTAATGTGAATACAAATTTATAAAATAAATGTTATGTTCATAAAAGTACTTTTAAAATGATAGTGTAACACTGAGCAATATAATACTTTCAGTGAAAAAAATTGGAAAAAGTTCTAGATATTTAACTATCTACGCAAATCACTTAAAAAAATAGTGCCCAAGTGTTAATTTTCCTATTTCAAAGGATTTTATTAGAAACAGACCGAACGCCTTATCCAGACCTAGTTTTCAAGAACATTTACGAAAAAAAATTTCATTGGCTTGAGTTTGGTAGTTTTCTTTCAGAGTGATTGTGTATTTTTCATAAGAAATCTTCCAGTCACTTTTATAATTATATCTTTCGAAAACGTATGTATTAACGTTCAGCCGGCCCGGTGGTCTAGCGGTTCTAGGCGCGCAGTCCGGAACCGCGCGACTGCTACGGTCGCAGGTTCGAATCCTGCCTCGGGCATGTATGTGCGTGATGTCCTTAGGTTAGTTAGGTTTAAGTAGTTCTAAGTTCTAGGGGACTGATGACCACAGTAGTTAAGTCCCATAGTGCTCAGAGCCAGTTGAACCATTTTTTATTAACGTTCAGTTAATATTATCTGAAGTTGGAACAAGCATTAAACGTAAGCCATACAGCGCAGAAGACGAAGATGGGGAAGAAGAAGAAGAAGAGGAAAAAAGAAAAGATGAGTTGTTACGTTACATCTGTTACAACCTGATGGTTTTGAATGCAGTTTTTTTTTGTAGAAGAATTTTCAGTGGGAGTAAGCTGACATCAGAAACACGCTTGAATCTCGAATTCACTTAGGTTTTACACGAATAAAATCGCCTAATAGGACATTTCGCTTCCCAAGGTATTGTTTTCATTTTTTTTTCTTTCTTATTCAGGAGTCTCGCGTTTTCCCTAAAATCGCGAAAATAAATCACGGCACACGGACAACATGTCGTTTACCTATAATGTTTGTTTCAGAGTTCGTAAATTACCTTAACACTGCATGTAACAGCCTGTGTGGCAATACACAGAAGAAACATAGTTGAATAAGCAGTTGAAAGGATGTGTCGTGCGTAAAAAGTGCATTATTTAGAAATTAGCCGAAAATCAAGATTCGGCCGAATGCTTCTTTCCAACCTCTTGATACTTGCGTTTCTTTTCTACTGTGTACAGGAAATGAAAGATTCGAGATACGGCAAATGAAGAAATGCGGTATTGTAACAGACACATATTCGAGGCTCATTGGAAAATAAATTATTGTGGAACTTTTTACGTAAATTTGATTTCATTTTCAACGCTTACATCATGCTTGTTCTTCCTTGCCACGAAGTGACTGCGGTGCGGAATACCGAAAGTTAGAAACAACGATTCGTAGCAGCAGAACAGGCACATGAACAAGACAGAACATTAATCTTATCTCAGAGCTTTCGAAGTAAAGTCGCAAGGAACTCCCATGTCGCTGCCTTTGGTGCCGAGGTAATCCACCTCTAATAATCTAGAGCTCTCCCTAAAGATACCGAAGTGTCAACCGCCCGTGTTTCTTTGAAGTATACGGTGATGACACGTGTGTGTCGTTCGTAACGGACGTTTCTCGGACAAGATAACGCAGTCGTCGTAAAGATAATCGAAAGCTCACGAAAAGACGTAGGAATGTAAAGGATTCTGGAGAACCCAGTTACTCAGAGCAACATGTTATTGTGGGAAAAGTTCTGGCTGTGACAAATTTCTATAGTAATGTTCTAGACTATATTACCGTCACCCGGAAGAATTTAGACAGAGTTATCAGGCAGAACGCGAGTGGAATATGGATGAACTTGACCTACAAGGCGACAATTATAGAACTATATGAAATAAAATCTTCATAACTTGTGAACTGTTTGCGTTAGGGCTTTCAAACTGCACGGTTAGCCGCGGGGCATGACGGGAATTAGTACGCGCATGCACGGTTTGGTTTAGCGACGAAGCCCACTTTCGTCAATAAGTAAAATTGGCGCATTTGGAGGACTGAGAATCCGCATTTCGCTATCGAGAAGTCTCTTCACCCTCAACGGGTGACTGTGTGGTGTGCAATATCCAGTCACGGAATAATCGGTGCCACATTCCTTGATGGCACGGTGACTATCGAACGGTACATGAAGGTTTTGGAAGATGATTTCATCCCGATTATCCAAAGTGAACTGATTTAGATAAGATGTGGTTCATGCAAGGCGGTGTTTGACACCATCGAAGCAGGAGAGTGTTTGATGTTATGGAGGAGCGCTATGGAGACCGCATTCTGGCTCTGGGGTACCCAGAGGCCACTGGCATGGACCTCATTGGCCGCCATATTCTCCGGATCTGAACACATGCGACTCCTTTTTAAGGAGCTATATTAAAGACAAGGTGTACAGCAAAACCACTGCTGAGTTGAGAACAGCCATTCTGGAGGTCATCAACAGCAACGATGTGCCGACACTTCAGCGGATCACGGAGAATTTCGCTATTCGTCTGCGCCATATCATCGCCAAAGATGGCAGGCATATCGAACATGTCATAACCTAAATCCTAATATCTGTAGTGACGTTTACATGTTGAATAAAGTGTGTGCATGCCGTAATATGTAGCTAATTTACGTTTTTTCAGATAGTTCAATAATTGTCACGCTGTGTATGAATACCACCACAGAAGCGGCCTCTGTTTAGTATGGAAGAACAGTATTATTATATGAGTTCGCGAGAAGATGTACATGAGTGAGACTATATCCACAGACGGCTGAAAATTGATCAGGTGACTGGAGCTGCTTACATCAGTGTAACAAACGTTCTCTTTGCACGGTACAAACGTTCACCGGCCGCGACAATAACGCCCATACAGGTGGCAGCAATTTAAGAGACTCTGATACCCAGAAGATCGCCAGAGGATAGAACCGTGATCATGTCAGACTCTCGGTCAGTCTTATACCTGCTGAAAATACTACTTTGAGCGAAACTGTAACTGCTTTGTTTGAAATTTTTGAAGAGCTACGAGGGGACTGCAAGTAATTGGAAATGTAGTGGTAGTCATGTGAGTCACATTTTAAGGTATTGAGGGGGCAGAACAATTACCAAAATGAGCGGCATGTGAAGGGAAAGAGTTTGATGATAAAATCCTGGCACTGAGTGTATGTCAAAAACTGAAAGGAAAGTATTTAGAAGAATGGCAAACACTCAATTTAGAGAAAGAACAGAAATATATATGAGTGTTAAAAGAAAAACTCCATATTTTGAAAGGCTGAAGCATACACCAAAACAAAAAATGTCCAATAAACATTGACTCTAAAATGCATACCTTAAGAGTTACGACTATTTGTTTGGTATAAGAGATGCTTTTCACAGTAGCGAAGATGAACAAATTACGCAGTTTAGAGCCCATATATAGTGGGCTTTCTTTCTTATTTTGGGCCATGGTGCCACCTCTCAAAATATGGAATAGTTTTTTAAACTCTTTATATATATATATATATATATATATATATATATATATATATATATATATATATATATATATATATATATATATATATATATACTAAATGTGTCTATTCAAGAATTAGTCTGCGGTAAAGAAGGAGTTGTTACGGAGAAACATGCATAACCTATATTTTAAAATAATTCTGCTTCATGTCCTGCATTTCAGTTCCATGGATAGACTGCCATAGAGTTTTATAACTGAACATTTCACGTCTTTCTATGTCAAAGCTAGATTCTTTAAAGGTTAATGCAGATCATTTCTCCTTCTGGTGCTGTACTATCGAATATCTCCGTTACTCTCAACCACAAATGGATTGTTGCTAACAAATTTCATAAGTGAGTAATGTACTGTGAGGCTGTGGTTAGTATTCCCTGCTGCTTAAACATAAATTTACAACCTTACTGTGAGCCCCAATCATAACACTAATTACTTCGTTGTGTGCAGAACAGACTCTTTCACTGGGCAAGGAGGCACCCCAGAATATTATCTCATAAGGCATCAGTGAATGAAAATATGCAACATATGTTAATTATTGACTTCCGTATCCCCAAATTTGGCAGGTATTCTTACGGAAAACGTTGGCGAAGCTAAAAGCTCTAGCAGGACTACTATATGGTTTTACGAGCTTAAATTTGCTTTGATACGCACACCAAAAAACATAATTTTTCCCTCCTTTGTTGGAATACTACATAGGTTAATATTTATGACGATATAAAAATCAAAAGAGCTTTTTTTTTTCAATGATTCTGATTTTCAATGAAAAAAAAGGCTTGAACGAGAACTGCATCCGCTGCCATTGTATCATTGGTGAATACAGACGAGAGATTCTGCTGAACACGAGGGTGTTACACATCGATTCAGTTTAAAAAATCGCGCACTGTCTAAAGTGTACGCCTCTACTCTGTAAATAATGTGCAGTCCAAAAAGGAAAAGAATAAAATAAAAAAATCTCCTTTTTTCCTTTATTTTCTGCGAAAGTGGCAGTAGTTGTCTCATCAAACGGATTGACGTTGCCCAGTTGTTCATGCAGACCGATAGAGCGGCTGACTACCGCAGCTGTTCTGCAGAAGGCATTACTCAGTTCGGATAGCCGGGCGTGAGTCAGCAGACAGCTGACTCCACGGAAATGCTGTCGGGCTGCAGCAGGCGCCGAGAATAACGCTCGGTCAAGCGCCGTAAGCAGCGCGAATACTCGACCTCCACTTCCCCCCTACCCCCTTTCCCCATATCATCTGCTTCCCTTGGACCCCATCCAGTGCCGTACAGGGGCCCTGCATGAGGAAACACGGATCTCTTCCGAGACCCGACACGAAGCTCCTTTGTGCTCGAGGCCCCTAGTTCTTTCTCATGACAAATTGCATCCGCTTAATGACCCGGCAATTTATGAAGCCTCGTTCAAGTCTAGAAAGAAGGAGAATAGAGGAACTTAGTTCTGATAAAAAATACACCTGAGTGGCCGAAAAGGGCGTGTAGCTGAAACGCAGTGTCTCTTAGTCTCGAAATAGCCAGTTCGAGTTCCGACTATGGAAGAAATTCTGGTCGAGTGAATTCGCTAGGCAACGAGAGGAGACGCGTAGGCATGCAGTTGCTGCCAGTCTGTTTTCTGCGGCAGTGACACAATGGGCAATCAACCAAGTTATTTTCCCAGCACGGTAAGTTTACAAGAATGGAAAGTGCGCTCCCGTGAGCTATCGTGGAATATTGTTTAGGCACTTACCGGTATTCTAGGCGAATGTTGCCTTTTACGCGAGAGTACACGTTCCCAGTAGACAGAGCCCACACAGCAAATTGTCCAAATGGCTCTGAGCACTATGGGTCTTAACATCTGAGGTCATCAGTCCCCTAGAACTTAGAACTACTTAAACCTAACTAAACAAAGGACATCACACACATCCATGCCCGAGGCTGGATTCGAACCTGCGACCGTAGCAGTCGCGTGGTTCCGGATGAAGCGCCTAGAACCGCTCGGTCACCGTGGCCGGCCCCACACAGTAGGTCGCGGGGAGGCGGTAGCTAGCTGGAGGGGAGTGGCGTTTCATTCAACGATACTGACTTAGCTAGGTTTAATTGAAGCAGGTAAACTGTTTTTTTTATTTTATGGAAATTTGTGTGTTACGTTTGTGTGTGACATTTTCCTTAACTGACAATGAACTGCATTTATGTTTTGTTGTGTGGAGATTATCGTCAGAATTTTGCCAGGAGCCACTTTAGGGCGGCACAGGAACTGTAAGCGACGTACGTATTCTAAGCCAAGTGGTCAAATCTCGGAATTTTTCTGAATGTAGTTGGACTGCTACTGTGCTTTTTAATTATTTGCATAGTGGTAGTGAGAAGTTTAATCCTGCCTCGCGGGTCAAAGCGAGGCTGACAAACCTTATTACGACTGATTTTATATGTGTAGTAGGGCAGAGAATTAATCAAGTTCCACCAATAAACGTTTCCAACTAAATTCCTGCAACAGTACGTCGCGTAACTTGCCTCGCACTCCGCTCATCGTGTCATGATACCGCGAACGCGAGTGTGAATTCGCTCGAAATTACGGAGTGTCCTAGGTGCGGGCGAAAGGAACATTTCAACATAATTTTCTTTACACCGGAAAAAATTTCACTTTATTTTCCCTCTTTAGCAAATTGTTTTCTTTGCCTCTGTATTGAAGGATAGCTGATACTTACTGGACCAAACGACGCAACAAAATTAAAGGATCACTTTTCCGAAACCCTGTAAATGTTTCCTATTGCCACGCAGAAGTTTGAAATTTGGCTCAAAGGTGCCTACAGTTCTCTGTAATGGCGCCTTGGCGGACTCGACGAAACTTCGAAGAGCAAGGCGTGACACATGCGAAAAATAGGCCAGAGCTCAGAAGTTCATGTGACGAATGAGGTGGGTCTATGATGTCACATTGGCATCAAACTTCAGCACAATTCTGCCCAACGTCACATTGAAGGTACCACATGATGGAAGGTCGTCCCCCCTCTCCCCCTCTTATCTATATTTCACTCCTTCTTTTGACGCCTCTGCGATGGAGGACAGAACCGCAACACACAGCGTTGGAATCACGCGGTTTCCGTATGGGTGGCCCAGGAAAAGATTTCACACACACGGCCACTCAGAATCGACACAAGGCGTCAGAGGGTGGCATAGAGGGCATCAATGAAACCACCCCTTTCCTTGGGACGTTGAGTCCCCCGCACTCCGTTGTGAAAAACGACAGTTCTCACTGTGATGAGCAATAGGACGGGTTCTTGATAAACTTTGACGCTGGCGATGCCCCCGTACTTTTCAATCCTAAGGTCATCGTGCGGTGCATCCCCACTGAACGCGAGCGCACCCCTTTGGAGGCTCTCGTGTACAGGTTGGGACCACAAGGGACCGTCCAAAACCATTCGACGAAATTTGAACGCAATCTGAGCAGCAAAGTGTGCTTATACTTTTTCTGCCGTCCTGTTTCACGCTCTCCTCTGACGTGATGACGGAGGGATGCGACATTGACACATGCGTGAATATAATGGCAGAAGAGCCCTCTAAGACCACCAAGTGCGGCCGTACCCTTGGTGTCACCCGTTCACGTTTGTTGAGAATTTTAAAAATGTGCCTTTACAGAGAAAAGTTGCCACGTAATGGTAGACGCCTGCAGACAGGCAACTGGCATCAGAGGGTTGTCAAGTGGTTGGCTTTCTGCATGTTGTTTCGGTTAGAAGTCACTACTCACATTCGACAGCAACTTAACAAGGAAACTGATGAATGTTAAGAAGACTTACATTTCTTAAATTCCACGTATTCCTTACTATACGTACGATCATTTTTTCTTCTCGGATGGGCCACTTAAGGACCATGTGCGAATTTCAGTTCCTTATTCGTTGTTCTTTCCTTCCAACACTCTTCCATCTGTTCACTATGGTTTTTCTTTCTGTCTTCTGATAACTTCAGGACAGTTTTCTTCACTCTCCTACCTTGGAATCCTTCCATATTCAAACACTTGTTCCCTAAACACTTCTCTGTCAGTTGTTTCTTCAGCTTTTATATTATATTTTTCTAAATCCGTTTTTGCTTCATGGTTCCAGTCTCTTGTTGTCTTCTTATCCCAAAAATATCTGAAGTTGTTTTTGGTTAACATACAGTCTTAATGTTCTATATAAATGCCCAAAAAGCCACAGTCTCTTCCTTTTCTAACTACTTTCTGAAATATTTTCTATTTTTTGATGTATTTCATCATTACTATGTTATTCTTAATTTTTCGTGGGTCTAAAATTTTCCTAATGATTCTCCTTTCTACTATGTCTAATTTATCTAAATTGTGGTTTGATGTTAGACATTCGCTTGCATGTAGACATTCTGACTTCACTACTGTATTGTAATGTCTTAATTTTGCATTTTTAGACAAGCACTTCCGTCGTAAAAGTCATTGGTAATACCATACGCCCTTACCATTTTATGAAACCTTTCCTCTATAGCAGCTTTTTCGATGCAGCTTACATGTTTGTAAATAATTTTTTTGCCTTTAGAAATTCCTACTAGTTATTACTTCTAAGAGATTAGTTTGTGTTACAGCAAATGTCTCATTTTTCAGAAATTATAGCAAGGACTTCTGCAAATGCGAGGCAGTTTATTCCAGTATTTTTATTTCCCCTTCTTAACATTATTATATTATTACTGTTGCGCAGGTACTACAGAATTTGCATTGTTTACTCACTAAGGAAGTCTGGGTACATGAAAGAGAGGTACTGAATGTTTAATTAAATGCATAAATATTACGGATTTTATTCGTCTCGAAATATCGTAAGTCTACACTGGTACAAGATTCACTGGAACATAAGTTTGCTTTATGTCCAACAAAATTGCTTAATTTATGTTAATTTGAAGCATCCATCCGAGGATAGTGATATTCCAATGAAAAAGAGAAGAAAAAAAGGGGGTACACTTCAAAAAGAAAAGTTAAAGTATACACTGATCAGACATAATATTGTATCCAGTAACAGAATATTGTCTCCAGTAATTACTGTTAATGAAACTGAGTAGATTAGCTAGGAACGATGTGTTATACACTACTCTTTGCAGCTAAGCAATGGGAATCCTATGAAACGGCGGAAATCAAGAGGGATGGAAAAAGTTGTCAATAATGTGGAAATTAATTTTTTGTTATGTACTGAAGTATCAGGAAAGTCAGCTATCTCTTAAGGGATAGTAAATAAGGTTAGGTATGCCCTTGGTGTTTACTTGTAGTATCTGTACACAACTGCGATTGTTGATCTGCTTATCTGTACGCTTATTTGTGTTCTGTGCTGTTGACGAGACTGACGCGCACCCAAATGTTTCTCAAACGTCATCAAACGTCATATACCTTGACAAACACCTGAGAATACGCACAGCGCAGGCGCTGAACGCTTTCTGTTTCAAATTTACTCTGTATAAGGCAGCAGAGCTTCAATTACTGCATTCCTTTTTGCGGCTCTTTTCGGACTATGTGACACGTTTACTTACTCGTCCTTAGCCGGCCGTGGTGGCCGAGCGGTTCTAGGCGCTTCAGTCTGGAACCGCGCGACTGCTACGGCCGCAGGTTCGAATCCTGCCTCGGGCATGGATGTGTGTGATATCCTTAGGTTAGTTAGGTTTAAGTAGTTCTAAATTCTAGGGGATTGATGACCTCAGATGTTAAGTCCCATAGTGCTCAGAGCCATTTCAACCTTTTTTTTACTCGTCCTTCTTAGTTTACTGCGCACATTTTTTTCCTTCTTCTTTTGTTGATGTTTAATGTCCCTTTGATGACGTTGCACTGCCTTACGTGGAGGTATGTGAGAGCCTCTGTAGCCATGAATGTATTGTGCGTATGTGTGTTTGCGGGCATGCGTGTGTGTGTGTGTGTGTGTGTGTGTGTGTGTGTGTGCGTGTGCGTGTTTTATTCAGTGCTACTTCGCTGTATTACTCTGTCACTACGTTTACTACGTGTAACTAGCCGCTGGGTGTGTACTTATCCCCTCATTTAGTTTGTTGTCTGAAGTGTCGCGAGTTAACGTACAGAGTGGATTAGTTAATGTGTTGAGTTAATGTGTGCGTGTGGTTCTCTTTTACTCCTATTAACATTATGTCTGTAGTTGCTTTTATTGTAATCAATGCCACGATGTTACGAAATAGGTCTGACGCACTTGCACACTAACTGCACTGTACTAGAAAGCACAACGGAGCAGAAAAAAGTTATATTTTAGTTACAGCCCAAAGTTCTGTTTGAATGACAGTAATTACTTCGATTAGAATATTACCTAGTTTTGTATTTTTCACTACTTCATTCTTTCGGCTGTGTCGCCATTTTCAAGTGACTGAAATACGTATATACCAGATACAACATTGTTAAAATACAGATATAAAACCGAAGAAAGACACGTACTACACAACAGAACAAGAACAGTGATGAACCAATAAGCATAGAAGAACAAGACAGAAATGCTCGAATTAAAACGGGGGTAAGGAAAGGATGCAAGCTTTCTCTCCGACTTCTCAGTCTGCGCATCGATGAAATAATGACGGAGATAAAAGTAAGGTCAGGAGTGGGATGAAATTTCAGAATGAAAGGATATCAGTGATACAGAGTAAAGAATTTAGTTTATCGATACAACTTACCATA
Source organism: Schistocerca cancellata (assembly GCF_023864275.1). Classification (NCBI taxonomy): domain Eukaryota; kingdom Metazoa; phylum Arthropoda; class Insecta; order Orthoptera; family Acrididae; genus Schistocerca; species Schistocerca cancellata. The sequence goes on from NC_064630.1 coordinate 406,006,719, forward strand.
TAACAACCGACCGCGGCGATACATTAAAGTGTTCCTTATATAGTTGTCACAGAGCCAGTTTAGGAAATGAAAATGAAGACGTGCGCGGGAAAACGGGCCAACGCTCAAACGTAAAAACGTAGAGATAAATGTTACCATCTGTTGCTGGGTACGGGAACTATCGAAATTGACAGTTATCTCACCCCTAAATGATATTTATTGGTGAGACCAACGTCATTTTTGATAGTTCCCGTACCTAGCAACAGGTGGCAACACTTACATTAAGCTTTTACATTTGAGGGTTAGACTGTTTTTCCACTCTTGTTTTCGTATGTAACTTCCGAATGACCTATATGGAGACGAGCCTGAAAATGTTCATAAGCAGTTTATGGAAATAAATGTTTCGCAAGTAACTGGTTGTAGTTTTCTGTACTTCCATTCAATTAGAACACATTCACTTTCACCACACCTCCACAATGGAAAAGATTATTAATCAGAAGAATGACGACATAAAAAACCGGACAAGTGGGAGTAGCACTCGTGCTCTGAGGGTTCAATAGAAACTTAATTATGAGACAGTTCATCTATAGGTTTTGATGAGGGAACTGGCGAGTGTTAAAATTTGTGAAATAAAATGGTCGTGTCTTTTGATAGTGTTGACTTAGAACCTTGGATTTTTTTACACCGTCAGGAGACCATAATGCCTAGTATTTGACACGAATTTCAAGGTGATACCTGAACCCCCTTGCGACAAAACGGGGTGTTAAGAGACGGTCAGACAAACGGACAAGAAAGTAATCCTATAACGGTTCCAGTTTTGCTGGCTGAGATACGGTACCTTTTTATGCTTTGATAAGCCGTGCAGTATCGATGGTCCTAACTTCGATGTAAACAAACATGTTACGAACATATATTCCTTCTGTAACGTACTTAGCTGCATAAGCGAAATAGTGTTGAACACACACACACACACACACACACACACACACACACACACTACTATAATGTGCCATTTTAATGTCCGCTTTCGTTATAACTGTTGATTCTGGTATGGTAAGCCAAGTATAGTCATACTTATAAGCGTCTAATGATGTTAATGTTTATGGGCAACCGATTTTAGATGCCCGTCGATATTACTGAATCTGACTGCATTTGTAAACTGAGTCTGACTCGAAAGAAAGCTATTTAGAGATTCTTCGACATGCCAACGACGTTGACATTCCCAAGCCTTTATCTTGAGATTGTCTCGTCTTCTTCTGAAGAACTACGCTGCTACTCATTCAATAAAAATCAGCGCTCTGTTAAGCTCAAGCTGAGGTGCGATGGAGTACGTCGATCCTTCCTTGAGGCATATTTGTCGGCAAATGATTTTATTAAAATAATAATTGTTTGAGAATTTTATGGCCATTTTCAAGGAACACTGCAAAGTTATATTTTGTAAGAATATAAGACTATCTGACATGAGTACATGTCGTCGTCAAAATGCAGCCTTTTCACTGTGAGAGTCCCACAAGATCCGATGAGTACGACAAGTATTACATCGTAATATGTTGTTAAATATATACTGAACTGTCGATGTTACCATCGTTCTAATAATCTATCTATCACACATACAAGTTCACGTGCACTAACAACAGGTACTCATTGGATCTTGTGGGATTCTCACAGTCAAAAGGCTGCATTTTGACGACGACATGTACTTATGTCAGATAGTTTTATATTCTGACAGAATGTAACTTTGCAGTGTTACTTGAAAATGGCCACTAGGCCGAAATTGCAATAGTAACAATAAATATTTTATACAGTCAGCGGCGACTATGATGTCTTTTAAGAGGTTTAGAGATGTTACATACACGAGAGCATAATTTGTAATGTCTTAAATAAATTACCTTCAGTTGTGACTGATAGCGGACCTTTTACATCTTTCAACTGTTTGTCACCGAATGAAATGTAAAATGGCATCGGAAGTTTCCGGAAGTATGGTCATCTTACACCCCCCCCTCCCCCCCCCACACACACATCTTTAACGCTGATGTTAAATGAATATTTTTATCTTCGTTATAGTTGAGTCTGCGAGGGATAACATATTCAGTTACTCTCGGGTTCTCTTGTGTGAGGATACGTGGACAGAGCGCAGATTCAGCGGTACGGTGGACTATACCTACTGCTGCAGCTGCACGGAGAAGGGGCGTTTACGTAGTCCGGGGATGGCCAATATGCTGCGGATAAGCCGGGGTCAGCACAAATACGGCAGCTACTCAGCAAATACGTCCGCGTCCCGCGCAGTAACCCCCTGATAAGCCGGGGCGCGCCTGCGCGATAGCTCCTTGGAGGACGCGCTGAGCCCCACTACGGCGCCCGAGCGACTTCCCCTAAGCCTCACCCTGTGTCCGTGGCTCTCCTACAACGCTGCGTCATTACTTATGCGCATGCGCGACGAGAAAAATGTACCGACCGAGTCCGCTGCGTCATGTTTCAACAGTGACAATAGTGCGCCGACCGAACAATGTGTTGAGATCACCTCACGTTGCTGACGTGAGAATTTTTCTATATTCTTCGGGGTATATACAGACGAAGATATGTTCCTCTGTGGTGAGATTGTCCTACAGTAGTAACTAAAGAAATACAACATTGTCCCACAGCTGTCTGGTTTCATAATGCCTTTTTTGTGTCATCAGTGACAGTTTGGGCCGTTAAGGTGTTTACGCTGTCATCACCAACATAAAATTATCACCAGAGACACAGACATGCAAATCAAAAGAATGCTGTTGTTTTGGTCTTCAGTCCGAAGAATGTTTTGATGCAGCTCTCCATGCTACCTCTTCGTCTCCGAATAACTAGTAAAACCTACATCTTTCTGAATCTGCGTACTGTATCCATCTCTTCGTCTCCCTCTACGAGTTTTACCTTCCACACTTAACCTCCGATAGTAAACTGGTGATCCCTTGATGTTTCAGAATGTGTCCCATCAACTGATCCCTTCTTTTGGTCTAGTTATACCACAAATTTCTTGCCTTCCCAGTTCTGCTCAGTATCTCATTTGTTAAGTGATCGAACAATTTAATCTTCAGCATTTTTCTGCAGCATCACATTTCGAAAACTTCAATTCCATTTTTATCTAAACTGCAAATCGTCCGCCGGCCGGAGTGGCCGAGCGGTTAATGGCGCTACAGTCTGGAACCGCAGGACCGCTACGGTCGCAGGTTCGAATCCTGCCTCGGGCATGGATGTGTTTGATGTCCTTAGGTTAGTTTGGTTTAAGTAGTTCTAAGTTCTAGGGGACTTATGACCACAGCAGTTGAGTCCCATAGTGCTCAGAACCATTTGAACCATTTTTTTTTGCAAATCGTCCATGTTTCACTTCCATATATGGCTACGCTCCTGACAAATATCTTCAGAAAAGACTTCCTAAGACTTAAACCTATATTCAATGTTAACAAATTTCTCTTCATCATAATTGCTTTTCCTGCCATTGCCAGTCTACATTTAATATGCTCTCTACTTCGTCCACCATCAGTTATTTTGCTGCCCAAATAGTAAAACTCATCTACCGCTTTGTCTCATTTCCTAATCTGCTTCCCACAGCATCATCTGATTTAATCCGACCACATTCCATTATCGTTGTTTTGCTTTTGTTGATGTTCGTCATATATCTTCCTCTCAAGACAGAGACCATTCCGTCCAACCGCTCTTCTAAATCCTTTGCTGTTTCTGAAAGGATGTCATCGGCAAACCTCAAAGTTTCATTTCTTCTCCCCGAACTTGAATTCCTACTCCAAACTATTCTTTGGTTTCCTTTACTGCTTGCTTAATGTAACGATTGAATAACACCGCGAATGTTATTCGCTCCCTTTTCAACCACTGCATCCCTTTCATGCCCCTCGATCCTTATAATTGCCGTCGGTTTTTGTACGAGTTGTAAATAGCCTTTCTCTCCCTATATTTTGTCCCTGCTACGTTGAGAATTTCAAAGAGAGTGTTCTAGTCAGCATTGTCAAAAGCTTTCACTTTGTCTACAAATGCTTTAATGTTATATATTTTAACTAACTCCTTAGATTATCTTAGATAATCACTTGATAAATAAGTTTACTGAAGTTCTTTCAATTACGATTATAGGTTTGCCTTTCCTTAACCCATCTGCTAAGGTAAGTCGTAGGGTGAATACTGTCTTGTGTGTTCCTACATTTCTCCGCAACCCAAAATGATCTTCCCCGAGGTCTGCTTCTACCAGCTTTTCCATTCTTCTGTAAAGAATTCGTGTTAGTATTTTGCAACCATGACTTACTAAACTGATATTTCGGGATTTTCACATATCTCAGCACTTGCTTTCTTTGAAATTGGAATTACTACATTCTTCTTTCAGTCTGAGGTATTTTTGATGGTATTTCGGCTGTCTCATACATCTGGCACACCAGATGGAAGAGTTTTATCACCGCTGGCTCTCCCAAGTCTATCAGTATTTCTGACGGAATATCGTCAACTCTCAAGGCCTTGTTTCGGGTTCATCTTTCAGAGCTTTGTGAAACGCTTCTCGCACTATCTTATCTCCCATCTCATCTAGTCCACTTTTCTATAATATTGCTTTCAAGTTCATCTCCCTTGTATAGCCACTCTATATACTCCTCCCACCTTTCAGCTTTCCCTTCTTTGCTTAGTACTGGTTTACCATCTGAGCAGCTGCTTCTCTTTTCCCCAAAGGCCTCTTTGATTTTCCTGTAGGCGGTATCTGTCTTTTCCCCTACCGAAATATTCTTCTGAATCCTTACATCTGTCCTCTAGGCATTTCTGTTTAGCAATTTTCCACTTTCTGTCAATCTCATTTTTTAAACGTTTGTATTCCCTTTCGTCTGCTTCGTTTGCTGCAGTTTTAAACTTTCTCCTTTCATCAGTTAAACTCAATGTCTCTTGTGTTATCCAAGGATTTCTGCTAGGCCTTTTTTTTTGCCTACTTGATCCTCTGCTGCCTTCACTATTTCGTCTCTTGAAGTTACCCATTCGTCTCCTGCTCTGTTCCTCTCCTGTTCTAGTCAACATCTGCCTAATGCTCGCTGTGATGCTCTCGTTAACCTCTGGTTCTTTCAACATATCCAGGTCCTATTTCCATAATTTCTTACCTTTTTCCAAATTCTTCAGTTTTAATCTACAGTTCATAATCAATCAATTGTTGTCAGAATCCACATCTGCCCCTGTAAATCTGGTTCTCAAATCTCTGTCTAACCATTATATAATCAATCTGAGATCTTCCGCTGTCAATGAATCTTAAATCATGTGTTAGCGATGATTAAATTATGAAAAAATTAATTTATGCAAAAAAATGAGAATAAACAACAGAAAACACTTGCCCACCTTGCGAAAGCTTGTCACACTCACAAAATCAAAAAATAAAAGAAACAACTTATTGCGCCATGGTTGGCACTGTTCCACTGTATGACCTAAGTTGGCAATACTTCAGCCGTCTGCGATTAACGAGATCACCACCAGGAAGAGTGTTTATCTCTGAGCCAGCAAGGGGGAAGCCGGCGGTGACAGTATGGAGCGCGAGGAAGCGGACACCTGTAACGGCGTTCCTCGTAAACAGACGTCGGCAGCTGGTTTGGCGTGGGCCCTTAAGTTCAAGCTCTGAAAGATCATGTATCGGACGTCTGTATCCTTCCCTGTACGATGGGAGAGCGTGCATCAGTGGTGTGTGTAGCAAGCCTTTGCTGCGCTTGCACCTCGTCCTGAAAGACACTGCCCTACCCCTGCTGAGTTCCGTCTTGGATGGCAGTGAGCTGTATTGAGTCCACCGACAGACTGTGTTCTTGTATTACAGCACACAGAGTGTTTCTTTTGGCGCTGACATTTATGCTTAATATTTTCAAAATCCGAGTTGCACTCAAGTGATTAACTATCAGTTACTGGGGTGCGTGCTGATACTTACACTTCCCAACAGCTGTACTAAAAGGAAAAAGTGCTGAACTGCTTTGATGCTAAGATCAGTGATTACTGGCTATTAATTATAGTCAACTGTAGGTTACATTCCGTTTATATTTGCTACTTGAAAGAATCGATGTACTAAATCCTTGCTATATGCAGGAAGGCAAGTTCCGTCGGTGCAGCATGCATTGAACAAGGGAAGCTAACGTTCTTTATGTCTTATATTACCATGAATGTACTGTATCTATTATAATAGCATTTCCTAATGTTAGCTGGTTGTGTTGAAAGACAGTTTTCCTTATGACTGCTGCAACAGTTCCTAAGCAGCTTCATTCCCGATATTTGCGTAATAATGTGCCGAAGCGAAACATGTGATCAAGAATTTCCTTTGGTAGTTATGGTTGTATGTGTGTATTGCCTGGTTTAATCTTTTACGGTTAAGGCGCATTTGCCGGCCTGTCTTAAATGAATCATACAAGTAATTTTGGCTTGTTCTTAAATTCATATTTCTTTGATCTGTGGGTCAATGTAAGCTGGCTTTGGTATTGATTAGTGCTGAATTTAATGAAAGTTTGAATAAATATTTTATGTGAAATATGTGACCCAAGCACAATCAATCGCTGCGCCCATTTAATCCTGATGGTCCAGTACTCTGCAACATGATAAATGATTAGATAAACCTGAAAATCGAGATTCATTTAAAATTAATAGGCCACTTGGGTAGTATTACGTATAGACACTCAACTTCGTTCCCATTCACCACTACCCACTATCATATCTTCCTGGTTGCTATCCCTAATATCACCATCTCCCCTCCCCCCATCCCATCCCACTACTCCCGTCACACAATTCGAGCAAACACTCACGCACTGCGCTGATTATTTCATACATTTTGATTAATTTATACTCACACCAACCCTCCCACCCTACCTTCTACACACACAACACACACACACACACACACACACACACACACACGTAGACACACACACACACGCGCGCGCGCGCGCGCGCGCGGAGGAAAACGAAATTGCATTCACAGATTGGCAACACTTACAACCAACACAGAGAACACCATAAGCACACTGTACGCCAATTTTATAAGAAAGTATTGTGTCCAATCTACGAACACCAATATGCAGAGACATATTATGTATTTACATTTCCAGAAGGACCACAGAAGATGCTTTATGGATAAAAGCGAAATACTTCTGGAGAAAAATACTTAACAATCTTAAGGCAGAAAAACCAATAATAATAACTGGAGGTTTTAGCATTTTCGCGATCACTAGTTAAGCCTTGTGACAAATCACGTTTATCTCTGAAGCATTTCCACTATCACTTCCAGTAATCTATCTTGATAAGGGTCCCAGAATAACGAATAATACCGAAGAACAATTCTCACGAGACCTTTATACGCTACTTCTTTGGTAATTATATTTTTTTCGATGGCCGATCAAAATAAACTTCCCTTTTGGTCACTCGCTTGTTAGGAACGAGTACCATTACTGTGAGTGCAGGAGGAAGAGCTGTTAATTTCTACACGACTACGCTTTGTATCTTATTTGTAGCCAATGTGAATAAGCGGTACAACACAGCGAGTAATGAATGCAGGCATCAAGAGGATAGTGAGTTTTGAGAAGGAACGCCTGTTATGTAAATTAATTGGTATATCTAAGGCCTGGAGTGAGCAGAGGTAGGAAAAAAATGAATGAAGATTAGCGTGTAATGTCCCACCGGCAATGAGGTTATTAGAGGCAGAGCACAAGGTCATGTTAGGAAAGGATGGGGAAGGAAACAGGTCGTGTCTTTTCAAAGGAACCTTCCCTAGCGTTTGCCTTAAGTGATTTAGGAAGATCACGGAAGACCCAAATCTGGATGGCTGGAATGGGATTTGAGCTATCGGTGCCCCCCCCCCCCCCCCCCTCGAGGGGCTGTTCTGAAGATGAGTCGGAAAACGCTTTCAGAGTTCTAGAATACTAGTGGCAAGAGGGCTATGATAAACGTGATCACTTGATAATTACCCCGCAAGAGTAAGACTCTTCACTGGGGTGTGAAAAGTTACTAGGTTTCCGACTCCACAGGCTGGTCAGAAACAATCTTGACGCGTTTGGGGCACATAAGCAGTCTCTTCCATACACAGCCGAAATTGCAGATCTGCATTGCGCTCTAACCATTCAAGAGCGCGATTTCCGTAAAAATCAGCGTTCACTATTATCGAAGTTGGAACGACGGCCACATAGTTAGGCTGGACACAGACCAGAAAATGTTTACCTTGTTGAAGAGCGAAAGGACGTTCATTGCGTCCCGAACTCGCTCGACCAGTGAAGCAGACGTTCAGCAACTAGTCATCGATGATACAGTTCGTGGATGGTAAGAACATTGCGCAGTACAACTGATTACTAGCTCAACGCTTCACTGAAGATTTAGACTCGTTAAGCTTGATTGATAGTCAAGTGTGCTGTGTGTTTGAGTGATGCAAGGCGACTGCTCAAGGCCGACGGAATAAACCCACAGTCAAAGCGTTTGCTTGACTTCTACTTCCTTGATGAATCTTATCACCTAGATGATATGAGTTAATATAGCTTTCAGACAGAATCTGCTTGCGACGCTTTAGATTTGCCAAATAATAATACTTTTGCTTTTCAGAAACTTCCTTTTGGTCCAGTCTGTTGCCTTTCGGAGACTAAAATAAAGAGGCGAATTTACGAGGAAGGATGTGACGTGCACCACGTGGAACCGCAACTCACGTACAAAGTTTCTAAATCGCGAAATTTCTTTATACGGACTGAGGCTGACTGCCTGACGTTTCCAGTCCAATTAACAAGTATTTTATCTGATAAAAGAAGCGGATTTTTGTATTTTTATTTTTTACTGAAAGTGTTTGACAGGTTCCGAGAGCAGGGTAAGTTTTTAACGCAATTCGGAGCACGTAGTTTCTGAGCAGGAATGTAGCAGTCCTTTAGTCCTATGAAGCAGGTACTCATTTAGTGCGGCCTATGGCCCTGAAGAAAAAGATGTGATTGCTATGTAAGAGCTTATTCGGTTGAAATTTTTAATAGACGGCTGATACGAGTTGCTCCTCCGGTCACCCTCGACCATTAACATTACCAAATCCAGGTTAACACGGCGACACCATGTATGTACGGGATAAGAACAGGAGAAAGAAAGAAGAAGATGAGGGCTGTCGGCGTCGTCGTAGCGCAATACACGGAACTGCCCTCATGGCTGCACCTGACATCAGATGAGAGTAACAACAGTGTACTAACAAAGTAAAGGTGTCGTTGTAATAATATGATTTCACGTTTTTCCGTATGATGTATTATGGACCGCTACAAAATGCAAAAAAAAAAAAGAACGAAGAATTTTAAAAGCTATCTTATCATTTTTTTCGTCTGATTGGTTCATTACATCATAGATAGTCCAACAAAATAATTAACCTTAATTGCTACTTTACAGGCGTTTAGTTCGAAAATTGCTCTAAGCTACAATTTTTTGGGGTTAATTATAATATCCAGAGCGTCATATTCACTCAACAAATTATTATTACCCAAATTGTTTTTTAGGAGGTTGCAATATAATGGCTGTTCAGGAATAGTCTCAAAAGTTCGTAATGGTGTTGCAAGATACGTTGTGCTGAGGAAAAACTTAAGAAAAAATTTCGGTACGTTGGACCGTTTCTGAGTTAATTGGCATTGAAGTTAGCCAGTCAGGCTGCTGCGGATGTGAATTCAAGAGGTCCGCCAGACGTGTTCTTCGTTTGGTTTCCTAAAACCGAACAAGAGAGCGATAAAAGAATTGGACATGGGACGGTAATAATGATCGAACCTGAGCCAAAGGCTGAGCAGACTCGCACGTTATCATCTACGCTATGAGAAAAACTGACACTAATTGCGTCTGGCGGTCGCTTGAATTTGTGCTGACAACGGTGTGACTGGCAAACTTCAATGTTAACTAACTTGGAAACAGTGCAAAGTATCGAATTTTTTTTAAACAGTTATTTCTCAGCACATTATACCCTACGACATCCTAGCAAGTTTTTCAGACTATTTCTGACCACTCTGTATATAATTATAACCAGACCAATATTACTCTATGGGGCAGACATATCCATAATAGATAAGCATACAGACAGAAAGATAAAGGTGCATTAAAATAAAAATCCATAAGATATTTAGACCAGTTAGTGAGGGAGGAGAATGGTGAACAAGAAAGAACAGGGAGCTCAGGGAGGTACATAATAAACCAGATGTTGCAGAAGCCATGACGAGGAGACTGAAATGGTGTGGCCACCACGTCTGTACAAGAAAGGAAAGATCAAGACTGGGAAAAGGGTCAGAGTAGAAACTCAACAGTCGAAGAGCTTTAGGAAGGCCAAAAATAATATGGAGAGACCAGATGGTCTCGGATCTTCAGATACTTGGAGCAGAGGATGAAGCTGCCAAGGAGAGAACTCTGTGGAGGAAGCTGTCTGATGAGGCCAAAAAAAGACTGCAGTTTCTGCGACCATGAGAGTAAGTGCTTATAAAAAATTTCCTCAGGTAGGACTCGTACCACAGGTTCAGTCTAGGACTTTGTAGATTCTAAGTACGGCCCTGCTCTCGGCGAAAACGTTACGGCAGTGAGTGGCCGTAGAGATGAGAAGGAGAAACCCAGACTGCTCGCGAAGGCGGGCCGGTCCGCGACTGGGCAGAGAGCGTGTAAGTGTGGAATTTGGTGCCCCGCGAAGCGCGTCGCCTGGGAAGTGTGAGCCTATCTGGCGGCCGTGGCGGGCTGAACAGTCGCCTTGTCCGGCGGAAGTGGGGCTCGCTCTGTTCCCACAGCCCTGCCCCGTCCGCCTTCTGTGCAGTCCGAGCGAGGAAAAGCTGAGAAGGCGGCGCTAACGTGGGACCGGCAGGCACGGAACAAGGGGCTCTTACTCGGAGCTGGACGCCGGTCATCTCGGAATGCCCTTCCTCCCAATGGACAGCTATTTTACCTCTACATCTATACTTCGCAAGCCACCTTACGGTCTGTGACGGAGCCTACTTTTGGTACCATTTTATTTCCCCTTCTTCCCCGTACCATCGCAAACAGCGCGTGGGAAGAATGATTATCGGTAAACCTCCGCGTTAGCTCTAATTTCTCGGATTTTCTCGTTCATTTCGCGAGACGTACGTGGGAGAGAGTAACATGTTGCCTAACTCTCCCCGGAATGTGCTCTCTCGGAATTTAAATAGCAAACATCAACGTGAGGAGCAATGCCTCTCCTGTAGCATCTACCACTGCAGTTTGCTGACCATCTCCGTAATGTTCTCGCGCCGACTAAACGATCATGTGAAGATATGCGACGCTCTTCGTTGGATCGTGCTGTCTCTCCTATTAATCCATCCTAGTAAAAGTCCCATACTGATGATCAATATTCAAGAATCTGTCGAGCAAGTGTCTCGTAATCCAAGTCTTTCGTGTGCACCAGGCTGCGAATACTACTGCGTTGTACCAGAAGTTTTTGGCGCTATATGTTTGTGATAAATGATTTCTACTGATACAGGGACATTTCGGCAGTACTTATGCATGGCATGTGTTTTAACCATGAAAGAATCAAACGAAGTAAGATATTCTGGTGTAGAGTATGTGGATTCGTGGCTGTGGTGCTGTACAAGTAGAACACATTACTCCGGCCCTGGAGGTACCAGGTTCAATCCTGGCCACGGGAGACACGGGAATTTGCTCGTTCCAGTTCCTCCAGAACAGCCCCAGGTCCACTCATCCTGCCATCAAATGAGTACCGGGTATCGTTCTCAGGGATAAAAGACAGCTCTGGGAACGCCACCAGACCCTCCTAATGCGGGGAAAGGATGGCTGTACTTAGTATGACCAACATTTGATCATGGTTTTAAATGAGATGACCAACATGTACCCAAAATTTTAAGGGAGATGTAGTCGCAATAAATTTCAACTACAGAATTACTTCGCATTTTTTTTTTTTTGATTCTGTTAACAATGGAGACATAAATATAAATAACCTGTCATACTTTGTTTACTTTATTATACAAGAGGGTCATATTTTGGGGGCGAGCGCAGCCATGGGTAGTCAGTACTGGCCGAGAAACACGTAAACATTTCCCCTCCACGACCCCTCTGCAGAAGTAGATCAAATTATTCTGTTTCTGCTCCTCGCATTCCCGTGAGCTATATCATCTTCTTTCCGTACAGACACGAAACATTTCTAGATTTGTCGGTCAGAGAATCTGAACTATAGATAATATTTAGCCATATCAGTAGTTATTACACTGATCACAGATGAAATATACGGGAGAAACAAGCGCTCACTGAGTGAGCTGAGAGGATTTTTTCAAAAATTCCTATAATATGGGAGCTCGCGAGAAACACGGGAATATTGGTCACTCTAGCTTTACTGCATCTACTTCGACTCCGACCGTACAGGACTCGGAAGGCCCAACGGTACTGACCGACCGCCGTGTCATCATCTGCCGATAAGCATCACTGAATGCTTGTGGTCAGCACGCCGCTCTCCCTGCCGTTGTCAGTTTTCATGACCGGAGCCGCTACTTCTCGATGAAGTAGCTCCTCAGTTTGCCTCACAAGGGCTGAGTGCACCCCGCTTGCCAACAGCTCTCGGAAGACCGGACGGACAACAATCCAAGTGCCAGCAGAGCCCAACAATGCTTAACTTCGGTGATCCGACGGGAACCGGTGTTACCAATACGGCAAGGCCGTTGGCCGTACTGTATCAGTAGTGACGCAAATAGTCTGGTCGCGGAACTGAGCTACAGACCTTACGTTCACCTTGTGCTGGCTTAACTAAGATAGAAGTTAAATCAAATGTTATATTTGCATAGCATTCAATTTACCGTAAAACAATACTGAAACATATGAAGTGGTCATAACGTTTTAATTATCACGTTGAGAAATTCATGTTACGTAATTAAGTTTTTTGTTTGCGGGTACATATCTTCATTTCTGGAACTCACTGAAATTATTACCGGACAGTACGGTATCACGCCGAGAAAGTGGGCAAAATGCAGCCCAATGATGAAATGTCAGCCTCCATAACCGATTGTGAGTGGTTGGCGCGGCTGACATGTGGAGGTCCGCAGTTCGATTCCCGGTTCTAACAGGGATTTTTCCTTGGTTGGAAGACTTGTACGGGGTGCACTCCACCTCGTGAGACCAAGGGAAGAGCTACTCGACCAATTACTAGCGGATCCAAGGTCAAGAAACACGACGGCGGGCGTAAATGCGCAGTGTGCTGACCATTCCTGTTCGTACCACAGTCACTAACGGCATTAGCAGAGGATGACACGGTGGTCGGTCGAGCTCGGATGGCCCTTCTACGACCAGAATGCGGAATATCGTCACTGATAAAGTGGAGATGAGTTGCGCAGTTCTGTTTTGCCCCCTTTAGCGGCGTGCTACGGTCGCGTGCTGCACGAATTTGAATGTTTTCCGAGAATGAAGATATGTAGCAAAAAGAAAGCGTAACTAAAATTTTAACAAGGAGGTAATGTGCACGAAAGTATCACATTAAAGGGGACACAAATTCGTGAAAAGCATTGTTCAGAAGTTAATACAATTTTAGTTTTAACAAAACGTTCTACAGCCTCAATTGCTTCATTATGATTTTAACTTGAAACATATAAATCCAGACCAAATCTTACTGAGTTTACTGCCGCGCCATCTCATAAAATACGTGGAATGCTAAAATACTACCAGCAGCGATGTTTTGTCCGTGTTGCAGCTGCCTTCCTCGGACTATACGCTGGAGTACACCCAGAAGCTTTTTAATAACATTGACACCGGTCGCGGAAGCCTACATATTTAAATTCACTGCCCCATTCTGTCCAGCTCTCGATTTGAAAAGATTGATCTAGAATAGAAATAATGAGGTGACCATGACGTTTCCAACATCAGTGGGCAGGCGTCCTGCTTAAGCGCACAGCGGTTGGAGAAGAAGTATGCACATGCGGTAGCGCAGCAACGGCGGCGGCGGCGGCTCCGCTGGTTCGCACTGGCCCAACAATAACACGGGCTGTTTTTGTTTCTGCTGTTTAATCCATTTACTGGCCGCCTCCCGCGCGCCCGCCGTATCCTTTTGTTGTTATTTCTGGCGGTGGGGGCGGGCGCGCCACGGCTTCGCCAATCCGCCCCCGCCGGCCGCCGACTGGATTAAAGCGTCATTGATAGCGAAAGCTCCGCGGATCGCGGTGCAGTTGCAGTAATAACACGATCGCCCGCGTCCCCAATTGTTCCCAGAGTAAACAGGCCGCCAGCGAGCGGTGCCACTGCCGGCGCTAAGCTCGCTACCTCATATTTCGCTTTCTCGCGTCGTTTTTGAGAACTTCGTTTCGGCTGTCTCTAGAATAGGATTCTCTAATCACAAAACGAAGAAAGAACTAGCATCGAAACATTTTGGCAATGTGCGTCACGGAGAGGTTTTTTGATAAAATTCCAAGAAGAGTCTGAAAACGTGTTACTTCCTTACATTTACATCTCGCAGAAATAACCTCCCCGGAAAAATTTGTAACTCATATGCGGGATTACCCTTGTAGTCGCTTTCTCACGCACTATCCGCGAATTTATTTCGTTTATTTTTGTGTATTGATTTATTTATCCTTACAAGATTAGGGCCATCATGACCTCTCCTACATCTAACAAACCATTCTATATGTCTCAGTTTATGTTTATTAACGATGCAGATTTTATAGAAAGACTTACATTTAAGATGGGTGCAATACTTGAAAGTAACTTTGATATAAATTTTTGATGAGAAGTTGATCAACAGTCGAGCGTTGTTATGAGAAATGATATCATTCCGAATCTGGTTGCTAAAATATTATTTATATCTATTGCAATTGTGAGTTAATGTCATTTTCAAATGAGAACGTTCACATTAGCACATCACATGCATGTTTTGACACAGCCAGTGAGTCGGTATGTGTGTCCTTTACGTATTTAGACCTTCGTCTTTACTTTATTTAGGATTTTTGACCTTTCACACTCGTGTTTTAAGATATCAGTTCCCGTGAGTGGACAAGTAATTTTGGTTTTACCATACGAAGTGTCAGTTACAATTAGATGTGCACATACTTAGGCTATATATGTAGGCAGCGAGAACGCTACCGTACGACCACGAGCTGCGGACACACACGCTTACAACAGCCGAGCAAATCCGCCGAGCTGCTTGGAACTCGGCTCTGTCTCTCATCAAAAAACAGAGGGACAGAATTAGTGCTACCTCACCTGTTGATTAATAGTAACTATCGATATTTCTGATGTTAGTTATCTTTGTGTTGACGCTTGTTCTGTGTGTGGTGTCTTCCTTGTTTCTCCTCTGGCACATTTCTTCTTCCTTGCATTTGTGCCTTGAGAATGGCAGGGTGTGCTCCTGTCGAAATATCGGCGGTGTTCGACGACGTCACCCGGCAGCAAACCCGTAAGTTATTTGAACATTCAATTCGCCGGGAAAAGTTAAGGTCTCAGGAATGTGATAGAAACTCAATTAATGAAATGGGTGACGGAGGGGGGAGGGGGAAGGTAAGAAAGTGGCGTGGCTGACTCATTGCTGGCCAGAAGATAACGTTTGCCCTGCGGTTTGACGGAGATAATGGTGAAGCAAAAGGAAAATAGTGGTGTGATAGTCACCCTCCTCTGTACACTGTAAGGTGTCTTACAGAGCTAGGTCCGAATTACTCTATTTATTTTCAGAATGTTAAATACGCCCCTACTCTTCAATCTGTACATCGAGGAAGCAATGATGGAAATAAAAGAAAGGTTCAGGAGTGGAATTAAAATACAAGGTGAAAGGATATCAATGATACGATTCGCTGATGACATTGCTATCCTGAGTGAAAGTGAAGAAGAATTAAATGATCTGCTGAACGGAATGAACAGTCTAATGAGTACACAGTATGGTTTGAGAGTGAATCGGAGAACGACGAAGGTAATGAGAAGTAGTAGAAATGAGAACAGCGAGAAACTTAACATCAGGATTGATGGTCACGAAGTCAATGAAGTTAAGGAATTCTGCTACCTAGGCAGTAAAATAACCAATGACGGTCGGAGCAAGGAGGACATCAAAAGCAGACTCGCTATGGCAAAAAAAGCATTTCTGGCCAAGAGAAGTCTACTAATATCAAATACCGGCCTTAATTTGAGGAAGAAATTTCTCAGGATGTACGTCTGGAGTACAGCATTGTATGGTAGTGAAACATGGACTGTGGGAAAACCGGAACAGAAGAGAATCGAAGCATTTGAGATGTGGTGCTCTAGACGAATGTTGAAAATTAGGTGGACTGATAAGGTAAGGAATGAGGAGGTTCTACGCAGAATCGGAGAGGAAAGGAATATGTGGAAAACACTGATAAGGAGAAGGGACAGGTTGATAGGACAACTGCTAAGACATGAGGGAATGACTTCCATGGTACTAGAGGGAGCTGTAGAGGGCAAAAACTGTAGAGGAAGACAGAGATTGGAATACGTCAAGCAAATAATTGAGGACGTAGGTTGCAAGTGCTACTCTGAGATGAAGAGGTTAGCACAGGAAAGGAATTCGTGGCGGGCCGCATCAAACCAGTCAGCAGACTGATGACAAAAAAAAAAAAGCACTCAAGAGCGATGTGTCAGTACCAGGAAATCTGATTTTCGGGTTCGTGCTGTGCTTTCTGACGCGACATGCATTCCAGAGCGCAAGCGCGAATAGTTTAGACAGCGACTGAGAGAACGTCCGAGCGCAGGGGCGAGCGCAGATAACGGCAGGTTGGCGACTATCGGACGCTTCTGGGAACGCAGGGCCGGCCTGCTCTCGTTATCTGCTGCACCGCGCTGGTTTCCAGCGTCGCCTCACGTCCCGTTGACTCACAGCGGCTGGCTGAATGCGTTCCTCAGCCTCATGCCGACGGCTCGAAACGAGATAAACGTCCGGAGGGGCATTGCAGCTCCTCGCCGACCGACGACTACGCCTATTACGTGATAAGTGCGATAATGTAAGAACATACGCAGCGAGCAATGCGTGCAGGACTTATTCGAAAAGTGGAGGTTTCATCAAATGTCTTGCCCAGTCGTCACTAATGGTTCACAATTTCATTGCAAAGCATACTCGTATCTTAAGAGAAGGTTAACAAAATTTTGAACGCGAACGTCGACAGCATTGCAAAACGGCTGTATCAGATCCTCGAGCTGCGGGAAAGGAATCCACCAATAAATCTATCGTCAATTAAATCCTACGCTGATTACATTGGTATGTACTTACTACTGGCCAGTTACGTCTGACAGTGAGATTGAAACTTCAAAACAACAAAAGCAGAAATATTTCGAATCCTCATAAAAGACCGCCCACTCCAATCCAATAGAGATCAAATACTCAGGAAAGGACTAGACTGCAATGTGGTCGAACATACACAAAAATGTTTTGCTAACTTCCATTGCGACAGCATGGTACGAAGCAATTACAGAGATCACACCGACGCCCGAGAAAATAACGAGAATTGCTTAGAACCAAGTCCATATTGTAAACCGGTACCATACGATAGCGTCCGTGGCTCGCAACTTTCGGTGCAAAGAACAAGTACAGGTACAAAATTGGACCAGAAAAAATTAGTGTTTCTGGACAGAATCGCTCCACACACGCACAACGTCAACGGTATGCTTTGACCTAACCGATTCATGGATATTCCCTACTGATAAACACAATAGCTGCGCTTGCTTAGCACACTTCGCATGTTACATAACTAGTACAGCAAGCCCCAACGTAAAAGACTTCTCAGCATTGGAAACTGCAAATGAGATGTACAGAGCATAAAAAAAAACTCTCAATTTTTTAAATATAATTCTCTCTCTACTCCTTTAAGGGATCAAAATATCGCAAAGGTGCAATTCAAGACACTTTAAGAATGAAGCTCGAAATGATCGTATGGCATTGCTGGCCGGGAGGCCCCAACCGGACAGTTCGACCGCCGATTGCGGCTATTATTGCAGTTGACGCCACACTGGGCGATTCGCTTGCCGGTGATGAGAATGAAATGATGACGAGGACAACACAACACGCAGTCCACGAGCGGAGAAAATCTCCAACCCGGCTGGGAATCGAACCCGAGCCCGCTACATGGGAGGCAAGCACGTTACCATCCAGCTAAGCAGGTGGAAATTCCGTTCTCATATTTCTTTTAACGTGGAAAAAGAACTTCACAGTGTTCATCAAAAAATTCCATCAGCAGCAAGTAAATTTCAACCTTTTACTAATTTTACCTCACTGTGAGGAAGATCAAGTTAAAAATGCCATCTGACTGTAGTAAATTTTAAGTCCTTTTTTAGTTTTTTCCTCCCCTTATACGAGGTGCATTCAAGTTCTATGGCCTCCAATTTTTTTTCTCCGCACTGGAAAGAGATAAAAACATGCGCATTGTTTTAAAATGAGGCCGCGTTCATGGTCAATACATCCCAGAGATGGCAGCACCATACGGCAGATGGAATTTTACCGCCTGCGGCGAGAATGAGAACTGTTTTAAATACTTAAAATTGCGGCGTTTTCCTTACTTGAACAGCGCGCAGTCATTCGTTTTCTGAATTTGCGTGGTGTGAAGCCAATTGAAATTCATCGACAGTTGAAGGAGATGTGGTGACGGAGTTATGGATGTGTCGAAAGTGCGTTCGTGGGTGCGACAGTTTAATGAAGGTAGAACATTGTGTGACAACAAACCGAAACAACCTTGGGCTCGCACAAGCCGGTCTAACGACATGATCGAGAAAGTGGAGAGAATTGTTTTGGGGGATCGCCGAATGACTGTTGAACAGATCGCCTCCAGAGTTGGCATTTCTGTGGGTTCTGTGCACACAATCCTGCATGACGACCTGAAAATGCGAAAAGTGTCATCCAGGTGGGTGTCACGAATGCTGACGGACAACCACATGGCTGCCCGTGTGGCATGTTGCCAAGCAATGTTGACGCACAACGACAGCATGAATGGGACTTTCTTTTCGTCGGTTGCGACAATGGATGAGACGTGGATGCCATTTTTCAACCCAGAAACAAAGCGCCAGTCAGCTCAATGGAAGCACACAGATTCACCGCCACCAAAAAAATTTCGGGTAACCGCCAGTGCTGAAAAAATGATGGTGTCCATGTTCTGGGACAGCGAGGACGTAATCCTTACCCATTGCGTTCCAAAGGGCACTACGGTATCAGGTGCATCCTACGAAAATGTTTTGAAGAACAAATTCCTTCCTGCACTGCAACAAAACGTCCGGCAAGGGCTGCGCGTGTGCTGTTTCACCAAGACAACGCACCCGCACATCGAGCTAACGTTACGCAACAGTTTCTTCGTGATAACTTTGAAGTGATTCCTTATGCTCCCTACTCACCTGACCTGGCTCCTCGTGACTTTTGGCTTTTTCCAACAATGAAAGACACTCTCCGTGGCCGCACATTCACCAGCCGTGCTGCTTTTGCCTCAGCGATTTTCCAGTGGTCAAAACAGACTCCTGAAGAAGCCTTCGCCGCTGCCATGGAATCATGGCGTCAGTGTTGTGAAAAATGTGTACGTCTGCAGGGCGATTACGTCGAGAAGTAACGCCAGTTTCATCGATTTCGGCTGAGTAGTTAATTAGAAAAAAATCGGAGGCCTTAGAACTTGAATGCACCTCGTAATGTTACATAGTTCCGATCGTCCACAAATCATATACGGTAAAACGAACTACTTCCTGCGTATATCTTTACTCTTGTACCAATTATAAACGCTTTTTCCTTTGATAATTATAATACTATGAAAACTGTAATAAATAAAGGAACATAATTGTGAAGAGTTATCCTTCATTTCCTGTTTCATACGTATTTTTTTTTAAGTCTGTTAATTGTTTTCAGTACGGAACACTTCAGAAACGGTATATACGAAAATAAATTCTCTTTATAAAAATCACGCAAGAATTTTCCTTTGTTTGTTTTTTCTGAATGACTTGGGACGAACGCCCCAGTGCGTCGAGACGTTACCACTGCCAGCGGAGGAACTAAGTAACTTGTGTCATGTCCTTTCAGTGTCTAACACGGTACAGATATCTGTGACAAGCATCTTAAACCAATTTATGGACGTAACTTTGATTTTTCGCCGGGGATTTTACAAAGAAGTGTCAGCTCTTGTCCTTCTTCACCATATTCTAAAGTGTATTATATCACAGCGGACACATCCCGTAGATGTCTTCAAATGTAGGTATTTCACATCTTGATGACACATCGCGTAGTGTTCAGCGAAAATATGATCCATTAATTCATTGCACCATAGCAGTTTTAGATCTATATACCACATCGCTGCACAGATATGACATGATAACGGCCGGCCGGAGTGGCCGACGGTTCTAGGCTCTACATCCTGGAACCACGCGACCGCTACGGTCGCAGGTTCGAATCCTGCCTCGGGCATGGATGTGTGTGATGTCCTTAGGTTAGTTAGGTTTAAGTAGTTCTAAGTTCTAGGGGACTGATAACCTCAGCAGTTAAGTCCCATAGTGCTCAGAGCCATTTGAACCATTTGACATGATAACGAACGATAGTTCATTGCTGCTATAGCCTACCAGTAGTTACAGAACAACTGTCCATCTGCTTTGCTGAGAGGTAACTTGCTTGACTACCATGCAGTGGGCCCGGGTTCGATTCCCGGTCAAGACTTTTCTCCGCCCGTGGACTGGGTGTTGTGTTATCCTCATCATCATCTCTTCATCACCAACGCCCGAATCGCCCAATGTGGCGTCCCCTGAAATAATATTTGCATCCGGCGGCCGAACTTCCCCGGACGAGGCCTTCCGACCAACAGTGCAACACGATCATTTCATTGTTTTACAAAACAATTGAACGAAATATCATGGACTAATATTCTGCAGTTACCTCTGGAATACATCTCTCTTTCAGTAAGGAACTTTGTGGATTAACGTACTGTCAACGACGAGGTTATTAGAGATGGAGCACATAGTCGGGCTGGACAAAAGTTATGGCCTTTTTAAAGGGACCATCCCGGCATTCACCTTAAGTGAATTAAGTAAACCCCTGCCCAGCGGCTTAACTACGCGATGTCTCGATTCTCCCTTAGCGGTAGCGCCCTGTGAAACCTACCAGGTCTGCCAGGACTGCAGTCCACGCGCACATAGCCGCGTGTGGATGCTACATCTGTGTGTAAGAACGCTTCAGAATGGCTGTGACGTGTGTGGCACCATTACAGGATGTCTGATTCAGCTGTTTGCCGTCTCACACACGGCACGTGTACAGCGCAGTATTAACGAGACGTGACACACTCTGGCTGAGTCATTCAGAGGGAATCACAGCAGGTGCCTGTTTGTAAGGTGGCACTGTTTTACAATCCGCTTCCGTGGGCAAACACTCACGTAGTTGCAGGTAACTCCATTTCTCCGAAAATCAACAGGCGGCTGAAGTTCGGTACCCGTACAAACTGGTGCACGGTTCGTTGTTTTTTTATTTTTCATATTAGTGTGGGCTTGGGGGTGGGGGATAGGGAGTACCGTTTACTACTGTCATCACGCCCTACCCCAGATTTGACTAGCCGACACGCTAACTTTAAGCACAACAGAGGACTACGATTTTAATAACCATAACAATAATAAAGTATGTTACATGTTTTAGTATAATAATAATCATTTGTCTGCATCATTGCTTATTGCATGCATTTAGTATAATTTCGAAGATATTGTAATTCAGAAAAATATATTGTTTGAAAACCATTCTTTTGAAAACTTGAGAAATACATACGAGGTATGTGAGAAAAGTAATGGGACTGATACCAGAGTTTTAATTTTTTTTCCAAACAACACTATTGTCTTCTTCAAAGTAGTCTAGTTCCCTTCGGCAGTGATACACCGGCAGAGTCGTTATTCCCAGTCTTGCTATCAGCGCTGAAATGCTTTAACACATTGGTCACATTCTTTTGAATGTTTTCCAGAGCCCCACAATGACGTCCTCTTAAGACATTTGTCAATTTCAGGAAAAGAAAAAAAAAAGTCACAAGGACTCAGATCAGGTGAATAGGAGGACTGTGAAACAACAGTCATTCCTTTTGAGATCAAAAATAGCGTGATGGAATTGGCCGTGTGAAAACTGGAAATTTGTAGTAAGGTCTTATGGGATATAACTGCTGGGGTCATCGGTCCCTAAGCTTACACACTACTTAAACTAACTTACGCTACGGACGGGCCGGCCGCGGTGGCCGTGCGGTTCCAGGCGCTTCAGTCTGGAACCGCGTAGCTGCTACGGTCGCAGGTTCGAATCCTGCTTCGGGCATGGATGTGCGTGATGTCCTTAGGTTAGTTAGGTTTAAGTAGTTCTACGTTCTAGGGTACTGATGGCCTCAGATGTTAAGTCCCATAGTGCTCAGAGCCATTTGAACCATTTGCTACGGACGACACATACACCCATGCTCGAGGGAGGACTCGAAGCTCCGACGGGTGGAGCCGCGTGGACCGTGAGAAGACGCCTTAGCCCGCCCGACTACCCCTCGCGGCCCTTGGCCGTGTGACGTGGGGCGACGTCATGGTACAGCATCCACTTGTTTGCAGTGTCCGTCTCACTCCATTCACCATTTTTCTCAGCCTTTCCAAGACATGTTTGTAAAACATTTGGTTGACGTTTTTTCTGGAGCACAAATTCTTCATGCATTATACTCCTACTGTCAAAAAAGCAAATCAGCATTGTTCTGATCTTTGATCTGCGCATTCGAGCTTTTTTACGTCGAGCAGATGCCTCAGTGTGCTATTTTTCATTCTGCCTGATCAACAAAATAAGTGAGCCGGCAAATTTGAGAGAATATCAAACGCAGACTGGCAATAGCAAGTGAAATATTTCTAAAATCGAGAAATTTTGTATAACTGAATATAAACGTACATGTTAAGAAGCATTTTCTGAAGATGCTTCTCTGCAGTCTTTGTACGGAACTCAGGCGTGGACGGTATTTAGTTCAGAAAGGAAGAGAACAGAATTTTCTGAAACGTGGTGCTGCCGAAGAATGATGGTGATTATATGGAGAGATCGGGTAGGTAATGAGTATATATTGGACTGAAACGAGGAGGAAATAAAAGTATGGAACAACTTGACTGAAAGAAAGGATCGATAGATAGGCGACATCCTGAGGCATCAAGCCGTCTTCAGGTTGGTAATGGAGAAAAGTGTGGGAGGTAAAAGTTGTAGATGGAGACCGAGGCTTAAGTACAGCAAGCATTTCAAATACACTGTGACCAAAAGAAACAGAACAGGAAAATACTTCATGCACCTTAAGATAGGCTACCCTACCAATACCATCCATCCTGGGCGCTGAAGTTGTAAGTTGGGTTCGCTATCTTATGATGGATGAAATACTTTGGGCGACAGTTTTGTTTTCTGCACCATGTTTAGTTGCTGCAGTCATGCAGAGATGAAGAAGCTTGCACAAGAGAGACTGGCGTAAGCAGCTGCATCAGATCACGCTTCGGACTAAAGAGCACAAGAACATAGAACAAGAATGCAGGGATATCATGTGTAAGATGGGCCAAAGCGTTAAATGCAATTTCTGAAGTGCAGAAAAGAAAGTAAATCGACCAACATGTTGGTACAGATCACTACATGCAGTCTAGCATCTGAGAAAGCCCATGGCATTGTGGCGAGTGCAGAAGATTGGCATAGCTATTGGTGACCCACCCTTCACATAATCACTAAATTCTGCTGTCACTTCACTGTCTGATGTCTCTTTACCTCCTCCTCCGCCTCTTTTTGTTCATTTCCTCCTCACTCTGTCTTTGACCATATCTCCTTGCTCTCTCTCTCTTTCCACCTCTGTCTCCACCTCTTCCTTTTCCACCTGCCCACTACCTTCTGCACCTTCCACCTATCTCATGCATGTCCTCCCCTCCCTCTGTACATTTTCTCATCCCCTAATACGGTCCATCCCATCCTCTATTCATCTCAAACTCTACTCAGCCGACTGAGAGAGGAGACGCAGTGGTTAGCACACTGGACTCGCATCCGGAGGACGACAGTTCAATCCCCCATCTGGCCATCCTGATTTAGGTTTTCATGATTTCCCCTAATCGCTGCAGGCAAATGCCAGGATGGTTCCTTCCCTAATTTGATGGAACCGATGACTTATCTGGTTGGTATCTTCCCACAAACAACCCCCAACCCCCCTCTACCCAGCCATGCTTATCGGCACATGTAGCCTCTGTAACACAGTTCAGTAAAGCAGGTCAATACTACTACCACAACATGCCTCTCTTGCAGGGCAGGCTACATGTCAGGGGCGAAAAAAATCATCTATTTGTCATGACATACAGGCCATCATGCAAAGCTGGTCGATAAGCAGGCCAATACTACATCGGCACTCCCTTTTGTGTTTTCTTATGTGGCTTTCTGTGGTTCGCAGGTTCTGCCCATGGACGCAAGAATTGTGTCGAAATTGTCGAAATACAATGATCATTTGGCATTATTGGGCAGTGGACCTCAGCTGGGGTTCTTCAGCTGCCTGTTGCAAGTCTTTATATTTAACATCAGTTTGGCACCTTGCACGAATTTTATGAGGAAAATAAGAGGAAATGAGCAGGACAGCACAAAAATCCAGTCCTCGAATGAAGATAATCTCTGACCTGCACACAAATCGAACACAGGACTCCACGATCTAGAGGCAGAGATACTGAACACTGGACCATGAGCTGCAGACACAGACTTATTACTGCTAGCAGATATGTTCAGCCTATCTGAATGTGCACCTTTACCTTGCTGAAATGTTGTCAGTTGAGCCGAAATCCCATCCACAGCATGCCTCTCATCCAAGGCTGCCTACATGTTGGGGCCCAAGAAAGCGTTTCTTGCTCTTGATTGTAGGCTGCCTTGCAAAGCAGGTTGAGTTGGCACGCCAACACTGTTTCTACACAACTTGCCTGTCGTGCTGGGCAGCCTGCATGCCAGGGGGTGGACAAAAAAAACCACTCTTTTGGCGGTATCTTCGTTCCTATTGGAGCTAGGAGGTTACAAACGCCACACTGATAATTTGAAAACATAAGTGAAACTTTTTGTCAGTGGCTGATACAAACTGCGCTATCCTCATAGGATAAAGTAGGTAAATTATAATTTAAATATAATGTAATATTTGTTGTTATATAAGTTCCACAATCATTTGTTTGTAAACTATGTAAGGATGTATATAATAATTTTTACTTTCCCTTTTTTTTAGCTGGAACTGCTTTCAAGCTTGACATAATTTCTATCCAATTACACACTTCCTACCCCTAATTTTTCAACTAGTAACTTAAAAGTTGTCTTTCATTAGCAAAATTTTTCTTGTAGCCTAGTTTTTGCATTCAAGTCTAAAATTTAGTACTGTGTCAGTGCATCAGTGTACTGGTTGTGCAACCTGATCAGTCTCACACAGTTTTCTAATACTAAACTTAACATACACAGGCACAACGCTCCGATATCAGCGCAAGAGCTGTCTGAACCTGGAGCAACCCTTTAGGATTAGTATCGTTTCAACATTCCCTGTGCGCTGCTTCCTCGGTGTGACGTTGGAGGAACATACAACGAGATAACTGTGTTTTCGCACATTATTTGCTTGCGAAAGCCCTGTCCGTAGAGGATTGCACGAAGTGAAATATGCAGTGTCAAGCTGCGCATAGTTAAGTACAGAGATTCTCTCTGAAGCCCAGAAAACCGGGACTGCGTCCTCAACGGAAATTACAACGGGAAAAACTGCTAGCAGCTACAAGAAGCGCCTCAGCTGGCACCATCACACAGGGGCCGTGTGCCAACTACAGCTGAGTGCTCCAGAGGAACGATTTTTGTCTCTGTTCCGAGCACCCTAGAGGGAAATTCTGCACTCAAATATGAATAGCCTCGAGCGAAAGGCGCATCTCGTCTCGAACAAGCGAAGTTTTTGTATGAATACGCTTTGCAACAAGTCCTTAAAATAAAGAAAAAAAGGGAGTGAAACAGAGCATAGGGCTCTGTATCCGACAGCAGAACATCTCTCAACATTTATAACTGTTCTGATATTTACATGATCTACAGAAAATACACACACGCCTCTTTCATGGAGAATTAGGTCATATTAGAAATAACATAGCTCGTCAATTATTCCCATAACTTTTTTTACATTTTAATCTTTCAAAGTAGTGAAGATTTAATATGACAGTTATTACCCATTCATGCACAATATTTGTACTCTTCTGTGGTCGTCATAATTCATTCATCCATCAGTTCAAGCTACATCATTTAAACTGTGCGCAATCAACATGGTCCAGCTCGTTGAAATTATTTACTCTTCATCTGCTCACAAGGATTATTGTCCTTATTGTCCACGCCTCACTAAATAACGTTAGTATTTGCCATATATTAAGACTGTCTTTCCTCTCTTGAATTTTACTCCTGCAACACGGAACTAGGAAATTAACTGAAGTACCGCTTTTCAGAATAAGATAAATTAATTTTGCATAAGATTTAGATATTTCCTTGTGGATGGGCTTAATTTACAGGACTGTGTAAAACAGGGGCATGCTATAGAAAATACTTGTGAACTCAAAGGTTGGTACAAATTTCATGGCGCTTAGCTGGACTTAGTCGTATCAACGTCGACATACTCCTGGCTTCCCCCGAAGGCAAATTTCACTCCCATGGGCAGTTATGGGGAATATACAGTTTAATGTATTACTCAAAGAACTGCGCGACATCGTATTTTACATTAGCAAAGTGCAATGGTAAACACGAGACACCCGTAATGTACCAGAGCAAAATCGTGAGATAAACTCGCAATTCAGCATCCGGAGGTCTTGTATTTATTGATCTGATGCCTTCAGTAACAGAAATGTTGAGCTAGTTATTGGTATGTGGGCTACTCTTTTTTTACTATCTCTGATCACTCGCGAAATGGAAACCACAGTAAAAATCAAAAATGTTTTATTTGCAACATTTAGCTACAGCATTCAGTACTTCTCTACATATTCGCCGCTCCGGTTAGACATCTGTCGCAGCGTGGTACTAACTTTCCAATACGCTCGTGAAAGAAGGTAGCCGCCTTTGACTTCCACCTATTCCCTACCCTGGTCTGTAGCTCGTTGTCTGTGCCAAAATGCTCTCGTCATAGGCAGCGGTTCATAAAACTTCCCATCAAAAATGGTGCAGACGCAACCTCGTTGCACCTGCAGCGTGCAGCCGAGAACTATCGTGAAGAAGGAAACGCATGAGAATTATTTACGTGGGCTGCTTGAAATCAAACGAAACCCCTCAGCAGGACTTCACACTTGTTTGCGGGAGAAACCACTATATAGGCCTCTTTACGTACTCACTGTGAGATTAGACGCAGAAGACGGGCATACTAGAGACAATGCGCAACACAATTCTCGCGCGCAAACCCTTGCCAGATTTTCACTGTGGGTTTGATTTCGTGACCGATCTGAGGTTGGAAGCAAATAGCCCTCGTATTATGGCATCCGCCAATAATAATAATAACAATAATAATAATAATTTTGTGTAGTTCAAAGGCATGGTGCAAGTCTTTCAATTGGACGGCGCTTCGGCAACTTGAGTGTCACTAAACTACCCCAGCTGGAGAAAGGGAACCCACAGTTTTACGTGGAATCTGAACCGCATGTCATTTCTAGTGAAGCTTCACATCACTGAGAGCTGAATAATAGGTTATAGGCATAACGAAAAATATCCATGGTCGACTAGTATTCGATCTAGCAATCTTTTTGTTTCCATCCTCGCGGTTTGCCGCTAGACCACAGCCCTCCACTACTTCTTCATTTAACTCCGGAGTACGACATACGGTTGTCATTAGTTGTTCAAGGTAGGCTTCGTCAAACCCACACCATTCTTGCACGACAAAGAATATCACAAAAAACAAGGAATTCAAGAGATTCGGGGAAGGACTGTGCCATATCCTCTTTCCCGTCGAAGAATTTTACAGGAAACAAGTAGTGTATTACGGCAGTTTGAATCGGCCACATATAAGGAAACCTCAGCAAACCTGTAAGTTCTCAGCGGGCGTCCGCCTCTAGAGATATTTGATGAATCCCCTGGTCACATCACAGAAGATAGTCGATCGTCGTCACGTAAAAAACAGATCAAGGAGTGAGACAACGCTCCAGTTGTCGAGTATCTTGCTCGTTAGCGATATGTCGACCTATCTGTCGTCTGGCTGCCGTTATCAGATCGTCCGCTATACGACAATACTGCAAATACGATGCATGTTGCAATGAACTGTGACCCTTTGTCATTCTGTTCGCTATTACGACGCTGCCTCGTTCAAGCAAACCTGACTACATGTAAAAAAAAAAAATTTGTCTTCATTTCTAACGAGTAGTCTTAAATTTATAGACATGCAAAACGGTATCTCTCATATCACACCACTAAAGAGTTTATATTATTATCATTTTTATCATCACCATAAACAGTACCACGAACGTTTCATTGTGTCAGGGATCTTTCCTATCAGATCTCTGAAAACATCTCTGGCTAAGAATAACGTGACGAAGGAGATACAGTTCGAGAATTTGCTTTACAGTCAAAAGAAACCTCCAAAATTTCTGGCTGCCATCGAAGGATATAGACGTAATTTCCTTTCAATATTGGAGCAATATTTCTCAACATGGTGGTACACGCCCTTCAACGTGTATACACATGTATGCTGATGTGTCACTTGGCTTTAACTGAAGTTTACTTATCACCCAGTAACAAGCTCTTTCAGTGAGACGTATGTAAAAGACAGGTGCAGGACAAAATAAAGTAGTAGTAGGAGTTGAGTGAAATAAGTGTTTGCTAACGCTTGTTAGTAGGAGATGCGAGTGAGATGAATGGGTTTTCTATTAATGTGTTTAGAAGTTGATTTTACACGAGAAGAAATATTAGTGGGAAAAAGTGTAGGGGCACATAAAGATTACCATAGATTATTAGGAATGTTTGATGTAGGTTTTTAGAGCTGTCAAGATACGCAGATATAGATGACGGCATCAAATCAGTCGAAAGATTTATGAGTTATACTCAAACAGCGAAAGCAAAACAGAAAAACTGCAGAGAAGTTCTCGCATTCTATGAATTTCTGCCTCACCAAGCAAACTGAGATACCATTTGCTCTTAAGGTCATGTGGTGGATGATGTTACGTGTTCCTTATGAAGCGTACATGTGACATTGTGCCTTAACAGGTCTCCCAATCCCCGTGACGCAACAACGCTGCGAAAAATGACAGAGATAAGTACAAGCTTTTAATCTTCGTATCAATTCAATTATAATTGTGAAAATTCAGGAGGGTGATACACGATAAAGTCGCTAATGCAGCTAGTTTTTGATCACATCTGTCAGATCACTGAAAAAGCTAAACGGAATGGACTGATAACCTAAATGTAACAGCAGATCCATCGAATGGGTAGTTACGAATTATATATAGAATATCGAGAAAGTACAATTTCGTTTTGGCGGTCCTGCTACCTGTAATTTTAACATGACTGGCTTCATCGGGTCTCTTACTTAACACGGAATCTAGTGTCAGGAAGTATTAAGGAAGGATTTTCTGCATGTTTCAGTAGTCCCTGAAACGGAAAGTGCATCCTTTCATGCACCTCCAACTGACATCCCAAAACGTAGTACAGACGTTAACACGGGGCGAGGCAGAGCAGTAGGAGATAGTGGAATTGCTTTCGGAAGGTGCTACATCTGGCAAACCAGTTTTAAGATTTCGGTGGTTGTCCCAAACCACCTTCCTGCTAATAGCTACATGGTTCTTTGAACAGTCTACGGCCGATTACCTATCCTACGTTTCTCCAACCTGAGCTTGTAATACGTCTCCAAAGACTCTTACCTTTTCACAACTTCGAAGGAAAACAATATGCTCTGTATAGTTATTTGTCTGGCTCTTACGTCTCCTATCTGTCTTGTGTGTCCTACAGAGTGGAATGTCTGTCACTCCTTATCGGAACTTTAAATCCAGTTGATAAATTGTGTAAGAAAATGACAGTCTGATAAGAAATACATACCGCGTACTGATTACACACGTAGCACTGGTTGCACTAAGCTTCAGCTCGTCTTCACACATCAAACTGTACAATACTCCGCGTTTCGGTAGTAGGTAAATGCGTGCTTAGAAAGCAATGTACTCCATCCGATCATGTATATTGTAGGTATGTGTATTGGGAGTATAATAATAATTTTAAGTGGCTCATTGGCGTGGTGCAAGTCTTTCAATTGGACTATACTTGAGTGACTTGTGTATCCCTTTAAGTACGCTGTTCAGGTTTTTATGTTGGTAACGCCATGTAGCGCTCTATTTGAAAATCATTGACTTTGCTGTGTGAAGGCTGTGGTTGGTTTGCATTGTTGGAGTAATATTCGCCATTGTAGTGTTGGGCAGTTGGCTGTTAACAGCGCGTAGCGTTGCGGAGTTGGAGGTGAGCCGACACCAGTGGTGGATGTGGGGAGAGAAATGGCGGAGTTTTGAGAGCGGATGATCTGGACGTGTGTCCATCAGAGACACAGTAAATTTGTAAGACTGGATGTCATGAACTTTTGAACACTATTAAGGTAAATACATTGTTTGTTCTCTATCAAAATCTTTCATCTGCTAACTATGCCTATCAGTAGTTAGTGCCTTCGGTAGTTTGAATCTTTTATTTAGCTGGCAGTATTGGCGCTCGCTGTCGTGAAAGGTATAGGTTAATGTTAGTCAGGGCCATTATTTGTAGGGATTATTGAAAGTCAGATTGCGTTGCGCTAAAAATATTGTCTGTCAGTTTAGTGTTGCTCAGAATAGGTAAAGAGTGAAATGTCTGAGTACTGTCAGTTTTGCTCAGCTGTAAGAGGTTTATCTGCATAGTAATTCATTAAGGTTTCTAAGGGGACGTTTCAGTGTATCCCTGAGCCACCTGAGTTATCCAATCGGGGAAAGGGGGCCTATAATTTGACGTGGAATCAGAAACACATATCGTTCCTGGCAATCCCTAACATTGTTGATAGAACCTGGATTCGATCCCGCGACCTCTCCGTTTTCAGGCAGAAGCCCATTCTGTCTTCTTTTCGTTAGTAATGAGTTGTGAGTGCAGTAGATCTCACTTTGTCGCTCCAAACTGCGCCATCGTGTTCAGAGCGAATTTCAACAGTCGAATGTGGCACATAGAACGGTGATGAATGCGAGCTATCACAGCGCCTGTTTTCGGTTAAAATAATCAAGAAACCAAATCATTTCAATTTATATATGCGTCCAGTAACGAACCTCACAGCCTTCATAAATATAGTGAAAACTCTCAAAATTTCCATTTTTATATAAATGAGATGGTCAGTTTCGAGAAGTCACAGTTTCGTCTCACTGGAATCAGCCATGTAATACTACAATATTGGCTAAACGAGAGGTTTAGGTGAGGTTTACTATCTTTTGGTTAAAAAAATCGATTTTTTTTAAATTGCATTTTTGGAACCATAAAAGTGTTTACAATCCACCCCTGAAACGGTTTTTCCGAATACAGAACGGAAATGTTTGTTATTCACGGTTGAAAAAAAACAATGCACCAGCCTGAAATCGGCTTTTTTCACGCACCAGTTTTTTTTTTCTTTCGGAGGACGAGTTATTGTACTGGTGCTTGGGAGGAAACACACAAAGTTCAAATGAAAGTTTGAACGCGCGTGTTTGGAAGTTAGCCCCCAAGCATTTGCATTCTGGTGAGAAGACTGTGGAGATTGCGACTTTCCTGGCAGTGAGCAGCTACAACGAAGGGTATTCAGCAATTCTGAAGACCATGAAAACGATGGACGTCATCCTGGGACTCTATTCGACGCAGTTCGCCAAGGATTCGGACGACCACCGGATTCAAGCGGCCGAAAACCGCTTGTTACCGGCCGTACGAGCGGCTCTGGAGCAGCGCAGGATGGCCCAGATCGAGCAGAACGCCCTCTTTGAGGAAGAGGAAGGACTAGTTTATGGACCCGGAATAGCAGATTGAAAGTAAGTTGCATAATATTGCATTTATATATAGTCAAAACTTCAAACGCGTTTATCTCGAAATGACTTTTTTTTTTATCGTGCGGTAAGGTAATGTCAAATCTACTGAACCGATTGGTATGGTTCTTTGTTTCCGACGAAGCTAACTAAATTGTCTAGGAGTTGTGCATTCCGATCCATCAACTATAAATATTTTTACTTGGCGACGAAGTCGAAGAATCGATGAAAAAACCCTATTTTTTCAAATGGTTTCCTGTGGTCCAAATAACTTAAGCGAGGTAAAACTCCTAAAGAATCTTATATATTTCGCTAACGTCAATTAAATTTTGATTTCAGACGAGCCGGCTGACCTATGACATACCGCGCATGAGGGTCTTCATCGAAATTTTGGTTCGTTCCGACGGCACTTCCGCCTTTGCTTTTCGACATTTCAGGTCGAAAAAATTACAGTTTGTAGAGGAAATATCAATAAACATTTTGACCACATTTGACATTGATACCTATAACACATCAAAGTTCTCAAAGTGCTTTTTCCGGGCCAAAGATAGTAAACCTCCCCTTTAGTGGAATCGAGGGAAATCACTTCTAGAAATGTTCGAGAATTTGATAGGCTACATAAAAACGCTCCACTACAAATTCCAGGGACCCCGCTGTGGACGCCTATGCGTAAATAATCACCGTTTCCCGTTGGCGCCTGCAAGACGCCATCCGTCAGCTGAGAAATCTCGGAGCGAAGTCCTTCCTCAGCCGCGCTGACAGTCACAGAGCACATAACAGCGTGCACGACGCCGTTCAGTCACATCTGTCGCGCTATCAGGAAGAGTTCTGAAAGCAGTCGTCTTGGCTAACCAAATAAAGTTCGTATCTGCTGTCCAGTGAAGCATTTCCTGTTATTCTGACGCGAGATCGTCCCACGCGTCTCCAGAAAGTGTAGCTGGAATGGCTGTCATATTTTTAGGTGTTTGGTGGCCGTGCGGTTCTGGCGCTGCAGTCCGGAACCGCGGGACTGCTACGGTCGCAGGTTCGACTCCTGCCTCGGGCATGGGTGTGTGTGATGTCCTTAGGTTAGTTAGGTTTAAGTAGTTCTAAGTTCTAGGGGACTTATGACCTAAGATGTTGAGTCCCATAGTGCTCAGAGCCATTTGAACCATTTTTTTTAGGTGTTTGAGAGATTTGCAGCTAAGCAAAATAAGTCGCGTTCCTCAGGAAAACATTGCTTCTAAGTCTAGAGGGTACTGATTTGGTGGAAACTCATACAAAAGACACGTTTCAAGGACTGTTACTTGATAAGTACTTACGAAATAATGGAGCAGAGCTGAACAGCAACAAAGAGAGAGGTGGCCAGAGATTACCGAGGACAACTAAACGGCGTAGAAGGGGAGACAAAAGTTTAGTTACAAAAATATAAGACACAAATTAAAAACAACGCACCTCACGAGCTATGCTTACCCGAACAGGCAGACGCGTGAGGGCAGCTGACGTTATTGCAAGTACAACAGCTTACGTACCACCGCCTCTTACCATAACAAAACTACTGACATGCGAGCGCAGGTGCAGGTAACAGTTAGTGACAATTGTAAAAGCATATCGTAGACCAGGGCTTCCCAAACTTTTCAGCTGGCGGACCCCTTTTTCAGTCGAAAATCCATGGCGGACTTCTCGTCAATCAAGAGCACAGTAACTTTAAATTTCAGAACTAAACCCATGGGAGCTGGAAACTTCTTAATGCACGTGCCATGTTCCCAATTCGTCTAGCATGCAAGAAACAATATCATTAACACACGGCTTTATGAGATTTTCTGCAATGGTATGAGCTTTGTCTGTTTCTGCTACTCGACAACTAACCAAGAAAGAAGCTTTTAATGAATTTTTATTAATTGTTTTTGCATAAGTTTTCATGCAATGCTGAGAAGCAGCTAGTTCAGCACTCTTCCTTTTGAAAAAAATCGATTCTTTAGCCTGGAAATCCGGGTGAGTACCTTCAAAATAACGGTGCAATTTAACTGGAACCATTGAACTGTTCGGAAGGACTCACGCACAAATTATACACTGAGCTTTACCCTCCTTTGTCTCCATAAAGCCCATTTCTAAATAGTTTTCGTTGTACTTGCGCTTCTTGGTTATTCCACTTCCACAGGATATTGCAACCAATGGAGTAATTGCAGCGTTTTCACATAATAAATCCGACAAAGCTCGCTCCGCGCATGCGTAAAAGGTTTTAGCGCATCTAGCGCCGTGAGCCGGCGCACAAACGACCCCCGTATTGTTGCGAAACATTCGATCAGAGAAGCCGCATTCTCCGGCACTTAACAGTGTATTCGTTCTCACTTAGGAACCGCAAAGGCCTAAAGTACACATGTTTTCCACAGGAAAAAAAAGAAATTCAATAATTTTACTCATTATTTTACACGATTTGGTGAAATGTGGCCGCGGACCCCCTAGAAAGAGCCGGCGGACCCCTAAGGCGTCCGCGGACCACACGTTGGGAAGCCTTGTCGTAGACTAATACTGGCCCTACGACTTACGTTAGAAGATAGATTAAGGAAAGACACACCTACGTTTCTAGCATTTTTAGACTTTGAGAAGGCTTTTAACAATGTTGACTGGAATATTTCTGAGGGTGGCCACGGTAAAATACAGGGAGCAAAAGGCTATTTACAATTTGTACAGAAACCAGATGGAAGTTATGAGTCGAGGGGCATGAAAGGGAAGCAGGGATTGAGAAGGGAGTGAGACAGGGATGTAGTTTATCTCTAACGTTATTCAATCTGTATATTGAGCAAGCAGTAAAGTAAATAAAAGAAAAATTTGGAGTAAGAATTAATATCTAAGGAGAAGAAATAAAAACCTTGAGGTTTGGAGATGACATTGTAATTCTGTCAGAGACAGCAGAGGACTTGGAAGTACAGTTGAACGCAATGGACAGTGTCTTGAAAGGAAGATATGAGATAAACACCAACAAAAGCAAAACGGGGATAATGGAATGTAGTCGAATTCATCAGATGGTACTCAGGGAATTACATTACGAAATGCGACACTTAAAGTGGTTGATAAGTTTTGTTATTTGGGGAGCATAATAGCTGATGATGGTCGAAGTAGTGAGGATATAAAATGTAGACTGAAGAACAGAAATTTGCTAGCATCGAGTATAGATTTAAGAGTCAGAGTCATTTCTGAAAGTATTTGTATGCAGTGTAGCCATGTATGGAAGTGAAACATTGACAATAACTAGTTTAGCCAAGATGAGAATAGAAGCTTTCGAAACGTGGTACTACAGAAGAATGCTGAAGATTAGATGGGTAGATCACGTAACTAATGAGGTGGTACTGAATAGAACTGGGACTGGGGAGAAGAGGAATTTGAGGCACAACTTGACTAGAAGAAGGGATCGGTTGGTAGGACGTGGTCTGAGTCATCAAGGAATCACCAGTTTAGTATTGGAGGGCAGCGTGAAGGGTAAAAATCGTAGAGAGAGACCAAGAGATGAATATACTAAGCAGATTCAGAAGGACGTAGGTTGCAATAGTTAGTTGAAGAAGCTTGTACAGGATAGAGTAGCATGGGGGGGGGGGGGGCGGCTTGCATCAAACCAGTCTCTGGACTGAAGACCACAACAACATCATCGTAGACTACAATCCATCTCCATATTCGTGGCACGGGAGAGGTGGTAGGGGAAGCGTAATGAAATGAGCGTTCTAGAATCACCCTTTCTAGAATCACATCAGTATGTCACACAGTAACGGAGTATGAGCTGTTTGGAAAGCTCCAGGCAGATTAAAACGGAACAGTGTTTCGAAGCCGGAATCTTGCTGCTAGCGGGGAACATTCGTGAGGAATGAGGTATCCAGATCCAACTTACGATCCAACCTCACATTCTCGAGTGCCACTACTTTTCTCCCACCTTCCACAGAATATGTCCCGCATATCTTGTCGGATCGGCACTCATGGAAGGAACTATATGACGGGGAAATGGTTCAGCCACAACCTAGGAGATTGTTTGTATAACGAATCTATCACTTCACATAGGAGTGTACCCAGTGAGGCTGTGTTACAAAGCTACACTCCTGGAAATTGAAATAAGAACACCGTGAATTCATTGTCCCAGGAAGGGGAAACTTTATTGACACATTCCTGGGGTCAGATACATCACATGATCACACTGACAGAACCACAGGCACGTAGACACAGGCAACAGAGCATGCACAATGTCGGCACTAGTACAGTGTATATCCACCTTTCGCAGCAATGCAGGCTGCTATTCTCCCATGGAGACGATCGTAGAGATGCTGGATGTAGTCCTGTGGAACGGCTTGCCATGCCATTTCCACCTGGCGCCTCAGTTGGACCAGCGTTCGTGCTGGACGTGCAGACCGCGTGAGACGTCGCTTCACCCAGTCCCAAACATGCTCAATGGGGGACAGATCCGGAGATCTTGCTGGCCAGGGTAGTTGACTTACACCTTCTAGAGCACGTTGGGTGGCACGGGATACATGCGGACGTGCATTGTCCTGTTGGAACAGCAAGTTCCCTTGCCGGTCTAGGAATGGTAGAACGATGGGTTCGATGACGGTTTGGATGTACCGTGCACTATTCAGTGTCCCCTCGACGATCACCAGTGGTGTACGGCCAGTGTAGGAGATCGCTCCCCACACCATGATGCCGGGTGTTGGCCCTGTGTGCCTCGGTCGTATGCAGTACTGATTGTGGCGCTCACCTGCACGGCGCCAAACACGCATACGACCATCATTGGCACCAAGGCAGAAGCGACTTTCATCGCTGAAGACAACACGTCTCCATTCGTCCCTACATTCACGCCTGTCGCGACACCACTGGAGGCGGGCTGCACGATGTTGGGGCGTGAGCGGAAGACGGCCTAACGGTGTGCGGGACCGTAGCCCAGCTTCATGGAGACGGTTGCGAATGGTCCTCGCCGATACCCCAGGAGCAACAGTGTCCCTAATTTGCTGGGAAGTGGCGGTGCGGTCCCCTACGGCACTGCGTAGGATCCTACGGTCTTGGCGTGCATCCGTGCGTCGCTGCGGTCCGGTCCCAGGTCGACGGGCACGTGCACCTTCCGCCGACCACTGGCGACAACATCGATGTACTGTGGAGACCTCACGCCCCACGTGTTGAGCAATTCGGCGGTACGTCCACCCGGCCTCCCGCATGCCCACTATACGCCCTCGCTCAAAGTCCGTCAACTGCACGTACGGTTCACGTCCACGCTGTCGCGGCATGCTACCAGTGTTAAAGACTGCGATGGAGCTCCGTATGCCACGGCAAACTGGCTGACACTGACGGCGGCGGTGCACAAATGCTGCGCAGCTAGCGTCATTCGACGGCCAACACCGCGGTTCCTGGTGTGTCCGCTGTGCCGTGCGTGTGATCATTGCTTGTACAGCCCTCTCGCAGTGTCCGGAGCAAGTATGGTGGGTCTGACACACCGGTGTCAATGTGTTCTTTTTTCCATTTCCAGGAGTGTATATTGGTTAGCTCAGACGGTAAGAGCACTGCGTGGGTAAGACACGGTTCAAGATTCGAATCCCGGTGTCGCACAGTGGTTTTAACCAGGCAGTAGATTTCATAGCATCTCACACTCCGTTGCTAATTGATTCACTGTGGAAATAGGAAGAAATTCCAGGGTCACGCCCCATCTGTGGTGACTGTTAACGGATAGCAGATTTTGCGCAGTTTCCGCCCTGCTCAGTGAGGTGGTATTTCCGTCCCTGCATGCTCATTGCGATACCTTGCGGCGGCCTGAGGTGATTAAGAGACGCCGTGCAGCGACCTCGTCGCAGACGCGCCGTAAAATTGTCGCGTCGAGGTCGCTGCGACGCTTCCGCGGAACGGAGACGTGGATGGAAGGCACCACCTCACCTCGCAAGGTCGCTTCATGCTGGCCGGTTAGGGAAGACGGCGTCACCGACAAATGTAGGAGTCTTCACACTTGCCCGAACGTCGACAAAGCCCAACTTGTTTAGCCTGACACCGCACGTTGAAAGTCAACAAATAAGATATCACCTGTGATGCAAAGCGTCGGAATATAGTGCACGGACCAAGGAACCAGCTAAGAGAAAGTTTATTAATAGCAAAATAAAATTGTTCTTGAGAAAGTTTGTATGGTAAACTGCTGAAAAGTTTACAGTAATCTGCCTTACTCTTTAGTGAGACTAACTTTGGCACAGAAGGGCGTGAAATATGCAATTATAAAATTTTTTAACAACATACTCATGGAAATAAAATGTATGAAATGTAACCCAAGTCTTTTCAAACAAATGTTGCGCGCCCGCATCTCGTGGTCGTGCGGTAGCGTTCTCGCTTCCCACGCCCGGGTTCCCGGGTTCGATTCCCGGCGGGGTCAGGGATTTTCTCTGCCTCGTGATGGCTGGGTGTTGTGTGATGTCCTGAGGTTAGTTAGGTTTAGGTAGTTCTAAGTTCTAGGGGACTGATGACCATAGATGTTAAGTCCCATAGTGTTCAGAGCCATTTGAACCATTTTTTGAAATGTTGCGCCCCAGAAGGAACCGGTAACATTCAGGAATATGACAAAGAAAGTTTAGTAAATATGAGCTCTAAAATGCTTACCTTAAGGGCTACGAGAACTTGTTTAGTAGAAGAGAAATGTTTCACAGTAAGAAGATGAACAACTGCCCATAGTTCTTAAGATATGAACTTGAAAGCCCACATTCACTGGACGTTTTTCCTTGCTTTCGTTCATACTACTACTTCTCAAAATATGGAAAGCGAAAACCTTGCAGTAGAAGTACTCACAGCTCTTAAGGCATACATTTTACAGCCCATGTTTACTAGACTATAAATATATTTTTTCTGCTGACACATACCAAATCACATCGTAACGTTTATCGTGAATATGATCTCTGGAACTAACTAACTAACTGGAAAGAGCCTCATCCAAACGTTTCAAAAACCTATCAGTATTTATTGCTCGAGATAATGTGCGCTTACAAACTCATCAAACAACATTTAGAAGACAAATCTTTCGCACGGGTAGGACTAATAGTAAGTATGTACGGACATACGGCGTGTCTGGCGTAGCGGTAATTCATTATTTATACAAGTCTTCTTCGTTAATCAGTCTACCTATTACTGAAAACCGTAACAAAATTCCTACAGAAGTTCCCGAGATGAGCGTTCGCATACAGACAGAAAAACGCGGCTGGAGTCTTTGATTTACAATATGTAGTGATATATAGAGCATTTTTACCTGAAGCATTGTGTGCCTTTTCTCTTTCTTTCTAACTACTGAACTATACGAGTATATATTTCTCCTTTACTTTTTCACCATTGGAAAAATAGCTTATTTAACGAAAATTGATTCAGCAGTTTATGTTCTTCTTTATGCGCAGGGTGTGCTTTTTATTTGTCCAGGTAAGTTAAAACCTTAATGATTTTTCGCTTACGGATCTCTAGCTTCTTTTGTGGAAGAACAGTCACTGCAAAAATATCCAAGTCCCCGTGAAACCTCTGCGAAATGCCACGAAAAAAAAAAAAAAAAAACAGAAACAAATAAAGACTAATAAGACAGAAAAATCAACTACTATAAAATGAATGAGCTCAGCGAGAATGGGTTAATTGTGATGACTTCTTACACACTGGCTTAAAGGGTAACTTAACCCTTCCGATGATGTGAGTCCTTTTGAAGCCACCACATTTCGTGGCATATGCACAGTAGCTACATTTGTAGCTGCGCTTTATATTTCCAGTAGATGCTACCCTTTAGCTGCTGCAGCTTCAACTACTTTATTTGTTTCGTATCTTAAAAGTTAGACGAGCAAACGTAGGAACCATTTTTGTACGCGGTGCACGATTGTCTTAGTTTCTAAACTGTGATTGAATTTGTCTCTATAAGGCGAGTACAGAAAACTGTCCTGTTGAAATTTATACTCTGTATTGCGATAATAATTAAATTTATGTACTTATTTTCATAACTTTTATGGTGGCTCCTTTTGAAACCAGTGCGGCTCTAAGGGCAATGTCCGCAGCTCGTGGTCGTGCGGTAGCGTTCTCGGTTTCCGCTCCCGGGTTCCCGGGTTCGATTCCCGGCGGGGTTAGGGATTTTCTCTGCCTCGTGATGACTGGGTGTTGTGTGATGTCCTTAGTTAGGTTTAAGTGGTTCTAAGTTCTAGGGGACTGATGACCATAGATGTTAAGTCCCATAGTGCTCAGAGCCATTTGAACCATTTGAATCTAAGGGCAACATGAGCAACTGTGACAGGTCGTTGTGCATGCATTTCACACAATGTACTCTCGCAGAACAACGGAAGAGGAAAGTCTGACGCACGTTTTGAAAAGGATTTCTTTCGATGCCGACTCATACTGACAGTAGTAGCGGAGATGATGTGTTAGCGAAGAGAGTGATCACGATTTCCAAACCGAAATATCAATATAGTCTTGCATTATTTCATGGAGTGAGAGCAAAGAACCAATAGCAAAAAAAAAGTAAAACTGTTGTTCCAGTATAAATACATACAACAGAAGAAAAGCATCTACCAATACATGGCACCTCAAGGCGCTGTGTACACTGTAGCACAAAGAAGGAACATCACAGTAGCAGAGGGGAGTGTGCTCTCTGTCAAGTAACCCTACGCCTAATTGGAGAAAATAACTGCATTTTTTACCGAGCGAGGTGGCGCAGTGGTTAGCACACTGGACTCGCATTCGCGAAGACGACGGTTCAAACTCGCGTACGGCCATCCTGATTTAGGTTTTCCGTGATTTCCCTAAATTGCTTCAGGCAAATGCCCGGATGGTACCTTTGAAAGGGCACGGCCGACTTCTTTCCCTAATCCAATGAGACCGATGACCTCACTGTTCAGTCTGTTTCCCCAAACAACCCAACCCCCCAACTGCATTTTATATTATAACCAAAAGTAACGGCATTTCATCCACAGTGGCTCCATTTGAAATGACCATGTATGTTTCCAATTAATGTATGTAAAACTAGTTTTTCACATTGTTCCGTCTCAGTGTGTGTCTAATAATATAATAAAAATAAGAACATTCAAAAGATTTAATTTTTAATATTTCGAGTCTCAAACAACAGAACCCTTATTGTCAAAAAGTACAGTTGAGCATCGACATTGAAGATGTACTCACGTGACGCCATACTATGCAGGAAGGTACGCTACTGGCCATTAAAATTGTTACACCAAGTAGAAATGCAGATGATAAACGGATATTCATTGGACAAATATACTATACTAGAACTGACATGTGATTACATTTTCACGCAATTGGGTGCATAGACCCTGAGAAATCAGTACCCAGAACAACCACCTCTGGCCGTAATAACGGCCTTGATACGCCAGAGCATTGAGTCAAACAGAGCTTGCATGGCGTGTACAGGTACAGCTGCCCATACAGCTTCAACACGATACCACAGTTCATCAAGAGTAGTGACGGGCGTATTGTGACGAGCCAGTTGCTCGGCCACCATTTACCAGAAGTTTTCAATTGGTGAGAGATCTGGAGAATGTGCTGGCCAGGGCAGCAGTCGAACATTTTCTGTATCCAGAAAGGCTCGTACAGGACCTGCAACATGCGGTCGTGCATTATCCTGCTGAATTGTAGGGTTTCGCAGGGATCGAAAGAAGGGTAGAGCCACGGGTCTTATCACATCTGAAATGTAACGTCCACTGTTCAAAGTGGCGTCAATGCGAACAAGAGGTGACCGAGACGTGTAACCAATGGCACCCCATACCATCACGCCGGGTGATACGACAGTATGGCGATGACGAATACACGCTTCCACGTGCGTTCATCGCGATGTCGCCAAACACGGATGCGACTATCATGATGCTGGATTCAACCGAAGAAATGACGTTTTGCCATTCGTGCACCCAGGTTCGTCTTTAAGTACACCATCGCAGGCGCTCCTGTCTGTGATCCAGCGTCGAGGGTAACCGCAGCCATGGTCTCCGACCTGATAGTCAATGCTGCTGCAAACGTCGTCGAACTGTTCGTGCAGATGGTTGTTGTCTTGCAAACGTCCCCATCTGTTGAATGAGGGATCGAGACGTGGCTGCACGATCCGTTACAGCCATGCGGATAAGATACCTGTCATCTCGACTGCTAGTCATAAGAGGCCGTTTGGATCCAGCACGGCGTTCCGTATTACCCTCCTGAACCCACCGAGTCCATATTCTGCTAACAGTCATTGGATCTCGACCAACGCGAGCAGCAATGTCGCGATACGATAAACCGCAATCGCGATAGGCTACAATCCGACCTTTATCAAAGTCGGAAACGTGATGGTACGCATTTCTCCTCCTTACACGAAGCATCACAACTTTTCACGAGGCAACGCCGGTCAACTGCTGTTTGTGTATGAGAAATCGGTTGGAAACTTTCCTCATGTCTGAATAGCTAATCATTTGCATATCACAACATCTTCTTCCTGTCGGTTAAATTTCGCGTCTGTGGCACGTCATCTTCGTGGTGTAGCAATTTTAATGGCCAGTAGTGTGTTTTGACGTTATGAGGATGGGAGACTACCGAAATGCTTCAATTATAAATTTACTTTATGGTCGCAGGCCTATGTCAACTTCCCTCGTTGGCAGATGACGATACCTTAGTCTTTCCAGCCCCCACCCACATCTTCCCTCACCCTGCAACGCCAACGTGAAAATCAAAGTCGAAACAATCTCCCGAGAAACTTTGACGTTGACGCCCCTGTCCATTCAGTTCCTTTGACGCTATGTGTGATGCGAATTTCGCGTTTCGAAACGCTTTTACGCGCTGTTCCGCCAAGTGCGTATCGACCCTCACAGTCGCAGTGGAGGTCCGACCTGGCCGTCTTTCCCGTGTAGTTTGGAGGCGCGGCGTCGGCGGCACGGAGAGACGGACGCATCAGCGACGCTCGCAAGCCGCCGCCCGGGAAATGCACCGGCGCCCCGGCACCAGCCAGGAAACGGCTTGCGTTAAGTTCGGCCCATTACGTCACTAAATGGCCCGGCGGACGGCGCCGGCGACGGACACTCGGGCTGCGACCGGCGATACCGGATCCCATTAGCAGGCGACGCCGGCCTGATACCGTTAACTAGGCGCACCGCGCAGAGCCGAGCCGAGCCGAGCCGAGCCGGCCGCCCTCATTGTAAGCGGCGGCTATTAACGCCCCAGCCAACCACGGAGCCTTTCTCGCCGCGTACGGGTACATGCACGTACTTTCATTACAGCTCGGCTGAAAAAGAAACCTCTGATTGATCCATATACAAAGATGCAATTTGAAAACGGTTTTCCATAACTCCCAACTAACTGTGAGCTACGAGGGCGTTCAATAAGTAATGCAACTCGTTTTCCTACTTCAATTTGTGTTGAAAAAATACGGAACTTGTTGTGGAACATCCAGGAATAAAGTTCCGATAGGTCGCGGCCCTATACGTAGCGTTCAAAGTGGTGTCTGTAACGGAGGTGCGTGCCAAGCACAGAGACGACGCTGAGTTTCTTTTGGCGGAAAACCAGAGCATCACAGATATCCATAGGCCCTTGCAGAATGTCTACGGACCTGGCTGTGAACAAAAGCACGATGAATCGTTGGGCGAAGTGTCTGTCATCATCGCAACAACGTCGCGCAAACCCGTCATATGCCGGCTGCGCACAGCTGTGCCCCCTTCTACGATGTGGCGAGCGGAGTGGCCGCGCGGTTTGAGGCGCCATGTCACGGATTCCGCGGCCCCTCCCGCCGGAGGTTCGAGTTCTTCCTCGGGCTTGTGTGTGTGTGTGTGTGTGTGTGTGTGTGTGTGTGTGTGTGTGTGTGTGTGTGTTGTTCTTACCATAAGTTAGGTTAATTTAGTTTAAGTAGTGTGTAAGTCTACGGAACCGATGATCTCAGCAGAACCTTAGGAATTCACACACATTTGAACA
This sequence comes from Schistocerca cancellata, assembly GCF_023864275.1. Taxonomy (NCBI): domain Eukaryota; kingdom Metazoa; phylum Arthropoda; class Insecta; order Orthoptera; family Acrididae; genus Schistocerca; species Schistocerca cancellata. The sequence continues at coordinate 406,050,438 of NC_064630.1, forward strand.
TTCTATGTTGTAACGTGCGGACACTCTCATTCGAGATGATCGACGGATGACACTCTAACATCTCGCTGCTTAACTGGACGTCTCTACTTATTATAGTGCTGACACACTCGTCCACCAGTTGGCGTACTCAAGGGTGTGTGCCCGCTGGTTTCCTCGCCGCCAAACGGAAGATCACAAAAAGCAATGAGGGACCATCTTTGCGAAATTGCTTTCGCGTTACGACGCTGACCGTGCCAATTTTTTGTCGAATATCGTCACAAGCTATGAAACAGTGGTTCATCTGAATGGTTCAAATGGCTCTGAGCACTATGGGACTTAACTTCTGAGGTCATCAGTCCCCTAGAACTTAGAACTACTTAACCCTAACTAACCTAAGGACATCACAAACATCCATGCCCGAGGCAGGATTCGAACCTGCGACCGTAGCGGTCGCGCGGTCCAGACTGTAGCGCCTAGAACTGCTCGGCCACTCCGGCCGGCTGGTTCATCTATTCGAACAGGAAACAAACCGGCAGTTTATGGAGTGGCGCCACAACACCACTCCTCCGAAGCAAAAGCTCAAAGCCGGTAAAGTCTCTGCGACAGCCTTCTAAGACTCTGAAGGGGTTGTTCTGTTTGATGTCCTCCCTCCCGGTGCAACGATCAACACTGAAGTGTACTGTCCTACCCTCAGGAAACTGAAGAAACGACTTCTGCGCATCAGCCGCCACAAAAATATAAACCAGCTTCTCATTCCCCATGACAACATAAAGCCTCATAGAAGTATGCGCACCCGAGAGGAGTTCGCAAAACTTCATTAGGCTGTTCTTCCTCATCCATATTACAGCCCGGATCTCGCACGTTCAGACGTCCATCTGTTTGCCGCATGACCGATCCGCTCTACGCGAAGCAATACGTGGATGACGGGGAGGTTACTGATGCAGCTAAACATTGGCTCCAACGTCGTGCAGGCGTACAGGCCCTCCCAGTAAGGTGAATGTACTGGAAGATAGAATTATGTAGCCAAAAGAGTAGGCAATAATATGGCGTATTAGAATCCTGAATAAAAACAACCGGGTTTAAAAAAATATGTATTGAATTACTTACTGAACACTCCTCGTCCTCTAGCCGACGCAACATTTTCACACAAAATTCCCCAAGCACAATCTTATCTGCATCACTAACGTGTTGCACCATTGTGTAAATCTCTGTGCAGTACTCGCCAAACAGTCTTTTGTGGAATGCCATTCTCGCGAGACGCAAGTCGCGTCATTTTTGTGGACTGCAGGCAGAGGTCTCCCTAACCTGTTCGACGTAACCATCAACACGCGGGCGACCCTGTGATTTATCATGACGCTGTGAACAGCCCGTCTCCACAAAGTCCTTGCGCCAAGGGTAAGTTTCAGGCCTGCTTGGAGGTTGTTCAGCGCATCTGGCGCGAAATTTACGTCGAACAACTATAGCAGAGTTCGTTGCGTGAAACCAAAACACACAGCGAACACGCTCCGCACCAGTGAAAGAGGCTATTTCAGCCGTGTGCTACGCTGGCGCTCCTGGTGGCGCTGGAGCAGTGATGCACTACATGAATCAAATCTTGAGGTTGTTTCCTACGAAATGACTCATCTACCGATTCTGTTAGTTGCCTCAATACATTTGACTCACCCTGTATGTTCCGAACAGATGGCTAAACCACAAGATTGAGGCTCAAGGTCGGGTACACGTATCTGGAGAGCGGGGAACGATGGACTTGGCAGTATATAAGCTTTTCCGCTGGATACTAAGTGTTTCGAGGAGCGCTGTTCAGTTATAGCCGCGGCCCCAGAAGACATCGCTGTGGAACCAGAAGGCTTCTGCTTCTGTCGCAAAACGTTCTCTCGCCAGAACTGAGCTCCCACACACAGCACCGCTGTAAAACATTTAACAATTTTATAGCGGTACTTTGAACGTCTTTTTTTCTGGACATTACGAGAGCATGAGGATAGGGCGCAGAATTCGCGGCCAAGTGAGAGGCGAGCGAGCCGGAGTCGGAGGGCGGGCGCTATCTGGAGGCGAGGCGAGGCACAGGAAGGAAGCGACGCGCCGCGCGCGGCCGCTATCTGGCGCGGCCAGCCACCACCAGCCGGCCCACACAAAAACGACGGCGGAGCCGCTGCTGGCCATGCAAATGGAGGCGCCACACTCCCTGCTGCGTTTCTTGCGCCAGAGCCCAGCCTAGGCGCGAAGGGGAAGCGGAAGGGGGCTCCGCCAACGCTGCCAACCCGTCTCTCTTCCTCAACATCTGTCGCTGTCTCATTTGTCGGAGATATTTTTAACCGCTGATGTCGCCTGTAAAGTGGAATCGTCATCTCTACAGTATAGACAGCTAACGTCTTAGATCGGATCGGTCGGTGTTAACAAGCAACCACACGTACGAAGAACAACAAAAAATGGCGCTGAGCACTATGGGACTTAACATCTATGGTCATCAGTCCCCTAGAACTTAGAACTACTTAAACCTAACTAACCTAAGGACATCACACAACACCCAGTCATCACGAGGCAGAGAAAATCCCTGACCCCGCCGGGAATCGAACCCGGGAACCCGGGCGTGGGAAGCGAGAACGCTACCGCACGACCACGAGCTGCGGACGAAGAACAACACCAAACAAGTGAAAACTTAAGCGCCGCCGCTGTGGCCGAGGGGTTCTAGGCACTGCAGGTTCGAATCCTGCCTCGGCCATGGATCCGTGTGATGCCCTTGGGTTAGTTAGGTTTAAGTAGTTCTAAGTCTAGGGGACTGATGACCTCAGATGTTAAGTCCCATAGTGCTTAGACCCATTTGAACCATTTTGTAAACTTCAGCGCAAATATACACTGATGTGATCGTGTCGGACCTGCTTTTTCCCTGCGTAGTCAAGCAACTCGACGTGGCATGAACTTCACAAGTCGTTGGAAATCCTCTGCAGAAACATTGAGCCATACCGCTTCCAGAGCCATACCTAACTGGGAAAGGATTGCAGGTTCTGGATTTTGTACACGAACTGACCTCTCGATTATCTCCCATGTGGAGCGATATGTGTGGCCAAATCATTCGCTCGAACTGTCGAGAATGTTCTTTAAACCAGTCGCGAGCAACTGTGGCCCATTATTGTCTGGGAACAGGAAGTCCATGAATGGCTGCAAATGGTCTCAGAGTAGCCGAACGTACCTGTTTCCAATCAATGATTGGTTCAGGAGGACCAGAGGAACCATTCTAATCCATGTAAACACTCGCTCGAACTGTCCAGAATGTTGTTCAAACCAGTCGCGAGCAACTGTGGCACATTATTGTCTGGGAACAGGAAGTCCATGAATGGCTGCAAATGGTCTCAGAGTAGCCGAACGTACCTGTTTCCAATCAATGATTGGTTCAAGTGGACCAGAGGAACCATTCTAATTCATGTAAACACTACCCACACCATTACTGAGCCTTAGTGCTTTGTTGACGGGTCCGTGGCTTCGTGGGGTCTGAGCCACAATCGAACAATACCATCAGCTATTAACCATTGAAATCTGGACTCATCTGACCAGGCCACGCTTTTCCTGTTGTCTACTGTACAACCGATATGGTCACAAGCCCAGGAGACTCTCTCCAGGCGATGCCGTGCTGTTAGCGAAGACACTCGCATCAGTCGTCTGTTGCCCAACTGCTGCACTGTGCTAACGAGTACGTTCGCTGCACTTCCCACACTGATTTCTGTGGTTATTTCACGCAGCGATGATTGCCCGTTAGCACTGACAATTCTGCACAAGTGTCGCTGCTCTCGGTCGTTAAGTGAAGGCTGTCGCCACTGCGTTGTCAGTGGTGAGAGGTAATGCCTGAAATGTAACATTCTCGGCACGCTCTTGACACAGTGGATCTCGGAATACTGAATCCGCTATTTCCGAAATGCACTGTCCCACGAGTCTAGCTGCAATACCGTTCCTTTTTCAAGTATGTCACTTCCCGTTGTACTGTCACAATCACGTAGGTAATTTTTTCTTATGAATCACCCGAGTATAAATGAGAGCTCCGACAACGCTCTGCACTTTTACCTATATCTTGTGTACACGATACTACCGCCACCTGTATACCTGCATACCGCTATTCCGTAACTTTGTCACCTCAATGTAGTATACACGCAATAACATCGCAGTCAGTGGTGAAAATATTAGAAAGTATAATCCAGGAAAGAGTCAAAGACCAACTGGAAAAGCATAACATCATGAGACCAGAGGAGTTTGAAGAGTTTGAATTTGAGTCAAAACTGTCCTCAGACCAACAACTTCACCTGAACATGCAACATATGCACGGGATGGACAAAAATACTGAATCACCGCGACAAGTGTATTCTTGAATGTGAATGCTCTACTAGCCAAGGCTGCAGACTGTTTTGTTGTATTTACTCTTCAAGGCCATATTACTGTCGAGGATTATGTGACCATCTTGACTGATGAGATCCATTTCATGGTACCATACTTGTTTGCCAATGGCTATGCTGCTTTCCATGTTGCAATTACATCATCAGTAATTCGTCGTAGGGGTATGGGGGTTGAAGTTTCGGATCTTGAGACCTAGAGTGCCAACTTCCATGGATTAATCTCTTATTTCTCCGCGATGTTTTATCAAGAGAACGTATGTCACACTTTATGGTGATCGTATGGAGACGTTGCACTTGCCAGCTGCCTTGGTGATGTTCAGGAAGATCAGGTTATGTGTCGTCTTAGGGCTTCAGCTTCTCCCTCACCAATCTTTGATAACCAACATTTGTGGGCGAACGAAAATACTCATGGTATTATTCAGAACAGATAACACAAGCAGCTTGAGTAAGCCCATTTTTCTTGCGCAACATCTTACAGGTGTTCTCAACGAAGACTTCATTCAGAACACTTGTCCAAACTGTATACAGAATGCAGCCTGGCAAATAAGAGGAAGCATGGTGGGTATAAGGGCAACTGCGAATACATTTCATGGATTTCGTACCGGCTGTAATAGCTGCATGCGTGCCTGCCCGAAGGGACATTGCATCTTACTTCTGAACAACACAGGCACTGCAATATCGCAACGTGTGTGTTATGAGTTTCTCACTTGGAAACATCCTAAAATTTTCTCTCGTTAATAACTAAAAAACATAGGATTTTTGGTCGTATGCTTATAAGAACTTTTGATTTTGGTATGATGAATCCGTCCCGTAAGTTCGTGAAAGAAAATATATAACATAACTTTTTTCCAAATTTATTATTTTAATTAGCAACGGAGTTAAAACACTGTCTTTGCGGGCAAACGGCTATCCGTGAAACAGCGATAATCATGCAGCTGCTGCATTTACCTCTTTCGCTTTACAGGGAAAGTGTCTTGATAGAAGATTATCGGAAGAGTATCATGTGCTGTCGAGAGGAAAACTACAATAGCATTTCTCAGAAATGAAACACGTACGTCATTCCTGATAACAAACACCTGGGAGACTGTCAGTACAGAACAGGTGGATTACAGGGTACGTGCAGCCTACAAAACTTGCAGAACTAGCGCTCATGGAAGAAAGAATACTACGGAGAAACGGCCTAGTCACAGACTAAACGGATAGTTTGCAGAATGAATTTTCATTCAGTGTTATCCAAAAAAGAAATGCATGCAGAGGCGTTTGATATTCAGTGGGTCTTATTCTGAAGGCGATTACCACTAACTGATCATATATAACACATTCAGAATTTGCAGCATTATTCTCGGGTGTTTTGTAGCGCACATCATACACTGCACTTTTAGTGTAGCAGATATGCTGCATCTGGTGGCATAAACTGTGGTTTCCAAAATCGGTGCTGAATTACATGAAATAAATTACTCCGCCTAGCAACTCTCTAGTTAAACTTAAGTACACAAACTGATTACATTACAAAGCCACTATTTACGCTATTATCTCTCATAGAAGAAAAAAACAAAGCTATCAAACTGATATAATTACAAGCTTTGATGCTATCGTTACAGAACGACCACAGGTAGTCGAGAAACGAAAAGTAACGGTTGTCGGTGTCAACGATCGACCTAAACGAGGCGGTAGTCGAACAGTTTACTGGCACGACATCTGAACCTCACTTCAAATCCTTTCCCTTGTGTATCTAAAACACATCAGCTTGCGATGCAGTAGGACTTTCACTGGTTTCATTCAATACAGTACTTGCCGCAACATTTGGTTACTGTTACGCGCCGTGTTATCGCTTGGGCGTTATCTGAATTTACAGTTTTCTGTTAATTGGATATGAAGTGCATGCCACTCATAACGTGATAATGCCCGCTTCCTTCACTTATCAAGCCAAAACTCCTCCACAATTTCCAATGAAAAGATCGTACTCTTGGACTTAAACGACAATGTCAATAAGGCAGTCATGAGAAAGGAGATCCCAAACGTGTTATCTATTAATACTTTCCTTGTATAGTCTCCGCTATAGGCAGAAGCTCTCGAAAGTAAGCAATATTCTTCCTAACACTTGAGTCACATGACTCATATGATCAATACCATAAAACACACTATCACGATCTTGTTTTATTTTTACTGAGAATTTCATTTGACCATGGAAATCAACTGTACATGAGTCATACAGCTTCTATGCTATTAAATTCAGAAAAAAGTTTGTAATATAAATTTGTTTCGTTTATTTTGCCATATCAATTGCATTTGTTTTACGGCGTGACTAGTTTCGAGTAAAGCTGATCATTTTCAGATCTATGAATTTGCGTAAGCAAACCATCGTGTTCACAGTGGAATTGCACATCCGGACACCCCCAAAAACATACGGTTTTCGTACTAGGTGCATTGAGATGCCACCTACTGCCAAGTACTCCATATCAGGGACCTCCATAGTCATTAGACATCGCGAGAGAGCAGAATGGGGCGCTCCGCGGAACTCACGGGCTTCGAATGTGGTCAGGTCATTGGGTGTCACTTCTTTAATACGTCTGTACACGAGATTTCCACACTCCTAAACATCCCAACGTATACTGCTTCCGATGTGACAGGGAACTGGAGACGTGAAGGGACACGTACAGCACAAAAGCGTACAGGCCGATTTGTTGATGGAGACCGCCGACAGTTGAAGAGGGTCGTAATGCGTAATAGGCAGACATCTATCCACATTACCACATAGGAATTCCAAACGGCTTTAAGGTGCATTGCAAGTACTACGACAGTTAGGCGGGAGGTGAGAAAACTTGGATTTCATGGTCGAGAGGCTGCTCATAAGTCACACATCATGCCGGTATAAGCCAAACGACGCCTCGGTTGGTGTAAGGAGTGTAAACATTGGATGACTGAACAGTGGAAAAACGTTGTGTGGAGTGACGAATCACGGTACACAATGTGGCGACCTGATGGCAGGACGTGGGTATGGCGAATGCCCGATGAACGTCATCTGCAGGCGTGTATAGTGCCTACAGTTAATTAGAAGGTGGTGGTGTCATGGTGAGGTTGTGTTTTTCTTGGAGGGGGCTTGCACCCCTTGTTGTTTTGCGTGGCACTATCACAGCACAGACCTACTCCCTCTTGCTTCCCACTGTTGAAGAGCAATTCGGGATGGCGACTGCGTCTTTCAACACGATCGATCACCTGTTCATAACGCACAGCCTGTGGCGGAGTGGTTACATGACAACAACATCCCTGTAATGGACTGGCCTGCCAGAGTCCTAAACTGAATCCTATAGAACACCTTTGGGATGTTTCGGGACTCCGACTTCGTGCCAGGCCTCACAGACCGACATCGATACCTCTCCTCAGTGCAGCACTCCGAGTGGAATGGGCTGCCATTCCCCAAGAGGCCTCCCAGCACTTGGTTGAACGTATGCCTGCAAGAGTGGAAGCTGTCATCAAGGCTAAGGTTGGGCCAACGCCATACTGATTTCCAGCATTACCGATGGAGGGCGCCACGAACTTGTAAGTCATTTTCAGCCAGGTGTCCGGATACTTTCGATCACATAGTATAGATCTGAAGATGATCTGCTTTGATCGAAAATAATTATACTGTAAAATATATATGCGACTGAGACGGAAAAATAAGTATTTTGATTTAAATATGAACACAACTGCCGAATTATTCCGTGACGAATATGATGGCAACAGTGAGTTTTTGGTATGTTCTGCATTTTTTCGCTTTAAACAGTCGCTGTTGGAAATTACATCTTAACCTTTCTAGACAGAGAATCGTATTTTAAAAATGTACCTGTTCAAAGGCAAAAGTGTCCGACGAAAGTATGGTAGCTATGTTTCGGTGTATAACTGACAAAAGATTTGATTTTAAGAAACATAATATGACGTCAGAGAAAAAGAAAATATTTATGTTGGCACTCTAGGTTGTACGACAATTACGTAATAAGTTGTCGTTAATGTACACAACGAGTAATGAAGAGAGTGAGCTGAATTGAATGAGAGGCGTTGTAAAATTTCTTGTACTGTTTTTGTATTAATTCACCGATGAAATCCTAGCAATCTGTTCCTCGCGAACGTCGACTGGGGACTGGTATCTATACTCCGCAAGCTACGTTATTGCGCCTGGCGGAAGACAGACCTATCTCACGTATCACACCCATGTTCTTCTTTCTCTGTCGGTAAGTCGCCTATAAGCTCGAATTTCTGTGGATGAACCTGCTTAATCATTTCACAAAACCTACGTGTAAAGACAGATTATATTATCTGACGCCCACGGGACTTTGAGTTCTCAGAGTTTTCAAAGTAATGCTCTCCGTGATACAAAAAGCTCTGACAGCGTCTGGTACTGGATGGCCTCCGTAACGCTCTCCCCCTAGCTTACAGAACCTGTGGGAAACGCGCCGCTCTCCTTAGGCTCCTCCATGTCTCCTCTATTAATGCTATCTGGTTAGGGTTCTCGACTGACTAGTATAGGTCTAACGATAGGTCATGGAACTACCTCTTTCGCAGGAGAATTTCATTATCATTATTCCAATGATTCTCAGGTCTGACATCCGTTTTTCCCAGAATTCATTGTATGTGTTAGTTGCGTTTCAACTCACTCTGGCCGCATACAACTAAACAATTAACTGTTCTGTTTCCAGTGATTTATTGACAATTTTGTAATGAAAGAACAATAGATCATTTCGCCTATTTAAGCCCAGTACATTACATTTGATTATATTGACGGACGGCTGTAGATCTCTGCACCAAGCTTGGATCCTCTGCCAGTCTTTCTGTGTTTTGTTAAAATTCCCAACGTACAACAGAGCCATTAGAGGAGATTCCCGACGTTACCGTTCGCTCCTTTACAAATACCGCGAACAGTAACACTCCTACAGTAATCTCTTGGTGTATGTCCGTAGCCGGTGGCTGTGGTGGTAAAGCAGGTAGAACACTAGAGTCCAGCCCTGCAGGTCCTGGGTTCAATACTGATTTGGGGAGGGGGGGAGGGAGGCGGGGTTAATTCATTCGAATCCCTCCAGGACCGCCCCAGGTCCACTCAGCTTACAATCAAATTAGTACCAGTGATCTTTCCCGCGGATAAACGGACGATGGACTCGCCACACTCAACCTCCTAATGAAACGGCGAAGAAGAGCTCTGCAATCAGCCTAGTAGCCCGTTCTCGGCCACATTCGTAACTACTTCCTCACAAACGATTTCTCTGTTCTAAGAACGACATAGTATATGCCACAATGTTCTCAGTCTAGTACCGAGCAACAGGCCGATGGCTAAATATATACAGTTACGTTGTTCATCTCTCTGTATGTTAAGTGTACCGATAAACTCTATACAAGCGTACGAACGCTCGATGGCATTTTATTCAGAATTTGCGGAAGATCATGTCCTGTGAATATTCAGTAGATGAAACTGTTAATATGTCGAAAAAGTCAGTCACTGAATAACGATCATTGGATTCTTCATGTCGCCTGTCAAATCACTCAATAAACGGCCTCTAGCTCCGAAATTTTGTCGTTAGTATAAATGAAGTCAACATCGTGCATAGGTATACCTGAAAAATAGAAGGGGCTTTGATGTTATTATTTTTATTATTTCTTTTTAAAAATGTATTTCTGACTGGAATGTACTTCTCGTACATTATTTTTCTATGTAATTTTCAGTGAAGTTAAATATTATGATGGAAGTGGTGATTCATTATTGGTTTTCTGATACAGAATAATTACAGTTTGTTCGTCACAAAATGGCTGTATTACGAACATGAAATTACATCTTTATAAGACGGATGACAAAGAAGAACAGAGACAACATAACAGCATTCTTTTAGCATAAAGCGAATGAAACATTGGAGTGATACAGCTTCTATATAAGTCGCGGTAGCGCGTAGCATATTAACCACTGCTGAAATATATTCTTTGATTCTCACACGGCGAATTACTGTGTATTATACGGCCGAATACGGCGAAATATTGTCAAGGTATATTATAGACTATAACACAAGCAAACGAAACATTTACAGAGTCACATTCAGACCTTTCCATGTTGTGAGATCGGACCCGGTTTCTAAGAATAGGGCCGTAATGAGTCCTCAGTACAGCTTACCAGGTCGACAGTCGCGAATTTTCTAGAGTGCAGTTGCAGTCGTTTTCTTCTGGCTATTTCAGATTTGCATACTGTCTTTCAATGGCAATTACTACATCTTTTCGGGATAACTAGATAAAGGGTTGGGGAGAAACGAATGAGTCGGCGGAGCGTTGACTAGGCTCGCTGGGTGATTGTGGCTCTTGGAAACGAGTGGCGCAAACACGATGAGCACAAGTATGTTGATTCAAACTGCGTCACCTTTGCTGCTGCCGCCTCAGCTACAAGCGCTCACTTACTCATGCGATCTCCGAGAAAGAGTAGACAGGAAGTTGAGCCATCTAACCAGTGAGACGAGGACTAAAAACGGACAGAGAAAGCTGATGCTTTGAGTGCCCGCGAGCTGTGTTCGCGTAGCAGGATCGCATATGGTGCCGAGGGGGTCCGACAGCACGGAATTCCTATCGAATCCCAGCGCAACAGATCAGAGAGCTGCAAATTCCACAACGTCCTCGGCATTGAGCCATCTCAGGAAAGCTATCGTAGCCGGCCCAACTGCAGTAATAAGAGAAATGCGAAATATATCCTGCGGTAGACGTTTAATCTTCTGTTACTACAATTATGAACATTTTCAAGTACAACATTGGACTGCTATTGAATCATAATGTACACAAAAATAGAAATACATCCCTACCATTAACAAACAGAAATACATCCCTTCCATTAACAAACCTATACGCCCAAGGTGGGCAGCCGAAAATGATCTGAGGCCTGCTATATCAAATGTGTGTGATTTCCTAAGGGACCAAGCTGCTGAGGTCATCGGTCCCTAGACTTACGCACTACTTAAACTAACTTATGCTAAGAACAACACACACACCCATGCCCGAGAGAGGACTCGAACCTCAGGCGAGAGCGGCCGCGCAGTCCGTAGCATTACGTCTCAAACCGCTCGGCCACTCTGCGCGGCGCCCTCTATATCGCCATCAGTGAAGCACGTCTTGCAGTACGCGTGACAAAAAACTGTATCCTTCGTGCACTTTCAGATAACGATCTTATTAGGTGTTCATTTGTTTTACACTATAGTGTAATTTAAAACAGACGTTTCAGGTCGAAAATTGAGAAACCCCTCACCGACAAACGCGCAGCGAGAAGTCATCCAGGCAGAAGATAGGACGAGGACGCGACAAGTACTCGCTAATGAACACGACCGACTGAGCTCTCAAAAATCGTAGCAAGACGCTAACGAAAGTTCGTGCTCGATTTGTGTCGACCGCTAGGTGCAACACACCGTAGACATGTATTCCTTCTAAGTTTTCAAACATCGAGTGTCGCTGTTTCATTATCGGGAAGAAATGAATGTTACAAAACGTCTTCGCCTTCATTATTTCTTATTAAAAAAAAAAGGTTTCGATGGTGCCGAGCCACACACATGCTGTACATTTGAAAGAATAAACCGCCATTTGACTGTATAGTTCTGTGTTTTTCTTCAGTACTATCTAGATTTCATATTTATGCCATTATCGTACAATTCTAAAAGTTCTTAGACTATTAACACGCAACACTTAGCTTTTAGCATTGTACTCGATAATGGCATAAAAGCCGAGATATAGACAGTACAGTAGAAAAAATACGGTACTATATAGTCAAATGTCGGTTTGTTATTTCAAAAAAGAAAATTCTTATCAGTTGTTCCGAAGCCATAAAATTAATCAGCAGGTTTGAAATTCCCCTAATGATATTTATGGGCACCGGATTTAGATATCTCTCAGCTTATCGTTCGTGCCTCTTTAACTATGTAACATTTAAAGAAACATGTTTCTCTTCCGTGAAAAGAGAGAAGTGGGTTAAAGTATAAGAGTTTGAAAATGTGAGGAGCAGCCTTCCGACTTTCGCCCGCTTTCTCCTCACCCTCATTTCCGTCGTGTCCTAATGCAGGCGTAAAATTTCGCAGCGAGATCGCAAGAGTACCCCGTCCGCAACGCTCTGAGCTAGCGCTCCGTATCTGAAGGCAAACAATGTCCACCACACATGCAATCTTTCGTTCATTCTTCTACGTTGTCGGGGTTACTTGCTGTACTTTCATCGTAAGGCAAAACTGAAGCACGTTTGAAAATCGAAAGAACATCTTCACACGTCAATTGAAAGTTTATGACAGTTATATTTGTTGTTAGTCACGTTTTTAATATGCAAACTATCTCAGAAACCCATTTATCTTGTATGCCTTGAAGCTATTCTGTCTTATGGGACCATCTCGAATTAAAGAGAGATTAGCATTTAACGTCCCGTCCAAGTTGAGGTGGGAGACGCAACATAAGCTCGTAGACTACACGATATGGAAGAAAATCGGAAGCGTTCTGTTCAAAGAAACATTACCGGCAATTACAGCAATCTAGTTGCAAGAACTATGGAAAACTGTGGCCTGGATTGCAGTTCGGGGATTTATACTCCACCGCCCCGCCCCGTCTCCCGCACCCCGAATGGACGTCCAGTGACAAATCTATGCTCCACTTTCCTCGGTCTTATCTTGGAAGTCAGTATGCTGACACGGACATCTGCACTCATATTTCAGAGTGGCATGAGAGATTAAAATCCTCTCAGTTTTAAAATCGTGTCAAGTGTGTTGCAATTCTCATAACTCAACTGATGCAGCTTGGAGACCAAGTGGATTTTGCTCTGTCAAGGGAATGTTTTGTTGTTATGAACTAAATGTTTCCTTCTGACAAAGGGGCCTTATGACAAAGTAATCGGAAGTACCTGGATCAATTCTTGTTGGCAGCACTTTTTTGTCGTTTGTGTACATTCTATATTTATTATGAAATGCAAACGGTAATTAATAAATACGGAATCATAACTATAAAAAAATAACAACTTTTTATTTTTAATTACTGGCCGAATGAAAATAAATTAGCATTTGATACACACGTGCGAAATGTGATACGGTTAAATGAAAAAAAAATATATATGCACCAGTAACACTGTTAAATCCCTACAAATAAAAAAGTAATTTATTTTGTATTTGATATTGCTCATTCTTGTATCACATTGTACTGTAATTTATTGCCAGTACTCAAATTTTCATGCGATTAACAATTAAAAATGAAAAATGATAATTTTCATTACAAAATTATGGTTAAATATTTGTTAGTTAATGTGTCCATTTGTTAATAAATACGGAATTTAAATACAAGCAAACACATGCTTCTAGAGATATTCGAACCTGTGTCGTCATGTTTGCAAGAGCTTTGGTTCAAATGGCTCTGAGCACTATGCGACTTAACGTCTGAGGTCATCAGTCGCCTAGAACTTAGTACTAATTAAACCTAACTAACCTAAGGACATCACACACATCCATGCCCGAGGCAGGATTCGAACCTGCGACCGTAGCAGTCACTCGGCTCCAGACTGTAACGCCCAGAACCGCACGGCCACTCCGACCGGCTGCAAGAGCTTTACGTTACTGACTAAGACACTGTTTTTCTCATCAACTTCAAGTATTTATAATTAACTACACTCAAAATTTCTAGTCTTCGCAGAAGATTTTTCGAATTATCTTTTTACGAGATGTGCTGAACTGCTTTAGGAAACTGTTGTTTGGGCACTGAACCGTAAATCCTATAAATATGAAGGAAATCGAAGAGAGCCAGTGCATAAGCTCTCTTTGTAAGAGTGCAACAGAAATTTCATTATGTTGAGCCAAAAGTGAATCATTTTCACCAACATACGGTATCGCACAACAAGTAGACATTTGCAACATTTCAGTACTGATAAGCATTGTTAGGGCACGTTGTCTTCTGGTTAATATAAATCGGAACTTTTTAATATACACTCAAGATGATGAGTCCGCCTCCGTAGATCAGTGGTCAGCGTTTCTGGCTACTAAGCGAAGGACTCGGGTTCGATTCCTATTACCTCCTTGGTGGGAGAACTGATCTTGTGAAGCCAACTGAGATGCTACTTGAGTGAGAAATAGAGCCTCCATGATCCAGAAAGCCGACAACGACAGGGAGAGCTGTGTGCTGAGCCTATACCCCTCTATAGCACATTCAAATGATGCCATTGGCACAGGATGACACGGCGGTCGGTCAGTTTAGATTGGCCCGTATGGGCCAAAATGCGAGTTCTCTTTTTTTTCTTTTGAAAAAGAAAACTGCAGTTTTTCAATCGAGCTATGTAATGTGTGAAAAATCAGCAAGGAAACGGCTGAGTTCACTTGACGGAACCATTTCTGTATTTGTCTTAAGTAGAGTTGCGCTCTACCAAAACTAAGGTGCGGCAATTTTGGTGCACTACATAAATGACGTAGTAAATATTAGGATTACCGGTAGTATTGGTATCAGTGTGGAAAGAGGCATAAGTGAATGTGTAAGAGGGAAACTGAGAACCGATGACTTACTTTTTTTGTTGTTGTTGTTGATTGTTTTGCGCATAGAACCGCACGACAAACAGTGTTAGTGAACTGTGTATTTTTACATCTTTACAGAAACTAAATTGCATTTTTTAGGTGAAAGAAAATTAGTTGATCACGTATAACATCTGTATTTTTATGTAACCTAAGCAATTACTTTTGATGCAAGTACAGTTTACATGGAGAAACAGAATATATTAGAAACATCGCTACAGTACTTCGTTGAGCTTATATAAAACATGTTTCTGTTATTCATAGCCGGCCGCTGTGGCCGAGCGGTTCTGGGCGCTTCAGTCTGAAATCACGCGACCGCTACGGTCGCAGGTTCGAATCCTGCCTCGGGCATGGATGTGTGCGATGTCCTTAGGTTAGTTAGGTTTAAGTAGTTCTAAGTTCTAGGGGACTGATGACCTCAGATGTAAAGTCCCACAGTGCTCAGTGCCATTTGAACCATTTTGTTATTCATAAACAACTTTAGCACTTTGATTATGACATTCTTCATCATTATCAAAGTGCTAATATATATATAATGAAGAACGTGCTACTGAATACAAAATAACAATAATTTTTCATCTCTGTTGTTATAAACAGACAAGAGGATAATTATATAGAACAAAAATGCCCCGTAAGTTACCCGTCCCTTTATACCGTGTGAGTACAAAATAACATATCTGTTGTTATTTTGTAGTCAATAAAATGTTCTTCATCTTAGTCAGAGGCAAGAGTATCCTGTTAGCATTGATAAATGCCGAAGTTGCTTACAAATAAAAGAAACATGTTTTATGTAAGCTCAACGAAGTATTGAAGTGATGATTGACATATTTTTATTGTGCCGATTTTTTATTTTAAGTTTTTGATGAGGAAATTGCGTTTTCCGGTGCTATATGATACCTTTCTATTGTTTTCTCTATTTTTATTATAACGTCCCTTTGTTGAACGTTACGAATGAACAATTTTCGAGAAAAACATGAATCAAACATTGGAAAAAATGGCTCTGAGCACTATGGGACGTAACATCTCAGGTCATCAGTCCCCTAGAACTTAGAACTACTTAAACCTAACTAACCTAAGGACATCACACGCATCCATGACCGAGGCAGGATTCGAACCTGCGACCGTAGCGGTCGCGCGGTTCCAGACTGAAGCGCCTAGAACCGCTCGGCCACCTTGCGGCCGGCTCAAACATTGACAATTTCAATTTTGCTACAAATACTGTTTACCATCACATAAACAGACAATAGGATAACTACATAGAACAAAAATGTTCCGTAAGTTACTCGGCCCCCTATACAGTGTGAACATTAATAAAACCTACAAGGGACGGATTCCGGACTGGAAATTTGGGAGAAAAGGTCCTATGAACATATGTTCGAAAATGCATCGTTGCCACGATAGATGGCGCTGACCGAACGACAGTTCCGCTAACCACGTGCCGTGTGTTCCTTGTGAATTGCAGGCTGTGTGATTGATCCAGCGTACTGTAAGCAGCAGAATGCTCCGGAATTCCTGTCGGAAACAAGCCGAGATGGTGTTTGTCTACGGCCAAGCAGATGGAAATGGTCGAGAGGCAGCACGACTATACCAAAACAAGTTCACTCGGAGACGTCAATCACACCACACAACGTTTCAAGCCCCTTTTAGGCGTTTGTGTGTTCATGCGTCCTTCCAGACAGACGAACGTGCAGGTAGGCGGAAGACCGTGCGTACACCAGATCTGGAGCTTGTACTAGGGTTCGTCTCAATTTCCTGTAGAACGTGGTCCTCCAAATCTGGTGTACGCATAGTCGGTCGTGTCCCTGCACGTTCGTATGTCTGACAAGAAACATGTTCACACAAACCCCCAAAAAGGGCTTGAAATGTGGTCGGTGCCTGTGAGGGTTCTTATTTTGGTATAGCCATGCTGCCTCTTCACCATTTCCATCTTCATTTCCGGACACATGTTCATAAGACCTTATTTCCTCCATTTTCAGTCAGTCACTTTGTCAGTTTTGTTAATGTTCACCCTGTATGTCCTCATTCAGTTTCTAGTCAGTTCACAACTTTCGGTTTTTCAGGGACAGCACTAATTGCATATGTAACGAAAGCGATCGTTTTGAGATAACGCTCGATGTCTACGCAACCCACCAAACATACAGATAATGCGGGTACGACTTAACTAACCAAAGCTACTAAGTATACTACCGTAGTTCCGCTTACTTACGATAGTTTACGGCAGCTTACGGTAGTTTTACAACTCTAGCCCTAAGCGACGAAGGGAAACCACGGCCGTGTTAGGATTTTAAACGTCCTCCTCCAGAATGGGAATGCGAGTATTAACTGTGCAAATCTTTGCTCTATGACTATAAAAATGTAATTTCAGTTAGGTAAGAGAGTTGTACCATGGAATGTAAGTGAATCACGATGCCTCAGGAGTACTTAGGCGGAGAGAGCGGTCAGAACGAATGGAAAGCACTTTCGGCTAGCTAACGACACCACACCGAGGCTCCCACACTCTACAGGGGGCTGAGGGGTCGGAGAAACGCTCGCGGCGGGGGTCTGGAGGAGTCCCCGAAACCGGAAGCTGCTGTTGTCATCCATAATTGAGCGGAATGAGGCGAACCTCAATCAATCAGGCGCGCCTGCTCCGTTGAGCCTGGCCGCTTTCATTAGGGCAGGCATCCGGGCCTTCGGGGAGCTGATGCTGCAGTAGGTGCGACGCGGGGGCAATTATTGATGCGGGGCGATTGTCCGCGTGATTCACTGTCCGGCGCGGCGCCATCAATACTGCATACCTGCTGGGATGACTCACGCAGACCTGTTGGGGACGAAGCGCAGCTGACGCTGGTCGACTCGCGGCATTATAGGGCCACGCCGCCGTAGAATGCCACCGCAATTCCCGTCTTGAGACTAATGTGTCTGTAGAACGAGGTGTCAGCGCAGCTGCATTCTGCACAGTTAAAGCCAAATCGTGCTGGCACAGTGGCCGACACACAAACTGTCCTCGCACGGCTAACATTGACGTGGGACTACCATCCAACATCTGCTTCTGTGGGCCGCAAGCCACCTTACAGTGTGTGGCACCGAGTACAACTGCCAGTTCTCACCTTTGCTCTTCCAGTCGCGAATGGTCCGCGTAAAGAACAATTGTTGACAAGCCTCCTTGTGATTTCGCATCTTTCTAATTATACCTCCGCGGTCTTTTCGCGATACATACGTAGACGGAAGCACATTAATGGTTCATTCGTCTATGAAGCCGTAACAAAAGGCGCTGCTCTTCTTTGGCGCTTCTGTATTTCCTCTGTCATTCTTATGTGGAGCCGATCACAGACTGACGAGCAAAATTCAATGAGGCCTTTGTGAGCTACCTCATTTCCTGAGGATTCTTCCACTGAATGGTGGTCTGGCATTGCCCTTACCTACTCTCTCTGCCTGAAAAGGCCTCGGAAGGCCCAACGGTACCGACCGACCACCGTGTCACCCTCGGCCTACAGGCGTCACATAAACTAAAGGTCGGGACACACACGTCCGGGCCGTGTCAGGGCCGAGCGTCGGACGAGTGACGGCCGTGCTCCGGTCCGTTCCTGCAGGGGCCACACATGACCGGGGCACGTCCGTGTCTTCGTTGTTCCTTGTAGTGACTCGGACGCGGTGATCTGTGTTTCTGTTTGTGAAAGCTGTAAAACATGTTCACTAATTTTCGTAATAGTGAATTAGGACTTACAGCACTTGCTTTAGGCGAAGAGGAAAAAGAAAGAAGGCAAACAAGAAGAAGAAAATTATGGATCCACAGTGCCTGGAAAACAAGACCAGTACAGGGAGAGTTTCGATTCATTATTTTCTCATCTCATCTTTAGAGGGAAAGCACGTAACAATACAGGCTCCAAACAACGCAGGAAGTCTCTATTGGAATTACAAAAAAACATATTCCATTGTGCTTCTTGCTCTGGTTAACCCATGTTATAATTTTATTGCAATAGACGTGAGAGAGTACGGAAAAAAGGCTGATGGAGGCATTCCAGTAAATTCAAACCTTGGAAAGTCATTGGAAAACAATACGCTTAGCGTCCGAAAGAGTAAAACTTTACTCGGAATTGATGTTGAATTTCAATGGTAATTGTAGGCGATGAAGCTTTTCCTCTCAAAACATACTTGATGCGACCATATCCTGGCAGGAACTTAACAAATGACAAGGCTATATTTAATTATTGTTTGAGTCGGGCAGGAAGAATATCCATAAATGCATTCGGTATATTGCAACAGAAATTTCGAATCCTAATAACCTTACAATGATTGTGACGGCTGCGTGTGTACTGTACAACTTTATTCGAAAAATCGAAGGTTATAGGGTGCCCGAACAGAGGATGGATCAAAAGGAAACTGCTGAGGAATCCGGAAGATCATCAAATCTTCGAAACCTACCTCGAATTCGTGGGAGATCAACAGATGCTGCATTTGCTGTACGAGAACAACTCAAAAAATTCCTGAATTCTCCACAAGGGACTGTGGAATGGCAAGGACATGTCACCTTGGCGATATAACGATGACATAAAGCAAACATCTGTTTGTAAAATAAAAAGTAAATAAATATCTTTCGGGTATTAAAACTTGTATAGTTTTTATCTATCTTTGGCCTGTAGATCTGTTGCAGTTGTCTTCCAAACTCTGTCTTTGTACTCGATATTCCTGTAGTTTTCACTTCCCTGATCGTAACGAACAGGAAACTTACGAACTTCTTCTATTAGCCGTTCCACATCCATGTTTTGTACACAGAACAGTCTTGCGCAGTTGCACAGCTCACAAGACAATTCTACCGTCAGGCCGTGCCCGTCACGTGAAAAATTAAACACGGTGAATCCCGCCCGGCCCGGCTCCGGCCCGTTGACGTTCCCCATGCAGGGCCCGGTTAAGTGGGGCCCGCTACATTTATTTTAATGATGTATTTCGATGTCCGGGTGACGGCCGATACTCGGACGTGTCTCGGCACGGTCACGGTCCGGACATGTGTGTCCCGACCTTAAACCGCTCTCCCGGCCGCTATCAGTTTTCATGACCGGAACCGCTACTTCTTAGTCAAGTAGCTCCTCAGTTGGCCTCAGAAAGGTAACTAAACCCCACTTGCCAAAGGCGCTTGGCACACCCGGATGGTCACCCACCCGAGTGCCAGCCAAGCCCGACAGCGCGTCACTTCGATGATCTGACGGGAACTGGCGTTACCTCTGTGGCAAGGCCGTTGGCTGCCCTTATGGCAAGGCCGTTGGCTGCCCTTACATGCGATATGATTGGCATAGTCGTTCCAATTTAAATCCCTCAGACGCATGCACCTAGATTTTTATGGATGTGACAACATACAGTGAAAATGCAATGTCGTGTGGCTAGGGCCTCCCGTCGGGTAGACCAGTCGCCTGTTGTAAGTTGACACCACTTCGGTGAGTTGCGTATCGGCGGGTATGATATGATTATAAATCACATCGTTCAGTCCCTGAGCTGAGAAAATCTCCAGCCCAGTCAGGAATCGACCCCTTTGCACAGCATTCGAACGCTAGGGCCTCCCGTCGGGTAGACCAGTCGCCTGTTGTAAGTTGACACCACTTCGGTGAGTTGCGTATCGGTGGGTATGATATGATTATAAATCACATCGTTCAGTCCCTGAGCTGAGAAAATCTCCAGCCCAGTCAGGAATCGACCCCTTTGCACAGCATTCGAACGCACTGACCACTCAGCCGTCGAGGCAGACAGCATACAGTGATTGTTCTGCAATCGTGTAATCATACAATAATTGGTCATTCTACCCGTGTATACGCAGTATGTTGCATTTGTTTACACTGAGGGTCAGTTGAGGATCCCTACACCAAGTGTCGAGTCTCCGCTGCTATTTTCTAACGTTGCGGCCTGTCTGTATACAACTGCATCATACGCGGTAAGCCTTACAGAACTTCGGACGTTATGTACTAGGTCTTTAACATCCATTGTGAAAAATAATGGTCCAATAACACTCCCTTGGGGCACGTCCGAAGCTACTTTTACGTTTGAAGATTTCTCTCAGTTGAAAATGTTTGCCAGAAACTTTTCAATGCAGTCACACTGCTGGTCTGATATTCCTCGTATTTTTTTACATTAGGCGGCAATGCAGAACTGTATCGAACGCGAAGTCAGGGAACTCGTTATCAACCTGGACGCTGGCATGCACTGCTTCATGCGCCTCCCGAATGTGAAGAGCGAGCTGGATTTCACACGTTCGTTGTTTTATGGCACCACAACGCGGTATTTCACGTTTCAAAGGCATTTTCGGGGGTGGAAAGCAGATCTGGTGACGGCGAAATTCACGCATTGTGTCGAACCGTGACCATAGTGTTGGATCCATTTTCATTGACGAACAGATTCCCTTGAAATGGTCGAAAAGCCAGGATTAGGAGTTTCTAGCAAACAATTTAGGTACCGCTTTTATCATAGCAATGTCACACAAACATCTTGGCTATCCTAAACATCCCAGCGCCAATTGTCTGACCTCCACATTGACAGATTTTATGTATACGAACTCGGTCTCCTTAAACACTATGCCCAGTCTGCGCATCGTTGAGTAACAACATCATCAGATTCACGAACTCGAGGTGTTTCTTAATCACTGTCACTATTACTTTCAGGCATCAACCGCCTTATTTTCTGGCTATCCACACCTCTCCTCGGAGGAAGCGATTCATTTGTTAGCAGTGATATATTGCTGCTACTAGCTTTGGGATCGTTTGAACTCCTACTCGAAACCGCCCTAGAGAAAGCAAAATAAAAATAATAAAAAATACATCTGGTTTAGCCACCGTGCAGAAAGTGGACGACACACTGTTCATGCGAAAACCATTCAAAAAGTGAGACTTTGAACACGAACAGTGGACAGACGCATCATGGGGGTGAAGGGAGAGAGAAACCAGTGGAGATCAGGTAACAGATTTAGTGGAATACATAATGGAGATACAATTGTAATGGGGAGACAACTGAATGGGTGGTAGAGGGAACTAACCTATTCTGTATTGGAATCTAAGGAATATGACCGATTGAAGATGAAATCTTAGACCATTGTGTTTGTAGTCTTACATTTACGCACTTACGTAATTGGCTACCAGGGAAGCATAGTTATAAGAAATTCGTCATTAGCATGTTGAACAAGCGTTGCATAATATGAAGACTAGCGACTGGAAAGCTATTTCCCATCCAGTTTCATGCTGGGAACATTGTACATGGTTGTAGATATTGCTGTTTTTGTACTTTTCTCCCTAATTTATTGGGTCCGTTTACATGAGTCCGTTGCTGAAATGTTATGTTTAAAACTGGAAAAGCGGTTGTGCTCCTGCGCAATAGTGAATCAGTACGAGTTTTGAGTCGAGAGAGAGGTGCATAATGTCAGCAGAAAGAACTCAGAGAACGCACGCTTCTCTATAAACTTTTCGTTCGGAGGGTACCAATGGCATACGTCACGCTCATCGAGTCTTACCTGCGAAACAGACCATTTACCGTCAAGGTTGTGGGGTGGTGTGTTCACAGCTGGACCAATTCTAGCGGGAGTTTCGCAGTGGTGGATACTTAGTCCATTACCAACTTTCTGTACACCTCTGACATAATAAGGAGCGACCGAGGTGTAAGCACATGACACCGCTCTCTAAGCACATAGTATTAAGGTCGATATGATGCGTCGCCGCCTGCAGCTCACATAGGAGCGTGTGCTAGTATGTGACGAATGAGGTTTAACGTCGCCTCATATTATCACTTGTCACAGAGTGCTTGTAGATTTGCAGTTAATATAGATCGTGGGAGGCTTCATCCCATGGTCCGATACTGCAAATCTAGGACAGACCTTAACAGGCACCCCACCTTGAGAGCAAATACTCGTGACGTAAGGGGAAAGATGGTTGGCAGACTGAAAACGTTGTCTCTTCCGCAAGGGTTAGCTGAAAAATAAAGTAAATTTTTTATGTGAAAACTCTTAAAGCTTTTTAAATAAAACAAACGTTATTAACATTTTAAATCTTTACTCTTCACGTCTACATATTTATTTCTCAACATAGTCACCTTGGCGACGAACTCATACCTCCAAACGAGAAACTAGTTTGTTGATATCGTCATGTAGAATCTCTGACTTCGTTGATGTAGCCACAAACTCACTTCTGCTTGTACCGCTTCATTACTATCTAAATGAATTCCTCGAAGGTGTTCTTTCAGTTTTGAATGTGGTGAACATCGGATGGGATCACGTCGGGAGAATGGTCGACGACAATGAACCCAAGGCACCGGACTGTTGTAACAGCGCTCGTATGAGCTCTATACTCGATTACAGCACGCTGCTTCTCACTCAGATGTTAATTACGTTGCACAGCGCCATGTTACACGCTAAAATTCGGAGTCCTCTAGCGGCAGATGGCTGCAAACATGTAGACATGAAGAATAAATATGTAGAATGTTTATAGCATTTGTTTTATTTGAAAAGCTTTAAAAGGTTCCACATGAAGAATTCGGAGGCATTACTTTTTATTACGGCCTCGTATTACATCCAACATCAAATTTGCTTTCACACTACTTGTACGCTATACCTATCACTGATTCGATCAGTACTGGAATGTGAGGCCGTGGTGTGGGGGAACGCCGCAGACTAGGACATTCGTCTGAGCGCTACTAAGGCTCGCCGTTTATCTCCGTCGCCATAATCCGACATGCGAACTTCACGAGATCAGCGGCATCCCACTATTACGGGAGAGATTCAGACAGACTGCCAGACTTTTTGACGAGGAGTCACAGCGGCCTGATCTCGAACCTGGGACACCGAAACAGGGTCATATACGTAGGACCACAAGACGGCCCGACCTTTTGCTAGACTAGTACAATTATCGTAGCAAAACATTGTTACTAAAGCGTTTACAGCCCAGATTCAAGAGCGGATTACCGACAGCTTCAGGAGCATAAACTGAAAAAAAAAAATTAGGATACGTACGAACAGGACATAGCGCTTAAACCGCAAAATCTCCTCCAAGACAAAAACGTTTTTCTTGTTAGGAAAAGAGCGAGAGCGTGCGTTAGTGAACAAACGCAGAGCTGTCTGCCCGCCCCTAGCAGCTGTTAAAATCACCGGGCGGAGGCCCGGTAACATTTTTTGGGGCCTTTAGTTTGAAAAGCGACGCAGCGCCAGTAATTGCTGGCCGCGTCCGGACACGGCGGGCTATCGTGCGCGCCGTCGCCCTTAAAAGAGCCAGCAGGCTCGTCCGACGATAACCGCCTGTCACACGGCGCGTATTCATGCGCGCTCCTTCCCAGAAAACACCCGGCACCGTCGCCGCTTCCAGAGTACTACACGCCCAACGTTAAACGACACAGTGTCCTAAGTCACCGAGACAACCATAACACTAGCAATTGGTAGTACTTCGAGACCAGCTGCACACACATACGGAGTTTTATTGTCGAAAAACGCACCTTCGCCCACGTTCATCGCCTTTTTCAAATTGTCTTTTACAGATTTTATAAATGACTTATTCTGTATGACAATCATAAACATGCTGAAATGGTTACTGTTCTGAAATTACCTTTGACAGTATATAATCATCTGACAGACAGTACCAATTTTGAAAAGCTATACGTCCATAACTTTTAAAGTAACTTAAATATTTACTGAGGACAGCGAAAGAAATTGGGCCGGGAGTATGGTGCAACATACAGGGTGATTGTTATTACCGTTTAAAAACCTCCGAAGCGACGTAGACGACGCTGGGAAAAGTAATTTAATATAACGTGGGGTCGCTAATGTCGGGAAATACTCCGTAAATGGATGACAAATATTGACCACGTGCCATCACCAGATGACATACCTCGCCGCACATGCGCCACTTGAGCGTACTGGTGTGTACAGCCTGATCAGCCCGACGCAAATAAAGTGTTCATGTCAGTGTGGCTCCGGGACTACAAGCGCGACTTAGCGCGTTGGGCTCTGGTTTCGAGTCTCTCGTCTGGCACACAGTTTTTAGTTCCTTTTCGCATTGCAGTATACAATTACACGTCTACATTGAGCTATGATTTAATATTCTATTTACCGGTCTCGCGGTCTCCGCAAATTTATTGTAAAGTACAGTACAACGAAAGCCTACTGTATTGCGTCACAAGTAAATGACTAGAAGCTTCCGAATTTCGCCGTAACCCATAAGCGATGTGCATTCTTTTTACTAAATAATATCTGTAAACAAAAATAAGTGGCAAAAGGAAATAAACACAAAACAAGAACAACTTTTACTTGGTTGCAGCGATGGTAACTTCTACGTTAACAACACATCACATTTACGGAAGGTGTTCAAAATTTGCACAGTTTGCTAGAATGCAAGTATTGCATCATTCAGTCACCCCTTCACGCACAAGCCCAGCCGCCGCACGTGCAGCGAGATACGTCATCTAGTGACGCCACAAGTTCAACATTTCTCATCCATTCTTGGGATCTTTCCCGACATTTGTGACATCAAGTTTCTCATATCAAATTACTTGTCTCAGCATCATCTACGTCACTTCAGGGGTTTTCAAGCGTTAATAAGAATCACCCTCTATATCCCAGAATATAACTTGTTATCACTGCACTAGGCTAAATAGGTGTATAGCTTACTTTAAAATTATGGACGTAAGGTATTATTTTAAAATTGAAAGTCCGCCAGAGGTAACATATTGTCGAAAACAGCTATAGAATAATAAAGATTTTAGCAACTTCATGATTAGTTTAAGTTTAGTTCTGGAGATAAAAATGAAAAAGATCAATCTAATCGTCATTAGGCCAAATACAACTTACAGGATCATTAAAGGATCTGGACGTAATGGATGATTGTGTATATGTAGGATCTCTGATGAAAGAGACAGGAAACTGTGCTAAAGAAATAAAACTACGAATCGTCCTTGGCCGAGCCGCAATCGTTACTACCATTAAGATGTGGCGGAACCGGGCTCGACAATATCCGAAACAACGAAGATGCGCTTGGTGGAATAATTGGTGTTAAAAAAAAAGATTCTAATGGCTCTAAGCACTATGGGACTTAACATGTGAGGTCATTAGTCCCCTAGACTTACAATTGCTTAAACCTAACGAACCTAAGGACATCACGCACACCCATGCCCGAGGCAGGATTCGAACCTGCGACCGAAGGAGCAGCGCGGTTCCGGACTGAAGCTCCTAGAACTGCTCGGCCATAGCGGCCGGCTAATTTCTGTTTCCTGTATTTTTTACGGCTGCGAGACGTGGACCTTGAAAGCCAGTGGCACGAGTCGAACTGATGGCATCGGTATGTGGTGTTTGCGAAAGATGTTACACGTACCACGGACAGAAAGAAGAACAAGTATTTCCATTACAAAATAGGGTAGCACGACAGTAAGATTATTCTCCCGTGTCAGCCAACGATACTTCCAGCTCCTGGGGCATATTTTGGGAAGAGAAAGGGATAGTTTAGAAAAAGACCACCTCGTAAAGCAAAATCGAAGGAAGAAGACCTCGAGGAATGGCAGGAAGTTGGATTAGGCGAAGAAGATTACTGGCCTGCCTCTTCACATTAACATTAAGAAGAACTGAAGATGGCTGTGGATGAAGACTTCCAGCCGAAGATTCAATTACTTTAGAAATGGATGAAGAAGTGAGGTCACGAAAATGAGTAATCCGATTAATGATGACGGTGGGAGTACGGAATAATGTCACCTGTCGTTCACGAGCCGCTGTACGTACACATGCACATACAGGGTGTTTCAAAAATGACCGGTATATTTGAAACGGCAAGAAAAACTAAACGAGCAGCGATAGAAATACACCGTTTGTTGCAATATGCTTGGGACAACAGTACATTTTCAGGCGGACAAACTTTCGAAATTACAGTAGTTACAATTTTCAACAACAGATGGCGCTGCAAGTGATGTGAAAGATATAGAAGACAACGCAGTCTTTGGGTGCGCCATTCTGTACGTCGTCTTTCTGCTGTAAGCGTGTGCTGTTCACAACGTGCAAGTGTGCTGTGGACAACATGGTCTATTCTTTAGAACAGAGGATTTTTCTGGTGTTGGAATTCCACCGCCTAGAACACAGTGTTGTTGCAACAAGACGAAGTTTTCAACGGAGGTTTAATGTAACCAAAGGACCGAAAAGCGATGCAATAAAGGATCTGTTTGAAAAATTTCAACGGACTGGGAACGTGACGGATGAACGTGCTGGAAAGGTAGGGCGACCGCGTACGACAACCACAGAGGGCAACGCGCAGCTAGTGCAGCAGGTGATCCAACAGCGGCCTCGGGTTTCCGTTCGCCATGTTGCAGCTGCGATCCAAATGACGCCAACGTCCACGTATCGTCTCATGCACCAGAGTTTACACCTCTATCCATACAAAATTCAAACGCGGCAACCCCTCAGCGCCGCTACCATTGCTGCACGAGAGACATTCGCTAACGATATAGTGCACAGGATTGATGACGCCGATATGCATGTCGGCAGCATTTGGTTTACTGACGAAGCTTATTTTTACCTGGACGGCTTCGTCAATAAACAGAACTGGCGCATATGGGGAACCGAAAAGCCCCATGTTGCAGTCCCATCGTCCCTGCATCCTCAAAAAGTACTGGTCTGGGCCGCCATTTCTTCCAAAGGAATCATTGGCCCATTTTTCAGATCCGAAACGATTACTGCATCACGCTATCTGGACATTCTTCGTGAATTTGTCTTTAATTTCCTGAATGAATATTTCGATGATCGTGTGATTGCTTTGGGCTATCCGAAACATACAGGAGGCGGCGTGGATTGGCCTCCCTATTCGCCAGACATGAACCCCTGTGACTTCTTTCTGTGGGGACACTTGAAAGACCAGGTGTACCGCCAGAATCCAGAAACAATTGAACAGCTGAAGCAGTACATCTCATCTGCATGTGAAGCCATTCCGCCAGACACGTTGTCAAAGGTTTCGGGTAATTTCATTCAGAGACTACGCCGTATTATTGCTACGCATGGTGGATATGTGGAAAATATCGTACTATAGAGTTTCCCAGACCGCAGCGCCATCTGTTGTTGAAAATTGTAACTACTGTAATTTCGAAAGTTTGTCTGCCTGAAAATGTACTGTTGTCCCAAGCATATCGCAACAAACGGTGTATTTTTATCGCTGCTCGTTTAGTTTTTATTGCCGTTTCAAATATACCGGTCATTTTTGAAACACCCTGTACATACTCCGTAAAGCTGCACGGTGGAGGGTAAGTTAAACCACCGCTCATCATTTCCTTTGCTCTTCCATTCGCATATGGACTGAGGGAAAAACTACCTATATTCTATCATCCGCGCCCTGTTTTCCCTTATCTTGCCTTCGCGGTCCTTACATAAGAGGCGCGTTGCTGGCAATAGAAGCGTTCTGCAGTCTGTTGGATATGTCAGTTCTCTAAACTTCCTTAACAGTGTTTAGCGATAATCTCAGTTTCCTTCCAGGGATTCCCATTTGATTTCACGGAACATTTTCGTAATACACTTGTGTTGGTCGAATCTACACATTACAAATCTAGCAGCAGGTCTCTAACTTGCTTCAGTGTCTAATCTTTTAATCCAACCTTGCGAGAATTCCAAACACTCGATCATTACTTACGAATGAGTCACACCTGTGTTCTATATGCGGTTTCCTTTATAGATAAGGTGCTCTTTCTTAGAATTCTTCCGATAAATCGGAGACAATCACTCGCCTACCCTACAACCGACCTTCCGTGCTCGACCCATTCCACTTCGCTTCGCAATGTTGCACGAAGATATTTAATCAAGTTTACTGTGTCAAACAGCACACTACTAATCCTGTTTTCGAACTTCACAGTGTTTTTCCTCCTACTCACCGTGCATTAACTTGTATTGTTCCACATTTACAGCAAGCTGCCGTTCATCATACCAAACAGAAACTCTTTTTGAGTCAACCTGTTTTCTCGTACACTTATTCAACGACGAAACTTTCAGTAAACTGGAGAATATCGTCGGTCGCACCCGAACCTCTCCTACCCTCTTTTCACAGTCGCTGTGTAATATAACCATTGATGTAGCAGAACTGATACAACAGTCTTTCGCGAACATTGTTCATTTTAAATTAATTCCAGTGGGTTACGCCGAGGGAATTAGATTTGGAAATGGAACAGTAGACGATACGGCGTAACGTAGCTGGTTGACGCTTAGGTAGTTGTGAGATTTGCTTCCGTGGCCTTGACGCAGAGCAGATCACGTTCTCACGCTGGGGAATGTGTCTTTCTATGCCGGCTGACTATTGCAGCCCTAGACTCACGCGTACGCTTTTCAGATCGACTAAAGCAGAGACTAACAGGCAAATGAATACAGACCTTTGCCATACACCAGTCAAAATGAAATTTTATAGAGCCTCTCAAAATCTCAACAGTTAACTGTTTTACTAGTATCAGTGTCATTTTTCAAGTAATTTAAAAAAATATTTAAAATTACCTAAAAATTAAACATTTATAACTTCTCATTGCATTCAACATTCAAACACTTCCGTATTGTTTTATAAATACATCAGATGATGACAAACTCGTTACTTAGTCACCAAAGTAATTGACGTTATGTTAAACAGCACAATTTACATTAAGTTCTTCAGCTTACAGAAATTAATTTTTTTTTCAGTATATTTAATATTATTATTTTGGACTATTACACTGTCCGAGTGAATGAGGAAATGAATGTGGCTTAATTGTAAAGCCAGAATCATTGACATAGGGAATTAATAAGTGTGAGAAAGCGTGAAAATACGATTGTGCAGGGTTAATGAAAGTCTCATACACGGGTGAAAGCTAACAGTAAAGCAGCCAGCTTTTGGTAATGTATAACATATAATTTACTTCAGTCCTTCAGACGATTAAAGATGGGGTTAATTTGCTTTTAGGGAATGTGTTATTATGGAATTTATATAAACTGATTTCAGAACGGAGATTCGATCAAAGAGGGAAGGTCCCGGCGTTATGTGAATCGAAACAGGGAACTGGTCGGCTGCTACGGTATTCAACCAGTCCGAAGAGAGATCTTTGGCGTGCTTTAGTACTGGGGACAGGGTGGGGGTGGGGGGGGGTGAGGGGTTCTCATGTGAGTTGCCAGGAGTCCGTGGTCAGCTCTTGTAACGAGAGTTCATTGAAACTGAGTAACAGTGAGAATCAGGTTTATGAATAAATGTTTATGAAATAAATGTTTATGAATAAATGCTTGTGATCATTCGTAACTGACCACTACAAACAGCTTTATGTGGGAACTGAGACTACCGAAGGATACACATTCCTCGTGGCGAGCTGTGCAAACGTAACCGCGAATTTCCAGAGCACAACGGCGACGGTCTGTACAATATCTGTTCGAGCATTCAGAACTATGGAATAAATGGTTCAAATGGCTCTGAGCACTATGGGACTTAACATCTGAGGTCATCAGTCCCCTAGAACTTAGAACTACTTAAACCTAACTAACCTAAGGACATCACACACATCCATGCCCGAGGCAGGATTCGAAACTGCGACCGTAGCGGTCGCGCGGTTCCAGACTGTTGCGAACTATGGAATACAGCGTGTTTTTACAACTGATTATTACCTGCTGAAAAGTATGGATGTTTCAGAGTTCGGTCTGAGTGAAAACGTTAAACTGGGCACTAGAGAGGGTGACTGTGCTGTGGATTACTACAAACTGTCTTTATTTTCGCCTGATCATTTCGAGAACTGTATGATAGGATGGACTTTGTAGCCAATTGCGTGTACACAAAGTGACTATGCATATCGAATGTTTTAATGTAATAACTTTTATGCGTTTAATTGCTTCAGACAGATTTGGTAAAATTAAGTCACTTCCACATCATCATATAGTTAAGTGCAGATGAGCTAATTATATTACAGTTTTTCTTCGCTCAGTAACATTGATGTCACTTCAGGATAGGCCGTGTTTTTGCAGAACCAATTAAGGTGAGTTCTTTCGATGTTAGTGGGATGGCAAAAAGTAAACGCACCATCGCAATGAGTTTTACTGTTGGTGCAGCAACATGACTGGGAAAAGAGAAAAAAATCTGTTAGTCTGGAACACACATTTCCGTTTTAGTGGAGTGTAGCCTTTTATGGAGATGAAATGTGGATGATAACAGCACGACGCGTCAATAAAATTTTTCTTCGTTTGTGACCGCATTGTTAATACGTAAAACACGCTGAAGAAAGTCACTTGCAACAGTGACCGAAACGTCGGTAGTTTTACACGTTGACAATGCGGTCAAAAACCCAGAAAAAATTTTATTGTCTGTGACAATGGGCGCGCAAGCCTACGTTCATAGTACAACGTGTGTCCCTGACGAAAGAATACAATTAACTGGCCAGTCACGATACCTTAATGCGGCTGAAAAGTCTTGTGCTTTCTGGGAACTTCTTTGGGAAAAGGAGCGTCAACAAAGCCACTAGATTTTGAAAAAATGTAAAATAGGAGTATCAGAGAACATTGACGAAAGTTTATTTCTCTATCTTCAACGAAACAGGAGAATGAAATAATACTGTTACGTCTGCAGAACGGAACTACAAACATCTTTTTCGACTAATTACTCAACTTCTTATCCACAACTTCAATGAGAGATGGCACAGTTTAGAAAACGCGCAAACCCAGTGTTGTCACTTACCCGTTCTCTGTCCTGCCTTGTGGATAGTCAAACAAAATTATGTAAACTGTAAACAAACTTCGCTTTTAGGACAAGTATCATTCAGACAAAAAGAGATAATGTTTAAAACAGACACCGTAATGAAACGATGAAAATTTGTTGCAGTAAATGCCACTTTTAGGAAAGAAAGAAACTGATTAGAGCAAAAAATGGGAGCATTCGAACTTAATACGGTTTGAGGAACCATTCCAGAATTCGCCTGATGTGACTTGGGAAAACCATGGTAAGCTTCGATCAGGGTGGCCGAATGGAGATGTCAAACCCATATCCCAGTCAGTCCGAATTCTGTGTCTTAATTATGTTGCAGATTCACTCATTTCATATCTCGTAAAGTACTGTGATTTTTTTAAAAAGGAACGTCTTGGTTTTTATAACTGTCTCAGATTTTTTTCAACTATCGTTTTGACACGTAGTCGTGGGTTTGATTATGTTGTTTACGAAATAGTTGTATTTATTACTGTCAGTTCTCTTTGCCTTTAACAAACTGCTGAAAATAAGTCACTACTATGCGCGATAAGAAGACAGCGCAGCGTAACTGCAACATCACGTCTGGCAGTTCCGTTTAGAGCTTATAATTACATTTGAAGGGAAATTACAGTTAATAAAGAATTAAAACCCTCATTACCACAGGTAGGTCTCATGCATGCAATAGGAAATGAATCCGGAAGCGTGGTGAGGCAGGAGCGAGGACAGCTGCTTGCAATACATTAGTTTCACGCGCTTCGTTCCGTTCCCCGCTGTTTGTTCTAGCTGCTAGCACCGGCCCGCCGCGAGAAAACGCTAATTCGCAAACATTACGTCCTCGACTGGTGAGAACAGGAAAGTCACGGCGACTAAAAAGGACGGTCCCTCTTTCGTAGTCGTCACTGTACCTTCTTGTGGCGGGTATAAACATGTTTTTACTACGATGCGCATAAAATTTTCATTGTGTTACAATAGGTGGCGCTGCTACGCTGGGCAAAAGGGATTTCAAGTGTGGAGAGGACTCCAGTACAAGATACAAGAAAACCATTTTGTTTAAGCTGGGAAGAGTCGACAGTATCATGCGCGTCTCTCAAAGAAAACAGGCCGCCATATGCGCAAATGAGTCATAATCATAAGATGATGCATTTGCAAACTGCAGCGAAAAAGACTTCTTAACAAAACCGATCGCCAAGTTTAATTGAAGAACAGCAGCAGCAGCGACTAGAAACCGAAAATAGAAGATTTTTTCGTGTTGTGCCGTACAAGAACAATGTGACTGTATGCGTTTTTATATAGGCATAGTAACTGGAACTGTTTAATTTCATTATGTCTGTAGAACGCTGCGAATGACATTATAGTCACTTTCGGGACTATACCTATTCATCTCCACTGAACTAGGTGTGTTTTACGTAAGATGCATTCCGTAAGGGTGACTCATTCTTGAGTGGTATAAGGAAATGCGCTTTATATAAGGTACTCAAAGTGAACTCTGGACATGAGAAACTCGCCTGTTAAAAATAAAATGCTCGCGCGTTATCACATCAACAGTGTTTATTGTTGACCTAGGTAGTTTATGTCTATTATAAATGCTTTCTACTGAACGTAATGGCCGCAACGTCCAGAACGTACTCATACACTAACTTTATACGACAGCAGTAACACGAAAGAGAGATCACTTTGACAGTAATATTAGGCCGACTTCCGTAAGTGCATCACCGTTACATTACCAACTAGTTATATTTATCGTTGGTTTTTTCGCCAGTGGTAACAAAACGCTTAATTTAATGGCTACCAACGTATGTGACAAGTGACAGTGAACGGGAAGAAGACTAAAAGAGGCTAAATTATTCAAAAAGTGAAACAGAATTCCAATATTTCATTACAAAACTTGCGCTAAAGATAGAAGAAAACGAAACGCTTTTAGAAATCCGGACGCCAGCGCATAAACTTTATAAATCTGCATTATTAGTTCACTACTTCATGACTATTCCAATGTTAGGACAATTACTGCTGTACTACGTTCCCATAGTGTCCCGGGCAATTCTTACAGCTCTAACATTTCATACAGGGTTTAATTTTTCCATTCTGTATAGGTCTGTTTGAGGTCAGAGATTATAAGTTTATGATACAATTTTTACTGCATCAGTCATTTTCTACTTAATTTAATAACGCAGCGCATCTTGGCGGCAGGCTGCCATCATAATGTGCAAATAATTCTCATCACACTTCAGATTACTGCACATGTAACTATAATGTACCTGATGATTGCAGCATGCTGCCGGAACATTCCGTGGCAATAAATGTTAGTAAAAACTAACTGAAGCAGTAAAAATTACGTCATAAATGGTTACGTAATAATAATATCGTGTGGCTCAATAACTGTTTGCAAGTCTTTCAACCGGACACTATTTCAGCGACTTTCGCATCCCTATTTCACCACAGTTACCCAACTGGAGAAAGGGGACCTACAGTTTTACTAGGAATACGAACCAAGTGTGGTTTCAGGCAGCTCTTCATGCGGTTGAGAGGCGAACTCTGTATGAAGGCGGACTGAAAAATTTCCATGGTTCAACCAGGATTAGAAACCGTGACCTCTCGCTTTCCAAGCACGCGGTTTACCGCCAGACCACAAGGCATGACATATACAGCTTTTACAAATATCGAAGGAAGGACGATTGAGTTTTTGCCTCTCGCTCGTTATTGCGTTATTATAGAGACGGGTCTTAAGCTCGAATGGGACAGGCGTGGAATGGGGAAATGCTGAAGTCCTTTTCAAAGGAAGTAACGTTTCAAGCTGTTTAGGGAAACAATGTTTACCTTAAATCTGAATGATCCAACAGAGATTTGAAACCCATTCTTACCGGATGCGAGTCAGAGCGTTACAGATGCGCCACCTGTTTTGGAGGAAATATCGAATCTTGATGATAGTTCGTAAGTACTAAAATCTGATTGACTCTCACAACAGCTTTACATCAAAACACAAAAGCAAATACGTGCTTTTTTTTTTCTTCGAATAATCCTTCGGTGTACTTTAACGACCTTCTACATCTCTTGAAATGTACGACAGAGTAATATATATTTAATAATATTTGCCTCGAAAGGTTTACAAACTTGAGCAGAGAATATATTAAATATCGAGCTCAAGTCTACCAGCATACGTCAGTTTCATCTTTATAGCCAAGAAAAACTGAGCTGAATTTGGCCCACTTTTAACGCACTTTCTGCCATTCCTTACGAAAGCTATAATAAATAATTACGAGAGGTGCGTTTTTAAAGACATATCGACATGGCCTGAGACTAAGCTATCACTGATTACAACTTTCAGGTTACGAAAATTTTTACTAGGAGTATGCTGCTTTCACTAGTAACATAACACTTTTTTGTTTCAGTAACTTAATTTTAAATGTCTAAGTTGACGCTTTCCGCCGTAACGTCTGCTTCAATTAGTCACACAGTTGTCTGTTTAACGAGAGCAGCGTCTCAGATGAAATTAAGTGACAAATAAAGATTTATTTTGGATTACACTCATTTGGTCGCGAAATATTAGTCTTCTGCATTGATTAAAAACATTTTAAGTGGAAGTGAAAATAAGGAAGTTTCTCGCCAATGCAGAAAACAAAAAATGTACAAATGAAAGTAACAAATAAAACTACTTTAACTGTTCGTTAATTTCGTTTGAGATGCTTTTCTCGTAAAACTTTCTCGTTCTGTCTACTGCTGGGTGATAAACGACTGAAGACTAGTAAAACATTGTCTTGTCTTTAAAAAGTGATATATCTCTCTACTCATTGTTTCAAGTTTCCAGAAGTTGTTATAAAAGAAACGGCAGACGTTTCGATATGTCAGAAGAGTAAACAAGATACTAACTCAGTTATGATTATCAATTTTCTCGATTTCCTTAATCGTTTCCTCTCAATTACCTCAACCGTTTCTTGACACCAAGTATATTGTGCCAAGATCACGATCGTAATAGTGAAACAATCAGGATATTGACTATGAACTACGTACAGTATGACAAAATGAAACTGCTACCAGATGACTAATGCCGACGGACTTTCGTGTCTCCGCATTACAACTTTATTGTTCTTGAAATTACTCCATGCCGTCTGCAACTCATGAACTTTCGTCTCTTTATACATTCTTGCACAATTTCTGGCTTAGGCCAATTTCATGTACCCTGTTAATTTCTCATAAAAACGATATTAGATCTCTAGTAGATCGTTTACAATTAAAGCTAAAAGCAGTAACTAAACAGAACATAGATTTCGTTAGGTGCAGTTAATTAGTGGGTATATGCATTCATTGTTTATTTGGTCATCAAAATTCTGCGATGACATATATTTTCTACTCTTCTGTTGTGTGTGTTTCATATGAAGCTCGCCATTTACCCTAATACTTCTGTGAGGAAACTCATGTGTATGATTGAAAGCTTTCAACTACCACGATTCACATGGTAGCTCGAGAGATAAACGACAGTTTGTGTGAAGAGGCTCTTTGCATACGCCGTATTCTGTGTTCTGTTTAGTCACGGATTTTATCTTTCACCACAAGCGATATGCTGAAGATTTAGATTGTTTTCGGAAAAAAACTGTTGACCGGATTCTTGAAAATGGTCTAAAGGTCGAAATAACGCAATAGTGCATAAATATAAAATGACAGTTTTTTTCATCATAAACCAAGTTCTCCGAAAACCTGCCAATGTGCCATAATAATTTAAATAATAAAACTCTGCACCAGTCACGTTTCTTCATGCTTTGCATGATGCGCTTCAGGAATATGTTCCCACTTTCGGGTGCTGTGTGATTTTACGCAAGAACCGTATGTGATATCTGCGAGCGTATTCTTCAGCTTCTCTTGTCCTGCAGTCGTACTTTTATGGATGTAAGATGTTGAGCCTCCTTCACAGCGCAGAATTTCACAAACATATGAATAGTTATTGGCACTGTTTTCTGTAGGCATCACATACTGAAGTAAACTACCGCAAGATCTGAAAATGGGAATAAATTCTTGCCTCACTCGGTCTAGGAATGAAAACCTGTAATTAGTGCAGTATTTTATTATTATCTGAATCAATGAAATTCAGCAGTTCAAGGTGGCATGGAGTCACTTAAGAAATTCAGGGTGGCTGTACACCCGACTTCGACGAAACTCATCAACTTTATTAGGCCTTTAAGGATACATCTCGGCCTCAGATTAAGTGCGTCGGTTTTCTGCGATCATCTCCCATTACAGTTCTGTGTGCTGATAAACTTGAAAAATCGTTCACATGTGAATTTACACGATTACTCAGCAATACACTGTTGTTTTAGAGAGGGCCCGCAGAACTATGTTTAGAAATGTATATTGGGAAACGTTTCCTTGCGAGCTCACATTTCTCTTATTTTAATACGATGGTCTTTTCTTCGTACGTTGGTGAGAATCAAAATACATTATGATTTGGGGAAGAAAGTCAGTGATTCACAATTGTGAAAAGATCTAGTCGCAAGAAAAAATGCCATTGTTTTAGTTATTGCGACTCCAAGTCATTTACGTATCCGTGTCTCTGTCTTCTATAATGCGACGATAAACAATGAGCTGTCTGTCTGAAATTTTTCGATGTTCTCCGTCGGTCTTGTATGGCAATGATACCGTACCGCGCAGCATTACTACAGCAGAGTACGGATAAGTGCAGTGGCTCTTGGGTAGATTTGGTGCATCTTGTAAATGTTCTGCCAACAAAACACAGTCTTTGTTCTCCTTTCCTATATTTTCTGTATGACAATTCCAATTTTCGCTGTTCGTAGTTACGATCGATGGGCATTTAGTTGACTCTTTAAATTTGTATGATTTGTCGTTCAACCTGAAATTTAACGGCACTGTTTTTCGGCTCGTGTGAAGAACCTCACACTTCTCGATGCTTAAGGTCAGTTACCACTTTTCTCACCATGCACATAACTTGGCTAAGTCATTATGTAACTCGTTTTGATCTTCTGAACACCTCGCTAGAAGGTAAACGGCAGCATTATCTGCCGCAAATCTAAGAGCGCTGCTCAGATTGTGTCCTAAGTGGTTATTAAGAACAGCAGAGGGCCTATAACTGTTCCTTAGTGAAGTACAGACGTAAGTTCGATTTCAATAGACGACTCCCCGTCAGTTACTAACAAACAGTGACCTTTCTGATAGTAAATCAGGAATCCATTCGCACAACTAAGGGAAAAACGCGGCAGGTGGCGACAAATGAAGGCCAGTGGGGCCCCGCCGTTAGTCCCGGATAGTTGCGAACACAGACCGCTGTCCTCGAGCACACGGCGAATAGTGCGCTTGGCATGCGCCAGGGAGCCGTGGTGTCGCTTCGCCTTCCAAGTCACGTATCCTCGGCTCTGCGTCGGCCATCCTGCCTCTCGCGCCGTGCCGCCGACTGGCCGAAAGAGTCACGAGCGCCTCACAACGGGAACCTCTCTGCAGGCGTCGAGACAATATACCCGCATCTGTTCTGTTTGTGTGTGTCCGTGTCGGCAGCGCGTTTGAGCTCCGAAGGTCGGGACCTGGGCAGGCGCGCTCGTGGCTCGTACGACGCGGGAAGTTCGGGACGCGATGGCCGGTGGGTGTAACCTTAGAGCGGCTGTCCTCTCGCCGGTCGGGTTTCATCGGCACGACAGGTGCGCCATGAGTGCGGCCACTCGCAGAAATTGAGAGCCCTGGACGAAGGCACCAGCCTAGCTCAGCAGCGGGGCGCAATTCCGCCAAGAAGGCGCATACCGGCCCGCTTCCTAAACGAGATCGTAGTTCCTCATCGGCAGCTAAGGAGTGTTATCTATCTTCGTTGTGTCGAGTTCCTTAATAGCAGTAATAATTGGTAGCACTCACCCACATAAAGCGTACCTAACAGGTTTCAACAGTGCGTTTCGAGGGACATGTTATCATCATCAGGTTGTCATCACTCAGCCAATATGGTTACAACTCTAAATCTCTACTGACCGTATGTGTCTAGTGATGGCAACTAAATGAAGATAGCGTTGTCTCTCCTAAAGAGCTGATGAACTGTGTCAAGTACGATTAAAGTGCTTGCGTACTACCAATTATTACTCATAAAGTATAACAACTGCCACCTCTCATCCGAATAATGCCAACTATTGTACTTTCTACACACTCATAACTTTTGTCAAGCACCCGTAACTAGCTACTTTTCGAGCGACGCAAGCCCTAAGCTAAAGCATACATGATCGTTCAAAAGGTAAATTAGCTTACGTAAGGTGCAACCTGTTTGGACTATTCTGAGCAGAAAAAAAATCTCATAAAATTAATTCGCTACTCTCAGCACTTTCCGAGAGACAGCTGTCTGAAACTAGCGGAGGACAGAATCTGCAGTTCCTGCTAGACAACTTGGAGGTTGTTCCTTGTACAACAAGAACTAGATTGGACTTACTACGGCATAGAACCTATGGTGCTCGTCGTGACCAATGCCACGGTGCTTCAGTGGAGCCTATCCTGGTGGCTCGATCGGTCACGCGGTTACCAAGGTCAGCCGTCCTTTCTGGGCATGATTATTGTATTGTGGTCGTGGGAAAACTAAAATCTTCCGGAAGAATGTGCAGACAAGGAGGGAATTACTCGTCATCGAATTAAATCCTATAGATACGGTAAAGAAGGATGTGGAAACAGCATCCACGAATAACACACCTGTCTGGACGAGATGCGAATTGCACCGAGGCAAAGTGCAGATCAGGAAAAAACTGCTCGTTGGCGAATTAAACGCTACAGATACGTCAAAGATAGCTGTGGAAGACAGCTTCCATGAAAAACACATCTGTCTAGACGAAATGCGAATTGCACTACCGACTATGGCGGACTGATTCTCAACTACGAAGGAAAATTGGCTTCGAATCACATGAAGCAACGAACTGACAACTGACAGCTACTTCCACCGTTCACAACCCTGACTGTTTTAAACAGCTATATCTTCGCAAACATTGAGAATAGATGCCAAAGTTTACGCGACGTTCCCCTTGAGAGACACACTGTCCTCCTTAACATTGTTGGTTTGTTTTTAAATCAAGCATGTCTGTTTAGCTCTGCCTGTTCTTTCCAGTAACATTCATCCGTGGGGCAGTTGGTGTATTTACATTTGGAACTCACAGCGAATCGTGTGTTACGGAGAACAAAGTTGGACTATTAACAAATATCTTCTCTCCTATTACACCTGAAAATGGTAAGCAAGAAAAACATGCACGCTCTACAAAAACCCCAAATACCATTTACCGTCATACGGTGCAGGGTGCGTGTCGGAGGATGCAATAGGCTTCTTGATGGGTAGTGAAACACAGTTATCGTAAGCCTCTTCGTGCTGCAAAATGTTTTATCTGCAGCCTCTCCAGTCGCTGGAGCTCGACGAGCGCCGATATGACGCTATCGCGCTGATCATACAAACCGGTAACGAATCTGTCAGTTCTTCTCTTTCAATTTCCCAGTTAATCCAACTTTTAAACGATCGCAAGCTGATGAATAGTGCTCGAACATCAGTCGGATGTGAGCCTGGTAGGCCGGTTACCCGCGCCTGCGTTTGTAAATCTTGCTACGCATTTGATATAAGCTAGCTAAGGTTTGTACACTCTTATCAGTTTGTCACAGCACTTGCACTCGGGAAGTTTGAAGGAGGAAACAAATGGAGGGTCTTACCTGATTCCAGTAGTCCTCGAGAGAAGGTTGCGCCGAAAAGTATCCAGTGTCGTGGATATCCTGCAGTTCCCTGAAGATATTTCCGCACGGTAAGATATCCATCTTGGCCGCAGTATATGAGAACAAACTTGAAACTAACGAAGGGCCAACCAAAAAAACTAAAACAACAGTCGAGTTAAAAAACAATCACTGTGTGTGTCGTGGCTGAACACTGTGGCGATGGTCGGTCTTCGGAAGGCAACGACACGGCGGCGTGCGATGCTGGGGCCAGAGGGAGAGACAGATAAACAGGAAGCGTCGCGCCTCTGCGGCCGATGCCGGTGCACGCTGAGAGGAGAACAACAACAACAACAAGTGGAAGAAGAGCAGCGGCTGCAGCAGGAGGCGTGGGCGGGGAGGCCGACGGCACAGCACACGCGCGGCTCGGCTTCACTCGCGACTCGGCAGCGGCGAGCACATGGCGCTCTCGGCACGGCTGCGTATCGGCGGTGGCGGCGGTCTCGCTCGTGTGGCGGAGCACGTCTACGCTGGCGGGCCGGCGAGCGGCGACTGTCCGCTTGGCAGCCGCGCCGCCAGCCGCCAGGCGGCAGCACTGCGTGCGCCACGCGCCGCCATGACACACGGCGGCCGGCAAGCGTCGCGCCGTCAGCTGACAGCCGCCGCAGCACGGCGTGCCCCACAACAGCCGCGTTCCTGGGGCCAGCCGAAGCGCAAATCCGGCACACAGTAACCGCGCAGGTGATGACGAGCGTACGAATTCAGACACACAGCACACAAATCTGAACCAGAAGCATTCACAACAAACGAGTCATATCCTGACGCCTATTAGTGGACATCAATATGGGATGTGTCCACTATCCGCCTTTATGAATGTCTGAACTTTCCAGGGGACACTTCCAGTGATGTGTCTGAATGTTTGGGGAGGAATGGCAGTCCTTTCTTCCTCAATTCACCTAGGTGTTAAAATTACGAACAACTTCAGTTGGAAAGACCACATAGATAATATTGGGAAGGCGAGCCAAAGGTTGCGTTTCATTGGCAGGACACTTAGAAGATGCAACAAGTCCACTAAAGAGACAGCTTACACTACACTCGTTCGTCCTCTGTTAGAATATTGCTGCGCGGTGTGGGATCCTTACCAGGTGGGATTGACGGAGGACATTGAAAGGGTGCAAAAAAGGGCAGCTCGTTT
The DNA here is from genome assembly GCF_023864275.1 of Schistocerca cancellata. Taxonomy (NCBI): domain Eukaryota; kingdom Metazoa; phylum Arthropoda; class Insecta; order Orthoptera; family Acrididae; genus Schistocerca; species Schistocerca cancellata. Next base: position 406,091,791 of record NC_064630.1, read on the forward strand.
TGTATTATCACGTAATAGGAGGGAGAGTGTGGCAGATATGATACGCGAGTTGGGATGGAAGTCATTAAAGCAAAGACGTTTTTCGTCGCGGCGAGATCTATTTACGAAATTTCAGTCACCAACTTTCTCTTCCGAATGCGAAAATATTTTGTTGAGCCCAACCTACATAGGTAGGAATGATCATCAAAATAAAATAAGAGAAATCAGAGCTCGAACAGATAGGTTTAGGTGTTCGTTTTTCCCGCGCGCTGTTCGGTAGTGGAATGGTAGAGAGATAGTATGATTGTGGTTCGATGAACCCTCTTCCAAGCACTTAAATGTGAATTGCAGAGTAATCATGTAGATGTAGAAGTGCTGAAACTGAGAATGAAATGATATTGGTGTTATGTACTACTTTGCACGCAACGGTAAGGAGAGGTGGGCTACAGATGGTGCAGCAGCTGTCGTCGATGATAAGCTAGGCAGCAGCAGGTTTTCCCAAACGTCGCGAAGGAACTACTAAAGAACAAACAGCAGTGAAGTCCCGCTATTGCAAGCTGAAGAGCGTCGTGCAGTGTGAGACTCCTGCTACTTACGCACTAGCGAACTATCGGAGGCTGACTAAGACTACAGTCTGTGACTGAGACTCTGCCGTGTAGCTACCCCGACCGTCCTATAATCGCGGCGGCAGAGAGAGTTCGATAGTCACAGCCGCCAAGGCGTGGGTCAGTGGGCACACAACAATGGATCCACTGGATCCCCGTCGACCCCTGTCGGCGTTTGCCGGAAAAGTGCGCTTCTGTTACCAACTGTGAGACGCCGGTGAGGGTGGTATTGATCTATGATGCCACAGTTGGACTTTGGGGTCGGGAGTGAAGTCGTTGTTCTAACTCATCCCAAAGGTGCTCCATTGCGTTCAGGTCAGGACTGGGCAGGCTAGTCAGCTTCGGGAGTGCTACTGCGCACAAGCTATTCCCTCACAGATCCTTCTTCATGACAGGGTGCACTGTCATACTGATACACCCGTCGTCTCCAACGTATTCCTCTACCGTACGCAGTGCACCCCCATACCTTAACACCACATCCTCTGTACTTCACTATTGGTACTACACATAACGTTCACCAGACATTCGCCAAAACCAAACCCTTCAATCAGACTGCTACAGTGTAGAGCGTGATTCATCCCTCCAAAGCACACGTTTTCAGTCATCCAGTACCCAGTGGTGTCGCTCTTTGCACCCACCTCAAACGACGCTTAACATTGACAACAGAAATATGTGGCTTATGACGAGGTGCTCCAACCTTGTACCCCATTATGTAGTAACTCCCTACGCATACACATTGTGTTACACGGACAGATGATAACGCCTTGGAACTAATGAGTGATTTCTTCTGCTGGTTTCATGCGATTTTTTACAACCACAGTCCGCAGTGCTCGACGGTGCGTGACTGTCAGTAAATGAGGTCTGAGCCGTCGATGATACTTTTGTGTTGGCAGAAGAGCCAACACCGTGTTACGAGTGGAGGCCGAAGTGCAGGCGTTTTAGCTCACGCAGGCTGGCGTGAGGAGGGAAAAACCATATTGACGTGAGGTCTGGAACATGACAAGGAATGAGAATTCAGAAAGCGGACGTAATTAGTTTCGGCTATGCTAAACTGTCGTCTCTGCAAATGAGAGCGTATGTAGACAGTGAACCATCGCTAGCAAAGTCGGCTGTACAACTGGGGCGAGTGCTAGGGAGTCTCTCTAGACTAGACCTGCCGTGTGGCGGCGCTCGGTCTGCAATCACTGATAGTGGCGACACGCGGGTCTGACGTATACTAACGGACGGCAGCCGATTTAAAGGCTACCACCTAGCAAATATGATGTCTGGCGGTGGCACCACACTACAGTTCCTTCGCGTCTCTACTTCCTAGTCTCGTCAGCGACAGTCGATTTGGGCAGCTGTAGAACGCTTGCTATCTAGCTATGGATTTGTTACTCAGGTGACAACCAATGAATAGCCCACTTATTTTGGAGCCATCACATGGAAATTGTTTTGGAGAAGGCGAACGAAAGATGTTCTTTTTTATTGGCCTAACAGCAGATGCAACATATCAATTAAAGAGCAGCCTACACTAGGCTTGTCCGCCGTCTGCTGCCTGGTATGGGATCCGTACCGGAGAACATTGACGGAGGAGATCGAGAAAGTACAAAGAAGGGCGGCTCCTTTTGTATTATCGTGAAATACGGGACAGAGTGCCACGGATATCAAAACAGAGGCTTTTTTTATGTAAATTAAAGATGGAAGAGGGAGAACGGAAAGGAAAGGGAAGAACTATTGATGTCAGCTGCATTGGGACATTATGCGGAATCAGAGGCAAGGAGCAAAATGTGTGCCCGACCAGGAATCGAACCCGGGATCTCCTGTTTATTAGGCAGCTGCGTTAACCACCGTGCCGTCCGGACACAGTGTTTCTCGCAACTGTGCCGACTACCTCGGTACGCCCCCCGGCTGACCAACATTTCCACCTAGCGCCACCTACACGTAGTCCCTGACCGTGTTCCTCTATGCTCACTCCTTTAAGGTTCCCGCAAGAGGTCGAACGTAATTGTGTATCGGCATTGACGGTGGTGGGTTTGTTGCCCATCGGGGCCAGCCGTTTATATGAATGAGTGGTGTCTGTCCTTTTTCGGACGTATCTGATAGAACGGGCACTACCCAATTCTCCCAGAATGCGGAAATATTTTGTTGATCCGCGTCTATATAGGGAGAAATGATCATCGTAATAAAATAAGAGAAATCAGAGCTCGCACAGAAATATTTAGGTCTTCGTTTTTCCCACGTGCTATTTGAAAATGGAACGGTGGAGAAATACACTTACGAGCCAAAGGAACTGGTACATTGGCTTAGTATCGCGTAGGGTTCCCGCGAGCACGCAGAAGTGCCGCAACACGACGTGGCATGGACTCGCCTAATGTCTTAAGTAGTGCTGGAGGGAACTGACACCTTGAATCCTGCAGGGCTGTCCACAAATCCGTAAGAGCACGAGGGGGTGGAAATCTCTTCTGAACAGCACGTTGCAAGGCATCCCAGGTATGGTCAATAATGTTTATGTCTGGGGAGTTTGGTGGCCAGCGGAATTGTTTAGACCCAGAAGAGTGTTCCTGGTGCCACTCTGTAGCAATTCTGGACGTGTGGGATGCCGCATTGTTATGCTGGAATTGTCCAAGTCCGTCGGAAAGCACAATGGACATGAATGGATGCAGGTGATCAGATAGGATTTTTACGAATGTTTCTCCTGTCTAGACGTATCAGGGATCCCATATCACTTCAACTGCACACGTCTCACACTATTAAAAAGCCTCCACCGGCTTGAACAGTCCCCTACTGACTGACATGCAGAGTCCATGGATTCATGAGGTTGTCTCCATACCCGGACTCGACCATCCACTCGATAAAATTTGGAACGAGACTCGTCCAACCAGGCAAGATATTTCCAGTCATCAACAGTCCAGTTTCGGTGTTGATGGGCTCAAAGCTTTGTGTCGCGCATTCGTCAAGGGTACAGAAGTGGCCCCTTGGACTCCGAAAGTCATTGCACTGAAGGTCGCTCTGGATAGCCACTCCTTCATATTTTATGCTAGATGCTGTTTCCAGCAATTTGTCGTGACCAATGAAGTTGTACAGTAGTGGAATCCTTTTCCTGTGTATGCGCAGCTTGGTGCATTTATTTACGTTCAGGGTCAACTGCCAGCGTCTGCTCCATTCAACAATCCTCTGTAGGTATTCCTGCAAATAGATCCTGTCCTCTGGCATGCTACTTCCTGTAAGAAAAAAAATAAAAAATAAAAGATTCTAATGGCTCTAAGCACTTGGGACAACATCTGAGGTCGTCAGTCCACTTGACTTAGAACTACTTAAATCTAACTAACCTAAGGACATCACACACATCCAGGCCCGAGGCATCATTAGAACCTGCAACCGTAGCAGCCGCGTGATTCCGGACTGAAGCACCTAGGACCGCTCGGCCACAGCGGCCGGGTGTTGCACACACTATCATCATCTGTGTACAGTCTTAAAGAGTAAACAGTAAAGGACCTGTCACTATTCGCTTGGTTACTCTTGAAATTACTTTTACATTATCGATTTTGTTCCGTTTAGAGCGGTGTGTTGAGTTCCATTTGAATAGAGGTTCTAAATCGAGTCATAAATCTGATCCGATACTCGGTAACCTCGCATTTTATTCACTAAACGACAGTGCGGAACTGTGTGACATGCCTTTCTCGAGTCAACCAACTCGGCATCAGACCTGTGTACCATCGTCTACTGCACTCTGGATCTCATGTACAAACAAAGCGAGCTGATTTTCGCAAGATCTCTGTTTGCGGAATCAATTTTGTTTATGGAAAAGATTTTAGTTTCCAGAAACTTCATAATGCTTGAGCACAAAATAAGGCATAAAGTCTGTGTAGTCGGTAGCGATAATTTTGGCATTTTTTCCTTATTGTTTGAATCTACATCACAATCCTTTAAAATTTTTTATATAAGAAGTAACTGCAATATAGACTGAACTTATTAGTAAAACTGGTACCTCTTTATTTACAACAATAAGTCCGTTCATAGGGTTGCCAACAGTCTTTGAAAACAAGCTCTAAAAGTAGCCAACAGAAATGATAACTTCACTCGAAGTAAATTGGAACAAAAAATGCTAACACAGACAGATATAACAACCAGATCCGCCATTAATCAGCTCAACTGTTAAAATTGATGAATATATGTAGCAAGGCTTCACCTTGCACTCGATTATACCAAGACGGTGAAAAGTTTCGAAATGAGAAGGGAGCTAGGAAAGTGGATTCCAGATCAATAGATTTGTTTTATACAGTCTTGGCACTCACTTTGCTATCAGACCCAAAGGACCCAATGATGCAGACCGACGGCCATGTCATCCACCGCCAATCGCGTCATTTAGATGTGCACGGATCCGGTACTAATCACGTTCCAGTCCTTTTCCAACGAGGAAAAATCCTTGGCAGCGCTGGGAATTAAATCTGCGGCTTCTACATGACAGTCGAACATGCCGACTGCTGAGCTACGGAGGCGAATCCAGTCTTGGGAGAGGCCTTCATTATCATTAAACGGGGTTATGGATCTTATCCGAACTACCTTCGGTTTGTAGATGACATTGTTTTATCTGCGTCGTATCCAGAACAGCTTCGACGAAGGATGGTTGACACGAACAGAGTAAGACCTGGAAATTAATTTCAGCAAGTGAAAAATAATGCAAATCGCTATGCTAACAGGAGAACAGAAAACATTAATGACGAAGTAAAAACAGCTGACGAGTTAGGACATCTGTAAACAATGAAGTGGATGGACACTTATAGAAATAAACGGGAGGGTGAAACTGGCTCGGAGTTAATTTTGAAACTGATTGTTGTATTCAGAACTAAATTCTCAGTCTACATTCAACGAAAAATCTATAACCATAACATCCTCTCACTATTAATTTATGGAAATGAAGCATAGACATTAAATGCCCACACTGTTCGAAATGCGTGGGTTACCTAAAGACCAACGTAAAGGTGCATCTTGGCATCTTGGAAGGGATGAAGACAAACAAATAGAAAAGAGAAAAGAGCTTGAGGCCATGATAGTGACTATTGTGAAACTGAAATGACAATTGGTTCAAATGGCTCTAAGCACTATGGGACTTAACATCTGAGGTCATCAGTCCCCTAGAACTTAGAACTACTTAAACCTAACTAACCTAAGGACACCACACACATCCATGCTCGAGGCAGGATTCGAACCTGTGACCGTAGCGGTCACGCGGTTCCAGACTGAAGAGCCTAAAACCGCTCGGGCACTCCAGCCGGTGAAATGAGGATTGTCCGGGCATAAAACGAAGTGATATCATGACAGATACGTTGAGGCGACACCATGTTGGATCCCTTGTGGCAAGCAAGAGTCTGTAGTACCACTTACTGGAAGCCGGCCGAGTTGGCCGAGCGGTTCTAGGCGCTTCAGTCCGGAACCGCGCGACAGCTACGGTCGCAGGTTCGAATCCTGCCTCGGGCATGGATGTGTGTGATGTCCTTAAGTTAGTTATGTTTAAGTAGTTCTAAGTTCTAGGGGACTGATGACCTTAGACGTTAAGTCCCATAGTGCTCGGAGCCTTTTTTGAACTTACTGGAATATGAACTGAATACAGAAAAAAAAACAAGCGGGACAGACTGGGATGCGAAAATTTGAAGATCGTATTGTTTGGAGAAACCTCGAAGAGGCATACATTGAGAACTGGGTCATACATGGCTCATGCTGATGCTGATTATGACGATGCTGTTGAAAATGCAACGTGATATAATAGTACACCAACGAGCCAAAACACTGTGATCATCTGCTTAACAGTTTGTTGAAACACTTTTGGAACTCAAGACAGCAGCAATTCTGCATGGCACGGATTCGACAGGTCATTGCTAGGTTTCGGGATATATGTAACACCAGAAATATTCCCACAGGTAGCGGTATTCCCGTAAATTACGAGTCGGCGATTTGTGCGCGTGGAGCTCGCGTCCGATAGCGTCCTATAAGTGCTCCATCGGATTCGAATCTGATGGTGTAAGAATTCAACGTGAGCTCATTATCATGCTCCTCAAACCACTGTAGTTTGATCTTGGTCTAGTGACACGGAGAACTATCCTGCTAAAAGACATCACCGTCGGGGAAGACATCAGACTTGAGGTCTGCAGTAATGTCTCAGGTAGTCCACAGGTGTCATGGAGCCTTGAATTTCTACTACAGGTCTAATGGAAGCCCAGGTGAATGTCGCCATCACCGACCTGCATCTGTGGCGCAACGCAGTGCTTCTTGCGAACAGCAGTTCGCCTGTACGACGGCCTATCCAAATATGACCATCGACATGGTGTAACAAGAAACGTGATTCGCTCGACTAGGTGATACGTTTCCATTGAGCCATGGTCCACTGTCGATATTCCTGTGTCCACTGCAATTGCAACCCACCATGTCGATGGGTTATCACGGGGGCAGGGCACATAGGGGCTGCCTATTGCGGAACCTCAGAATTGTACTATGTTGTCACATCTGCCACAGATCGCCGTTTATCCTGCTTCTGAAGAGCGAGAAATCATCCTCACTGCACGTTCTGCGATGAGGCGTTGTTTCACCCTCATTCGGCCACTTCCTTACAGATGTCTCGATAATACCACACAAACAGCTAACCAGCTTAGCCGTTTCCAAGATGTTCGTTCCTAGCGGCTGAGTCAACAACCTGTCCTTTGTCAGATTCGCTGATGTCACCACATGTCTCCATTTGCGCCCGTGATTCCCCATTCGTCTCTTCTTCGCTTATGTACTTTCCTTAGCGCGTCACATGTCCGTAACGCCGCCAGACGGCATTCAATCTCGCGGTTGACTTTGGTTCAAATGGTTCAAATGGCTCTGAGCACTATGGGACTTAACATCTGAGCTCATCAGTCCCATAGAACTTAGAACTACTTAAACCTAACTAACCTAAGGACATCACACACATCCATGCCCGAGGGAGGATTCGAACCTGCGACCGTAGCGGTCACGTGGTTCCAGACTGAAGCGCCTAGAACCGCTTGGCCACACCGACCGGCGGTTGGCTTTGGTCACACTGTTTTTGCTCTCGGCGTATGCTGGGCAGGTACGTTGGATATTCGATACCAGTTAGACAATGCCCCAAAGGGCATAAAATAATAGATGTCATGCCTCGAAGGCAGTGGATTCTTATTCGGGGGATCAGCGGTTCAATTCGCCGTCTGGTCATCCAGATGTATAAGGAGCGATCAAAAAGTTTCCGATCGAAGGCTGTGCAGTCCAGAATAGCCGTGAGCATTGAGGAAATCACACTGAAAGTATCTAACCAAAATTGTTTCCTTTTATTCTGTGAAAGTAACAGTGATAAGATTGTTCTAAATTAATTATTCAGCAAACCTGCATCTGACTGCGTCTGTGAACTTGTTTCTTGCACTCCTCCATTTTGCCAGAAATCCAACATGTATTTGACTCAGCAATCAAGTTTAAGAGAATAATGCCGTTTGTGCAATGGCATTAAGATGGTACTAGAAAATTAACTTTTGGCCCTGATGTTTACTTGGTTCTTTCATTAGTGGGTAACTTTAGTTTACTACTCATTTTCATATTCAATACAAGTAAAGGATGTGGATTATGAATCAGGCTGTTAGATTTAAACACAATGTTGATCTCAATACATATATTGTTAAAATTTTAAGTCATACACAAAACCTACTATTTCAAACATTTTAGTAGCACGAATCACTCTTACAAAAAATTTTACAAAACGCTTACTGCGTCAAACCTTGGACATACAAATCCTAACTCTGAACATTATCTAACAAAAACCAATTTGAAATGATTATATATCTTCTCTCATTTACATGCTAAAGTTTGGACAGGGGCAGCGACCTGCCTTAACTACCGAATATTTTCTGGAGCTACCCTGATCAGACCTTAGCACATACCTTTCAACACAACAGACGCACCAGGCTGAAGATATCCGTTTCGAAAAACAGTGTCCAGCTGCGTGAACAAGTCCGTATCAGCCTGCTGTACATCCTCGTCCGACAGCGAACGTCAACCCTTCAAGGCCTTTTTTAAGGAACCGAAGGCGTTATAATCACATGGGAATGGATCAGGACTGTAGGGTGGATGCTCGAGTATATCCCTCTTTAGTTGGCGTAACTTCTGCTTTACGACATTCGCGATATGGGGATGTGCGTTATCACGAAGCAGCAGTTCCTCTTGCAGCAGTTTTCCCGGACGTTTCGCCTTAATTGCATCCCGTGATTTTTCCAGCGTTCCCTAGTGATGGAGACACAAAGTTCCTTGAAATCGATAAGCAAGGGGCTCCGGTGAACCAATAACAGTGTGAAAATCACCTTGCCAGCAGATGTCTTTCTCCTCAACTTCTTGAGACGAAGGGATGATGGATGACACAACTGCATGGTCGACGCTTTCCGGTTCCCAGTGGTGATACCAAATTTCGTCGCCTGCAACAGTGCGCTCAAGAAACGTGTTGCCTTCAACATTGAAGCGCATTATATCTTCAGGCAAACAGCCATCCGGTTTGGTTTTTGTTCGGCATTCAGCGCTCTGGGTATCCACTGGCTGCAGACCATACGGTAGCCTATCTCCTACCAGATAATGTGTTGTACGCTACCGAAGTTGATGTCGAGATCCTTTGCTAGCACACGAATGGTTATGCGCCGGTCAACCCTAATCGCAACATCATCCACCCGCTTGTTGTTGTTAGTAATTGATCAGGCTCGCCTCCCAGGTCGACCGGAGTTTTATGTTCTGTCACGACCAGCATCTGATCTTGGAGCGCCATTCCACAACGGTGGTTCCCGACGGCATGCTGTCCCATACACATTCTTCACTCTCCGATGGATGTTTACTTGTGTCTGTCCTTCGGTGGCCAAGAAAAGAATAGTGAATCTTGGTCCTGTTTTGACGCATTTGGTAATAACGTCGCCATAGCTCAAATTTCCGCATTTATCTCACGCACATCGAAAAGACACGACTGTCACACTAAACCATTGCCTACATGTCCCTGCTTATGGCCGCACCGGGGTCGTATTGGGTTGCACATACGTTGCAGTAACGCCATCAGGCAGAATCTCTCTGATCGTCCCTTAAATAGTTTTCTTGATTTCTTTAAATCAAGAAAGGAAGTACTGGGATGGATCCTTTGTAAAGGACACTGATGATTTTCTTCCATTTTCAGAGTTTGTGCCCCTTCTCTACTGACAGTAACATCGACGAGACGTTGACCCCTGAGCTTATCTCCTTCATTTGCATCTAGCACTCAAGATTTGTAGCACACCATTTGGACATGAACCACAGACTAACAACGACAACATTTATCTAAAAACTCTTAAGTACAACAACAGCCTGTAAGGCGTCAGGCAAATCCAACACCTTCCATGAAAACCCTGACATGATAGCAAATCCGACAGTATATCACATAGCTCCGAATAAATCCTGACATTAAATTAACCAAAGCAATATGATCAACGAGTGAGCAAGTGGAATACCGCAGACTAACAAAAGAACGCCTAAATGCATGTCATACCTTCCCACCGTGAAACAGACGCAGTTCAGAAGGGAGAAACGAGAACAGAAGCCGAGAGCAGAACCGTGTTAAGCTAAAAGGCCCTACGATAAGGGACGCACACCCACATCGCCGGCTGACCGCCAAGACCACCCGCAGCCCATGTCAAAAGATAGAGCCCTCCAGAAGAACAGTATAGATTTTACGATTACACTAAAAGGACCACACCAGCTGAAAGTTTTAGCGTGAGACTATGCGCGTCTCTGTTAAATTGAAAACGTTAAAAACATTGCCCCACCACGAAAAGTATAACGTTTCTCATTGGATAGACAGAATTTTTGTAGGCGGAGCTTAAGGTTAACATTGAGACCCTGATTGGTCAGTTGAAAACACAGCCAGATAGCTTTTTTTAAACCAACTTCGGTAAATTGTAGTAAGGAGAAGTTAGGAGAGAGTTGCTTCCGAGACGGGGAGGTGCGTGGAGCTGTGCCGCCCGCCGCCTCCTGACGCTGCCTAACCAACAACAAGGTAATGAACGCACGCAATGCGCATAAGGCTTCACTCAGAACTGCAGAACTCTCATCCGTTACACCCCATTTTTGCCTAGTACTAATGTCGATCGTCAATTAAAGCTCATGGTATTCACATTTGCTACTAGAAGTTAAAAATCTGAAACACGATGATTTCTCTGTTATATAATTATTGAGAAGCCACATCAGCCACTGTAATTTACGACAAGTTAAATAAGTAATTAAAGATAATTGAGGGTCACTGTAGACCATTTTGATAGTTTTCTCTTTTTATGAAACTTAAATCTAGATTACAGATGTGATATGGGATAGGTCATCCTTCGATCCATTGTAGAACTTGGAAACCCATTCAGGGAATATTCGTTCACATTTTTGTTGAACGCAGTTGGTTTTTATCACCCTGTATTAAAACATTTCCTTTTATCAATAGTGCAATTTATAAACAATGTTTTGTGAGTAGAATAAAATTTCCCATGGTAAACTTAACTGCTTTTTCGACGTCATTTTACCAGCTAACTAAAAATAGGAAAGCCTTGAACCCCTTCCACTAAATTTAGTTAGTATTAAGATTCTTTTAGAGGGAGTGCAGTGGAGCTGGCGCTGAAATCATTAAGTTTTGATTATATCATCGCTAGTCTCACTAAACTCTTCTGAACTCTACATGTCATGTGTGGTCTGGCGTCTCCTTACCAGCAACAGGTCCCAGGTTCAAACTAGTCAATTCCCTAAAAAACACGCTCAGAGCGCCGTTGCGCGGAAGTGGTAGGGAGACACGATTTAGAACAAACAGACACCACGCAGAATGTTAGAAGCCTTCAATAGAAATTAATTACTGCGAGAAACTGCAACATACAAAAGGCCACAGTAATAGGAACGGAAATGCTAAATGAGGACACGGCTTTTTCTAATGGATGTCTATTCTGTAATGAAACTGTCATACACAAAAAGCAAATCTGTATCTCTCTCTCTCTCTCTCTCTGTATGTATGTATATATATGTATGTATGTGTATGTGTGTGTGTGTGTGTGTGTGTGTGTGTGTGTGTGTGTGTGTGTGCGTGTGTGTGAACACAGAAAACTGTATGACAGAACAGATTAATGTATAATATGCATCAAAACTGTACTTGTTCTCAATAAAGTTTATAAAGTTGTAATACCATGAAAAGTCCTACCACTGAGAACAAAAGCAGGTTGAAGCAACAAGTATCTCACATTCATAAATATACAAATTTGAATTCACATAACATACAGGCACAGTTTTCCCCAGAAATGAACAACTTACATCAAAGAAAAGAAAAAGGAAGTAAACATAATGATAATAACAGAATGTGAGAAGTAGCTCAGAATAAATGGTAGATGTAAAATATCTCTAAAATAACTCAAAACTACCCATAAAAAAGTGAGAAAAGAACTCAGATATCAGTAGTTTAACTTTAGCCACAACGTTTTCTTTCATGAAAAGTAATTAATGTAGAAAAACTGAACTTGTAGCAAATGAGAGCCTGTATAAATGTACAAGCTATATTCATAAAAAGAGGCAGTAACATGAACAAGCGAACACACTGTTAACGTAGACGTTTTGTAGTAGCAGTTTTGTAAAATAAAGGGAACCCACTGATGGTGGTGTAACACCGTCCATACATGTACCGATGAACTGTGGATAAAAAGAAATTTTGTTTCTCTGAAAGCGGAGCGCAGAATATACGAGTATATTTGCAGACTGTGAATATTTTCACTAAAACTACGTTGTTTTAAGAAAACATATCGCCATGTTTGCCTGCAGAAAGTGCGTGACTCTTCAGTAAATGTTATGTTGTATGTAGCCTGTTGGTAGCACAACTCAAGCTTTATTTTAAACTATATGGATTTTAAATACAGGTCGCTACGAGTTTCACGGTTCAACTAATCTTCAGGCAATTGTGCAGAGTAAACTCTCATTACTTAATGAATGAGAATGAGCAGCCGGTCCGCGTGGCCGAGTGGTTCTAGGCGCTACAGTCTGGAACCACGCGACCGCTACGGTCGCAGGTTCGAATCCTGCCTCGGGCATAGATGTGTGTGATGTCCTTAGGTTAGTTAGGTTTAAGTAGTTGTAAGTTCTAGGGGACTGATGACCTCAGATGTTAAGTCCCATAGTGCTCAGAGCCATTTGAACCATTTTTTGAGAATGAGCAATTATTGTTTATTACAAGCGCAAATTTGTAAAATTACTACAACTCTACATTCTGACTCTGAAAAGCAGTCGTTGGTGAGTGTGAAGTAACAAACACAGCACAAAAGTCTCAGTTACTACGTAGAAAGTATAGAAACATGGACTTAGACTAAGCGATAATTGTAAATCTTTCGTCGACTAGGGAATGAAAAGGTCAAAACACCAGAAGAGAAACGCCTACAACACCTCAAATCTCTTGCAATTTGTGGTACTATTTGGCTCAAAGAAAGAAAACGTTATAGGCGACTGGGCTAGTCAAGTGGCCTCCAGACAACAATGCCATACATCTTTACTTCAACTAAGAATTGGAACTGTTAACTTGTTCTGTCTTCTTGCCTTTGCACTAAATCTGTTTTTCACAAACATAATGCAAACTGGAAATATCCCACAAGAACTCAAACGATCTAAGTTAATAGCTATTCTAAAGCCTGGGAAGCCAGCTGACAACCCAAAAAGCTACAGACCAATTGTCCTGTTGTCTGTAATTTACAAATTACTAGAGAGGCTTATATGTAACAGAATTAGCCCAGAATTGTTCAGGGCGATCCCAGTTGAACAGGCAGGCTTTCGGCCAGGAAGAAGTTGTACTGACCAGGTGTTGTCAATCACTACTTACATTGAGGCGGGATTCCAGAGAAAATTGAAAACATCAGTCGCCTTTATTGACCTCTCAGCAGCTCACGACACTGTGTGGAGAGAAGGCATCATGTACAAAATTCTTTGAGTAGTTCCTTGCAAATCTATAGCACGCTTAATAGACAGCATGCTCAATGATAGGGTGTTCCAAATAAGTATGGACACTGACTACAGCTCCATCAAAAAACTAAAGAATGGCTTACCACAAGGATCAGTGCTTGCACCACTGCTGTTTAGCCTCTATATTGCAGACCTGCCAGAAACACAATCAAGAAAGTTCGGGTATGCTGACGATTGGGCCCTCGCTACAAGATGGACACTTCAACCAAATGCTTCCAAAACAGAGATTAGATGCTTCCATCTCAACAACAAACTCGCTGGAAAGGAACTCAACATTCGATCTGAAAACACCGTTCTCAGGCATAATAAAACTCCGAAGTACTTGGGCATGACGCTGGACAGAACACTATCTTTTAAAGATCACCTAACAAAGACTGCCAAAAAATTAAAGACAAGAAACAACATTATTCAAAAGCTCTGTGGTACTACCTGGGGAGTAACGGCCTCCACTTTCCGCACCTCTGCTTTAGCAATTGTATTCTCGGCTGCCGAATACTGTGCTCCGATTTGGCTAAACAGCCCACATGTAAAAAACGTGGATGTCCAGTTGCATAACACTCTAAGGATGATTTCTGGAGTAATTAAACCCACTCCAACGCAATGGCTCCCAATATTAAGCCACATCCCGCCGCCACACCTGCAACGTACTGACGCCCTTGTAGTGAATACAAAAACATCATGGGAAATCGAAGCCTGCCAATCCACCAAGACATTGAGGCTGCAAACACTAATAGGCTTCGATCTAGGAAACCGCCAACAAGAACAGCAAGGAACTGTGTACAAGAAGGTTTCAGTATCACAAACGCATGGTCTGAAAAACGGAACGCATGGCAAAACCATAACATGGCTTGCATCACACAAAAGCCACCTGATTTTGACCTACCACGCAAAACGTAGTCCACTCTAAACAGGATTAGAACTCGTCATGGCAGATGAGCTTACTCCCTGTATAAATGGGGTAAAATACCATCCTCTCAGTGTGACAGCGGAGAAAGTCAGACCATCAGCCACATTGTTGAAGAGTGTTCCAGAAGAGCCTACAATGGAAGTCCCGACGACTTCTGTTCGCAACTCCAGAGTCGATAGATTATATTAATAGACTTGATGTTTGTTTGTAATCCGTAAACTTTGTTATATTAGTAATGTTGGTTTGCAATTATTAACGTTTGTTATATTAGTGATTTGTCTGTTTGTTTCTTATGTGTCTGTATTCCCATACGATAAATAATGCGTTAGACTTTTCAGAGCATATTTTGCAGAAGTATTCCGGAGTTAGGATGCCACTCTCTGCAAATTGTCTTCGTCTCTACATGTTATAAGCTGCTCGCCTGTAAAAAGTAGTAAACAATATCTTGAAACTTCCTGGCAGATTAAAACTGTGTGCCCGACCGAGACTCGAACTCGGGACCCTTGCCTTTCGAGGGCAAGTGCTCTACCATCTGAGCTACTGGAGCACGACTCACGCCCGGCACTCACAGCTTTACTTCTGCCAGTATCTCGTCTCCTACCTTCCAAACTTTACAGAAGCTCTCCTGTGAACCTTGCAGAACTAGCACTCCTGAAAGAAAGGATATAGCGGAAACATGGCTTAGCCACAGCCTGGGGGATGTTTCCAGAATGAGATTTTCACTCTGCAGCGGAGTGAAAGATAGGAGACGAGATACTGGCAGAAGTAAAGGTGTGAGTGACGGGCGTGAGTCGTGCTCCGGTAGCTCAGATGGTAGAGCACTTGCACGCGAAAGGCAAGGGTCCCGAGTTCGAGTCTCGGTCGGGCACACAGTTTTAATCTGCCAGGAAGTTTCATATCAGCGCACACTCCGCTGCAGAGTGAAAATCTCATGCTGGAAACAATATCTTGTCTCTCGTTTACATTAACATACAATTTCCCACCTCTTTGAGGTCGTGTTATGGAAATATTACGAGCTAGATTTTGGAGTATACGACTCAGAGAACACAAAGGAAATGCAAAGAAAATAAGCATGTCGTATGAAGATGTAATAGGGTTGATAGGCAAAAAATATTTTTACTTATACAACCGTTATAGGTAGTCATGACTATTGTTTTAAGTACGAAGCATTTCGGCAATAGTGACAGTCCTCAGTTACAATATTTATTTATTTACTTATATGTGTTTAATAATTAAAACGTTTTATTATATATGAGGAATATCAAATAGCAGTAAATTTACATGGAGGTTTTCTTTAGGTTCTTTTCTTTGGCGGCGGCCACTTTTCATCAGTATTCTACAGTAAATTCGTAACTACGGCCTCGAAACGTAAGTACCACATTGTAATGTGTTCTGACGAGGCTACGATTCGCATAGACCCAATTTCCCCGCTCTTCTTACTTTAGGGTACGGTGACAGGTACTATGACGTAGGAAAGCAGTCGCGCTTGCAACTTGAAAACGGCTACTGCTTTCACTAATAAACATCCCTGCTCGAGAGCTCATTATGAAGCTCAAGTCGCTAGTTGGTCACTCATCTTTACTTCACAAGCTGTCTTAAGATGCTTGGCGTTGGGTACTTTGGGTGTAACATTGTCATTTTCCCCCTACCCTGTACCAACTGCGAAACGAATATTACATACGTTATCTGAAATATGTAAAGATATATGTACGTAAGTATTGGAGATGTCTATTTTCAGTTTTACGAGCGTTGTGTCAAGAAGTACATGACAATTGAGTGTTGAGAGATAAGAAATGCCGTTTGGTAAACTGGTTGCCGATACGGCGCGCGGAATGCACAATAACTTACTGTGAAGGACGCTAAGAATTAATTATTGGTGTGAAAAGAAGCGTAAATTGAGAAAAGACTGTCGGAGGTAGGTGGAATTGTGATATTTAAAACTAACTGGTACGGAGCGTGTTTTGATAGCATGCTGTACTTTTTCAGAGAAGGGATGTTACGATTTGGAAAGTCTTCACATAAATATGTGGACGTAGTGTGGCTAACTCCTTGTGTTTAATAATCAATGAAATCGGTCATTTACTTAGACACAAACTGAGTGTGCGATGTTATACGAATGAAACCGGCGTCTATGAGGATGTAATGTCCATCCTGTCTGAACATCCCACCATAAACTGTTCCACATACCGGTATGTCTGATTTCAAGACACTACTATGTTACATCGAGCCGTCAGTGGTTTAGTTTCATCAGTAATTTTAACGGTGAATTTCGAAATATTCAAGATAGAAGAGTCGTAATGTCATGCAGTACGACAATTACAGTTAGCAGAAGCTATAAGATTTTGTAAAATAAGTAAAGATAAGAAGTGGGAGAACAGTAATAAGAAAATAAAATTAAAAAAGAAGTAAAAATATTGATCAAGTTTGTTGACATTAACAAGCAGGAGATACGCAATGTGTTGTAATTTTTTTTTGTGATAGGGATTGGAAACTCATAAAGTCGCGATCTTGACCTCATGGGTTTTCAATCCCTAACACGAATATCTATAAAAATCAATTACCGCATGTACGAAAGAACGTCATCTGAGAACGACTTGTCCGAATTGGTTGATTTTCTTCTGTTGTGCTCGTTATTATCAGGACAAGGCTTGTACGAAAGAAAATTTTTGGAAAATCACGGGAAAAGTCAGAAATTAAAACCAGTTGTGAAAGATCATCACTTGACAACGGTTCGACCGACTTGGATAGTAATGGTATTTTTCTTATGAAAAAGGAAGTACGGAAAATTTAAGCTGAGTTTGACAGTTCTGCTATCAAATGTTTTCATAAGAAAAAAAATCACTTTGACATATATAGAACATAAAAATACATACGAAATATATAAAGACGAAACGTTGTTACCGAAAATCTCGAAAAATTCTTGACAGCTACAAGAAATTTTTACATGAAGTTCTAATGAACATTCCGACGGACGCAGGAAATGGACATAGAGAAGGGGCAGGAGGAGATGGACAGAGAAAGATGAGAGGGGAAACGCACAGAGAAATGGGGGGAGGAGGAGATGTACGGAGAGAGGGGGAGGATGAGAAGACGTCCGAGAGAGGGGTAAGCAAATTAGGATTATATGCTAATCCCATACATACTTCACAACTGCGAAGCATTGCCGTGCTCGCTGCTAAAAAGTAAAAATATTGATACAGTTATAGTATGAGCTCTATTTTCCCTATATTTTCTGCCATGATCACTTCGCCAGATGTTCGGGAGAGGGAGTATTACGCAGCTTGATTGTGCTTGGAGCATACACTTCCGGAATTTTAACAGCAAACCTCTTGATCACGCACCACGCCTCTCTTCAAGTGTCTGTCACTGGCGTTTGATGAATATCTCCGTGACGCTCTTGAGCTTGTTAGACGTATCCGTGACAAAACGCAAGAGTCTGCTTTGGATCTTCTTTGTCTTCTTTGTTAATCAACACTGACGAGCAATGCCCAAGAATAGATCGAACAGGGATTTTGTAAGCCACCTATTTCATGGGTTAATTGCGTTTCCGTAGGAATCTTCCTAAGAATCTCCGTCTGAAACCTGCTAATTCAAAATCCATAATTTCATAAAAATATTTCCATCTCGAATTAAAGAAAAATTAGTCGAGTCTTCAGTCCTGACAAATCTTTATGACTATGATGTGGTTCAGTACGGATAAATAGTAAAACTCTAGACTGCTCGAGCTAGCTATGAATGCTTGCTTAAGATATGTGTGCAACATTCGGTTGTACGATTATTTAGTTCCTTCTTGTACTCCCACTCTCGCAAGTATGCGTTCAATCAGGTGCTGTAAGGTTTCTTGCGGAATGGCAGCCCATTCTTCACGTAGTGCAGCACTGAGAAGAGGTATCGATGTCGGTCAGTGAGGCCTGGCACGAAGTCGGCATTCCAAAACACCCCAAAGGTGTTCTATAGGATTCAGGTCCGGACTCTGCGCAGGCCAGTTCATTATAGGGATGTTATTGTCGAGTAACCACTCCACCACATGCCGTGCATTACGAACAGGTGCACGATCGTGTTGAAAGGTGCTATCGCCATCCCCGAATTGCTCTTCAACAGTGAGAAGCAAGAAGGTGCTCAAAACGTCAATATAGGCCTATGCATTATAGTGCCACGCAAAACAGCAAGATGTGCAAGCCCCCTCCAAGAAAAACACGACCACACCATAACACCACCGCCTCCGAGTTTTACTGTTGGCATTACACACGCTGGCAGATGACGTTCACCGAGAATTCGCCATACCCACACCCTGACATCGGATCGCCACATTGTGTACCGTGATTCGTCACTCCTCACAACATTTTTCCAGTGTTTACGCTCCTTACATTAAGCGAGGCGTCGCATCGTTTGTCATTTGTCGGCGTGATGTATTGCTTATGAGCAGCCGCTCGACCATGAAATCCAAGGTTTCTCACCTTCCACCTAACTGTCATAGTACCTACAGTGGATCCTGATGCAGTTTGGGATTCCTGTGTGATGGTCTGGACAGATGTCTGTCTATTACATATTACGACCCTCTTCAACTGTCGGCGGTCTTTGTCAGTCAACAGACGAAGGCGGCCTGTACGCTTTTGTGCTGTACGTGTACCTTCACGTTTCTACTTCACTATAACGTCGGAAACAGTGGACCTAGGGATATTTAGGAGTGTGCAAATCTCGCGTACAGACGTATGAAACAGGTGACACCCAATCACCTGACCATGTTCGAAGTCCGTGAGTTCTGCGGAGCGCCCCGTTCTGCTCTCTCACTATGTCTAATGACTACTGAGGTCGCTGATATGGAGTACCTGGCAGTAGGTGGCAGCACACTCTACCTAATATGAAAAACGCATGTTTTTGGGGGTGTCACATAGCGTGTGTCATCGTTCCGTAACTGCAGAATCAGATCGGAGACTTCCAGCATCTTGGCTATACTTTTACATAACACAAACTCTCTCTCCATCTCCCTCTCTATTTGAACCACCATACTGTGGCACAAATTACCCTGTAACCTGTATTTTACTCAAAACCACTCTACACTCAAGAAGAGAATAAAGCTTTTCGTGTTGTCGTCAGTATAACTTTGCTCTCGGCATATCCTAGCTGTTTTCTTTCTGCCCACCAGAAAACCAGCCTCTCTGTCACTTTGTAAACTATCGGTACTTTTCGCATCCGTTTCTGTTTCTGTTTTCTTCTTTTCATCTCATATGCTAACCTTTCTCTATTATTTCTCGCTCTTCCTCTGACCTGTCAACTTCTCCACATCGGTTCCTTCTGTATTGCTGTCACACGTCCTGTTAGGTATCACTACACACAATCGGAAAGAACGTAATGATGAAATTGATTAAGTTAAGAAAATTGACATTTCTTAAATTCTAATTATTCTTTTCCACATACATTGTCATTATTATTATGGTCATCCAGGACGCCCCATAAGGAAAGTTAATATTGAGGGATACAACAGGAACGATCAGTTGAAGCAAAAAGTCTAGTATTCATGGATTCTAAAATGCATACCTTAAGAGCTATGGGCATTTCTACATCTTCGATGTAGTGAAACGTTCTTCTGCAGCTAGGTCTTTACTTTCAACATTTTGGGAGAACGTAATATGGACTAAAGCAAGAAAGAATTGTGTAATAAACATGGGATCTAAGATACCATAAGAGCCATTAGAAAGCAAGAAAAATTGTAAACATGGGCTCTAAAATACATACCTTAAGGGCTACGAACACTTATTCGGTAGATGAAATATGTTTCACAGTAGCGAAGATGGACAAGTGCTCATAGAAGTTATGCACTCTGGAGCCCACGTTTTTTCTCGTTTTGGCCTGTACTACCACCTCTCAAAATAAGAAAAGCAAAGAATTTGCAGTAATAGACATTTGTTTCACAGCATTGTCTATGAAGAAGTGCTCATAGTTCTTCATGTATGCATTACAGAGCTCATGTTTTCTACACTTATTTGCTTCGAATTATCGCTCCTGTCATATCCCTGACAACCATTCCTCCTGGCATAACCTGTATATTACTGATGTACTACACAAATTGTAATGTTTACTCACTAGATATGTCTGGTTAGAGTTCGAGGGAGGGCCTGGAAGTCCTAATCGTTACAGGTGAAAACAATGCATAAATAAATATACCACGACTTGTTCCCCCTGTTTAGGTTACTCCGGATGCGTACGACTCGGTTTTTAACAGATCTAACTGTTTACAGTATAGGAAGCTTATTTGAGCGTCTCCCCTGGCCTCTTCAGTTCTTCTATGAAGAGTGACTGTGTAACGTACTCAGATCGTCTGATGATGACTTGCTAAGAAGTTGAAACCGGTTGTGATACCGTTTGTGTCCAGAGATTGAAACATACAATAAAAAAATGGCTCTGAGCACTATGGGACTTAACGTCTATGGTCATCAGTCCCCTAGAACTTAGAACTACTTAAACCTAACTGACCTAAGGACATCACACAACACCCAGTCATCACGAGGCAGAGAAAATCCCTGACCCCGCCGGGAATCGACATACAATAAAAGAATTTCATTTGTCAATAATGGACACAGTAACCTCGTTTAACTCTCATTTAGAGTACGTCCGAAATTACTTTGTATCCGATGACTTCTCATTCAGAACGAGGCGATAATTTTGTTGTGAGCCCGACAACAATAAAATAAAATAGAAAGTAAACATAAATAAACAAATGGACATGGACACAATAGAGATTAGTTCTTTCCTCTGTCACATACCCTCGCTGTTTTTTCGTCCGCCACATCCTTGTGGAACGACGACACTCGACACAAGGCTCTGATGGGGAAAAAGTTTTTCTCCGCCGGTATTTTACTCAGCGGGACGTGGACAGGGGCAGCCAATGTTTCCTAACGATCAGCTGGCGTGCCAGCGTTTCCTACTGAAACACACACCTTCCAGTAATGTGTTAGGAGTGGCGGCATGAAATTCCATTATTATGTGGACACTTTGGCCTCGGGGATTTTGGTCGGTGATTTCTGAAGGAATCAGCTAACTTGTTGACACAGAACGCTTGTCTGTTACTTCATGTTGTTCTAAAAGTCAGATTTGAGATTGAGCCAGTGTAGAATGGCCTTTTAATGAAGAGTTGCAAAGCCAGCTGCGTATTTTGCATCCCAGGCTATGCAAGGTGTGAACATTGAAAATACAGTGACTAACATATACTGACAGGGTTTTAAAAATCGGTTTAGCAGTTACTTACAAATACTATACTAATAAATAGGTTTCAAAGAGAAATACTGACGGACAAGAGTAGTTCCAACAAGAAACATTCCCTCAGAATTTAGGCAAAGCTTTATGATCAAAATGCTTGTTAGTCATACATAAAAAAAACAGAAGGCAAAAGGTTATGGTGAATAATTCAAATAATGTTGGAAGAAGGTAAAATTTTACAGACTGGAGAGGTATCACAAAGGGAGTCCCACAAGGTTCGATTTTGGGCCTACCCCTATTCCTTATATATGTGCATTACCTTCCACTTAGTCCGTCCCCGGTAGCTGAGTGTTCAGCGCGACAGAATGTCAATTCTAAGGGCCCGGGTTCGATTCCTGGCTGGGTCGGAGATTTTCTCCGCTCAGGGACTGGGTGTTGTGTTGTCATCATCATCATCATTTCATCCCCATGGACGCGCAAGTCGCCGAAGTGGCGTCAAATCGAAGGACTTGCACCCGGCGAACGGTCTACCCGACGGGAAACCCTAGTCACACGACCTTCCACTTAACATTCATCAGGCAGAATTTGTAGTTTTTGTAGGCGATGTTAATGTTACAATAAATTCCACTAGAGAGAAAGGAACAGAAGAAGCTGTTAATAATGTTTTTCAAAGAATTATTAAGTGGCTCTCCGAAAATGTACTCTCCCGTAATTTTGGTGAAACACGTTACAGACAGTTCTGTCCAACAAATAGAGTTATAGGAACAACTGATGTAATACGTGAACAGGAGTCAGTAAACAAGTTAGACTCTTCCAAATTTTTGGGCGTATACGCTGATTAAAACTGCAACTGAAAGAAAAATGTTACTATGCTGTTCATAAGTTAAATCACCTACTTTTGATCTTCGTATGATTGCTAAACTTGGGAACAAATGGATTAAACTCTTAACACACTTTGTATATTTCCACTCAATAACGTCTTGCGCAACAACTTTCTGCAGTATGCCATCACTTAGAAAGATAGTATTGAGACCATAAAGGCGGGCTGTAAGAATAATTGGTGATGTTAATCTGGAGTCATCTTGCAGTCACTTCTTTAGGGAGCTAGGCACCTTGATTACATATACAAATGGAGATTCAAGAATCCTGCATCGCAAGCTCCTAGTGGAGGACGTTTGCCATTGCGTTCCTCCAACCGGTTATGAAGCCTCAACAGTATATCTGTGGTGTGTGGATGACTGTGTTGAGTGGTTGTACAGTGCAGGGCTGGGCCTGTCTTTTGTCTGGCGCAGAGGACAGAGTATGAAACCCGGTGCCAGACATAGCCTACTCTGGTCGAATAGCACCAAGGAATCCGCCGAGATTAACATTCCCATCCGACGCCATCATCAGTGTCACATTTCCTCACTTCATGAGACACTGCGGAGACGTCTGCATTTAATCCAGGACACTGGCGCCAAGATTGGTGATCAGGAACTTTACGCCACCCCGTCTCCTCCATTTCTGGTCAACTACCGACAGTGAAAATTTCGCATCACCAGGGTATTGAAACCAGCTGCCTCCGAGTCAAGCACCACCTCACTGGTCTGCATTAGCCACCTCATCTACGGATGCGTAGGTGCAGATATAATTCGTCGCGATAAATCCATCACAGTTTGAGATGATTAGCGATGGTCATTGCCCATACTTACACCACTAAAAGAAAAACTAACCTTTATTACTCGTTATTGAAGCACTCTGTGGCTCAAAACGGAGTTCCATATACAGCAATAAAATGTTTTGATCATTTTTCTAAAAACTTGTAAATGACTAGCATGTAGCCATCCAACTGAAACCAACTGAACTGCGGACCTATTCGTTCGACATCATGTAGATAAAAAAAAATTCAAATTTTGTGTGGTTTGCGTAACTTAATGGCTAATTACACGGAGGGTAAACGTGAAAATAAGTGAACGATTTGTGTGATTTTTTTCGCTTGTGGTAAAATGAACATGGGAGAGGGCAGACTAAACATAAAACTCTCAGTAAACTACTTAAAAACAGCTGAAGCAAAGGTAGATTGGTATAAAATAAATAGACATAGAATGAAGAGGACGTTAGCATTTAATGTTGCGGTACTTATAAGTAAACCAGATAGATTTTAGAAACAATGTGAATGACAGTGGGCAGAAACGGCAAAAAGGGAAAAATGTGTGAGTGAAAAGGTTATGGCGAAGCCAAGCATCTCCCAAAAGATTTGAACAACCACGAATGCCTCGCAGTGGATGTGGACATTTGATTGCCAGTCCTTAAGGAAGAAGTAGAGACAGCTATTAGGAAAAAGAACAAAATGTAAAAGGAGCCGGAAGAGATGACATTCCTGTAAAATTAAAAAAAAAGAGAGAGATAAAGAAGAAGGAAATGCTGTATTTACACAACAGCATTTACGAGGAAAGAAAATAGCTGACGATTTCTTGGAAATCCCTGAGAAAAGCAGTCCTAAAGGAATTGCGTTTACAGGACTGTTAGTCCGATATCTTATGCGACCAAAATTTTAACAAGAGCTCGCAACTGGTGTCTACAGTTAGAAGGGAAAGAGTGCTGAATTAAGAACAGGTCAGATACACAAAAGGAGAAGGAATGAAGGACGGTATTCTACTTTTAGTAATAACTTCTGAAAGATATCTGGAGGAAGACAAAGTTGTGAATGTTATAGTTGTGAATCTGGAAAATGTATGTGACAAAGTGAAAAGGACAATGAGTTTGTAGATTCTACTGAAGATTGATACGGAATAGTATAAATAAGATGATTAAGCAGTTTATATGGCTCTGAGCACTATGGGACTTAACATCTATGGTCATCAGTCCCCTAGAACTTAGAACTACTTAAACCTAACTAACCTAAGGTTAGACACAACACCCAGTCATCACGAGGCAGAGAAAATCCCGAACCCCGCCGGGAATCGAACCCGGGAACCCGGGCGCGGGAAGCGAGAACGCTACCGCACGACCACGAGCCTAAGCAGTTTATACAAGACAACAAATAAAGCTAAGACTCTAAAATGAAATAAAATTGGTTGAATGTAAGACAAGGCTGCTGCTTGACACCAACCCTGTTTAGAAGAAATTATAAAAACTTAGCTCCAGGAAAGTGGAGGAGTTACAGTAAGTGGAAGTAGGATAAACTGTGTACAATTTACTGGTAATATGGTTCTATTAGCTGATGATACGAAATTAGTGACAGTTTGGAGAGAAACTGTGAGCAATAAAGAGTGAAGACAAATATTAATAACACAGAGGCAATGGCGATAGCCAAGAGTAAAAGGGAGATAAAAGTGAGAGTTGAGAGAAAACTTGTGTAGCAGGAAGACAGGTTTTAGAGCGTAGGATGTAAAATAACCAGCGAGATGAAATCCAAACCTAATAAACTCATGGCCACTACTGCTGTACTGTTATCAAAATGAAGCCAGTGGAAGTGTAATGTAATTGGAAAGCGTAGTATATTATTTAGTAGCATACGAAATGAAAAGTTTTGTGTCATGTGAAACAGATTCGCACAGAGTTAAAGCATGAAGCGAAGAATTAAGTGCATTACTGTACTACTCGTTGACGAAACTATTCTCTAGTGTGCGGGAGAAAGTGTAATTAAATAGCTAGAGCACAGCAAACAGTCTTAAAAAGCGATGAATTGACACTAAATGTGACTTAAGATTGAGGTGTAAGCAATACAGCCTATTCCAAAACATCTCCATGCGGCCCTGGCGCCCATCAACGCTCGTCAGCCCGCCTGGGGCAGGCGCAAGCAGTATAGTTTATTGTAGTTAGTTTATTGGTTTTCGGGACGTGCCCATACAGCCATATAAACCGTGGAATGTGGGTCATGATGGTACGAACGTAACGACAGGACAACACCCAGTCCCCCAGCAGAGAGAATCTCTCACCGTGCTGGGAATTGAATCCGGGCCCCTTCAGTTATCAATCTGTCGCGCTGACATTGCATCTGCCGAGGCGAGCTAGTAGTCGAGTTGGCTGTCCACCAGGTAGTCCTACTGAATGTGTTTCGTGCCTGCGAGAACCCATTAGTCACCCATTCCCACGGTCGCTCGACCAGGGCAGTGCCAAGTTCCCTACGGCCATCGTGCCTGACAGCCCGTGCATCAGCTGTTTGCCCACAGCTGCCTGCTTGCGCCTGACTGCAAACAGGTGAACACTCGAGATGTAACAGCTAGAAATGTGGCCAGATTTTGATAGAACATTGAGCCACATGAGCTCAGTCTAGTCAGCTGAAGTTATCGAGGATCATTTGGCGTCAGAAAAATGAACAGTAGAAAAAGTGGCTAGACAGTTATTTAATATGCTGTCCATAAGCTATAAAACAAAAGAACTTTCATTAGAATTCTGCAAAACCATTATCATACTACCAACTATGTAAAGTATGGTTAAATTTTAGAGGGACACTAATCATTTTTGGATGGAATGGTCAAGCGTAAGTACACTGCTCTGTTTTTATTATTATGGTGGGAGAGATAAAATACTAGTTTACCGTTACTTTTGTTTAACTCTGACCACATTCTAAACAGGGTAATCAGTCATGGAGGACTGCCTGTTATTATGCTTGAGTAGTAACGCTAGGTGCCAAATACTGATGGACTTTGGTACTTACCGTAGAATAATGAAGGGAGGAAGAAAGTAATTTGTGAAATTTCGTCTCACTCACAGCCACAGCCCATGCAGTGTCGACCGTTTCGGGACGATTTAAACCTTTATCAAGATCCTCATGTTTCATTGCGCAGTGGCAATATCCATTATACTTAAAATATAATTGAATGTAATTCTGAATACAAACATATTTGATCACTGCATCTTCCGTCGCTACAGCTGTAAGTTGGGGTAGTGGATAGAGAGGACGAAAATTTAAAAAGCATTTATAATTAAAACTAACGATTCGTTAAAGCACCAACTAACTCGCTAGAAACACATGACCTAATGTCAGTCAATGGTAAAATGGCATAGTCCCTTACTTGCATGGCAGCTATACTTAAATAAAATTTCAGGGAGACCGGTTGGCGGGGGGTGGGGGGAGGGACACCAACGTGAATGACGTCAGAGACAAGGACGTAAATGCTGAGAATCCATGCAAAGAGGAGAATACGTCTGCATTAACACTGAATACCGATAAGCAGAATAGTAACAAAAGGAATAATTCCTTCTCCACCACAACTGCACCACAAACGAGCAAAAGGCGGAGCTTCAAAGTGACTTAGATCGATGTCAAAGCCGCCCCGCTGAAATTAATAAATTCCATAATTTCCATTTTATTTGAAAACCGTTAAGCAAATTGGGGTTCAGAGTCGTTTATCCCACCCATTAGGAAAGCCTCTACTCGCGGTAACTTTCCTCTGCACGCATGCTGCAGTCAGGCTGTGCAAAGATTCTTCCTCCAGAAACAGAGAACATCTCCAAATCCCGTGATCGAATTCACTTAAAACATTTCAGTACTACGAGTTAATCGCGTTCATGGTAACTATGACTGAGCAGTTGCAAAACTTTACCTTACTTCCATATGAGGCTCATCATTCGAAGCTACCAAATTACTTACTCTAAGAAAACAGTTTGTGTATGTGTCTCACCAACTGAGGAATGCGCTGCTTTTAAATAAACACCAGAGATGATGGCACATGTTTGGTACTGTTATGAACAGGAGAACTCAAATTCAATTATTACTCCCGAATTACTAGTAAAAACTCCACGATTCGAAATACGAAACCCTTCCGAACGGTAAGTGAAATTAATGAAGCGCCGTGCTGCGGCTCGCGTTGGTGCTGTTTGTAGGTTTCCGCCCTCTGTTGCAGGCCAGGTGGTATCATTTAGTTGGCATGGTTGCGGTTGTTTGTCTTCTTCTCGTGTTGACTTGCGCCACTCGGTTTCGCAAGCGTTGGCTGTCCGCCAGTGGCAGCAGCGGCGGTTATCGATATGTAGTAACTGTTGCCCTATCTCTGGGGCGACGTCGTTGTTTTTCCGGGTAGTGTGAGTGTGCGAGTTCGGTTGGGGACTCAGGAGAAGCCAGGTCCTGGCAGTGCCAGAACACGCCGGGACTGCTGGCGGCATTCTTGGACTGCCAGGTGGAAGGGCTGTGGTCACGAGGGAGCACGACTTCGTCGTAAACCGGATCCAGCAAGCTTTAAGATGAGTGCATTTCAACACAAGTAGAGAAACCTCCACCACTGTGATATCTCGCGATTCTCCAGCTTGGGTTCGTGTTGCTGCTCGTAGTGTCGCCAAGGCGAAGAGCAGCGAGTGGAGTGCTTGGGGAAGGCGGATCTGATTAGCTTTTCTGGACTTATATACTGCGTTCAACTTGTTACAATTTGTTCAACCAGCAGTAATTTTTCTTGCCTGGTGGCCGCTAACGCCCCAGTTACGTGCCGTGGGGCATAGTGTATGTAACGGCAGTGTATGTTTCCTCACTTTGCCACTGCTGTCCGGTAAGGCGCGTAGTTTTGACAGCTTTCTTGATTGTAAGCCGGTCGGAGATTCTTCTATTGTGGTGTTAGTGATTCCTTTCTCGTTCCGGGCGCTCTAAGCACAGTAATCTGGGGACGTAGTGCAGACCGCCGGTTCCAGCTTTGGCGTATTGTTCCATTGTTGCATTTGGTTTATCGGACGTCAGGTAGCTTCAGCAAGATTATCATTAGTCATTCGTTAGACTGCCACTAGTCTGAGTTACCATCTTGTGAAGTGAATGTAACTTTTAGCTGCCTATCTCATCGCTCACGAAAGTGTTTGCTGCCGGACCTTCTCAGAGGTCGATTCCTGGAGCACCGTCTGGATCAGTTGCTTGTTTTTTTTTTAATTAATTTTTGCTATTCTATTTGCTGTTTTACAGCAGGTTTCAATTTTTTTTATATTATTGCCGTTCCTGGTGTGTAAGGCCTTCAGCCGTGATTGTGGTCATTTGCCTTAAAATTCAAATTTGGTATTTGTATTTTAGCAGTGAGCCTTAAAACCTTATTTATTACCATTTCTGACGTCTGATGCCTTCTGCTGTGTTTGTGGCGACTTACCTTAATATTTCAATACCTGTAAGTTGTAAATTGCAGCGAGTTCTTAAAAAAATTCTTAATTTATTGCCATTCCTGGTGGGTAAGGCCTTCTGCCCAGGTCACAGTGGCTTGCTTTTAAAACATTATGTGTTTTATCTGTATTTAGTGGTGATTTGCTAAATTGTAACTCACTGAAAACACTATTATTTACGCTGTTGTTTATTCCTTCATTAACAACGTGTGGTATTTTTTATTTATTGTTGTCTGGAATTACTGGTTTAAAATAAATTGTGTGTAATTGTAAAAGGCAACCAGTAGTAACTGATTACGGCCCTGTCCACAATCGTAGGCGAATACTGCTTTCCCTTGACTACTACCAGGTTTCTCGTGTGCTCATCAACAGAAATAGAAAATGCATGAAACCAAGTTCCAGGGAATATTCATGCTTATCATACCAGCGACCCGACCAAGCGCGAGCTCCCAAAAGGGCCGGCCACTGGCTGTTGCCATGAGGAGCGGTTTTTGTAAGAGAGTGGTGATGGATAGCCAATTGTGAGTGGGAGATGCTCTAATTTGCAACGAAGTAGCATCGTCAGCCATTCAGAAAGGATCCCCAATAGTGGAAGCTGCAAAGACCAGTTTTTTTAAAAAAGAGTAGGGTGAATTTCGTTGCCAATAGAGCAGAGTGAAACAAGCAAGTACAGTTCGATTCGAGATAGTCTCTTTGTTAGGTCTCTCCGGAGAAATTTAGCACGATTGGCACTACATTGTCATAGTGCACTAGAAGTCTCTGTTTCCCTCACCGGCAGATTTAGATACGTACATCCCCAAATTCATTATTGCAGAAT
This sequence comes from Schistocerca cancellata, assembly GCF_023864275.1. Lineage (NCBI taxonomy): Eukaryota > Metazoa > Arthropoda > Insecta > Orthoptera > Acrididae > Schistocerca > Schistocerca cancellata. The sequence goes on from NC_064630.1 coordinate 406,121,345, forward strand.
TACTTCTTGGATACACAGTGTATGAGAAGAGGATGGTGGTGATTATGCCAAAATGATATTGTCGCATGGTACATATTCTCTTCCCGACCGCTTACAACACACAAAAAACCACCTTGGCAGCCCTAAACGAGTCTGCCAGGCATTATTATACAGGATAAACTGTAAGTGTTTGAATTTCCGACATATTAGCTTGGTAACGTGACGACAAAAGTAAAAGTACGAACTGAAGTGTTTGTGGTTGGCTGCTGCTTCTCAAGAAGTGCTTACACAGCAGGACGTGTAATTTGTCTACGAACCGCTCTCATATCTGGCAACGACTTGATGATGCTCACTTCTAGTGGAAAATTGGTGGCATCCACTTCTCGTGTGGGCTTTGTGGACTGCAAATGAGAGAAAGAGTAGTATGCTATCTTAGTAACGGGTATCAGTGATGAAACCCATTTCTGTCCCCAAAGCTTAAGCCATACTTTTATTTCTGCCACAGTTATGAGGTATTTAACCGCAGACTTAACTATCAGCTGCGCGTGTTGTCACCAGAAACGCATTAAACGTCCTGACATTTGTAATACTGTAGCAAAGCTCTGATAAAAGCGATAGTAACGCTGATGTAATAAACGTTAATGTACGTAACCATACGTTTTATTGGAGATATATTTGAATATCAACGTACTTACAAGTGACATGGGAGTTATTCCGTCTTTTGCTACTGTGGTGGTATCTCCTTTGGACTAAATTCGACTCGCTTTATTGCAGAGCATCAATAATGTTCAGTTTTTGGCTCCTTCATGTATTTTCCTATACTCAGGCGTCAAATTAAAAAGGTCAGCAATAAGCCTTCCGTGGCTCATTAATAATATTGTGGAACTTTTTAGTCATTCTGCCTACAGACAGCTATACTTTGTTCACCTGAGCTGAAATCTATTGTAAACAAAAATATGCTCTGCCATTGCTCATCGGCTGCATTGCCCCTGCGTCTGGTTTCCTAGTACGTACTGGAAGAAGGCATTTCTTATGAATTAAGTTGGTTCAAATGGGTCTGAGCACTGTGGGACTTAACTTCTGAGGTCATCAGTCCCCTAGAGCTTAGAACTACTTAAACCTAACTAACCTAAGGACATCATACACATCCATACCCGAGGCAGGATTCGAACCTGCGACCGGCTATGTATTAAGTATTTTGTTGTTATTATAGCGAAAATCCCCCCCCATGAACCATGGACCTTGCCGTTGGTGGGGAGGCTTGCGTGCCTCAGCGATACAGATAGCCGTACCGTAGGTACAACCACAACGGAGGGGTATCTGTTGAGAGGCCAGACAAACATGTGGTTCCTGAAGAGGGGCAGCAGCCTTTTCAGTAGTTGCAAGGGCAACAGTCTGGATGATTGACTGATCTGGCCTTGTAACAATAACCAAAACGGCCTTGCTGTGCTGGTACTGCGAACGGCTGAAAGCAAGGGGAAACTACGGCCGTAATTTTTCCCGAGGGCATGCAGCTTTACTGTATGATTAAATGATGATGTCGTCCTCTTGGGTAAAATATTCCGGAGGTAAAATAGTCCCCCATTCGGATCTCCGGGCGGGGACTACTCAAGAGGATGTCGTTACCAGGAGAAAGAAAACTGGCGTTCTACGGATCGGAGCGTGGAATGTCAGATCCCTTAATCGGGCAGGTAGGTTAGAAAATTTAAAAAGGGAAATGGATAGGTTAAAGTTAGATATAGTGGGAATTAGTGAAGTTCGGTGGCAGGAGGAACAAGACTTCTGGTCAGGTGACTACAGGGTTATAAACACAAAGTCAAATAGGGGTAATGCAGGAGTAGGTTTAATAATGAATAGGAAAATAGGAATGCGGGTAAGCTACTACAAACAGCATAGTGAACGCATTATTGTGGCCAAGATAGATACGAAGCCCACACCTACTACAATAGTACAAGTTTATATGCCAACTAGCTCTGCAGATGACGAAGAAATTGAAGAAATGTATGATGAAATAAAAGAAATTATTCAGATATTGAAGGGAGACGAAAATTTAATAGTCATGGGTGATTGGAATTCGAGTGTAGGAAAAGGGAGAGAAGGAAACGTAGTAGGTGAATATGGATTGGGGCTAAGAAATGAAAGAGGAAGCCGCCTGGTAGAATTTTGCACAGAGCACAACTTAATCATAGCTAACACTTGGTTTAAGAATCATGATAGAAGGTTGTATACATGGAAGAACCCTGGAGACACTAAAAGGTATCAGATAGATTATATAATGGTAAGACAGAGATTTAGGAACCAGGTTTTAAATTGTAAGACATTTCCAGGGGCAGATGTGGACTCTGACCACAATCTATTGGTTATGACCTGTAGATTAAAACTGAAGAAACTGCAAAAAGGTGGGAATTTAAGGAGATGGGACCTGGTTAATCTGAAAGAACCAGATGTTGTACAGAGTTTCAGGGAGAGCATAAGGGAACAATTGTCACAAATGGGGGAAAGAAATACAGTAGAAGAAGAATGGGTAGCTTTGAGGGATGTAGTAGTAAAGGCAGCAGAGGATCAAGTAGGTAAAAAGACGAGGGCTAGTAGAAATCCTTGGGTAACAGAAGAAATATTGAATTTAATTGATGAAAGGAGAAAATATAAAAATGCAGTAAATGAAGCAGGCAAAAAGGAATACAAACGTCTCAAAAATGAGATCGACAGGAAGTGCAAAATGGCTAAGCAGGGATGGCTAGAGGACAAATGTAAGGATGTAGAGGCTTATCTCACTAGCGGTAAGATAGTACTGCCTACAGGAAAATTAAAGAGACCTTTGGAGATAAGAGAACCACATGTATGAACATCAAGAGCTCAGATGGAAACCCAGTTCTAACCAAAGAAGGGAAGGCAGAAATGTGGAAGGAGTATATAGGGGGTCTATACAAGGGTGATGTACTTGAGGACAATATTATGGAAATGGAAGAGGATGTAGATGAAGATGAAATGGGAGATACGATACTGCGTGAAGAGTTTGACAGAGCACTGAAAGACCTGAGTCGAAACAAGGCCCCCGGAGTAGACAACATTCCATTGGAACTACTGACGGCCTTGGGAGAGCCAGTCCTGACAAAACTCTACCATCTGGTGAGCAAGATGTATGAAACAGGCGAAATACCCTCAGACTTCAAGAAGAATATAATAATTCCAATCCCAAAGAAAGCGGGTGTTGAGAGATGTGAAAATTACCGAACAATCAGTTTAATAAGCCGCAGCTGCAAAATACTAACACGAATTCTTTACAGACGAATGGAAAAACTAGTAGAAGCTGACCTCGGGGAAGATCAGTTTGGATTCCGTAGAGATACTGGAACACGTGAGGCAATACTGACCTTACGACTTATCTTAGAAGAAAGATTAAGGAAAGGCAAACCTACGTTTCTAGCATTTGTAGACTTAGAGAAAGCTTTTGACAATGTTGACTGGAATACTCTCTTTCAAATTCTGAAGGTGGCAGGGGTAAAATACAGGGAGCGAAAGGCTATTTACAATTTGTGCAGAAACCAGATGGCAGTTATAAGAGTCGAGGGACATGAAAGGGAAGCAGTGGTTGGGAAGGGAGTGAGACAGGGTTGTAGCCTCTCCCCGATGTTATTCAATCTGTATATTGAGCAAGCAGTAAAGGAAACAAAAGAAAAATTCGGAGTAGGTATTAAAATCCATGGAGAAGAAATAAAAACTTTGAGGTTCGCCGATGACATTGTAATTCTGTCAGAGACAGCAAAGGACTTGGAAGAGCAGTTGAATGGAATGGATGGTGTCTTGAAGGGAGGATATAAGATGAACATCAACAAAAGCGAAACGAGGATAATGGAATGTAGTCGAATTAAGTCGGGTGATGTTGAGGGTATTAGATTAGGAAATGAGACACTTAAAGTAGTAAATGAGTTTCGCTATTTGGGGAGCAAAATAACTGATGATATTCGAAGTAGAGAGGATATAAAATGTAGACTGGCAATGGCAAGGAAAGCGTTTCTGAAGAAGAGAAATTTGTTAACATCGAGTATAGATTTAAGTGTCAGGAAGTCATTTCTGAAAGTATTTGTATGGAGTGTAGCCATGTATGGAAGTGAAACATGGACGGTAAATAGTTTGGACAAGAAGAGAATAGAAGCTTTCGAAATGTGGTGCTACAGAAGAATGCTGAAGATTAGATGGGTCGACCACATAACTAATGAGGAAGTATTGAATAGGATTGGGGAGAAGAGAAGTTTGTGGCACAACTTGACCAGAAGAAGGGATCGGTTTGTAGGACATGTTCTGAGGCATCAAGGGATCACCAATTTAGTATTGGAGGGCAGCGTGGAGGATAAAAATCGTAGGGGGAGACCAAGAGATGAATACACTAAGCAGATTCAGAAGGATGTAGGTTGCAGTAGATACTGGGAGATGAAGAAGCTTGCACAGGATAGAGTAGCATGGAGAGCTGCATCAAACCAGTCTCAGGACTGAAGACCACAACAACAACATAGCGAAAATGAAACTCTGACAACTGCTAAGGCATCAAATTTGTTGAATTTCTTTGCTAATCTATGCGCTAAATGTTAAGTTCACGTAGTTCTTGTATCAGTCAGTCATTTGGTTTCGTTGTGCTTCGTTTTTTAAAACTTTCTTACAAAATCGTAAAATTCCCCAAACTAAAATTAAAGAAAGGTCGTTTTACTGTGAGGAAGGAGAAGAGGGATGCATGTTTCGGAGTTTACCATGGGCAAATTATCATATCAGTATACTTCTGCACACAATGAGGCTTGCAGATTTTGCTATCTCCTCATTTAAGAGGTTGAAAGTAGTCTGTTACATTTTCCAACTTGTAACTGCTCCTCTTAAGATATATTGGAAATGTTCGTTGACGAAATTCGTTCTCCGACCAGCTAGCGGTAATATTGTCTTATGAGGAACATTAAATTAAAAAAATCTGTCTTGCCGCACTGTATTCACGCCGAGTGCGTATCAATGATACCGACCAGTTCAAATAATTATATGCTCCCCGACGTGTACGAGTACAGCTACACGTTGTTGCACACCAACGGCTATCCTTGTACTAATTATGGCTACAGTCCCTGTAAGGTAATAGTTTACCCCACTAAAGTTTTCAGTTTACGTAAGCTCAATAGTTCAAATCGGTACAATAACTTTCTAACGCGGCAAAGAATATTTATGCATACTGCGCTCTGTTACTTGATCTATGACGTCGCACAAATAAATATTTCATAAACACACAATATTAAATGGTTTGGAAGAAATGTCACACAGTAAATCCACTTTATGCTGTTTTATTCTATACTATTCACGTCCTATCATTGTATTAAGGAAGTAACTTCTCCCTAAGCTGGGTGGAATTAGTTACGTAAGTTTTCATCAAAGAGTTTGTAACAAGATCCAGATTTCATTTGCTACTTTAACGAAACTTCAGTACTTTCCCATAATTCACTACCAATGTTCGGTTCCTTTGTCGGTAAATAGCCAACAGTTTATTACTTTGGGGCAAAGTTCAGTCTTCTCTGCATTTCAATTTAAGACAATACCGGATCTTTTCCTCTCTTGACTTTACGTAGTGATATACTCAAGGTTGCTGATCTACCTATTTCAAGTTTAATGATTCCTAGCAGATCGCAAAATTTCCAGAAATGCGCAATAACAATCTCGTCGTGCCTACGTAGAAGAGCACACGTTGAGATACAACCTGATCCAGCAAGCGCTAGCAGCACATTAGCAATGTGTGATTTTTTTCCTTCTGTATTGCGCAGTGTCCTCAAAGAGTACTCACAAAGAGTATTCTTTGAGTTCACTCGTTCATATTCCGTTGGATAGTCGATATTTCTTAGGCACTGATATTGATTGTGTAGCAGACTGGTAATCGCTGTTACGGTCATGGCCGAGCATATTCCGTTCTGTTTATGAGCTATATTCGATACGCACTCGAATTTAGTGAGACGGTATTTCATTCACCAAATAGGATTTGCTTCTTATATGCTTTTTCATGTACACGTTTTGGAGGATGCCTTTGTGTGACTGTGTTGGGGGCGTTACGTGTATAATGTAATCTTAATCGCCTTGTGCTGTGTAAAATCTTTGTGTTCTTAAAACAAAAAAATAATCAAAGTTATATGAAATCTCATATCTGTATTTCGAACTCATTCCATTCATAAATTTAATTAAATGAAGTAGGTGACAAGTTTTGCAGGACGGTAGTATTGAAAAGCCATGAGGCTTTGTACCAATGCTTCGTGCTTCTCTTGTCTTTAATTCAACCGGTACCTCAGTCAGCACCAATTCTGCTCATAGTAATTATTCAAATAGCAAACATTTTTTTTCCACTACAGAATTACTTTCAGTTCACAGAAGGTACTTTTGTCTCGACATTTTCAGAAGAGTGAATACTCTGTCATTCTGATACTACGTCTTTTGAAAGCGTGGCATTACCAGGTCACAACAGTGAAGTATGACAAATCTGCGAATGAATAAATGCTCACTCTTGGATACATATCCTGCTGGTCATGTGAAAACTGAATGTTGTTTCTGGGATTCAATCTTTGCTTCAGTAAAGAGAAAATGAATCAGTGACCAATAGTACAACATTTCAGAGGGTAAAGTATGTTCTGTTACACTTATATGTGTGGGTGTATGTGATAAATCATTCATGATATTACTCAGACTGCGTGGTATTATTTTATTTGAGGCTGATTTATTTAGAAAATGAACATATTTTGTGCGGAGTTTGGTGAACTCCGAAAGTGGTAGCACATATAAACATGTAGTTTATTTTACAGACACCATACATAGGGTCGGCCCTGCTTTGATAAATAAAAGTAAATTTGCTTTTGATTTTCTAGGTTACTTAATTTTTTTATTCAATAAATAACATTTTTACATTGAACTTTGGTTTGCCGGGTATAAATGTCTTCAGTAAAACTATATTAGCAGCTAAGTTACAGCTTATTACATAGTATAATGGATTGTGCTAATAACACAGAATATTGTGCAATAAAATTTACAAGACACTTCTTTTCTTCTTTTGTAAGGAACTGTAATGTTCAATGATCGTGTGTGCCTTGTGAAAATTAGTGGAATGTAGGATGGTAATAAACTCAAGTAGTTAACTATATAGGGAATAGTGAGAAATGTATTATTAGGTTTAATGGTAGCTAACTGTGGAATGGAAAGATATCTTAGAGGATACAAAATCTTTTTGGCTATAGTATACTGTCTGCTTTGCTGAGTTTGGATAACCCTGTAGGACAGGTTTCATTTTTGTAAAAGTGGTTCAGTGTATAAATGATTACTTACTGAAGATAGTTTAAGAAGTAAAACAAGAAAGTGCGAAGGATTGGGGGAGAATTTTTGAAAGTGGTAGTACAGTCACCATTTTCTTATTTAAATATAAATGTAGAGTGACAGTTCTATTCTATTTCAGTGAAATACATTATCAGAAGAAGTAAGGAGAAGAGTGATTGTTGTGGGGTATTCTCTTCATGGCATAATGTGCTTTTAGACGAAAATTTTCTGTGTTAATCTGATTCAAACTTTCTTGCAGGGAGTTACAATGTTCGCTTTGTTTTCTTGAAATATCTATTCTTAGTTGCACGTCGTGTTTTCTGTGTTAACGACATTCATTTGTTACATAAAAATGGTGTAAGAAGCCGAAAGCGAGCTCATGACCAAATAAATATAATTTTCCAGAAGATTAAGCAGTGTTTCGCCATTATTACGGTTATCACATACTGCCGAGCACCGACGGAAAATCCTTTTAATATCATCTCTGTGTTTAGAAATTAGAAAGACTTTAGTTTTTCACTAAAAGTTACTTTAAAGTAATGTGATTACTTCTATGTTAAAAATCATGTTTTGTATCTCTTGATGGATAAATAGTGTAATTAGTGAAGGGTACATAATGTAACTGATCATGCGAAGGATTGGGGGAGAATTTTTGAAAGTGGTAGTACAGTCACCATTTTCTTATTTAAATATAAATAAACATCTTACTCAGGCTGGAAAAAAAAGCGAATATAGCACTGGTACTGGTGGATGCGCCGATTCCGCCGATGTAGACTTCTCCAAACTCCCAGTCGACCTTGTACACTCCCGCAGTACGTGTACCACTAGAGGCACAAGAAGGCATTGCAGTTATTGCTGAAACGTCGGTTTTACTTGCTGGCAGTTACTTCACAGTATGACGCAACCGCAACGCCATACCGGAAAAACGTTTATGTCTACTGACTCTGGCCGCGGAAGCCACCGCAATTATAACAACATTTCCGATCATTATCTGTTATTGGCTATGAGAGGAAGTGATGATTGTCACGAAAAAGTGAAGTATCTACTCTACGCCAAACCTTAGATAAAAGCAGAAACTGCCGAATAAACCGTCGAATGAAAATCTACAAAAGGAAAGAATAAAGCAAAACAACTACCAGTAGCGTTTATAGGATATTTTATGATATGGAAGCTAGGAGGCTAAATAAACTCGAAGCGGGAGGGAATAGCGTTGCTTCTTGTGCGTAATCTGAGTCCAGTGGTGGGCTCTCCGTTTCAGATGTGTCACAAGCGAATACAGTCAATGGAATATCTGTTACTAAAGCTGCAGTTCCCACGAAAAGAAATCTCCTGCCCTCAGCTCCGCGCTGCTCTGATTTCTGGGTGAGTTTATCTTTGCTGAGAATACTTATCGCAGTTCTTGATTTGCGGAAGACTGACTTTCTTGTGGAAGTCGTCGCTAGTCAGAACCTTCGTCATTTAGGACTCACTGGAAAACGTCACGGCGTCGTTCTTTGAACAGATTTATCGCAGGGTCCTTTCGTTTCGTGCTAATCGCTCCTCTTTTGCTACTGACAAGATCCTTTTCTCAGAAACTATGAAGTGCTATTAGCTGCTCGTAATAAGTTTTGCATCAGCCTATAAACATAGTACTTTTTTCGGAAGTCTCTTTCTTAGTTCTCTCCTGACGGCCGGGAATGGCTACGTTTTGTGTAATGCAGGTAAAACTAAACCTCCATTGTCACTGAAACTCAGTAGAACACGTCATGTCTCTTATTGTGAACGGTATGATGCAGCTTGTGTGCACGGTTCTGTCCGTCAACATGACTGCAACTCACTAAAATACACTATCTCTCTTATTCTGAACAGTATAATGCACCTTGTATGCACCGTTCTGTCAGTCAACATGCTACGAAGGGTCATTTTAATTTTACACCGTGTAGGCATTGCCATTTACCATTAACAAGAGTTGTCAGCAATGCAAATTGCCCGACAAATTTGCGTACACCATCCTTAGCATGTTCACCCGTCACTGAGAGACATGAAGTTTTGAAGAGCGGCGTCATAGTGGTGCCAAGCGTCAACATCAACAGCACCTGACCGCTACGGACAAATTCTAGTTCGTAGTTACCCGGAGGAGGATAAAAAAGAATTGCGTGTTGCCTAGGAGATCTGGGTCAGCCCAAACAGAATGCAATGTCTTTCTCACGAACAATGTGGTCTCTACGCGTCCATTACGAACAAGAATCTAGCCCTGCAGCACCCTCGTGCGCGAGAAAGGTGGGGCAGGGAAACACCTGAAATGGTTCCTGTAACAGGGACGTCTCGCTGCCTCCACTGGCGGGTGCATCATTTATTCGATGCCGGATGAAGGTATGAAAGTAGTCGGTCGCGAATACACGTCTTCGGAGTGTATACTGCGTGACAACAAAGGCGAACGACTCAGGAGACAGGTTCGGATGTCACAGCAACGTTGTAAACGAACACATAATTGCCCGGTATACAGGGTGAGTCACTAACTACTGCCACCAAGAATAACTCCGAAAGCATGATAGTAGCTGAAAAGCTTGCGAGCTAACATCCCAAAGATGTTCGGGCTCACATGCGGTTCTTCTTCGTCGAAATGTCTTGGCTCAAAATCTTCTAGGGGCTGAACCGCACGCGTCGCATTACACGCCCTAAATTAGACACTTGTGACTCTTTGGTTAAATTGTCTGGCTGATGGCAAGTGTGCGAACTAAAAAGTCAACATAACATATCATAACAGTACTAATAATAATATCGGGAACTCAATTAACGACCCATGAATGATACAGGCAACACAGTTATGATTTGGTTACAATAATGTTTATTCAGAAAGCAAACTTATAGCGAAAGTGGTCGTATTTAGAGTTACTGTTACACTCGAGAGCATATCCATTTGACACAGTTCGAGCATTCACAGTCTCATCATGAAATACAAGTTACGTACGCGATAACTTAAGAGCTCAAACCAGGCTCGCGGCTGCTCACCGCTCAGAGACTACATCCCGCGATACCACATAACGCGAAATTTTCTAAGTTGTTTCTCTTCCTAGCTGCCTAACGACCGACCGTCCGCTTTGGCGTCTGCATTCCAAACTGTACCCTTTGGTGTCTCCAGCCGAACTGTACTCTTTGGTGTCTAGACAAGAACTGCCTTCTGCCCGTCTCCGACTGCGTTTCCCGCGCGCCGAACATCTTCGCTCAGCTGACTAGCGCAGTTCTCTTTCCTGAATCTGTCCATCTGATTGGCTACAGCTTATTCCACATTATTTTACATTTTAACGTATTTAAATAATCAAAGCTTGACCACTTCCACATTCTAAATAAAATAACAATAATATCCAATACATAATAAACGTTCAGTTCCTTTGCACAAAACCAATACGATTTCCTTCTTAACTTTGAATGTCACGGCCAGTAGCCTTGCACCAATGTGATTTCTGATAAATAAATAAAGAACAAAAGTAACTATTGTGCCCTAAATTTCACAACTGTTCTGTTACCTAATGATTCAATAAGGTGATTAGATATTTTAAACAAATAAAGTCACAGTGTTGATATTTACAACTTGTGTCATTTTAATGATGCACTTCTATATGAAATGTCGATCGTTAATATCGACCAAAAGGTACAGATTTTAGCATTCAGGTCCTTGTTACAACACTTGTTAATTTCACTGTAACAGTAAATCCTAAACTATTATAGATATGATCAATATTCAAGTTTTATTGTGATCACCATGAAAATTTATCGAGGATGGCAGATTAAAATTACTGTGGTTTGATTCCATGGGTTACTACAGAATTAAATAGTTTTCATAAATGTTTCCCTTTATGGCCGATCTTTGGTCCACCATATTTAACACTGCTACGTAGCCTCGGTCACAAATGGCTTCTACCAGGTTTCTCTATGACATAGGCTCTCGTGTGTCTCACTCGCACACTACAGCGCTTAGGCCTCAATAGACAATAGATGCCTGTGAATTTCCACATCTCGTGGTAAATCTGCGCCCTTTGTGGCACGCGGCCCTGGACGACAGGAAGGCTGTCTCTTTGGACCATATATTTAAATGAGAGCGCAATGATCGTTAACTCACAAGTTTGTAGAACAAAAGTTTCATGGGACAACGGGAGCCATAACATGGCGTTGGTATTTTGTTGCTAGGTGCGGTAGCTTCAGAGATATGAAGGTCAACTTTTTTTTATGGGATGCTATAGTTTGGTACTTATTTTGTGATAACGGCTACCGAGACTAATCCAATGATGTGTTATAGTAAAGTCTTTGAAGGTCAACGAAGGTCAAAAAGGTGGCATGAACGTCCATATGCAGAAGGTATTCGAAGTGATGACCTTTGGTATCAATGCAGTGCTGCAAACTTCTTATCATGGATTATTCCTTATTACATCGGCACTTATAGAAGCACATGCTCTGACAAATCTTTCTCGCATACCCTCAGGCGCAGTTGGAACGTCTCTATAAACGATGTCTTTTACGAATCCCTAGAAGAAAAAAATCCAGAGGTGTCAAGTCTGGCGAACGAGCTGGCTACAGCACATCTCCGCCCCGTCCAATCCAACGATTTGGGAATTGTCTCTGCAACTCATTTCTAGCCGTCAGCGAAAAATGTACCAGACACCCATCGTGTTGATACCACATTCTCTTCCTTTTTCCTAAAGGTGTTTCTTCCAATAACAGAACTAATGCTTCTTGCAGGAATGTGGTCTACTTCCTACCATTCAGATTTTCTTCAATGAAACAGGGGCCTATAATTCTGTCCTCCAGAATCTCACATCATATGTTCACTGACCATGTTTCTTGGTGTGCAACTAGCCGCAGCCAACGTGGATTTTCAGCTGCCCAATAATGCAAGTTATGCAAATTAACATTTCCATGGTTCGTGAATCTAGCCTTGTCAGAAAATAAAATCAAATTAATGTGTCATCCCTCTGAATCTGAAGTTGAGCCCATCGGCAGAATTCAGTGCGGCGCATACAGTCCGTACCTGTTAATTCTTGGTGGAGACTGATATGATAAGGATGATATTTATGGCGATACAGAAAACGAACAACACTACTCTGGCTCATGTCAGATTTCCTTGCGATTTGACGCGAACCATCACAAGGATCTCGAACCACAGTGGTAAGAGTACCAATTTCCGTTTCCTCGTTAGTAACTTTCCTTTGCCAGATATTTTTCCGATGCATTAAATATACTGCTGTCCACAATTTATCATACACATATTTAAATGTACGACGTGTAGGGTGAGTACGACGAGGATATCTTTCAGCGTATGAGTTTCTAGCTCTCACTGAATTTCTTTGGCATTCTCCCTAAATGAGAAGCATATCGACTTGTTCTTCGAAGGAATACATCATTCACATTTGCTTGATGCGACGATACTAGTCTTACCGTTTCTATTAGTGTTGTATTGCGAAACCGTCGAATGGTGTTTACATGTCAATGGTACGTTAGATGGATACGCCGTCTTCGGCGAATATTTACTATTTGCACGATATACGAGAGAGAATTGTCAGGGCATGTGCTTCGATAAGTGCCGATGTGATAAGGAAAACCACTCAATCCATGATAAGAAGATGGCAGCACTGCATTGATACCAATGGTCATCACTTCGAACACTTGCTGTAAATGGATGTTCATGTCACCTTTTTTACCTTTGTTGACCTTCAAAGACCTTAATGTTAAACAGTATTGGATTAGTCTCGATAACCGCTATCATAAAATAAGTACCAAACTATAGCATCACATTAAAAAAAAAGTTGATCATATCTCTGACGCGACCCTACCTAGCAACATGAAACCAACGTCATATTATGGCCCCCTTTGTCTCATGCAACATTTTTCCCACAAAATTTTCAGCTACTGTCATACTCCTGTATTAATGATTAGAGAAAGAATTCACTGTGAGTAACCAGCAGAGTTCATTAGCCTTGTGTGTGTTTAATGTTGTTGCCAGCTCACACAGGATATGTAAGGGACCTCAGCAGGATCCGTTGTAATGTTAACACTGTGCAGGACACGGAGATGTCGCGTATGGATTGAGGCAGCGTTATCAGCACCTGACAAGAGTTTCACAAGTGCCTCGTCGTCGATCTCGATTTGGCCACCTGTTTGAATTGTGCAATTTCCAGATTTGTGGTGCATTTGGACATGAGATGGCCCGATGCTGTATTGCGTGGGAATAAGAGGACAGGCATACTCGACATCAGGGTTCCGGTCGACGACGTTTGATCACTACAAGACTTCTACTACTGCACCGTGTTGTGCACTAAGCACATCTGCGTCTGCCTCCCGATAACCAAGTAGTGGGCTCCATGCGACATCCTGAATCATCTCACACTATTGGTCGGAGATTATATGCAATCGAAATAGGGAATTTGTGACACTGTAATACAGATATGCTACTTACATTTTTTTGCCAGTTATGTTTATGTTTCTGTTTTATTCATTCTGCAAACCTTTGCATACTATGTGTCAGTTAGATACGTAATACACTACTGGCCATTAAAACTGCTACACCACGAAGATGACGTCCTACAGATGCGAAATTTAACCGACAGGAAGAAGACGCTGTAATATGCAAATGATTACCTTTACAGAGCATTCACACAATGTTGGCACCGGTGGCGACACCTACAATGTGCTGACATGAGGAAAGTTTCCAATCGATTTCTCATACACAAACAGCAGTTAACCTTCGTTGCCTGATGAAACTTTGTTGTGATGCCTCTTGTAAGGAGGAGAAATGCGTACCATCACGTTTCCGACTTTGATAAAAGTTGGATTGTAGCCTATCGCGATTGCGGTTTATCTTATCGCGACATTGCTGCTCTCGTTGGTCGAGATCCAATGACTGTTAGCAGAATATGGAATCAGTGGTTTCAGGAGGGTAATACAGAAGGCCGTTCTGGATCCCAACTTCCTCGTATCACTAGCAGTCGAGATGACAGGCGTCTTATCCGCATGGCTGTAACGGATCGTGCCGCCACGTCTCGATCCCTGAATCAACAGATGGGGATGTTTGCAGGACAACAACCATCTGCACGAACAGTGCGACAACGTTTGCAGCAGCATGGACTATCAGCTCGGACACCATGGCTGCGGTTACCCTTGACGCTGCATCACACACAGGAGCGCCTGTGATGGTGTACTCAACGACGATCCTGGGTGCACGAATGGCAAAACGTCATGTTTTCGGATGAATCCAGGTTCTGTTTACAGCATCATGATGTTCGCAGCCGTGTTTGGCGACATCGCAGTGAACGCACATTGAGGGCGTGTATTCGTCATCTCCATACTGGCGTATCACCCGGCGTGATGGTATGGGGTGCCATTTGTTACACGTCTCGGTCACCTCTTGTTCGCATTGACGGCACTTTGAACACTGGATGTTACATTTCAAATGTGTTACGACCCGTGGCTCTACCCTTCATTCGATCCCTGCGAAACCCTACATTTCAGCAGTATAATGCACGACCGCATGTTGCAGGTCCTCTATGGGCCTTTCTGGATACAGAAAATGTTCGAGTGCTGCCCTGGCCAGCACATTCTCCAAATCTCTCACCAATTGAAATCGTCTGGTCAATGGTGGCCGAGCAACTGGCTCGTCACAATACGCCAGTCACTACTCTTGATGAACTGTGGTATCGTGTTGAAGCTGCATAGGCAGCTGTACCTGAACACGCCATCCAAGCTCTGTTTGACTCAACGCCCAGGCGTATCACAGTCGTTATTACGGCCTGAGGTGGTTGTTCTGGGTACTGATTTCTCAGGATCTGTGCACCCAAATTGCGTGAAAATGTAATCACATGTCAGTTCTAGTATAATATATTTGTCCAATGAGTACCCGTTTATCATCTGCATTTCTTGTTGGTTAGCAATTTTAATGGCCAGTAGTGTATTTATTATAACTTGTATAAGTGATTCTTTATTTGATGTATTATTCTGGGTTAATGCCGTTAAGGAAAGAAAGGTAAAACATTATCGTTGATGGAGAGCAAAAACTTGTGTAGGAGGAATGTCTCTGGACGCGAGTGTTGACGTCAGAGCAAAGCGCGCAGAAGAAGGACTTTGTAGCGAGACGTGAGGGCGAACGCACGCAAGTGGCGTGTACTGTAGAAAGTCTGGCCTATGTGAGCCGGAACCGTTACTAGCGAGGCACGAAGAGCATGACAAGTGTGAACAGAGGTAACAGCAAGATACTGCCCCGTAATTAGTCACTGCTGGTCGAGGTGTGCTCGCAATATTACATGAAGCAACAGGGCCGCTGTCGACGACAACGAAGACGATGGCTTAGCATCTGCAACGAATTATAAGATCGTTTCATTTTGTTCACGTTTGAAACTTTGTGAGGCACTTCTCAGTGGCGTAATTTCATTGACTTTAGTTGAATAATAAGTAACATACGCAAAAAGTGTAGATGTGTAATCCTTTTCATTATCCTCAGTCGTTGTTGGCTACTTAGTGTCCATTTCCTTTCCAGTTAATGAATACCAGACTGTCGTTGTATAAATTTAAAAGGAGACTAATAAAAGAGTATTATTGCCAGCTTTGTTTGCTTGTTGAAAAGATAAGTGAAAGAAATTAATAAGGAACCCTCAGTAAGTTATTGTGTCGTTCAACAACATTTCAGCGTCGTCTGGAAACATATTATTGCTCGTAATTTACAGTACGGATCGTCTTCTCTGGCGTGGTGGAATGCTCGCTGATTCGCACATTCGCATGCGAATTGCACTTCCAATCGCAGCTCGTAGTGACTGAGACAACTTTGGTGACACAATGGTACACCGTGGGCTTCCTGCATCCTCATCTGTTGTATCTCGCGCGACAGTGTCATGCCGCTATTTTTCAACAGGACAATGCACATACAAATATCACTCGTGTCTCGATGAATCTCTGTATGGCGTAGGGGTACTCCAATGGCCAGTTAGATCACCAGACCTGTCCTGATAGAACACGTATGGGGCCAGGTTCAACGTCAGCACCACCCCAGTGACGGTATCCAGGACATTAAAGAGAGTTACTATAGTAATGGGACAAATTGTCTCAGGAGAGGATACCAAGGCGTTACGACACCCTTCCCAACCAAATTAGTGCATGCGTCCAGGCCAGAGGACGTGCTACTCCATAGCGATAAATGTATACATTTGACTCGATTTTGTAATCACTGAAATAACATCACATACCCTTTTAACTCGTGAATTTTCGTTTCGTTTCCATCTCCAATTTTGGGCCATCAGAGATGGATTCCGCAGTGAGGTTGATTAGTCATGTTTTGTCTTGGAGTAACATGAAAACTCCACATTGCAGCGGCCATTAACGAACACAACGCGCCACCTTCAACTAGGGTCAAGGATAGAACCGAGCGGAATGGCCTGTTCAATCTCTTAACAATGACCTTATGGAAGATACTTCAAACTAACTGGAGGCTGTAGTGCGTAGTCGCAGGAACATTCCTCACACGCTAGATGTCGCCAGCGTGGTCGCCATTCGTTTTGGGTGCAGATTGAAGTGAGGTACTTTTTTGTCACAATTGTGAATCATCTATCGTATACGGTTGCCATCGACGGACGAAGGCACATTGGTGGCAGGTTTAGCGACTCCGTCACGAGCAGCGGTAGTTATTAGGTTTGAAAGGATAACGTTGTTGCTCTTTTTAATTTATTTTGCAAAATTCAGACATCAATCCACGATCGGCTGTTTTTCCTGTGGTATACTGAAAGCCTGTGGACGGAAAATGGGTAGTGTGTAGTTATTTAGTTATTCATTTGCAGATCCTGTTTCAGTCATCGTATGTCCTCATATTCCTTTTTACATTTGTTTTGTGTGTTGTGTAGTGTGTTTGAGTTGAGTGTGGTAATCTGTGTGTCTGTCTCCGTAAATGTGTTGTCTGCAACATGTGAGGGGCGATTTAATTGATTCTCCCACTATAACTTACATACCACCGTTGGGTGTAGACGTCAAAGATACGACCGGAACTGTAGATACATCTACATCTACATCTACATTTATACTCCGCAAGCCACCCAACGGTGTGTGGCGGAGGTCACTTTACGTGCCACTGTCATTACCTCCCTTTTCTGTTCCAGTCGCGTATGGTTCGCGGGAAGAACGACTGTCGGAAAGCCTCCCCGTGCGCGCTCGAATCTCTCTAGTTTTACATTCGTGATCTCCTCGGGAGTTATAAGTAGGGGGAAGCAATATATTCGATACCTCATCCAGAAATGCACCCTCTCCAGACCTGGACAGCAAGCTACACCGCGATGCAGAGCGTTTCTCTTGCAGAGTCTGCCACTTGAGTTTGCTAAACATCTCCGTAACGCTATCACGGTTACCAAATAACCCTGTGACGAAACGCGCCGCTCTTCTTTCGATGTACTCCATCCCCTCCGTCAACCCGACCTGGTACGGATCCCACACTGATGAGCAATACTCAAGTATAGGTCGAACGAGTGTTTTGTAAGCCACCTCCTTTGTTGATGGACTACATTTTCTAAGGACTCTCCCAATGAGTCTCAACCTGGTACCCGCCTTACCAACCCGCCTTAATTTTATATGATCATTCCACTTCAAATCGTTCCGCACGCATACTCCCAGATATTTTACAGACGTAACTGCTACCAGTGTTTGTTCCGCTATCATATAATCATACAATAAAGGATCCTTCTTTCTATGTATTCGCAATACATTACATTTGTCTATGTTAAGGGTCAGTTGCCACTCCCTGCACAAAGTGCCTATCCGCTGCAGATCTTCCTGCATTTCGCTACAATTTTGTAATGCTGCAACTTCTCTGTATACTACAGCATCATCCGCGAAAAGCCGCATGGAACTTCCGACACTATCTACTAGGTCATTTATATACATTGTGAAAAGCAATGGTCCCATAACACTCCCCTGTGGCTCGCCAGAGGTTACTTTAACGTCTGTAGACGTCTCTCCGTTGAGGGCAACATGCTGTGTTTTGTTTGCTAAAAACTCTTCAATGCAGCCACACATCTGGTCTGGTATTCCGTAGGCTCTTACTTTGTTTATCAGGCGACGGTGCGGAACTGTATCGAACGCCTTCCGGAAGTCAAGGAAAATAGCATCTACCTGGGAGCCTGTATCTAATATTTTCTGGATCTGATGAACAAATAAAGCGAGTTGGATCTCACACGATCGCTGTTTCCGGAATCCATGTTGTCTCCTACAGAGTAGATTCTGGGTTTCCAAAAACGACATGATACAATGTGCCCTTAGGAAGTCCAGCTCTCCCCTCCACAAAGACCTGAAGGAAAGTGGGTCTTCGAGGTGCTTGTGCGCTGACTGTGAAGGAGTTGATTTTTGTTAGTACTGTATGTGTGATTTGTAAGATAAATCAGGTACTAATCTGTTTTTTTCACAGGACATTTGTTTTGTCATTTCATGTTAGAATTTGCAGCTAGCTAAGATTTTGTTAGTTACGTATTTGTGTTGATATCGGAGATGAAGTCGTGCGTTTGCGTAGATTGTTTGAATTATTTATTGTGTGTGCTAGAATTAGTCCTAGAATTTGTCTGCGAGAGCAATATTTCGCCCGGCCTTGCACGAAATCATGGTGATTACTTTGGCTCCAGTACACCTCGTGGTCGGGGTCTGAACACACAAGGTGAAGGCTGAGTGTTTTCTGAGTATTAGTCCAAGTTAGGATGCACAGTATTAAGTTAAAGTAACTGCATGTGGCGTAACTCTTGGGCGGGCGAGTAACAGAGCCGTTGCCTCTGGCGGACGACGTGGCCATCAAACGCACGGTCAGGGGAAACGAAGCGTGCTTACACCGCATTTTGTGATATCCATTCCTTGGGCAGCTGTAAGTTTTACAGCTTTCGAATGACTTCTTACTAACTCCCAGGAACGGACACATAGTGAGTAAATGTCATTCCTCCCACAGCCCATAGACGGGTATCGCTCGAGGCAACGTGATGCGCCGTTCCTCAGGCAGGGCACGAGTGCGGTAAACTCAAGAAAATATTTTGTGAAAATTTATCAGTCAGGCTACCAAGAAGGTGAGTAAGATAGAGAAGAATTGCCCTCCTGGTCGACGCACTATAGAATATGCGAATGCACTACTCTTGACTGTGTCAGTCTTAGAATTTATTGTGTATGATAAGGATTTCTTGAATTGAGGGAAAGAATGTGTGTTAAATATTGGAGCTAGATTATTATTCTGTGGATACTCGTGGTTGTAAGCTCTTTGATTATATATGCAGTGGCACTTATTATGTTTTATTAATACTTTTGACCTAGAAGAATATTCAATGCATGTTTCTGTACGAGTATATGGGAATGCGAGCGTGGATATAGGAAAGAATGAACAATCCCAATCACCTAAGAATAAGGGCACGCCCTGACTAGTATTACCCTGTGCTGTCACAATGTATATACACACATCAAAAAAACTTTGGCATCACCTCGGTTCCGAGAGTTCCGAAACATGTACAGAAAATTTGAATAGAGATCAACATAAACATCATTTCCGCCCTTTTTAGTGCTCATGAAAACCACACATTGTATGTTGTACCACCATACAGCGATATCTTCAGAGGTGGTGGTCCTATTGCTGTACACACCGGTATCTCTAATACCCAGTGTCACTTCCTCTTGCACTGATGCATGCCTGCATTCGTCGTCGCATACTATCCACAAGTTCATCAAGGCACTGTTGGTCCAGACTGTCCCACTCCTCAACGACGATTCGGCGTAGATTCCTCAGAGTGGTTGGTGGGTCACGTCGTCCATAAACAGCCCTTTTCAATCTATCCCAGACATATTCGATAGTGTTAATGTCTGGAGAACATGCTGACCAATCTAGTCTAGCGATGTGGTTATCCTGAAGGAAGTCATTAACAAGATGTGCACGATGGGGACGCGAGTTTTCGTCCATAAGGACGAATGCCTCGCCAATATGCTGTCGATATGGTTGCACTATCGGTCGGAGGATGGCATTCAAGTATCTTACAGCCGTTACGGCACCTTCCATGATCACCTGCGGCGTACGTCGGCCCCACAGAATGCCACCTCAAAGCAGCATGGAATCTCCACATTGCTGCACTTGCTGAACAGTGTGTCTAAGGCTTTCAGCCTGACCGGATTGCCTCCAAACACGTCTCCGACGATTGTCTGGTTGAAGGCATGTGCGACACTCGTCGGTGAAGAGAACGTGATGCCAATCCTGAGCGGTCCATTCGGCATGTTGGCATGTTGTTGGGCCCATCTATACCGCACTGCATGGTGTCGTGGTTGCAAAGATGGAGCTTTCAATGGACGTCGGGAGTGAAGTTGCGCATCATGCTGTCTATTGCGGACAGTTTGAGACGTAACACGACGTCCTTTGCAGGAAAAGCATTATTCAACATGGTTGCGTTGCTGTCAGGATTCCTCCGAGCCATAATCCGTAGGTAGCGTTGATCCATTGCAATAGTAGCCCTTGGGTGGCCTGAGCGAGGCGTGTGATCGACAGTTCCTGTCTCTCTGTATCTCCTCCATTTCCGAACAACATCGATTTGGTTCACTCCAAGACACCTGGACTTGTTGAGAGCCCTTCCTGACACAAAGTAACAATACAGACGTGGTCGAACCGCAGTATTGCCTGTCTAGGCACGGTTGAACCGCAGACAACACGAGCCGTGTACCTCCTTCTTGGTGGAATGACTGGAACAGATCGGCTGTCGGACCCCCTCCATCTAATAGGCGCTGCTAATGCATGGATTTTTACATCTTTGGGCGGGTTTAGTGACAGCTCTGAACGGTTCAAATGTTCAAATGTGTGTGAATTCCTAATGGATCAAACTGCTGAGGACATCGGTCCCTAGACTTACACACTACTTAAACTAACTTATATAAACTTATGCTAAGAACAACACACACACCCATGCCCGAGGGAGGACTCGGACCTCCGGCGGGAGGGACCGTCTCTGAACACACAAAGGGACTGTGTCTGTGATACAATATCCACAGTCAACGTCTATCTTCAGGAGTTGTGGAAACCGGGGTGATTCAAGACTTTGTTTGATGTGTGTATGTGATCGCTTAATCTGTACATGAAAGAGTTTGGTAGCAATTGATGATGACACCGTTAGATTAACTTGTAACCATAGTTCCACATCTTATCCGAGATTAGATTATTATTCTGACACATTCTTTTCAGGCAAAATGCAGTTAATTTTCAAGCTGAATAAATCGCTTTGTTGTTCAGAAGAAAATGAGACTGGCGTCCATATTGTCTGCCCCTGGTCACAATAGATACTTTCCCGCCATTTTTTCCCGCCATTCTGGCATTGCTGACAGACTCAGAATTCAGTGAGCAATACGTAAGATTTTTGAATACGTAAGTGGGCTGTGGACGACCTGTTGTCGGTCATATTTGCTGAGTTTATCACTGAACATTACCATCATTACTTTATCTGTTTTTCTTGTTAGCACCGAGCGAGGTGGCACACTGGACTCGCATTCGGGAGGACGACGGTTCAATCCCGCGTCCGGCCATCCTGATTTAGGTTTTCCGTGATTTCCCTAAATCGCTCCAGGCAAATGCAGGGATGGTTCCTTTGAAAGGGCACGGCCAACTTCCTTCCCCATCCTTCCCGAATCCAATGAGACCGACGACCTCGCTGTTTGGTCTCCTCCACCAATTCAACCCAACCCCAACCTTGTTAGCATTATCCGTTGCATAGCTAAATTAATGCCCACCATAGGTAAATGGGATTGTACAATGAGATGGGGCCTTCTTTTTTCCGCATAAAAGTCAGTATTTTGATGGGAGCGCATCACTGAGCGGACCTCAGTAACATTCACTGTCCGCATCCCCTCTCTAGGGGATATGCTTCTAGATACATTAGATTGGGAGACCTCATGCTCCAGTAGGAAATGACACCAGTGAATTTACTCTCTGACTAATGTAAGACCAATAACTTCAAACGAATAACGACATCTTTCCACTGGACGAAGAAGAGTGGTCACCTTTCAGGTTGGTGCATAAATTCTGTAGAGTTTTTGTTTTGCGTATTAGTATTCCGGTTACTACGGGTTTATTTATCGATTTTCATTTTATATTTGTAGTTCACTGTTGCTATTTGAGCTTACATATTGTCATTTTCTCATTTTGAGATAGAGAGTGAAGTTGTGGGCTTTAGACAATGGAGTGTCAAGTAGAGAAATCGGAACGTTTCCGACATATTCTTGTGATTGAGTTCAGTAGACGGGTGACAGCAACGGAGGTAAGCAGAAACGCCTAGAGATTTACATCTAGATAATGCCACTGGAAAGAGCACGGCATGAAAATTGTTTTCTCATTTTAGGGAGGATCGTTTTGACATCAGTGATTTTCCACTTTCAGGAAGACCTTCGGGATTCGATGAAGATCTTTTAAACACTTTAATCCACAATAATCCACGTCAGCGTACTCTAGAAGTGGCAAGTGTGGTCATTCCATCATCGAGCGGCATTTTCATGCAATGGGCAAGGTTTAAAATCTGGTGTACAGGTACCGCATGCTCTAAATTAAAATCCCAAAAATCAGACGGTGGCTATATCTACATCACAGTCTGCAAATGATCTAATGGTGTGTGGCGGAGGAACAGGGTTGGAGGGCTCAGATAGTGGTACAAAAAGTACCACTAACTGAGCGCTCCAACCCTGTTCCAATCGCGACAGCGTGTGTGAAGAATGATTGTCGGTAAGCCTCTGCATTGGCTTTAATTTCTCGAATTATCTCCTCATGGTCATTACACGAGACGTAGCTGGGAGCAAGTAATATGTTGTCCGACTCTATCCGGAGGCGCATCTCTTCTAACGTCTGCCAATGGTGTTTGTTGAGCATCTCCGTAACGCTCTCGTGCCGACTAATCGATCCCGTGACGAAACGTGCCGCTCGCCGTTGGATCCTCTCTGATCTCTTCCATCAGTGCTATCCGCCAGGGATCCAAGCTAGATAAACAGTACTCAAGAATCGGTCGAACAAGTGGCTTATAAGGCATTTCCCTCGTGGAGGCGTTACATTTCCTTAAGATTCTTCCTGTGAATCTGAGTCTGGCATCTGCTTTTCCCACTATTTATTTTATGTGGTCATTCCGCTTAAGGGGCTCCGGAAAGGCTCAAAATCATGAAAATTTCAATTTTTACTTTTTCGCGTTTTCTGAATCTGCAGACTATTACCTTTTAATAGATATATAATTTATTCAATTCCGAAGACTACAACTATTTTTAATTTTTTTTTGAAATGTGTTCTACATGGGCGTGACCCACTGTGGCGCTGTTAAACTGCTGTCAAATGGTGTTATTATTAACGTCCGTGTCCATCAGGTACATTTTAGTGATGTGAGATAAAGTATGTGTTGTGGCTAAACCTATTTTCAGAGACTTAGCAGCACCTGAACTGTTGACAAAATGTATTCACGGAAAAACTCAAAACCCCAATGAAAGTGTAAATAGTGTTATATGGTCGAGAATCCCCAAGAGTGTATTTGTTGGAATAGAAACACTTCACTTTGGTGTGTATGATGCTGTTGCGACTTTCAATGATGGAAACATTGTAAGGTGCAAGGTATTTAGAAATATGGGAATGAAGATAGGTTCTAACATGGTACGAGCGATGCTTGCTTTAGACAAAGAACGCCTTCGGGCTGCAGATAGGGCTGTAAAGAGTCTAGAAATACAAGCAAGAGTAAACAGGAGGAGGAACAAGAGGAAGCTGGAGGAGGAGTTTGCAGAGGATGAAGATAATCCATCCTATGGACCTGGAATGCACTAAAAAGTTAATCCAATCTTTGTCGCTCGATTCCCAAAACTTTTATTTTCTCATACTAATTACATGTTTTCTAAGGATCTTCCAAACATATTTGTTTCAAACTTTCAGTAAATGTTACACAGTACCTTCTGCATAATTTAACACAGCCTTTTTCCAAAAAACTGTATATTTTTGAATATATAAATAAAAAATTGCAAAAAAATTTTGTGAATTTTCATTACAATTGAAAAAAAAATCATCTTTAATAACTGAACTAAAATTTTGTAAAATCCTTGTGTTAAGTTGTAGCCCATATTCCAATAAATAATCTGTAAAAAGTTCAACTTCCTACCTCAAATACTTTGTGAGGAAAGATATAATTTATAAGCGTTATTTTAACATTGCAAGTATACGGCGTTCCGGAGCCCCTTAAGGTTGCTTAGGTTGATTACTCATAGATATTTTACGGCTGATACTGCTTGCAGCGGTTTGTCATCAATAGCGTAGCTATACAGTAGTAGATTTCTTTTCCTATTCATGCGCAATGCGTTGCATTTATTTACTTTTACGGTCAACTGCCAGAGCCTGCACGACTCATCAATTCTCTGGAGGTCATTGTGCAAATCGTTGCTACTTTGTTATAGACAACTGCATCATGTGCGAATAGCCTTCGACTGCATCCGACGCTTTCTACTAGTAATTTATATATACTGTAAACAGTAACGGCCGTGGCACACTTTCTTGCGGTACACCGGAAATTACTTTGTTATCTGGCTTGCGAACAACACCGAACATAACTATCCTGTAATCGTTACTGGTGACGAGAAATGGTCTGTTTACGATAATCTAAGGAAAAGAAAGGAACGGTTGAACCCACACAAACCAGCAGCTCCAAGTAAAAAGACTTGCGTGCATGCACAAAAGATGATGTAATGCATCTGGTGGAACAGCGACGATGTGGTCTGCTACGAACTGCTTCCCTGAGGTGTAATCATCACTACTGACATTCTTTTTCAACAATTGAGACGTCTTGGAGACGCAGTAAAGACCAGCGACCAGGAAGACTGCGTGAAGTAATGCGATTCCACAGCTGGGTTGGGAAGTGATTCCGCACCTTTTCCGGTCTCTGTTGAACAACCTTCAAGGAACTTTCTCTCCAGATGAAAATGCGTTCCGAGCGAGCTTGGCTCGACGAGTTCTTACTCTCCGAATCTGCGACCGTACCGTAGCGACCGTGCGGTTCCAGACTGTAGCGCCTAGAACCAGTCGGCCACCCAGGCCGGCCTACTCTCAAAACCACGTAGTTTCTATAGCTACGTAATCGAAAAGTTACCGCAGCGTTGACACATTGTTGTAAATAGGCAAGGAGAATGTATTACTGATGGCTAAAACCTCTGTTGTGTGTATCTGTTGTATTTATTAAACATAGGGGAAAACGCTACGAACGTGTGTGCTAACCTCACACGCCATGTGACCGCCGACCACGCAAGTCCCCCTCCTGGGCAACTGCAAAGATGACCATGTGACTGACCGCGAAGGAGGAGGAAAAGAGTTTTCTTTCGGCAGCCACTTGAAATAAATCATTGCCAGGTACGCTAATCAAATGTCTTCTCACCTCCAATGCCGCTGGACACTGAGTATGACATCGCTCTGTCCCGTTGAACTCTTCAGAATTCGGTGTCTCGCCCTGGTGTACTGCAAGGAAAGTTCAACTGCGTCAACAGTGTTAAACGCGGAAACATATACTCTGGATTCTGTGGTACCGTGGCCCAGGCCGTGAGGAAGACCAGTGATGCTTCCTCACTATATCATCAGTGTCAGTGATTGCATCCAGTGATAGACGCTAAACTTCTGGATCTTTAAGTGTCAGTTCCTTATATTTCGTTAATTTGCTTGTGAAGTGATAGCCTGTAACTGGAAGGGAACACACGTCATTCCGTTTTACAAAATGTCTAATAGATGGAGTGCACAAAGTCACTGAACAATATCTCTGACACTCGTCTGTTGCAGGCTTCTAGAGCATATTCTATGTTCAAACAATGTAACATTTCTGGAGGAAAACAAGGTTCTCTCAAAGAATCAATAAGGATTCAGGAAAAAGCAAACGTGTGAAACATGGGTTCCTTTATTATTGCAAACAATAGCTGCAGCTTTTTAGATAGACTTCGTATTCCTAGATTTCCATAAGGCGTTCGACATGTACCATGCCGTCAACTATTAACCAGGATACAATCTTACGGAGTGTATTCACAAATATGGGGTTGGCTGGGCTAACATTTCACCAACGAAACTTAGTACGTTACATTGGACGATGCATGTTCCGCAGAAAAGAATTTTACATCGTGTGTTCAACTAGGAAGGATATTAGAACCTCTAATACTTTCGAAATCATATCAGATACGATCAGTAGTCCCACAAGATAGTTCGGTGACGATGCAGTTATGTTTAGCAAACAGCGTCACTGGCTGATGGTAAGGACCTGCAGAAAGTCTTGGACAACATACTCACTTGATATAGTGATCAACATTTCTTTTTTAATGAGTATAAATGTAAGACAATGCCAGTACAAAGAGAAAGAACGGCAGTTAAGACGGATACAGGAAGGTCTGTTTCAGGACAGGCTGTAAGAAATGTGCTTTATGAAGGCTGAAAAGTCTTCAGGAAACCATAGACCAGTTAAAGCAACAGAAAAAAGGGAGCTGCATTTACAAGATAACATAAAACGGATGGGTTTTATTTCGTGTGTTTCCTGAGGAGAGTGAGTTTGAGCAGTTTCAAATAAAAAAAGGCGAATAATAGAGTGGAGACGAAAGAATTGTAACCTGAAGAAAAAAATATAACAGCCTTAGTTAAAATGGAGAAGATTAAGTATTTGTCTGAGGCTTCAGTGGTGCGATTTACGTTGTACTGATGGATTATGAATCACAAGATTTACCTAAACATCCTAAAAACACATCCATCCAAAAGTGTGAATAGTATAGGTCTTCCTGACGATTATGTACTGAAGAGCCAAAGAAACTCGTGCACTTGTCTAATATCGTGTAGGGCTCCCGCGAGCATGCAGGAGTGCCGAAAAACGACATGGCATGGATTCGACTAATGTCTGAAGTAGTGCAGGAGGGAATGTACATCATGAATCCTGCAGGGCTGTCTATAAATCAGTAAGAGTACGAGAGGTGGAGATCTCATCTAAATAGAGCGTTGCAAGGCATCCCAGATATGCTCAATAATGTTCATGGCTGGGGAGTTTGGTGGCCAGTGGAAGAGTTTAAACTCAGAAGAGTATTCCTGGAGCCACTTTGTAGCAATTCTGGAGGTGTGGGGTGTCGCATTGTCATGCTGGAATTTCCCAAGTTCGTCGGAATACACAATGGACATGAATGGATGCAGGTGATTAGACAGGATGCTTACGTGGGAATCACCTGTCAGAATCGTATCTAGACGTATCAGGGGTCCAATATCGCTGCCTTCGGTTCCGAAAGCCCATATCAGTGACGATTCGTTGAATAGTTCGCGCGCTGACACTTGTTGATGGACCAGCATTGAAATGTGCAGCAATCTGCGGAAGGCTTGCATTTCTGTCACGTTGAACGATTCTCTTCAGTCGTCGTTATTCCCATTCTTGCAGGATCTCTTTCCGGCCGCGGCGATGTCGGAGATTTGATGTTTTACGGGGTTCCCGATATTCACGGTACACTCTTGAAATGATCGTACGGGAAATTTCCCACTTCATCGATAACTCGGAGATGTTGTGTCCCATCTCTCTCGCGCCGACTATAACACCACGTTCAAACTCTCTTACATCTTGATAACCTGTTACTGTGGCAGCAGTAATCGATCTAACACCTGCGCCACACACTTGCTGTCATAGGCGTTGCCGACCACAGCGGCGAATTACATATCTCTGTATTTGAATACCTATGTCTATACCAATTTCTTTCGCACGCAGCAGTGGCTAGCGTTGCTGCCTCTGGATCACGGGTCCCGGGTTCGATTCCCGACCGGATTGGAGATTTTCTCTGTCCGGGGACTGGGTGTTTGTGTTGTCATCATCATCATCACCATTTGTGACTGTGGCTAGACTGGATTGCGTAAAACTTGGACTATGTACAATCTGGGACTTTGTACGAGCGCTGATGATCGTGTAGTTGAGCGCCCCCGAAACCAGACATCTTCATCATCAAACAACCAAATTCTTTGGCGCATCAGCGTAATTCCCCTCTCTCCAGTGTAAGAAGGGGCGCCTATGAACCAGTAAGGTGCGAAGGGTGGCAGGCAAGTTGGGAACCCAGGAGGCTCCAGAGAAGTTCTTTATTGACACATTTCCACTGCGTAGCACACCGGCACAGTAGACGACAAGCCACCGTGCTTGCTGATTGCATGCCCCGTGATATTGACGCGGATTCTCCACCGAGCGCCGGCGGCCAAGTCATGAAAGCCAGCCACGCGGTATCCATGCCAGCGGCGTGTGTACTCGACAGTGCTGTATCTGCTAAGGCCGCGGGCGGCGCAAGCTGAGTCGCAGCGGGGGGTTGCCCACCTCAATGACACGCCCATCCTGCGATGGCCGACACAAGGTATGGACGGGAAGCGACCCGCTGTCCCCTGGCCAGGAGTCGGCTGCGCTGCTTGAGTTGACCTGGGATGGCCAACTGCCCGACGGTGCTTAAGCCGTGGGGGGGGGGGGGGGAGTGGGAAGCAGGAGGGGGAATTAGTGTCTAAAGCTGTTGCTACGTCGTAGCCTCGAACCGGTGACTTCTACAGGCAGGTCCGCATGGTGACCTCATCCGAGAGACAGAATAATTTTGTTACAAAACGCCCATTCGGCAACAGCTAGCTTGCTGTGCATATGTACCATTACCACTCACGTATACTAAAGCATCACTGTCACTGTCAGTGTGGACATCTGCCTTGCCCTTGCTGCACGAGTTTTTGCAGTACCTTTGAGTTCACTGTTCAGCAAGCTAAACTGCATTGTAACATTGCGTCGATCTTGCTAAATTATTGCAATGGCAACATCCCGCTCTCATCTGGTGTCAGTGCTGCTACAGTCCATCGTTCAGTCTGACACTATATGCCCTTACAGACTCCGCCTGCTTAGCTGGGTGGTAACGTTCTCGCTTCCCATGCAAGCGGGCCTGGGTTCGATTACCCGCCAGATTGGAGATTTTCTCCGCTCGGGCATTGGGTGTTACGATGTCCTCATTATCGTTTCATACTTATCACCGGCGCGCAAGTCGCCCAATGTGGCGTCGACTGAAATAAGACTTGTACTTGGCGGCCGAACTTTCCCGGATGGGGCCTCATGGCCAACGATGTCATAAGCTCATTTCATTTCCATGCCCTTAAATGGTCGGTACGTTAGAGTATAGTGTCTAATAACAAGATAAGTGGTGAAAATCATGTAAAGATTGGAGGGTAGTGCTGTGCAAAGAAGCGATATGAAATGAGATTATCATGCAAACGCATTATTGTGGAAGGCGAATCAAAGGGTAGGATTTATTGGAAGAGTTCTGGGAAAGTGCGGTGTATCTACAAAGGATATGCACACAAGTCGCTAGTGCGACCGATACTGGATTGCTGTTGCAATGTTTGAAGTTTATTTCAAGAACGCCTGAGAACAAACATCGAAAGAATTTAGAGACGAGCTCCAATCATCGTGACAGGACGGCAGAGCTGATACGAAGGCGTAACAGAGATGCTTGGAGAACGTAAATGGGAATCTCTGCAACGAAAACGACTTAGTTCTCTCGAAACTCTGTTGGGTGAATTTAGAGAAACCGCATTTGGTGAAGACTGTGGGACAGTTACGTTGCCAGAATGGTATATTTCCCACGTAGGTATCATGACAGTAACGTAAGAGAGATTACTGTGCATACGGAAGCATTTGAATAGTCATTTTCTCTCACTCATTACGTAAAGAGTTCAAATGGTTCAAATGGCTCTGAGCACTATGGGACTTAACTGCTGAGGTCATCAGTCCACTAGAACTTAGAACTACTTAAACCTAACTAACCTAAGGACATCACACAGAGCCATGCCCGAGGCAGGATTCGAACCTGCGACCGTAGCGGTCGCGCGGCTCCAGACTGTAGCGCCTAGAACCGCTCGGCCACTCCGGCCGGCTACGTAAATGGAATAGGAAACAAAATTGTTAATGTTGGTACAAAGTACCCTACGCAATGCACTATACTGTGACTGGAGATGTAGATGCATGCAAACGTGAGTTTTCCCTGACGTATCATCGCTACGTGGTTGTGTCATCTAGTCTCTTACAAGGAAAGAGTACTTAATCACTCGACCTATAACATCGCAGATTCACACAGAATGTAAAATTACAAATCCAAAGATTATAAGAGTGAAAAGTGATGCCTCTGAATTCTTAAAGTGAAAACTCTGAAAGATTTCTAACTAAAACGAGCGTTATTAACATTCTACATTTTTGTTCGTCATATCTACATACTTGCAGCACTTTGGCACTATACGGCTCCGAATTCTAGCGTGGAGGTGTGCAGCCCTGCTGTGTTGGTGCGTGTAAAACAGCGTGCTGTAATCCAGTTTCGAGTTCGAAGAGTTTCACTGTCTTCCGTACAGTGGCGGATAAAGAAAAACCTCAAGGAGGGGCACTAAAGATATATTGAGCTACCTTTACTTTTACCGTAATAAAAAATAATCAACTGATCATTCTCACTCTTGACTAATCTTCACCCCTGCTCTTGCTACAACTAGGACATTTTATTGATTCATTCTTCAGTCTTAATACTTCTGCTTCTGAATGTAAACTAGCTTCCTATTCGGCGAATAGTTCGTATTTATAACTCTACGTATCGAAGGTTCTTTGTACAAGAAAACAATATATTCGCGACCTTTCTCGAACAAATGCCACGCAGAATAACGCATCAATATCACTAGAATGGCCGCGACTTTTCTCGTAGCTATTTGTTAGCTTCCTATGTGCCTGACAGAGACGTATGAAATACGATGACGCGGACGCGCTTGCTACATAGGAAAGTACACGTACTTGGTAACCCGATTCAGTAGAGTCGACTGACTAGAGAAAACGAACGAATAGCGTTAGGGCTGACTGGCGGGGGAGGCGTGGGTGGCAATGCCTCGTGTGGGGCGCGCCCCGCGCTTCCCTCATATGTATCCTCCACTGCTTCCATACAGTCCCGACTTGTCCCCATCCGATTTTCATCTGTTCCCAAAACTTAAAGAATACCTTCGAGGGCTTCATTCACTTTTATAGTGATGAAGCGCTGAAAGCAGAGATGAAGTTGTAGCTCCGTCAACAAAAGTCAAACATTCTACAGTCACGGTATCAACAATGTTGTTTCTCGTGTGTTCGTTGCCAGAGCGCCTATGGTGAGAAATAATAATGTAGAGATGAAGAATCAAGATGCAGAATTTAATAGCGTTTCTTTGATTTGAATAGCTTTAAGAGTTAATGCGAAGGCATTACTTTTCAGCTCGTCCTGATAATCACCGCCTGGTTACATGAATGATTAACAACTCAGAAAACTTAATAGGTAAACACCAGTGATAATATCGGTTTTTCTCGACCCTTTTGACCCACTGATATGTTGCTAGATGGAGGACCATCGGATGGTAGGGGCGACCCAGTTTAATGTCAGTCAAACAATCAGTTTGAAAAAGTCACAGTGCGGCATAAATAAGTAAAAGATGAAATCGTTGGTGTGGAAGCCGTCATCATGTTTATTGAACATGAACTGGCTCCTGTCAATTTGGAATCATTCGTGTGTACATTCACATCTGTAGAATTCCACTCGTTCCAAGAAAGGACACCTTCAGTTACACGCCCTGTCGGATGACTGTGTGAGCTGCCTGCTCACCACTCACCGACGCTATTGTAGCAAGAGCTACTGCGCTTACCTTCCACTGTATTCGTACCTCTTGTTTCTCAAGGTCAACAACAACGCCTCTTGTCTCTTTTTTTTTTTTTTGAAAAGTGTTTCCCACGTTTCACTGGTTAGGACTGCCTAGGTGCTAGATGAACGTTTATTTCTTGTTGGATTGTTTATCTCTTGTTATTTTCAATTCAAATGGTTGAAACGGCTCTAAGCACTATGGGAGTTAACATATGAGGTCATCAGTCCTCTAGAACTTAGAACTACTTAATCATAAGTAACCTAAGAACATCACACACATCCATGCCCGAGGGACGATTCGAACCTGCGACCTTAACGGTCGCGAGGTTCCAGACTGAAGTGCCTAGAACCGCTCGGCCACTATTTTCAATTCCTGCGGAAGACTGGCTACCCTACAAATAATCTAAAATTGTGGACTGATGTCACCCTGTGCCGTAACAAGGCTACTTCGCATTTAAACTTGTTTTTGAGTGATCAGTATACAGTTACTCCAAAAAGTACTCGTCTCATACATGAACTTTTCTTTAGGGTATATCGATATTGGAAAACTATCGGAATGAAGTACAGCAGGGACATGTTCTT
This sequence comes from Schistocerca cancellata, assembly GCF_023864275.1. Classification (NCBI taxonomy): domain Eukaryota; kingdom Metazoa; phylum Arthropoda; class Insecta; order Orthoptera; family Acrididae; genus Schistocerca; species Schistocerca cancellata. Next base: position 406,153,877 of record NC_064630.1, read on the forward strand.
GCTTATTAATCATTCGAAAGGAGAATATAATAAAGAAATACAGATTTCTGTTTACAGAAACATATTTAATCATTCAAAAGTAAAGATTGGCTGTTTAGGAAGCAAAATAAGTAGTCGTCTGCAGTACAGAAATGACACTCTGAACGTAGAATGTTACGGTTAGTACTTAGTAGGCTCTCCTTTCCACTTTACAATCTTTCGCATTTCCTTGGCATGCATTTTACCAGACGTTATCTGGTTTCCATTGTAATTTTACGCTATTCCTATGGTAGACCTTCCTTTAGATCATTTCTACTGGATATTTGATGATTCCTTATTTTTATCGAGTCCATTCCACAAATTCTCTATTGGCTTAATGTCTAGGGGTTGTGGTGGTGTCTGCATCCAGCGGGAGTGTTATACAACAGCCACAGCCTATACTACCCCATGGCCCACGCCTTCAGGTAATTAACCTGTATCAGTATGTAGATGCCCAATGAGACTATAAACTATCATTTGTTACATAAGGATTTTTAATTAACAGTAAATTATCTCCCTACAGACTTCGAAAGGATGGTGGAATAATGACACGTAAGTTTAACTTGTGGCCAGGTGAGACACACATGTAATCAAAATTACCTTAACTTCTATTGTTTATTATACTCATACAAAACGAGTGCAGTAATTGCACTAAAGTATTACACTAACATGTTTATAACATCCTATTCACTGACAATTTATCAGAAGAATATGAAACAGTTACAAGTAACTAAGGTTGGTGGAGGTTCAGCACAAGGAACCTATCGCTAGGTTACTGCCTTATTAACATGCTGATCCGTCTCCATGATTTGGCGTCAGTGATTGCCAGAATTTGAGTTCGTACAATTATGCGTGGCAGAATGGCGTCTATCTCTACTCATTGCCACCCTAACATTGCCAGCCCAGACAACTGTAATTCTCAATAAATAAAACACCTACAAGTACTTCATGTACTGGCAATCAATATCGCATAATCTTTCAAAATGACAGAGGAATATGCTATTTTCAAACGAAATTAATTGAATCTAAATATTTCTATACAATTTGCATAGCAAATATTCATAATGTGAAAGTCGACGAAACTGTCTGTTTTGCCGTCTTTCAAACCTTGCATATGGAACTGTACGTTTTGGAGCATTATTTTGTGTGAAGATATAATTCTCAGGAAGACCCACACTATTCACACTTGTGGATAAATGTGTTTTTAGGATGTTTAAGTAAACCTTGTGGTCCATAATCCATCAATACAACGTAAATCACACTACTGAAGTCCCAGACAAATACTAACCTTCTCCATGTTTTACTCAGGCTGTCATATTTCTCTCTTCAAGTTCACAATCCTTTCGTCTCCACACTATAATTTGACTTAAAACAGCTCAAACTGAATCAGTTAATACAAGCGTCTTCCAGAAATCAAACCCATCCGATTTATATTTCCTTGCAAACGCAGCTCTTTTCTTCCGTTGCTTTAACTGATGTATTTTAGCCTCTGTACCCAGAATCATAAAGCGCATTTCTTACAGCCTGTGTTGAAACAGGCCTTCCTGTTTGCATTTTAATTGCAGTAACGAGTTTTGAGGCGCTTAGTTATGGATTTTTCTTGAATTCTCTAAGTAGCTGTCGTTTTTCCACCACGGATAGAATGACGGCTTCATGATTGGTTTTTGTACATTTTGTTCTGATTAAACCTGCATGTACTAGTTTTCGCTGCATCGGTAGGTCTGCCAACGGTGTCCAATTTCTTGAAAAGATTTCCCTTTTCGAAACAATGTGATGCAGATGTGTCTCTCTTTTTTCGTAGTTTCGCGACGTTTTGGACTCATATTACTTAAATATCACTCAAAGGCTTTGAAAAAAAAAAAAAAGAAAGAAAGGAAGAGAGGCGTATGTGCACTACAGAGGATGAAACATCACTATATGAGGAAAGGGAGACGTATGTGTGTCAATGTTGAACAAAACCTGACGTCTTGTTTGTTAGACGAATACTTGTTTGACATCAGCTGGGATATCAGTTTAAATAACGACGATTTTTTTTACAAATTAATCAACATATTAACTCGAATAGTGTGTTATTTCTAAATGTAGGTATTAACCGATGTAAAGGGGGCATTTATTGTTCGTTTCTTAGCCGTATTTTTGTGATTCTTATATTTTGCGCACTATGATCGGACGAATCCTTTTTGTAGTAACTGTATAATTATTCCACTGATTTAGTGCGTGTCTGTTATGAGTTTGCGGCCTTCCAACTGTCCCTTATTATAAGAGGAGCGTTCATTAGCTGAAGCAACACATTTTTTCTCAGCCAATTTCGGTTGAAACAATGCCGAATTTTTTGTGGGACATCGGCTTCAGCCCCTATAGTTTCATGAAATTCTGATAGGCGGCGACTGTACCTAGCCTTCAAAATGGCATCTCTAACGGAGGTTCATTCCAAGCACAAAACTATCATCGTGTTTGTATTGGCGGAAAACCATGGCATAGTAGATACTCAGAGAGGCTTGCACAGTATCTCCGGAGACCTGGTAGTGAACAAAAGCACGGTAAGTCGTTGGGCGAGGTGTCTGTCATCATCACAACAACGTCACGGAAACTTGTCCTACTTTCCACTTGCTGGCCGGCCACACACAGCTGCGACTGCTGCAATGTTAGCTTTCGCGGAAAGCTATCGACGGATCATAATGAAACACCTCGCTGCCCAGCTGGACGTCTCCTTTTACGGTGCTGACATACTCGTTCAGCAGTTACAGCACTGAAAGGTGTGTGATCGCTGGGTTCCTCACCTTGTAACAGAAGAGCATAAAGAGCAACGAAGGACAATCTTTTTGGCCCAATGAAGGAGGCGCTTCGTGGGAAGCAGTAAGTGGATTGTGAGGAGGTTACTGATGCAGCAAAAAGTTGGCTTCGGCGTCGACCAGTAGAGTGGTAACATGCGGGCATACAGGCCCACCCAGTAAGATGGCCGTCGTATTGAAAGGCTATCATGCCGAGAAATATGGGTTTGTAGCCAAAAGTGTGGGGAATAATATGGTGGACTGGAATCCTGGTAAAACCAACCTGCTTTCGGAAATAAGTAATGTGATGCATTACTTACTGAATGCCCCTCGTATAACTTTTTTATGGCTGGAACAACTGCTGTGGGTTCGACTTCTGGTGCTGCCATGGTCAGCGGACAGAAGATCTGCAGGTAAGATTTCTTTCACCTTCCGACAGGGAAGTAGTAACAGAAAGGACAGCTAATTAAAGACAATTCTTCTCCTCTTTAATCTCACCCAACAATAAAAATTCGCCCCACAGTACATGCAGATTTGATTTTTTTTTCTTAACTCAGGGATCCAACGAATTAAGATACACTATGTGATCAAAAGTATCCCGACACCCCCAAAAACATACGTTTTTCATGCTAGGTGCATTGTGCTGTCACCTACTGCCAGGTAGTCAACATCAGCGACCTCAGTAGTCATTAGACGTAGTGAGAGAGCGGAATGGGGCGCTCCGCGGAACTCACGGACTTCAAATGTGGTCAGGTGATTGGGTGTCACTTGTATTATACGTCTATATGCGAGATTTCCCCACTCCTAATCATCCCTAGGTCCACTATTTCCGATGTGATAATGAAGTTGAAATGTGAAAGGACACGTACAGCACAAAAGCGTACAGGCCGACCTCGTCTGTTGACTCACAGAGACCGCCTACAGCTGAAGAGGGTCGTACTGTGTAATAGGCAGACATCTATCCAGACCATCACACAGGATTTCCAAACTGCATCAAGATCGACTGCAAGTAGTATGACAGATTGGAGGGAGTTGAGGAAACTTCTATTTCATGATCGAGCGGCTGCTCATAAGCCACACATCACGCCGGTAAATGCCAAACGACGCCTGGGTTGGTGTAAGGACAGTAAACATTGGACGATTGAACAGTGGAAAAACGTTGTGTGGAGTGACGAATCCCGGTACACAATGTGGCGATCCGACGGCCGGGTGTGGGTATGGCGAATGCCCGGTGAATGTCATCTGCCAGCGTGTATAATGCCAACAGTAAAATTCGGAAGCGGTGGTGTTACGGTGTGGTCGTGTTTTTCATAGCAGGGGCATGCACCCTTTGTTGTTTTGCGTGGCGCTATAACAACACAGTCCTACATTGATATTTTAAGCACCTTCTTGCTTCCCTCTGTTGTTGTTGTTGTTGTGGTCTTCAGTCCAGAGACTGGTTTGATGCAGCTCTCCATGGTACTCTATCCTGTGCAAGGTTCATCATCTCCCAGTACCCACTGCAACCTACATCCTTCTGAATCTGTTTAGTGTATTCATCTCTTGGTCTCCCTCTGAGATTTTTACCCTCTACGCTGCCCTCCAGTACTCCATTGGTGATCCCTTGACGCCTCAGAATATGCCCTACCAAGTTGTGCCACAAATTTGTCTTCTCTCCAATTCTATTCAATACCTCCTCATTAGTTATGTGATCTACCCATCTAATCTTCAGCATTCTTCTGTAGCTCTTTCATTTCTTCCCCCCAATCCAAGTTCACCTACTACGTTTCCTTCTCTCCCACTTCCCACTATCGAATTCCAGTCACCGATGACTATTAAATTTTCGTCTCTCTTCACTATCTGAATAATTTCTGTTATCTCATCATACATTTTATCAATCTTCCCTTTGTTGAAGAGTAATTCGGGGATGTCGATTGCATCTTTCAAGACGACCGAGCACCTGTTCATAATACACGGCCTGTGGAGGAGTGGTTACTCGACAATAACACCCCTGTAATGGACTGGCCTCAACAGAGTTCTGACCTGAATCCTATAGAACACCTTTTGTATGTTTTGGAACGCCGACTTCGTGCCAGGCCTCGCCGACCGACGTCGATACCTCTGATTAGGGCAGCACTCCGTGAAGAATGATTTGCCATTCCCCAAGAAACTTTCCAGCATCCGATTGAACGCCTGCACGAGTGGAAGCTGTCATAAAGACTAAGGGTGGGCCAACACCATATTGAATTCCAGCGTTACCGATGGAGGGCGCCACGAACTTGTAAATCATTTTCAGCCAGGCGTCCGGATACTTTTGATCGCATATTACGTGTCTGATGATTAGTACTGCAACTCCAAAAGTGTTTACTAATTGCTGTAGGTTACAGTAGCCTGGCACAGTTCGTGTAATTTACTGGCGCGAGGAGTCTGAATGGTCGTCCAGTGCTGCTCCCCTCGATCGGCAGAGTGGTGACAACACTTTTGAGGCAGTGTGACGACGCGTCGCGCCCGCAGTCGCCGGCCACGTGCTGGGAGCGCGCTGGGGCTGGAGCCGCGCTGTGGGAGAGGACACAATTGGCGCGGCGCACGCGCCGCCTGCTAATCCCGGCATTACTTGGCCGCTTTAGCGCCCCGTGCGAGCCGACGGCGCACTCTGTTCCCTGCAAACACGTGTTGCATTACATTAAACACGCTGCGCGTAATGTGAACCTTAATCCCCTGTTGTTTCATCGCTAATCCTGCCGAACAAGGCGACTTTAAAAATACAGAAACTTTGATCTTCCCGGTAGCGAAAGCCTATTCATTGTGATCGCAGTTCATTAGCTCTTACAACGGCTGATGCCGCCGTGAACAGTCGACTGATAACAGACAACGAAGCACAAAAGCAACGGTATGCGGTACAGTTTCAGAGCGGCACGCTGCAGCTGCACATAATCAGCTGTACCTCTTGCTCTCACGGTTTGCACTTCCCAGCGGATCACCAGCAATTAAATTCTGTGTTTCGTGTTAAGCATCTACTGGAAAGACATTGACTGTTATTTTTCTCGTTTGGTGTTTCGTCACAGTAAATCTCATGCTAATGAATAACAATAAATGGTTTTCAGCAACAAAACCTTCTTTGGTTTTTTCACTGTTCTACGCGTTTTCGGGTATTCTTTAGTCCCGCAGTGGTTTTCTGACGGCCTGTCTGTCCGTCCCTCTCTTAAGTCCTATTTTTTCTAAAAACGGATAGCTGCATCAAGTTGAAATTGATATAACATCCTAAAGTATACCATTACTTCACGGCTTAATAAATGTAAGATGTAATGTTGATGCATTAAGTTGCTCTGAAGGCGGTGCCGATATTCAAGACAATAAAAGCTGGTTAAAAGCTGTGAGCTATCTGGGAAAGTTAACCTTGCATTACTGAGTAACTGTTTCACCAGGTATCCAGTCTACCTTACCAAATACCCAAGCAGACTAACATTAATTATAATCTTTTAATAGTCATCTTACGAAAACCGGTGATATATATATAAAAAGAGAATATAAATAAAAAGAAATAAATCAGTTTATATTTGGACATTTATTTTAACATTGATCATTGTTCCGTTAAAATTTCAGCATATTAAACTTGATTCATAACTAAAGTGGTGCCTTATTTAGGATTGTGAAAATCTGAGTTTGTAATCTTACGTAACACATCAAATATGGAGCCAAGATTGGGAGACTGCACACAACACTGCATTCATAAAAACGTTGAAACATATGCAAGAGGAAATTAACCACAACCAACCGATTCAATTTTCACCCAAAGAAGTTACGTTCGTAGCGCAATCCTGTCCGTCATGAAATTACCACACACTGGTATACTAAATTCATACTAACTCTCTGTGAAGTCTTCCCCAAAAGAATAGCTGAGGGCTACTTTGATTATTACACTACATGCTTCACGTGGTCAACTTGGTTTACACAAAGAGTGTAACTCCACAATAATTTTGATAATTAAATTTCATCGAAACACAAATTACAAAAGAAAAACCTCGAACTGGTTACTATCGTCTTACTATTAACCTGATGGGTCAAACAATTGTATAAGTACGTGGTACTTGTCTCACAAAGTACACCCCGCGTGAGTTGAACATAAAGAAAAGTTGCTATATTGAAAAATATTGTCAAGACGAGACGTTATAATCTCACACACATTCGCATTTAAGATTGATGATCTTAGTTAGAGTTACGGATCATCAACACGTGGTTCCACTTTACTCACAAAGTAGTGACAAAGCAACTACTGGAAAATATTCTGAACTTCACACTCGAATTACTCTGCATTGCAATTTAAGATAACATTAGATAATTTAGATCTAAACCTGAAATAAAGGTGATTAAATTTTCAGGTAGGCTGAACTTAAGAAATCCATTGTCCTACGGACTTAGCAGAGACGCGCTTAGCCGGAGATCTTACCACTTCAGACGCTCGCCACGGACAGACTGACCTGGTCCCTTTCTGAGGGTGGCTCACAAATACAAACGGAAGTGGCCAGAGGGGCAGCTTCCTATACCAACATGACAAGAGACGGACACGACCATACTAAGGATAGAAACCTCTTTGCTTTTAGAAAGCGTAGCTACCTGTTCCGACGTTGGTCCTACTGTTCTCTAGCAGACAGGCTTGTCTGCTACCCTCAAGCATGCAACTAGAAATACATTTGCTCATTCATCCTTTCACACAGAAGGGAAGGGGGATGACAGTATATTATCATATACACTATATTAAAAAAAAGTGCATGTAGGTTGCATATGATACTGTGTGACATGAATTACATACAAACTGTGTTTTAAAGTGTAGTAGTGTGACAGATCGTTCTTGTTTATGTGTAAAAGTAACACGTTCCACTGCTCAGTCTCCTCCCAGATAGAGTCAGAAACACCACAGTAAATTTAGAAATGGAATTTATGCCGTAAATGACAACAGATTCAAGAAATTAACATGAAAGGAATCCAAGAAAGACCTTTCAAAGATTATAAGTCAACGCAGCCAAAAGATAATGGTATTTACGTCACATATTTTGGTACTAGCAAACTACAGTAAAAAGGTGCAGCGTGCTTCCTGTTGAGCTAGAATCATGAAACTTGCCTAAAAGCAACGTATCACAGTACAAATAAAGATAAAAATCCGAAATCGTTTATATGGCGTCTGGACGCCACTGGAAACAGTGCCACAAGCTTCTCCAAAAAATCGTACCACAACACTCACATACACGCCATACTAACAAATGTAAAAGCATCTGATGATGGAAGTTCAAACCTTTGGAAAGCGTCATGAGATAAGTAAACAGTGACTGGTAACAGTAAACTTGTAGCTTCATTTAAAGACCTATTTTTGTGAGGAGCTCATACTGAGGTCCGTAGTCCTTTGGTGATGTAAGGAAGTTAAGCTTCTATAGTCAATGCAATCAAAAAATACCGCCATTTGTATCACATATATTGATACTCGCGCACTCACTGATTAAAACCTATTGATGTCGAATCATGAAATTTGGGAAGAAGAAAGTTTTCACAGTACAAGTAAAGAATAAGAATCGGAATATTGTTAAACTATAAACTATAACAACGAAAAAAACATTTCTTTTGTCATTTGTTATCCAACTTCAAATTTGAAATTAAAACATTTTCGAAAAATCTTACGATACCTGATCCCGGCCGGCCGTTGTGGCCGAGTGGTCCTACGCGCTTCAGTCCGGAACCGCGCTGCTGCTACGGTCGCAGGTTCGAATCCTGACTCGGGCATGAATGTGTATGATGTCCTTAGGTTAGTTAGGTTTAAGTAATTCTAGGTTTAGGGGACTGATGACCTTAGATATTAAGTCATATAGTACTTAGAGCCATCTGAACCATCTGAACCTGGGCCCGATATCTTGCCGGTAGTAACGTCGACGACAGGCAAAAATCGTCTAGATCCTGGATTCCCCGAATGGATGAACTGTTTATAAATATAATTCCGTTTGTACGGAACCCTCAATGCGTAAGTCCAACTCGCACCTCACCATTTTTTTCCCCACTCTTCTGCTACATTGAATCGACAATAAGACTCCTTAACTGGTACCAATATGCCAGTCTCTTCAACTCAGGTTGGTACTTGCAATCTGAGATGATTATTTGACCTGTAAAGTAAATCCTACTCTTCGCTACAATTTTGTCATCTACGGATCAAAACAGAGTGGTCAGAAATAGTCTGAAAAGCTTGCAAGGGAGTTGCAGGATAGGTTGAGCTGAGAAAGAATTGTTAGGAAATAATTCTATACGTTACACCGTTTCCGAGTTAAAATAAGTACTGAAGTTCGTCAATCAGGCCGTTGCGTGCGCAGATTCAGGCGGCCCCCCCAGCTGTTCTCATAGCGTCGATGAGAGCGTACGAGTCTACTCAGACTTTGGCTCGGATTCCATCCTTACTAACGTCCCGTGTCCAATTTTTATTTCACTCTCTTTTTCGATTTTTGGAAATCGAACGAAGAACACGCTGGTGACAACGTCTCTGGCGAGCCTTTCGAATCTGCACGCGCATCCGCCTGATTGACGAACTTCAGTGCAACTCGGTAACGGCGCAACACATTGAATTCTTTTCTTAACAATTATTTCTCAGTACAACCTATCCTGCAACACTCTTACAAGCGTTGCAGACTATTACTGACCACCCTGAATACAGTAGTGGAAGTCAGTATAACGGCATGGATATGCGTAGGAAAATTAACATTGTCGGCTGGAATAGTTCTGCACAGCGTGTATGCAGTAGTATGAGATGCAGCATACAGACAAATCCAGTCAAATGGTGTCGTATTTGATGTCGGCAGTACATGTGGTAGAGAGTGGAATCCAGTATAAAGGCAGTCGCTTCTGTGTGGTGTTAGCTTGTGCGTATGTGCCTTTATTGCAGACTGGAAACGGACACCATTATCAACAACTCGTGTTTGTACATAAACGAGGGTTATGACGATGCCACACGAAAAACAGTTATCACGAGGTGAAAAGACAAAAGCTGAACTAGGACTCTATAATCTTCAAATCACAAAGAAGTTGTAACGTTCAGGAACAGCGACTGATAATTTCGTTACATTTGGCGCTCGATATGGACATAACGTAAAATATGGGATAAGTAGAAAATTATTTGAGGCATCGAAGCGGCTCCTTTTGTAGAAAGCAAGAGCCACAAACCGCTATTCTTCTCAACTTGTTGCTGATTTACAGTTGTTAGTAACTGCCAGACGTGTACGACAACTGTTGTCAAATGACAAACATCTTTCATTGAAGAAAAGGTAACAGAAACTTGCTCTATCGTGCATACATAAAAAGGATGGATTGTATTTTGCTGAAAAACATGTGTCATGGAATTCAGAATGGGATAAAATGGTTCAAATGGCTCTGAGCACTATGGGACTTAACATATGAGGTCATCAGTCCCCTAGAACTTAGACCAACTTAAACCTAACTAACCTAAGGACAGCACACACATCCATGCCCGAGGCAGGATTCGAACCTGCGACCGTAGCGGTCGCGTGGTTCCAGACTGTAGCGCCTATAACCGCTCGGCCACCCCGGTCGGCCGAATGGGATAATGTGATCTTCAACAATGAGAAGTTTAATTTAAATGGGCTGGATGGATTTCCATGTTATTGGCGTGCTCTGAGAACAGAGCAGCAGGTAAGAATGAGTAGAAATTTTGGTGGTGAAAGTATTATGATTTAGGTAGCCTTCTGCGCTAAAGATAAATCACGCATTGCTTGACTGAACATTACAATGAACCATGATGTATACACTGAGATGCTAGATACAGAATTGATTGGAATGTGTGAGGACCTAGGGAACGAATGTCTAATGTTTCAACAAGATAATGCATCTGTTCCTGTTTCTGCTACAGCAAAAACCGGTTTCGAGATATCGATGTCTTGCTCTGGCCTGCACGCAGCCCGATATGAACACCGTGGAAAACCGCAGGGGAATACTTGCAAGACGTTTTTACCATAATGAAAGGCAATTTGAGGCCGGATGTGAGCTGAAAAGTGAGATACGAGAAGATTGGGCGACAATTTCGCTGCAAGACCTACAAACTCTAACTAAATCAAATCCAAAGAAAATTGTTGAGGTAATTACAAAGAGCATAGGTTGGACGCAATACTAACAATGCAATAACACAAAGGGACAGTGAGTGCGTTTTTACCTATTCCCATCCAGAAATGTAAACGTCTTATTTTGTTATTCGTGTTATGAAAGAAACTATGTAATCCCATCATGACTGTTTATGTCATATACGCATCTACTACTTTCATAATAAATTTGATAGAGTATGCTACAGACATTGTACTATTGCTTTCATAGGAACCCTACGTTAATAATGACTTCCACTACTGCACTACGATGGAAGCTATTAATTATTGGTGTCGCAGTCCATATGCTGTTATCCTCTCCATTCTTCTCGGTAGAATTTTCCATGTATTCGATTCCTTAACTCTTCTTAACTACCGTGATAGGTGGCGCAGTGGTTCACACGCTGGACTTCCATTCGGCAGGACAGAGGAAAGTCCACTGGACCTGACGGGATACCAATTCGATTCTACACAGAGTACGCGAAAGAACTAGCCCCCCCGTCTAACAGCCGTGTACCGCAAGTCTCTAGAGGAACGGAAGGTTCCAAATGATTGGAAAAGAGCGCAGGTAGTCCCAGTCTTCAAGAAGGGTCGTCGAGCAGATGCGCAAAACTATAGACCTATGTCTCTGACGTCGATCTGTTGTAGAATTTTAGAACATGTTTTTTGCTCGAGTATCATGTCGTTTTTGGAAACCCAGAATCTACTATGTAGGAATCAACATGGATTCCGGAAACAACGATCGTGTGAGACCCAACTCGCTTTATTTGTTCATCAGATCCAGAAAATATTAGATACAGGCTCCCAGGTAGATGCTATTTTTCTTGACTTCCGGAAGGCGTTCGATACAGTTCCGCACTGTCGCCTGATAAACAAAGTACGAGCCTACGGAATATCAGACCAGCTGTGTGGCTGGATTGAAGAGTTTTTAGCAAACAGAACACAGCATGTTGTTCTCAATGGAGAGACATCTACAGACGTTAAAGTAACCTCTGGCGTGCCACAGGGGAGTGTTATGGGACCATTGCTTTTCACAATATATATAAATGACCTAGTAGATAGTGCCGGAAGTTCCATGCGGCTTTTCGCGGATGATGCTGTAGTATACAGAGAAGTTGCAGCATTAGAAAATTGTAGCGAAATGCAGGAAGATCTGCAGCGGATAGGCACTTGGTGCAGGGAGTGGCAACTGACTCTTAACATAGACAAATGTAAAGTATTGCGAATACATAGAAAGAAGGATCCTTTATTGTATGATTATATGATAGCGGAACAAACACTGGTAGCAGTTACTTCTGTAAGATATCTGGGAGTATGCGTGCGGAACGATTTGAAGTGGAATGATCATATAAAACTAATTGTTGGTAAGGCAGGTACCAGGTTGAGATTCATTTGGGAGAGTCCTTAGAAAATGTAGTCCATCAACAAAGGAGGTGGCTTACAAAACACTCGTTCGGCCTATACTTGAGTATTGCTCATCAGTGTGGGATCCGTACCAGATCGGGTTGACGGAGGAGATAGAGAAGATCCAAAGAAAGCGGCGCGTTTCGTCACAGGGTTATTTGGTAACTGTGATAGCGTTACGGAGATGTTTAACAAACTCAAGTGGCAGACTCTGCAAGAGAGGCGCTCTGCATCGCGGTGTAGCTTGCTCGCCAGGTTTCGAGAGAGTGCGTTTCTGGATGAGGTACCGAATATATTGCTTCCCCCTACTTATACCTCCCGAGGAGATCACGAATGTAAAATGAGAGAGATTCGAGCGCGCACGGAGGCTTTCCGACAGTCGTTCTTCCCGCGAACCATACGCGACTGGAACAGAAAAGGGAGGTAATGACAGTGGCACGTAAAGTGACCTCCGCCACACACCGTTGGGTGACTTGCGGAGTATAAATGTAAATGTAGATGTAGACGATAGTTCAAATCCGTGTCCGGCCTTTCACGTTTAGGTTCTCCGTGATTTCGCTAATCGCTCCTGGCAAAAGCCGGGATGGTTCCTTTGAAAGGGCACGGCCGACTTCTGTATTAAATAACCAGAGTTTATGCTCCGTTGTCAAGGGAACGTCAAACCCTAATCGTCCATCATTCCCTCCTTCCTTCTTATGATTTCAGAAAATAAGTGACGCATGTTGTTCGACATTATGACCATCGCGCAACAAAAGGAGCTCGTTGCCACAAGAGAGTACATCTTTCGGGCGTTCAACAGACACAGTTCTGCTGCGGACCGGATAACAGGTGCATCACAGGGCGCGACTGAAACGGCGAGCCAGCTGGGAACGTACTACAAAGTTGAAGTACGTGGGACAGTACAATTCTTGTGTGCGAAACGTGTAAATTTTACACAGATTCATGGTGAAGTTCTGGTGGCATATGGACCAAAGACAAAGTCGCATCCAGCCGCAGTGATCATGGTGCCAACAACTTGACCAGGGCTGCACAGACGTGGGTGATGCTGCCCCACGCGATTTCCATCTTTTCGGCAACCTGAAAAGACGTCTCGTGGGAAAGAGATTTACCAACAATGAGGGCGTTTCAGAGCGGTTCTCGGTTGGCTCCGTGACCAGAAAGAGGAATTCTGTCATCGAGGAACGGACCTTTCCGACCGTTGTTCACAGAGACTTGTCGACTACGTTGAAAAATACTGTCATTTATTCATGGAGGTATGTTCTGTCTATGTAACTAAATGAAAGGCAGTTTTATATATTGGCGTACACGTTTCGCTTCTTTCGTTTGTGAAACATCTCCAGTGGATGTAATACACGTTTCTTTTCATAAACATAATAAATATCTCTTTTACAAAATATGACAGTATACATGTGATGTGTTACGGCAGTGAAAGGAACCTGTGTCCACTGGAGGCAGCGTTACAAGTCCTCCAAAAATCCTACCACAACACACATGTCATACTAACAAATGTAAATCCTTCTGATGATGAACTTTTAAAACGCGCCGTCGAGATCAATAAACATTGACTGGTAACAGTAAACTTGTTCTTTCATTCGGTATAATAAATGCATTATGTAGTAGTTATAATATGTTGCTGTTTATGTTTTGTCATGTTCTTTTCTTGTTTTTCAAATTGGAATCAACTTTTGTAACACAAATTTCGTGCGGTGAAATTATCGTTCTATGTTACGATTTCTATTGCTTTTAGCCCATCGTAAGTAACACCGAACGATAATTTCACCTCACGCAATTTGTACTACAAAAGTTGATTCTAATCTGAAAAACAAAAGAAGACACGACAAAATGTACCGCAGAAACATACTGTAGCTACTACATAGTATATTTATCATGCGTATAAAAAGAAACACTTATTAGAGCCACTGAAGATGCTTCAGAAATAAAAAGAGCGAAACGCGTATGGCAATAAACAAAACTGCCTTTCATTTAGTTGCGTAGACGGAACATATGTACATGAATTTTGAACCAATTAAGGAAGGACGGAAAACAGGAAAAATGACGGTACTGTCATGTATCTTTGTAATTTTGAAGTATAGTTTAACATTAAATAAAAGTTGCTAGGTCTACCATGGTAAGGTGTAACTTACTGTGTGAAGTCCCCTCGTACCTGTCCACTTAATTTTCAACATTCCTCTGCAGCAACGCATCTCAAACACTTCGAATCTGTTCTTTTCTGGTTTTGTTGTAGAAGAAGAAAATTTTCTCGCAGTACACGGAAGCCAGTAAATAGCATGGTAGATAGATCTGGAACCATTTTTATAAAACAAAACCAGATGGACGAACAGAAAGTTAATGTCAAGTAGTATGAGATGGGAGAGAAGGAAAATCTGTGAAATTATGTTACCAACATGGCAAGCATTTGGAAGCGGTAATTTTCATATGGAGAGAAGGAAATGTAAAACATCAAAGAATTTGAGAATTACGCGAGGAAAAAATGAGGATGTCAATTTGTTAGAAACATAATACCTCAATTTATTGAACATATTCTATTAACATTCAGAAGAATAGTTTAATATATACGTGTGTTATTTTAATATTTTTGCACAATTTCTCTGTCGATTCACGTTATGTCCTTCGTATATATGACATCAGTTGATCAACACAGTTAGTTTTCGAATACAATAAACTACCGTTTCGTTTTCACATCCTCATATAATGCAACTGTTTTTCTTTTCCATAAAGGTAGTTTATAACGTGTTGCAGACGAGCTACGATGATAAATCCGTAGAAGTAAACTTCTTCGACGAGTAAAAAACCTTCTATAAACTTTGGTAATTAGATGAAAATGCCATCTTAACTCTTCAGCCCTAAGTGTAATGAGGTAATTGCATTCTTCTTTGGAGAGTGCGTCAATAGCTCGTCGTAGTCACGCTAGCTCATTAACGAAACTTACGCTGTAGCTCACCGAAAACACGAAAAAAAGTACAGGAGCTTTTCAACAGCGTTAACGCAGTTGCCTGGTCTAATCGCGATAAGGAAGCGCTTAAATTAAGAGACAAATTTCATTCTGGAATTCATACTGTAGTTATGCAAGCAATCGCTTGCTTTAATAGTAAATATATGAAGCTAAATGTTATTATCTTTCATAAAGAAAAATATTATCTTGGCAATAACCTTCAAATCGTGTTCTACTCACATAAGTCTTCTATATGAATTAGTGGATTTACTCGTGGCACTTTTGTTGCCCTATGCATGTAATCACTTTCAGAAGTTGAATTAATAATCAGATTAACTAATTTAAAAATAAAGCTTAAGTTGCTACTGTATCCATGTACCACCACAATAGAATAGAAGCTGTGAGTAGTATAGGGAGTATGCGTGGGAGAAGTGGTGTATTTAAGTTTCCAAAATAATTACAAATTTTACTAAACCTTTAGTAACTGCAACTTTCTAGAGAACCAGCAGATAAATCTTACACAAAAGTGACGACTACAAACCGTAAAGAAATGGTGTCTGGTACGCAAAGTGTACATTGGGATGGAAGCTATACAAATTCTCCCCTGAATTAATCCCTTTTCCATCGTAATCTATCTTCGTTTACGCGAATCCATTGTGAGGCCCAGCTCTATTCAAGGGACTCAACTACGAGCAACGACACCACATACTACAGTTCACCTGAGAACAGGGAGCTGTGAACACCATTTAACAACCGCAGCAGCCGGCCGCTGTGGCCGAGCGGTTCTAGGCGCTTCAGTCCGGAACCACGCGGCTGCTACGGTCGCAGGCTCGAATCCTGCCTCGGGCATGAATGTGTGGGATGTCCTTAGTTATATTTAAGTAGTTTTAGGTCTAGGGGACTGATGACCTCAGATGTTAAGTCCCATAGCGCTTAGAGCCATTTGAACCATTTGAACAACCGCAACGCCGGGGCAGCAGTACTTTACCCCTTCATCTCGATCCAGGCGGCAGTAGAAAACATTGCGCTGTGGGAGAGGAGCGGTGCGCTGAGCAGCTGTAATGTTCTGATGCGTCCATGAAAATTTGCATACTACGCCGACTTTCGTTCTGATCATCAGAACACGAGAGATTTCCCTATTAGAGCCCTGAAATCCCGACTGATTTCAGTGTGAGATGGAATTGTAAATTGGTCTGGCCAGACCAATTTGTCTCACGGGCACAACGGTGCGTGCTGAAATTGTCAAACGTCAGACGGACGACTCAGGATGACTAATTTCATCCTCGCCCGCCCGGTTAGCAGTGCGGTCTAACGCAAGGCTTTCCTGATTGGGAAGGAGCGCCTGGTCCCCGGCACGAATCCGCCCAGTGGACTTGTGTCGAGGTCCGGTGAGCCGGCCAGTCTCTGGATGGTTTTAGGCGGTTTTCCATCTGCCTCGGCGAATGCGGGCTGGTTCCCCTTATTCCGCCTCAGCCACACTATGCCGGCGATTGCTGCGCAAACAACTTCTCCACGTACGCGTACGCCACCTTTACTCTACCACTCTCGTGTGAGACGTTCATTTGGGTGGTGGGGGGGGGGGGGCACCGGGGGCCGAACCGCATTATAATCCTGAAAGAGTGGTTCGGTGTGGGGCGGCGGAGGGGTGAAGTGGACTGCGGTAGTCGTCGTGGGGTTGTGGACCACTGCGGCTGCTGCGGAGACTGATCCTCTCGGTTGTTTCTAGGCCCCCAGTTAACATACAATACAATACAATTTCATCCTCGCGACATACGATACATCTGAGATGATCTTAGTTCCACTGCCGGTACAGTTGGAAACTGGCACTGGCTCTTAGTCCATCACAAGTTAGAGACTACGAGTCTGACGCACTACGGCAGTATCTGAAGTTCTCACCAGGGGAGGACCAGAAGATGAAGCAAAGAATCAGATCCACTTTCCACCAAGCCTCGATATGGGAGCCGAATTAGCAGAAACGAACCGCTCCTAGATTGCAAAAACCAATTGAACCATCCTCTGCTCATTGGATCACCCCTCTCGAGTGTTCTGTTGGCTTGGTAGCCAGACACAGCACCAGGGCTCCCACATTGTGGAGCAAGCCTCTACATTGTATATACTGAGAGAAGCCAATCAGCGACTCCAAATCTCTCTTGTCTGAAAAAAATAAGATTTTAGGCGCGGAAGGCGTCGATCTCACAGTAAGCACGGCCATATTTAGGCAAAAAACATCTACCTAGATGAGACCACAGTCTGTCATTTATGGAGTGATATGATCCCTCTGGGATGACCATTTCCAATTTCTGAAAGAAGGCTGTTGAGCTTCCCAGGCAGTTGTGCCCATGAAATATACGCTTTTGCCGGTCATTAAAAGAACCTGGCGAATTCTTGGCGTCTGGGGAGGTTTACAGTCCCACCGCCACTAGACACGTAAGCCAGCCACTCATTGTGTATCATCCCAGCTTTTAACATGAGGATGCGTAGAGTTTTATGACCTTCCCATTCTTTGCATCTAAGCACAGTTTACTGCAGTCTCTCTTAAATGGTTTCCTGCACCCACTTTCAGCCATCTGGCATTCTTCGTGATCTCGCACCCTACCCTTAATGAAAGGAGGAGAGAGTTTCAGCCAGAAATCCCTCTGCTGTAAGAGCCACTGAACACTGTTTCCAAGAATCACTCGCATGGCCAGGTTCCTGCGGTCAGCATTTATCGCCCCCAATTAGGCTCGCTTCATGTTCTTGGTCGCCTCTGCTGTGGCGTCCTGGGAACAAACTCTCTACGGGTAACATGCAGTTACAAGAAAATTCTGCCCACAATTTCCTGATATAGAAAATGTGAAAATGTCACTAACCACTCATGGCAAATGTGGTATTAGGGAACACAGAGATCATGACCTGAAATATTATTCTTAATCTGACTGATAGTATTGTTAAAGTGAGAGAGTAGTGTGCCACCTCTCAGTTACAATTCAGCATTTACGCGAAGTTGCATTAGTACCTCGTGGTAGTCAAGGGAAGGCAGGATTCGGTTACGATTGTGGACGGGGCCGTAATCAGTTACTATTTGTTGCCTTTTACAATTACACACAATTTATTTTAAACCAGTAATTGCAGACTCAACAATAAATAAAAAATACCACATGTTATTAATGAAGGAATAAACAACAGTGTAAATAATAGTGTTTTCAGTGAGTTATAATTTAGCAAATCACCATTAAATACAGATACAAGGGATAATGTTTTAAAAGCCAGCCACTGTGATCTAGGCAGAAGGCCTCAAACGCCAGAAATGGCAATAAATTAAGAACTGTTTAAGAACTCTCTGCAATTTACAACTTACAGGTATTGAAATATTAAGGTAAGTCGCCACAAACACAGTAGAAGGAATCAGACGCCAGAAATGGTAATAAATAAGGTTTTAAGGCTCACTGCTAAAATACAAATAACAAATTTGAATTTTAAGGCAAATGACCACAATCACGGCTGAAGGCCTTACACACCAGGAACGGCAATAATATAAAAAAAATTTGAAACCTGTTGTAAAACAGCAAATACAATAGCAAAAATTAATTTAAAAAAAAAACAAGCAACTGATCCAGACGGTGCTCCAGGAATCGACCTCTGAGAACGTCCGGCAACAAACACTCTCACAAGCGATGAGATAGGCAGCCAAGGGTTGCATCACTTCACAAGATGGTAATCAGATTAGTGGCATTCTAACGAATGACTAATGATAATCTTGCTGAAGCTACCTAACGTTCGATAAACCAAACGCAACGATGGAACAATACCCCAAAGCCGGAACCGGCGGTCTGCACTACGTCCCCAGAATACTGTGCTTAGAGTGCCCGGAACGAGAAAGGAATCACTACCACTAGAGTAGAAGAGCCACTAACCGGCCTACAAACCAGAAAGCTGTCAAAACTACACGCCTTACCGGACAGCAGCGGCACTGCCGTTACATACACTTACCTCCAGGGCAGGTAACTGGGGCGTTAGCGGCCATCGGGCAAGAAAAATTACCGCTGGTTGAACTTAACAAATTATAACAAGTTGAACGCAGTAAATAGTAATAAGAAGTCGAAGAAAGCTAGTCAGATTCGCCTTCCCCAAGCGCTCCACTCGCTGCTCTTCGCCTCGGCGACACTACGAGCAGCCACACGAACCCAAGACACTGGAGAATCGCGGGATATCACAGTGGTGGAGGTTTCTCTACTTGTGTTGAAATGCACTCATCTTAAAGCTTGCTGGATCCGGTTTACGACGAAGTCGTGCACCCTCGTGACCACAGCCCTTCCATCTGGCAGTCCAGGAATGCCGCCAGCAGTCCCGGCGTGTTCTGGCACTGCCAGGACCTGGCTCCTCCTGAGTCCCCAACCGAACTGCCACACTCACACTACCCGGAAAAACAACGACGTCCCCCCAAAGATAGGGCAACAGTTACTACATATCGATAACCGCCGCTGCTGCCACTAGCGGACAGGTAACACTTGCGAAGCCGAGTGGCCGAGTGGCGCCAGTCAACCCGAGAAGAAGACGAACAACCGCAACCGTGCCAATTAAACGATACCGTCTGGCCTCCAACAGAGGGCGGAAACGTACAAACAGCACCAACGCGAGCCGCAGCACGGCTCATGCATATTTCAAGTTCCCAGCGTAACTGGGGAAAGCAATACATTTTTCCCATGTATCTCCTTTCACTAAAAGCTACCTACATAACATTAGGAGCTACTGGTCAATGTTTTCAGACTGAATGAGGGATAGAGAGCTGGTCGGATTGGCCGAGCGGTTCTAGACGCTACGATATGGAACCGAGCGACCGCTACGGTCGCAGGTTCGAATCCTGCCTCGGGCATGGATGTGTGTGATGTCCTTAGGTTAGTTAGGTTTAAGTAGTTCTAAATTCTATGGGACTGATGACCTCAGAAGTTAAGTCCCATAGTGCTCAGAGCCATTTGAACCATTTGAGAGATAGAGACATCGTCAAGGCTTTTTGGAGTAACCCAGTGAGATGCGTTCTTTAGCAGAATAGATGACACATTTTATCAACAAAATTTGGTTAATGTCGATGTTAATGTTTACTCTGTATAGCTACAATTTCTCAAAATACATTAGTGCAACCATTGCATATGTCCAACTTTTTTAACACGTAACAACTTCTCATAGATGGAAGGTGGCAGCGCTAGCAGTGAAGGGCATATAAAGTGCGTCGGGAAATAGTCCGTCCATTGTCTTCATGCGGAAATACTGTGATTTATCTGACGTTTGAAAAGGCAGGATCATTGTCTTTCGGGCCAAGGATGGGATCATTTCTGAAGTGGCCAAATATGTAAACTGTTCGCGAGCCACCATAGTTAAAGAATATGTCCATGACAAAATGGCACTACACAAAGCTGGCCACCGAGGCAGTTTACGTATTTAGCCGCTTCAGAAATGGTTCCATTCTTGGCCCGAAAGGCAATGATCCTGCCTTTTCAAACGTCAGATAAATCACTGCATTTCCGCATTACGACATTGACGGACTATTTTCCCTGTCCCCCGACGCACTTTATATGCCCTTCATCGCCAGCGCTGCCACCTAGTGCAGCTGGATACAGCACTGGAATCGTTATGGCTCCACATTCCAGTCTGTATTTTCCAGAACCTCACTGACTCTATTGCTACACGTCTCGCAGTGGTTCGCACTAGAAAGGGTGGTTATTCAGGCTTTTGGTTGATGGTCGCAATGGTATGACTGGACTGTGTAATAACATCAGTCCGTGAGAGCCGTTGTCTGTAAGGAGGCTGCAACACCAGAACACTGCAGTTAAATGTAGGAAGACCTGCAGAGATTCTACGTTTGGTGCAGGGGCTGAACCTAGATAAATGCAACGTATTGCTGATGAACAGTAAACTCCTCTTTGATTACACCATAGGCGAAAAATCACTGGGAACAGTAACTCCCTAAAATCCCTAGGAGTAACCATCCGGTGCGAACTCAAGTGGAATGACTACATAAAACAAGTTGCAACGAAAGCAAATCCAGAATGAGATTCATTATGATTATATTAAGGAAATGCAAATCGTCTACGAAATAAGTGGTTTTTCAAACACTCGTCAGATACATTCCTGGGTGTTCTTCATTAGTCTGTGATCGCTACGAAGAAGAATTAATAGAGGAGATAGAGAAGAGCCAACGAAACCTGTCAGGGTAGCCGAGAGCGCTAACGCGCTGCTTCCTGGACTAGGGTAGGCGCGCCGGTCCCGGATCGAATCCGCCCAGCGGATTAACGTCGAGGGCCGATGTGCTGGCCAGCCTGGATGTGGTTTTTAGGCGGTTTTCCACATCCGCTAGGTGAATACCGTGCTGGTCCCCATGTTCCGCCTCAGTTCCATGGCTCGCAGACATCTGAACACATTCGCACTATTCCATGGATTACACTCGATGCAGACAGGTGGGGTACACTAATTCCGTCCCGGGGGGTACAAGGTGGCGGCAGGAATGTCATCCGGCCACCCCTTAACCATTAATTTTCCAAATCCGATTAACGATGGCTGACCCTGCGTAACTGCGGGACAAGGCTCAAGCGATAGAATAGAGAAGAGCCAACGATGAGCGGCGAATTTTGTCACGGCATCATTTACTCGGCGCGAGAATGATACTGAGTTGCTGAACAAACGACAGTAACAGACGCTACAGCCGGCCGGGGTGGCCGAGCGGTTCTAGATGCTACAGTATGGAACCGCGCGACCGCTACAGTCGCAGGTTCGAATCCTGCCTCGGGCATGGACGTATGTGATGTCCTTAGGTTAGTTAGGTTTAAGTAGTTCTAAGTTCTAGGGCACTGATGACCTCAGCAGTTAAGTCCCATAGTGCTCAGAGCCATTTGAACCATTTGAACAGACGCTACAAGAGAGGCGTTTTGCGTCACAGAGGGGTTCACTGCCGAAATTTCGACAGAGTCGGGCAACTTGTAATCTCCTCCCACATACAGTGAAACGCATCGCTTTCGCCTCGACTCGTTTCATTGAGCATTAACATGACACTATCTTGTCTTATTCAAAGAGGCACGAACGTAGATACGCTGGTATCGAAGGTGCACTGTCTTGCGTAGCTCTTTCGTTTCGCAGGTAGCTGGACGCTAACATGTCTGATGGAAGGCTCTTTGGTTTCTGGCAGCCAGTCAGTCACTTATATTGAAACGTCCCCTTAGAACAATTTCTGAATTACTGTGCTGATAAACCTCTTACACTATTTGCTTTTCAAACAGCTGAGCAAAACTGAACGTACTCGAAGATTCACTAAAGTGACACACAATATTTTAAGCGCAACGCAATCTGACTTTCAGAAATCCCTACAAAAGAAATTACCAAGTACTTGAAAAGAAAATTCTGTATGCAATTCCTGTGAAGGGAAACGTGTTTTTGTGCTCCTTCGTTTTTTTTGAAGTACATCAAAGTTATTCTTTACTGGGTCTGTAGGCATAAAATATTTATATTAGTACATCTATAAAATTTTATTTTAACCAATGCTGCAGGGCAGCTAGAAACTAGATATTAAACAAAATGAGCAATCTCTCAACTAGAAAGACAATAGATGTAAAATGTCTCTCATCATTTCATTAGGCATTTTAGTAAATATCATAAATTACAAACAATGTATTTACCTCAATAGTGTTCAAAAGTCATAATTTATATAGCAGTTCATGATATCCAGTATTGCAAATTTCAAAACTCCGCCATCTCTCTCCTCACATCCACCACTGCTGGCGGCTCACCTCCAACTGCGCAACGCTACGCGCTGTTCACATCCAGCTGCCCAACACTACAATGGCAGACAACAATGCAAACTAGCCACAGACTGCACACAGCACAGCCAGTGATTTTCATATAGAGCGCTACGTAACGTTGCCAATAAGAAAACCTAAACAGCCTACTTACAATATGTCTGCCTTAGTTTACGTCGGCTACTCGGTCGTCAGTTGCGGTGTTCGCTTTCTGATGCTGCAAGTCTGTTGGTGATATCGCTAAATGCTTTTGGCTTAAGCGACGCATTTCAAATATAATCGGCTGCAATGATGTAGGACGAACTTATTTTTTCGACTACACGTTTATAAGCAGTAAATCCTCTACCTTCCCTTGGTATACTGATTGAAAATAGATGGGACTGAATCGTGTGTCCACGTGGACCAGGATAGCCAGGCCTTCCACTGCTATCCAAGATCGTACTAGGCAGAAACCCCCCCCCCCCCGCAATCCTCCCTCCCCCAAACACACTACCCCACCATCTCCCCCTCTCATTCACTAATAAGTCAGTTCAATTCTTTGACACCATTATTTTATGTATTCTGTAATGCCATCTTTCTTTTGTACTTAGCTTGAATTTCGATACTGATCAGTGACATTCAATGTACATCCACTTATTCTCTAAATGGAGTGGCTTTTGTGCTAGAACTAGTTATTAGCATACCTAGTATCAATATGCCTGTTTTCCCCACACTTCCTCTGTTGTCTCTGCAACCACGGGCTGATATAAAATCATAGTCTACTACAGGCCTTACTATCACTCCATACCCTGCTTTTAACTGTACTGCCACTCATATCACGTACATTCTCCAGTGCTACGAGAATTACTGTACATTCTGTGACTTCAGCATTTTCAAGTGAGTAATTATGCAAGAGATTGGTGCCAAGTCAGGTGATCGGGAACTGTTCATCAAGCACCACCTCTCCTCCACTTGCCACCAAAGTAATGAAAATGAAAATTTTTATCCTTCTCTAGTATTCGAACCAGTGAATACCAAGTCTTGCGCCATCGACCTATGCTGCCGATGCAACTTACTTCATTACAATATAAATGGTATAGCAGCAGAGGTGGTAAACTTGGGGGTGGGGGGTGGAGGGGGGGAAGGCAAAGCAGTAGATAAGATGATCAAGGTTAGCTGCCAGATTAACAAGACAAAGAACTTACCAGAAGGATGGAAGAACACGATCATAGTGCCAATACGTATCAAGTGGGACAAGAGGGATGTTAACAACTCCTGAAGAGAGTAGAACAGGAATAAGGTGCAGATGGGGGCTGTCAAGTGAGCTTTAGGAAAGGAAGAGGATGCATAGAACAGATATTTACCATGAAACAAATGACAGAAGGCCTTAAACAACAAAAGACAGGAGTGATATTCGTGGGCTCCACGAAAGCATATAACTCCTTTCACAGGCGCACTCTTGGAAGGATGTTTAAGAAGAAATAGCGAAACGTCAGTACACAAAGACTAGCAACGGAAAGGATAGACACAAAGGCAGTCGTAAGATTCAGAGGAGCTCTATTAGAAGAGTCTGAAATCACCACAGGTGTCAATTAGGCAAATGGATTGTCAGCAGTTTTGTTCAGTATAGCGGTAGAAGATATGTTAAGTCAGTGGATAGCAAAAAAGGTAAAATGGCAACGTTGAAGACCATGTGAAGATCAAAAAGGACAATTCGATCCAAGTGGACTGCCTATCCTTTGCGGACGACGTAGCCATGGTAAACTAGACAGAAGTCGTGAAGAAACAACTCGACAGCGCATGCACATGCATACAGCTGTACAAAGAAAACTGTTCGAGTTGCTCCTTTATTTGTTATATTAATTATAATTGTAAGTTGGATGTAATAAACACTAAAAAGCCTTAAAACCCTTATATTCATTTTCAAACACCCAGCATAGGAATGACCTACAGGATAACGTCGGGAGCTCCATAAGGTTTTCGCGGATGATGCTGTTGCATACAGATGCCAGAAATATGTACCGAAATGCAGAAAATCGGTGCTTAGTATAGGGATTGTCAGTTGAATCTAAACCAAGACAAACGTACAAAAAAAAAAAAAAAACGGCTCTGAGCATTATGGGACTTAACTGCTGTGGTCATCAGTCCCCTAGGACTTAGAACTACTTAAACCTAACTAACCTAAGGACATCACACACATCCATGCCCGAGGCAGGATTCAAACCTGCGACCGTAGCGGTCGCGCGGTTCCAGACTGTAGTGCCTTTAACCGCTCGGCCACTCCGGCCGGCAACAAACGTACAGTATCTAGCATAAAGAGGCAGAAAGACTCGTTATTATATGATTATAGGATTGAAGAACAACCACGGGTTGCGGACGACGTAGCCATGGTAAACGAGACAGAAGAAACTTCCTGGCAGGTTAAAACTATTTGCTGGACCGAGACTCGAACTCGGGACCTTTGCCTTTCACGGGAAAGTGCGCTAGCTAGGGCACTTGCCCGCGAAAGGCAAAAGTCCCAAGTTCCAGTCTCGGTCCGGCACACAGTTTTAATTTTCCAGGAAGTTTCATATCAGCGCACACTCCACTGCAGAGTGAAAATTTCATTCTGGAAACATCCTCCAGGCTGTGGCTAAGCCATGTCTCCGCAATATACTTTCTTCCAGGAGTGCTAGTTCTGCAAGGTTCGCAAGAGAGCTTCTGTGAAGTTTGGAAGGTAGGAGACGAGATGCTGGCAGGAGAGGGCGTGAGTCGTGCTTGGGTAGCTCAGTCGGTAGAGCACTTGCTCGCGAAAGGCAAAGGTCCCAAGTTAGAGTCTCGGTCCGGCACACAGTTTTAATCTGCCAGGAAGTTTCATATCAGCGCACACTCCGCTGCAGAGTGAAAATTTCATTCTGAGACAGAATAAGTCGTAAAGAAACAACTCGACAGCCTAAGCCAGATATTTACATCTATATCTACAGCTACATGATTACTCTACTATTCAAAAGAAAGTGCATGGCAGAGTGTTCAATGAACCACCTTCAAGCTGTCTCTCTACCGTTACACTCTCGAACGGCACGTGGGAAAAACGAGCAATTAAATTTTTCTGTGCGAGTCCTGATTTCTCTTATTTTATCGTGATGATCATTTCTCCGTATGTAGGTGGGTGCCAAGAGAATGTTTTCACAATTGGAGGAGAAAGCTGGTGATTGGAATTTCGTGAGAAGATCCCGTCGCAACGAAAAATGCCTTTGTTTTAATGATTCCCACTCCAATTCACGTATCATGTCTGACACTATCTCCCCTATTTCGTGATAATACAAAACGAGCTGCCCTTCTTTGTACTTTTTCGATGTTATCCGTAAGTCCCACCTGATGCGGATCCCACGCCGCACAATAATACTCCAGAATAGAATGGACAAGCGTGGTGTAATCAGTCTCTTTAGTAGACATGTTGCACCTTCTAAGTGTTCTGCCAATGAATCGCAGTCTTTGGTTTGATCTACTCACAATATTGTCTATGTGATCTTTCCAATTTAGGTTGTTTGTAATTGTAACCCCAAAATTTAAATGCGAACATATTAGGTTGGGCTTTACCGTGACTATTATTGACATTAAATAAAACAACAAGTTTACTATTACCAGTCACCGTTTTATTTATTTCCACGACGCGTTTCAAAGGTTTAAACCTCCATCATCGGGTGGATTTACATTAGTTAGTATGACATTTGTGTGTGTGTTGTATTACGATTTTTTGGAGGAACTTGTGGCAGTCTCCAGTGGTCACATGTTCCTTCCGCTGTCGTAACACATCACATGTATACTGTCATATTTGTAAACAAGAATTTGTCTGCAGACGCAAAGATCAGACACTACAAGGCAACGGTGATGAATGCGGTATTAGGAAAATGTACTGCAGAACAACTAGAAAAAGAAGAGAGAAAATAGTGAAGAAATATTGGGCCTGGAAGAGATGATGAGATATTCGTCTTAAGATTGAAGCTCTTGTGTCCGTGTTTACCTACAAATAAATTCTTTTTGGCTGGTATCCGCCATGAGCAAACACTTTCTTTTCTTCTTAGACCCAGATATACATCGCTGGAGTGACAGCATAATCAATGAGTATTTCTATTTTCTT
The DNA here is from genome assembly GCF_023864275.1 of Schistocerca cancellata. Classification (NCBI taxonomy): domain Eukaryota; kingdom Metazoa; phylum Arthropoda; class Insecta; order Orthoptera; family Acrididae; genus Schistocerca; species Schistocerca cancellata. The sequence goes on from NC_064630.1 coordinate 406,180,987, forward strand.
TCAATTAAATAACTAGAAATGCCCTTCACTATCCGTGCATATATGAATTTAATTTTTAAGGAAGTATTCAAAAATTTGAAAACAGACAAGATTTTTCTGTGTACAGGATGTTCCAGGACGAGTGGTCAGTATGTATATAGGAACGTTTGTTTGAAGCATAAGACTTCATTTGGACTTAAGCCCTATTTCGAATGGCTTCCGAGATAGAACACATTTAATGTTTGTAGTAGGACTGCGTTGCACCTTTTCGACAATGTGTAACTGTTGCTGCAAAAGTTGTTGAACTACATGTTCAGAAGAAAAATGGAAACTTGGAATAATACTTGTTTCACGCAGTGTGCTGGAAGCTTTCGTAAACGCCCTACGGTCAGGAATTAGAGTTGTCGGAAAGTTTTGACGATATTCTTCTACAGCAGCAGGAGCACTAACGTCACAGAAGCCATAAACAAACACATTATCAGCATATTATTCATCAATGTAGACGTTTGGCATTTTAGCTAACGTGTGTACGAACACAGTTAATAATGCCTCTCTTTGATACGCTTCCAGTCCCTTGCACTAGTTCACTCACAACACAGCATAGGTAACTGCGCAAAAAACGGCTAGTTTCATGGCAGGAAGACAACCCGAGGGAGGAGTCTGAAAGCAACAAGCTATTTTTCGATAGAATAAAACGTGAAACAGGATGGGTGTGTGAGAGGCATAACTGCGTGCCTCTAGCCCAAAACCAAATGCACATTAAACGTGTTCTGTCTCGGAAACGATTCGGAATAGGGTGTATGCCCATATGCAGTATCTCAAGTGAGCGTTCCGTTCATATCCTTGGATACTGACCATTCCGCCAGAGACAGCACGAACACATTTTTTTTTTCAAACTCACATTGTAAAGGGCATTTTTCTTGTTGTCTAATAGAAAGAAAATAAAAAAGCCACTGATGGTGCTGTAACTTGAGTGAAACATGTTTGTAGAACTATACAAAACAGGTCATATCGTAAGAAAGGCTAGGAAAAATATAACATACGTCACAAATAATTCATCGATGGCACTTTATGCCACAGAAGATCCTGCACCTGTTTATGTATAAAAGATTTCCATTGTTCTAGGCGCTTCAGTCTGGAACCGCGCGACCGCTACGGTCGCAGGTTCGAATCCTGCCTCGTGCATGGATGTGTGTGATGTTCTTAGGTTAGTTAGGTATAAGTAGTTCTAAGTTCTAGGGGATTGATGAGCTCAGATGTTAAGTCCCATAGTGCCCAGAGCCATTTGAACAATTTTTTGTTATTATGCCTAACAGTGCGCGTGAACGTCACAGTTTTTAAAAAAATGTTCAAATGTGTGTGAGATCTTATGGGACTTAACTGCTAAGGTCATCAGTCCCTAAGCTTACACACTACTTAACCCAAATTATCCTAAGGACAAACACACACACCCATGCCCGAGGGAGGACTCGAACCTCCGTCGGGACAGTTTTTAAAACTACATACATTTTACGTCCCATCGCACTTAATATATACGTCGTGGACACACAATGTGAAATGGTTGGTTCGTCGATTTTAGGGAGCGGACCAAACAGCGAGGTCATGGGTCATGGGTCATGGGTCCCACAATGTTTAACGTGAATGTTGACTACGAAACAGCTGTTTTAAGAATCCTGTACTGAGACATACACAGGCATACAAATCGATGTGATAAACCTACAAAGAAGATTCTCAAATGGCTCAAATGGTTCAAATGGCTCTGAGCACTATGGGACTTAACATCTATGGTCATCAGTACCCTAGAACTTAGAACTACTTAAACCTAACTAACCTAAGGACATCACACAACACCCAGTCATCACGAGGCAGAGAAAGATGATTCTCACGGGTGTTTTTTCTTCTTCTGGAGTTAGCAGTGATAAGATATATTAACTTAAAACGAAGTTTTGTAATTTACCAGTCGAATTTCTAAAATCTAATTAAGTGTGTTCTTACAGTTACGTAATAAAATAAATATTAAAAAAATATTTTACTTAAAACCACGCAAATTGTTGTTACATGGCAAAATGTCCCCCGTATTGTGGCCAGAAATGCCTGTCACACTGTGATAGCGTGATCCGTCATCCTGCTACGCCTCGTTGCAGAACGGGCACAAAATGGTTCAGAAATTTCCCAACGAGCATGTCTTTTTGTTCAATTAAAACTCTGTCAGACTGGTCACTTAGATGAGTATAAATTTTTGTCTCCTCCTTCACTTCCAAAACTTTACCTACATTATGCAAGACTTCTAACGATTTACTGATACTACGTACTTCTGGCGACCGATTTCAGTGGCACAGTAATTGGAGGCCGTTCACACTGCAGAATACAGCCTGACTTAGGGTATGCTCTAATTCGCCGCTCAGATTCTAATTTCCTTGATCCCACCAAAAACTGACGCGGGAAATCGGAGGCAGTGTGAGCAAGCTGACGGCTTTTGTTGTAGAGCGAATTCTGGCGACAGTTGTCGATGCCACTGTGACCGTAGCTTTAGGCACTGCAGTGTGCTTTGGGTGTGCTCTCATCCGTGGCTCGGTGGGAACGCTGAGAGAGCCACATCGCCGCCTTGAATCACCTGCCGCGGTGCGCCGCAGGAAGTGGCGTGCCGCCCCAACGTTCCCCGAAGGCAGTCAACGGCGCGTCGCAGCGCTCCTTACTCCGCGGGCAAACACTGGCTGTGAGTCAGCCTGCGGCATTGTTTACGCTCCCAGGTTCCGAAAGCAATAACGCCATCCCCCGTGTCAACAGCGGTGACGAACAGCGCCTCTGCAACCTACCCCACCCCACCCCACGCCACAGCCACCGCGGAGCCGGCATTTGGCGGACACGGCAGCGTCCTAGCAGTCGGTTCGGGCTCCGCGTACACCGCGAGCAGATAAGAACACTCCTTAAGACGGGCGGTACCAGTCGGTACCGAGAAACAGCCGCTCTTATCCCTCGGCAAACTATAGTTCCCGGCCAGTGCTGATACGGAGCTCGCCCGAGACAAAACTCAGCGTGTTGGCAACTCCCGGACGTTACGTCTGTGCTCTCGGAATCGTGAACTACATGGAATTAAAAACTATGACGTCTTTCTCGTGAGCTTGGTTTGCTTCTCACAACAGTTGTGCCGAAGTCTGATGAAGCCAGTTATTTAAATAAGCAGCTCTCTTATCACCACCAAATCAGCGCTGTTGCTGAAACGTCCCTTCACGTCTGTCGTCTCGGAGCTTTTGTAACGTCGGGGAAGCCCCATTCGCGGCGGCGGCCACAGTCCACCTAGTTTCACTACCGTGCTAAACACGAATCGAATGACGTGATATATTGATAATCAGACTTCTTCCAAAACGTTTATTGCCGGACCGAGATTAATTCTTTGCACTGTCACATGTACACCATCAGTCTAAACAAAGGTTTCCATCCTCGCTTAACGGGCGAGACATAGTTGAAAGTAATGTGATTTCTACTATACCGCTAATCAATGCTCTGTAGCAATTCAACTACGAGGGGCATTGAGCAAGTAATGCTACACAATTTTTTTCTGAAAGCAGGTTGGCTTTAATCACGATTCCAATACACTATATTATTTAAAGTTTTTCTTTTTTTTTTAAGTTACCGCTACCAGTCACAAACTTCGAGCCGGCCGGGGTGGCCGAGCGGTTCTAGGCGCTACAGTCTGGAGCCGCGGGACCGCTACGGTCACAGGTTCGAATCCTGCCTCGAGCATGGATGTGTGTGATATCCTTAGGTTAGTTAGGTTTAAGTAGTTCTAAGGTCTAGGGGACTGATGACCTCAGATGTTAAGTCCCATAGTGCTCAGAGCCATTTGAGCCATTTTTGAACCACAAACTTCGTCTACTATTGTATTACTTATTTATTTAGCGACATGTTTCGAGGTAAACTTCATCTTCAGACTAAATGACATTACAAAAACAATTTCAAAATTAGGCCATACAGATGTTACATAGTCTTTTCGTGAATGCTATAGTCATCCTGTGGAAGAAGAGAAAACTTAGTAAGGGGTGACGTCACTTTGGAAGCTGGACTGATGTTTGCACGAAAATGTTTTGTAACGGTCACTCACTTGGTGTGGCAATCTCATAGTGATGCGCTGGGTTTCCTCCATTTCCGTGCCTCTCCTGGTCACCGTTCAGGAATGGAGGCACCGCAGCACATCACTATGAGATTGCCACACCAAGTGAGTGACCGTTACAAAACATTTTCGTCCAAACATCAGTCCAGCTTCCAAAGTGACGTCACCCCTTACTAAGTTTTCTCTTCTTCCACAGGATGACCACAGCATTCACGAAAAGACTGTCTAACATATGTATGGCCTAATTTTGAAGTTGTTTTTGTAATGCCATTTAGCCTGAAAATGAGGTTTGCCTCTAAACATGTCGCTAAATAAATAAGTAATACAATAGTTTACGATGTTTGTGACTGGTAGCGGTTATTTAAAAAATCTTTACATATTTCTTGAGACAGTCGCGGTCCAAAAATAGTCAAAATGGCTTCAAATTTCACCATATTATTCCCCACTCTTTTGCTACAAAACACTGTTTTCCAGCATAACCTCCGTTCAGTGCGACGGCCTTATGTCACATTAATGGGAGGACCTGTATGTTCGCATGCTACCACTCTACTGGTCGACGTCGGAGCCAACGCCTTGCTGCATCAGTAACTTCTCCATAATCTGCGTACTGCTTCCCGCAGAGAGAGAGGGAGCGTCCTTCATAGTGCCAAACAGATGGAAGGTGCGATATCTGGGCTGTACGATGGCTGATGAAGAACAGTCCAATGAAGTTTCGTGAGCTCATCACCAGGGCACAAACTTATGTGGTGTCTTGCGTTGTCATGGAGAAGGAGACGAAATTCGTTTGCATTTTTGTGGCGATTAACACGCTTAAGTCGTTTCTTCAATTTCCTGAAGGTAGCACAATATACTTCAGATTTGGTCGTTGCACCCTGGGGGAGACATCAAACAGAATAATCCATTCACAGTCACACAAGTCGGTCGCCATGACTTTACCAGCTGAGGGTTCTAACGTCACTTCATCCACCTGGCTTAATACTTTTTGGATATGACCAAATTCTAGTACTCGTCTTCTATCCTAAAGTGTCTAAATTTGGACAAAATGAAGAAAGCGTAGCTGCATTAATTTTACTTAGCTTTTTGATTATGAAATTTTGACGATAGTCTCCCAGGCTGCTGCTTCTTGTTCTTGTGCAAGCTTGTAAAAATAGGTTGAGGTAGTTGACGTTTGCCTTAAAAAAAATGGCCTTGGACATAATGTCATTTTCCACCAGATGGTTTAATAATAGATTCTAATACATTTTCACAACTAATTGCAATATTCACAGGTATTAGTCATGACAGTAGTTTATAGAGTGATCCTTTAACACACATCCAATTTCGTGCATCCCTGACAGCCAAGTGCGTCGTCTGCATTGATACATCACAGACCTCGGGAAACCTCCAGATTCAGGCTGCAGTTGTCATTCCGGTTTTAGTTTACACACTTCTGAGGCAGATTATTGTCATTCTGAAAACTAGAAAAATAAGAAGCATACAGGTTGAGAATAACAAGTTCAAATGTTCAAATGTTTGTGAAATCTTATGGGACTTAACTGCTAAGGTCATCAGTCTCTAAGCTTACACACTACTTAACCTAAATTATCCTAAGGACAAACACACACGCCCATGCCCGAGGGAGGACTCGAACCTCCGTCGGGACCAGCCGCACAGTCCATGACTGCACCGCCTAAGACCGCTCGGCTAATCCCGCGCGGCAACACTTAAGTAACTGTTGGTAACTGTATAAGGGAATATAATGTTAATATTGCATTGACAATGGTATACTTGATTTAATTTGGGGGTGTTTCCCACACTAGTTGTCAAATGGGTGTTTTGCAGTTTTGTGTTTTCTACGAATAAGTTACGTCGTTAAATGCCAACACTTTAGGTTAGGATTTGCCGTGACTGTTATTGACATTAAATGAAACATCGAGTATACTGTTACCAGTCACTATTTATCTCCACGAGGCGTATCAAAAGTTTAAAATCTACATGAAACAAAACACCGTGTTAACAACACAAGTATCAGCATCCTACACATTCAACCAAAAGGCAAAAACCTAGACTTCCTTGAGACAGTCCAGATATATAAAAACCAAACAAAACAACCTGAACCCATCTTAAATGACGAAAATGACAATATTTACAATAGTATCATCTCTGTTTTCAGCAACTGCCTATGTTATTAAACTTGCCATGCACACACACACACACACACACACACACACACACACTCCTTAATATTTATCATAAATATTTAGTTACATTATCATGACAGCCGCCAAATGTTCAAGGGATTGACCTCATTTACAAATACACTCCTGGAAATGGAAAAAAGAACACATTGACACCGGTGTGTCAGACCCACCATACTTGCTCCGGACACTGCGAGAGGGCTGTACAAGCAATGATCACACGCACGGCACAGCGGACACACCAGGAACCGCGCTGTTGGCCGTCGAATGGCGCTAGCTGCGCAGCATTTGTGCACCGCCGCCGTCAGTGTCAGCCAGTTTGCCGTGGCATACGGAGCTCCATCGCAGTCTTTAACACTGGTAGCATGCCGCGACAGCGTGGACGTGAACCGTATGTGCAGTTGACGGACTTTGAGCGAGGGCGTATAGGGGGCATGCGGGAGGCCGGGTGGACGTACCGCCGAATTGCTCAACACGTGGGGCGTGAGGTCTCCACAGTACATCGATGTTGTCGCCAGTGGTCGGCGGAAGGTGCACGTGCCCGTCGACCTGGGACCGGACCGCAGCGACGCACGGATGCACGCCAAGACCGTAGGATCCTACGCAGTGCCGTAGGGGACCGCACCGCCACTTCCCAGGGACACTTTTGCTCCTGGGGTATCGGCGAGGACCATTCGCAACCGTCTCCATGAAGCTGGGCTACGGTCCCGCACACCGTTAGGCCGTCTTCCGCTCACGCTCCAACATCGTGCAGCCCGCCTCCAGTGGTGTCGCGACAGGCGTGAATGGAGGGACGAATGGAGACGTGTCGTCTTCAGCGATGAGAGTCGCTTCTGCCTTGGTGCCAATGATGGTCGTACGCGTGTTTGGCGCCGTGCAGGTGAGCGCCACAATCAGGACTGCATACGACCGAGGCACACAGGGCCAACACCCGGCATCATGGTGTGGGGAGCGATCTCCTACACTGGCCGTACACCACTGGTGATCGTCGAGGGGACACTGAATAGTGCACGGTACATCCAAACCGTCATCGAACCCATCGTTCTACCATTCCTAGACCGGCAAGGGAACTTGCTGTTCCAACAGGACAATGCACGTCCGCATGTATCCCGTGCCACCCAACGTGCTCTAGAAGGTGTAAGTCAACTACCCTGGCCAGCAAGATCTCCGGATCTGTCCCCCATTGAGCATGTTTGGGACTGGATGAAGCGTCGTCTCACGCGGTCTGCACGTCCAGCACGAACGCTGGTCCAACTGAGGCGCCAGGTGGAAATGGCATGGCAAGCCGTTCCACAGGACTACATCCAGCGTCTCTACGATCGTCTCCATGGGAGAATAGCAGCCTGCATTGCTGCGAAAGGTGGATATACACTGTACTAGTGCCGACATTGTGCATGCTCTGTTGCCTGTGTCTATGTGCCTGTGGTTCTGTCAGTGTGATCATGTGATGTATCTGACCCCAGGAATGTGTCAATAAAGTTTCCCCTTCCTGGGACAATGAATTCACGGTGTTCTTATTTCAATTTCCAGGAGTGTAAATCATCACAACAGCTTGTACCTCCTGTCAGCTTGAAACTATATTTTCGTCAACTACTGGAACAAATTGTACAACCATCTGCAGATTTTAAAGCATTAACCAATGTATTACCCCAAGATTTAGGCAGTTATTACATGTAACAGGTATAATCTTAGGACTCTCTGATTTGCAAAGTTTGTTCTCATGCAATCACTCCTTCCACCCTCCCCCCCTCTCTCTCTCCCTGCGCCTCCAGCTTGACTGTGAATCCCAACCGAAATTGTTATTTGTTTATAATATTACCACTGTAGCCAACATAATTATTGTACCTTAAGTTTGTAACATGCCACCTGAATGTGTATTGGATTTATATGCCACCTGAAATATTCATTCCAAGGCGTGCATTCGACACCTCAAAACAAACATCCCCAAAATCCTTTGAAATTTTTTTCTGTAATATTGTTGTTATGATGTATATTCTTCGTACTTTCTGATGATGTTTTCTCTGCTGCTATACGATCCTTGCACCGAATAGTTTCCAGACGCCCTATTTGTTTACAAAATATGACAGTATACATGTGATGTGTTACGACAGTGAAAGGAACCTGTGACCACTGCAGGAAATCTTACTTATTTTATTTTTACCGTTAGATATACGTTTAGTTTTTGTCAAAAGAAACCCAAAACCATGTTCTTAAATAGTGTTTTGTTTCTCCTCTAGACAGGGCCACAATTTCCACCAAAAAATCGTAACACAACACACACACAAATGTCATGCTAACAAATGTAAATCCACGTGATGCGTCGTGGAGATAAATAAACAGGGACTGGTAACAGTAAACTTGTTTCACTTATTTAAGTTATGTCTGTTTAATGTTAGGATTTACAAATAACAAAAATAATTTTGGTGGAGGTTTCAATTTGGCTGTTTTCTGTTTGGGACAGAACTGACAAAAAATAGGAAGGATTACAGTGCCTCTGCCTCCTAAGTTTTCGGATGAGATATGAAATTCCAACAGCTAATTTAATTAGTAATTTAGTGTTATTGCACAATTTGAAATTTTCGACCTTTGGTTTGTAATTGAAATTAACATGGCTGTTTCTACGATGTTAGTGTTCAGAGGTTTGTTTACATCTGATACGCCTTTTGTCTGTACCAAGAACTTATGTTTTCTTGATAACTGTGTAGTTGTAAATTTGGTTGTAAGCCTACATTAAAGATCATTTTCGATAAGCCGTAAAACCTATATTATATTTCTTGTCTATATACCTTGCAGGGTGTCTACAGAACAGTTTGAACAAATTGTAAAAACGAACTAGAAAATATTACTGAATCTACCGATCCATACTGTTATAGGGCGAGGTTTAGAACTTTCCCTTCGGAGGAGAGGTGGCATGGCGTCACTACATGGATTTCCGTTGAGTTTCCGGTTCGGAGTGATCAACCCATGCTTCATCGCCTTTGATGATCTTCTACAACAGATTGTAACGATCAGTCTCGTAACGCGCAAGATATTCGGCATAGGTGGCCATTCGCTGCTATTTATGATCTTTTGTTAGGCGAGCACACACCTTTGATTATCCTAAACGATGCAGGAGTATATCACCACTACCAGCAGTAATGTCCAGTTGAGCAGCGAGGTGTTTCACTGCAATTTGTCGATCACATCGAATTAGAGTGTCCGCACATTCCAAGAGTTACAGCTGTGTGAGGCTGGCCGGCACGCGGGAAGTCGAACAGGTTTGCCCGACCTTATGACGATGGTGACACTCCTCTTGCCCAACGACTCACCGTGATTTTGTTCACTGCTAGGTGCCCGTAAACATTCTGTAAGCGTCTATGAGTATCTGCGAAACTCAATGACAACACTTTGCTTGGAACGCAACTCCGTTAGAGACGCCATAGTGAAGGGCCCGCACAACACCACCACCCATGGGAACTTCATGAAATCATAGGAGCTGAAACGGGAAAAGTTCACAACGAATTCCACATTTGTTCAGCCGAAATCGGCTGAGAAAAAAAAGTGTTACATTATTTATTGAACGCCCGTCGTACTTTTAAAACACTCTTTTACCCGACCACTGAATTGGAGGTATTGGGCCGGTTCTAGGCGCTTCACGCTTCAGTCCGGAACCGCGCGACCACTACGGTCGCAGGTTCGAATCCTGTCTCGGGCATGGATGTGTGTGATGTCCTTAGGTTAGTTAGGTTTAAGTAGTTCTAAGTTCTAGGGGACTGATGACCTCGTAAGTTAAGTAATTGGAGAACAAGCACTGCATATTGTCAATACACAGTATCCGTATATTTACTAAGATGGTATCTGTTCTTTCGGACATGTCCGAAAGAACAGATACCATCTTAGTAAATATATAGTTAAGGCTCAATGGCCACTTGACCATCTTCTTCTTCTATGCGAATGCACAACCAGTGCCCGAACTCTTACGGGTAATCGCCAATGCGCCGCGAGTAATGAGTATAATGGGCGGGGGCACTACGAATGTAGTGCGGGACAATACGTTGAGAATGTGGATTTCGCGGGAGGCGTGCCAGAGATAAATCCCTGGAGTCGAGCTATCCTCTCTGTCCTCGGTGGCTCAGATGGATGGAGCGTCTGCATTGTAAGCAGGAGATCCCGGGTTCGAGTCCCGGTCGGGGCACAGATTTTCATGTGTCCCCGTTGACGTATGTCAACGCCTGTAAGCAGCTAAGGGTGTTCATTTCATTGTAACACAGTATCCAACCGGTTACTGGAGCCTCCTTAAAAAAAGAAAAAAAAGGACAGGATAATATTCTAAAGTTAAAAGAGAGGAGGACAAACACAAAAATTTGACAAGTTTCAATTGAAACAAATGGAATTTATTGTCTTGCATAAGACCTAGATAGATTTTATTGTTTAGCGTCAATTATCACTTTCCTCGCGATGAAGATGCCTTATCTACACAATTTTACAATGCTGTTTGATGTACAGAAGACTTTACTAGACGATAAACGACAGCATCATCAGCAAACAATCTAAGACTTTGTGTAGATTGTCTCCTAAATCAACTATTTACTGTAGACTAAGTGTAGAAGAGGGCCTATAACACATTACCGAGGAAACCCAAGATATGACATCGTGTAATCGTCTATGGGTATTTATTAAGTGGATCACGTATACAGGATGGTTATTACTAAATTTCGGCTGCTTGAGAGAGCCGACATGAAAAACGAGTTATCGTAAGATAACGAAAGTTTGTGTAAACGTTTATAAGAAAATACGGAAGACAAATAACGGACATACCTTTGAGAGAAACACAAATCGCCAGAAGATGATGGGTACGAAATTCATTGAAATGTTGCGACAAGACGACGCCACCACTCGGCTGATAGCCAGAGAAGAATTCATCACAATTTAATTTCCACACAAGAGCGTGACATTAGTTAATTTTAATGGCTCTGAGCACTATGGGACTTAACTACTGAGGTCATCAGTCCCCTAGAACTTAGAACTACTTAAATCTAACTAATCTAAGGACATCACATCCATGCCCGAGGCAGTATTCGAACCTGCGACCGTGGCGGTCGCGCGGTTCCAGACTGTAGCGCCTAGAACCGCGCGGCCACTCCGGCCGGCATTAGTTAATTGCATACCATGTTTATGTTCCAGGTTATAAGTGTTGTGATGGCCATCTGCGTCGACGACAGCCTAGAACCACACTAAAGATACCATTTTACAGTTGTTCGGAGCTGTTTTAGAAACGTGGACCATGAAATGTTCAGCTGTCGTGCACGATTCGTACACTTCTTGAAGATTTCGCGTTGCGTCCAGCATGCTCAGCCATAGCAACAATCATTTCTTCTACAATTTTTTGCGCAACGGCCGTCGGCCTCTCCTAGGAGAGATTCCCAAATCGTCAGTTAATTCGAGCTTCTCAGTCATGCTCTTCAACACCAGTGCGGAATGAGGATCTCTTCGTATACCTTTAATGCGTTGATGCTCGCGAAGAGCAGCACCACTATTAGAGTTGTTTTCATAAAACGCACTGACCTTCGTGTTTCACCCCTACGTCGCCGTATCAGTACCAACGCTTTATTGGCAAGTCTTGACACTAGCGCTGTTGACAACGCATATCCAGCAGCGCACAGTCTTTATATCATTCCTATAAAGTTGGGCAAATAGTTTCACGTCTAACTGGATCGAGTAGCGAAAGGTTAATTATAACCACCATGTAGACTCCCAGGTCTCTGTGAGTATTCCGCCTTGTGTTGACATTCAGTGGAGGACAGGAATAGTATACGTAGTTCCTAATTGTGTAATAGGCTTTGGAGGGGAATGTTTCATTAATCTGATCTGCAACTGCGGATTGTGGAGATTTGCATACGTCGTACTGTATCAGTCTCATTACATCACACATCACAGGGTATCAGACTACTTTGGTACAGACATTCGACTGCTACTAAACTGATGTATTTTAATTGAGACTCTGGACTAAGCAATCGAGCACGTATTTTCAACTAGTTTAGAGATGGGCGTTAATCAGATATCTTCCGACATAACATGTAAAAACTTTTCGTAACAACACAAGACTGTTTTATTTGATCTGTCAATGTTATTACTAACTCCTTGGCTATTACTAGGTTCTCTATCAGCGTTTCATCTCATTCGTTTTGCACGATACATTCAGCTCCCTTACACAAACCGTATCTATGTATACAAATACTGCGGAGGAATTAGGACATCTTAAAATATTTTCTTCCATTACTGTGTGCAAATTAAATGACTGGAGGGACAGATGTTAGTCTCGCAAAATCCTCTTGGGTAAATTTAGAGTATAAATATTCGAGGTTGAATATGCGATTGTTCTACGACAGCATCATATGTCTCATATAGGAATCGTGTGACTACAGTGAGTAGGGCGTGCACAGAGGCACATAGGCAGCCATTTTTCCTTCGCATGTGAAAATGATATTGTTAATATCCGTACAAATCACCCTTTTCCAGTCACTGCGTAGCGGGTTGCAGGATGTACATCGTGGGGCACCTGCGACAGTTCACAGGAAAATATGTCCACAACGAGTACGTTATCGATGTGAGGTTCTCTCTAAGCTACAGCGGAGAATGTGGCTAATTACCTGATGTAGCCTACACAAGTTACTGTCTAGCTGGGGTTGGAAGCTTCTGCAGACGTTTCTCCCGTGTTCGCGAATTTAATTTGGATTTTTTTAACTCTGCCTTCTGCAAAATACTGTGTCCCCCTCCCCTTTATTTCTTTTTTTCTATTCGCCCAAACATGTTTCGACACATGTGTCATCTTCTATGGGTCTCGATTTATTTTTGTAAAAATATCATATAAAGTTCATGATTTTATTACAGTAGGGCTTAAAACTATAACAAGTGCGTTTTATAGTTTGTTTTGATTGCTTACCTAAAATTACGTTAATTGTGGATGTGGATTTGTACAGGTCAACTAGTATTTGTGCCTTTCCGTGGTTTGACAGCATATCATCTGTGAAGTTGTCGGATGAATTTGTTTAAACGGTTATTATTTTTGAAATACTGTTTCCGAGAATAGTAGTGGCGTGTGTCCTCCATCTTTGGTGTGTTTACTTTTCAGTTTGTAATTGCAAAAAACAGTTCCTCATCGACGAAACGTCACTGACCGTAATTAAATACCCGTATATTACTTTGCAAATGAGATGCTGTCAAACCATTGCAGGGAGTAAATGCGATGCGACCTGTACCAGTCCACTTTCACAGTTAAAGTAATTTCAGGCGATCAATCAAAACAAACAAGACGACACACAAGTGTCGAATCATCTTCGGCTAGACAGAAAAATACATAGTTTTTTGCAAATTTTTGACCCTATAGCTGCCTCCTATTTATAAAATCGACATTTTTTCGAAACTGGATTAAATACTTTTAGGATTCCATAGCTAAGTGGGTAAAAACGGAATCCTTATAGGATCGCTCTGGTGTAGTCCGTCTGTCTGTCTGCCTGTATCCGACTGGGACCCGTTTATCTATGGAGCACACACAGGCATCAAGTCGAAATGTATGTCGTGTACTAAGATCTACAACTCCAACTCCTTGGCGAAGACAAAAATGAAATAATGGTACGGCACTGACAGCCGGAAGATCCTGCCTGGGGTACTTCGGCCGCCGAGTGCAATCTTATCAGTTGACGCCACACTGAGCGACTTGCGTGTCGATGATGATGAAATTCTGGTGAGGATAACACAACACTCAGTCCCCGAGCTGAGAAACTCTCCTACCTGGCCGGGAATTGAAATCAGCCACGTTGCATTGCAATCAGACGCGCTGACACTTTTGTATTTTTATATCACTTCAGGCTGGGTAAAGACAAGGAGTGCAGGGTTTGAGTCCCGAGGCCTGGCCACTGATACCTTGAATGCGAAATACAAGGTTTAACATACTGGAGAATAAGATGCGACACCGTGGCAGATGCAAAAAATTCCAATATGTATTGTAATTAACACAGTGGCCTAACATACATGCGATGGTTTACGACTTTGCCGTCGGTAAGTAGCAGGTGTTTGGATGCAGTAGGATATCAGCTGGAAAGGGTGTCTCAACGGATCGAATTAGAAACGCAAATTATTTTTTAAGCCAATGCCAGTTCGCTTCGTGAGTATGAGAGGTAAATCTATGCTGTAGCATGTCCATGATAGGACAGCGACTGCACTGATATGTGATATTAAGTCCAATACGAAGTGTGAGCTCATTGGTGGATAACAACTCGTGCACCATTTGATACCACGAGGACGCAACCACCATTTGTAGAACAGGAAGGCTAAGATGAAACCAATACGCCTTGTAAGAAGTTCGCGGTGATGCTCGTTCAACCGGCGCTGTACAGTCAATCCCTCTCTCGCACATTAACAAAAATGTGGCAGTGAGATGCTGCCTCTATAAAATATCAGCTCCAAAATAACTGACAGCAACCTTAAACTAGCGGTATGTTTTAACTGAAAATTCACTCGACCAACATCGACAGGTGGATCAAGTCTGTCTGGTCGCAGACAGTAAAATAACCGAGACGTGAATGTGCGGATTGCGTGAGGAATAGTCAGCGCGATGCGCCGAACAAAGAACACGAACGCTTTCCTTTGAATGTCGGAAAGTCTCAATTCCCCGAGAGAAAGCGCACGCGCAACCATCTCGTATCGTAATCGAAAAATGTGAGACTTACATAGAAAACGACCAGACAGCTGTATTAGCTTCCTAGTCATCATTACATGAAGGCCAAAGATCTGAGCGATTTAGTATGCTTTGCACAAAACGCAGGTACCCAGAATCCACACTTTCTGAAGCAGGTTAAGGAATGCCTTTCATGTTCCAGTATTGCTCCTTGTGCCTTCTCCGTAACCGACTTCGAATTAAGTATAGCCATTTTTGAATGGACAGTGGTCAGTTATGTCTCCCAAAGATTTATCTCGACGAAATGACAGAATTATCGAAACCCCGTAATTTCATCAGTGGACACTTGACTTTGTTGATGCGGACGCCACATACAAGGCGAAAGACAGCCGACCTACACATGAGCAAAGGAATCTCAACGGGAGAACGGAGTAACACCGTTACATCAACCACGTATGCACGCACCGACATCGTCTTGCCCAAGAGTGTCCATCCTTGTGACTGAGAGAGGGTTCTTCGACGAAGGGGCTCAAGTGATGGAACAAACAATGACACCAAAAGCGGACTTCCCCGAGGAAAACGCCTACGGATTGTAACAGCATGTGTCTGTTGGCCATGGACAGCCAGCGAAGCTTGGAAATCCGTAACCACCAACTACGGTTGCTTGTGTAAACTACTCATAAACAACCTTAACAACCCTGTGCGAGTCAGTTGTGAACTCAACGGCTTCCAGTACCTGCAGTAGCAAGTCACGATTGACCCGGTCGAAAGCGCTGTCAAAATCCAAAAATGTCAGAGCACCTGGAACAGACGTAACAGCGGCTACCAATAGCGGGGGTCAGATAGTACGACAAGAACTACAACGCTGATGGTGAGCAACAACTTTTCCCATCAACGCCGTCGCCAGAGTCTTATAATCAAAATTTAGTAATATAATCGGACGCAATTGGTCAGTTGCTACCTGACCAGAACTTTCAGAAATTAATAAAATTTTACCAACTTTAAACGTGTGGGGCACAAACCCTGCTCTCAACACTTCGTTCAAAAGCAGTGTAAAAGTAGTACCCAAAAAAGGGCCAAAAACTCACATCGAATCCTGGCGAGTTACGAGAAGGCGATCTGAAATAAGGTCATAGATATCATCACATTGAAAAGCTTCTAAAACCGCAGCGTTATGAGCAGTGTAAGTCTACGATTCAGACTCTAATTAAATACACAGGATAATGTATCGACAGTAACTGGTATCTCATACAGCCCAATACAGAATTGATGTAAGCAGTATGTTCTTTTGTGCCGTCGTAACATTACCGTCTTCTGTCTTCGGAGACGTGAAACACGTACGCCATCGATGAGCCTGTCCGCAGCTCGTGGTATAGGGGCTAGGGTTGCTGCCTCTAGATCACAGGATCCCGGGTTCGATTCCCGGCCGGGTTGGCTTTGTTAAGGTTATTTATGAACAGTTTACACAAGCAACCATAGTTGGTGGTTTATCATTTACCAAGTTCCTGTCATATGCAGAAAATATTTGAGACGTGGCACGCCACTCTGTCACCTTAACAACATTGTCAGTCAGATTAATGTTCATATTGTGGATCATGATCTCAGTGTTCTCCAGTACTACATTTGGTATGTGTGGTTTAGGACTTCTTTACACGAGGAAATTGTGGGCAGAATTTTCTTATAATTACATGCGCAACTTGTAGAGGACTTGCGCCCAAGAGACCGTAGTAGAGGCAATGGAGGACAGGGAGAGAAATAAATTGGAGACCATAAATGCTGAGTGCAGCGACCTGGCTGTGTGAGTGATTATGGGAAGCAGCGCTCAGTTATTCGTACTTGTAGAGGAACTTCTGGCCGAAGCCCTCTCCTACTTCCCATTTAGCGTGGGACAGAAGGACGTCGATTCGCAAAACATTTTACCTAGGCCAGACAGCAATCCACTGCGAAGGCAGCCAGTTGGCAGAAAGTGAGTGGAGGAAGCCATTTAAGAGAGACTAATGTAAACTGAGCCTTTGTGCAAATAATGGGAAGATCATAATACTCCATGCCTTCTCATATTAGAAGCAGGAACAATACGGACGGAGCAGCTGATGTATGCGTATAGTGCATATTGCAACTCCTCTGACGCCAGGAAGTCACCAGGTTCCTTTAGCGAGCGGCAGAAACCTATATTTCATCCGTATGTCTGCCTGGGAAGCTTAACAGCCTTCTTTCAGAAACTGTAACTGGTCAGCCCAGAAATATAAGGTCTCTCCATAAATAAAGCACTTTGGTCTCATCTAGGTAGATGTTTTTTTGCCAAAATATGGCCATGCTCACCGATAGAACGACGACCCTCGTGATCTAAAATATTTTTCAGTAATGAGGGTTATGGAGTCGCTGATTACCCCCTCTAAGGATGTGCAAAGTAGGGGCTTGCTCTCCCAGCTTGGGAACCCTGGTGCTGTGTCTAGATTGGCTACCAGGTCAACAGAGGAGTCAAGAGGGGAAATTCAATGAGTAAAGGATGGTTCGATTGGTTTGTGTAATGTGGGGGCGGTTTCGTGTTTGCTAATTTTGCTCCTGTACCTAGCCTTGGTGGAAAGTAGTTGTGATTCTTTGCTTATTATCTTCTGGTCCTCCCCTGCTGAAGAACTTCAGGTCTTCCACTAGTGGCTGAGACTTGTGGTCTGTATCTTTCGGTGTACAAAGAGTCAGTGGCAGTCTCCAACTGTACCAACAGCGGAACTGCATATCGTCTTGGACATATCGTGTGTCAGGAGGATGAACTTATTCCTCCTCACTCAGCCGTCTGACACTTACAGTTCCAGCACACACCATTATGCCTGTGAGTCAATCTGGTTTGGCCAGACCAGTGGAACGGGTGCATCTCACACTGAAATCTGCCAGGATTTCATGGCTCTGGTAGGGAAGTTTCCTGTGTTCTGATAATCAGAACGCGTGACTACGTAGTTTGAAAATTTTCGTGCATGCGTCAGAACATTACAGCTGCTGGAGTACGCCGCTCCTGGCCCACAGCGCGCCGTTTTCTGCTGCCACCTGAATCGAGATGAAAGGGTAAAGTACTGCTGCACTGGGGTAGGGTTGTTAAATGATATTCACAGCTCCCTGTTTTCAGATGAACCAGTTTGTGGTATTCTCGGTTGTAGTTGATTCTATTTGAACAGAGTTGGGCCTCACAATCGATTCATGTAAACAAAGTTAGATTGTATTGTAAAAGGGATTAATTCAGGGAAAATGTGGATAGCTTCCACTTCAATGTATGCTTTGCCAGTCAAACACCATTCCTCTTCTGATCTATGTTTGTCATTTTTGTATAAGATCTATAAGCTGGTTGTAGTTACAAAAGCATTAATAAAGCTTGTCGTTACTTTGTAAACTTAAATACGTAACTGTTCTCATTCATATTTCTTCAACTATTCACTGTTTTTATTTTATTGTGGTTTTACGTGGGTACACCAGTGGTTTAAAGTTCAAATTTATGAAATTAACTAATGTGAATGTTTGAGTTATGAAAGTGACCATAGGCATAGGCAACAAATGTGCCATTAGTAAATTCACTAATTCACTTATAAAAATTATAAGTGTAGCTCACAGGATATTGAGAAGATTACACTTTTCTTTATGTAAAAATAATAGCATACATATACTTGTGATTTAAGTAAGTGATGGCTTGCGCATTGTCCAGAAAGTTATTCACGTATGACAACAAAAATATCTCTCAGAATATTCTAGCTTGGCGAATATACACTTTATTAAATTTCCAATCCGATAAAAGTTAGACACAAACTTTTCACTCCTTGTCAGCAGTGCTTATTTATATTATATGTTGTGAGTTATCCGAGTAAAATCAGAAGCCCTCATTTACTAATTTTCTTATTCCTAGTAATAATTACTAGTTTTTTTTTTAGTTAGGGCACAACCATTGCATATCTAAGTAGCCTTACAAACCACCCAGACTTCCAGTTCATGTATGCCAGCTTACTGTTTCTTAATTCTTACCTTGTCTTTTGGATTCATATTACCTGGTGAATTAAATCATTAATTTCCCTGCATGATAGTTCTTGACATTCTTATGTGTGTAAACGTTTTTGTCCTAACGTTCTTCATTACTAGATAAACGACCATAAATGAAATATACTAATACAACAAATTAATTACGATATCCCTGGCATTCTTCTGAATAATTCTTTCTTGTTTTCTACTTTTGTGCCATATAACTTACTTGTTTGATATACTTTTGGTTTTTGTGGCGCGTAGTATGCAACCATTTAATGTGAGCGGTAGTCTTTTGTTTAGCTCTATTTCGTGTATATAATTAGCTTAAATTCACTGAAACTGGATCAGTGGGAATGAATATGTAACGACATGAAACAGTAACAATGAAACCTGGTCACAAATACTGTGGTCATTAGATAATGAATATTTCGTGACTAATGGAAATTCGTTGTTGTTGTTGTGGTTTTCAGTCCTGAGACTGGTTTGATGCAGCTCTCCATGCTACTCTATCCTGTGCAAGCTTCTTCATCTCCCAGTACCTACTGCAGCCTACATCCTTCTGAATCTGCTTAGTGTATTGATCTCTTGGTCTCCCTCTATGATTTTTACCCTCCACGCTGCCCTCCAATACTAAATTGGTGACCCCTCGATGTCTCAGACAATGTCCTACCAACTGATCCCTTCTTCTAGTCAAGTTGTGCCACAAGCTCCTCTTCTCCCCAATTCTATTCAATACCTCCTCATTAGTTATGTGATCTACCCATCTAACCTTCAGCATTCTTCTGTAGCACCACATTTCAAAAGCTTCTATTCTCTTCTTGTCTAAGCTATTTATCGTCCACGTTTCACTTCCATACATGGCTACCCTCCATACAAATACTTTCAGAAACGACTTCCTGACATTTAAATCTATATGTTAACAAATTTTTCTTCTTCAGAAATGCTTTCCTTCCCATTGCCAGTCTACATTTTACATCCTCTCTACTTCGACCATCATCAGTTATTTTGCTCCCCAAATATCAAAACTCCTTTACTACTTTAAGTGTCTCATTTCCTAATCTAATTCCCTCAGCATCACCCGACTTAATTCGACTACATTCCATTATCCTCGTTTTGCTTTTGTTGATGTTCATCTTATATCCTCCTTTCAAGACACTGTCCATTCCGTTCAACTGCTCTTCCAAGTCCTTTGCTGTCTCTGACAGAATTACAATGTCATCGGCGAACATCAACGTTTTTATTTCTTCTCCGTGGATTTTAATACCTACTCCGAACTTTTCTTTTGTTTCCTTTATTGCTTGCTCAATATAGAGATTGAATAACATCGGGGATAGGCTACAACCCTGTCTCACTCCCTTCCCAACCACTGCTTCCCTTTCATACCCTTCGACTCTTATAACTGCCATCTGGTTTCTGTACAAATTGTAAATAGCCTTTCGCTCTCTGTATTTCACCCCTGCCACCTTCAGAATTTGAAAGAGAGTATACCACTCAACATTGTCAAAAGCTTTCTCTAAGTCTACAAATGCTAGAAACGTAGGTTTGCCTTTCCTTAATCTTACTTCTAAGATAAGTCGTAGGGTCAGTATTGCCTCACCTGTTCCAACATTTATACGAAATCCAAACTGATCTTCCCCGAGGTTGGCTTATATCAGTTTTTCCATTCGTCTGTAAAGAATTCGCGTTAGTATTTTGCAGCTGTGACTTATTAAACTGATAGTTCGGTAATTTTCACATCTGTCAACACCTTCTTTCTTTGGGATTGGGATTATTATATTCTTCTTGAAGTCTGAGGGTATTTCGCTTGTCTCATACATCTTGGTCACCAGATGGTAGAGTTTTGTCAGGACTGGCTCTCCAAAGGTTGTCAGTAGTTCTAATGGAATGTTGTCTACTCCGGGGGCCTTGTTTCGACTCAGGTCTTTCAGTGCCTTGTCAAACTCTTCACGCAATAACGTATCTCCCATTTCATCTTCATCTACATCCTCTTCCATTTCCATAATATTGTCTTCAAGTACGTAGCCCTTGTATAGACCCTCTATATACTCCTTCCACCTTTCTGCTTTCCCTTCTTTGCTTAGAACTGGGTTTCCATCAAAGCTCTTGATATTCATTCAAGTGGTTCTCTTTTCTCCAAAGGTCTCTTTAATGTTCCTGTAGGCAGTATCTATCTTACCCCTAGTGAGATAAGCCTCTACATCCTTACATTTGTCCTCTAGCCATGCCTGCTTAGCCATTTTGCACTTCCTGTCGATCTCATTTTTGAGACGTTTGTACTCATTTTTGCCTGCTTCATTTACTGCATTTTTATATTTTCTCCTTTCATCAATTAAATTCAATATTCCTTGTGTTACCCATGGGTTTCTACTAGCCCTCGTCTTTTTACCTATTTGCTCCTGTGCTGCCTTCACTACTTCATCCCTCAAAGCTACCCATTCTTCTTCTACTGTATTTCTTTCTCTCATTCCTGTCAATTGTTCCCTTATGCTCTCCCTGAAACTCTGTACAACCTCTGGTTTAGTCAGTTTATCCAGGTTCCATCTCCTTAAATTCCCACCGTTTTGCAGTTTCTTCAGTTTTAATCTACAGTTCATAACCAATAGATTGTGGTCAGAGTCCACATCTGCACCTGGAAATGTCTTGCAATTTAAAACCTGGATCATAAATCTCTGTCTTACCATTATATAATCTATCTGATACCTTTTAGTATCTCGAGGATTCTTCCATGATTCTTAAACCAAGTATTAGCTATGATTAAGTTATACTCTGCCCAAAATTCTACCAGGCGACTTCCTCTTTCATTTCTTAGCCCCAATCCATATTCACCTACTATGTTTCCTTCTCTCCCTTTTCCTACTCTTGAATTCCAGTCACCCATGACTATTAAGTTTTCGTCTCCCTTCACTACCTGAATAATTTCTTTTATCTCGTCATACATTTCATCAATTTCTTCGTCATCTGCAGAGCTAGTTGGCATATAAACTTGTACTACTGCAGTAGGCGGGGGCTTCGTGTCTATCTTGGCCACAATAATGCGTTCACTATGCTGTTTGTAGTAGCTTACCCGTACACTTATTTTTTTTATTCATTATTAAACCTACTCCTGCATTACCCCTATTTGATTTTGTATTTATAACCCTGTATTCACCTGACCAGAAGTTTTGTTCCTCCTGCCACCGAACTTCACTAATTCCCACTATATCTAACTTTAACCTATCCATTTCCCTTTTTAAATTTTCTAACCTACCTGCCCGATTAAGGGATCTGACATTCCATTCGTGCCAGAGCATATTCGACTCCGGATATGCTGCTTTTCGAGAGCATTCACAATAAATATACGGCTACGCGGGCACACCTCCAGGCCTGACTCACAAACTCTAAATCTCACTAATATTTTCCTCTATGGTTTCTCAACAATAATACCAGAAGTTCTCTCTCAGGAAGTAACGGAATAACACTTTGGAAGGAATAGATTTGCACTAGAATCATGGCTTACCCTACCAGAAGGGATGTAAACGTTTTAGAAATGCAGCATAATAAAAAAAACTAGAACAGCGTAAAGAATACAAAAGCAGCAAAATTTTCCAGTTAACCACAGGTCTGAAACGCCGGGGAGCTGCGGCCATAAGGCGACAACCAGTCAGCGACAAAAGACAATCGCGTAGAAGAGAGTGCATTTTGTAAGGGATCCATCTTCCCGTACTCAAAGATTAGCATATTTTACTCGCACAGATCGAGGATAGGTCAATAATCGATAATCAAGTACCGTATGCGCTACGTTGGTGATATGGTTGTCAGCTGCAGCTGATCAGTGAAGAGTCTTTGTTGTAATGGCAGAGTGGAAGGAGAAATATTGTACGGGCTGAGTGTGTGGGGTCGCGTGTTGACCCTCAGCAAAGCATAAGAAATATACCGAACTGTGACAGTACTTTTACCTAAAAAAATTATAAATATGGAGTGCCAATACCACCCGTTCACGTCTATCGCGCAAGCGATTGAATTGCAGTGGTGAAAAGGTGTGCAGATTGTGAAAAAACGTGTGACTATATTTTCGATATATTTGACGTGTGTCGAACTTAGCTGTGAACAGAAATGGATGAAAATGGTAGTGATTGCTATATTGGTTGGGGAGAGAGGTATATGCATCAATAATCGGGAAGCCGCACCAGAAATTATCTGTGCAGAAACGTGCGTTGGCATAGGTACGTTCTAAAACATTAAATAAATGTTAATCTCGTAGTTCTAGTGTGCGGCTTGGTAAATCACCTTTTGTCCCCAACGACAGACAACAATGACGGTGTGGCGGCGGCGGCTATTCTTTCTTAGAGTTGATTTCCTCTCTGAAGGGCTGAATTTTAAAATACAAATCCCCATCGCATCGGGAGAAGGAATTTAGGAGGTAGCTCGGTAGTAGAATGAAAAACACACATATTAGAACTTCTACTTAACACAATACTGAGACCACTCGTTTACATACGTCTTTCTCGCACCAGCTCAGAAGAGCGACTGACAGCGGGATTAGTGATAAAAAGACAAAAGAGGTACATAAAATAATTGCTAATATTGTTCTTCAACTTTTATGTCAGCGGAGGTATAATCATACATCCCTACGGTATCTTTGCCGTATAGAGACGGGGCGAATATTTATTTATTTGCGAAGGCCATTTAAAAAAGCTAGACACTGTCTCCATTTGTATTTAACGGAAATATACAACTTCATTTAGAGCAAACTTTCGCAACCTTGATTAATGTAAAACTCCTATTTTTTTGTATACAGCATCACCGAGCAGCAGTCAAAACTGATTTACGCTCTTCCATTAGGTCATGTTTTATTAAAATAGGTATTAAGCTGTTACGTTATTCGACCGCTAACAGGACCATAATTTAATCGGAGGTGTTTCAATTTAAAATAATTATGCCTAGGTTAATTGATTATTAAGTTCAGTTAACTGAAAATAAAGATTCCAGCTGAAGAGCTAAAGCTATTCAATTTTTGACTCCTATCCATGATTGGTTGAGTTATAATGATGTCTGATAGAGGAGCTCTTTCATGAAACCCCCCACAAAAGTATTCAGTACTGTTCAGAAGGACGATCTGGAAGCAAGTCTTACTGTCGGAACATCAACCTTCGTTGTATGTGGAGAGGAACGCCTTCGAACAGTATGGGCAATTGCACGTTTCTCCGTCAGCAAATCAACTTCGGATATCTTCCTCCCTTCAGCCACCCTGCGTAATGTTGTGAAACTTGCGATTCTCAGGACGTATAAAATGTTTAAACCACTTACGGGAATGGAGCCGGCTGTCGTGTTTAACAACCGTCGATACTTCAATAGGACGGCATCCCGTCCTTTCAAGGCACAAATACACTGAAGCTCCAAAGAAACTGGTATAGGCATGAGTATTCATATTCAGCGATATGTAAACTGGCAAAATAAAACTAGTGCCTGGAGCAGTTATTAAATCTGTTACTGCTGCTACAATGTCAGGTTATCAATATCTGAGTTTGAACGTTGTGTTACAGTCAGCGCACGAGCGATGGGACACAGCATCTCCGAGCTACCGATGAAGTGTGGATTTTCCCGAACGACTATTTCACGAGTGTAAGATGAATATCAGGAATCCGGTAAAACATCAGATCTTCGACATCAATGCGGCCGGAAACGGATCCTGCAAGAACAGGACCAACGACGACTGAAGAGAAGCGTTCAACGTAACAGAAGTGGAACGCTTCCGCAGATTGCTGCAGATTTCAGTGCTGGGCCGTCAACAAGTTTCAGCATGCGAACTATTCAACGAAACATCATCGATATGGGCTTTCGGAGCCGTGATGACTGCACGACACAACGGTTTACGCCTCGCCTGGGCCCGTCAGCACCGACACTATACTGTTGATGACTGGAAACATGTCACTTCGTCGGACGAGTCTCGTTTCAAAGTGTATCGAGCAGATGGACGTGTACGGGCACGGAAACAACCTCATGAATCCATGGGCCCTGTGTGTCAGCCGGGGACTGTTCAAGCTGGTGGAGGATCTGTAACGGTGTGGGGCGTGTGCAGTTAGAGTGATAAGGGACTACTTGTATGTCTAGATACGACTCTGATAAGTGACACGTGTCAGATCACATGCAACCATTCACGTCCATTGAGCATTCCGACTGACTTGGACAATTCCAGCAGAACAATGCGACACCCCACACATCCAGAACTGCTACAGAGTGGCTCCAGGAAAACTCTTCTGAGTTTAAACACTCCCGCTGGCCACCAGACTCCCCAGACATGAACATTATTGAGCATATCTGGGATGCCTTGCAAAAGTGCTGTTGGGAAGACATCTCCACCCCCTCGTACTCTTACGAATTTATGGGCAACCGTGCACGATTCATGGTGTCACTTCCCTCCAGCACTACTTCAGATATTAATCGAGTCTATGCCACGTCGTGTTCCGGGACTAGGTGAATACCGGGCTTGTTCCCTACCTTCCGCCTCAGTTACGCTCTGGTTCGGCGGGACTATGCAGACTAACAACCATAAAACAGCGTATGGAGAAAGCCAACAAACACACCGTAAAAAAGATCGCCACCACACGACCAGGGATGACCAACGTCAGAAGTTATCGATACTGAATATTGACTACCAAAGGGTGAGTAAGAGAGATTTACTTTGACCCCCTGTTGTTTAGCCGAGGAGAGGGCAACACATCAACAGCGCTGTCGTTGTGTTTGTGCTTTAAGAATAACAGAGCGTTCACCTGTCTAAATACTGGCCTTGTCAAGAACGTTCCAAGGCTGCATTCACCCAAGCTCTTTGAAAAGTTTAGTCTTTGGAAGAAACTGAAGTTTCACAACATAGACAATTTATACATTTACATTCTATTTTCAGAATTACGAAATTCACTTGAAATAACATGTTTTCAGTTTCAAAACAGTTATTTTGTGCCAGGTTTTAACTGTACTATGTGCGAGATGAAGATCTTATACTGATACACGAACATTCTCCCTACGTGCGTATTTTTCTGATTAGTTGGTAATACGTGCGACGCTGAACATGCTAAGTTATTCAGCTGCTTCTACCACTGTCGTTTTATGCAACTCGCTGGCCGTCATAAGCCACAAGCGAGATTGTCATATTGTCTCGCACTATTACTCCTACAGAAAAAATGAGCAGCCCCTTTCTGTAGGGTATTTAATGTACATTACTGGCCATTAAAATTTCTACACCACGAAGATGAAGTGCTACAGACGCGAAATTTAACCGGCAGGAAGAAGATGCTGTGATATGCAAATGATTAGCTTTTCAGAGCATTCACACAAGGTTGGCACCGGTGGCGACACCTACAACGTGCTGACGTGAGGAAAGTTTCCAAACGATTTCTCATACACAAACAGCAGTTGACCGGCGTTGCCTGGTGAAACGTTGGTGTGATGCCTCGTGTAAGGAGCAGAAATGCGTACCATCACGTTTCCGACTTTGATAAAGGATTGTAGCCTATCGCGATTGCGGTTTATCGTATCGCGACATTGCTGCTCGGGTTGGTCGAGATCCAATGACTGTTAGCAGAATATGGAATCGGTGGGTTCAGGAGGGTAATACGGAACGCCGTGCTGGATCCCAACGGCCTCGTATCACTAACAGTCGAGTTGACAGACACCTTCTCCGCATGGCTGTAACGGATCGTGCAGCCACGTCTCGATCCCTGAGTCAACAGATGGGGACGTTTGCAAGACAACAACCATCTGCACGAACAGTTCTACGACGTTTGCAGCAGCATGGACTATCAGCTCGGAGACCATGGCTGCGGTTACCCTTGACGCTGCATCACAGACAGGAGCGCCTGGGATGGTGTACTCGACGACGAACCTGGGTGCACGAATGGCAAAACGTCATTTTTTCGGATGAATCCAGGTTCTGTTTACAGCATCATGATGGTCGCACCCCTGTTTGGCGACATCGCGGTGAACGCACATTGGAAGCGTGTATTCGTCATCGCCATACTGGCGTATCACCCGGCGTGATGGTATGGGGTGCCATTGGTTACACGTCTCGGTCACGTGTTGTTCGCATTGATGGCACTTTGAACAGTGGACGTTACATTTCAGATGTGTTACGATCCGTGGCTCTACCCTTCATTCGACCTCTGCGAAACCCTGCATTTCAGCAGGGTAATGCACGACCGCATGTTGCAGGTCCTGAACGGGCATTTCTGGATACAGAAAATTTTCGACTGCTGCCCTAATCATCACATTCCCCAGATCTCTCACCAATTGAAAACGTCTGGTCAACGGTGGTCGAGCAACTGGCTTGTCACAATACGCCAGTCACTACTCTTGATGAACTGTGGTATCGTGTTGAAGCTACATGTGCAGCCGTACCTGTACACGCCATCCAAGCTTTATTTGACTCAATGCCGAGGCGTATCAAGGCCGTTATTACGGCCAGAGGTGGTTGTTCTGGGTACTGATTGCTTAGGATCTTTGCACCCAAATTGCGTGGAAATGTAATCACATGTCAGTTCTAGTATAATATAATTGTCCAACGAATACACGTTAATCATCTGCATTTCTTCTTGGTGTAGCAATTTTAATGGCCGGTAGTGTAGTAAAATTTCGTAGTGAGATACGTTTAGGATGAAGGCAACGGCTTTCGGATTATTCAAGAAAAAGTGCAAAAGTGACTTTCTAACGCATCCCCACATTCATCCCTCACCGGTCAGGGTTTCTAATATGAAGGGCTTATTTCAATAGTGGTACAAGTCCACTTTTGTTCCTTCTGAGATACAGAGTCCTAAAGTTAAATGAGCGCTGATAAATCTGCAGCTGAGATACCAGAAATATTCAAGCATATGGCTTCTTGCTAGTGATGAAACTTTCTTTCTGTTTGTTTGGACCATTTATGTCAGAAGCATTATAGGCGGAAATGTGGAGGTAATGGACTTGTACCACTATTGAAATAAGCCTTTCATTTGTTGTTCGTAGGACTCCAGTTGTGTGAACTGTTCCCGATATTCGAGGTTTTTGGTCTGTTCTGATTAGGCTGTTACGCTAGTGGAATAGTCGGCTACTTCGTTAATATCATTAATTTAAACGTGCCCCTGAGGGTAATGAAAGAAAAACGACTTTTGTATACGATACGCTAAAAGTAATTACATTGCCAATTCAATTCAGTCTTAATCACTACAAGCATAATACTTCGTAGTCACATAGCCTGATGAATACAACGATGTAATTTTTTATTTTATGCTGTTAAAATTCACAGAACTGCTGGGTAAAATTTACACAAAAGTCAAATTTACTAATTGTAAGTGTTTGTCTAAGTCGGTGGCGTAGTAAGGCCAGTCAGCAAAGACCAAAAATGTTCGCATGCGGAAATTAATTTGTGCAGTCGCAAATTTTTGTACAGTGCTAGGATCGCTGCCATGAACAACTTACTATAAATCCTGGACAGTGGACGCTGCGTGTGAGAATGGGTGTGTTTAATAGTCACTTTTGTGCGTTGTTCTTGAATATCTCGAAAACTACGGTCTCTAACGAAAACGTATCCCAGTAAAAAATTTCCTACAAAAATGTCCTGATCATTTTTCTGTATGATTAATAGTCTGTGAGTAGCGAGCGAGAGAATGTGAAAATCTCGCGCATGGTTTATGCAGGCCAGCTATAACATAACAGATATAATAAAACAACATCGGTAGGGGCAGGAGAGTCACACTGTATAAAGGGTGCAACCGATTCCATTGTAAACGTTAATGTTCTTATGTACTTCCTTATACGAAATGATCTCTTGGAAAGAGCTCTTTCCGCCAGAACTTGTACCAGTTTGCTCACAAATTTGTAAGAAATGATGACATAATTTTTCACACAAAGAACTTTAGAAAAAATAAGAATGATGCTATGGACACGAAAAGATTTAAAAGCTACCCTAGAATCGAGTTCCCAATCTACGAGTCTGAAGTGTGACTCTGCTCCATCACTCTGTGATTTGGCCAGCATTTACAAAATCACCAAACAAGCTGCCTCATTTATCGCTTTTACACGCTGAAATGAGTGCAAATATGAACTGGGAGTCTACACATTGCGTTAATTTGATTTTAATAAGAGCGAGCCGATTTCCCGTTTCAACATACTCGTCACCGGTATTTTATTTCCAGCGTCCACAGTCGGCAGCAGATACGTTGCAGTCACAGGCAACGAGAACAGTACGGTACCTCGCTGCAACAGTTAACCCCTGTCGCTGCTGTCACGCCACGTCCATCACGGCCTGTCAGGAAATCTCAGCATCTCTGGACAATTCAATAAGTGACCATTTTCGTTGGTACGGGTTTTGCTGCAGCCGCTCCTGCACTTTGCTGCTGCGCTGCAGAATGAAGGGAAAAAACCGACGAATCGCTGATAAGCGCTTCGTATGTGTCCTTCGCAGACGAGGATCAATCCTCGCACTGTTTATTTACTGTCACAGTAACCTTCTAACCCGAGGTGGTAGATTGTTTCGTTGCATGCGACTCGGCTTTTTTTCCGGCAACGACTTGTTCCTACTGCTGTTGATCGCTATGAAAACAGAGCTTCGTAATGCATTAACTTACTTGTACAACACGTTTCACCATACATTTCCACATTAGAAATAATTCAAAAGCCAAGATCACTTAAATACTGTTTACTGGCTAACCGGTTTCAACACACTAAAGGTGCCATCATCCGATCTGAATGTAGCTTAACATTCATAAACCATGGGGCTGCCAAGTGCTGTGCCAACCACTACATTCACCTGACTTAAGCCCTCGTGAGCTATACTCAATGTCTAAACTGAAGGAAACACTTCACGGCATTCGCTTCAGAACTGCTACAAATTCGTCAGGTAACAGACGATGCAGCTCGAACTGTCAACACAACTGGCACTGCTAAGAGTATCTTACGACCTCCACATCGCTGCCAACGGGTTATACACAATGCTGGTGACTACTCTGAAGGTCAGTAAAGCTTTGAAACACGTATCTATTTTGTACAAACTGTAAATAAACAGTTGCCACTATTTAAGTTCCAACCCTCGTATATTTGTGTGTGTGTGTGTGTGTGTGTGTGTGTTCGAGGATTAATAATGAATGAACCTACTACACATTCATCTATCTACACTCATAATCTAGTCTATCGTACTCGCAAAGTAGTGGAGGGGTGGTTCAGTGATGATACAGAAATTATGAAGTATGCTGCCACATGATTAGTCGGTGTTGAAATTATGGAAAAACTAGTAAAATTTGCTAAAATCGATCTCACTATAAGTGTGGTGCTTCTAACAGTACATCAATGATGTCTTTTCCTTCCCATCCGCCCCCTGGTATGCTACTGATTACCACATAATAATTGACTGGTATCATTGTATGACTTGTTTAAGATGAAGAGAGAGTGTTAGTTGTGGGAAACGCCCTCTGAGGATGGCTTGCACCGAAACAGTGATCGTGTATATGACTGCAATATAAAGGATCAATCGAAATCGAACACCTAGACGTCTGCTTCCTCATCACTGTGAAAGATCATCAGTCACCCTCAGACAGTTGTTTGGAAACACTGCACAATGCCGTAAAACCCTTCCAGTTTCCATATGTTATGATGTTTTCCACT
This sequence comes from Schistocerca cancellata, assembly GCF_023864275.1. Lineage (NCBI taxonomy): Eukaryota > Metazoa > Arthropoda > Insecta > Orthoptera > Acrididae > Schistocerca > Schistocerca cancellata. Next base: position 406,211,516 of record NC_064630.1, read on the forward strand.
TTTTTTTGTCAATAAGAAACCCCACTTCTGTCTTATACTTCAATCAACCTGTATGTGTTGTGGAAGCACCAGCAGCATGATTTACACTGTGCAAATGTCCAGTTTTCTGGGAGAGCCAATGGATGGAGATGTATTAATGTCAGTTTAGAACATGCCACAGACCTCAAAATCACGGTGGAAAAAGCAAAATGTATGGCCATGTATGTAGCTGTAGTCATACACTGCTTGGATGTCTTACAGCAGAAAAAATCAGTGTATCAGACAACTACTTATGGGCACTCTCTTGTAAAGGACACTCTATAGGATATGGTCCTTCTACAGCATGTGTGATGGAACTTTACACTAGTCTATGGAAGCGACTTCACTCATGAGTCGCCTGCTACAATGAACCAATGCTTGCATATTTAATAGGATCGCTCTATGCCAGCATGCATATGGTATTTGTTTTCGATGTATCAGAAGATAGGGAGATGGTAATATTTTATTGAGTTCTCTACTGGGTGACATTAGTGGATTTTTTATAGTTCGTAATTTTTCTCTGTTGGATGGTACAAAATAATGAACTGGGAGAGACTGTTTGGGTGATAGACGTGAAGGCACCCTGAGAAATTCAGATCTCCTTCGGATTGCAGTACCTGTATGTGTTTGGAGACACATCGAAATGCAGTATCAAAATCCTCTTCCTTTTTCCAGAGCTATGACTCAGCTCTCCAAAATGGTTCAAATGGCTCTGAGCACTATGGGACTCAACTTCTGAGGTCATTAGTCCCCTAGAACTTAGAACTAGTTAAACCTAACTAACCTAAGGACATTACACACCCATGCCCGAGGCAGGATTCGAACCTGCGACCGTAGCGGTCTCGCGGTTCCAGACTGCAGCGCCTAGAACCGCACAGCCACATCGGCCGGCTCAGCTCTCCATGGGATGAAAAACATCTTAGACATAGCGCCCTCTGACTTCCATTCAATTCTGAATTAAATTGGGACAACCACATGGATGAAGCTGCAGGGAGGACAGGGCAGAGACTAAGGAGCAATTACAAGATGCAGAGGGACTGTCTAAAAAACTGCACTAGAGTTTTGCTGTTGTGGATAGGTTCACAAAAGGGTTACTCTTTTTGAGATCTGATAGTGGCATGAATATTATTCACCAGTGGCTGTAATCGTCATAAGACGTCTCCACAGGATCCAAGTATATGGCTTGATTCCAAACTGCAGACAGTATTTCTACTTGGAAGCATAGTGCTATTAGAGATTGTTGTGTGTGCCTGTGGAACGCACACCTCTTTTTATGCAGGGTGATGGCATTGTTATTGTGTTTTTAATAGCCCCGACTGTACGCAAAATGTATGTTGCCAGCAGTAGATTCCTTCTGTGGTCAGTTTCAAATGTCGGTTCTCAGTAGGGTTCCCTGAACAGAACAATATCTTCCATTCAGGATTCCCATTTTAACTATCCGGAGAGAGTAACGTGATTGCTGAAAAAGAAAAAATTACTCGCCATGCAAAGTGAGTCTCATGATCAATTTAATTAACTAGCGAATCAAACTGATATCAGTGACATGCCACGTTGTGGGTGGAAGTGATGACTAGGACACCACGAAAATAATTCTGGACCTGGCGTTTTTTCTTTTTTTTCCCTTTTTTTGCTGTGGCAATATATTTTAACAATATTTCAATCACCCACCTACACAGAGAGAGACAACTATGAGACATTTGTTTACCTTAACAGAGAGCTCAAAAGTGAGGAGTCATCCTGTGACATTGGTAGATCTCAGCACTATGTCATAAGCCAATAATGAGTTTCAGATTCTAGTCCTGTGATGCAAGATGTAACTGGTAAGAAAAGATTTTTTCCTACTTGATGAGAAAATACTTAGAGGAAATGTAGCCAACGCCATACTGTTACAGGTTTTTTACAACAAGTAAAGATACTTCAGTGATGTGAAAAATTGTGTATGTGTCGATTTCCTCTGTCTTCGAAAATGACTTTTATAAAAGGGGGAAATTTAAATTTCACGTGATAAATTCGAGGTTTATGGTTAAAAACATTGCTGCTTCAGTTTGGATAAAGTGGATTTTTTAAACTGGTGGATCTATGTCTGGGTGGAATTGTTTAGAACTACTATATACATCCAAGCTGTGGCTGCTTGTTTCGAAGTGCACCACTGCTGGCTGCAGCAGTGGTCATGAGGAGTCAGCAACCGGAAGTTACAGATTAACTCAGCCTGTGATGGGTACAAAAAATGCGTTGACCTGTCCAACCTTGCCTGTGACAGTGAAGTCTGGTGAAGTGACCAGTGTGCTGGGTGAGTGCGACAGAAGAGGACATGTGTGTGTTGTGTGAGAGAAGATTAAAAATGACAGGTGTTTGTGCTGGACATATTGATAGCATCCGAATTCCTACCACTCCAATCATCCCCAGATGCCCTCCATGGCAACTACTGCTATGACTGGATCTTGGTTTAAGTGTGTCGTGTTTAGTGCTTCTCAATACATCGATGCTGACTGTCTTGCAGTGGTATTTGTTGATGTCTCTATCCTCTCACAAGGAGTAGATCTTTCCTCCTCCTCATCCTTTCAAATGTAGCAGAGAACCAGTTTTGTTCGGGTATTAGTGTGACATCTGGTCTGTCAGTCATAGGGCCCAAGCACACCTCTTGGACACTGACACATGGTGCAGCTGCTCACAGACATGTGCCTTTGCAGGACCTCGAGTGGCCTACGTGTGGTGGCTCAAGCCAGGGCTCTGTGGAGGCCAGTGGATGGCTGATGGTGGACAGATTGTTCGGGTATTAGTGTGACATCTGGTCTGTCAGTCATAGGGCCCAAGCACACCTCTTGGACACTGACGCATGGTGCAGCTGCTCACAGACATGTGCCTTTGCAGGACCCCTAGTGGCCTACGTGTGGTGGCTCAAGCCAGGGCTCTGTGGAGGCCAGTGGATGGCTGATGGTGGACAGTGCGAGCTTCGCAATTGAAAGATTTTTAATAGTGTAACTACGTGTGATGGGTGTTTCATAACGGTATTCCTTGCATAATCAGAAAAAAAGCGATTTATTTAATTACTTCTTTGAGATATATTTTATATGACCTGAATCATCCCAGGTAGTAGAGAACGATCAGCAAGAGAGATCCAACCCCTGCAAATTGAATCTTTTATAAATAATCAATGTAGCCTCTGCTATGTAATTGAATTTCCTGTGAGATCCTTCCTCTCCAGCACATATCGGCAAGTTTACAGGGGGGAGGGGATGGGAGGGGAGGATTGTGGAATCTACCAGAGGGAAGAGGGGTTAATTAATTGATCAATTTAATTAATTAGTCAATCAAATTAATAGAATGGGATGGGGCTATTGGAATAACTGCATCAGTGAGGGGGAAGGGGGAGGGCTGGAGGTATGATGAAGGATTGGGAGGATGAAGGGTAGGGGATGGGGAGGGAGAAGTTTGTCAGAAGGACAGATTATCCCCAGGGGGTAATAACCTCTTAGAAGAACAGTTAGTTCAGGACCTCTCAATCAAAGGAGAACAATAGGTTTGCCCCTGATTGTATACTTACCCCTGATGTAGGTAAACTTCACTAACAAAATGCGCTCATACCGCCAGTGCCCTACTACTCATCACGTCAAAAAGCAGCATTTGTGATGAAATCGTTCGTGGACAATAACATTCTTGAAATGGGCTGGCATGCCAAGTTTCATGACCCGAACCCAATGGAAAACTTTTGAGATAAATCTGGATATCCATTTTCGCTCCACACCCAAGCAACCCACATGAAAACCGTCTGTAGTTTTCGCTCTTGAGGAAGAATGAGCTACCATTCCTTGGCAGACATTCAGACATCCCACTGGAAGTGTCACCAGAAGATTTCAAGCTGTCATAAAGGGCGACTGTGGATATGCCCCGTGTTATTGTCCACTAGCAGGTTTCTGGGTGCTTTTTATCATATAGAGTAGATACAGATATGCTCTGTGGTGTCAAAAGTCATGGGATACCTCACAATATCGTGTCGGACCTCGTTTTGCGTAGCGTAGTGCACCATGTGGCATGGACTCAGCAAGTCGTTGGAAGACCCCTGCAGAAATGTTGAGCCATGGTGCCTTTATAGCTGTCCATAATTGCGAAAGTATTGCCAGTGCAGGGTTTTGTGCACGACCTCTCAATTACATCCCATAAATGTTCGATGGGACTCATGTCGGGCGATCTGGTAGGCCAAATCATTCGCTCGAATTGTTCAGAACATTTTTCAAAGCAGTCGCGAGGAATTGTGGCACACTGACACAGCGCATTGCAATCCATAAAAATTCCATCGTTGTTTGGGAACACGAAGTCCATGAAGGCTGCAAATAGTCCCCAAGTAGCCAAACATAACCATTTCCAGTCAATGATCAGTTCAGTTGCACCAGAAGACCCCATTCATTCCATGTAAACACAGCTCATAGAATCATTATGGAGCCACTACCAGCTTGCACAATGCTTTGTTGAGGACCTGTGGTCATGACTGTGTGGGGTCTGTGCCACAATAGAACATAACCATCAGCTCTTACCAACTGAAATCAGAACTGATCTGAGAAGGTCACGATTGTCCAATAGTCAAGGGTCCAACCAAAATGGCCACGAGCCCAGGAGATGCGCTGCAGGCGATGTCGTGGTGATAGCAAAGGCACCCGCGTCAGACTCCTGGCATAGCCCTTTAACGCTAAATTTCATCGCACTGTCCTAACAGATACATTCGTCGTACGTGGCACATCTGTTTGTGCTGTTATTTCACGTAGTGTTGCTTGTCTTTTAGCACTGACAAATCTACGCAAACGACGCTGCTCTCGGTCGTTGAGTGATGGCCGTCGCCACTGTTTCGTCCGTGGTGAGAGGTAATGCCTGAAATTTGGCATTCTCGCCACACTCTTTGACACTGTGGATCTCGGAATACTTCTGTAGCTATTTCGGAAGTGGTATATCTCCAGTGTCTAGCTTCCACTACTATTCCACATTCAAAGTCTCTTACCGTCATCGGCCATAAGCACGTCGGATACCTTTTCGCATCAATCACCTGAGCACAAATGACAAGTCCGCCAGGAGATGTCCTTTTTCACCTTTTGTACGCGATACTGCCGCCAACTATACATGTCCATATCGTTACGCCATGACTTTGTTATTCAGTATAGATTTCGATTTCGAATTACAGGCGTGTTGAACATGATAACCGATAAGTGCCGCAAATCCAGTGACTTAAATAATAACTAGGAGAAATAAATTAAAACTTGGCAACGTATTTTATTCGTTGAGTGCCCCTCGTTCTCTGAACGGATCAGTCCACCTGTTTGTAAGCAGGGAACTGGCAGCAGTGGAGTCCGCCTGAGACTTTCGAAGCGAACACGAGCGCTCTGGTGGAGTGCTGTGGCCCGGCGCTGCTGCCTGCCTGACCGGAAGCTGCGCCCTGCGCCCTTTGTCGCCGGGGCGTCACGTGGCGCCCTAATGAAAGCTGGCCGGCGGTGGGCGGCGGTGGGCGGCGGCAGGGGTCTCGGGTGACGGCACGCGCCTCGCCGCTCTACTCGGCCCTCCCCTTACACAGGGCCTACGTCTTATGGGCGGGCAGCTCCGTTTCACTTCCTGCGAAGTCAGAGGCACCAGACAGCCCCACGTTCAAAGCTGAGGTGCAACTGCCGAGGAAGGTAAGCCGCTCTGCCTGCTCGTCAAGTGAGAGATCCCTGTACACGTCTGGTCGTTTACTACATATATTGCTGTGCTCATGCAGACTCTGTACAGTGAATTGCGGAGCGGATGCGGTACAACAGAATCGTTCCACGTTTTCTGCCCGACACTGAAAACGTCCCACACAATAAACGATCACCTAGTTTTCATTAAAACAATCAAGCTGTGTATGTCATTTTCTACTTATACAAGACCACACTGCAATTTAGTCTGAAGTGCTTGCAGGGTGCTCACAGAACCACTTTTGGACTACTTGTCGATCGCTTCACTACTGAATAGCGCATTGGGCAAAATGAACACCTAAATCTTTCCAAAAAAATGGTTCAAATGGCTCTGAGCACTATGGGACTCAACATCTTAGGTCATAAGTCCCCTAGAACTTAGAACTACTTAAACCTAACTAACCTAAGGACATCACACACACCCATGCCCGAGGCAGGATTCGAACCTGCGACCATAGCAGTCCCGCGGTTCCGGACTGCAGCGCCAGAACCGCACGGCCACCGCGGCCGGCAAATCTTTCCATGCGAGCTCTCATTTCACTTATTTTTTTAACTATGGCCGTTTGTCCCTTTGTAGGCGAGAGTCAACAAAACACAGGGTGGTGCATAAAAAACCGTTGCCGTGTAGTAGACAGCTCATTGCCGCGGGACGAGAGCCGTTTCGACTACGTCAAGATGTATGAAGTAAATATCTCAGCGAGATGTATTCTCTTCAAAACAGAATGGCAATAATGGATGCGTATGTGTCTATTGGTTCATTTAACGTAACGCCGAACATTTTTGCAAAGAAGTTTCCTGACATTCCCATTCCAGCAAAGACCAATATACAGGATTTGGTCACAAAGGAGCTTACTACAGCTGCAAACGAAAAAATAATCCAGCTCCATTCTTTTGTGCACTCGCTGTGATCGCGTATGTTTGAGCGCGAACGATCCGTAGTCAAAGAGGTGGACGCGTAAATTGTCACAAGAACTGGACGTTTCACGTAGGTCTTATTAACGTGTGTTACACCATATAAGGATGAAGCCCTACAAAATGACATGTATCAAAGAAATGAAGGAGGAAGATAAGGCAATAAGTGTGAATTATTGTACTGGCTATATCAAATAACTGAGAGTGGAATGTTCGATCCGCTGCTCTATTTCATGAGTGACGAAGCCGAGTTCAATCTGACAGGACATGTGAACTCCCAGAACACCGGATACTGGTTAACAAACAATCCCTGCCTATACGAATAATGAGGAACCTCCTTGTGGTGAAAAAATATGAGTGTGCTAAGCCGTGTCATTAAGTCGGATTGTGGGTCCCATATTTTTTGAAACAACAGTAAACACTGCTGCGTATACACGAATCTGAGAATTTTGCGTGTGTACCCTTTCTTTCAAAAGGAGGGGCGACCTGTCACACCTGAGCAAGTCAGTCTCACGAATTCGTGAAAGATTGACGTAAGAAAGGACTGCCAAGAAATGATTGTGGGCGCCGCGTTCGCCTGACATAACCACTTGTGATTTAACACGTTTCTTGTAGTGACCATTTTCGCAGCAGCTGTATATAAACTGCAGTTGTTTCAAAGAAAATGCCTTTTTTGCATTCTGCACATCGAAATTTTTGTTTTCATTCATGCACCCAGACACGTTTCGCCTTTTTTACAAGGCATCTTCAGTTGGTGTCAGACGTTACCTGACACCCACTGAAAATGCCTTGTAAAAAAGGTGAAACGCGTCTGGGTGTAAGAATAAGAATAAAAATTTCGATGTGCAGCACGCAAAAAAGGCTTTTTCTTTGAAACTTGTGATTTGTTTCTGTGGGGCAGTCTAAAGTGCAAATAACACAATAACGTTAGTAGACTTGAAGGACAATATTCGTAATGAAATTTTGAGAAGTGATGCGGCAGAATTGCGCAAACTGTATATTAACATGTCAGGGCGAGCGCAAGAGTGTATTGAAGCACAAGGAGTTCATTTTCAGCTCTTAATGTAATGTAATGAAAAGGAAACATCAATTCAGTAAACACAGACCTTTGCATTACGTGATTTGTTATTTTTTTCTATCGAATTATTACATGTATTATCTATTTGTTATTGTCTGTTCTCGTGGTGGGTTCAAATGGTTCAAATAGCTCTGAGAACTATGGGACTTAACATCTGAGGTCATCAGTCATCTAGAACTTAGAACTACTTAAACCTAACTAACCTAAGGACATCACACACATCCATGCCCGAGGCAGGATTCGAACCTGCGACCGTAGCAGTGGCGCGGTTCCAGACTGAAGCGCCTAGAACCGCTCGGCCACCACGGCCGGCACTCGTGGTGGGCAACAATTCGTGCATACTTAGGGAGCAGTCTGGACTCGTGGCCAGGTTTACGTGCGCTACTCTGTATTTTAGCAGTCGCAAAAGAAGACGGTGATAGAAATTTCGTGGAAAGTTCTCGCAGCAACGAAAAACGCCTTTGTTTCAATGACTGCCTCCCCGCCTCGGTTATCGTTAACTGTGACAATTTATCCCCTATTCCTGCGATAGTACAATACGACCTGCCATTATTTGAACTTTTTCAATGTCCTCCGTCAGTCCTAGCGGGTAAGGATCCCAACCCGCGCTGCAGTACTCCGGAAGAGGACGGACGAGCGTAATGTTGGCAGTCGCTAAAGTAGATTTTTTTGCATCTTTCGAATGTTCTGCCAATTAAACACAGCTATTCGTTCGCCTTCCCCACAACATTTTCTATGTCATCGTTCCAGTTTAAGCTGTTCGTAATGGTAGTTCCTAAGCATTTAGTCAACTCGATGACATTTAAACTTGTATGATTAAAAGTGTATCCCGAAATTTGACGGATTCCTATTAGTATTACTGTGATGGACCCTACACTTTTTAGCGTTCAGGGTCAATTTCCACTTGTCGCATTATGCAGATATAGTGTGTAAATAATTTTCTAATTCGTATTGAACTCCTGACGAATTTATTAGACCGGAAGTGACAGCATCGCCTGCAAATTATCTAGGGGGGCTGCTCAGACTGTCTCTCAAATCATGTATATAGATTAAAATCAGCAGACGTTCTGTAAAACATACTTGGAGAACCCTAGGTATCATTTCTCCTTCACTCGATCACTTTCCGTCAATTACTACAAACTCTGCCCTTTGTTGACAGTGACAGTCGCACAGCTGAGACGATACTTCATCGGCACGTTGTTTAGTTAGAATACTTTTGTGAGGAATGGTGTCAAAAGCCTTCTGGAACTCCAGAAATATGGAATCAACTTGAGAGCCCCCATCGGAAATACTCATTACTTCGTGAGAAAAAAGAGCCTGTTGTGTTTCACGAGAACCATATTTTCTGAATCCGTGCTGGCTGTGTTTAATAGGTCGTTTTATTCGAGGTATTCAATAATGTTCGAAACAGTATGTTCTTCAAACTCCTTCTGCATACGTCAGTGAAACGGATTACTTATATTTCCTTTTTTGTGTACTGGTGTGACATATGTAGCTTTCCAGTCTTTGGGTAGATATTCTTCGTTGAGAGGACGGTTTTATATAACTGTCAAAGATATCAGCATATTCTTAAAGAACCCTATCTGGGCCGGCCGCAGTGGCCGAGCGGTTCTAGGCGCTTCAGTCTGGAACAGCGCGACCGCTACCGTTCGTTCACAGCCACTGAGGTGAAAGAAGTTGAGAAAGCTTTCGCAACATAAGGTCAAGTCTCAGTGTCGATAAACATTCGCTCTCTCTTTTCGCCACGTCAGATAGTTCCTTTTAAATGCGAACAGCTTCGTTTCCTTTGTGTCGAGGTGTACATCTACATCTATTAACGGCATTTGTGGAACAATGCAGGTTTCCCCATTGTTTTCAACATTACAGCAACACAGTACACTCCATTTACTTCCTTTATTACTTCTCTGAATATTAAAACAAGTCAACATGTAATAAGTAGTGACTCATTTAGCACTGCGCCAGGCGTTCTACTAGTACAATACATAACATCGGTGATCATCTTTCTATTTAATTAGTGTATCAAAAACATTTTCTTTCGACTTGCGAAAGAGTTGCAAATCAAAACCTGCTAGGTTTGAAATGTACAGACCATAATGAAATGTCACGTAGGGTTATACTGACACGTTCCCGGTATCATTGTTTACATGCATTTTCCTGTGAAATAATTACCACTTGATGAGGAGGGAGGCAATGTCGTGGGACCTTCGACGTATGGTACAATAATCTTAAGACAGGTGGGTCCAGAACTACTAAGAGCCGTGTATGAAAACCGAGGCAAAATATGAACTTCATTCAGTATTTGCAGAACCAGCAATAATATTGCCTGAAACTGTAATTTTATCAGGAGTATGAGATAGCTCAGTATAGTTTGTTCAAACAGGGTTATTGAAGAGTACATTATACGTTGTGAAGATACTGAGAAACGAACAGCCAATTTAAGGCAGTCGAGAGGTGGGGTATCTAGTAGTTCATTTATAATTTTCACAATATGAGGTATCCCATATTGCATATATGAGTGTGGTTCTGTTAATACAGGTCATTTTTATCATAACACCAATCCAGATAATAAATGGTGGGTCTTTTGTGTAATTTTTGAACCTTTCAATAACAGTTGTGTTAAATTGTTATTTTCCATAAACCTATTTAAAAATCGGAAATTGTATGGATCCGTAAGACTATGTTTCAGTAATGATCAAAATACTAACTTAAAAATAAATAGAAGTGACAGAAATACATACTGTAAAAATAACAAGTAATTAGAATTATGAGTTCAGAACATAAAGATAGAAGAAAAGACAAATTCTAGTAAAATTTAAAGAAATAAATTGTTGTGCTCCTTTACTTTTTCTTCGTTTATGGCGCCAGAGTGGCTCGTTGCAAATTGAGCACTTATCGAGTGCTGTGGGATGTGGGGAATAGTTACTTACGTACTGTACATGCATAAATAAAATAAATCAATGTGTTAAGGTATTTGTATAGTGTTATAACTTACAACACCAGCAACCAATAGGTAACTGTTATAATTTAGCGCAGTGAACCGAGGAGAAGACTTTATTGAAACGAAATAAAGAAAATTGATTTGAATGAAAAGACACAGTACAGCCAAAGTATTGTTTTTTCGGTCACCACTGTATTTCGCAATTTCACAGGTGCGTATTATATGTCCCACTCCATAGAGATCTCTACTACAGAGACAGGTGTCGCAATACAAAAAGTTTATTTCTCAAATACAACTTAAGAAAAGTGTTTAGTGTATTACGGGAGTAAAGTTCTTTTAAGTGCAAAATTAAACAAGGGTGTTTCACAGGTGGAAAATAAACGACAGTTCTCCAATGCCAAAAAAAATGAAAGTTCTTCTGTCAAGATAATAGTTAAGTTCCTCAACACATGCAAACAATCAGTTGATAAGTGAGAACACAACACTCTTCAAAAGTGAGTAAAATCGTGAGGTCTGAATAAATTTAAAATTCAACGTAAAACATGTTCCATAATTCTTAGGTACAAGGAAGACGCCTCCCCGAAGATCGCTCCACTGTTAATATGGCATCACAGACGATCGGGCGTAACCCTAGGCAACGCTACGAGTTATCCTAGCGGCAGAACCTTCCATCACCAGGACAACAACAATCCTGGACACGAAAATAATAATAATAATTCTTGGGTTTGAAAATAAGTCCGCATTCCAGCTCAAGTTGCAGAAACAAATACTTTCAAAATATATTAAAGTTGTTCTTCAGAGGAGTGGCTCTGACAATCACACAGTGGAGAATATTTTTAAGTCCGACATGGATAAAAGCGCAAACTAAAGTCTTATAACAATTTGTTGATGAAGTAAAAACAGTAGAAATTCTACGAAGCCTCAGCCAGCACCTCACCGATCACATTTAAGATTCCAGGTGGAGGAGGCAGCGTGCTGACGTGGAAGATCTTGGGAGATGCCACAGCGAAGCGTTGCTGAAGTCTTGGGTTTTCGCTGCGGTGAAAGTGGCTTGCTAAGCTCTGGCGCCGGTGTAAATGTGTCAGGGTAGGATACCTGTGGGCCTATTTTAGACACGTAACACTGTGGACGCAGGAAGAGTTGTGGTACATCAGCGGCCCTCTGCTGTCGCTGTGCATACTGTCTGATGTCCTCCGGCCGTTGTGGCCGAGCGGTTCTAGGCGCTTCGGTCTGGAGCCGCGCGACTGCTACGGTTGCAGGTTGGAATCCTGCCTCGGGCATGGATGTGTGTGATGTCCTTAGGTTAGTTGGGTTTAAGTAGTTTTAAGTTTTAGAGGACTGATGATGACCTCAGAGGTTGAGTCCCATAGTGCTCAGAACCATTTGAACTGTCGGGTATCCAGTCCGGAACTCTGTTGGTCTGGCCGCGGGGTTCCTGAACTCAGATTGCTCGTGGCGTCCTTTCTGTAGGAGCGAAGGAAGCGGCAAGCCACAGATGTGCGCGGCGTATAATGTCTCGGGTGTCAAAACAACATTGTTCCCATAACGTCCATGATATCCGATTAAGTTTGGGATAACGCAGTACTTTTGTTTAGGGAGCCACTTGATGGAACTTTAGCAAGTAACAACATCATGAACGGGTTATTATAATGTTTTCAATCCTAAATCAAAGTTTTGGTGGGTCCTAGAGTAGTTTGAACTTCATTCTGAGTTGTTTTGCAGACGTAAGCCCACACCGACTTCTATTCTTGACACCCAGAGGCGACCTCTTCGCTAAACACACCTTTCTGCTGCTGTGCTGGCCACAGAGTATAGAAGTAAACAGACGGGCGTTTCTCGTAGCGAAGGACCGGAGGGCATGTGTCCGGACCCCCCACTCCTAGCATATCTACAGCGCCTAGCGCTGCCCCAGTCGCACTGCTGTTTTCTCTGTGCCTGCTTGTTTACTCAATTCCTCATGTCGCCTTCCTATCGGGTTTGCTTCAGATTTGTTAGTTTTCAAGTTAATTGTAACTTGTTCATTTGACAATTGCCAGCGGCAGAATGCAGAAGTAAACTTTGCTTACGTACAGATGGGATCAAAGGCGTCCGACAATAATCGACGGTACACGATTGAAGCACGTGCCCCTGAGTTGTACAGTCACGGTATAGTCATAATGCGTTACTACTTCTGCGTATTCTTAGCGTCTGCTGAAACTGATAGCTATGGAACAAATACGCCAATTGAAGAGCACAATCATATGGAAAAGTGTTGATAAATGACGTAGTTAAGTTCTGTCGAGAAGAAAAACCGTCAGATCTGCTATGTTTTAAGAACTTTAGAGACAGAATGTGTCTCCTTCAGAGCGAGGACATTGTAACATGGCATGCACACTTTCTAAGAACAATGAGAGAAAACGAGAAAGATGCGAAGAAACCTAAAAGTGTGATCCAAACACCAACTTCAGTTATTAGATCGAAAAACAACAGTTTTAGTTTCGTACGTTTCTCTCTAGAAGAATGCATTTACAGCAGTTGTATTACACGTTCGCTTCACTTATTAGCCAGTAACATAAGTTTTATTTATTTGTTTTACTTACTACCCTTTCCTGTAGAATACATTAAAAGCTGCGTTGTTCGACCGTAAAACACGTTTTATTTTCCATTTGTTCATTTCGATTGTTTTTCTGTGGACGTATGTTAAAGGAATGTCTGTTTGCTAAAACTTATACCAAGTACAGTTGAGGAACTGTGTTAAATTTTGACTGAGCACAGTTGTAGGCCTATCGCTTGTGCATTATTCGAAACAAACAATGGCAGAACATGCCATCAGTTCGTAGCACTCTTAGCTAAAGTGGCAATTGTAAAGTGAACAGCTTATACACAAATGACCGAATAAATTCGGTAATGCAGGTAACGTTGTGAACAAAATACTATAGGAAATGTTCTCAACAAAACAATATAGTAACATTGTTCTGTGAAACCATACAGCATAGGCTGAAAAACTGTGAAAGTCATGAGCTGGCAACTCCAGTAGTTTTTCGTTTCATTACGTTTTTCTTTCATTTCCAGCTTCGTTTTGTGTCGGTAGCATGTGGAAGAGAGAGAGAGGAGGCAGCCCTGCACTCGGCATAGCAGATGACAATAGCCGCACGCGTGAAGCGTAACTGCCAACCATGTAGCGGTGAATTTCCAATATACCTCACGCATTTTATCGAGAATGGAAAGAGGACTCTCCCTCCACCATTATGAACAATTTCTGTTCGTTAGCTATATTTCGTACACAGCAACCTGTGTCTCAAAACCTACCAAAGGTAAGTGGCCAGCGAGTACGTTTTCCACTGCAAACTTTCCAAAATATGCACGGTGTTGTGATTTTATTTTACTTCGAAATATCGCAATAACTATGGTTCATAACGAAAATAAAATAAGTTCATTATCAGGCTGGAATGTGTGGTTATAAGATGTAGAAAAAAAAATATTTCTCATACTGAATAGTTTCCCCAAAATCGAATAAGACAGACTGCAAAGCGGAGAAAACGCGCGAACCCCAAAACAGTTGTTTTCATTTCTTTACGAGAAAACTCAAAGTGTTACTGAGAAACTAACTGCAGAGATCTTATATTTAAATTTTCGCTGAGACATTTAAGTCTCATCTTGATCCACGATAATGATGGAAGCTGAAGAAATGAATGAAAGTTTTAGCTACGGGCGGGAGTCGAACCCGGGTGCGCTTGCTTACTAGACAGAATTGCTGGCTATTACAGTGCTGCATGAACTACCCAGTCCAATGCTCTTCCCAGCACAAACTTAATATCTTCAGCTTGTTTTTCCCGTAAATTGTCACCATTGCGAGGGCTCTCCGGCACTGGAATAGCTATTTAAGGGGAAAATGAGCTGAAGAAATGAAGTTTGTGTTAGGGAGGGCATTACAATGAGTAGTTCACGCAGCAGTAACGACTGTAGGGCTGCCGTGGTGTAATGGTCAGCATTCTGCCTGGTAAACAAGAAGACCCGCGTTCGAATCCCAGCTGCCCCACAACTTTTAATTCATTTCTTCAGCTTCCATCATTAACTGCAGAGGGGGATGTAGCTTAGTGTCTGTGATGTACAGAGGGTAGCAGAGCCAGGATGGGGAAGGTGTAGGCACATTTATTGGTCGAAGCCTTGTTGACACAAATTTATTATTTAACAATAATTGGTTATACATCCAAGTTAATACAATTAACAGTTTAAAAGGAAATTTTAGCAACAAAAACTTTTTTTAAAAAACATTCTCTAGAGGAACATGCAGCCCCACTCTGAAACAATACATAAAGGTACTCTTAGTAAAAGGTATGTTAAATCGTACAATAGTGCAACACGTACAAATATTAACAATTACACAAGAAAAATATTGAACTTGTGATTTGTACTACATGTAAATCAAACCTTAAAAAAATCCAATTTGGCAAGAGTGCAACAAATTCCCTACTGCCTGCTAAAAAAAAACATGATAATCAGGATTTTTTTTTTACCTCCTGATTTCACTTAAGCTTACGTAAACCCTACATAAATGTCAATGTCATGTGACATCAGTTGACCTTTCGTGACAAATACACAAAATTTCTAAATTATTTTATATCAGTTAAGTAAGCTACAGGACAGAAATAACATTAACGACTGGTGACATGAGTAGACACTGTCAAGTTTTCAATTTCACGACGGTTGTGTCATCTAGCAAATTTTCATTTAAATACTCCCCCCACGTGTTCCAAAATCAGTTCAGTCAGTCTCGAGAAGAAACACAAGTTAATACACAAATATGGCAGTATCAAGAAATAGATGGGTTTATCCCAAGCAACATTAGTAGAATTAGGAAATTTGCAATTTAAACGCACCAATTTTAACAAAGTCTAATGTAATAATAATTTGGACAGAACTTTCATAAAATGATCGATGATAGCGAATACCGTGCCATACACTATGAAACAAATTAAGAATTATTGACAGTAGACACCTGGCACATGATGATATTCTCTGAAGTATTTGAAATCACAGAATGTTGGCTACACGTACCAACCCCATAATAAAGTAATGATCATGAAATGTAATAAAAGTATATGAAAATTTCGGCCTTAGCCAGGTGACGAGAACCACACCAATACAGTTTCCTGTTACACTCTAGTGCTAGGCCCAACAAACAACAGCTGGTCATGGAGACCCACGCTAAGCAAGCGAGCATTCCGTCCTCCCCACATGCTTGCAAAGCCACACTCATCGCAGTCCTTAATCGGCAGGCACCAGTTGACTCGCCGCCGCTTCCGTCCTGTCGCCATATCCTGACCGAGCCGTCCTCCCAAAACTGTTGTTTCGCGCACCAGCGCCAACAGCGCTCAGCGATCACACCCCTTATCGCTGCGGCGAAAACATCTACATCTACATCTACATCTTCATCTACATGATAACTCTGCAACTCACATTTAAGTGCTTGGCAGAGGGTTCATTGAACCAC
Source organism: Schistocerca cancellata (assembly GCF_023864275.1). Taxonomy (NCBI): domain Eukaryota; kingdom Metazoa; phylum Arthropoda; class Insecta; order Orthoptera; family Acrididae; genus Schistocerca; species Schistocerca cancellata. The sequence goes on from NC_064630.1 coordinate 406,227,634, forward strand.
AATCATACTATCTACCATTCCACTCCCGAACAGCGCGTGGGAAGAACGAACACCTAAACCTTTCTATTCGAGCTCTGATTTCTCTTATTTTATTTTGATGATCATTCCTACCTATGTAGGTAGGGCTCAACAAAATATTTTCGCATTCGGAAGAGAAAGTTGGTGACTGAAATGTCCTAAATAGATCTCGCCGTGACGAAAAACGTCTTTGTTTTAATGACTTCCATCCCAACTCGCGTATCATGTCTGCCACACTCTCTCCCCTATTACGTGATAATACAAAACGAGCTGCCCTTTTTTGCACCCTTTCGATATCCTCCGTCAATCCCACCTGGTAAGGATCCCACACCGCGCAGCAATATTCTAACAGAGGATGAACGAGTGTAGTCTAAGCTGTCTCTTTAGTGGGCTTCTTGCATCTTCTAAGTGTCCTGCCAATGAAACGCAACCTTTGGCTCGCCTTCCCCACAGTATTATCTATGTGGTCTTTCCAACTGAAGTTGTTCGTAATTTTAACACCCAGGTACTTAGTTGAATTGACAGCTTTGAGAACTGTACTATTTATCGAGTAATCGAATTCCAACGGATTTCTTTTGGAACTCATGTGGACCACTTCACACTTTTCGTTATTTAGCGTCAACTGCCACCTGCCACACCATACAGCCATCTTTTCTAAATCGCTTTGCAACTGATACTGGTCTTCGGATGACCTTACTAGACGGTAAATTACAGCATCATCTGCGAACAGCCTAAGAGAACTGCTCAGATTGTCACCCAGGTCATTTATATAGATCAGGAACAGCAGAGGTCCCAGGACGCTTCCCTGGGGAACACCTGATATCACTTCAGTTTTACTCGATGATTTGCCGTGTATTACTACGGACTGCGACCTTCCTGACAGGAAATCACGAAGCCAGTCGCACAACTGAGACGATACCCCATAGGCCCGCAGCTTGATTAGAAGTCACTTGTGAGGAACGGTGTCAAAAGCTTTCCGGAAATCTAGAAATACGGAATCAATTTGAGATCCCCTGTCGATAGCGGCCATTACTTCGTGCGAATAAAGAGCTAGCTGCGTTGCACAAGAACGATGTTTTCTGAAACCATGCTGATTACGTATCAATAGATCGTTCTCTTCGAGGTGATTCATAATGGTTGAATACAGTATATGCTCCAAAACCCTACTGCAAACCGACGTCAATGATATAGGTCTGTAGTTCGATGGCTTACTCCTACTACCCTTCTTAAACACTGGTGCGACCTGCGCAATTTTCCAATCTGTAGATACAGATCTATCGGTGAGCGAGCGGTTGTAAATGATTGCAAAGTAGGGAGCTATTGTATCAGTGTAATCTGAAAAGAACCTAATCGGTATACAATCTGGAGCTGAAGAGTTGCCCGTATGAAGCGATTTGAGTTGCCTCGCAACCCCTAAGGTATCTACTTCTAAGAAACTCATGCTAGCAGCTGTTCGTGTTTCAAATTCTGCAATATTCCATTCGTCTTCCCTGGTGAATGAATTTCGGAAAACTGCGTTCAATAACTCCGCTTTAGCGGCACAGTAGTCGGTAACAGTACCATCGGCACTGCGCAGCGAAGGTATTGACTGCGTCTTGCCGCTTGTGTACTTTACATACGACCAGAATTTCTTCGGATTTTCTACCAAATTTCGAGACAATGTTTCGTTGTGGAACAAGTGAAATAATCTTGCGGGTAAATCAAAAATACTGAGCCGTGACACGGCTCAGTGTTATCTACACAGGACAATTTTTACTCCAGGCAAATGGTATGACCTGATATTTCATTCCCTGTGAGTCATGCGCTACATGCTGCTTGGGGCAACCAGCGCCTCAGTTATTGTGGGTACCCAGAGGGAGGGGAAGCTTGACAGACCTCTCGCGGCCCGAAGGCCCGTCTATTTACTTCTACGCTCTATGTTCATGGCCGTCTACCCCCGCAGTGTGTGTACCGAGGGATGGAAGCACGTCGCAGTTGGAACGCGGCAGCAGTGATCGGAACAGGGAGTCTATATCGTTAATGATTTCCGGCCGTGGCCATTGTGGGCAGAGAGGGGAAAATACACGCAAAGCTACTTGGCGCGTCTCGGTGCCTGAGTGAAACAGCGGCCGATCGGAGTGCCCCTCAGAAGGCACTCACTCCTTTCGGCCGGTCCTTTGTGCAGCCGCCCTCGCCTGTAATTACATCACACTTGCCGCTCGGGGCCCAGGCCGAAACCAGCAGGTGGTCCTGGGGGACGGGCCCGCTGCCGCTGCCGCTGCCCAGTTACGTTCCACTCGGAGGGAAAGGCTTTGCCTCTCGCACCCTATTATCGTTATTACTGAAACGCGTCTGGAAAATGGAGACTTAGTGGAACATTAGACACTGAGAGGGCGTGAAGGAAAGAAAACGTAATTTAGCACTTCGTGAAGCACTGGGGATGCCTCAGCTTGTTAGGTTGTACTGGCACTTAGTGTTACGTAGGCTGTGCTGCTACTGATCACTGCTGTGGCAAATCAACGACAATAAAGAGCATACGCAGAATTTCATCTATACCGTTCAACAAACGAGAGTAACGGAAGCGCCCATGAACTCAAATGGGAATCGCTGGAGGGAAGAAGACGTTCTTTTCGTGAAACACTGGTTGTTGAAGTTTATGAAACTGGTAGACTGCGGAACGATCCTTCTGCAACCAACTATATTTTGCATGAAGACTGTGAGGACAACGTAAGAGAAATCAGAGCCCGTATGGAACCATACTGGTACTAGACATTCGTTTTTCCCTCGCACTATTTGAAAGTGGGACGGGATCGGGAATGACTAGCAGTGGTACAAAGCACCCTCCACCATCACTGTATGGTTGCTTGTGGAGTATGTACGAAGATGTAGTTCTACATCCTTTCTCTAAACAACTGTGAAGTGCGGGGTAGAGGGTACTTCCAATTGTACCAAATCTTAAGCAATAGCTGAGAACCCCCCCCCCCCCCGCTTCCCCCCCTCCCCCTTCGCCGGACCAGCCGGTGTGGCCGAGCGGTTCTAGGCGCTTCAGTATGGAACCGCACTACCGCTACGGTTGGAGGTTCGAATCCTGCCTCGGGCATGGATGTGTGTGATGTCCTTAGGTTAGTTAGGTTACAATAGTACTAAGTTCTAGGGGACTGATGACCTCAGATGTTAAGTCCCATAGTGCTCAGAGTCATTTGAACCATTTTTTTGAGAAACCCCGTGTTGCCTCTGTATTTACTTACAGCTGTGCCTGAGCCTTAGTATGCATGGAATTTTACTAAGTTCTAGGGGACTGATGACCTCAGATGTTAAATCCAATAGTGCTCAGAGTCATTTGAACCATTCTTTTGAGAAACCCCGTGTTGCCTCTGTATTTACTTACAGCTGTGCCTGAGCCTTAGTATGCATGGAATTTGTTTTTGACTTATAAAGCTTCTTTGTACGCAATATTTGAAGTAGTATGATCAGGAACATGAATGAAGAGCTTGTTTGCTTCGCTAACATTGGAGATAGGTATGTAGAGGTGACCATGTGAAAAGCAACCGACACTAATGTCCATGTCGGCAAAACACAGAATATGGCCTTTTGCTTTATTTATGATCATGGCAGAACATAAACTCTCCAGGAATTGTACACATTTAAAACAAATTGGTAGAAATAAGTGGCGTTCAGTGTATGAAAACTGGCTCGCCTGTGCCACTTCCTGTGAAAATTGCCTCGTCTATGGTGTTTCATTGGAGAGCAGTAACATTAAGCCTCTGTGAATTAATGGTTCTGAGGAGCGAGATAATGCATCACGCTCTCTATCAGAGTGATGTCGTGCCTCGCTTTCGGAAGGAGTTACCAAAAAGTAAGTTAATTTCTAATGTTCCTGAGCTGCAGCAAGTCTCGCTTCACGATCTTCACTGGATTCTTGTAACTGTACAGGTCTTAGCATTGTAGAGATTCTGTTGTATTCAGCAATGCTAGCCGACCGGTGTGGCCGAGCGGTTCTAGGCGCTTCAGTCTGGAACCGCGCGACCGCTACGGTCGCAGGTTCTAATCCTGTCTCGGGCATGGGTGTGTGTAATGTCCTTAGGTTAGTTACGTTTAAGTAGTTCTAAGTTCTAGGGGACTGATGACCTCAGAAGTTACGTTCCATAGTGCTCACGGCCTGGTGCTGGGAGGGGGGGGGGGGGGGGGCTGTAGCGTATACCTAAACTCTTCATTTATTAATGATTTTTCAACTTCGTAAGTAGGCTTTCATCTTGAACTACCTGCCAGGTTAGGTTTCCCGGCACTCTTCTGCAGTCAAGAAAACCTGTGACTATTCGTGCTACCTGTATTTATTATCTTTTAATATCCCCTGTTAGTCTTATTGGTGTGTGTCCCACACACTTGAGTAATACTCTAGGATGAACTGCACTAATGTTTTGCAAGCAATCACCCTTGTAGACTGATTGGATTTACGCAGTATTCTACCAGTGCACCGAAGACTGCCACCTCTTTTACATTCCACTGAGTATATGTCATCATTCCATTTCTTACTGCTATAGGCTGTTAAAAGGTGATATCTGAGTCACTTCTTAATGTTTCATTGTGATACTTCGCATTCTGAAGTACCACACCGAAAATTGTGATTCTTGAGTTTCTCCCGGCGTATTTGATAATCAAAATACCCACGGGTGTACTGCCGGTCTACAGCGTCAAACGGGCACAATATTTCGGCGATCATACATGTCGCCATCATCAGGTGAACTGACGGACTGAGCTCCTGTGAACGTGCCGGCACGGAGATCCGTACGCTATGGTTGCTTAGAGGGAATTGGGTTCGGTCGCGGCGGCGGCCGATTTAAATACCCTCCTCCCGCGGCGCGCTCCCTCCACTGTCCGCGCCCCGCGACACGGTCGCGCGGTGGAACAGATTGCGACGGCATCTGTGATGACGTCGGAGTGATGGCTCTGTCCGCCGTGGTCGTCACAACTATACGTTTGCTCGATTTACTCTTGATTAACCCACTCGCTGGTTCCCAAGCCTTGCTAAGATTATAGCCACAGTCACGGTTTATGAGGTCGTCATTGGTGCGAATTTCGATGGCCTCTCTAACAACGCTGTCCCAGTATCTCGACATCTGTACCAGAATCCTCGTGCGTTCATACTCCATAGCGTGATTTTCCGACAAACAATGTTCAGCGACCGCCGACTTGCTCGGATACATCAGTCGTGTGTGTGTGCCTCTGGTGTTCACGGCATCGATCCTCGACGGTACGCATCGTCTGACCAATATACGACTTGCCACATTGACACGGAATCTGGTACACGCCGGCCTTCCTCAAACCGAGGTCATCTTTAGCGCTCCCGACCAGTGCACGAGTTTTATTCGGAGGAATAAAGACAGAAGTGCAAGCCCTCCGCATATTGCTGCAGATTTCAGTGCTGGACCATCAACAAGTATCAGCCTGCAAGCTATTCAACAAAACGTGATCGATGTGGGCCTTCGGAGCCAAAGGCCCACTCGTGTACCCTTGATGACTGCACCACACAGTTTTACGCCTAGCCTGGGCCCGTCAACACCGACATTGGACTGTTGATGCCTGGAAACATGTTGCCTGGTCGGACGAGGGAAACATGTTGCCTGGTCGGACGAGTCTCATTTCAAATTATATCGAGCGGATGGAAGTGTGCGGGTATAGAGACAACCTCATGAATCCATGGACCCTGCATGTCAGCAGGGGACTGTTAAAGCTGTTGGAAGCACTGTATTTGTATGGGGTGTGTGCAGTTAGAGTGATATGAGACCTCTAGACACGACTCTGACAGCTGACACGTGCGTGAGTATCCTGTCTGATCACCTGCATACATTCTTGTCCATTGTGCTTTCCGACAGACTTGGACAATTCCAGCAGACAATGTGACACTCCATACGTCCAGAATTGCTACAGAGTGACTCTATGAACACGCTTCTGAGTTTAAACACTTCCGCTGGCCACCAAACTCCCCTGAAATGAGCATTATTGAGCATATCTGGGATGCCTTGCAACGTGCTGTTCAGAAGAGACCTCCACCCCCTCGTACTCTTACGGATTTATGGACAGACCTGCAGGATTCATGGTTTTAATTCCCTCTAGCACTACTTCAGAAACATTAGTCGAGTCCATGCCTCCTCGTATTGAGACACTTCTGCATGCTCACGGGGGCCCTACGCGATAATAGGCAGGTGTGCCAGTTTCATTGGCCCTTCTGTGTATTATCACTTTATCGTCATTATAAAATGCTCTGCAAAACTTTTGGACAATATAGGTAAAATAACGTACATATTATCTACTGGATGGAAATGAATGAAAGGGTCATACTCATGCACAGAAAGCTGGACATCATGGAACACTGTGCACTGGTCCTTTCACGAAGAGACCACCTGCGTGTAGTTACCTTGTCACTGTAAGGTACAGCAGCAGATGACCGCTGCAGAATAGAAACAGTAATAAGAGACTGACGTCAAACTGTCACTTTTAACAGAACTGTACCGTTTGCGGTGGTGCCTAGACCATAGGGACCGGACAAATGAAGATTGAGGCTGCATGCTCTTTGCGGGTGAGAACAGATTCAGTCTGAATAATGATTCTGGACGTGCCGTCATAAGGCGAGAGGTACGATCACGTAATGCACGCAGGAATATTGTCGAACATGATCGTTTCGGTGGTCCAGGTGTGCGGAGGCATAATGTTGCATGGGCCTACTGACCTCCAAATTTTTGAAAACGGCACACTCATCAGTTAACTTTATTGTTACGATGTACTCCCTCTCCGTGCCCGTCTTTTCATGGGTGCATTTGGTCCTGACTTCAGCGCGACGACATCCAACTACACAGGTGGAAGAGCTCTTGGAACGAGAGGATATGCGGCGAATAGATTGGCCTACCAGTTCCTCCGAATTAAATCCCATACAGCACGTGCGGGGTGGGTTGGGGAAACGTGTTTCAGCACGTCCAGACTCACCAGCGATCATCCATAGGTTTGCAACTTTGCTATTGGAACAATGAAATGTTAAACCAGAAAAACACCTTACCGAACTTATGACCAGTATGGGAGTACGTTGCAGTGCGTGCACTGCTGTCCGTGGTGGTTACACACGTTATTTAGAGCCATGCCCCGCCTTTTTTAAATATCTGGAGGACCTTCATGAATCGCGGTAATTTCAGTGCAATTATTTTCTTAGAGTAAAACTATCATTCCTCTTCGTCTCCTTGGGTATTTCTTTCGACTACCTTCTGTACTATATCGTAGCAGTTCTTTCTATGTATGGTCCAAGATCAATCGACCTATGTCGATTCACAGTGGCATATCATGCAGAAGATAGTTTCGTCCTTACGTTTTGCACACCAGTGTGTATCTATATTTTAATGGATGTAAAAGAAAGCCTGAAGGCCGAATGTTGCCAGGGAAACAAATCTGTAAACAATTATGTCACAAGTTTAGAAATTTTCGTCTGGATGGATTGTTTTTATTTTCTGTTATTTTAGTACGTAGTTTAAAACGATATACACTCATGCTCATAAATTAAGGATAACTGCAGAATGTGGTGCCACACAACGTGTCACTATACAAAGCCTTGTGGGATTAGCCGAGCGGTCTTAGGCGCTGCAGTCATGGACCGTGCGGCGGGTCCCGGCGGAGGTTCGAGTCCTCCCTCGGGCATGGGTGTATGTGTTTGTCCTTAGGATAATTTAGTTTAAGTAGTGTGTAAGCTTAGCGACTGATGACCTTATCAGTTAAGTCCCATAAGATTTCACACATAATTGAATTGAACACTACACAAAACTGGCGCTAATAGCATAGGCACGTAGGGAACACAAACGACACAGATCTGTAAGTCCACGGCATTGGTGATAAGTTGAGAAAGCCGTCCCGAAACACTTTTGCTACGAAACGCCACTGTTCCCTTCACATGTACCCCGATATCAATATGGGATATGATCACCATGCACACGTACACAGGCCGCACAACAGCTTGGCACACTCTGGATCAGGTGGTCGAGCATCTGCTGGTGCATCAGTGCCTGTCGGAGCTCCTGAAGTGTCGTAGGGGTTTGAAGACGTGCAGCGATACGTCGACCGAGAGCATCACAGACGTGCTCGATGGGGTTTGGAGAACAGGCAGGCTACCATTCGCCTAATATCTTCTGTTTCAAGGTACTCCTCCACAATGGCAGCTCGGTGGGGCCGTGCCTTATCATCTATCAGGAGGAAGGGACCCACTGCACCCTGAAAAAGTGGACATCATACTGGTGCAAAATCACGCCCTGATAAACCTGATCTGTTACAGTTCCTCTGTCAAAGACATGCAGGGGTGTACGTACACCATCAAACCACGACGTCAATACAGGTCCCTTTCAAGGACATTAAGGGGTTGGTACCTGGTTCCTGGTTCACGCCAGATGAAAACCCGGCGAGAATCACTGTTCAGACTATACATTGACTCGTCCGTGAACATAACCTGGGACCACTGTTCCAATGACCTTGTACTGTTTTCTTGACACCAGGCTTTACGGGCTCTCCTGTGACCAGGGGCCAGTGGAATGCACCTTGCAGGTCTCCGGGCGAATAAACCAAGTTTGTTCAGTCGACTGTGTGTCTGGAGACAACTATTCCAGTGGCTGCGGTAAGGTCCCGAGCAAGGCTGCCTGCAGTACTCCGTAGCCGTCTGCGGACACTGATGGTGAGATATCGGTCTTCTTGTGGTGTTGTATACTGTGGAAGTCCCATACTGTAGCACCTGGACATGCTTCGTGTCTGTTGGAATCGTTGCCATAATCTTGAGATCACACTTTGTGGCGCACGGAGGGCCCGTGCTACGACCTGCTGTGTTCGACCAGCCTCCAGTCGCCCTAGTATTCTACCTCTCATAACGTCACCAATATGTGTTCTTTGAGCCATTTGTAACACACAGTCACCATTAGCACGTCTGAAAACGTCTGCACACTTACTCGCTGCACCGTACTCTGACATTCAACAATACACTTCTGCGCGTGTGGAATGCTGCCAGCACCACCGTGCGACGACCGCAGGTCAAATGCACCGCATGGCCATACCCCGAGGAGATTTAAATCTGCAAACCTCCCACCAGAGCGTTGTTTCACCATGTATCAGCATTATCCTTAATTTATGAGCTTGAGTGTAGAAGCTATCAAGACGAAAAAGTAGAGAAAGCAGTAAAGACACATTCTCGTCATGATCCTTGCATCCAGCTATTTTTAGTTTCCACACAAACTTTATATCAAAATCACATTAAAAAAAGATGAGGCTATACTGCTAACAACTCCACGTCAATGTTTGAAAACAGACTTTCAGCAAGCTAACTTGTATTTTTGACGTTTTACGATATGTAATAGACGTGACAAGCAAGCAACTGTTCATAACTGCCCTGCGACGAAGATTTTATCGCCAGACTGCTGGCAGGCTCGCGACAACTTTCACGGTTGTGTCGGACAGCCTTCGAGCGGCTGTCATCCGCAGATAAAGACAAATTACGTCTGTTACAGCTGCCGCGCCAGCTGAGATTTTCCGCTGGCGTCACGTCCGTTCGTAGCGCTACGTACCTGCTTCCTACACAGACGCCGTATTTCGTTTCTGTTGTGCTAGGTTAAAACACTGCAAGCCATTGGTCGCTGCATTTCTCTGCTGGATTCCCCTCTTCTCAGAGCCATCTCTAGTGCTAATAAATATTTCGCTTACTTCAAACTGAAACGACGAGGAGTAAGACAGAGAAGGTTCTCATCCACAAGTTGCTATTTCCAAGACACGACAGAATGGCCTTTTGTGATGCACACAGCGTATATTGTTTGAGAAGTTCATAACATGGCGCGTTACGCCCGTGACGGAGAATACTGTGGTGACTGCAAGAGTAATGTAGTACAAGTTCTAGCTGGAAAACTTCATTCCACCAGTAGCTATACGGTCAGACTGCAACATTTAGCACTGTTATTATCTTCCAACACGTTCACGACCCTTGTCCAAAACTGCTTCCTTCGAAAGACAGTGAAGCCTTACCGCTGTGTTATCAAGACATACTGATCGTCAATGTTAACTGTAAATCGGATATCATCTTCTCATTTAGATACCTGCCAATTTTTGGCTGTTTATATCATAATTAGGTGACAACCGATGGCCGTAAACGCAGATGAAGATACTTGGGACAGATGGAGATATAAGGTGATACAGAAATTAAATGATGAAGTTGATGCAGATTCCATTGCTTGTAGATTGGTGCAATACGACAGTTAAATATGTTATTTGACCACTTGTATTCCTCGCCATAGTAGAATTAAATTCAAAATGAAGCATGGAGACACTTCTCTAACCTTAGTGAACTTTAATATAGAGCTTAGCATACAGAAATACTGTTTTAGCGTACACAGAAAAACAGAACCTACTAATATGGTAATCCCAGCACCAACTAAGTTACAAACGTGCATCTTTACACTCCATGGTGCATTCAAACAGAATTAGAATCGATAAAACACACTGACTTGAGCAGTGTCTGCAGCTGTGATCTAACTGATAACATTCTACAAAAGAAAAGGCATCAACTTATACTCAATCTGTATGCTGCTGAACACAAACCAGTCAATAATGACAGAAAACTGGACTATTTTCCATATGATGCCTAACTTTAGAGAGTCCTTCAAACCAGTTTAAATACTTCAAATATACACATGCATTTTATAATAATAATAATAAAAAGCTAGGAAGTTTTCATCATTAAAGATCAAAACGGCGTACATAATATCATCTAACATTGAAGTAGTGTAGACATTGGTCACATGAAATCATATATACTTGAGCCATTTTCAGTTGGAAAGAATAATTAGTTATCTTGGCAAACTTTATTCACCAAGTATAACATAACTTTCAGATTGCCCTCAACGACTAACGCAATGTCAAAGATACATAAGAGAAAAACCATCTTTAAGTGTATCAGATAAAATGTAAGTCCGACGGAGCAATATCAGCACTACGTACAGAATGCTTCACCTATAAATGCATATTATCAAGAGTGTGAATTATATGAGCTACAATACGTGGGCACATTACCGTGCAAAAAATAGACGCCATTTGGCAGTAGGCTTTAGCGCTTGTATAGAATGCACACTTCAGCTTGCTGCAGAGCATGTCACTGTAACTATTACTGTTTATTATTGACGCCTTTTCCAAGTAATGTTCCAGAACGGGCCCTTGTGAGCCCTGAAAAATTGTGAGTAACATGTTTATTTCAAACATAATATTGGGTCTTGGATTTCTGTTGGCTAGAGATCTCTGGTATGTTCAAAATGGCTCTGAGGACTATGGGACTCAACATCTGAGGTCATCAGTCCCCTAGAACTCAGAACTACTTAAACCTAACTAACCTAAGGACATCACACACGTCCATGCCCGAGGCAGGATTCGAACCTGCGACCGTAGCAGTCACGCGGTTCCGGACTGAAGTGCCTAGAACCGCACGGCCACCGCGGCCGGCTCTCTGGTATGCCCATTGCATGCTTGACGTATGTACTATGGTTCAAACTGATAAACCCATGTCGTATCTACAGCGACGATTTGTTTTAACAACGGTTCCCAGTTATTATCATGACGGTATAGTAGCTGCTGACAGATTCTTACACGAATACGTTTGTGCTCTTCAGAATTGATTTGGAAACCATCTTGCATAGAATATACGAAGTTGAGCATATCATGGAATACCTCATAAGTGCAACAGTGGCTAGTGTGAATTTGGTTTGCCACTTCTTTAATAGCCACCAGTTGGTTATTCAAAATCAGGTCGCAGACATGCTCAATGTTGGCATAAGCAGTGGATGTAGATTTCCTTTCTCCTCGTACTCGATTTGAGCTCTTGGTACACCTACGATTCACAGAAATCGGGATAAAGAACACGGTTATTCGTTAGCGCAAACGTAGATTAGATCATCGGCGTTTACTATGCAGGAGCCCCAAGCGAACTGATTTGACAGCATTGTTGTCGTTGTTGTGGTCTTCAGTCCAGAGACTGGTTTGCTGCAGCCTTCCATGCTACTCTATCCTGCGCAATCTTCTTCATCTCCAAGTACGTACTGCAACCTACATCCTTCTGAATCTGCTTAGTGTATTCCTCTCTTGGTCTCCCTTTACGAATTTTACCTTCCACGCTGCCCTCCAATACTAAATTGGTGATCCATTTATGCCTCAGAACATGTCCTACCAAGCTATCCCTTCTTATAGTTAAGTTGTGCCACAAATTCTTCTTCTCCCTAATTCTTTACGGTGCCTCCTCACTAGATACACCGCGCGTGGTAGCCGCGTGGTCTCGGGCGTGTTGTCACGGTTAGCGTGACTTCCCCTGTCGGAGGTTCGAGTCCTCTCTCGGGCATGGGTGTGTGTTGTCCTTAGTGTAAGTTAGATTAAGTAGTGCGTAAGCTTCGGGACCGGTGACTTCAGCAGTTTGGTCCCATAGGAACTTATAACAAATTTCCATTAATTACGTATTCTACCCATCTAATCTTCAGTATTCTTCTGTAGCACCACATTTCGAAAGCTTCTATTCTCTTCTTGTCTAAACTAGTTATCGTTCATGTTTCACTTCCCTACATGGATACACTCCATACAAATATTTTCAGAAAAGACTTTCTGACACTTAAATCTGTACTCTTCTTCAGGAACCCTTTCCTTGCCACTGCCAGTCCACATTTATATCCTCTCTACTTCGACCATCATCAGTTATTTTGCTCCACAAATAGCAAAACTCGTCTACTGCTTTAAGTGTCTCATTTCCTAATCTAATTCCCTCAGCAACACCTGATTTCATTCGACTACATTCCATTATCCTTGTTTTGCTTTTGTTGATGTTCATCTTATATCCTCCTTTCAAGACACTGTCCATTCCACTCAACTGCTCTTCCAGGTCCTTTGCTGTCTCTGACAGAATCACAATGTCATCGGCAAACCTCAAAGTTTTTACTTCATCTCCATGGATTTGAATTCCTACTGCAAATTTTTCTTTTGTTTCCTTTTCTGCTTGCTCAATACAAAGGTTGAATACCATCGGTATAGGCAACAACCATGTCTCACGCCCTTCCCAACCACTGCTTTCCTTTCATGCCTCTCGGCTCTTGTAACTGCCATCTGGTTTCTGTACAAATTGTAACTTGCCTTTCGTTCACTGTACTTGACCCCTACCACCTTCAGAATTTGAAAGAGAGTATTCCAGCCAACATTGTCAAAAGCCTTCTCTAAGTCTACAAATGCTAGAAACGTAGGTTTGCCTTTCCTTAATATATCTTCTAAGATAAGTCGTAGGGTCAGTATTGCCTCCCGTTTTCCAACATTTCTACGGAATCCAAACTGATCCTCCCCGAAGTCGGCTTCTACCAGTTTTTTCATTCGTCTGTAAAGAATTCGTGTTAGTATTTTGCAGCCGTGACTTATTAAACTGATAGTTCGGTAATTTTCACATCTGTCAGCACCTGCTTTCAGTGGGGCAGCAATGGTATCTGCCATAAGCGAAGAGTAGAGTGCCATCTAGTAGCTTGAGGACGCACTAGCCCTTAATGCCAACCTAAGACGGTTAGAACGAAAGTGCAAATACTGACTCACACTTGTATGTCAGTAAGGCAGAGCTGCTAAGTTGAACATTAGAGAAGACACAGATTTCAGAAGGCAGAGTCAATCTTATCGAGCATCAGAAAATCATCAATTTGATGAACATTGTGGTAATTCTTCATACAACGATGAATGACAGGAAGGTGACACATCCGGAAATTCTAGATAAAAGCAAGCATATGACACACAACATACTCTTCTCCCCCCCTCCCCCGAGATTCCATTTGCATTCCCCTCCTCTGACTTTCCCCACTCCCTCTCTCGTCTGCCGAACCTCCCCCCCCCTCCACTTATGAGTCCTCGTCCTCCGTCGACTCCTTCCCCCCCTCCCCCCCACTTCATTTTTCCTTTCTTTCCCCTTTTTCTTTCCCGTCATGTGTCCAGGTTCCCCCCACCTGCCCTCGGCTGTGGTGTGTCATCTTTGTGACAACTTTTTAGTGCAGTGTTTTAAGTGAGTCTTCAGTGTTGTGCGTCTTTTCTAAAGTGTTGTGAACAGAAATCATGCTGTCGCTGGGTGTGGTTTTTATATCTCTTGCGAACAGGAATCAGACTGTCGCCGTGTTTTTTAATTGTCTGTCTATTATTTTACCTGTCTGCTTCCTGTGTATTTTATTAGCATTGCCATCCCTTTGTTTTATGTTTTAAGTTCCACATTTTCCCGCCATTTTAGCATATAAGTCACCGATTTTATTACCTACTTTTGTTATTTATTATCTTCATTTTTTTAAAAAAATTCTGTAGGCTGTCGGTTGGCGTACTAAGCTGCTGCCAGCCCGCCCCCTTCGGGGGGAATCGAATCTCAATGAAGGAAAAAAAAACACAACATAATTTGTTCTTAAATAAACAACCCGATTTTGCATACTTACCCTAGTAAACTAAGTTTAATCAATGTACAGTGTAACTGAGATAATGGGAGCAGAACTTGAATTTTGAAACATAAAAAATTCTTTGTTATAAAATATGCATTTCACGTCACCTTCATAGTTTCACATGTCGTAACTGCTGCGTTGCTTAATATTTTGGTCTGCCCTTATTTTATCTTCGTGCGTGAAAGTCATTTGTCATCTGGTGTTGGCCTAATATGCGAAAAACCGGGTTATTGAGTAAATAAGAACTGCTGCAGAAGATCAAGTAAGTGTTTCTTTTCAGTATTATCACGTTTTTCCATGCAATAACGGAAAACGTATTCAATTGATTTTACAATCTTGTCTCGGCCTATTATGCAGACGTCATAAAACAGTTCTTCAGTTGTCAGGATTGTATAGCGCACGTCACCACGTGTGTGCTCTCTGTTGAACTTGAGTAGTGAGCTACAAAGCAATGCCACCGACAGTGAATCGCAGGCAATATATTCTGCTGAATACATCGGCTATAGGAACGCGAACAAATAGTGTCTGACCGCTGATACCAGATGGGTCCCAGAGCCAGTTCCAATGGTGGTACTGTAAAGAGAGAGAGAGAGAAAAAAAAAACAGTGCATAAAGACCAGTGGGTTGCATACTGACACTGGCGTGGGTGCTGGTTTCGGTTGTGAGCGATCTCACAATTTGTTACATTCTCTTTGCTCGTCCCCTCCCCTCCACCGAAAGAAAAAGAAAATTCCCTTGTGGTCACCTTACTTTTAACGTGCCACACTTGCCTACACTGATGATAAGAACAATAATGGTACATACAAATGTTTAGTATAATAATGATAATAATAGTTTGTTTACATTAGTGCTGCTCAGAATATCGCATCTGCACAGTTTCTAGTTAATTGCAATTTAGAGAAATGACTTCATTTCCATAACTATGGTCTTGACACGTAACTATAATCCAAGTTACTAGTCTTGAATTACACTCCTGGAAATGGAAAAAAGAACACATTGACACCGGTGTGTCAGACCCACCATACTTGCTCCGGACACTGCGAGAGGGCTGTACAAGCAATGATCACACGCACGGCACAGCGGACACACCAGGAACCGCGGTGTTGGCCGTCGAATGGCGCTAGCTGCGCAGCATTTGTGCACCGCCGCCGTCAGTGTCAGCCAGTTTGCCGTGGCATACGGAACTCCATCGCAGTCTTTAACACTGGTAGCATGCCGCGACAGCGTGGACGTGAACCGTATGTGCAGTTGACGGACTTTGAGCGAGGGCGTATAGTGGGCATGCGGGAGGCCGGGTGGACGTACCGCCGAATTGCTCAACACGTGGGGCGTGAGGTCTCCACAGTACATCGATGTTGTCGCCAGTGGTCGGCGGAAGGTGCACGTGCCCGTCGACCTGGGACCGGACCGCAGCGACGCACGGATGCACGCCAAGACCGTAGGATCCTACGCAGTGCCGTAGGGGACCGCACCGCCACTTCCCAGCAAATTAGGGACACTGTTGCTCCTGGGGTATCGGCGAGGACCATTCGCAACCGTCTCCATGAAGCTGGGCTACGGTCCCGCACACCGTTAGGCCGTCTTCCGCTCACGCCCCAACATCGTGCAGCCCACCTCCAGTGGTGTCGCGACAGGCGTGAATGGAGGGACGAATGGAGACGTGTCGTCTTCAGCGATGAGAGTCGCTTCTGCCTTGGTGCCAATGATGGTCGTATGCGTGTTTGGCACCGTGCAGGTGAGCGCCACAATCAGGACTGCATACGACCGAGGCACACAGGGCCAACACCCGGCATCATGGTGTGGGGAGCGATCTCCTACACTGGCCGTACACCACTGGTGATCGTCGAGGGGACACTGAATAGTGCACGGTACATCCAAACCGTCATCGAACCCATCGTTCTACCATTCCTAGACCGGCAAGGGAACTTGCTGTTCCAACAGGACAATGCACGTCCGCATGTATCCCGTGCCACCCAACGTGCTCTAGAAGGTGTAAGTCAACTACCCTGGCCAGCAAGATCTCCGGATCTGTCCCCCATTGAGCATGTTTGGGACTGGATGAAGCGTCGTCTCACGCGGTCTGCACGTCCAGCACGAACGCTGGTCCAACTGAGGCGCCAGGTGGAAATGGCATGGCAAGCCGTTCCACAGGACTACATCCAGCATCTCTACGATCGTCTCCATGGGAGAATAGCAGCCTGCATTGCTGCGAAAGGTGGATATACACTGTACTAGTGCCGACATTGTGCATGCTCTGTTGCCTGTGTCTATGTGCCTGTGGTTCTGTCAGTGTGATCATGTGATGTATCTGACCCCAGGAATGTGTCAATAAAGTTTCCCCTTCCTGGGACAATGAATTCACGGTGTTCTTATTTCAATTTCCAGGAGTGTATATTACTGCATAGAGCAGTACAACTATTGTCTGCATTTCTTTTGTGCTGCATTTGTCAGTCCGAAAGGTGCTGCGCTGTGTGAGAACGCCAAATTAGCAGACTGTCATATTTGTAAAGTGTCATGCTGTTGAATTTTCTTGAAGAGTGAACGTGACTCTGATTTTGTTAAAACTTTTTTGCCTGTGACTAGAAACAGGTAAGGAAATTTAAATTATGCTGAATCCTATTACTTCTTATTATTTAGGAATGACTTGGCACAGATGTTTTTCATAAACTTGCGCTATATGATATTACATAAAAAAAATTAAATTTGTGCTGTAACTATGGTCCAATTTTCCTTCTACAGGGTGTTGTTGTTAAATTATTTATTTTACATTGCTGGTATGGCGGTAAACTGCCTGAAATTAAAATAGCTCTTTTTAATGCAAGTTGTAGTCTATACTTCAGAAAATAATGAACAGTACATGGCAAGAGAGAACAGGTGCAAGACTGCAAGCGCCCTAATAAAATGGCTCTGAGCACTATGGGACTTAACTTCTGAGGTCATCAGTCCCCTAGAACTTGGAACTACTTGAACCTAACTAACCTAAGGACATCACACACATCCATGACCGTAGCGGTCGTAGCTTCGAAACTGTAGCGCCTAGAGCCGGTCGGCCACCCCGGCCGGCCGCGTGTTAATAGCCCAGAAACAAGAGACTCATGTTTAAGGGAAATACTTGATAAAAAAGAAAGCTGTCTGAAATTAAAGGTTTTTCTTACTGATAAATATGTGGGCGAAGTCTGGCATGGTAGACTCGTTCAACTTTGCAAAATTGGAGCAGAAGTGAGATGCATGGCAAGAAGTGTGAAAGTGTTGATTTACTCTAAGAAATTAATCTTCTTATATACAACGAGTCTGGTGTGAATTTCAAAATTCTTCCCCCAGTTAGGTGTCCAACAAAAGAGAATTATGTTCTGTAATAGATCTCGAGCGTGTATGAAACAAATGAGCAAACGTCTAATTTTCGTATGCACTGGTATTCAAATTTCATAAATTGCAAAATAAAAGTGTTAAACAATGTTTTTCTTTCATTTCTCCCTCACATAAATGGGTATAAGAGCCATAACTATAAGCCACCATAAGGTATGTGAGGTCGTCCAAATTTAGGAAGGTCGACGTTTAACTATAGTCCTATCATTAATAATTAATATCTGCTTAGATAGTATTTGAAATTAAAAACTGGAATAATAGTGATGTTACTTTTACTTCATTGAACACTAGAAAGAAGAAGAGAAATAACTTGAATGTCATATATACATGCTATGTAGACCAAATGGAAATAAACTGTGGTAAACTGACGATTGCCATGGGAAATTACGGTACAGCATTTGAAAATCTTTAGTCAAAAATCTGAGAAGCACATGTGACATACAGTATTTTTAAGAACTTAACTAGCAACAAACTCTCAAAACTGTAACAATTTCGTATTTTAACGACAAAAAATCGTAGTGTGCAGTCAGTATTATCAGTGTCTCCCTTAACACAGCAATTGTGAACACAGGTCTGTAGGTTGACAATGCGAGCGTGTAAATGCGGTTTTACTGTTTCTTTCAGTCAGTTTACGTTCGGGCAATGTCTTTATTGTTTCACTTGGACAAGCAATTAAAAGTACCCAGTGTTAAATGTAACTTTTAATTACCTAAAACTGTTTACCATTTTTAAGGGCCTCAGTTTTCAGAATATATTTTTCTCCAGAGGTCAACTGAGAAATTTGGAAACTGATCTAAATAAGTGACGCTTTTGTTAACATGCTTTTTTTTGTGTGGGGGTTGGAGGCCATGACACCCTGTAGCCCCTCTCCCCTCCGTGTATCTGCTGCTAATTAAAAAGTGAGTCGAAGAATCGCAGAAAGCTAACGAGTGAGTGATGAGACAGAAGAAAGCCCTTGCAGAGTATGTGGGTCAGAGAGTTAGGAACTTGCTGGCTATTTTTCGTTTAGGAAGCCAGATTGATGAAGAAACAGGCACTCGTGGGAAGAAAAGATGCCAGAATGTAAACAACCACTTCTGCCTCCATGAGTAAAAGCAATTGGTTGCTGACTGCACAGCTACATTCAGAAATAAATACACTCATTCTGCCCTAGGAAAAGTTAAACTTATGTCGCTGTACAAGGCGTGAAAGGTGAGGGGCGGCTGTGCTTGAGCTTCTTTTTTTTTTTTTTTTTTTTTTTTTAAAAATCTGAACTCCGCTCGAATAGACCTTGAAGACCCAACGGTACCGACCAGCCGCCGTCATCCTCGGCCCACAGACGTCACTGGATGCGGATATGGAGGGGCACGTGGTCAGCACGCCGCTCTCCCGTCAGTTTACGATATTGGAGCCGCTATTTCTCAGTCGAGTAGCTCCTCAGTTTGCGTCACAAGGGCTGAGCGCATTCCGCTTGCCAACAGCGCTCGGAAGACCGGATGTTCACCCATCCGAGTATAAGGCCAGCCCGACAGCGCTTAACGTCGGTGATCTGACGGGAACGGGTGTTACCACTGCGGCAAGGCCGTTGGCGTGCTTGTGCTAACCTGCTTAAAGATATGTAACAAAGCTTAGAAACGACTGAGTCCAGTTGATAAAAATACAGAAAATGAGCTATTAAAATGTAAAATGTTAATAAAGCCTGAGTAGTAACACGAATTTCCTCTTTCACAAATATAATATATAAAAAATACTGAAAGTGAGTAGTTAAAATGTATAAGATTAATAAAGCCTGAATGGCTGTTTCCTGTTAAGACCAACGCAAAAGCTCTATCTGGGACGCTGAAGATTTGTGACAATAAAACAGTGGGCTATAGGAGGAATGTGTAACTATTCACACAGTCAAAATTTGCTAAAAGAACCTTGTGTCGCAGATCTGTTTGCGCATTCAGTATAGAATCGGGGAATCTTTTTGAAGCATGATAAATCCCGACTTCTAAAATGTTAAGGTAAAATGCTTCTCAAATGTAGTACCTGCATATTTTAAAATATCAAGGATTTGCGTTTTCTTTCGAAATGTGGTACCTGCATATTCTTTCGGATGTCAGTAATAACAGCCAGTACGTATCATTTCATTAAAATGTGGAAATTTGGCTGCAGTTTCCCGCAGTTTAAAATAACGAGAACATAATATTTCCGTAACTGTGTTTTACTGTTATGTAATGAAGTGTGTGTGACGCAGTGTACTTTCCTTCTTTTCATTTAATAACGTGTTTAACTACTACATTTAACTAAACTTTTAGCATACGTGATACACAATTCTGGCTTGCTAGCCTGACCGCCAGGTGTTCGTTTTTTTAACCGAACTGTTATTATTTCAGCCCCGTGTTCGGTACCCGATAATGAGAGTGGTTTGATATTTTTGGAATTCCATTTATATCACTGATTTATTTATTATTTTGCAAAATTCTGTAGCATTATTTAACGTTATGATTACATTTAAAGAGAATATCGAATGTCAGAGTAAAAGCTAACCAAGAAATATTGAAACTAATTTTGATTGAGCGAAGTAGATTCAAAAACGAAACTTTCGTAGCCTCCCAAAGAGCCAAAGATTACCTTAAAAAGTGGGTTGACTAAGAAAACTCTCCCTTGGTTGGTATTGAAGAATACATTAATAAAGACAGTGTATAAAATAAAATAATTACAGAGTCAAAGTTCTTCGCCCATAAACTTATTTTCGTGAAAAACGTTTATAGATGTAGAAGAAATGCCTAACATAAAACAAATTATCAAAGAAATAATGGCGTTTCCATGCAGCAATGAATATGTGGGAAGAGTCTTCAATCACATGAATCATTTGTGGTCTAACGCTAGAAACAAAGTGAGTTTAGATTTGGTAAAAGCAGAGTTAAACATTAGTCGTTGCAACATGCAACGATTTTTAGCAAAAAATTAAACCTAACAAATATTTGTTAAAAGCTAGAACATGTAATAATTAATATAATTTAGATGTTTACTAAGTCTTTTATTGTACATTCCTGGAAATTGAAATAAGAACACCGTGAGTTCATTGTCCCAGGAAGGGGAAACTTTATTGACACATTCCTGGGGTCAGATACATCACATGATCACACTGACAGAACCACAGGCACATAGACACAGGCAACAGAGAATGCACAATGTCGGCACTAGTTCAGTGTATATCCACCTTTCGCAGCAATGCAGGCTGCTATTCTCCCATGGAGACGATCGTAGAGATGCTGGATGTAGTCCTGTGGAACGGCTTGCCATGCCATTTCCACCTGGCGCCTCAGTTGGACCAGCGTTCGTGCTGGACGTGCAGACCGCGTGAGACGACGCTTCATCCAGTCCCAAACATGCTCAATGGGGGACAGATCCGGAGATCTTGCTGGCCAGGGTAGTTGACTTACACCTTCTAGAGCACGTTGGGTGGCACGGGATACATGCGGACGTGCATTGTCCTGTTGGAACAGCAAGTTCCCTTGCCGGTCTAGGAATGGTAGAACGATGGGTTCGATGACGGTTTGGATGTACCGTGCACTATTCAGTGTCCCCTCGACGATCACCAGTGGTGTACGGCCAGTGTAGGAGATCGCTCCCCACACCATGATGCCGGGTGTTGGCCCTGTGTGCCTCGG
The DNA here is from genome assembly GCF_023864275.1 of Schistocerca cancellata. Classification (NCBI taxonomy): domain Eukaryota; kingdom Metazoa; phylum Arthropoda; class Insecta; order Orthoptera; family Acrididae; genus Schistocerca; species Schistocerca cancellata. Next base: position 406,249,121 of record NC_064630.1, read on the forward strand.
TCGTATGCAGTCCTGATTGTGGCGCTCACCTGCACGGCGCCAAACACGCATACGACCATCATTGGCACCAAGGCAGAAGCGACTCTCATCGCTGAAGACGACACGTCTCCATTCGTCCCTCCATTCACGCCTGTCGCGACACCACTGGAGGCGGGCTGCACGATGTTGGGGCGTGAGCGGAAGACGGCCTAACGGTGTGCGGGACCGTAGCCCAGCTTCATGGAGACGGTTGCGAATGGTCCTCGCCGATACCCCAGGAGCAACAGTGTCCCTAATTTGCTGGGAAGTGGCGGTGCGGTCCCCTACGGCACTGCGTAGGATCCTACGGTCTTGGCGTGCATCCGTGCGTCGCTGCGGTCCGGTCCCAGGTCGACGGGCATGTGCACCTTCCGCCGACCACTGGCGACAACATCGATGTACTGTGGAGACCTCACGCCCCACGTGTTGAGCAATTCGGCGGTACGTCCACCCGGCCTCCCGCATGCCCACTATACGCCCTCGCTCAAAGCCGGTCAACTGCACATACGGTTCACGTCCACGCTGTCGCGGCATGCTACCATTGTTAAAGACTGCGATGGAGCTCCGTATGCCACGGCAAACTGGCTGACACTGACGGCGGCGGTGCACAAATGTTGCGCAACTAGCGCCATTCGACGGCCAACACCGCGGTTCCTGGTGTGTCCGCTGTACCGTGCGTGTGATCATTGCTTGTACAGCCCTCTCGCAGTGTCCGGAGCAAGTATGGTGGGTCTGACACACCGGTGTCAATGTGTTCTTTTTTCCATTTCCAGGAGTGTATTAGCCCACAGCTCAGCAAATACATTCACTAAGCTATGTTCGGTAAATTTGTCAATGTAATCTGGCAACCCTACTTGCTAGTCGTTACACTCAGAACTGTAGAACTTTGGTCGTTCGTGTGACCTCGGTGTGTGATCTTGGCTGGACAGCGTAATGTAAAATTCTGCCTTCACCGCAACCCGTTTACAAAGCTGTAAAATCGTATTTCACCCAGCTGAGTATAGGCATTTATCTTGCCCTGTATGAGCACTTTATTACTCACAATTTAGAAAAATTTTGACGGTATATAATTTAAACTGAAATGATTTTCAGGGCGATCGACTATTTGTTTCTGAAAGATAGATATGGGGTTCGACTATAATCTACAACACACACAAATATTTCACTTCACTGCTTACCTCTGTTATCCCTTGTCCTACATTGTTCCACACACCAAACACGCATTGGTTTTGTTTAGAAGATTTGCTGCGAAATGGTATTAAATAAAAATTAATCTAACAAAAACGGTCACTAACTTGGAAGGAACAAAATTTAAGGTACTTCTTCAAAAATTTACTTTAAGCCCATACGCCAAACACCTTTCATTGAACTGAACTTGAGTACAAGATGGATAGAATCTGTATAGTTTTTATGTAGCACTGTGACCACCATGTTTTAATACCTTCGAGACTGAATCATTATTGAAAGTAGTTCTTAAAAAACTTTACAAGTATTTTAAGAAAATGTACCATTCGTAAGCAAGAGGAAACCCACCCATATTTACATATGAAATATAATCTTCTTGAGCTAATGAAAACTTCATGATTTTTTATGACCGTCAGACAATGTAAGTTTCTGAGACTATATCTGAAACTGTATACTTGACACGAATATTGTATTGTATTGTATGGAACTGGGGATCTAGAAACGACGGAGAGGCTTCGACCCCACCGTAGCCCGCAGTGGTATACAACCCCACAACAGGCTACAGCAGTCCACACACCCCACCGCCGGCCCACGCCGAACTCAGGGTTACTGTGCGGTTGGGCTCCCAGTGGACCCCCCCCCCCCGCCCCCCCCCCCCCGGGAACGTCTCACAACAGACGAGTGTAGCCCCAGTGTTTGCGTGGTAGGGCAATTACGGTGTACGCGTACGTGGAGAAAGTGTTTGCGCACCAATCGCCGCCACAATGTAACTGAGGTGGAATAAGGGGAACCAGCCTGCATTCGCCGAGGCAGATGGAAGACCGCCTTAAAAACCATCCACACACTGACCGGCACACCGGACCTCGACTCTAATCCGCCTGGAGCATTCGTGCCGGGGACCGACACGCCTTCCCGCCCGGAAAACAGTGCTTTAGACCGCACGGTTAACTGGGAGGAGCGACAGGAACATTAATCGTGTCTCAAATACTCCAAGAAATATTATGACCGAAATTCTTCCATTCTGCGACCCATGAATTTCAGGGACGGCTTCGACATGTGCACTCAATAACCACACGAATTCGTATATTATTCGACGCAGTTTTAGGTTTTAGAAATTCACATCTCCAGAAAGGACACCGTGTCCACGTCCGTACTCAATGCTAGCCTGTCTGTGACTCTTTCCATTCTGCTCGCCACGCGGCGCTACTCGCACAATGTCATCCAAACAAGCAAGAACGGAAAACTCATTATGTAACCCCCACATTGCGTGATTAAATGTTCGAAAATTGCATTTGAAAAAGGTACAGTCTCTTGGAATATTACATCTACATACATACTCCGCAAGCTGCCGTACGATGCGTGGCAGAGGCGCTGTACCATTACTGGTAGTTTCCTTTCCTGTTCCATTCGCAGGCAGAGCGAGGGAAAAACGACTGTTTACATTTTTCCGTATCAGCTCTAGTTTCTCGTATCTTCATGGTTCTTACGCGAAATGTATGTTGGTGGCATTAGGATCGTTCTGCAGTCAGCTTCAGATGCCAGTTCTCTAAGTTTCCTCAACACTGTTCCACGAAAAAGAATTTCGCTTTTCCTCCAGGGATTCCCATTTCTGTTCGCGAAGCATCTCCATGACACTTGCGTGTTGTTCGAACCTACCGGTAACAAATCTAGCAGGCCGCCTCTGAATTGCTCTAATATTACAATCATTTCCAATAATATTCGCATTCTTTGTTATGCTATGACAATAACTATTTAATGTAGAGGGTGAGTCAAAAGTCGCAGTACATCCTGTTATATCAAAAATCCTGCAGGAATGGATACCTAAATATTTCAGTAAGGTGTGAATGAGATGGTCTATCCTTTACAGTATGTACTGAACATGGGCACCATCTTGAAACCGGCCATCTTGACTGTAAGTCATTTTTTTGTTAAATGGGAAGAGGATTGTTTGATACATAAAATGACATCAGAATTTTCTTCAAGTTCATTCCTGTTGATGGATTCGAAGAAGCAGTAATGGTTCAAAAGTTACACCACCTTTTTTGTTGCAGGTAAGTGAAGGTAGTTTTGACCAAGGAGGTGAGAACTGAGGTTATTTTGATATCTGAAGAACGGAGTTTCCGTGCCATAACGGCAGGTTTTAACAACCGGAATCTCCAGTTTCACACAACACTTTCAGGTACTTAGTTTCCAAATCCCGAGAAGCTGGGACTGTGGCTGACAAGGCACAACGGGCCATCCAGAAAGTGCTAGTGACGAGATAACCTCAACAATGGTAATCATATTGTGGTGCAGTTCTTCTTGTTGTTCCGTGATTGCTAAGAAAATGGGATGAGAAGTTCCGCCTTATGCAATACACCTTATTTCTTTTGTTTCACCCATACATGTTTCAGCACTTTTGTGCTATCATCAGTGGGTTCTATTTATTTTTAACTGTAAATTTGTTGTTAACATATTAATATTTTCGTCGTTTACAACATTATGTAAAAGTTGCATTTATAACTTAATTGGCGAAAAGTAACATACCTTACATTATATTATTGTCCTCTTGTTTTGGTAGCTGTTATGCTACACAATATACAACATGTCATCTGCAAACAGCAAAACGTAATTTATTTTCTATTTGTTATGTATTTATGAACGGAAATAAGACTGTATCACGTTTTCTTTCTGTAACTTACAGTTTTGAAGTTGTGGTAGGTTTTCTTGTTTTGTTGGCGAAGTAAATGGGCTTACTTCTTTGCCTGTGTTCGTGTGGCAATGCAGTTTATCGATTATTCAAAACATAGGCGGAGTTTTCGCTGCCATTACGTGTTGTTGTGGTTGTGTGGCGTTCATTTGTTTCGTAGCGTGTTCTGTTGGCTGAGGCGCGCGAGTTTGAGTTGTATTTGGTGTCAGTTGTGTGTGATTTATGTGGGTTTGTCTGTGTGTGATGAGTACTGGGGCAGAGAGGGTGTGTGTGTGTGTGTGTGTGTGTGTGTGTGTGTGTGAGAGAGAGAGAGAGAGAGAGAGAGAGAAGGAGAGAGAAAGAAAGAAAGAAAGAAAGAAAGAAAAGAGAGAGGATTTATGTGTGTGTGTGTGTGTGTGTGTGTGTGTGTGTTTTATTCGTTGAGTACTTTCTTTCCTTGGGCTATTGATTTTTGGATGTGGTAGTTTTCTTCTATAGTTAATTTTTGGTATAGGCTGCTGCTGGTTTTTAGGATGTGAAGGTCAGTTTCAATGTTTGTTGGGTGGTGGTTGTGTGCTACCAGGTGGTCTGCAAATGTTGAGTGTGTGCTATTGCTTTTCAGTGCTCTGAGGTGTTCATTATATCTGGTTCTGAAGGTCCTGCATGTTTGGCCCACATATACAGATTGACAGCAGTTGCAAGTAAGTTGGTAGATGCCAGACTGGCTGTATTTGTCAGTGTTGGTGGTAATTCTTCCAAATCTGCTCTGTATTGTGTTGTTGGTTCTGTATGCTATGTTGAGTCCTTGTTTCTTTAGTATATTAGCCACCCTATGTGTGACTTTGTTGTTGTAAGTCATTATGTGCCATTTGTTGCTTACTGTCTGCCGATTTGTTGTGTGATGAGTTGTGTTTGTATGTATGTGTGTTTCATGGTTATGTGCTGTTTGTTTTTGTATTTTGTGGTTTATTTTGTCTATTCTCTTTGTATCATATCCATTCTCCTGTGCAATTTGTTTTATTGTGTTCAGTTCTTGTGTGTAGTCATGCTTATTCATGGGTATTTTGTTCAGCCTGTGAAGTAAATATCTGAAGCTGGCTTCTTTGTGGGTTATGGGGTGATTGGATTGGTTATGAATAATGGTGCTGGTGAGTGTGGGTTTTCTGTAGATTGTGAATTCATGTTTGTTGTTTATCTTGTGTATAGTGAGATCTAAGAAGTTAAGTTTTTCATCTGTTTGTGTTTCTATTGTGAATTGTATTTGTGGGTGGATGGAGTTTATGTTATCATGAAGTTCTTTTATGCGGGACAGTGGTTCATCTATTAAGCAAATTATGTCATCTACGTATCTGTACCAATATATTATTTTGTACTGGTTTGGTGTTACTATTTTGTCAAAGATTTGTTTTTCTATTTGGTTGAGGAAAATGTCAGCTAGGAGGCCACTGATTGGGGATCCCATGGGTAGTCCATCTTGTTGAGAGTAAAATCTGTTGTTGAATGTGAAGTAGTTCTGTTCTGTGATGAGCCTGAGTATGGCTAATATTTCTTGTATGTTTGTTGTGGGTATGTTTCCTTGCAGTTGGAGGTTTCTTTCAATTATGTTGATGGTTTCTTCTGTTGGGATGTGTGTGTACATTGAAATTATATCAAATGAAACCAATGTTGCTGTGTTTGGTATGTTTTCATTTTTTATTTTTTCTATTAAGTCACTTGAGTTCTTTAGACTTCTGTTGTCAGTGTATTTGTATATTGTCTGTAGCAGAGTGTGTGTGTGTGTGGCTAAGTGGTATGTTAATGCTTTGGTGAAGTTAATTAATGGACGTATGGGTATTCCGGGTTTGTGAACTTTAGGCAATGATTTTAGGGTGGGGGCCTTGGGATTTTTCTGTATCATTTTTTTAATCTGTGTTTCTGTGAAAATTGTTTCTATGTTTCTCAGGGTTTTCTGTAACTTGCTTTGGTATCGGTTTGTTGGGTCACTTGTTAATTCTGTGATGTTGTTGCTTTGGATGAATTCTAATGTTTTGTGAATGTATTCCTGTTTGTTTATGACTACTATTGAATTACCTTTGTCAGATTTTGTGATGATGGCATTTTCTTGTGTTAATTTATTCTGTAGTTTTCTGTAGGTTTTTTTCTTCAGGAGTCCTAGTGTTTTCTTTTATGGTAGTTTTGTTCTCTTTGATTATATTTCTTATTTCCTCAGCAACTAGTTCTCTTGTTAGGTTTGCATTAAATTCAGGTGTGTTTAGTGTTTCTTGTTGCTTTATGATGTTTTCAGTTTCTGTTATGATATTTTCTACTGTCCTATGTGACACGAATGTGTTAATGTTATGTTTGGGCCCCTTTTCAAGTAGTCTGCTTTCTTGTTCAGATAATTTTATGTCTGTTAGATTAATCACTCTTTTGTGAAAGGTGTGTTGGTTGTATTGGTGGTGGGATTGGTGGGTGTTTGTGTGATTTAACATTTTTGTGAGTTTCTTTTGTTGGATTGTCTGTTTTCTCCCTATTATGGTCTCAGTGTATGTTCTAACACTGTATATTAGTTCATCAAAAAATGGTGGGTATGTTATGTGGTTGGCTAATTCTAAATGCAATCTGTATAATTCAATATTCAGAGTCTGTTTTTTGGAATACAAAGTACGGATTTCTTGCTTTATCCACATGATTTCTGCCTTACGTTTTGTCTGCTGAGCTGCTAGTGACATGTTGTTTACAGTTATTGTTACATAGTTAGGTACAATTTTATATGCCAAACATAGTTTATTGAATTTAATGTTGAGTATGGTTTTATGAAGTCTGATGGTTGTGTTCTGATATTTGTTGAAGAGCTGCGATGGAAATACCTGGCTTGGTGTAGAAATAATCATCTTGTGGTGCAGTTCTTCTTGTTGTCTCCGTGATTGCTAAGCAAATGGGATGAGAAGTTCCGCCTTATGCAATACACCTTATTTCTTTTGTTTCACCCATACATGTTTCAGCACTTTTGTGCTATCATCAGTGGGTTCTATTTATTTTTAACTGTAAATTTGTTGTTAACATATTAATATTTTCGTCGTTTACAACATTATGTAAAAGTTGCATTTATAACTTAATTGGCGAAAAGTAACAGACCTTACATTATATTATTGTCCTCTTGTTTTGGTAGCTGTTATGCTACACAATATACAACATGTCATCTGCAAACAGCAAAACGTAATTTATTTTCTATTTGTTATGTATTTATGAACGGAAATAAGACTGTATCACGTTTTCTTTCTGTAACTTACAGTTTTGAAGTTGTGGTAGGTTTTCTTGTTTTGTTGGCGAAGTAAATGGGCTTACTTCTTTGCCTGTGTTCGTGTGGCAATGCAGTTTATCGATTATTCAAAACATAGGCGGAGTTTTCGCTGCCATTACGTGTTGTTGTGGTTGTGTGGCGTTCATTTGTTTCGTAGCGTGTTCTGTTGGCTGAGGCGCGCGAGTTTGAGTTGTATTTGGTGTCAGTTGTGTGTGATTTATGTGGGATTGTCTGTGTGTGATGAGTACTGGGGCAGAGAGGGAGTGTGTGTGTGTGTGTGTGTGTGTGTGTGTGTGTGTGTGTGTGAGAGAGAGAGAGAGAGAGCGAGAGAGAGAAGGAGAGAGAAAGAAAGAAAGAAAGAAAGAAAAGAGAGAGGATTTATGTGTGTGTGTGTGTGTGTGTGTGTGTGTTTTACTTGTACAGTTCTTCTATTGTGGTGAAGAGAGTTTTGTTGCACAGTGATGTGTATTCGTTGAGTACTTTCTTTCCTTGGGCTATTGATTTTTGGATGTGGTAGTTTTCTTCTATAGTTAATTTTTGGTATAGGCTGCTGCTGGTTTTTAGGATGTGAAGGTCAGTTTCAATGTTTGTTGGGTGGTGGTTGTGTGCTACCAGGTGGTCTGCAAATGTTGAGTGTGTGCTATTGCTTTTCAGTGCTCTGAGGTGTTCATTATATCTGGTTCTGAAGGTCCTGCATGTTTGGCCCACATATACAGATTGACAGCAGTTGCAAGTAAGTTGGTAGATGCCAGACTGGCTGTATTTGTCAGTGTTGGTGGTAATTCTTCCAAATCTGCTCTGTATTGTGTTGTTGGTTCTGTATGCTATGTTGAGTCCTTGTTTCTTTAGTATATTAGCCACCCTGTGTGTGACTTTGTTGTTGTAAGTCATTATGTGCCATTTGTTGCTTACTGTCTGCCGATTTGTTGTGTGATGAGTTGTGTTTGTATGTATGTGTGTTTCATGGTTATGTGCTGTTTGTTTTTGTATTTTGTGGTTTATTTTGTCTATTCTCTTTGTATCATATCCATTCTCCTGTGCAATTTGTTTTATTGTGTTCAGTTCTTGTGTGTAGTCATGCTTATTCATGGGTATTTTGTTCAGCCTGTGAAGTAAATATCTGAAGCTGGCTTCTTTGTGGGTTATGGGGTGATTGGATTGGTTATGAATAATGGTGCTGGTGAGTGTGGGTTTTCTGTAGATTGTGAATTCATGTTTGTTGTTTATCTTGTGTATAGTGAGATCTAAGAAGTTAAGTTTTTCATCTGTTTGTGTTTCTATGGTGAATTGTATTTGTGGGTGGATGGAGTTTATGTTATCATGAAGTTCTTTTATGCGGGACAGTGGTTCATCTATTAAGCAAATTATGTCATCTACGTATCTGTACCAATATATTATTTTGTACTGGTTTGGTGTTACTATTTTGTCAAAGATTTGTTTTTCTATTTGGTTGAGGAAAATGTCAGCTAGGAGGCCACTGATTGGGGATCCCATGGGTAGTCCATCTTGTTGAGAGTAAAATCTGTTGTTGAATGTGAAGTAGTTCTGTTCTGTGATGAGCCTGAGTATGGCTAATATTCCTTGTATGTTTGTTGTGGGTATGTTTCCTTGCAGTTGGAGGTTTCTTTCAATTATGTTGATGGTTTCTTCTGTTGGGATGTGTGTGTACATTGAAATTATATCAAATGAAACCAATGTTGCTGTGTTTGGTATGTTTTCATTTTTTATTTTTTCTATTAAGTCACTTGAGTTCTTTAGACTTCTGTTGTCAGTGTATTTGTATATTGTCTGTAGCAGAGTGTGTGTGTGTTTGGCTAAGTGGTATGTTGGTGCTTTGGTGAAGTTAATTAATGGACGTATGGGTATTCCGGGTTTGTGAACTTTAGGCAATGATTTTAGGGTGGGGGCCTTGGGATTTTTCTGTATCATTTTTTTAATCTGTGTTTCTGTGAAAATTGTTTCTATGTTTCTCAGGGTTTTCTGTAACTTGCTTTGGTATCGGTTTGTTGGGTCACTTGTTAATTCTGTGATGTTGTTGCTTTGGATGAATTCTAATGTTTTGTGAATGTATTCCTGTTTGTTTATGACTACTATTGAATTACCTTTGTCAGATTTTGTGATGATGGCATTTTCTTGTGTTAATTTATTCTGTAGTTTTCTGTAGGTTTTTTCTTCAGGAGTCCTAGTGTTTTCTTTTATACAAAAACAAACAGCACATAACCATGAAACACACATACATACAAACACAACTCATCACACAACAAATCGGCAGACAGTAAGCAACAAATAGCACATAATGACTTACAACAACAAAGTCACACACAGGGTGGCTAATATACTAAAGAAACAAGGGCTCAACATAGCATGCAGAACCAACAACACAATACAGAGCAGATTTGGAAGAATTACCACCAACACTGACAAATACAGCCAGTCTGGCATCTACCAACTTACTTGCAACTGCTGTCAATCTGTATATGTGGGCCAAACATGCAGGACCTTCAGAACCAGATATAATGAACACCTCAGAGCACTGAAAAGCAATAGCACACACTCAACATTTGCAGACCACCTGGTAGCACACAACCACCACCCAACAAACATTGAAACTGAACTTCACATCCTAAAAACCAGCAGCAGCCTATACCAAAAATTAACTATAGAAGAAAACTACCACATCCAAAAATCAATAGCCCAAGGAAAGAAAGTACTCAACGAATACACATCACTGTGCAACAAAACTCTCTTCACCACAATAGAAGAACTGTACAAGTAAAACACACACACACACACACACACACACACACATAAATCCTCTCTCTTTTCTTTCTTTCTTTCTTTCTTTCTCTCTCCTTCTCTCTCTCGCTCTCTCTCTCTCTCTCTCTCTCACACACACACACACACACACACACACACACACACACTCCCTCTCTGCCCCAGTACTCATCACACACAGACAATCCCACATAAATCACACACAACTGACACCAAATACAACTCAAACTCGCGCGCCTCAGCCAACAGAACACGCTACGAAACAAATGAACGCCACACAACCACAACAACACGTAATGGCAGCGAAAACTCCGCCTATGTTTTGAATAATCGATAAACTGCATTGCCACACGAACACAGGCAAAGAAGTAAGCCCATTTACTTCGCCAACAAAACAAGAAAACCTACCACAACTTCAAAACTGTAAGTTACAGAAAGAAAACGTGATACAGTCTTATTTCCGTTCATAAATACATAACAAATAGAAAATAAATTACGTTTTGCTGTTTGCAGATGACATGTTGTATATTGTGTAGCATAACAGCTACCAAAACAAGAGGACAATAATATAATGTAAGGTCTGTTACTTTTCGCCAATTAAGTTATAAATGCAACTTTTACATAATGTTGTAAACGACGAAAATATTAATATGTTAACAACAAATTTACAGTTAAAAATAAATAGAACCCACTGATGATAGCACAAAAGTGCTGAAACATGTATGGGTGAAACAAAAGAAATAAGGTGTATTGCATAAGGCGGAACTTCTCATCCCATTTGCTTAGCAATCACGGAGACAACAAGAAGAACTGCACCACAAGATGATTATTTCTACACCAAGCCAGGTATTTCCATCGCAGCTCTTCAACAAATATCAGAACACAACCATCAGACTTCATAAAACCATACTCAACATTAAATTCAATAAACTATGTTTGGCATATAAAATTGTACCTAACTATGTAACAATAACTGTAAACAACATGTCACTAGCAGCTCAGCAGACAAAACGTAAGGCAGAAATCATGTGGATAAAGCAAGAAATCCGGTCTTTGTATTCCAAAAAACAGACTCTGAATATTGAATTATACAGATTGCATTTAGAATTAGCCAACCACATAACATACCCACCATTTTTTGATGAACTAATATACAGGGTTAGAACATACACTGAGACCATAATAGGGAGAAAACAGACAATCCAACAAAAGAAACTCACAAAAATGTTAAATCACACAAACACCCACCAATCCCACCACCAATACAACCAACACACCTTTCACAAAAGAGTGATTAATCTAACAGACATAAAATTATCTGAACAAGAAAGCAGACTACTTGAAAAGGGGCCCAAACATAACATTAACACATTCGTGTCACATAGGACAGTAGAAAATATCATAACAGAAACTGAAAACATCATAAAGCAACAAGAAACACTAAACACACCTGAATTTAATGCAAACCTAACAAGAGAACTAGTTGCTGAGGAAATAAGAAATATAATCAAAGAGAACAAAACTACCATAAAAGAAAACACTAGGACTCCTGAAGAAAAAAACCTACAGAAAACTACAGAATAAATTAACACAAGAAAATGCCATCATCACAAAATCTGACAAAGGTAATTCAATAGTAGTCATAAACAAACAGGAATACATTCACAAAACATTAGAATTCATCCAAAGCAACAACATCACAGAATTAACAAGTGACCCAACAAACCGATACCAAAGCAAGTTACAGAAAACCCTGAGAAACATAGAAACAATTTTCACAGAAACACAGATTAAAAAAATGATACAGAAAAATCCCAAGGCCCCCACCCTAAAATCATTGCCTAAAGTTCACAAACCCGGAATACCCATACGTCCATTAATTAACTTCACCAAAGCACCAACATACCACTTAGCCAAACACACACACACTCTGCTACAGACAATATACAAATACACTGACAACAGAAGTCTAAAGAACTCAAGTGACTTAATAGAAAAAATAAAAAATGAAAACATACCAAACACAGCAACATTGGTTTCATTTGATATAATTTCAATGTACACACACATCCCAACAGAAGAAACCATCAACATAATTGAAAGAAACCTCCAACTGCAAGGAAACATACCCACAACAAACATACAAGAAATATTAGCCATACTCAGGCTCATCACAGAACAGAACTACTTCACATTCAACAACAGATTTTACTCTCAACAAGATGGACTACCCATGGGATCCCCAATCAGTGGCCTCCTAGCTGACATTTTCCTCAACCAAATAGAAAAACAAATCTTTGACAAAATAGTAACACCAAACCAGTACAAAATAATATATTGGTACAGATACGTAGATGACATAATTTGCTTAATAGATGAACCACTGTCCCGCATAAAAGAACTTCATGATAACATAAACTCCATCCACCCACAAATACAATTCACAATAGAAACACAAACAGATGAAAAACTTAACTTCTTAGATCTCACTATACACAAGATAAACAACAAACATGAATTCACAATCTACAGAAAACCCACACTCACCAGCACCATTATTCATAACCAATCCAATCACCCCATAACCCACAAAGAAGCCAGCTTCAGATATTTACTTCACAGGCTGAACAAAATACCCATGAATAAGCATGACTACACACAAGAACTGAACACAATAAAACAAATTGCACAGGAGAATGGATATGATACAAAGAGAATAGACAAAATAAACCACAAAATACAAAAACAAACAGCACATAACCATGAAACACACATACATACAAACACAACTCATCACACAACAAATCGGCAGACAGTAAGCAACAAATGGCACATAATGACTTACAACAACAAAGTCACACACAGGGTGGCTAATATACTAAAGAAACAAGGACTCAACATAGCATACAGAACCAACAACACAATACAGAGCAGATTTGGAAGAATTACCACCAACACTGACAAATACAGCCAGTCTGGCATCTACCAACTTACTTGCAACTGCTGTCAATCTGTATATGTGGGCCAAACATGCAGGACCTTCAGAACCAGATATAATGAACACCTCAGAGCACTGAAAAGCAATAGCACACACTCAACATTTGCAGACCACCTGGTAGCACACAACCACCACCCAACAAACATTGAAACTGACCTTCACATCCTAAAAACCAGCAGCAGCCTATACCAAAAATTAACTATAGAAGAAAACTACCACATCCAAAAATCAATAGCCCAAGGAAAGAAAGTACTCAACGAATACACATCACTGTGCAACAAAACTCTCTTCACCACAATAGAAGAACTGTACAAGTAAAACACACACACACACACACACACACACACATAAATCCTCTCTCTTTTCTTTCTTTCTTTCTTTCTTTCTCTCTCCTCTCTCTCTCTCTCTCTCTCTCTCTCTCTCTCTCTCTCTCTCTCTCTCACACACACACACACACACACACCCCCTCTCTGCCCCAGTACTCATCACACACAGACAAACCCACATAAATCACACACAACTGACACCAAATACAACTCAAACTCTCGCGCCTCAGCCAACAGAACACGCTACGAAACAAATGAACGCCACACAACCACAACAACACGTAATGGCAGCGAAAACTCCGCCTATGTTTTGAATAATCGATAAACTGCATTGCCACACGAACACAGGCAAAGAAGTAAGCCCATTTACTTCGCCAACAAAACAAGAAAACCTACCACAACTTCAAAACTGTAAGTTACAGAAAGAAAACGTGATACAGTCTTATTTCCGTTCATAAATACATAACAAATAGAAAATAAATTACGTTTTGCTGTTTGCAGATGACATGTTGTATATTGTGTAGCATAACAGCTACCAAAACAAGAGGACAATAATATAATGTAAGGTATGTTACTTTTCGCCAATTAAGTTATAAATGCAACTTTTACATAATGTTGTAAACGACGAAAATATTAATATGTTAACAACAAATTTACAGTTAAAAATAAATAGAACCCACTGATGATAGCACAAAAGTGCTGAAACATGTATGGGTGAAACAAAAGAAATAAGGTGTATTGCATAAGGCGGAACTTCTCATCCCATTCTCAACAATGGTCTTTGCTTCTTTCGTGAAGAGCCCACACCGCAGTACATGACCTTTGTCCGTAGAATGTCGAATCAGCCGGTCTTAGATCTTACGAATCCTGCATGGCATCCATTCAAGATGTAGCTACTCCAGCACCTAGCAGAAGACGACCCCTAGAAACGTATGCAGTTTTCCACTTGGGCCCTAGAGAAAGTTCAACAAGTTTCTTGTTGAGTGATGAGGCAAATTTTTTTGTCAGTGGTGAATCCAACCGTCACAACCACAGATACTGAAGCTACCAGATTCCAAATTGGGTGGAACCTTCCAAGGTAGCTCTTGACATAAAGTTTATGGTGTGGTGCGTCATATGGGATAACCTTGTAATTGGACCCATTTTCATTGACCAGAACCTAAATACTCAATGGTATGTAGAAATGCTGCAAGAAGTTGTGTTTCCCTTAGTTTCAAGAGGATGGTGCTCCGCCACGCTTCGGAGCAGTTGTCCGTCAGTGGTTAGACGGTCATTTCCCTGGTTATAGGAATAGCCACCAAGATCACCTGATCTCACGTTACTTGATTTTTATCCATGGGGTCATTTAAAGCAGCTTGTATACGCGGAGAAAAAAAGAAACAGACTCCATATCGAGCAACGCACTGAAGAAGCGTGTGCCAGCATTTCTGAAGAAATCCTTCTGCTAGTGAATAACGATTGGACTCAGCTCCTTCAAATGGGAGTTGAAACAGAGGGACACCAAGTTGAATACACTAAATGACTGTCCTTTATGAAGAACAGCCCAGGTTGTAATTCCAACCAAAATGTGTTGTAAATTTCGAACCGTAGTTGCTACTGCAAATCTGTTTACAGGAGTGATCTTGTCAGAAAATACTGATGTTATCTGATAACACCACACGATCCCCTTTCCATTTAAAGAACTGACTTAGATTCAAGATCATCGATTTCAAGATGGCGTTCTTGTTCGGTATATACCGTAGAAGATAGACCACATCAAACATATCTTACTGGAATATTCATATTTCCCCATCCCTGCAGGATTTTTGACATAAAAGGGAGTAATGCGACTTTTGAGTCATCCTATATATTAAGACACTGAGAGCTAACATCCCAAAGATGTTCGGGCTCACATGCGGTTCCCCTTCATCGAAATTTCTTGACTCAAACTCGTCTAGGGGTTGAACCGCACGTGTCGCATTACACACCCTAAGTTAAATACTTGTGACCCTTTGGTTAAATTGTCAGATTGATTGCAAGTTTGCGAAATACAAAGTTAACATAACATATAATAACAGTAATAATAATATCCTGAACTAAATTAACGACCCATTAATGATGTAGACCACACAGTTACGATTTGGTTAGAATAATGTTTATTCAGAAAGCAAACTAATAGCGAAAGTGGTCTATTTAGAGTTACTGTTACACTCGAGCGCATATCCATTTGACACAGTTCGATCATTCACAATCTCATCGCCAAACCAAGTCCGATACTCCACCTCGTCATTTACACGAAAAGTTAGAGCTCACACCAGGTGCGCGGCTGCTCACCGCTCAGAGACTAAGTCCCGCGATACCACACAACGCTAAATTTTCTAAGTCGTTTCACTTACTAGCTGCCTAAAAAAGACCGACTTTCCGCTTTCGCGTCTCAATCCGAACTGTCCCTCTCTGCCCGTTCCCGGCCACGTTTTCCCGCGCGCGGAACATCCTCGCTCAACTGACTAGGGCAGTTACCTTTCCTGAGGCCGTCCATCTGATTGGCTACAGCTTATTCTAAATTATTTTACATTTTAACATATTTAAATAATCAAAACTTGACCACTTTCAGGTTCTAAATAAAGTAACAATAATATCCATTACATAATAAACTTTAATTTCTTTTACATAAAACCAGTACAATTTTCTTCTTAACTTTGAATGTCACAGCAAATAGTCTTGCACAAATGTGCTCTTTGATAAACAAATAAAGAACAAAAGCAACTATTATGCACTAAACTGTACAACAAATATTCTGTAACCTAATGATTCAATAAGGTGTCACGCTGTCATCGTTCAATGTGTTTTGTGTGGAGGAAATGGTGATCTGATGCTTAACTGAAAATACTGATAATTTAAATTTACTATATCTTTTAGACAAATAAAGTTACAGAGCTGATATTTACGACTTGTCATTTTAATGATGCTCTTCTATATGAAATGTCGACCGTTAAGATCGACCAAAGCGTTCAGATTTTAGCATTCAGAGCTTTGTTACAAAACTTGTTAATTTCACTTTAACAGTAAATCTAAACTATTTTAGATCCGAACAATATTGAAGTTTTATTAGGATTGCCATGAAAATTTATGAAGGACGGTATATTAAAATCACTTAGCTTCATTCCCTGAATTGCTACAGAATTAATTAGTTTTCATAAATGTTTCCCTTTATGGCCGATCTAAGCCCGCCATATTTAACACTGCTACGTCTCCTTGGCTTCAACAGCTTCTACGGGGTTTCCCTATGGCGTAGTTTCTCGTCTGTCTCACTTGCACACTACAGCGCTTAGGCCTCATTCAGCGCAATAGACGCTTTCCCCATGTCGTGGCGAATCTGCGCTCTTTGTAGCATACGGTCCTGGATGACAGGGTACAGTTAACAATTCCTGAAGGTTGACTCTTTCGGCCTAATACTTAAATGAGAGCAAAATGCTCGTTAACTCACAACACCTTCATTTAGGCGGTTCCAAAGATTCACAACTTTGCCAGTATGTCAATATCGTACGATTTCTACACTCCTGGAAATGGAAAAAAGAACACATTGACACCGGTGTGTCAGACCCACCATACTTGCTCCGGACACTGCGAGAGGGCTGTACAAGCAATGATCACACGCACGGCACAGCGGACACACCAGGAACCGCGGTGTTGGCAGTCGAATGGCGCTAACTGCGCAGCATTTGTGCACCGCCGCCGTCAGTGTCAGCCAGTTTGCCGTGGCATACGGAGCTCCATCGCAGTCTTTAACACTGGTAGCATGCCGCGACAGCGTGGACGTGAACCGTATGTGCAGTTGACGGACTTTGAGCGAGGGCGTATAGTGGGCATGCGGGAGGCCGGGTGGACGTACCGCCGAATTGCTCAACACGTGGGGCGTGAGGTCCCCACAGTACATCGATGTTGTCGCCAGTGGTCGGCGGAAGGTGCACGTACCCGTCGACCTGGAACCGGACCGCAGCGACGCACGGATACACGCCAAGACCGTAGGATCCTACGCAGTGCCGTAGGGGACCGCACCGCCACTTCCCAGCAAATTAGGGACACTGTTGCTCCTGGGGTATCGGCGAGGACCATTCGCAACCGCCTCCATGAAGCTGGGCTACGGTCCCGCACACCGTTAGGCCGTCTTCCGCTCACGCCCCAACATCGTGCAGCCCGCCTCCAGTGGTGTCGCGACAGGCGTGAATGGAGGGACGAATGGAGATGTGTCGTCTTCAGCGATGAGAGTCGCTTCTGCCTTGGTGCCAATGATGGTCGTATGCGTGTTTGGCGCCGTGCTGGTGAGCGCCACAATCAGGACTGCATACGACCGAGGCACACAGGGCCAACACCCGGCATCATGGTGTGGGGAGCGATCTCCTACACTGGCCGTACACCACTGGTGATCGTCGAGGGGACACTGAATAGTGCACGGTACATCCAAACCGTCATCGAACCCATCGTTCTACCATTCCTAGACCGGCAAGGGAACTTGCTGTTCCAACAGGACAATGCACGTCCGCATGTATCCCGTGCCACCCAACGTGCTCTAGAAGGTGTAAGTCAACTACCCTGGCCAGCAAGATCTCCGGATCTGTCCCCCATTGAGCATGTTTGGGACTGGATGAAGCGTCGTCTCACGCGGTCTGCACGTCCAGCACGAACGCTGGTCCAACTGAGGCGCTAGGTGGAAATGGCATGGCAAGCCGTTCCACAGGACTACATCCAGCATCTCTACGATCGTCTCCATGGGAGAATAGCAGCCTGCATTGCTGCGAAAGGTGGATATACACTGTACTAGTGCCGACATTGTGCATGCTCTGTTGCCTGTGTCTATGTGCCTGTGGTTCTGTCAGTGTGATCATGTGATGTATCTGACCCCAGGAATGTGTCAATAAAGTTTCCCCTTCCTGGGACAATGAATTCACGGTGTTCTTATTTCAATTTCCAGGAGTGTATGTTGTTACCTTACAGCCTCTAGCATTTTCATGACAAACTCACTGTGTAAATAGAAAAAAAAAAAGTGACATCTTCAATTCATTGACGAAGCAGTGTACCGTAGATCTTTAGGAAAACGACCCAAAGTAATCTGCATACAAATTCAGTTAGCTTTCATCATCTTCCATGAAAGTAATCTTGTCTAAGATCTTTAGTACACAAAGCAGATTATTTCGGAGAAGCAATGCTTAATAACTTACGAAAAGTACCCGGCCAATAGCGAAATAAAATGCGTTGGTTACAACAACCGAAAAAGCTAACACCCAGAGAGCAGACACAATATAAGTCACGCGGCGCGTCACTTCCTTGAAGTATGCCCAACGAGACTGGACTAATTGGAGGGCAATGACCTATTCCGACCACTTACTACGATTTAAAATTGTTATGTCAAGTCAACGACGACCGTACACAAATACAGCTTAAGTTCAGGCAGCCCAATTAAATAAATAAAAAAAGGAAAAAAAAGAAAATCCATACGACTGAACGCAATCTCCGAAACCGGCTGTAATCTATAAAAAAAAAGAAGTAAAATGTTGATGACGAGGTTACTCTACTCACGTAATTAAATCACACTTAAGCTGATAAACCATCTTTGGACTCAGTATTTCGACGACTCGCTCGATCACGTTCTTCAGCTGCTAAGAGCGGCTTTCTTACGTGAGCTCGTTGCCTGGATTCAGAGTAGTCTTGAGGTATTGCTGGTGTTACGCCCTTATCTATGTTCTCCGTGGAAGTTACATATACGGCGTTTCCAGTGTCTGACAGAGACTACCAAGGGCAAAGGAATACCTCATACAATGCCTTGTCAAATTGAAACCGCGGTCCCATTTTAGAAGATTTTGCGTCGTTCAGTCGAACTACGTTGTCCCAGATGTCTGGAACCTGCAACACGATACCTCCGTCGTCGAATTATTAAGAATCAAGTCTTTTTTTTCCTGACGAGTGTACCTGGTGTAGAAGTATGAAAACCGAATTTGGTTGCAATAATCATACATCTGATACAAAATATTTTATTCAAAATAACCTCCACTGTTATTTACATATTTCTCGCACCTCTCCGGAAGGCTATGAACGCCACGCCAAAGAAACTTATTTTGAAGCGAACCAGTCAGCGAGCCATTTTCGTACGTTTTCACTCGAATTGAAACGTCGTTCAACGAGAGCGTGTCCCAGAGATGCAAACAGATGATAATCGGACGGAGCCAAATCTGGAGAATGAGCCGCATGCCCTAGTATTTCCCGACTGAAGGCCTCAATCGTTTGCTTGACCCGTTTTGCTGTGTGGGATGGGGCGTTATCATGGAGCTGTATGACTTTTTGTTTCCTTTTTCCATATTGCGGTAGTTTTTCACGTAACGTTCGATTTAAATCGATCATTTGCTGTTGGTAGTGATCAGTGTTAACGGTTTCGCCAGTTTTTAGGAGCTCATAATGGGTGACACCCTTCTGATCCCACCAAACACAGATCATTGTATTCTTTCAAAATCGATTTGTTCTTTCAGTGGATGCCGATTTCACCCATGATTTACGACGCTTAAGATTCTCAAAATACATCCATTTTTCATCACCTGTCACTATTGTATGGAGAAACGACTTACTTTTGTATCTGGCGACCAGCATTTCGCAAGCGTTCTTTCGATTTGCTTGCTGTCGTTCATTCAGTGCATGCAGAACCCATTTTTCCACTATCTGCACCTTTCCCATAGCTTTCAATACAAGAAAAACGGCTTTCTGCGTCACATTCAATTATCCCGCGAGTTCCTGTCGAGTTTGCGTATCACCTTTATCCGACAAGGCCCGCAATTCGTTGTCTTAGAACTTTTCCAGGGATTTCCCGCGCTCGTCGTATCTCACGTCAAAATCACCACTTTTGAATTTTTTGAACCACTCGAGACACTATGTTTTCTCAAGATCATGTTCGCCGAAAGCCCCGACAAGCATTCGATTCGATTCTGCAGCAGTTTTCTTCAAATGATAACAGAAAACCAATGCTGTCCACAAATCGTAGTTCGTAGGCACAAAACTCGACATGTTTATGTGTTTGAAACAGATACCGATGTAAGGAACTTGGGTTACTCTGTGTTGACATCAGTGATCAACCGTTACAGGAAGCAGATGGCGGTCTCACGAGCCCTACGCTGACGGCTAGCACCATCTATAGGGAAATTCCAGTTTCATGTTTTTACACCTGGTAAAATGCATCAGATGAAATGTTTACATAGGAGTTTACTGATAGTTATGGAGATGTGTTAGTACTGAATCTTAACTCGGTTGGAAACCAGATCACGAATCACCAATCAATTACACGGAGGAAAGATTAAAAATAACAAGATTGAGTTTGACGAGAATATGTAGTTAATTCATCGAGTCCTATGAGTAAGAACTTAAAGTTCTCCGTGGTGAGTAATAATAACTTACACTTAGTTTTGGAATGAGATATTCCTCGTCCCTTTGAGGCAGTGGTGGCAGCGGTTTCGGTTTTTAAAACCGTCGTTAAGGGCTGGGATGGAGGTACATGGACCAATGGTGTGGGTGGGCATAACGTTGCATGGGCATACTGGCCAACAGATCTTGGAATACGATACACACGCTGGTCACCATTATTGTGGCACTGTACTCCTTCCCCATTTGCGTCTTTTGAGGGGTTCATTCGCCCTGACTTCATCTTTATGGTCGACAACGAAACTTAGTGTATGTGGTGATGTTCCTTTTGCCCAACGTCTTCCAAAACAATTGCTTGAAACAACGAAATTTCAAGAGATGATTCGATACAGTAGCAAAACTTTTTCTGGATTGACAGTGAGATACTAGTAACGCAACATAAGGGCGTAAAGGCAACGACCTTGTCATTCCCACAACAAAATGTTTCTTAACTCTGTCATCGACAAAAAAATACAGGTCACAGAGTAAGACTTCAGTAATATTAGGGCAGTAATGTAATACAGACTGTCGTAGAAATTTTAGGGCAAAAGATACTGCCACATGATGTGTCACTGTCTAGTAACATAGCTCGATGAAACTTGAACCATCCATAGAAAGAACTGCTACAGCATAGTATAGTTAGTATAGTATAGAAGGTACCTCAAAGAAATACTCGCCGCCCATGTGGCCGAGCGGTTCTAGGCGCTACAGTCTGGAACCGCGCGACCGCTACGGTCGCAGGTTCGAATCCTGCCTCGGGCATGGATGTGTGTGATGTCCTTAGGTTAGTTAGGTTTAAGTAGTTCTAAATTCTAGGGGACTGATGACCTCAGATGTTAAGTCCCATAGCGCTCAGAGCCATTTGAACCATTTTTAGAAATACTCAATGAGACAAACAGAAATGACACTTATTCAGTGACAATAATTAAAGAAAAGTCACTGCGATTCATGATGGTCCTCTGGACATCACAAAAGTAGAACATGGTGTGATCATTACGGACAGTAAAGCATGCTCTGGAACGTGCTCACATATTGGTTACAAGGTTGGCAAGTATTTTTGTGTTTGGATGTTTCGTTCATCCATCCAGCGTGGTTGACTACTGCTGAACGGTCGTTCGTGCAAGTGAACGTCCTCATATACATCTCTCAAACACATCCCACCTGTGTTAGACGGGGTTTAAGTCGGGAAAAGGGGCAGGCTAGTCCATTAGTCGAATATCAGCTGGTTCCAAAAGCTCCTACGTCTGCTGGTCGCGCATAGTCATCCATAAAAGTGAACTCAGGGCCGAATGCACCCATGAAAAGACACATATGAGGAAGGAGTACCGTGTTCAAATGGTTCAAATGGCTCTGAGCACTATGCGACTTAACTTCTAAGGTCATCAGTCGCCTAGAACTTAGAAGTAATTAAACCTAACTAACCTAAGGATATCACACACATCCATGCCCGAGGCAGGATTCGAACCTGCGACCGTTGCGGTCGCTCGGCTCCAGACTGTAGCGACCAGAACCGCACGGCCACTCCGGCCGGCGGGTACCGTGTTCCAAGATTCGGAGATCAGTACCTTCATGTAACATTATGCCTACCCCTACCCAACACCTGAACCGCCAAACGGTTATGTTCGGCAATGCTGGACGTTCCGTCAATATGGCGAAAGATGGGAACTAGAGATAAGCAGATTCGTTCATCTTCGGGAACTAATTCACTGGTGGTCCTCCCTTTCCGGGAACCGTTTTTTTACTCGTTCACTCTTTCTTTTTTATCTATTTTTGTACTATGTGGACATCAGATAAATTCTCCAAAAAATATCAACTACGCACAAGTATTACTTTTGCATGATAGTCCCACGTTGGGTGATGTGACGAACCAGTGACCGCAAGCCAGGCACAGAGAGTCCAGAACAAGCTGTGTAGAAGTACGAATTATGGAACCTGTTCGCGACACAGTGCCAATCGGCATTCACTTCCGAGACAAGCTTGTAGTCGTAGCAAGTACAATGTAGTGGTTTTCAGTTCGTTTACACAAAGTTATATATATTTATGCGGGCACTATTATCATGAAATACATGGAAGTAAACTATTGCCTGTCAGACGAACAGTTAGAGTTTTCTTTTACGATATGCAGGTGTGTAAGTTAACTGGGCATCAAAATTTCATACTACGAGAGAAGCGAGGATTTACTTGGAAAATTAACGACTTCCGATACAGGTGCTCAGAAACTGCGTATTAAAATTAGGAGATTTGTATCAGCAACTGCAGGAATTACATAAATGTATTGGGAGATCATCGAAACTTAAGTGAAAAGAAACAAGAGTCTCTGCTTCAAAAACTTGACAAATTAGCGCCTTTCATTGCTTTGAAGATCTTTGCAATCGAAAAAGACAACCAGGTTTTGATCAGTCAGCAGTTGATAAGCTCCCCAGGTTACATGCATGGAATCAATCATCAGTTATTGAGAAAGGGAACTTCTGAATGAGCACAGGCAGCCATCAACAGACGAGAATGAAACGAATATAAAAATCAACAAATCGGTAAATTATGTACTAATGTTCTTAAAACATAAATTTTACACGCATTTGTAACTGAAAATGAAATAAAAGAAAAATCCACTACTAGATGAAAGCCTAGAAATTCACGCAACTTGTCCATGAAACTCGCACTTAATGGATTTTCTGTTAAATCATTACTCTCTATCTTTTTAGATGTGCGAGTGTTTCGGTTCAAGACAGTCTGGAAAAAATCTGTTGTGTTTTCCTTGCAGGGATAAGATATATGAGACGATTGTATTGTAGTTTTTGTATTAACTGCGAATTCTCTTCTTGAATCTATCTCATGGAGTATCTTTCCGTGCTCCAAAGGGATCCATCATCTGAGGTGGAGGGCGAAAAGCATTCAAGTATTGAAAAAGTTTATTTCCTTGACGAAATTGAATTGGGACTACAAAAACAGATTGCAATTTTTCCTTATCGTTATGTATGTCAAAACATGATCCTGCGCTGTTTCAGAACCCAAGGCTCCGTATTTGTATTTCACAATTCTTTCAAAACTTCATGCATCAGGTTGTCGATAGTCATATCCCGGATATGGCTTTACAAAAACTGAAATGTCGTTTATGGTTCCTGACCATTGTTGTTCTGTTGCCTTAAAATTCTGAACGAAAAATTAAGTCACTATAGATAGTGAAGCAAAACCAGCAGACAAAGATACATAAAGATTCCAGCAGGAACCGATCAAATCCGAAAAATTATGACTAATGCGGTTTAACTGCCGTTTCTAATAAACCGAAAGTACATTCAAGCAACTCGATTTGAGTGACTAGTTTCTTATTACAGGTTCTTCAGAGTGACACGTAAATGAAAGTGTCAAACACCTACATCTAGTTCTTAAACTAAACGTTGTAAATTATCTGACTGAGACACGAGTGAAGTTCATGGAACACAATAATAAAATAAATGAGAAGGTGTATACACTTATGTTGTGTCTATCCCCTTAAGATTAAGATTCCAGGGCAAAAAGACGCTTCTTTGAAGAATAGCTATGTATAAAAGAAAATGTGATTTTCTCGTCATATTTTCCTCACACGCTTAGTAAATAATAGGTTTATAGGTTGTATTATTAAAGTTAATGCAGTAATACAATGTTAATAATTAAGTAGAAAATAATACAGTTTTTCGCTTCGAAGATACTTCTACACAGTACTTTTTTTTAGATAAAAAGTAAATACGATTTTATACAATTCTACAGATTTTCATATAGAGAGGCACCCCTTCCCGTTTATTTACGGAGCCGAAATCATGAAAAAATCATTTCTTGTGCGCAAAGTAACCAAACTAGGGAGTATCACAAAGAAACAAACAAATCTGAAAAATAATATGCTTCCTTAAGGGCCTAGTTTTATTTTTGTGAGAAATATGAAACTCGCCGGTTAATGAAAACATTATTACACTATATTAAAAAGTGATATACATTAACATTATAAAGTATTAAACCAAGCAGATGAGACCCAAAAAAATCGACAAACATAAAAAATAAACAAAAGCTTGCCTTGTAAGAAATATGTGTTCTACAAATGATCAAAACGACTAAGAAATAAGTAGGCATCTCTGCTTGCTGCATGAAAAAAACATATATGGGACAAAAATGGTTCAAATGGCTCTGAGCACTATGGGACTCAACTGCTGAGGTCATTAGTCCCCTAGAACTTAGAACTAGTTAAACCTAACTAACCTAAGGACATCACAAACATCCATGCCCGAGGCAGGATTCGAACCTGCGACCGTAGCGGTCTTGCGGTTCCAGACTGCAGCGCCTTTAACCGCACGGCCACTTCGGCCGGCTATATGGGACATATAACTTAATTTTTATAGAAGTTATATAATTATAAAGAAATGGAAATGGAACGTGGAACGAGTGATTACCTCAAGAAAGACGAGACGGAGGCGGAAAGGAAACATGTAACGACCATTCCAGGAACGAAAACCAATCGTTCCTGGAATGAGAACTGGCCGAAACCTTTCCAGGAACGAGAACCGGTCGCGACCCTTCCCGCCGTTCCTGTAGCGAGATCGGTCGTAACCGAAGTGAACGGTAAAACGCCGCTCCTTAAAAATCTTATCTCGGTCTTTCTGTTTACTTCAGTGGACAGTTCCTTTGGTCCTGTTCGTTCACGAACGATCCACCTCTATTTGGAACACGTAATACACCTAAGAGCATTGTAGGACATGACCGTCTTGGTGGTCCAGATGTTATGGTGTGGTTAGGCATAATGTTGCTTGGGTGTAATGACCATCAAATCTTGCAACACGACACGCCTACTGGTCCACATTATTGTGACGCTCGACTCCTTCGGCACGTGCTCTTTTCAGGCGTGCATTCGGGCCTCACTTCTTTGTTAATGGATGACAATACACGACTATATCGGACAGTGTAGGTGGAGGAACTCTTGGAGCGAGAGGATACTCGGCGAATGGACTGAATTGCCTGTTTCCCCGACTTAAATTCCTTCAATCATGTGTTAGCTTTCGTTGGTGATACATATTGGAGCACATTCACATGCACCAACAACCATCCATTACCTATCAACCGCGCTGCTGGAGGAATGGAACGTTATACTGCAAGAACTTCTTACCAATCATCTGCCCAGCGTGGGAGTTCGTTGTAGAGCATGCTTTGCCGTCCGCGGTGATCACACACCCTATTAAGAATCGTGTGTCTCGTCTCCTGTAATGTCCAGGGGACAATCATGATCTCTGTGACATCACTGTAAGTATTGTCTTCGAATAAAAGTTCATTTCTGTTCGTCACATGGCGCATTTCTTCTGCAGCAGTTCTTTCTATACTTGGTCCGAGTTTCATCGATCCATGTTTGTAGTACAGTCGACCCTTGTTAATTTGAACCTCAATAAATGGAAATTCTCCGTAAATCGAAATAATTGTCCGGTTCCTAGGGAAATACCTAGATAATTTGAAAAAATCATTCGTGTTTTAATAATGCGAAGCGATAATCGTGACTGACAGGTCGACGACACTGTACATTGTAGTTAGCAAGTGTCTAATAGTAATTCGAATTACTTCGTCAGTTGCTTCTGTATTTGTTTCGTCGTTCAACTCTTCACGGCACTTGTTTACTTATTCAACAGTGCGTAGTTTGTACATTAATAAATCAATTATAAAATGACTTCAAAGAATTACAAGCGTTCAAGTCCCACAGAAAAGGAAATGGTTATTGAACTCGTGGCTCAGAATACCGCCAGAACAAGAAAGAACAGCCTGCTGAAAACGTATTACATGGAAGGAGGAACCGGAAACGACATCGTTTTTAAGAAGAAGAAGAAGAAGAAGAAGAAAGACAAGAAACACAGCAGATCCCGTCTCTGACGCGAAGCTCTAATAGGAAATGTTACGTATAAATCTTTAGAGCGGTAATAGACGATGATGTATTTTCGACTTTGGTCGCACGTTGGAGGGCACTGAAGCAGAAAAATTTCGCTGATTTCTTTACAAAATAAAGTTGATTGAAAATTACGGAACGTGAAAAAATAACTTTCGTTTGAGGTCTAGTTGCTTATTGACGAAAAGCGAATTTTGTTGAAACCACAGTAATGTTTTTTAAGTTTATTTTTGGAACGGAAATCCTTACTTCGCGCTTTTCTTGATTCGTCCCTGATCAGTCATTATTTTGTTGAATCGGATTCTCAATTATTCGAACATTTTCTGAGGTCACTTGAACATCGAAGTATCGACAGTTGATTGTATTTATGCAGTTGAGCACATTCGGCTAATGTTT
This sequence comes from Schistocerca cancellata, assembly GCF_023864275.1. Classification (NCBI taxonomy): domain Eukaryota; kingdom Metazoa; phylum Arthropoda; class Insecta; order Orthoptera; family Acrididae; genus Schistocerca; species Schistocerca cancellata. Next base: position 406,276,079 of record NC_064630.1, read on the forward strand.
CCTCACTTGTCTACATCTGTGTTCAGAATTGGGTGACTGACGGTACTGCTTTTTGTAATGTATATAAGATTGCTTCTCGTCCCGTTTATGGATGGAGTCTTTGGAGAACTACGCTTTGTACACCTCTGTCCGAGTTGTTGAAAGCTACTTTCTCTTTTGTACATCGTTCTGAGTAACACGAAAGTTTTGTTGTTGTTGTTGTTGTTGTGGTCTTCAGTCCTGAGACTGGTTTTATGCAGCTCTCCATGCCAATCTATCTTGTACAAGCTCCTTCATCTCCCAGTACCTACTGAAACCTACATCCTTCTGAATCTGCTTCGTGTATTCATCTCTTGGTCTCCCTCTACGATTTTTACCCTCCACACTGCCCTCCAAAGCTAAATTTGTAATCCCTTGATGCCTCAGGACATGTCCTACCAACCGATCCCTTCTTCTAGTCAAGTTGTGCCACAAACTTCTCCCCAATCCTATTCAATACCTCCTCATTAGTTACGTGATCTACCCATCTAATCTTCAACATTCTTCTGTAGCACCACATTTCGAAAGCTTCTATTCTCTTCTTGTCCAAACTATTTATTGTCCCTGTTTCAGTTCCATACATGGCTACACTCCATACAAATACTTTCAGAAACATCTTGCTGACACTTAAATCTATACTCGATGTTAACAAATTTCTGTTCTTCAAAAACGCTTTCCTTGCCATTGCCAGTCTACATTTTATATCCTCGCTACTTCGACCATCATCAGTTATTTTGCTCCCCAAATAGCAAAACTCCTTTACTACTTTAAGTGACTCATTTCCTAATCTAATTCCCTCAGCATCACCCGACTTAATTCGACTACATTCCATTATCCTCGTTTTGCTTTTATTGATGTTCATCTTATATCCTCCTTTCAAGATACTGTCCATTCCGTTTAACTGCTCTTCCAAGTCCTTTGCTGTCTCTGACAGAATTACAATGTCATAGGCGAACCTCAACGTTTTTATTTCTTCTCCCTGGATTTTAATACCTACTCCAAATTTTTCTTTTGTTTCCTTTACTGCTTGCTCAATATACAGATTGAATAACATCGGGGATAGGCTACAACCCTGTCTCACTCCCTTCCCAACCAGTGCTTCCCTTTCATGCCCCTCGACTCATAACTGCCATCTGGTTTCTGTACAAATTGTAAATAGCCCTTCGCTCCCTGTATTTTACCGCTGCCACCTTTAGGATTTCAAAGAGAGTATTCAAGTCAACATTGTCAAAAGCATTCTCTAAGTCTACAATTGCTAGAAACGTAGGTTTGCCTTTCCTTAATCTTTCTTCTAAGATAAGTCGTAAGGTCAGTATTGCCTCACGTGTTCCAACATTTTTACGAAATCCAAACTGATCTTGCCCGAGGTCGGCTTCTACCAGTTTTTTCATTCGTCTGTAAATAATTCGCGTTAGTATTTTGCAACTGTGACTTATTAAACTGATAGTTCGGTAATTTTCACATCTGTCTACACCTGCTTTCTTTGGGATTGGAATTATTATATTCCTCTTGAAGTCTGAGGGTATTTCACCTGTCTCGTACATCCTGCTCACCAGATGGTAGAGTTTTGTCAGGACAGGCTCTCTCAAGGCCGTCAGTAGTAAGTATGCCTTCTTAAAAATTCGCTTGAATGTTTGACCCAAGAATTAATTTGTAACACAATCGGGCCTTACTTAAAAAGCTCGTTCGAGGGCAGTTAGTGTTTACTTTGGGCCACTAAAACAATTATGGGCATAAATGATTGCATCTCGTGGTCGTGCGGTAGCGTTCTCGCTTCCCACGCCTGGGTTCCCGGGTTCGATTCCTGGCGGGGTCAGGGATTTTCTCTGCCTCGTGATGGCTGGGTGTTGTGTGCTGTCCTTAGGTTAGTTAGGTTTAAGTAGTTCAAAGTTCTAGGGGACTGATGACCGTAGCAGTTAAGTCCCATAGTGCTCAGAGCCATTTGAACTTTTGAACATAAATGATTACTTGAAAGAGTTTTATGATCACAGTTACTTCTACCAAATTTATAATCTTATTCGGAGAACTTACATATGATCCACCTTGTAGTTGAACATGTGCAGAGAGCATGTGTCCCTCCGTCTAATAAATTAACACCTTTCTGTACGAAACATGAAATGTAAGAATCTAAAGGAAACACATCGAAAATGATGCGATCAGCAGCAAGCACTCCCGAAATCTCCTCACCTTCATTTAAATTCTAACTTTAAAAGCATGCAAAGAATAAACTGGCGAAACATTTAGTCTGTCTGCTTCAGCCACATGTGTGAAAGATCGACACATACATGAAGGACTCAGAACATTTTTCAGTGAAGCTGAAGAAATTAAAGCTTCGACCAAACAACATCCTTTCACCTGGTTTCTTCGTTTACGAAATGCCACTCAATGATTTTGTGGAGCATATTGGTTCCATACTCGCACAGGACATAATCAAGCTCTTTTACTTGTATCTTACCGGAGTCTACACTACTGGCCATTAAAATTGCTACACCACGAAGATGACGTGCTACAGACGCGAAATTTAACCGACAGGAAGATGATGCTGTGATATGCAAATGATTAGCTTTTCAGAGCATTCACACAAGGTTGGCGATGGTGGCGACATCTACAACGTGCTGACATGAGGAAAGTTTCCAACCGATTTCTCATACACAAAGGCAGTTGACCGGCGCTACCTGGTGAAACGTTGTTGTGATGCCTCGTGTAAGGAGGAGAAATACGTACCATCACATTTCCGACTTTGACGAAGATCGGATTGTAGCCTACCGCGATTACGGTTTATCATATCGCGACATTGCTGCTCGCGTTGGTCGAGATCCAATGACTGTTAGCAGAATATGGAATCGGTGGGTTCAAGATGGTAATACGGAACGCCGTGCTGGATCCCAACGGCCTCGTATCACTAGCAGTCGAGATGACAGGCATCTTATCCGCATGGCTGTAACGGATCGTGCAGCCACGTCTCGGTCCCTGAGTCAACAGATGGGGACGTTTGTAAGACAACAACCTGCTGGACGAACAGTTAGACGACGTTGCAGCAGCATCGACTATTCTCTCGGAGACCATGGGTGCGGTTACCCTTGACGCTGCATCACAGACAGGAGCGCCGGAGATGGTGTACTCAACGACGAACCTGGGTACACGAATGGCAAAACTTCATTTCTTCGGATGAATCCAGGATCTGTTTACAGCATCATAATTGTCGCATCCGTGTTTGGCGACATCGCGGTGAACGCACATTGGAAGCGTGTATTCATTATCGCCATACTGGCGTATTACCTGGCGTGATGGTATGGGGTGCCATTGGTTACACGTCTCGGTCACGTCTTGTTCGCATTGACGGCACATTGAACAGTGTACGATACATTTCAAATGTGTTACGACCCGTGGCTCTACCCTTCATTCGATCCCTGCGAAACCCTATATTTCAGCAGGATAATGCACGACCGCATGTTGCAGGTCCTGTACGGGTCTTTCTGGATACAGAAAATGTTCGACTGCTGCCCTGGCTAGCATATTCTCCAGATCTCTCACCAATTGACAACGTCTGGTCTATTGTGGCCGAGCAACTGGCTCGTCACAATACGCCAGTCACTACTCTTGATGAACTATGGTATCGTGTTGAAGCTGCATCGGCAGCTACACCTGTACACGCCATCCAAGCTCTGTTTGACTCAATGCCCAGTCGTATCAAGCCGTTATTACGATCAGAGGTGGTTGTTCTGGGTACTGATTTCTCAGGATCTGTGCACCCAAATTATGTGAAAATGTAATCACATGTCTGTTCTAGTATAATATATTTGTCCAACGAATACCCGTTTATCATCTGCATTTCTTGTTGGTGTAGCAATTTTAATGGCCAGTAGTGTATATAGAAAGGGCTATTAGTGGACGACGTGACGCACCAACCACTCTGAGGGAGTTACGCCGAATCGCCGTTGAGGAATGTGATAATCTGGACCAACAATGCCTTGGTGAACTTGTGGATAGTATGTCACGACGAATACAGACATGCATCAATGCAGGAGGATGTGCTACTGGGTATTAGAAGTACCGATGTGTACAGCCACCTGGACCACGACCTCTGAACGTTTCGCTGTATGGTGGTACAACATACAATGTGTTGTCTTCATGAGCAATGAAAAGGGCGGAAATTATGCTTATGTTGATATGTACTCCAATTTTCTGTACATGTTCTGGAACTCTCGGAGCCAAGGTGATGCAAAACTCTTTTTGATGTGTGTAGAAGCTATTGCCAAAGACGTTAAGCGTACGAAAAATGTGTTAGACTCAACGGAGGCCTCAACCTCGAATATTTTGGTATACAGGTGAGACTCATCCACTTTCCCAAACCACACGAAGGAAAAGACTGAAAAATATGAACTAGATGTTTTGATCGGAATTTATCAACCAAAGTACGAGGAGCGTTCAGTTATAGGACACCGATTAACATTCCAGCTTCAGCCCCTATAGTTTCATGAAGTTCCTATAGGTGGTAGTGATATATGTAGCTTTCAGAACAGTGTATCTAACGGAGGTGCATTCCATGCAGAAAGCTGTCGCTGAGGTTCTTTTAGCAGAAAAGCAGAGCATCGCATATATTCACTGGTGCTTGTAGAATGTCTACAGAGATCTGGTAGTGAACAAAAGCAAGTCAGTCGTTGGTTGAGGTGTCTTCCATCATCGCAACAAGGCCGCACAGACCTGTTCGATCTCCAATGTGTCGGCCGGCCGTACAGAGCTGTGTCTCTTCCAACGTTGCAACGTCCAGACACTCATTCGAGGTGATCGAAGGATCACAATCAAACACATCGCTGCTCAACTGGACGTCTGAGTGTTGGGTAGTGCTGACTAGTCCTGACACTCGCCCACCCGTTGGAGTACTCAAAGGTATTGCCCACTGAGTTCTTCGTCGCCTAACAGAAGACCATGATGTGCTACGAAGCACCGTCTTTGCAGAATTGCTTGTGCATTACGAGGCTGATCGTGACAATTTTTTGTCGAACATCGTCACAGGCGATGAAAGTTGAGTTCCTCACTTCTATCCGGAAACAAAACGGCAATCTGTGGAGTGTCAAGCTCAAAACCATGCCCTCAGCCGATATAGCCATGGCGATGGTCCTCTGGGACTCTGAGGGGTTATTCGGTTTGATTTCCTCCCTGATGGTACAGCTATCAGCTCGGAAATGAACTGTGCTACCCTCGCCACAAAAATGCAAACTAACTTCTCCTTCTCCATGACAAAACAAGGCCTCGCACCAATCTGCACACCCGAGAGGATATCACAAAACTTTACTGGACTGTCCTTCCTCATCCACCCTAAAGTCCAGATCTCGTGCCTTCTGACTTCCGTCTATTTGGACTACTGAAGGCTGCGCTCCACAGGAAGCAGTACGTGGATTGTGAGGACGTTACTGATGCAGCAAGACGTTGGCTCTGACGTCTACCAGTAGAGTGGTACCGTGATGGCATACAGGCGCTCCCAGTAATGTGGCATTCAACGGAGGTTCTCTTGAAATAACGATTTTGTTGCCAAAAGAGTGGTAAATAATAAGGTGTGCTGGAGTTCTGAATAGAACGAACCTGCTTTCCGAAAAAGGTGTTGCATTACTTACTGAACGCCTCTGAGGTGGCGTCTACGTGTTCATCACAGAGTGCGGCCAGGAGCCGGCAGCGCTGAGGGGCGCGTAATTTGGGTGCAGCGGCTACTGGCGAGAGTGGACGTGTGCTGGCTAGCTGGGAGAGGACAGCTGTCCCGCCGGGCGCGGCCTTGTGCTGCCGGCGGCGCAGCCTTTGTGGCGGGATCTAATTACATCACGGCGCGGGAAGAGACACAATGGGGGCTGGCTCTTCGTCGCTGCGCATTACGCCCGCCCAGACTGGTCTAGCGCGCTCTAAAGTCACATGGCGACAGCCCTGGATCTCCCCACCATTGTGGAGCTTGCGCTATCCCAGGGAACTAGCTAGTCGCACGTGGGGCCTCCATAGACACACCTCAGAACTGACACGGCAGTACCTACTAATTATAACTATGGAGGGTCACAGACTCATATCTTCCCGTAACTCTTTCTTCTGTTATTTCCCCTACAACCACATTCAGATCCCCAATGACAATAAGAGTTTCATCTCCCTTTATGTACTAAATTACCAGTTCAGTCTTGAAATTTGGAGAGAATGTGTATATACGGTAAGTATCTTTCAAGAAGGAATTATTCGAAATTTTACTCCTAAGGGGTTGAAATAGGGGATGAAAGGCATTTTGAAAAACGTCTACTGATACTGGTATCTGGTTTCTCAGTCGGAAAATCACAGTACATGTTCCAGCGTCTTTTTTTTTTTTTTGTTTGAAAATTCAGCCACTAACGGCGTAAAATATTGGGTCAAAGTTTTGTTGAAAATAAATCATCATTAAAGAACTACAAAAGCATTTTTAAAGCAACATCTATGAATATTAGTATTTGACTTCTCGGTTGGAAATAAAAATAATAAATGTTTCAGTGTTTTTGGAAACACAATGTCGTAAGTTTGTGAATAGGGGACGAAAAGTTTTATAAAATTATTTCATCATGAAGGCATTTTCAAAGAAATAATAAAACTCGTGTTTCACTGTTTTTGAAAACTCAGCCGCTGAGGGGGTGAAATAGGGGCTGACAATTTAAAAAAAAAATGTTTAGTTACATTAAAAGACTTTTGAAGCTAAATCTATGAAAACTGCTATTTCACTTCTCCGTTAGATATGAAGATATGTGTTAAGGGATGAAAGTTACTATGCAAATATCTCCACAAGAACTCAAAAGGCATGATTAACAAAAACCTTGGACTCCAGCTAGTAGATTCAAAAGTACATTCGGATAAGACAATCTTCGATACCCTTAATTAGCCTAAAAAGTTTAGAAGGTGTTGCAATTTGTGAACAACATAAAAATTCAATTAAAGAAAACCTATAACAGTCTTTAGAGACTATATAGTCCATTCGAACGAAGCAGGTAACGCTGAGTTAGTATCCTCATACACAAGGCTGTTGACAAAGAAGGATCAGATTTCAGACATTTATTGCTTCCAAAGTACAGAGATAGAAAAACACAGTTCCAACGTTCCTCAAAAGAAAAAGTTCAAACTTTTGTGCATTCAATGCGAGCACTATGTGTTACATGACAAATATCAAAACGGCGGCTCATTTTCTACCACAAACGAAGCGGCTATCTGTCATTATCGAATTCACAGCTCCAACAATGCGATGTCGTAGATTTTCAAGACTGTCAGGGATAGGGGGCGGAGATAAAAACGCAGACTTTTACGTAACCCCACAGGTAAAGGTGAAAGATGTGAGGTCAGGATACATGGGAGGCCACCGGCGATGCAGTTCCTCTCCTGCTCCTACCAGGCCTCCAGACCTCACACCTTGTCATTTTTATCTTTGGGGTTACGTAAAAGACTGCGATTTTATTCCCCATATGCCTCACTCTCTAGAAAGTCTGCGACATCGCACTGTTTGTGAATTCGATAACGAGAGACCAGCAGCTACGTGTGTGTTGGGAAATGAGACACAGTTATGATACACTACTCGCCATTGAAATTGCTACACCACGAAGATGACGTGCTACAGACGCGAAATTTAACCGACACGAAGAAGATGCTGTGATATGCAAATAATTAGCTTTTCAGAGCATTCATACAAGGTTGGCGCCGGTGGCGACACCTACAACGTGTTGACATGAGGAAAGTTTCTAACCGATTTCTCATACACAAACAGCAGTTGACCGGCGTTGCCTGGTGAATCGTTGTTGTGATGCCTCGTGTAAGCAGGAGAAATGCGTACCATCAAGTTTCCGACTTTGATAAAGGTCGGATTGTAGCCTATCGCGACCGCGGTTAATCGTATCGCGACACTGCTGCTCTTGTTGGTCGAGATCCAATGACTGTTAGCAGAATATGGAATCGGTGGGTTCAGGAAGGTAATACGGAACTCCGTGCTGAATCCCAAAGGCCTCGTATCACTAGCAGTCGAGATGACAGGCATCTTATCCTTATGGCTGTAACGGATCGTGCAGCCACGTCTCGATCCCTGAGTCAACAGATGGGGACGTTTGCAAGACAACAACCATCTGCACGAACAGTTCGACGACGTTTGCAGCAGCATGGACTACCAGCTCGGGGACCATTGCTGCGGTTACCCTTGACGCTGCATCACAGACAGGAGCGCCTGAAATGGTGTACTCAACGACAAACCTGAGTGCACGAATGGCAAAATGTCATTTTTTCGGATGAATTCAGGTTCTGTTTACAGTATCATGATGGTCGCATCCGTGTTTGGAGACATCGCGGTGAACGCACATTGGAAGTGTGTATTCGTCATCGACATACTGGCGTATCACCCGGCGTGATGGTATGGGGTGCCATTGGTTACTCGTCTCGGTCACGTCTTGTTCGCATTGACGGCACTTCGAACAATGGACGTTACATTTCAGATGTGTTACGACCCGTGGCTCTACCCTTCATTCGATCCCTGCGAAACCCTAAATTTCAGCAGGATAATGCACGACCGCATGTTGCAGGTCCTGTATGGGCCTTTCTGGATACAGAAAATGTTCCACTGCTGTCCTGGCCAGCACATTCTCCAGATCTCTCACCAACTGACTCTGGTCAATGGTGGCCGAGCAACTGGCTCGTCACAATACGCCAGTCACTACTCTTGATGAACTGTGGTATCGTGTTGAAGCTGCATAGGAAGTATAGGAACAGAAAATTTTATACTGCTCTTCAACGTGACAAATGGAAAGCAGGGATTAGAAGACCACATTCTTTCTCTGTCTTTAGATTTTATGCAGAACGTCTTCCTACCAATGCAGAATGCGTTTTATTTGAGACAAATTACCGTTAATGTATTTTGCATACTCTATATAGGCTCAAGAAACACAGTATACGTCTACCACGAAGATTAAGGCAAGAAAAATCCAAATGAATTGCGCTCATTTATAAATGATTATACGGATCTACCACAAAAATACCCCGAACGTTATCTGTTTTCAGACAAATGCTAAGCTCAAAGTAAGAATCACACCCTCAAAAGATTTCTGTCGTACCTGACCGATTCTGGGAGATTCAACAGAATTCAACAATACTTTCCAGCGAGCGGGAACAGTTTTCTGCCATGTGATAGGGATTTTGGCATTATAAAAAAGAAACAAAGAAAACAGGCCAGATGGATCACTGTGCATGGTGTTACAGAGGTGATTCCTACAAGTTCTAAGGAAGATAAATTTCTTGTTATAGAAGTTGGTGCCACTGGGATATTAGACTACAGGTCATGGTGGCCGCTGTATTACAGGAAGACCAGAATTTCTGAATCAATGGATACGCTTTTCTTCTGGGGCTTCCCCATCATCCACTGACTGCGCCAAATAAAAACTAGCTTACCCATCAGAAAGCAAAGTCCAATAGAATGAAAGACTTGGAAAAACTGCAGCGTTATATGTTGTAGAATTGTGCATAACTGTGGTAAAATGTAGCAATGCACATGTTATATTGTCTGCTTTAAAGGTAATGATAATATGAATAAAAAGGAGTATATGATTTCAGAATCTTTTCGTTTTTCTTCTGTTTTTGTTTCTTTTATCGTCAGTTTTCAATTTTTAACAATTACTTATTCTACCTTAATTAATCCAGTATTTCGTCAAACAATGACATTTGCATCATATTACACAAAAAAGTGAATACATATACCAATAAAAAATTATTTTAAGATTTCAACAGTTTTTATCGATTTCCCACAAATGTGCCCACTTAAAAATTTACGATTCTGCTGTACAGGACGTTGCTACGGTAATCTTCGTATCAACAACTCGTATTGCAATTATTTTTGCGCAATATTATGTAAACTATGGTACTGTCAAAGAGAACAACTGAAGTTTCTATCACCTTAAGACATTTGTTAAGTTCTCTGTGCGAGATAACTTCGGCTACTGCTGGTCTCTTATCAGAAATAAATGCTATCGATCGGTGAGATTACAATGGAGCAAGTCAAATTACTTCATTAAACTCAGCATACTTAACACACTTTATAAACATTAATCGTAGTTGCTGCTAACATTACTTGCGGTTACTACCGTTTAAATAGTATTCTCAAATATTAATTTCAATACTCGCATTTTATTACGCGAATTCCGAGCGATGCAGTCAAAGTTATAATATTATTGCGGACTAGCGATAAAGCATCAGCTACCTCTGACATAATATTTAACGCTATGATTTCTGATGTTTCTTTTATATTTTTACTCTTATTATCTTTATTTCCTTAAACCTTTGATATGACTTGTTACTTAGGGAAGTTATTATTTTACTTACTTCTATCAATTGAAATTCTTATTAAAACCTTTTCCAGGATTTAGTTGACTTTTCTGTAATTGAATACAATGACGATAAATAATTTTCCTTGTTTAATTATCTCTGACACTATTGAAAAAAATTTCTTTTTGCGAGTTTCGCTTTTGAATACCTTGCGAATCGGGATAATATCATTTCCTTTAGAAACTACTTTCGTGGATAACTTTAGCAGGCATGCCATCCTTTCCACTAAATGAATGTTCGTAACGCAAATTTTATTTTTACTTCTTCCTTTATTTACTTTTAGTTCATGCAGTACAAATTCAAAATTTTATCGTGAACGAGTGATACAAAACTAATACCACTCGAAACGGAAGTGGGTATGACAAAAAAGTGAAAACAAAATACCGACGTCACACTACCACTTGTATCCTGAATTAAATTAAATTACTGGGCAAAAGCCAAACTCTTCAGGTGTTGGCTCATGCGTTCCTAGTAACAGTACCTATTTGAAAAGTCACTCGTCACCCTAACAAACAATGGAATATCGTCGGCTTTTCTGTTTATTGGTTTTGCTAAGTTACTAAACTATCCACACTATTTGCAGTCACACATTGCACACTGCACACTGCATTTCTGGTTGGGGGCTGCACTTCCCTGCCAGACTTTGGAATGATCTCCCACTCGACCATGGGTGAGGATCAATAGGCGATCTAACCGTACAGTAGGCTTAAGCACCTGGTGGAACGACCGACGTCGCTCGAGTTTCGCCTATTGTATGCAGAGCGAAACGACCTGCGAGACGTCTGAGGGTCGCTGCAGTTTATGAGTTTACTGTTCCGGCGCGTCCTGAACCAAGACTCCTGGCACCAACTGACTGCAATTGTCCTCTCGATTCTGAGAATACTTGTGGACTGTGCCCTGCTGGGTGCGACTGTCTGGCGCTGGATGGCCAGTGGTCTAGGCAGGTTGTTTTCGTAGCCAGTCAAACGGCAAGTTCAGTGCTTTCAGCTGAATAGCAGAGGCTAGTTGACGTCATAAAGCCCTGCTCGAAATTGGAGGGAATGGTCGCTATTGGCGCGTAGGATGTTCTGAGACAGTGTGGGGGAATTTTGGAATCAGAACTGAATGCTGATTCGCTGTTTTCGAGGAGAGTAGGGAGTTGAGCAATGTTGGCTTCACTCTTGCGTTGCGCGGGTAGGGGGATTTTCGAGATCTGATCTTCATCAGAGTCGGACAGTGTTGTGACTTGGTCGCTCTTTTTCGGAAGAACTTTGGACAGCCTTCGAGGCCAGGGGTCGGCACAGAGCTGCTGCACTGCAGAAGTCGGCGCCTACATCATCAGGACACTGCCTACTGACGACATGCTGCAGATTTCAGTACTGGTACAGTATTTTGCGGCTCCGGCATTGTAGGACCTTATCAGTCTTGTACTGAATCCCTCAGCAGCATGTGCGCTCGCTTTGCTACAAGTCCACCTTACTTGTTTCTCCATGTGATCCCATTTGAACTCTCACTACTAATTGCGATACTGCTATATAGTCGGGAGATTAATATCTGATTCATTAGGACCTCCAGTCGTTATCTCGTTTTTGGTTTTAGGGCGCAAAACTTCTATGGTCATTAGCGCCCATCCAGTCGTTATCGTCAGTCTATTGCATCACAGAGAGTAGGAGCCCCTTGTTCTCGAGCCAACTCTTATTCTCATTATATTTCAATATACCCTATTGTTTAACCTACTTGTTCTCGAGCCAACTCTTATTCTCATTATATTTCAATATACCCTATTGTTTAACCTACTGTTTGTGTCGATAATCATGTGCATTTATGTTCTGATGTATAATAAATCTCGTTGTAATATTTCATCCGCATATCATTTCGTAGATGTATGCAGAATCCCTTTTCTTGTCGTTTATTATGATAAGGTTCTCTTTTTTCTGAGTAGATTATGATTTTTATTAAATTATTGTGAGTGTGCACTCCTGATTTTACCAACTAGCAGGGTCCACCATCATTTCCTTCCGTTACCATTGTGCGCATAATTAATTAGGTGGTAGATAAGGAGGGGGTCGAGTGCATGTCTCGTTCTCATGCAAAATTCGTCTGAATTAAAGAGGTACAAACTCTTCTCCACCCCGGCACCTCGCAGTGTAGTCGTGGTCCTGGGTCTGACGCTGTGGCCTAAAAGCAGCCTATCCTTTTCCACCACCCTTCGGTCCATTGTACGGGTTTAGCTGCCATAGATTGCTGTTGATAGACAGTCTGTAGCTATTACGGTCTTAACTTTGTCCCTTCTTATGCAACGGTATGATTTTTTCTTACATTTCTCTAGGATACTATTCTCCTGCCTCACTATTTGGAAAAGCTTAATAATTATCGCCGGTCTTTCCATTACATGAGTTTAGTTGCCAGAGGCTGCTGACGATATTCCTTATGCAAAGGTATGATAAACTTGTTCTTCCATTCCTCTAGGATACTATTCTCCTCCCACACTATTCGGAAAAGCTTAAAAATTGCGATATTCCAGTGGCTGTGTTGTTCAGTAGTACGATGCAGTGTTCCTTTGGATATGAGTGCATGTCCGAAGCAACAGGCACTGCGGCGACTACCTCCGTTATGAAATACGTGAAACGTATTCGCAGTTGCGAGTATGGACAACTATCAGTTACGTAATGGAATGACGAGAAGGGAAATTTCTGTCGGATCGGGACTCAAATATGGATTTTCCGCTTATCGCGAACGGTCGCTTTAGCATTAGGCTAACCAAGCACGGCTCACGGCCAGATCCAAACTTCCAGTGTCTCCAGCCTGCCTCGTATATTTATTATGCATATCCCAGTACAGGGGAGACATTTTCATTGAGAGTCTCTTGCTGGGTCAGTGGATAAATACGATATTGTAGTATCTGTGTTGTTCAGAGGTACGATACAGTGTTCCCTCGCACATGCAGGCACAACAGACGTAAGTTTTTGTCGGGCCATGAGTCGTGTTCCGATAGCTTATCGGTAAAGCGACCTCACGCGATAAGCAGGATATCCCTGTCGAGCACAAATGTTCATTGTCGTCATTCCATCATACAGCTGATGCTTGTCGTTATTCGCAACTGTGAATACGTTTCATATATAACTTAATAAGTTCAATTACCACCTCTGCTCCACTATAGTTGATTAGTCCCGAAGTTATCCCATCAGGTTTGGCAGCCTTCCCTATTATAACTTGGTCAACCGCCATTTATGTCTCCTGTTCTTTTATCTCTTCTTCAGTTTCTCAGTCTTCCAAAGTTATTAAGCTTCCCCTGTTTTTTGTTTTTTATTTATTAATTCAGTTTCGAAACATTTTGGACTGGCGAGGTATGTGTAGGTATGGCAAAGTTAGAACTGCGAGTCACGCAAAGAACGGGCTACATGAAGTTTGCTATCTGACATAACACATGAAACTAATGGCCCATTTTTTTGGTGAGTATACAAAGTTTTCCCGGAAGAGATAGAGGAGATTAAGAACAATCTATAAGAATGTAGCGTATAGCATTGTTTGAAAATGAATAACTGCTCGTTCTAAAATAAAATACCGTGTACCTGGCTGTGAACGGGCACTGGTGGTAAAACGTAAAACAGCGGAGAAGGCGCCCGTCGCTTCTGGTGGCAATCTCCGCCGTGTTGTGCGATTTTAAAACACGTAAACACTGGTGACAGAGCAGGTCCCACGAGCGCTGAAATATTCATATATTTCATTTGCTGTTCGTCCCGTTTGTTGCGCGCTCGCGTGAATTTTTTCGCCACGTATATTTTTTTCGCGAACCAATAGCGATTCCAGAATTTACATAGGAAAACACGATTAGAGGCAACGGGAAAAAGTGACAAACTGCTCCTACGTGGCGGAAAATGGGTGAGAGAAGCTCAGTGGTGTGGTGGAAGGGGTAGAAGAGGGGAGGGTGGTGGTGGGGAGGGGGGGGGGCGACGTGCTGTGCCGCAGTCAGTTGTCTAATCATGAATTCATCGTACGTTGCGCGAAAAATGCGAGTAATTTTGTTTCTGCGCGACCCCCATTCCCTGCTCACACGGCTTGTCCGCGGAAATGTGCTAAAGCTTTTGGCGCTGCAATGTGGAGGCAATAAAGCGGGGACACCAGAGAAGTAGGAGTGGAGAAGGGGTGGGTGTCGCATTATGATTAGCATTTAGAACGGCTGTGCAGTGTGCCGCCTGGCGGGGGCGAGAACTTTTCAGACTGCTCGGCGAAGCGCTCGCGAAACTCGGCATGTTGTGCTGAAGAACCGAGTCTGGTTGTACTAACCTTCTTCAGCGTGGTACACAGGGGCAAACATCGTGTCCAAGGCGGCTAAGGTCGGAACGAGACACGGCCTCTTCTGGTGAGTGTTCTGTTGATATTGAAAACAGCTCCACTTCCCCACAGTGTTTACGTGATACATTCCTTCGCTATTGCAATGCGGGAAGCCTCTTACATATGCACTACCGTCCATTAAAATTGCTACACCAAGAAGAAATGCAGATGAAAACGGGTATTCATTGGACAAATATATTATACTAGAACTGTCATGTGATTACATTTTCACGCAATTTGGGTCCATAGATCCTGAGAAATCAGTACCCAGAATAACCAGCTCTGGCTGTAATAACGGTCTTGATACGCCTGGGCATTGAGTCAAACAGAGCTTGAATGGCGTGTACAGGTACAGCTACCCATGCAGCTTCAACACGATACCACAGTTCTTCAAGAGTAGTGACTGGCGTATTGTGACGAGCCAGTTGCTCGGCCACCATTGACCAGACGTTTTCAATTTTTGAGAGATATGGAGAATGTGCTGGCCAGGGGAGCAGTCGATATTTTCTGTATTCAGAAAGGCCCGTACAGGACCTGCAACATGCGGTCGTGCATTATCCTGCCGAAATGTAGGGTTTCGCAGGTATCGAATGAAGGGTAGAGCCACGGGTCGTAACACATCTGAAATGTAACGTCCACTGTTCAAATTGCCGTCAATGCGAACAAGAGGTGACCGAGACGTGTAACCAATACCACCCCATACCATTACGCCGAGTGATACGCCAGTATGGCGATGACGAATACGCGCTTCCAATGTGCGTTCACTGCTATGCCGCCAAACACGGAAGCCACCGTCATGATGCTGTAAACAGAACCTGGATTCATCCGAAAAAATGACGTTTTGCCATTCGTGCATCCAGGTACGTCGTTGAGTACACCATCGCAGGCGCTCCTGTCTCTGATGCAGCGTCAAGGGTAACCGCAGCAATGGTCTCCGAGCTGATAGTCCATGCTGCTGCAAACGCCGTCGAACTGTTCGTGCAGATGGTTATTGTCTTGCAAACGTCCCCATCTGTTGACTGAGGGATCGAGACGTGGCTGCACGATCCGTTACATCCATGCGGATAAGTTGGCTGTCATCGCGACTGCTAGTGATACGAGGCCGTTGGGATCCAGCACGGCGTTCGTATTACCCTCCTGAACCCACCGATTCCATATTTTGATAACAGGATCTCGACCAGCGCGAGCAGCAATGTCGCGATACGATAAACTGCAATCGCGATAGGCTACAATCTGACCTTTATCAAAGTCGGAACCGTGATGGTAGGCATTTTTCCTCCTTACACGAGGCATCACAACAACGTTTCACCAGGCAACGCCGGTCAACTGCTGTTTGTGTATGAGAAATCGGTTGGAAACTTTCCTCATGTCAGCACGTTGTAGGTGTCTCCGCCGGCGCCAAGCTTGTGTGAGGGCTTTGAAAAGCTAATAATTTGCATATCACAGCATCTTCTTCCAGTCGGTTAAATTTCGCGTCTGTAGCACGTCACTTTCGTGGTGTAGCAATTTTAATGGCCAGTAGTGTATGAACTATGCCATACTTGTGTACGACAATACGTCTTCTTAACTACAGGTTGCCAGGTTTTCCTTATATAATTTAAGATCTAATGACAAAATTAGGCCTTACCAAAACTTAACATTTTTCAGGAAAGTGAGAAAACTGTAAGTTATTGTACAGGCTGTTTATAAGTTACTTATACAAGTATGTAATAAGGACATGCCGTTCTGCCTTGATCAAACACAATTCATCTTGTTTTACCATCCATACATGTTTCGGATAAGTTTCTCCATCTTCAGCGGGTTTTATTTATTATCTGTGGAACAATATGCAAAGGAATTATGTATTATGATATTTATCAGTTTTTTTGTGATTATAGTATTTACGCTACTGTAAGTAATGACAGAAATATTAACATGAAGGATAAATACACACCTTATTATTACATATTGCTATTCACTAATTTGTTTGGTATTCGCAGCACAGCTACAATTATTGCCTTCCATTATGTCATCTACAATTAATAAGCGTTTATCATTATTTTGTTACGTAATTTCTCACAAGTTTTTAAGGCCTAATATGAAATTATCATTTTCTTCTTATTTGTATAACACTACTGTCGTTATAATATCACAGAGTAATAAATACAGTCGCGACACTCTCTGGTGCGAAAAGTGTTACCGTTTGACAGATGGAACGACATTAGCGCTCCAAGCGGTGAGAAAGCAGACATTCACATCATCGTAAGGATGATGGTTTTCACTGCTTTCCGCTTAAGTGAGGAAATAATTGCTGTATTTTTGTGTTCCAGGCGTTAGTAAATTACCAAGAGACAACAATTATTGTGATATTCATGTAAAACAGCTGAATTACACTGATTCAGCGACATAAACTATAACTTACTCGCAAAGAAATACTTTGTAATATGTGCTTATTTGCATATTACTCCGCTGAAAGCAAGAGAATGTAAACGTATATTTCATCCATGAGACGCATATACTTCTGTTGTCTGGTTGTCATTATCATAGGCACTTTCCTTGACATTTCAAAATTTTTTATGGAGTCTAATGATTCGCCCGTTCTTACACTTCACTCGACTTCCTAATGCACGAACGTTTTTATAAATGTAATTACTTTTGCTTCAATAGTGAATGTGTTAAATATTCTCGCCGTTTGTCGGACAATTTTAGCAACAATAGTGGAATCGGTTTCTTCTGTGTTAGGAAACGGTTTCATTGCTTTTGACGATATATTATCACGTCTGTGTTGCTTGGCCTTAAGCTACAAGAGTGGTGGTTTACTTGGTACCTTAAGTAATGTAGGTATTATATTCCAAAGAAGTTTCATACGTTCCACATTCACTGATTCGGCTGAAAGTGTAGCGAGAAAAACTTCGCTTCGTTCGGTAGATATACGATGTCTTTCTGTAAAAGATCGGGTCTTCTTGTGTTTACTGGCAGTTTTCTGTTATTAGAGGGAAACATTAGTCAGTAAATACCTGTACGCTACAAGACAATCGTAAATAAACTATAGTGTACTGTTTCGTACATCCCAGAAGTCCTTAGGAAACTAGAGTATGACAAATGAGGTATCATTTTCTACTTACTGTCGATTTTCATAGCACTAGATACGCTCTCTATTGCAGAAACTATGTTAGAAATCAATATAAGCGATAGTACTTGCACTCATCCGATGTCGTACTCCGAGGTGTCACTTGCTGGCTGCTTGGGGCGCTTCCATCGCGACTATTATGTTAGACTGTAATAATAAGTTGTTTTGTAGCCAAAGAATCTCTATTTTACTCTTTGACTAGCACTTTTAGGTTACAGTAATATTTTTGGAAAATGTGTTGAAATGTATACAGATTGTGATAAGGCTTTCTGAAATGTTGACAGGGATGGGAAGCAGACTATGTATGTAAATGTGTGTACCTACTTTTTGTAGATATCGCGATTTAGTGCTTTTACAAGGTGTGTGAGTGGAGCTTCCTAACACCCACTGTTTCACTGAGTGTGTGATGTTCATATGTTGCGCCATCTTGTTGCGAATGTTCTGGGCGGGAATTTTGTGTTTTGCTGTGGTTCTCTCTCCCTCTCTTTCTCTCTCTCTCTCTCTCTCTCTCTCTCTCTCTCACTCTTACTCTTACTCTCGTTCTGTGTGTGTGTGTGTGTGTGTGTGTGTGTGTGTGTGTGTGTATGTGTGTGCGTGTGTGTGTGCGCGCGTGCGTGCGTGTGTGTGTAATATCTGTTGGTTTCCGGATAATTCCTTTAGAGCTGAGAGCAGATTCCACTGCATAGTGCTATGAATTCATTAATGACTTCTTTCCCTGCGCAGATGAAGATAAATTAATTAAGTTTTGTTTTCAGGACAAAATTCACCGATGACAAAGCTATTCGTTAACGGTCGAACAAGTTTCGAAATTCAGAATGTGCGTTGAAAGGACAATTACAGGCAGACCGAGAACGTGTGAAGACGAAATTGAAGATTAAAGTTCACTCCTCCCGAATGCGAGTCCAGTGTCCTAACCACTGCGCCACCTCGCTCGGGACTGGGACGTTTAAATTACTAATATTAACGAAATAAAGAAATAAAACAATCTGACTGACTAAGCTGGTGGCGTAAGACGGCAAGAGGATGTTCAAAACCTCGCGCGACGCACATGAGACGTAGTTTAGGTGGTTTTAGTCGGTCAGTTAGGGGCACTTAGGCTGCATTATAGACGGTAAGTCTTCTGCATCTTCATTTTTACTCACCCTACACTACTGTGATAAGTTCTAAACGGTCGTCGTTTATGCCGCGTACATTGAGGGTTTCTGCTGTACACGACACGCCTCGTTCTTTAGAAACACACACACACAGACACAGGGAGGGAGGGAGAGAGAGGGAGAGGGGGGGGGGGGAGAGGAATATCGACTAGGGCTGGACGTCGAACAGAAGTGTGCGTAAGCGACGCGAATCAGTGTTTTAACCGGCACAAACGAATGAGTGGGTGAGGCGGTCCTTTTCGTTCAGGAATAGCCCCGGAAGACGTAAAACAGAAGGCGCGCTCGTGCAATACGGAGTTATTTCGCAGCAGCAGCGGCAGCAAATCGGTGCGTTTGTTTCTATTTAAACAGCGACTGGGCACGATTAACCGCGTCTCGGCGACTGGAAAGTGTTTACGAGGCAAGCCGTCCGCACTGCACTGAGTCACGGCACTCTTTAGCAGTTCGAGTGTAAACACTAATCGTTTTACTTGTGGATATTTCGTTAAGGGGTCCACGCGTACGAAAACGGGAACTTTACGTAATTACAGATTATAACTTTCATGGTTAACTGGCTGTTGCGGAAGGCGTAATGTGGTGCAGTATGGGTTAACCTGAACTAGACAACACATATTGCGTCGTGTCACTTTTTTTGTGTGTGGATAATACGTGAAACGAGAGAGAAGATGCGTGGGAGATCACATGAAAGAACAGAGAAATAAGTTCTTTTAGCATCTTATGGAGGTTCAGATTCCTCGCCTTGTTCGAGCAACGTCAGGGTGAATACGTTAGAGATACTTAGGCTACATATGACGGCCGCAGCTTGGACGGGACGCCGCACCCTTCTGTTCGTTTCGCTGCTCTCTGCTGTAGAACCAGTGCAAGTGATAATAAACTGCATTCTACTTATGCAGGGTAGGACAGAAACATTTTCTCGTCTCCCATTGGATATCCTCGAAAAGGAATCGCTACCTTTTCTGGCCCCTGATTAGCCGAAACAAGAACTGAGGGTCCAGAATAGCTGGACACTAGGATGGTGGTGTCACTTCGAAATACGAATAGTACTTTTCATATATATTGACGAAATGTGTCACCTGTGTGACATGCCGATGGCACTGTATAATGTCTGCCATGCTAAGCTTTACCTTCGCGAGACTGTAAAGCCTGCTGAAAGGAAGATGGGAGCAGTAAGTGTTATTTGATTTAAATTTTTTTAATCCTTACTCCACATCCGACAGCAGTTGGGCAATTGTGTGGCTAGTTGGAAATTAACCGATGATTGTAGCATAATAAGCGAAAATGGTAACGAAAATTTCCCCCACTCCAAAACAGAACGTTATCTCCAGTGTGACAATGACGTGACTCGTTTGAGGAAGATGGCGGATTTTAACGAAAATATCTCCCCACCACCTGATAGGTAATGTTACTTTGTAAGTAAGAAAGAGGTCATTGCTTGAGGGAAGTGTCCAAACCAGAGAATCAGTGGCGGGTTCAAATTCTAACGTGTGAGAGAGAGAGAGGAGAGAGAGAGAGAGAGAGAGAGAGAAATTTTCAAATGTGTGTGAAATCTTATGGGACTTAACTGCTAAGGTCATCATACCCTAACCTGACACACTACTTAACCTAAAGTATCCTAAGGACAAACACACACACACCCATGCCCGAGGGAGGACTCGAATCTCCGCCGGGACCAGCCGCACAGTCTATGACAGCAGCGCCATAGACCGCTAGGAGAGAAAGAGAGAGGGAGAGAGAGGGAGGGAGAGGGAGGGAGAGAGAGAGAGAGAGAGAGAGAGAGAGAGAGAGAGAGAGGGAGAGAGAGAGAGAGAGAGCCAGTTTTGGACGTGAGAGAAATATGCACGAATGGAAAGAGCCAAAAAAAAGGTGTGCCTTGCACGGCCCATGATAGGAGTGATTCAGATCCACCGTACATCTCCCACTCTCTGCTTGCGACCGAGTGCCATTTGAAGGGGAAGTGAATAGAAAATTAATGATTTTTTAAGTAATATAAAGAACATAATATATAAAAATTTCTCTAAGGTTACAGAGAATTGAATGCTTAATAAATAATTAATAAAATGTGTTGTTAATAAAATAAAAATAAATAAATAAATTAGTGAAAAAAATCTCTTTGCAGGGTGAGCTCAACGGCAGAGGGTATTATGGGGGAGAAGGGGGGGGGCTATTTAAGCTGTTGACTGATTCTACTAATGATTCAATAGAAGGGTAGAAGGGTTAAAGATGCCTGAGCATCAACGTGTAATACAAAAAATGAAGGAATATATCCTATGGCCTGTAGGCTGATCGGAAACTATCTGTTATTTTAAAAAGAGATCTGCGCCATGGAACTGTCAAAAGAAACAAAGCCCCTCAGTTATAAGTGTAGCTGATGACCTTGGTTAATCTATATTCAAGTGCCATGACTGACTACCGAAGTAATATCAAGAGGAATTCGGTTACTGCACATTTATTTCAGAAAGGCCTACACACAAGGGAAAAACTAAAGACAACGTACGTCTCCATTCAAAACAACAAGAAACACATGAAGCGTTAAACTGTCTTAGTTACAAGCATTTTGGGTCTGCAAAACGTCCAGAGATCACGCGTGAATCGACTTTAAATGGTGGACAGAAATAATTGCATTATTGTTCATCTATTTGGGATCCCTACCGGTTAGGACTGATAGAAGAGTTAAAGAAGATCCAGAAAAGAGCGGAGCGGTTCGTCACGGGATCGTTTAGTCGTCGCGAGCGCGTTATAGAGGTGCTCAGCAAACTGCATTGGCAGACGTTACAAGAGAGACGTTGTACATCATGATAAGATTTACTACTGAAATTTCGAAACAGTACTTTCCGGGAAGAGTCGGACAACATATTACTTCCCCCACTTACGTATCGCGTAATGACAACGAGGAGAAAATTCGAGAAATTTGAACCAATACAGAGGTTTACCGACAATCATTCTTCTCACGTGCTATTCGCGAGTGAAATAGGGTTGGAGGACTCAGCTAGTTGTACTAAAACTACCCTCCGCCACACACCATGATGTGGGAATATGAAGTAGATGTACCCATGGTATTAAGGAGATGTTAGATATGCAACGGATTCAACACGTGCACTTGCCAAGTTAACGAGCAAGTCATAGTAACTCAAGATTCGCTGTAATAAACATTGAGACCCACATCATGAAAGAACTGAAGTGATAAGCTTAGGAATCATGACTGAAGCTGTAAAACGACTAACATGATTGAAACTCGGATCTCCAACGAACAATAACTGTTCTCCATAGAACTTGGAGCCGTAAAGCAGGTGTCCTTCAGCATCTTCGGAACCAGAGTGCTTTCCCCATCAGTCCACGGAACTTTCCCTAACTCAGGCGTCTCATCGAAATTAATTCCACCAAAAACCTCCGTCAGCCAACCAGGACCCGTGATTATTACCTGACCTATCGGAAGAGACAAAGCTGACCACTTGACTCTCCTCCACCCATCTCATGAGGAAATATACTTGCCGCACCATTATCGGCCGATGAGAACTCTAGTTTCAGCTTTACCTTATGGGACAGAGAAAATGCTCGCATCTTCCCCCTACCATTCAGACTACTTTGGAAAGCATCTCAAGTCAGCCACGAAAGTTTTCACGGTTCTTGTAAACGTCCTTTTCATCGCTATATCTCACGCCAGTTTGAAAGCTGCCTCTTTGCGACTGGTACCAACGTGTCTGCAGGAAGCATTACTATGGTATTAATCAGAAGCGCAACTACCAATGCACATTCCAGCAACCTTAAACTATGACGTATTTCTTGCGTATTTGAAAAGAACTCGTAAGGCCCGGTCGCCAGATTATCCTATATACGTTACGTGAGGGTCTCTATTGACTGAGCCGGCCGCTGTAGCCGAGCGGTTTTAGGCGCTTCAGTCTGGAACCGCTCGACTGCTACGGTCGCAGGTTCGAATCCTGCTTCGGGCATGCATGTGTGTGATGTCCTTAGGTTAGTTGGGTTTAAGTAGCTCTAAGTCTAGCGGACTGATGACCTCAGATGTTAAGTTCCATAGTGCTCAGAGCCAATTTTTTCCATCGACTGAGCCACCCAACAGGCCGTTCTGCATTCAGAGACACACGAATGGAACAGGGATTTGTCAAAGTGAAAACTTTACATCAGAGGAAAAATACTGTTGTTTCAATAAAATAAAGGGGTACCGAATTATCTGTCAAGATTCTAAGGAGCTAATTACTAGAGTGACTGCAGTTACTTGTGCCTTATCCACAAACTGAGATTACTGACGGAAACCAAGCTTAAACGACAGCAGGCGTATGTCAGACTAAAAGTACACTTTTAGTGAGACGGACGCCAGTATCTCGTTATATGGCCTTTATTATTTTACTTCTCTGCCATCCATTGTCGGATTGCGTTTTCATATTACACTACTGGCCATTAAAATTTCTACACCACAAAGATGACGTGCTACAAACGCGAAATTTAACCGACTGGAACAAGATGCTGTGATATGCAAATAATTAGCTTTACAGAGCATTTACGCAAGGTTGGCACCAGTTGCGACACCTAAAACTTGCTGACATGAGGAAAGTTTCCAACCGATTTCTTATACGTAAACAGCAGTTGACCGGCGTTACCTGGTGAAACGTTGTTGTGATGCCTCGTGTAAGGAGGAGAAATGCGTACCATCACGTTTCCGACTTTGATAAAGGTCAGATTGTAGCCTATCGCGATTGCGGTTTATCGTATCGCGACATTGCTGCTCGCATTGGTCGAGATCCAATGACTGTTAGCAGAATATGGAATCGGTGGGTTCAGGAGGGTAATACGAACGCCGTGCTGGATCCCAACGGCCTTGTATCACTGAGTCAACAAATGTAGACGTTTGCAAGACAACAACCATCTGCACGAACAGTTCGACGACGTTTGCAGCAGCATGGACTATCAGCTCGGAGACCATGGCTGCGGTTACCCTTGACGCTGCATCACAGACAGGAGCGCCTGCGATGGTGTACTCAACGACGAACCTGGGTGCACGAATGGCAAACCGTCTTTTTTTCGGATGAATCCAGGTTCTGTTTCCAGCATCATGATGGTCGCATCCGTATTTGACGACATCGCGGTGAACGCACATTGGAAGCGGGTATTCGTCATCACCATATTGGCGTATCACTCGGCGTGATGGTATAGGGTGCCATTGGTTACACGTCTCTGTCGCGACTTGTTCGCATTGACGGCACTTTGAACAGTGGACGTTACATTTCAGATGTGTTACGACCCGTGGCTCTACCCTTCATTCGATACCTGCGAAACCCTACATTTCAGCAGGATAATGCACGACCGCATGTTGCAGGTCCTGTACGGGCCTTTCTGGATACAGAAAATGCTCGACTGCTGCCCTGGGAAGCACATTCTCCAGACCTTTCACCAACTGACTCTGGTCAATGGTGGCCGAGCAACTGGCTCGTCACAATCCGCCAGTCACTACTCTTGAAGAACTGTGGTATCGTGTTGAAGCTGCATGGGCAGCTGTAACTGTACACGCCATCCAAGCTCTGTTTGACTCAATGCCCAGGCGTATCAAGACCGTTATTACCTGCAGAGCTGTTTGTTCTGGGTACTGATTTCTCAGGATCTATGCACCCAAATTGCGTGAAAATGTAATCACATATCAGTTCTTGTGTAATATATTTGCCCAATGAATACCCGTTTATCATCTGCATTTCTTCTTGGTGTAGCAATTTCAATGGCCAGTAGTGTAACTTCATTAGGAAACTGATCAGGAGTGAAGACCCATATTACCATTTATCAAATACGCAAAGCTAAAGAATACAATGGCACACATCTTTCCAAGAAGCTGGTTATATCCGCAACCATTTACCACGTGTCAGATGAATGAATAGTTTAGAAAAGCAGAAGGACACGAAAGATATCTCTCAAAGGAAGACGGATGCATCCAAGTGCGAGAGAGACAGAGGGACGTAAAGTTGTAAGCCTTAGGATGAGTGGGCATTTTAAAACCTGATGAGCTTTAACCCTCTCCGTTTGGATGCGATGGTAACGTTTGGGAAAGGATAGGGGCTGCGGCAGACAGTATGATTGGTCTCTTTCTACTTTAACGCATTTTGTTGTCCTCCACTCCTGAGGACCGCGGAATGACCTGACTTGCGCAGGTGATTCCGAGGCAGAGTGTGTCCAACGAGAAGTGAGTGTCGGGAGCTGACGGACGAACGAGAAACAAACGCTGCTGCGTGGACTCACTGATGTCGGAAAGCCTGTCGAAACGAGTTTGCGACGTCTCTTGCTGTTCTTAGGAGAACCGAGTTTGGGCCATGTTAGATCGCGTTTCCGTTCGTGTCTGTTTGATTCAGTCAAACCACATAGACGTTTCGGGTCTTCCTTACACCTCATAATGACTTTGGTTGAAACCACAGTCTCCGGGTGGTCTGTTCCGCTCTTGGCCGTCATTTTTCCTCACTCTGCCACCATTATTTGAAACAGTAGTCGGTGGTTAACAGAGACGCATGGTTCTGAGATGTGTGTACAAGCAATGCGAGCGAACAAGTTTCTCTTCTTATACGTAACAATTTCCTTAGTTTGCAACCTGCATGAATGTGAATCGATGTTTTTACAGAGTTATTGTATTAACGGGAAAATACTTTGTTGTGCATGGTTTTGCGTTCATTCATTTTTAGTGAAGTGATCGTCAGATTGTTCATATTTATTGGACTAAGTGATCATGTCTTATGCGAAGAACGATCACTTGTCATGTTATAGCAAAGTGTCAGCCATCTTCCGCCACCTGCCCGGTAGTACTCATTTGCGTTGCGCGACATCCGATGATTACTATCTGGGCCGTCATTTATAAAGCAACATGGAAGGAAGCTGGGCTGGATGTGCATTTAGCCTATTCCACTGGAAACTGTTTTAGACACTTTAGAAACTCTACAGACGTACTCTTAGTTAAGTCCTCCCACCTACATGAGTGTTAAAGACGGAACAGTAAGCTTGAGTTCTCAGTTCACTCTTGGTATAGGTTGCTCTGACATGTACATAAAGCGGTTTTAATTCATGTGTAATCATTGATATATGATTGTGAGGAAGTGTTATGGCTTACATTGCACCAGTGGAATAAATTATACTGGCATCCAAAAAAATTGCGAAATAATTTGTACATTAAGAGAACCCGTGATTCTGATTACAGTCACGACGGGTGTAATGAATAGACCTACGACTGTGCAAGACCAGTAAAGGAAATAATAAATCTTACCTCGATGTAGACACATTACTGTCTAGCGCAATGAAAAAAAAAATTGCCTACCGGACGCAAGACTCGGAACACTGAAACCCACTTTCTAAAGCGATACATTTAGGCACAGAGCCACAATGGCGTGAATACTTGACTTGGGTTGCGATGATCTGCTGTGACAGACAGATAGACTCAAACGCAGCACTTGCGGCGTGGTACGTTATGTGGTAACGTCACATCTTTAACATACGTCATCCGTTATTGGGGTATTTCCAGACATTTGCTATACCATGTGTCTTTTGTTTAAAAGTCGTCTACGTCGCTTTGAGGATTTTTGAACTTTAATAAGGATCACTCTATATATGTCTTGAGGCAACGTAATAACAAAATTAACAGTAACTTGAAACCTTTTCTAACCTCTTTTTCTCTGAGCTCCTCCTCCCGACCGTAGCGGCCGCACGATTCCAGAATGTAGCGCCTAGAAACGCTGGGCCACATCGGCCGGCCCAAAATTAGAATTTTAATGCAAGTAACCACAGTCACGGCTGAAGGCCTTTAACGCCAAGAACGGCATTTATAAAAAAATTTAACGAACATACTGTAAAACAGCAATGCAATAGCAAGGTTTATTTAAAAAGACAGGTTACAGATCCACCAAAACGGTGAGACAAAATGATGGAAAACTTGGTATCACAACCATTTAAACCTTCTGTAACGCCAAGAATGGCAATTACATAAAAATTTAGAGACATACAATAAAACAGCAGATACAATAATAAAACACAAGCGCTAGTCACGGACGGTGCAGGATGAGATAGGCAGCCAAGAGCTGTATTACTTCTCAAGATGGTAACTCAGACTAGTGGCAGTCTAACGAATGACTAATGATAATGTTGCTGAGGCTACCTGACGTCCAATAAACCAAATCCAAGGATGTAAAAGTACGCGAAAGCCAGAACCGCAGGTTTATACTCCGCCCGCAGAATACTGTTCTTAGAGCGTCCGGAACGAGAAAGGAATCACTACCACCAGAGTAGAAGAGTCGCCAACCAAACTACAATCAATAAAGCAGTCAAGACTACTTGCCCCACTGGACAGCAGCGGCAAGGCGGGGAAACGTACACTGCCGTTTTTATTGTTGTGGTCTTCAGTCCAGAGACTGGATTGATGCAGCTCTCCATTCTACTCTACCCTGTGCAAGCTTCTTCATCTCCCAGTACCTACTGCAACCTACATCCTCCTGAATATGTTTAGTGTATTCATCTCTTGGTCTCCCTCTAGGATTTTTACACTCCACGCTGCCCTCCAATACTACGAGTAAATTTGTGATCCCTTGATCCCTCAGAATATATCCTACCAACCGATCCCTTCTTCTAGTCAAGTTGTGCCACAAATTTCTCTTCTCACCAATTCTATTCAATACCTCCTCATTAGTTACGTGATCTACCCATCTGATCTTCAGCATCTTTCTGTAACACCGCCTTACAAAAGCTTCTATTCTCTTTTTGTCCACGTTTCACTTCCATACATGGCTACACTCCATACAAATACATTCAGAAAAGACTTCCTGACACAAATCTATACTCGATGTTAACAAATTGCACTTCTTCCGAAAAGCTACCCTTGCCATTGCCAGACTACATTTTATATCCTCTCTACTCCGACCATCCTTATTACTTTGCTCCCCAAATAGCAAAACTCATTTACTACTTTAAGTGTCTCATTTCCTTATCTAATACCCTTAGCACCACCCGATTGAATTCGACTACATTCCATTATCCTCGTTTTGCTTTTGTTGATGATCATCTTATATCCTCCTTTCAAGATACTGTCCATTCCGTTCAGCTGCTCTTCCAGGTCCTTTGCTGTCTCTGACAGAATTGCAATGTCATCGGCGAAACTCAAAGTTTTAATTTCTTCTCCGTGGATTTTAATTCCTACTCCGAATTTTTCCTTTGTTTCCTTTACTGCTTGCTCAATATACAGATTGAATAACATAGGGGATAGGCTACAACCCTGTCTCGCTCCCTTACCAACCACTGCTTCCCTTTCATGCCCCTCGACTCTTATAACTGCCATCTGGTTTCTGTATAAATTGTAAATAGCCTTTCGCTCCCTGTATTTTACCCCTGCCTCGTTCAGAATTTGAAAGAGAGTATTCCAGTCAACACTGTCAAAAAGCTTTCTCTAAGTCTACAAATTCTAGAAATGTAGGTTTGCCTTTCCTTAATCTAGCTTCTAAGGTAAATCGTAGGGTCAGTATTGCCTCACGTTTTCCATTTCTACGGAATCCAAACTGATCTTCCCCGAGGTCGGCTTCTACCAGTTTTTCCATTCGTCTGTAAAGAATTTGCGTTAGTATTTAAGAACAGTGGCTTATTAAACTGGTAGTTCGGTAATTTTCACATCTGTCAACACCTGCTTTCTTTGGAATTGGAATTACACTCCTGGAAATTGAAATAAGAACACCGTGAATTCATTGTCCCAGGAAGGGGAAACTTTATTGACACATTCCTGGGGTCAGATACATCACATGATCACACTGACAGAACCAAAGGCACATAGACACAAGCAACAGAGCATGCACAATGTCGGCACTATTACAGTGTATATCCACCTTTCGCAACAATGCAGGCTGCTATTCTCCCATGGAGACGATCGTAGAGATGCTGGATGTAGTCCTGTGGAACGGCTTGCCATGCCATTTCCACCTGGCGCCTCAGTTGGACCAGCGTTCGTGCTGGACGTGCAGACCGCGTGAGACGACGCTTCATCCAGTCCCAAACATGCTCAATGGGGGACAGATCCGGAGATCTTGCTGGCCAGGGTAGTTGACTTACACCTTCTAGAGCACGTTGGGTGGCACCGGATACATGCGGACGTGCATTGTCCTGTTGGAACAGCGAGTTCCCTTGCCGGTCTAGGAATGGTAGAACGATGGGTTCGATGACGGTTTGGATGTACCGTGCACTATTCAGTGTCCCCTCGACGATCACCAGTGGTGTACGGCCGGTGTAGGAGATCGCTCCCCACACCATGATGCCGGGTGTTGGCCCTGTGTGCCTCGGTCGTATGCAGTCCTGATTGTGGCGCTCACCTGCACGGCGCCAAACACGCATACGACCATCATTGGCACCAAGGCAGAAGCGACTCTCATCGCTGAAGACGACACGTCTCCATTCGTCCCTCCATTCACGCCTGTCGCGACACCACTGGAGGCGGGCTGCACGATGTTGGGGCGTGAGCGGAAGACGGCCTAACGGTGTGCGGGACCGTAGCCCAGCTTCATGGAGACGGTTGCGAATGATCCTCGCCGATACCCCAGGAGCAACAGTGTCCATAATTTGCTGGGAAGTGGCGGTGCGGTCCCCTACGGCACTGCGTAGGATCCTACGGTCTTGGCGTGCATCCGTGCGTCGCTGCGGTCCTGTCCCAGGTCGACGGGCACGTGCACCTTCCGCCGACCACTGGCGACAACATCGATGTACTGTGGAGACCTCACGCCCCACGTGTTGAGCAATTCGGCGGTACGTCCACCCGGCCTCCCGCATGCCCACTATACGCCCTCGCTCAAAGTCCGTCAACTGCACATACGGTTCACGTCCACGCTGTCGCGGCATGCTACCTGTTAAAGACTGCGATGGAGCTCCGTATGCCACGGCAAACTGGCTGACACTGACGGCGGCGGTGCACAAATGCTGCGCAGCTAGCGCCATTCGACGGCCAACACCGCGGTTCCTGGTGTGTCCGCTGTGCCGTGCGTGTGATCATTGCTTGTACAGCCCTCTCGCAGTGTCCGGAGCAAATATGGTGGGTCTGACACACCGGTGTCAATGTGTTCTTTTTTCCATTTCGAGGAGTGTATTATATACTTCTTGAAGTCTGAGGTTATTTCGCCTGTCTCATACATCTTGCTCACCAGATGGTAGAGTTTTGTCAGGACTGGCTCTCCCAAGGCTATTAGTAGTTCTAATGGATTGTGGTCTACTCCCGGGGCCTTGTTTCGACTTAGATGTTCACTGCTCTGTCAATCTCTTCACGCAGTATCATATCTCCCATTTCATCTTCATCTACATCCTCTTCCATTTCCACAGTATTGTCCTCAAGAATATTGCCGTTGTATAGACCCTCTATGTACTCCTTCCACCTTTCTCCTTTCCCTTCTTTGCTTAGAACTGGGTTTCCATCTGAGCTCTTGATATTCATACAAGTGGTTCTCTTTTCTCCAAAGGTCTCTTTAATTTTCCTGTAGGCAGTATCTATCTTACCCCTAGTGAGACAAGCGTCTACATCCTTACATTTGTCCTCTAGCCATCCCTGCTTAGCCATTTTGCACTTCCTGTCGATCTCATTTTTGAGACGTTTGTATTCCTTTTTGCCTGCTTCATTTACTGCATTTTCATATTTTCTGCTTTCATCAATTAAATTCAGTATCTCTTCTGTTACCCAAGGATTTCTATTAGCCCTCGTCTTTCTATCTACTTGATCCTCTGCTGCCTTCACTATTTCATTTCTCAGATCTACCCATTCTTCTTCTACTGTATTTCTTTCCCTCATTCTTGTCAATCGTTCCCTAATGCTCTCCCTGAAACTGTCTACATCGTCTGGTTCTGTCAGTTTATTCAAGTCCCATCCCCTTAAATTCCCACGTTTTTGCAGTTTCTTTAGTTTTAATCTACAGTTCATAACCAATAGATTGTGGTCAGAGTCCGCATCTGCCTCTGGAAATGTCTTACAATTTAAAACCTGGTTCCTAAATCTCTGTCTTATCATTATATATTCTGTCTGAAACCTGTCAGTATCTCCAGGCTTCTTCCATGTATACAACCTTCTTTTATGATTCTTGAACCAAGTGTTAGCTATGATTAAGTTACGCTCTGTGCAAAATTCTACCAGGCGGCTTTCTCTTTCATTCCTTACTCATATTCCATATTCACCCACTACGTTTCCTTCTCTTTCTTTTCCTACTATCGAATTCCAGTCACCCATGACTATTAAATTTTCGTCTCCCTTCACTATCTGAATAACTTTTTTTATCTCATCATACATTTCATCAATCTCTTCCTCATCTGCGGAGCTAGTCGGCATATAAACTAACTTGTACTACTGTGGTAGGCGTGGGCTTCGTATCAATCTTGGCCACAATAATGCGTTCGCTATGCTGTTTGTAGCAGCTTACCCGCATTCCTATTTTTTAAATTCATTATTACACCTACTCCTGCATTATCCCTATTTGATTTTGTATTTATAACGCTGTATTCACCTAACCCAATGTCTTGTTCCTCCTACCTCCGAACTTCAAAAACTCTGACTATATCTAACTTTAACCTATCCATTTCCCTTTTTAAAATTTCTAACCTACCTGCCCGATTAAGGGATCTGACATTCCACGCTCCGATCGGTAGAACGACAGTTTTCTTTCTCCTGATAACGACGTCCTCTAGAGCAGTCCCTGCCGGAGACCCGAATGGGGGACTATTTTACCTCCAGAATATTTTGCCCCAGAGGACACCATCATCATTTGACCATACAGTACAGTTGCATGCCCCCGTGAAAAATACATTAATCCCCAAGACAACTGGAGCGTTAGCGACCACGAGGTGGGGAAAAATACCACTGGTTAAACTTAACAAATAGTAACAAACTGAACGCAGTAAATAGTAATCAGAAGTCCAGGAAAGCTAATCAGATCCGTCTTCCCCTGGAACTCCACTCGTTGCTCTTCACCTCGGCAACACTACGAGCAGCAACACGAACCCAAGTCACTGGAGAATCGCAAGATCTCATAATGGTGGAGGTTTCTCTACTTGAATTCAAAATGCACTCAACTTAAAAGTTGCAGAATCTGGTTAACGACGAGGTCGTGCACCCTCGTGACCACAGCCCTTCCATCCGACAGCCCATGCGCACCACCAGTGGTCCCGGCGTGTTGACGTACTGCGTAAACCTGGCTCCTCCTGAGTCCCCAACCGAACTGCCACACTCACACGACACGGAAAAACGTCGACGTCACCCCAAAGATAGAGCAACAGTTATTACATATCGATAACCGCCGCTGCTGCCACTAGCCGACAGGCAAAGTTTGCGAAACGAGTGGCGTCATTCAAGACGAGAAGAAGACAAACAAGCCCAACCAAGCCAACTAAATACGGTCTGGCTTCCAACAGAGGGCGGGAACCTACAAACAGCACCAAGGTGAGCTGCTATACGGCTCAACCTCCGTCTCTCGAAGACAAACCCGGGGACAAACCCAACTAGTGGCCTAACCAAACTTAATTTGATTAAGGTTGACTCGGTATTGCTTACGAGTGTGGTTGACCTTAACAGAACATTAACTGGGCCTAAAATCCACATAATAGTGCATGGATCCAGAAAACTGGGAGTAAACTTACCAAGGTTGCCAGCAAGTACCTCCCTCCCGGGATAATTGCGGACATACAACTGATCTCCCGACTTACCCCTGAAAACTCGCCGATTACGGTTTTAGCGATCAGCTTGTCTGTTGTGGGCCCTGAGAATATTGCGCCTCGCACGATTCAAGTTTTCTTTGACGACCTGAGGGGTTATCTCCTCAGGGATTAGATCTTGAATCCACCATAAGTTCGAAAGGGGGAAATTAACAGGGTAAGCAAACATCAAGGAAAGCAGAGTAGCCTTCAAAGTCTCATGGCTGGGGGTATTGAAGGCAAACGTAAGCCAAGGTAGACTAGAATCCCACTTACTTACGATTGACCCTTTCCGTAAAGGACCCCTGTAGATAATACGGAGTGGTAGTTACGTCCTTAACACCGCTTTGAAAAGAGAAGGCCTTGAAGGGAGCCCACAGAAATGCCGGCGCATTATCACTAACGATTTACTTAGGAGGTTCAAAAACACTAAATATGTTAGTTAAATGAGCAATGGTGGTGGCAGCAGTCACATTACGACTCGGAAGAAGCTAGGCAAACCTCGAAAACGCGTCAATAATAACTAATACATACCGATAGCCCCCTTTGTTGTGAGGTAATGGCCCCACAGATGTACTGCGGCGTGTACGACATTCATTACGCCAGAGACTGCAATTGTGTGCAGCAAATGATGGCCACCACATTGAACATCTATCGGCCTGACATGTCGGGACACACTCTATTCCACTCAGTGATTGAAAACGGAAACCACGTGTGTACGTGTACCTCGCCTCTCATGGTAATGTACATGTGCGTCAGTGAAGAAGACCAATAAAAAGGTGTTAGCATGTGGACGTAATGTGCTGTTCCAGTCTCTTCTATACCTAAGGTCGATCACCGTTCCCTTTGGATCCCTACGTAATTCGGTGCTCTCCGATACACACGATCGAACAGCGTCAACTTAAGGTTACAATATCTCCGGATGTAATTAACATTTTACAATGCAACAAACGGCACTGATTACGTATTTGTTTATATGTTCAGATGTGCTAACAAAACTAACGGGGTTCCATTTAAAAAAACGTAGGTTTGTGTTAAAAATCATACTTCCGTGCATTTTTTTATGGTTTGTATTAACCAATTACACTAGCCCCTCTCCTCACGTTCTGTCTGTGGAATCGATTCGTCAGTATTTGATGTGGTTTACGAAATATATCCAGCGGTATTGTTAGGTGACTCACCCTGTATACATAAATATTGACAAGAAAAAAAAATTCGATTACAGTATTGGTGCATTTCCGCCAATTTTGAACAGAACATAAAACTTTTATCAGTCTTTCTCGTAGCGACGTCACTCTTCACTTTGTAATTGGGAGTATTTCTCATAAACTCGGGTGATTTTCACAGGGGAATTCTTTCATCACCTATCACTTTTCACTGCACTAAAACTGGGGATCACCTTTTCACATTCTGGTGGAAAACACTGGGAATGTCACTATGTGAAGTGGGAAGTGATATTTCTTGACTCGACGATCCATCGGGTCATGTCGGGAAACAGGAAAGTTGATGACTGGTTCAATGACGAATGAGTCAGTTTGGTGGCTGTATTAATCTCATTCCAATTCATATTTCAGCACATGAAAATACAGAAAAAAATCTGTATTAGGACTTGCTCATTAACTAGCATCTTAATCTAAGGGAATATAGAGTAAGAATTTAAGACAATAAAAATTACTACATAGACTATGTACATATACACTCCTGGAAATGGAAAGAAGAACACATTGACACCGGTGTGTCAGACCCACCATACTTGCTCCGGACACTGCGAGAGGGCTGTACAAGCAATGATCACACGCACGGCACAGCGGACACACCAGGAACCGCGGTGTTGGCCGTCGAATGGCGCCAGCTGCGCAGCATTTGTGCACCGCCGCCGTCAGTGTCAGCCAGTTTGCCGTGGCATACGGAGCTCCATCGCAGTCTTTAACACTGGTAGCATGCCGCGACAGCGTGGACGTGAACCGTATGTGCAGTTGACGGACTTTGAGCGAGGGCGTATAGTGGGCATGCGGGAGGCCGGGTGGACGTACCGCCGAATTGCTCAACACGTGGGGCGTGAGGTCTCCACAGTACATCGATGTTGTCGCCAGTGGTCGGCGGAAGGTGCACGTGCCCGTCGACCTGGGACCGCACCGCAGCGACGCACGGATGCACGCCAAGACCGTAGGATCCTACGCAGTGCCGTAGGGGACCGCACCGCCACTTCCCAGCAAATTAGGGACACTGTTGCTCCTGGGGTATCGGCGAGGACCATTCGCAACCGTCTCCATGAAGCTGGGCTACGGTCCCGCACACCGTTAGGCCGTCTTCCGCTCACGCCCCAACATCGTGCAGCCCGCCTCCAGTGGTGTCGCGACAGGCGTGAATGGAGGGACGAATGGAGACGTGTCGTCTTCAGCGATGAGAGTCGCTTCTGCCTTGGTGCCAATGATGGTCGTATGCGTGTTTGGCGCCGTGCAGGTGAGCGCCACAATCAGGACTGCATACGACCGAGGCACACAGGGCCAACACCCGGCATCATGGTGTGGGGAGCGATCTCCTACACTGGCCGTACACCACTGGTGATCGTCGAGGGGACACTGAATAGTGCACGGTACATCCAAACCGTCATCGAACCCATCGTTCTACCATTCCTAGACCGGCAAGGGAACTTGCTGTTCCAACAGGACAATGCACGTCCGCATGTATCCCGTGCCACCCAACGTGCTCTAGAAGGTGTAAGTCAACTACCCTGGCCAGCAAGATCTCCGGATCTGTCCCCCATTGAGCATGTTTGGGACTGGATGAAGCGTCGTCTCACGCGGTCTGCACGTCCAGCACGAACGCTGGTCCAACTGAGGCGCCAGGTGGAAATGGCATGGCAAGCCGTTCCACAGGACTACATCCAGCATCTCTACGATCGTCTCCATGGGAGAATAGCAGCCTGCATTGCTGCGAAAGGTGGATATACACTGTACTAGTGCCGACATTGTGCATGCTCTGTTGCCTGTGTCTATGTGCCTGTGGTTCTGTCAGTGTGATCATGTGATGTATCTGACCCCAGGAATGTGTCAATAAAGTTTCCCCTTCCTGGGACAATGAATTCACGGTGTTCTTATTTCAATTTCCAGGAGTTACATTATATATTATTTATGTTTTGTGTCTAGGTTTTATATTCTTTAGTTAGCAAATATTAGCAAAACACGTTTTGTCTTGTACAGGTATTTCTTAAGCAATGTATTTATCAATATTGCCGTAGAAATTTTCATAGTTGAGGAAAAGTCATCATTAGCGTCCTTTTCATGTAAATATAGTAAAATCGTGCGTAGTTTATCAACGTTTTATTGTTTTTATGACCATTTTCATCTCAAATCTGGAGCACGCTCGCGCCCGTTATGGAGAGGAATGCTTATTGTTGAGTACGGGCCGGCGAGCAGTCATTGAATATTGCCACAGTGCTTCACAGTCACGTGGTAACGAACTGGCGGTTTAACAGCGTTGGCAGTCCGCGTCCTGCACGAGGCAGATAGTTCAGTGGCTACCAACCTTTTTTTTTTTTAACTTGTGCATTTTGTTGAATCATGGGTGCTGGAGCAGCTCGTCAAGGCGACATGGTCAACCTGGACGGTAAATTGACTGCACCAGCGACTAAGAACAGTCATCGATGAAAATGACTTCTGTCACCTATTGCAGTGAGTACAATAGCTTGTCTATCCTTTGACTGATAGTCACTGTGTCGTCGTTACAACGTGAGAATACTTGTTATGCTACTTCACACACGGAACATCACACGTGTCCATAAGTTTATTACAGTTTTGATTCACGCAAGAGATAACTACTTTTTCGTGTCCATACATGTGTCAAATTACGATTTTAGACGCACCAATATATATACGTGTCCATCATTTTGTCACTAAGTGAGTCACACGCAGCAATCCATACGTGTCCGTATAGGTGTCTTTATACCACAGAGTAGCACAGGTAATGCTAAAATTACTTATCATAAAAGGATCATTTACAAAACATACATAGTTTTTTTAAAAATTACTGTCCAAGACCTAACGAAAAACGTGTTTGCTATTCCGAATGGTGCTTCTGAAGCACGTTAGATTTTATATGTATTTTAAATCTGATTCTTTTCCTTTTCTTATTGTTCTATAACAGCCTTTTTTTAGTTTCTTTCTTCATTTACTCGGTTACATCAATAATCAGTAAAATATCCCCTCTTTGGCGTGCCGAACAGTTCACGTTCAAAACTTCATCTAACAGAAATCGGGAAAATTATTCATATTTCCTAGGATGCTTTTGCTCACAGCAAATCAGATTTACATCACGTTTCGATAAGTAACTGCAGATACGCATTAACCAACGAGCCACGATCGTCAATACATACAATATACACACGTCAAGTCTTTTGAACCAATTTCCAAATTTCTTCCCCTACTGGGTAGGGTAGAAAGGTAAGAATGCTAAAGAAGAAAACTACAATACGATAGTGCAAAGAAATGAAAGATACGAAGACTGATAATAGGTGAAATAATCAGTTTAGCAAATTCATTCTTCGGCTCTACCGTTTCTAGTGTCATCCACGCGGCAGAACTTGACTTCCTTATTAAAATGTCGCACAAATCCGCTTCCAAAGTATCTTCAAATATATCTCAAAATCACGGCATGCGGACACAGCGGAAGAATATAAGCAGATTATCTCAGTCCTCAACTAGGTATCTTAATATCGAAGTTTTCTGTATAATACTCGTGACGTAGGAATAATCTCTCTAAGTTTCTCCAATACAGGACCTAATTATCATTATAAATGCATATTTATTAACTGGTTGACTCACAGCAATAAATAAATTAAAGTTGCTCTCCAGTTGCGAGTACCATTATTCATTTCTTTGTACACTAACTATATGTTGCTGCTTATACTCGGTGTAATCTACATATTAAAATGTATCAGTTTTTTGCATCGTACATGGTTCTAGCGACTTAAAATAGCAACCCTTTGAAAGCTTATCTTAGATTATTACTTCACATACGGACATTCTGGTCTGAATGAGGGATTTAAAGAAAACCTTTATTACTTGGTAAAAAGGAGATTTGCCGTAACTTAAAACCAAAGCAGCAGGTGGCACTTTGGCACATCCCTTACTCAATTCAACGACTGCAGCCCTCTATTGCTCAAGAAACTTAAAACTACCTTAAAACTAAGGCAAATCTTATTTTCCAAATACGTAGAGTACCTTCTTCAGTCACTTAATATCCTTCCAGCTCCATCATTACTTTGTGTCCACCTCACTCAAATGATTACGTCGCCTGCAGAATACATGTACATGCTGTTGACTCACATACTTTTTAAACAGATCACACTCTTGTTTCAAGTTGCAGCTTAACATAATAAATGATATTTTTTAAATGTTTTTCATGGTACTTCTTTAGGTCTACATGGTGGTAAAGTCCTTTTATTCGTCCACCAACTGGATCTGCCAACACGTAGCAACCAATATGTGGCTTCCTGACTATAACAAACGGTCCTCCGTATAGGTGTTGCCACTTACGATTTTTACGTAAGATGAGAGATGGTTTGAAGTGTGTCCTCAGAAGAACACACTCGTTCAGGCGATACGACAGAACTTCATTGACATGCTTGTCAAATGCCTTTTTTCTTAAATTGGCACGAGTTGTGAGAGAGATCAGGGCTTGTCTTAACTTATTATCTAGGTTGACTTCTGGACCTTGTATCTTGGAGATAGGATCAGTCCATTCATTGCTTTCCTTTTGCCTGGAGATTAATTCTGAAGGTGTGAAACCGGTCGAAGTGGGCGGAAGATTATTTACAATCTCTTCAAATGGAGTAACGAAATCGACCCACCGTGTTTGCTGGTTCGGTATATAGGTGCGAATAAAACGATTAAATTCTTTGAAGACTCGTTCTGTCGGGTTACTTTGCGGTCTAAATCTTGAGATTAGAATCTGTCTAATACCATTATTGGCAAGAAACTGTCTCCACTCTTTTCCAACGAAGTTTGAAGCATTATCAGACAACATGGTTTCCGGCTTACCAAAACGAGGAAAATAATCCTTTTCAATTCGTCTTATTAAAGATTTTGCACTGGAAGACTTCATCGCGTATAAACGCACGTGCTTAGTGAAGAGGTCTAGCAAAACAGCAAGGTACTTAGCGCCTCCTCTTCCTCTCGGAAGTGGACCTGCATAGTCGAGACTAACTATTTGGTTAGGACGCTCAGTGTAGATAGGATTCAAAGGTATGACATTCGAAAGATTGAAGGGCTTAGCAGTTTATGAATTCACTTATGCAGATTGGGTACGTAGCAATAGGCAGAAATCTTTCTTTTACACTTCACGGGGCCATAATGTCCCCAGGATAGGAGAGTACCATATGAGGTATTCAACGTACTCCTCAGGAATACAAACACACCATTGCTCCGTCAACATAGATGTACGATGAAATAAAACACCATTGCGTGATTTATAAAATTTCGACAAACGATGATTGGGGTTGTCTTGTAGAAGCTGTTTGACTCTCTTCCATTTACGGTCACTTTCTTGCAGAGTACCCATATGTCGGCAAAGACGCAGAAAATAACTACGATTCAAGGGATCTTTCATAAGGAGTATCTTGTGATTGGAAATCTGTTCTACAAGTTCCGTAGGCTCCGGCATACCTTCCGGCATGCGTGACAGTGCATCTGCAACGATGTTCTTGCATTTCACTTAAACAATGTCGAAATTGTACTCCTGTAGAAATAGGCACCAGCGAGTAAGCCTCGGATGGTAGAGCTTACACGAAAGGAGAAAGCTAAGAGCTTGATGGTCGGAATACACTTTGATCGGGTGACCATAAATGTAATAATTAAAACGGCGGAACGCCCATACAACTGCCAATCCTTCTAACTCTGTAACAGAGTACGATCTCTCGCTCTCCGTCAGCACACGACTGGCGAAACTAAGTATCCTAATCTCTTCTTTATCTCCAGTTTTCTTTAGCTGGAACAAACAAGCGCCCAAGCCTTGAAATGAGGCATCACAAGAAATGCAGAATTCGGAGTTCGTATCCGGATGACTGAGGATATTGCTATTCAGAAGAGCTTGTTTTATTTTGTCAAAGGCTTGCTGACATTCAGAGGTCCATACGCAATGAACGTTTTTCTTTAATAGATTGTGCAACACTGGACTGTTCATGGATTGATTTAGTATAAAGCGACGAAAGAAAGACGTTAATCCTAGAAACCTTTTTAATTGTCTTTTGGTGCAGGGCACAGGGATGTTTCTTATTGCAGACAGTTTGTTAGGATTGGGAGAGATTCCCTCAGAAGAGATAATATGACCAAGGAATTTTACTTCCTTTTTTACAAACTTTCATTTCTGTAAATTGGCAATAACGCCAAAGTTAGCAAACCTCACGAAGATTTTCCGAATCAAGTCAAGATGTTCATCCCATGTAGTTGAGGCTACTAAGATATCATCGACATAGACAGTTATTTTGTCCAGTAAATCATGACCTAAGACATGGTCAAGTGCGGCAATAAAGACACCTGAACTAATATTCAAGCCAAAGGGTACGACACAAAATTGATATTACCGACCCGCAAAGATAAAGGTCATGTACTTCCTTGAAAATGGCGACTTCACCTGCCAATAGCTACTTTGAAGGTCGATAGAGGTTAGAATTTGATACCATAAAACCTTTGCAGTTGCTCCTCCAATGCTTCCGGTCAGGTACACACAGGAACAATAACTTTGTTGATGTTCCTAGCGTCTAGGACAAGCATAACACTTCCGTCCTGTTTAAATATAGACAATAATGGGCTCGAATATGGAGAGTCAGAGGGCTCAATTATTTTCCGGTTTAACATTTTGCGGATTTCCTGTCGTACTGCTTTCTTGCGGGATTGCAGAACTGCATAGGTGGTTTTACAGTAGGTGCCGTGGGGCTTAACCTTCATGTCCAATACATAGTTTGCTATGATTCCCGGTTTCTTAGAAAACACATTGATAAATCGTGTCAACAGGTCGTATAGTTCCTTTCTTTGTCGGTCACCTAATCTGTCAGATTCATTAGCCTTCGTCAGTAATTCTTCATGTGTCGGTAATAAGTCAAAGTCTTCGTCCGCATCTCCTGACTCGTCTAAATAATTGAAATATTGTTGTCGAGATCTGAGCTTGCGGAGCTTTACTTTATGTTCTTGGCTGGACAACTTAACTTTTATCCTCATAAGTCGAATCACTATACTCTTATCACTGCATCTGAGAGTACCTTCATACAAATCTATGATGACACGATTCTTACGTAGAAACTCCATTCCTAGGAGGCAAGGTACTGACAGATTTTTAACAACTAGAAAAGTACATGGTACGGTGTCTGATGCAAATCTCACTGGTACATGAATTTGAAGCGTCACCTTTTGAACTAAAGAGCCTACAGCTCCGGATACGGTACACCCTTGTACTGGCAATGACAGAACTTTTGCTACAGGACATACTTTCTTATATACACATATAGCGACAAGTGGTACATCATGAATATGAATCATAGTGGATGCCTGAACCTGGTTTTCCCATAAATCCTCACCATTAAAAACGTCATTCTCCTTCAGCAAGTCATCTCGTAAGTCACAGTCATTGTCATATCGTATAAGGTTGATTTGCCCTCTAATGAAATCACCCTCAACATGTTACGCAGCTTCCCCAAGGAGGCAAGAAAACGAAGCTGCTTTTAGTTTTCTGCGTGTTCATTAGATTGAATTTCGCTCACAGTTACTTTTGAAGTACCGGGAGGTACGCTCGGTACGAAGTTTGCTTCCGTATTCCACCTAAGTTGCGAGCTATTTGCCGGAATTTCAGTCGAGATGGTGTGTGTTGGCTGGTTTTCTTGGGCATAATAGATGCGAGAATTTTAAGGTTCATGATTTTGAACTTTATTGTTAGTAAAAGGTGGAGGACTAGGCCTATTCCTAAAGTTTGGAGCATACCGTTGTTTGTATTGCTTGGAAGGATCTGGAGTATTTCTCCCTTGAGAATAGTGCTGGAATATAGGATGGATACCATACTGCTGTTGACTGTTGGTGTTAATCCAACGTCCTTTTCCACTGAAATTATTGTTGCCTTGGCGATCGTTATTGTAGTGATAGCGATCATTTTAATTAACTGGTGAATTACCGTATTGCTGTTGGTTGTCTGGTATATGGGGTGGTACCTGTTTTGATCCTGGAATTTATGTTTCTGCTTCCCGTTACGGCGATAGTAGTTGTTATTATCACACGGAACGTCGTGTCCTTTACTGTTGTTGGGTTAGTATGACATCCCTGAGTCTGCGCCTACGCCGTGCGGCTGTGTAGTGTGCGGGTCAAGATTACAATTACTCCGCGCACTAGCACGCACGTCTTCTTGAATCAAGTCAAGGTTCTCAAGTACTGACAGAAAAGCCTCCGTGTCGTCGTCACTGACATTTACTAACTTCTCCCTGGTTGATACCGGTAGCTTTGACTTAAGAATCATAATTACGTCCTTCGTGGAAATGGGCGTGTCCCAATATTGTATTTTTCGCAGGTATTTCTTGAAGTACCTACGGAGACCAGCACTTCTCGTGTTAAACGGTTTAGCATTATATACTTCCTTTCTAAGGCGTTGTTGTATGCCTGAACTCCAGAATTTGTTCAGAAATTGCTTTTCGAAGTCAGCGTAATTATTACATCTGTCAATTACTTCTGTTCCCCAGACAGAACCCTCTACTTGAATGTAACCTACTATAAAGCGCATACGTTGCTTGTCATCCATCCCAGCTCTCAGGAAAAACACCATTAAATGACTTCAGAAAAACCATTGGGTGAATGTCGCGTTTCTCTGGCAGAAAAGGCTGGAATACGCGGTGCTTGAGAACGCTTTCTTCTTTCATGAACTCGACAAGAGTTACTTGATCATTCTGGTTGCGTACTAACGAATTCTTACTGCTGTGGCCATGTACAAGTGGAGAGAATTTTACACGAGACGCGGGATTATTGTTGTATTCATGTTCTGAAGAAAGCAAGTGTGAATACTCACTTCTATTGTCATTAGGAAAATCATTGACTTGTTGTTTCAACTGCTCGATTTCCTCAGTGAGGTGTCGTTTCCACTCGGGAAGATCTCGGTGAAAAACTCTACGAATATCTCCTAATTCAGTGAGAATCGTATCTCCTGATGTACCTGGAGCAGCTAAAACTTCAACTGTGGCTGACTTAACGGCTTCTTTTAAGTCGTGTTGAACCTTGTTTTCTATGTACTGTTCCTTAGTCTCGACCCATTCTACAAATTCTTTTCCTATCGTGGAACGTACGTTTGCTGCAGCATCGTTCACCCTCTTTTCAATGTTAATTTCGGATAGCGCCTGTGTCAGGTCATTGACCTGGCCTTGCAGAGTGATGACATTGTCTGCAAGCCTGTTTACTTTAGCTCCGGCCTCAGCGGACGTTTTTGAAACTTCCGTTGTAACTGCCTGGCAACTTTCGATTTCTACTTTGATGTCTTTGTGCACGTTACCTACTGTGCGCTCATATGCATCTACCTTCTGCAGAATACCTTCTATCCTTTCATTAACTTTAGTACTTAATTCCGCGATATATTGCACCGTGACTGTCTTTATTCTTGCCTCTAAGTTGGCATCAATATTATCTAACCTATTTTTCATTGTAACAATCATGGCATTTAGGTCAAACCATTTTCGCTCTGTCTCCCGTTCCTTTTCCCTTTCGTTTTGTTCCCTTTCTTGTCTATCTCGTTGTTTTTGTAATTTATAAGCTTCCCTTTCCCGTTTCTCCTGTTCTCTATCACGTTGTTCTTGTAATTTATAAGCTTCCCTTTCCAGTTTCTCCTGTTCTCTTTCTTGAAAAAAAAAAATTCTCATCATTTCAACCATCGAATTTTCTCCCGCTTGCTGTGACGATGATTGCTGTGACGATACGTCACGCACACCATCATCGTCTGCCGTTCTCTCCATTCGCGAATCGGTTCTGCCTGTTCCCGTTCGCGAACGTAGTGGGTATGACTTGACAACTGTGTCATCAACGTCATCCACACTGTTAGTCGGCTTGCCTCTGTCATCTGACATGTTTATTTTCAAGTTTGTGACGTAACTGCTCAAAGAAATCTTTCGTAGCACGCCGATCGTCAACTCTCAGATGCGCACGCTGCGACGCTTCCTGATAGTCAAACGTAACACCGCGGTAGCTGACAATTGCAGAGCTATACCGGGTAGAAGACAAGATGGCACCTAACTTTGAAAATAAGTGACAAACACCTACTAGACACTTAATCCTGCTATTATGGCATCCATCTTGTGTTCTTAACCGTAGCAACAATGAAGATGATGATAATGCTAACAAATAAACTTTGCATGAAGAGACGATCAGAACTGAATTCTAACTACGTAAATAAGCAACTCTGCAAGGAAATAACAGCGATAGGATAAAATGAAGCAGTACGGAAAGAAATTCCGGAAATCAGTTTTTTTTTATACAAGACGCGAGATTTTATGCGTAATGAAAACCGTACTTACATCAGTCGTTTTGCGCACTGCTGCTATTTTTCGAAATTTTTTTTAATACTTCCACGGTTTCGTTCAGTACTTCCTTTACGGCTTCCCGATGTCCACCGGATGATGTCATGAAACAATAACAGAACAGATTAAATTTTTATTTATCAGGTCCCTGTTCGGGCGCCACATCTAGTATGATAAAAAAAATATTAGGTTAAATATATTTCAATTCTTTCAATTTAAATCTGTATTTCATACTAGAATGTCGTGTTCCCAGTATGGCACAGCTTTGCCACAGGAAACACGAAAGCGGTCGAAGACGTCCGTCTTCTGATCGGCTCCTGATCGTTGTCAGAAGGAGGCTAGTTTTTGATTACGCAAAGGCTTCTATTATTTGGAAAAGAACAACCCGGATTTCTTTACGTAA
Source organism: Schistocerca cancellata (assembly GCF_023864275.1). Classification (NCBI taxonomy): domain Eukaryota; kingdom Metazoa; phylum Arthropoda; class Insecta; order Orthoptera; family Acrididae; genus Schistocerca; species Schistocerca cancellata. The sequence continues at coordinate 406,320,631 of NC_064630.1, forward strand.
TCAGTATGAAATTTATAATCACCTAAGGGACCTTTAACAATGAACAATAAAAAAATTGCATTTGCAAATGAAATAATTAATAAATGGGGCAGCTATGAGTTGTATAGAAGACAAGGAGCGGCCTTCTGTCTACGACCAGGATGCCGCAGTATTCTCTGCTGTAGTAAAGGCTGTTTGATATTTACAAAAATAATATGACATGGAGGTAAAAAAAAAATAAAGGAAAAGAATAGAATAAGAAATCTGGTAAACACTAAATATATTCGAACAATTCTCACAAGCAATTAGAGCTTATTTATAGACAGTATAACTTACATAAGTACATTTCTAACTGTATGGTGCGATCAGATTTCAGCCTGTCCTGTACTAGTTTCTTGGTTTACGTTGTTGTCACAAATTACAGTCATTACTTTTCTCCTTCCTTCAAGACAATTCTTGCACCGTTCAACACCTTCATAACTACAACTTGCCGATTTACAGTTTCGAACATAAATTACTCGAATTTTATTAATTAATAATGTTGTCTGCACGCTGGCAAGACCGCTCACTTTTATAGCTTAAAGTCGACCTTCTTTACGTTTTCACATTACAAGCAGAAGTATATTAAAATCTGAAGATCTACAAAAGTTTTTTACTGTCATCTTTTATTTAGACCGAAGCGGAACATCAGTTCAGCTTCTGTTAAAATGTTTCTTTGACTGCGCAATCGATGTGTTAGCGTCCGCGCTAGATGCGCATCTTTACAGATACGTAAATTATATAAAACGAATGTCTTTCAAAGAATAGATCTCATCTCATAGGTTGATCATTTAATATACAGATAGGTGAAGGCCTTTCCAAGGGTACTCACAGCTTTCATACTACGGAAATCCCAATAATATTACAGACCCTATTAAATTCAAACAGATGTCAAACAGTACAAAATACTGTAACGTTTTACATTTTTCAAAAAATGTTTCAAATGGCTCTGAGCACTATGGGACTTAACATCTGAGGTCATCAGTCCCCTAGAACTTAGAACTACTTAAACCTAACTAACCTAAGGACATCACACACATCCATGTCCGAGGAAGGATTCGAGCCTGCGACCGTAGCGGTCGCGCGGTTCCAGACTGAAGCGGCTAGAACCGCTCGGCCACTGCCGGCTACATTCTTCCAATAAGGGAATCTGATAATAGGCTTGATTCAGGTCGAACACAGTAAACCAATTAGCCCCGGAAAACCAAGTAAAAGAGTTACGAAGATCAGGTAAAGTAATCGATTCGAGGACAACCTTCCTTTTTAGGCGACGGTAGTCAACAACAGGCCGATAGTCACGCCCCTGATCCTTAGGGACGAGGAATGTAGGGGAGTCATAAGCGGATGTAGAAGGCCTAATAACTCCCTACTCAAACATTTTGGAGATCTGTCCCCTTATTATCTTAGGCGGTGAAAGACGATATGGGGACTGCCTGGCGTGAATTTGATCAGCCAGACGAATATGGTAGTCAAGAAGATTAGTAACCCCCAGTCTATCACAGTGAAGCCCTGGGAACCTCTCCAACAAACCCCCTAGTTCAGTGGCCTGCTCTAAAGAAAGATGGGTGAGATCAAACTCACTAACTTTAGCATCAACAGCCAGCATTCCCGCATCTCGATGCACCTAACGTTTAGTACACTCACAGAACCCAAATTTCTGACCAGAAACGAACTTAAAGAAAAAGGTGTACGCTGAATAATGCAAAACAAGACCAGTTTTACCGATAAAATAACATCCCAAAATCAAATCGACCGGCAGCTCCTCAACCAAGACCAAAGACAAGGGCCACAAGAAATCCCCAACCGAGATACTCCCTCGGACACAACAATGCAGAGGCAACACCGGCCCGTTGGCAGCCCGACATCTCTGCACCGGAGAAGGGACCGGCCTAAGTCTCGCAAGATGACCGAAGTCAAGAAACCATTCCATGCTCAACAATGAAAAGGAGCTACCAGAATCCAAAAGACCACAAATAGGTTCGCCACCTACTCGAGAACAAATATAAGGCAGTGGGGGTGACGATCGAGCAGCAACACGGGCACACCAGGGTTTAAAAGGCTCGACCCCGGGGCGCTGCCCAGCCACGCGGCATTCATTGACTCTGAGTGTCCGCGGCTGAATGCAAGTACGAACTAAATGCCCTTTGCGACCGCACCTGCAACAACGCCGCGATTCCCCTTTAGCAGACTCAGCAGATGTTGGCAATCCGGAGTTCCCCTCGGTGACGCCCTCGGGTTGAATTTTAACCTCACAGTGTCTACCGTCCGCAAGCGGCAACGCGGATATCGCTGCAACGGCGGCACGAAGTTCTTCCCAAGAGGAGGGACGACCACGAAAAACAAAATGTGACTTATCTGCCTCTCGCGTTCCCCTTGGGACAATTGAAACTAACTCCCATTCTGGCAAGTCGACTAACCAGGCCAAACAGGCCGTCTTAATTCGTTATTGATGCAACTCCGCCCAATTTACTTCATCAGCCAAATAAAGCGACACTCGAGCTGTTTACGAACTGCTGTGGTCAGTCTTTCGCTGATCAAAAGCTCCCTCCACTGCTGCAATGAATACCCTCGTGCCATGACCCTGGATACCTGGATACTCTACTTAAAGGATACGATAGACAAAAAATTACCTTATGCGAAACACCAAAAGCATCAGCGTGTTGCTCAAGGCAAACCTTCAACGGCCGGCCGCGGTGGTCTCGCGGTTAAGGCGCTCAGCCGGAACCGCGCGACTGCTACGGTCGCAGGTTCGAATCCTGCCTCGGGCATGGATGTGTGTGATGTCCTTAGGTTAGTTAGGTTTAAGTAGTTCTAAGTTCTAGGGGACTGATGACTACAGATGTAAAGTCCCAAAGTGCTCCGAGCCATTTAGCCAAACCAACAACCATAACAACCTTCCAATTTGCTCGAGTCGGTCTATAGCTAATTCTGTGATGTCTCGAAACAGATGCACCAGGGAACAAGGCAATTTAGCAAACACCCCGGCTAACCCTCGGAGGACGTGAGGGAGTTATTCCTGGGCTCGCTAGCGCACCTCCCGGAAGATAACCAATCCTGCTCCCCCATCCTCTTCCCATCAAGCTCTAAACACGTGACTTTAAACTGCAATTTATTAATGAAGGACCCCAATTCAGCGGTTGATTCTTTATCACAATACTCTAACTTTAATGCCCTTAAATCAGATATCCGGTTGGTTAAATGTTCCGACTGCCACTAGGTTGAGTACCCTCTAAAAAGCCGATGTTGTCCTCAAGACTCCTAACAGCTTTAAACAAAAACTCAGTGGCTGCCTTTGTCTCACCCACAACATCAGGCGTGACCTCAACCGGCTGAAGAACAGAAGCACGCAAGCGGGCTGATAAGTCCGGAACACTACCCTCAATAGGCTGGTGTCTTATCGCCAGCTCATAAGTGAAGTGGTCCCTCCTCAATCGGCTGGTCCCGCGGTACTTGCTGACAGCCATTACAGAGTTGATCACCTAAAACAGAACACAAAACAAAGGCAGAAATCGAACAACACTAACAGACTTTAACCGTAGCGGTCGCAGAATTTCTTCACTTTATCTACTTCGTGGTCCCCAATTTTTATATATTCTAGGTAATCTCATTTCTGATATTCCTCACTACTTTCGTCTCTCTTCGGTCTACCCTCGATCCATATTCTGTATTTATTAGACTGGTAATTCCGTTCAACATGTCATGCAGTTGTCCTTCCCTTGCACTGAAGATAGCAATGGTATCAGCAAATTTTATCATTGATATTGCTTCATACTAGTTTTAATCCCACCCAAGAACTTTACTTTTATTTCCATCCATTGAACAGTAAGGGCGAAAGACTGCATGCATGTGCAGCACTCTTCTTAATTCGAACACTTTCTTCTTGCTCTTCCATTCTTATTGTTCCCTTCTGGTTTTTGTACATATTTTGTATTATGCTTTTTACCCTACAACTTACACTTTTTTCTGAGAATTGAACATTTTGTACCATTTTACACTGTCGAATGCTTTTTCTAAGTCGAAAAATTCTATGACTGTCCGAAGTTTCTAAATCACTGACTGAGGTATATAGGTGTCCAAAGAAGTATAGAAATCTTTGAGAGGTGGTAGTACTCATCGAAGCAAGAAAAATAAGTAAAATAAACATGGGTCCAGAAATGCTTGCTTTCTGCGATGAACACGTGTTTACAGGAGGTCTACAGCGTGGCGCCCATTCATGACAATGCGCATCTCTGCCCTCCGACGTAAGGAATGACGCACCCTTTGACGAATCTCCCGTTGTTGTTGTACCTGCCGGCACGCATTGAAGACGCGACCCTGTAGTGTCCGCACGTCGTTGATTGGAGTCGCGTAGACCAATTCCTTCATGCGTGCCATAGCCAGAGGTCTAGGGGATTGATGTCTGGGAAAGAAACAGGCCAAGGTGTTAGGCCCCCAGACCAATCCAGCGGTCATGAAATATCTGCGTCAGATGTTCGCGCACGTTGTCACGAATGTGTGCTGGTGCGCCATCATGCATGAACCAAATTTCTATTTGTTGCTGCAGTGGCACAGCCTCCAACAAAGTAGGCAGTATATTAATGAGAAAGTCCAGATAATGCGGCCCAGTTGACCTTTGTGGTAGGACTCATGGCCCTATTAATCTATCGCCAAGTACGCCTGCCTGTACGTTGTTTGAGAATCGGTGTTTATGCACTCTTCCCTGAACTGTTTGGGGTTTCACATCTGCCCATACATGCTGGTTATGCAAATTCACAACACCGTCTCTTGTGAACCCTGCATCATAGGTAAATATGCTGTGAACAGTGGATCCGCGGCATAGTTGTGGAACAACTACTTACAAGACTGATGAACTTGTGGCCTTAGGGCCTGAACGCGCTGTAGATGATAAAATTACAGCAATTCTTCATGAAATACCCCCAAATAAGAGACACAACTTTTGCTGATGTTAATCGTCACACACTGGTCGCACGGGTTTCTTCCACCGAACGAGAACACACAGGCGTGCGGACTGTGCGGGGTCTTCCACTGTCAGCCTTCCAAAGTGCAAAGGTACCTGTGTCCCACAGACGCAGGAAGAGTCTGCGAACAGCTTACCAGAGGGCACTGCGCTGTAAATATTTTTCAGCGTAGAGGGCACGAGCTCGCAAGCTAGGTCCATTTGCTAAATCAGAGTAGAATATCATATCCGCCATTTCATTTGTCGAGTAGTAGGCTTTAATTACTAACAAATGATGGAAGAGACAAAATGTAAATGTTCTACATCATTTATACGTACAAACAGTTCAATAACAGTAAACACTGAAGTGAATCTGCGTTTGGAAGAAGGTAAAACACGCTATTACGTCCCCAAGGTTGACAGTGCTGGGCAGAAAGGTACACAAACACGACGAAAACTAACGTAGCCTACGACACGACTCGGACAACACAACTGACTGCAGACCTTCTAATGGTAGGTAGAGCACTGTGCGTAAGACATCATAATACACTGCCGACACATTTGACGGAGCGCCAATGCAACGACTGTGCTAATATCCGCACCCAAACGTAGCGCAGCCTTTCCTATAAATACGTGTTCATCTCGGAAAGTATGTGTTTTTATTGGACTTTTCTTGTTTTTATTATTACGACCTCTCAAACACCCTTTTTTTAACACCCTATATAACTTGGAAATGCGAGACTAGCGCAGTCACCAGAATCATTTCTTTGCATCCGAATGTTGGACCTTAAGTGAGTCTACTGATCGATCGAACTTTTAGCGTAACAGTTGAAGCGCGCAGTTATTCTAATCCTGTCAGTACAACTACAAAATCAAGTTGCAGTTTTATAGCTACTAACTCCTGTTCCGTAGCTGCATAGCGATAGCAATCATTAAATCTAAAAAAAAAAAGATACGACAACATGTTTCTTTTGAAGTACAGTATGACATGATATTCGAAAAAGTGCTGAGCTACATACCTGAAGAGATATGCTGCTGTTTTCATACTTACCAATTTTGACAAAATAAATATTGCTTTAATCGTTTGCTTGGATTTATTTCTCTCAGAAAGCGGTCATTACGAAAGCGCTAATGCTGCTCTTTTTTTAAAATTTACATTGTCCTGAAGTTCAAATTATTCATTGAAAGATAGTAGTTTACATAATTTCTTAAGATGATTTTTACTCTTAGGAATCTTGTTTACTGAAAGTTATTCATGAATTACATTGTTACGATAATTTGTAAATGAAGATTTTTGTGCATTGTTTGTGAAATGGTAACTCTCCAATAAAAAGTAATATTTCCAGTTTTTTCGAGAGGTTAAGGTCACGCTACTTCAGTGAAAAAACAATCATAAAATATTATCACATAAATAATGTATAATAACAACTTTATAGACAGTTTTCCTTCCCATCTTCTAATATGATACTTTCTACTGATCTTGATTATGAGAGAACGTTATATTAAAAATGAAAGGAAAGTTAGAATTTAACAAATATATATCTAGATGCGATTATGCAGCAGAATCTATAACTACAAATACACCAAAATTAAACATTTGTAATCATTAACAACCATACACTGAAATTTTTGCTGCTTTTAAGGAACCATCCATCACGTGGAAAATGAAAAGCATGAAGAAAGACTTGGGCAACGAAACCACAGCGCCACGTTGTGTTCACAAATTAGAGGCGCAGGGGAAGAGAGCGATGCCAGAGGCTGGCAGCGGGGAACGTATATGAAGAGGCCGCCAGTAATTACATTCCAGTGCTTTCGTATTTGTGATATTCATCTCTGTGCAGCTCTGACAGAGATAATCAAGAACGTGTTTTGAATACTCCAGAGAATTTCAGAAGCAATCGTACTCACTGTGTGATCAATTACATGAAATTAATGAATCGTTTTTAAAATAATATTTTCCACTTAAGCCCAGTTATCAGCGTTATATAATTTCTTACTGTAATCAGCATTTGTTGTTTCTTTTGCACTGTTCTTGTTTTCCCAGAATACACGTGTAACGGTTATTTTTCTAATCCTCGATCTACTTTCTCTGTATTCCTGTGGATGAAGGTCATTCCTGCAGTTGAATCATCAGGATAAACCAAAACTGATGCGAAGCCGAAGTATGTTATACAACTGGACATAGTGTACAGTTTGTTGCGTGTTTTCGTATTTTAATTGTTTGGATGCTGTTTTGCATGCGTAGAGAAACGGGAACATCATTGTTTCTCCCTTAGTGACTGATAACTCCTAAAACCCACCCCTAGGTTGACCAGTTACCAGGCCAACGATCATTAGTCTAGATTCCATCTGTGTATGGCTTTTTGCTTGCCTGGAAAGCTAGCACTCGCTACATTGAAGTATAAAGTTTCTCCTGCGGACTGCCAAAAACTAGTCTGGATTCAGATAAATTAAACTCAGCCAGAGACAATACTTAAACTCCTTACAACTTTGTGTTAGTACATAGATTACATCGCATATTTTACGTTTCTGTGCTTGTAGATGCATTTATGATACTAAAACATAGTCGGTTTATTTGGGCTTTCCAGTTTCTGAGATAGACAGGTTGAAAAGAAGCATTCTGCAATCAAATCCATATCGTCAGGCACCCTCGAGATCCACAAATCCCACCAGGCACAGTATTCATGTGTACACTGGCATCATTGACACTTTACACGAGGACGCAGCCACCTGATGTTCTGGAGTAACGAATTTGGGGCTGTGAATCAGACTTATTATGTTTAGTTTCTTTATAGTGCTGATATATAGGACATCTATAAATTATATGTCAACTACCTACGGCAATAATAGATGCATGGCAGCTCTTAATGTTCTGCATCAAGTAACCATCATGGTTTGGGACAAGTCGTCCAATTTCTGGACAAACGCACAATGGTTGTCAGCTATAACATGTATTAATGGTATTATGCTTGCAGTCTTACTGCCTAGAGTCTCCCTCACGTGTTCAACCAGATTTAATGCAGGGAGTGGGGTGACCATTCTAGACACATGCTGTCCTCATTTTGTAAGCACCCATCCACCAGGTTAGTTCTTTGTGGTACAATATTAAGATTCTTTTATTTTTATTTATTTGCTGCAATGACTTCATGATCTCCCAGCCAGATACTATAACATACCCTACATTCCATCAGTGACGCAACTGACAATCATAGTGACAACAACGAAATCATATTGCATTCACTTACGGTTCATATACACAAATGGTTCAAATGGCTCTGAGCACTATGGGACTTAACATCTATGGTCATCAGTCCCCTAGAACTTAGAACTACTTAAACCTAACTAACCTAAGGACAGCACACAACACCCAGCCATCACGAGACAGAGAAAATCCCTGACCCCGCCGGGAATCGAACCCGGGAACCCGGGCGTGGGAAGCGAGAACGCTACCGCACGACCACGAGATGCGGGCTTCACATACACAATTTGGTTTGTAAGTAAAATAATAGTATGAAGAGCAACAGTTATTTTAGAGGTTTGTTCAGATTACTGCTGTTTCATTTAAAAGATATAAGCTGTACTGAACAATGAAGAAATCTAACTAAAAGATTGGGAGTACAGCAGCCTAAGCTGCAGCGGGCAGTCCACCACGCCATGGAGTTGCTGCACTAATCACTGATACTGCAATGACTGTGATAAGCCCGCTAAACCCGCTGTCCAGAACAGGTAATTAGGATTTTGTTGAGGGCCAAATAAGCTGGGGGTCAGTTTCACCTTCTAATTGTAATTTTACAAGCAAAAAGGCACATAACCGGACCTTTGCCGAATGCAACTCTTTCACGGCTGAAGGCCTCCAAACAAGAAATCTTAACAAATTAACAACATTAAAAAAGTCCAATTAAGTTACAATAAAATAATTACCAAAAAACATCACAGCAAAGTAGATAGAACAAACATACGCAAGGTGCAATACCATAGGGTGAAGGCCACCATTAATTTTCAAAATTTTAGAATATATTACCATAAACTTTTAAAGTCAGAAGGACGAAATGTTGAAACTTGAAAGATAAAGTAAAGAATTACTTTTGCAAAATTTTTAGGAAAAAGAAAAAGTAACCATAAGCCTTAAATTTAAACAGCCGAAAAAGCAGATTATTAAACACTAGTGGCACTCACTCAGAAGCCTCCAGGGAGATCGGTCTGCCCTCGTTCACTTAGGCGAGACAGGTGGTGAGCCCAACTACACTTGATCCGTCGGAAACCAACCACGGGACAGCCACAGACCTTCTGACACAACGACTTGCTTCCCACCAATCAGTACATGAGGTTACAAACGTGATAATACACAATGGATTAAGTATTAGACGTCAAAATTACACACTATGTTGGACAGCGACAACAGATGAGGAAAGCACGTTACCTGAAATTACGTTAGTGGCCTGGGCAGGTAACCGGAACACTACCGACCAGAAGGCAGAAGATTCCACAGGTGCACTCGAATTGTACTCAAGAAAATAATTAATTGCACCGCATTGAGGCTAAATTTTAGCAGTAGAAACAGTGTTGTTCACAGGAAAACCTCCCCAAAAGCAAACTACCAAAACGAACCACCACAACATGAATGGACGTGGCTTGGGTAGTTGAAACCACTACTCAACCTTGACGTCCTGGGTCGATGAACCATGAATCTCGTAGCGATCGGACAGCTCCACACACACTGCGACACTGCGCAGGGACCGCCAGCGAACCCAGCCGACTGCACAGCGCGGAGATAACTTCCCTCGTCCACAATAACGGACCGACTCTTCTCAGAATGCCGCCAACGTCTAAAATAGCCGTCAGTGGACACAACACCAAATACACACACAAGCTGACAAACACTAGCACGAAGACCTGAAGGACATGCGACAGTAACTAATCACACTCGAAGACAAATCGGGAGTCGATGCGCACACACACACACACACACAGCCGACTTATGAACGATCGGTGAGCCACAGCGCGTCGTCCGGTAGGACGACCGACCTACAATCCACCAAGACCGCAGCCCCGCTGAAGTGATGCGTGGCGGCAATGGTCGGGCGAGCCATGTCGACGCAGACCTCACTGCTGCTCCAATCCGACTGCACTAGTGCCACATTGCAACTCCCTGACTGGCAGGTCCGGACTGCACTCCAGACGCGTTCCAACTGACTGGCAGACCCGAACTCGCAACCCGAACTCGCTTACGACAAAAACGACAGGGAAGCAATAGTAGTCAAGCAAAGAAACCACGCGAGGGAAAAAAATGACTCAAATGCCTCCGAACGCTATTGGACTTAACTTCTGAGGTCAGCAGTCCCCTAGAGCTTAGAACTACTTAAACCTAAGGACATCGCACACATCCATGCCCGCGGTAGGATTCGAACCTGCGACCGTAGCGGGTGCGTGGTTCCAGACTGTACCGCCCAGAACCGCTCGGCCACCCCGTCTGGCACGAGAGGGGTATATCGATACGCGCTGCTAACGGCCTTCACGGTCAGGCAAAGCAGCAGCTCAGTGACAGCAGTAATTTAAATTAACGCAGGGAGATGGAAGTACGTTAAAAACAGGGTGTAAAATACATGATGGCGGGAACACGAACCACGCACGGCGCAGACTGCCTGGTTCGGGATTTATAACTCATAGATCAATTGATCCTACTTGAAATCCTCAATCTGTAGTACGTCTATTACAACCATGCTTGAAAACAGAATCACTTGGAAACAGATAACACTTGAACCTACACGGCACCTAAAAAATGGCTTCGAAAAAACAAATTTAGCTTTTTATCTCCTTTCTGGCATGACAGCTCGCTCGCTCCTGCAACCACACTCTGCTACCATTGAAACACAGTAGCTAGCAAGGTGTTGGGAATGAAAGAGGCCTGAAAGGCCTGCAAAAAATACTAATCGCTACATCTGGAAAAAATAATTTATTAAACATTTTCTACAAAGTTTTTATGAATTTATTTTTGTGACATGAAATTAGACAGATTCAATTAAATACAAGAATATTACCAATGAATTATTAATATTTGTACGAGGGTTTGAACTTTAATAGTGGCAGCTATTTATTTACAGATAGTACAAAATAGATACGTGTTTCAAAGTTTTACTGACCTTCAAAGTAGTCACCGGCATTGCGTATAACCCGTTGCCAGCAATGTGGAAGTCGCAGGACACTTTTAGCAGTTCCAGTTGTGTTGAGAGTTCGAGCGGCGTGGTCTGTTGCCCGACTAATTGTTAGCAGTTCTGAAGCGAATGCCATGAAGTGTTTCCTTTGGTTTAGAAATCGAGTTGAACTCACGAAGGCTTAAGTCAGGGGAGTGCAGTAGGTGGTATAGCACTTAGCTGCCCCATCAGTCAAACAAATCAGTAACAGCTTGCACTTTACGTGCTTGAGAATTGTCCTGCACAATGATGGTCAGGTCCTGCAGAAAGTGTCGTCACTTCTGTCTCCAAGCTGGTCGTTGGTTGTGTTCCAAAAATGAACAGCATAGAGACAGAAGTGATGACACTCTCTGCAGGACCTGTCCATCATTGTGCAGGACAATGCCCAAGCACGTACAGCGCAAGCTGTTACTGATTTGTTTGATGGGGCTGCTAAGTGCTATACCACCTACTGCACTCCCCTGACTTAAGCCCTCGTGAGTTCAACTCGACTTCTAAACTGAAGGAAACACTTCACGGTATTCGTTTAAGAACTGCTACAAATTTGTCGGGCAATATACCGCGCCGCTCGAACTCTCAACACAACTGGCGCTGCTAAGAGTATCCTACGACTTCCGCATAGCTGGCAACGTGTTATATGCAATGCTGGTGACTAATTTGAAGGTCAGTAGAACTTGTAATGGTACTTTGACTTCCGCAAAGTTATAATTTACGATCGCGCACGCCGAAGAGCGCTGCGCCAACGACCGATTTTATAAATAATTTTGTGCTTTTTTTTTTACTTTTGCGTAGTTGTTTGTTTTTAAGAACTAATGGATGTCTCTCTCTCTCTTGTCTTGATACGAAAGACGTGTATTTTTCGGCGACGTTGAATGTGCTTTTGGTGAAAATTAAAATTACATGTCAAAGTGATGTTGTTTCAATAGTTAATGGGAAGAAGAAATAAATAAAAAGGTAACACTACAAACTGTGAAACACGTATCTATTTTTTACGAACTGTAAATAAAAAGTTGCCACTATTAGAGTTCCAACTCTCGTAATTTATACAATTTTCAGTTTAGGTTTGAAAACTTGGCGTTATGTCGACTTTCTGACAAACTAATTTCAACAGGACACAGTCTGAAAATTCAGTCACTACTAGAACACACAGAAAATTTTCAGTTAACACATACCACAAGTAAAAATACACTCCTGGAAATGGAAAAAAGAACACATTGACACCGGTGTGTCAGACCCACCATACTTGCTCCGGACACTGCGAGAGGGCTGTACAAGCAACGATCACACGCACGGCACAGCGGACACACCAGGAACCGCGGTGTTGGCCGTCGAATGGCGCTAGCTGCGCAGCATTTGTGCACCGCCGCCGTCAGTGTCAGCCAGTTTGCCGTGGCATACGGAGCTCCATCGCAGTCTTTAACACTGGTAGCATGCCGCGACAGCGTGGACGTGAACCGTATGTGCAGTTGACGGACTTTGAGCGAGGGCGTATAGTGGACATGCGGGAGGCCGGGTGGACGTACCGCCGAATTGCTCAACACGTGGGGCGTGAGGTCTCCACAGTACATCGATGTTGTCGCCAGTGGTCGGCGGAAGGTGCACGTGCCCGTCGACCTGGAACCGGACCGCAGCGACGCACGGATGCACGCCAAGAAGAGGGCTTAAGTCAGGGGAGTGCAGTAGGTGGTATAGCACTTAGCAGCCCCATCAAACAAATCAGTGCCGTAGGGGACCGCACCGCCACTTCCCAGCAAATTAGGGACACTGTTGCTCCTGGGGTATCGGCGAGGACCATTCGCAACCGTCTCCATGAAGCTGGGCTACGGTCCCGCACACCGTTAGGCCGTCTTCCGCTCACGCCCAAACATCGTGCAGCCCGCCTCCAGTGGTGTCGCGACAGGCGTGAATGGAGGGACGAATGGAGACGTGTCGTCTTCAGCGATGAGAGTCGCTTCTGCCTTGGTGCCAATGATGGTCGTATGCGTGTTTGGCGCCGTGCAGGTGAGCGCCACAATCAGGACTGCATATGACCGAGGCACACAGGGCCAACACCCGGCATCATGGTGTGGGGAGCGATCTCCTACACTGGCCGTACACCACTGGTGATCGTCGAGGGGACACTGAATAGTGCACGGTACATCCAAACCGTCATCGAACCCATCGTTCTACCATTCCTAGACCGGCAAGGGAACTTGCTGTTCCAACAGTACAATGCACGTCCGCATGTATCCCGTGTCACCCAACGTGCTCTAGAAGGTGTAAGTCAACTACCCTGGCCAGCAAGATCTCCGGATCTGTCCCCCATTGAGCATGTTTGGGACTGGATGAAGCGTCGTCTCACGCGGTCTGCACGTCCAGCACGAACGCTGGTCCAACTGAGGCGCCAGGTGGAAATGGCATGGCAAGCCGTTCCACAGGACTACATCCAGCATCTCTACGATCGTCTCCATGGGAGAATAGCAGCCTGCATTGCTGCGAAAGGTGGATATACACTGTACTAGTGCCGACATTGTGCATGCTCTGTTGCCTGTGTCTATGTGCCTGTGGTTCTGTCAGTGTGATCATGTGATGTATCTGACCCCAGGAATGTGTCAATAAAGTTTCCCCTTCCTGGGACAATGAATTCACGGTGTTCTTATTTCAATTTCCAGGAGTGTACATCCATAATCAACACAACTAAGGGCTGTAAGCCCATCTAATCAAACAACCAATGGACAACACATAGATCTTAGCTAAATCGGAGAATAATACCTGAACTCTTTAGATAGATAAAAGAATACATAAATAAAATTTAAACAACAGTACCCTCAACTTTCCATTGAAACAACAAGGAATTACGTTAGTTCCGACATAACAAAATAATTTCTCGCTGTATCTGGTTGGGTTCACAATGAAAATTTCTCTGTTTTGAGAGAATTTTTTTATTATAACAGTGAGGCTTGGAAATAAAAAACCTGAAATGATGGGCGTAGCTGGTTTCCATGGTCAGTCATTAAATGGGTGATGTAAGACCATGTACCAGTAATAAAATTTTTGTATCTCCAATGGTAGAGAGCATAAAAATGCATTCAAGAAACTGTAATTGAGCTTCGTATGTGATGAAAAGATAATGAAGGCAGGTTCTTTGACTGGCCATGCAAATATACGTATAGGCGGCTATAATGGCACCTGAACAGTCGCATCAACGTATAAAGACTTCCGCGTCGCCTCGTCTTAGAAATTCTGAAATAAATAAGAAACGAGTTAAGACAAGGAAAATTTGAATGTTAGTAAGCATCAGAATTCGATTTTAACATATATATTGTTATAAAATGTAGAAGCTTGAAGAACTACCGCACCTCCTTGAAACATTGTATTTCTACGAAGAGATATAAGACGAGACTGAGTATTTGTCACAAAACAGCAGAAAAGGGAGTCACTGCGTAGGAGACAAAAAACCCTTGCTAAAATAATTTGATGTTCGTAATTTGCTTCATCCCATCCGTAGGGTAATTGTATCCATTGAATGATGGATAACGCAATTAATTTTGAAAAAGGGGGTATTACATTGAATACCGAGTTAAATGATGCAAAGGCAACTCAAATAGTAATGAATTAATACGTGGGTTCAAACCTACTAAACCAGAATGACTGTGTCACTAACAGACAGATAGCTTAAGCAGTGCTGGGTAGCCACGACTAAGGAATCAAATTAGCTTAAACCTAAAATACATATTCTGATGGTCCATGTTCGTACAGTCTGCCCCTTACTGACCTCATCACGCCAGTCCAATGGACGCCGATCACTATGTTTCCTATGATTTGATAATTCCACTTTGTCCATGCATTCCGTAGCCATAAACAACAGTTTAATTTCCAGGACCATCATCCATCAAATCAGGGCGACGTACTTCTCGGGTGTATAAGTTGACAGAATAGCGTCACCCACTCGCTAGAAATAATATTCACTTCCAGCAATTGCTCCTAGCGTCCATGTCTCTCACGACTGCCAGAACTTACCGTTGGTCGGCCGTCCTCCAGTTATCGGTGGTGAACTACAGAGAGCGAGCTGAGGCGGGTAGCAGAGCTCTCGGCCACCCCCAGGCGATGTGTGAAGCAGGCCGTAGCTTAGCCACAGGCAAAGAGGTTATATCGTGCTTTCAGTTGGATGTAGAAACAGTGCACGGGTCAAACGGCAAGAGAATGGAATGAGCAGAAAAGAGGAACAAATGTGGGTGAGTGCTCATTATAGCTGCAGGGGCTCCCGCCTAGGGATATCGTACATAGATTCTCCACCCCACTGCAACACATGTACTCGTGACTGCTGTCGAAAATATCATGATGTGAGGTGAGTGTAACAACTGTAAGTAGGGGCTGTTTAGGTTTTTATGTTGGTAACGCCACGTAGCGCTCTGTACGAAAATCACTGGCTGTGCTGTGTGCAGTCTGTGGCTGGTTGGCATTGTTGGAATATTCGCTATTGTACTGTTGCGCAGTTGGAGGTGAGCCACCAGCAGTGGTGGATGTGTGGAGAGAGCTGGCAGAGTTTTGAGAGCGGACGATCTGGACGTGTGTCCGTCAGAAAAACTAAATTTGTAAGACTAGATGTCATGAACTGATATATATATATATATGATGACTTTTGAACATTATTAAGGTAAATAAATTGTTTGTTCTCTATCAAACTTTTTCATTTGCTAAATATGCCCATCAGTAGTTAGGGCCTTCAGTAGTTAGAATCTTTTATTCAGCTGGCAGTATTGGCGCTCGCTATGGTTCAAATGGCTCTGAGCGCTATGCGACTCAACTTCTGAGGTCATTAGTCGCCTAGAACTTAGAACTAATTAAACCTAACTAACCTAAGGACATCACACACATCCATGCCCGAGGCAGGATTCGAACCTGCGACCGTAGCGGTCGCTAGGTTCCAGACTGTAGCGCCCAGAACCGCACGGCCACTCCGGTCGGCGGCGCACGCTATATTGCAGTAGTTCGAGTAACGAAGAATTTTGTGAGGTAAGTGATTCATGAAAGGTATAGGTTATTGTCAGTCAAGGCCATTTTTTTGTAGGGATTATTGGAAGTCAGAATGCGTTGCGCTAAAAAAAATACTGTGTGTTAGTTTAGTGATGATCAGAATAAGTAGAATGCCTGAGTACGTTCAGTTTTGCTCAGCGGTTTGAAAATCAAATAACGTAGAGGTTTTCCAGCACTGCCATTAATAAAATTTTTCTAAGGGGATGTTTCACAGCCAATAATTTAACGTGAACGTTGTAGGTGGACTTGTACACTTCAAGCACACGTCACCAGTGTCCTTTCCGCTAACGGAGCTTCTTTTGCAGCTGTTTCCCTTACGCAGAAGCTATCGCACAGTCGTAGGCCAGTTGATAGCACTCTCCTTGACTGTACTGAGGCTCGCTTCAAATGACTGACAGGCTGCTTGGCTATTGGCAACGAGTATTCATACATTTTTAGGGATGACAACATACTTTTTTATACATCATAAGAACTATTCTTGTAATATGTATATCATTTATATCCACTAACGCTTTGTCCGCCCCCGGTAGCTGAGTGGTCAGCGCGACAGAATATCAATCCTGAGGGTCCGGGTTCGATTCCCGGCTGGGTCGGAGATTTTCTCCGCTCAGGGGCTGGCTGATGTGTTGTCCTAGTCAGCCAGCGTCTTGAGGGTCATTCCAAGACCCGGGCCGCCGCACACAACCAGGTGACGGGCAATATTATACCTATCACTTCTCTATTCAGGTCTCTCCCTTCCTTCTTTCTAAATATTGAATTTCGTTTTGTTTATTAATATCTTACTTGATTTTGTATTAGTTATAAGTTTTTCTAATGCTGCACAAAAAAAAGATATCAAATGGATCCAAACAAATAGAGCCCGCCTCCACGTGGCAGGACACGGGCAACGGTATGAGTGGGGACGGGAGCCGGGGTGGTGTTACTTTGTCACCCCGGACCCCGGACCCAGTCACAGCGGCTAAGTGGCAACATACGAGCCACCATAAGAAATTAGACGGTCGGTCATAAAATATAAGCAGCTAGTGAAAAAAAAGAAAGTGTCCTAGTCATCATCATTTCATCGCGTGCAAGACGTCAAAGTGGCGTCAAATCGAAAGACTTGCACTTGGCGAACGATCTACTCGACGGGAGGCCCTAGCCACACGACATTTACACTTTGAATAACAATAACGCACGACCGAATTAAAACGTTATTAAAGTCAGTACTGTTTACAGCGCGCGTTTGTATTACGTACATCTTCCGTAGCACCACGCTCACGCTGCCTAGCCCTTCCTTCATCTTAGGCTGTTCTGGAGTCCGCATTCTCGAATGCCCATCAGTCAGAGGACAGAGAAGGCAAAGCTTCCATATAAGGGCACGCCGTGGCGAAGAGACACGAGTGTCCCAGTTGTTTCACGTGTTCGACTGCACACACAATACGTAATCACGACACAGTAGGAGTCGCTCGGTTGAGTTGATCCTACACTGCACAGCATAAAAAAAAGAAAAGAAAAGGAAGAAAATGTATTTCAGATTTAGCAGGGGATGACATAGAGATATCAGGCAAAAATATTAAACCACGACTAGTTCTGTCCCACTTGTGTGTGGTGCCGGAGGAGGCTTAGGCTCAGATAGTGTCTTTTCTCCCCTTTCGTGGCCGTTGTTAGTACTAAGAAATACTGCACCATAGTATAAAGTTACAACTGTATTTTACTTTGTAAATGTGCTGTAGCTACAGTTATTCTAACTGTAACCTTAAACCTGATTTTAGTGACTATGCCACCCGGGGTAGCTGCGTGGTCTGGGGCGCCTTGCACGGTCCGCGCGGCTCCCCCCCGTCGGAGGTTCGAGTCCTCCCTCGGGCATTGGTGTGTGTGTTGTCCATAGCGTAAGTTAGTTTAAGTTAGATTAAGTAGTATGTAAGGTCAGGGACCGATGACCTAAGCATAAGATCTTACCACAAATTTACAAACATTTTTAGTGACTATAGAAACCTCTTTGAACTGTGTCAGTGACTTTTTTTCCTGTCGTTAAGGTCGTTAAGGTACACTCCTGGAAATTGAAATAAGAACACCGTGAATTCATTGTCCCAGGAAGGGGAAACTTTATTGACACATTCCTGGGGTCAGATACATCACATGATCACACTGACAGAACCACAGGCACATAGACACAGGCAACAGAGCATGCACAATGTCGGCACTAGTACAGTGTATATCCACCTTTCGCAGCAATGCAGGCTGCTATTCTCCCATGGAGACGATCGTAGAGATGCTGGATGTAGTCCTGTGGAACGGCTTGCCATGCCATTTCCACCTGGCGCCTCAGTTGGACCAGCGTTCGTGCTGGACGTGCAGACCGCGTGAGACGACGCTTCATCCAGTCCCAAACATGCTCAATGGGGACAGATCCGGAGATCTTGCTGGCCAGGGTAGTTGACTTACACCTTCTAGAGCACGTTGGGTGGCACGGGATACATGCGGACGTGCATTGTCCTGTTGGAACAGCAAGTTCCCTTGCCGGTCTAGGAATGGTAGAACGATGGGTTCGATGACGGTTTGGATGTACCGTGCACTATTCAGTGTCCCCTCGAAGATCACCAGTGGTGTACGGCCAGTGTAGGAGATCGCTCCCCACACCATGATGCCGGGTGTTGGCCCTGTGTGCCTCGGTCGTATGCAGTCCTGATTGTGGCGCTCACCTGCACGGCGCCAAACACGCATACGACCATCATTGGCACCAAGGCAGAAGCGACTCTCATCGCTGAAGACGACACGTCTCCATTCGTCCCTCCATTCACGCCTGTCGCGACACCACTGGAGGCGGGCTGCACGATGTTGGGGCGTGAGCGGAAGACGGCCTAACGGTGTGCGGGACCGTAGCGCAGCTTCATGGAGACGGTTGCGAATGGTCCTCGCCGATACCCCAGGAGCAACAGTGTCCCTAATTTGCTGGGAAGTGGCGGTGCGGTCCCCTACGGCACTGCGTAGGATCCTACGGTCTTGGCGTGCATCCGTGCGTTGCTGCGGTCCGGTCCCAGGTCGACGGGCACGTGCACCTTACGCCGACCACTGGCGACAACATCGATGTACTGTGGAGACCTCGCGCCCCACGTGTTGAGCAATTCGGCGGTACGTCCACCCGGCCTCCCGCATGCCCACTATACGCCCTCGCTCAAAGTCCGTCAACTGCACATACGGTTCACGTCCACGCTGTCGCGGCATGCTACCAGTGTTAAAGACTGCGGTGGAGCTCCGTATGCCACGGCAAACTGGCTGACACTGACGGCGGCGGTGCACAAATGCTGCGCAGCTAGCGCCATTCGACGGCCAACACCGCGGTTCCTGGTGTGTCCGCTGTGCCGTGCGTGTGATCATTGCTTGTACAGCCCTCTCGCAGTGTCCGGAGCAAGTATGGTGGGTCTGACACACCGGTGTCAATGTGTTCTTTTTTCCATTTCCAGGAGTGTAGTATTATAACTGTGCGTTCGTGAAGGGGTGGGCTCCTACCTATGAACTCCGTAAGTGTATAGAAGTCACTGTGCACTTTAATGCCAGTACCTGACTCTTCTTGTCCATTCGCTCCCACTTTAGGGTTCGACTCCCTGTTATGCACGTGCAAATTCTTGGAAACGCGCAATAACAAAATGCCCTGTATTTTATTAACTAACCATGTGATAGTTTGTCAGCTAGTTCTTTAACTATACGACACATTCCGGCCTCTCTCACAGCAGTGTACAAATCGGATGCAGACGAAACTTTCCCTCTAGAGATGTTATAACAATACGCGCAATGGAAGACAACGCGTTTCTGAGTTCCTACATCTCCGCGCTCGTTGGCCCCTCTTTGTCTGTCCTTGAGTCGTACAAGAGAAGCGGTATAAAGATTGTGTGCTGTGTGAAGATGCACCATTCTCTGACTGAGCATTTTCAGCAGGATTAACAAACTTCGCACTGTATCTACGTACACGTGAGCCACCAATAAGGCGCAGGCACCTTTGCAGGAGGTCAGCTCTTCAGGCTGTAGCAGCCACCGCAGCACCTTAGGGAATCTGTTTCCACAATACTGTAGTAACGTTTGCCAGGGACCGGGCTGCATTTACAGAAGCCGAGAATTACTCTTCAAGAAAAACATTGTCTCACCCACGAACAGGTCACAATCCTTTTCTGTGGCCACTCGCAATGGACAACAGATCACACTCGCCAAATCACGCATCGCCACAAGCGGATACCATACGTCAGCAACTGACCGTACAAAACAACTCTTGAAGAAGCCATTGCTGATGGTAATTGTATGACCCAGAAATCACCACAAAGTCTTAAAAATGCTTGTTGCGACGACTGGATGTCTTAGCAAGACAATGAATCATTGCCCAAGGTTGTCCCATATGATGTATATTTTTCATACTGCCCGATGGGATCATCTTCATAAGTAGCGAAATGTTGCTGCTGGAGACATTAACTCTGTACAGTGGTGGTTAGCACACTGGACACGCATTCGGGAGTACGGCGGCTCAAATCCGCCTCCGGCCTTCCAGGTTTTCCATAATTTCCCTAAATCGCTCCAGGAAAATGCCGGGATTTGCCGTGATGGTTTGTTTGAAATGGTACGGCCGATTTCCTTCCCCATCCCCAACAAAACAATCCGCGATGTCTAACAACCTCGTAGTCGATGGGACGTAAAACGCTCCTTCACTCTGTATGCCCAGGACGCTAATCTGTCAGTGACCGATCCAAACTATGAGTAATTTCATCCACTTGTCAGCGTGCCGTCCTCCTAGGTTATGAAGATGCAGTCAAAACCACTGTACCCAACACAGTTGTTTCCATGCATTGTTGCAGACGCACTGAACCGTCAAAAATGGAAAAGAAGAAACAATACTGCTATCAAACGTAAGTGAAGGTCGAGATAAGTAATTGCTAAACATGTAAGAAACTGCTACGTCTCTCTCAGTCAACAGATTGTATACGTAAGTGTAAACTAAAGGATTTGATTGACACAGTTAGGCATTTGGGAATCCGTCAGAAGACTTGCACCACGGAAGTGTCATAAGAAACAAAATGAAAAAAGTTCGAAGATCAGATCGCTTTCAAATCTTCCGCTTCGTGGTAAGCATGCAGCAGAGACAATGGGCTGTGCCTGTGTGCTCTAGAGATGCCCATGGCACGGGCAATGTTTCGAGTACTGACCATCGGGTTCCCTTCTACGTGGCGAAGAAAGTCCTCTTCAAAGTCGAGAGTGCGAAGCTTTCGTTCAAGAACAAAATCAGTCCTCCGAGTTGAAACGTACCAGTTTCACGCAGCCATTGTTGTAGCCGCATTAATATTGTATGTGGTATCATAATTAGGCTACAACAGGGACCGAATGCGGCGTCCCCATCACCGTTTGTGTGCTTGCTGTCAAGGAGGAGATCTGAGCACGATCCGCTCTTCAGACTTAGTTTATGACCAAACGGTACATTTCTGGAGATGGGTTCCTTATAAAAATTTAGCCTACTTACTACCCTCTACAACCCATAGACCACGATAACAGGAGTTCCGAGAGACCCTGTGTACATCAGTATTTACCGTTATTCACACTAGAAACGCAAAAATATAAATTACACGTGATATTACCTTTGAATGACACAACAACGTACTATTCCAGATGTAAAGTCCATATGTGAAATGGAAAAAGCGCAACCCTTATGCGGCTCTTTCCATTATACCGACATAAAAATGGTTCAAATGGCTGTGAACACTATGGGACTTAACATCTGAAATCAGTCCCATAGAAGTTAGAACTACTGAAACTTAACTAACCTAAGGACATCACACACATCCATGCCCGAGGCAGGATTCGAACCTCCGACCGTGGCGGTCGCGTGGTTCCAGACTAAAGCGCCTAGAACCGCTTGGTCACATCGGACGGCTATATCGGCATATAATAAATTAAAATACGTTAGTGTAACTATTAAAGTCAAAACGCACACAGCGTGATTAGCGCCTTAGAATCAAGTGAGATACAGGTCAACGAACCTAGCAGCACTACTGTATCATAAAAAATAAAAAATGTTAGATAAAAACAAATACAAGCTCAGTGACAGACATTACTACCTTTAAATCCGAACAATTTAGATTAGGCTTTGCCGTGACTGTTGTTATTGATATCGAATGAAACAAAGAGTTTACTGTTACCAGTCACTGTTTATGTATATTCACAGCACGTATCGAAAATTTAAACCTCCATCGTCAAGTGGACTTACATGTGTTCAAAAAACGTGTGTGAATTCCTAAGGGACCAAACTGCTGAGGTCATCGGCCCCTAGAACTTACGTACTTCTTAAACTAACTTATCCTAAGGACAACACACACACCCATGCCCGAGGGAGGACTCGAATCTCCGGCGGGAAGGCCGCGCAGTCGGTGACATGGCGCCTCTAACCTCGCGGCCACTCCGCTCGGCTTACATGTGTTAGTACGACGTATGGTTGTGTTGTGTTTCTTTGCTTACGAAATATGGCAGTTTAGATGTGATGCGTTACGATAGAGAAAGGAGCCTGTGTTCACTGGGGGCATTGCCACATGTTATCCCAAAATCGTAACACAACACACTCATATATCATACTAACACACGTAAATCCATCTGGTGATGGAGGTTTAAACCTTCGATACGAGTAGTACATATAAATAAACAGTGACTGGTAATAGCAAACTTGTTGTTTCATGCGAGACATTACTACATAAACGTGCTCAATGTAAAAACTGTTCATGAAGTGACGTAAGCGACAGCAAAATAATACCAATGCACCAGAATCTTTAATGATGCAAGAGAATGGCAGTGTGTTAACTTTTTTTATTATGTATGTAGAAAGCAGGCCGGCTGCGGTGGTCTAGCGGTTCTGGCGCTGCAGTACGGAACCGCGGGACTGCTACGGTCGCAGGTTCGAATCCTGCCTCGGGCATGGGTGTGTGTGATGTCCTTAGGTTAGTTAGGTTTAAGTAGTTCTAAGTTCTAGGGGACTTATGACCTAAGATGTTGAGTCCCATAGCGCTCAGAGCCATTTGAACCATTTTTTTTTGTAGAAAGCAAACAGAAAGTAAACTGCATTAGAGACTGAAGCATAATAAAATACTAGAATATGGCTCGGTCACAAAGCTGTTATACATACGGAGCGAAAATATGCTTTTTGTAAGTCGTCTGGCAGCTCGATGAACAAGTACATGATATACTCCTCCGTCCTGTGGCACCACTTCATATGGGCTTAGCATTTTTATCTTCCGAAATAAGATCGGTTAGAACTCTAGGAATAGAAAAGCAACTGGAATCACTCAACAGAGGAAAGTCCACTGGACCTGACGGGATACCAATTCGATTCTACACAGAGTACGCGAAAGAACTTGCCCCCCTTCTAACAGCCGTGTACCGCAAGTCTCTAGAGGAACGGAAGATTCCAAATGATTGGAAAAGAGCACAGATAGTCCCAGTCTTAAAGAAGGATCGTCGAGCAGATGCGCAAAACTATATACCTATATCTCTGACGTCGATCTGTTGTAGAATTTTAGAACATGTTTTTTGCTCGAGCATCGTGTCGTTTTTGGAAACTCAGTATCTACTATGTAGGAATCAACATGGATTCCGGAAACAGCGATCGTGTGAGACCCAACTCGCTTTATTTGTTCATGAGACCCAGAAAATATTAGATACGGGCTCCCAGGTAGATGCTATTTTTCTTGACTTCCGGAAGGCGTTCGATACAGTTCCGCACTGTCGCCTGATAAACAAAGTAAGAGCCTACGGAATATCAGACCAGCTGTGTGGCTGGATTGAAGAGTTTTTAGCAAACAGAACACAGCATGTTGTTATCAACGGAGAGACGTCTACAGACGTTAAAGTAACCTCTGGCGTGCCACAGGGGAGTGTTATGGGACCATTGCTTTTCACAATATATATAAATGACCTAGTAGATAGTGTCGGAAATTCCATGCGGCTTTTCGCGGATGATGCTGTAGTATACAGAGAAGTTGCAGATTTAGAAAATTGTAGCGAAATGAAGGAAGATTTGCAGCGGATAGGCACTTGGTGCAGGGAGTGGCAACTGACCCTTAACATAGACAAATGTAATGTATTGCGAATACATAGAAAGAAGGATCCTTTATTGTATGATTATATGATAGCGGAACAAACACTGGTAGCAGTTACTTCTGTAAAATATCTGGGAGTATGCGTGCGGAACGATTTGAAGTGGAATGACCATATAAAATTAATTGTTGGTAAGGCGGGTACCAGGTTGAGATTCATTGGGAGAGTCCTTAGAAAATGTAGTCCATCAACAAAGGAGGTGGCTTACAAAACACTCGTTCGACCTATACTTGAGTATTGCTCATCAGTGTGGGATCGGTACCAGATCGGGTTGACGGAGGAGATAGAGAAGATCCAAAGAAGAGCGGCGCGTTTCGTCACAGGGTTATTTGGTAACCGTGATAGCGTTACGGAGATGTTTAACAAACTCAAGTGGCAGACTCTGCAAGAGAGGCGCTCTGCATCGCGGTGTAGCATGCTGTCCAGGTTTCGAGAGGGTGCGTTTCTGGATGAGGTATCGAATATATTGCTTCCCCCTACTTATACCTCCCGAGGAGATCACGAATGTAAAATTAGAGAGATTAGAGCGCGCACAGAGGCTTTCAGACAGTCGTTCTTCCTGCGAACCATACGCGACTGGAACAGGAAAGGGAGGTAATGACAGTGGCACGTAAAGTGCCCTCCGCCACACACCGTTGGGTGGCTTGGGGAGTATAAATTTAGATGTAGATGTGGAATGAAAACTGAAGCAATAATAGAAGTATTAATACTACAATGAAGATTAAAATGATCTCCATAGATTTAAAAATTGTAAAAGGCAATAAAAGATGAAGTGATATACTGTTTGTGGCAGGAAGGTCCATTCCAAACACAAGGGGAAGAACCAGAGTAAAGGTTATAATTGCTTCAGTGTTGTACAAAATTGGCAAAAAACTATATTTTACAACTGTCTTCGTTTAAAACCTTTTCTGAGTATTTAATATAGTAGTTATAAATTTCGATCTCTTGAAACATATTCATAAGACGTCCCTTATCAACAAATTCAACGGTTCGTCAATGTTTTTAAAGACACGACTCTCACAACACAGGTGAGGCTTAAATGACGAAGTGTTGTTACTCTCGGTAGTAAGAAAATGTTCCAGGAATCCGTGTTAAATTACATGCCCATACAAACTGTCACATGTGCCATAGTTGAGTCTGTAGACTACGGTGACGAAAGTCAGAGGATAGCGACTGAAACATACTTTTTCTGTCACATACACAAGGTATAAGAGGGCAGTGCATTGGGGAGCTGTCATTTGTAGTCAGATGATTCATTTGAAAAGGCTTCCGATGTGATTATGGCCGCACTATGGGAAATAACAAACTGTTACTCCCCAGTATTGTATTCCCGGCCTCGTTCAAGTTCTACCTCGGTAGCTCCCGGAAGTCGAATTGCCTGTTTCAGTGACCAGTAGACTGCCAGATAGGGGGAAATGCTGAGTGAGTTGCGGCAAATACGGAAGCTATCGCAACATGGGGGAACAACCAAGCGCCCACGGCTCCTAGCGAAGATGATGACATTATGGAAGTCGAGAGATAGTGTCATACTAGAGACTAAGCACAGTTTCGCAAGGAAGCCTAGGTACAACGTAACATTATGTATTTAAGTGTCCAGCCAGCAGAAAAGAACCCCTGAAGATGAAGTTGCGAACGTCTGAAGTCACTTGGAGAGCTGACAACAAGGACACATGATGTCATAACCACCCACACAGCGGCAGATCCCACGGGAAGTGCCAACGTACATACCTCACCCTACTTAACAAGTGGCTGAGTGCCGACTGCCGACTGCACAGTGTGTAGTCTCAGCCCTTGTGTCAGTTGCAGTTGTCCAGTGAGAGGGGAGGCTATGGAGGCCGACCCTTGTCACGCCTAGCTGTCTTCATCTGTCCAAACACGCACCTGGGTGGAAGGACTCTGCTCCTGTCAGATGCACTGTCAACTTCCGAGTCAACACTGACCGGGCGTGGAGGCCACTATCACCCTGCAGATCTGTTGGAGGCGTGACCTGCGTGACCTCGATGCTGTTGTCCATCTCCCACCTTCGAGAGGGAGAGCACTGCTGCTGCTCATCCCGTTCCTGAGGCTGACACTGAAGCTGCTGGGTCCTGTTTCCCAAACGGGGGCTGAGAGTCGACACCTGTTAGCTACCGAGTACTTCAGGTGCACCTGGGGCGTAACTTCTCTGTTCAAACAAGACGGTCGCGTGAAACCCAGCTCGCGCTATTCGTCCATGAGACTCAGAGGGCCATAGACACGGGTTCGCAGGTAGAGGCCGTGATTCTTGACTTCCGCAAGGCGTTCGATACAGTTCCCCACAGTCGTTTAATGAACAAAGTAAGAGCATATGGACTATCAGACCAAGTGTGTGATTGGATTGAAGAGTTCCTAGATAACAGAACGCAGCATGTCATTCTCAATGGAGAGAAGTCTTCCGAAGTAAGAGTGATTTTAGGTGTACCGCAGGGGAGTGTCGTAGGATCATTGCTATTCACAATATACATAAATGACCTTGTGGATAACATCGGAAGTTCACTGAGGCTTTTTGCGGATGATGCTGTAGTATATCGAGAGGTTGTAACAATGGAAAATTGTACTGAAATGCAGGAGGATCTGCAACGAATTGACGCATGGTGCAGGGAATGGCAATTGAATCTCAATGTAGACAAGTGTAATGTGCTGCGAATACAGAGAAAGAACGGTCCTTTATCATTTAGCTACAATATAGCAGGTCAGCAACTGGAAGTAGTTAATTCCATAAATTATCTTGGAGTAGGCATTAGGAGTGATTTAAAATGGAATGACCATATAAAGTTGATCGTCGGTAAAGCAGATGCCAGACTGAGATTCACTGGAAAAATCCTAAGGAAATGCAATCCGAAAACAAAGGAAGTAGGTTACAGTACGGTTGTTCGCCCACTGCTTGAATACTGCTCACCGGTGTGGGATCCGTACCAGATGGGGTTGATAGAAGAGATAGAGAGCGTCCAACGGAGAGCAGTGCGCTTTGTTACAGGATCATTTAGTTATCGCGAAAGCGTTACGGAGATGATAGATAAACTCCAATGGAAGACTTTGCAGGAGAGACGCTCTGTAGCTCGGTACGGACTTTTGTTGAAGTTTCAAGAACATACCTTCACCGAGGAGTCAAGCAGTATATTGCTCCCTCCTACGTATATCTCGCGAAGAGACCATGATGATAAAATCAGAGAGATTAGAGCGCACACAGAGGCATACGGACAATCTTTCTTTCCACGAACAATACGAGACTGGAATAGAAGGGTAAACCGATAGAGGTACTCAAAGCCCCTCCGCCACACACCGTCAGGTGGCTTGAGCAGTATGGATGTAGATGTAGATATGGAAAACACTGACAAGGAGAAGGGACAGGATGATAGGACATCTGTAAAGACATCAGGGAACGACTTCGACGGTATCAGAGAGAGCGGTAGAGGGTGAAAACTGTAGGGGAAGACAGAGGATGGAATACATCCAGCAAATAATTGTGGACGTAGGTTGCAAGTGCTACTCTGGGTTGAGTTTGACACAGGAGAGAAATTCGCGGTGGGCCGCATCAACCCAGTCAGAAGACTGATGGAAGAAAAAGGAGCTGATTTCAAATGTGGCGCACAACCCACGAATCCATGGACTCAAATTGTTAACAGGGCACTGTGCAACCTGTTGGTGGCTCCATGATGTCGGCTGTGTTTATATCAAGTGGACTGAGTCCTGGTTAGGTTCGGCTTCTTGGAGACCGTTTGTAGAAATTCATGGATCTCATTTCGCAAACATTGATGGAATTTTTATGGATGTAATGTGCCACGTCACGCGGTCACAACTGTTCATGATTGGTTTGAAGAACATTCTGGGCAAGTAGGGCCAATAATCTGGCAACCCAGATCGCCCGACGTCAATCCCATAGAACGTTCATGGGACGTAATCGAGAGGTCAGTTCGCGCACAAAATCCTGCTATGGCTACATCTTCTGAAGTATGGAGTGCTATAGAAGCTGCATGGCTCAATATTTCTGCAGGGAAGAGCCCATGCCACGTCGGGCTGGTGCACAGGCCGGGTAGAAAGAGGTGCGTCACGATATTAGGAGGTACCCCATAACTCCTATCGCCTCAGTGTATTATTTACAATTTTCTCTTTGATGCACGTCAGTACGGATGCATGATACTGCCTGTCTCATCCGAAGAGAGAAATAATTTTCCTTGGTGTTTATTAAACTGAAGGTTATTTACATACATGAGAAACAACAGTTGGCCTCATGTTGTACCTTGTGGAGCTCCATCAATGATTTCTCCACCACCCTTCCATCCTCAGCTCTATTTCTATAGCTGTGTATGTGTTGCACACAGAAAGAAATGCGATGGAGAGCGTGGATGGTGGAGTAGTTAAGAAACCAAAGGATAACACAACGCCACGTGCATATGCGGCTGGAGGCACCCTTAAAGACAAGCCGCGTAGCCGCCTCTGTTCGCGGCGCGCCACACAGCGCTGTGGCAGCTCCGTGATGCAGAGTAGGTAGGGGCCTGTTTGGCCCGCGATCGACCAACCCCAGCCCCGGAGGAAAGTTTGGCCAAGTCACGCCCGGCTGCCACCCGCCGAAACTCAATTACAAGTTCAACAGTTGACGTCTTAACACAATAACTAGAGATTTTCATAGCCGATTAGCGCGGCATATTCGGAATAATGCTATTACATTATCCGCGTGTAACTTGGCTCTTGTTTCGAGCCAGCAGCGCGCGCACATCGTAACGAAGTGACGCGAAGAATGGAGAGGCAGGCGGTGTCGACCAGACGAGTGGAGCGCTCGCCGGCAGACATCGGCAGCTGCAGCTGCGGGCGACGGCCGTACAATGGCGCCAGACACGGGGGAGCGGAATCTCATTTCTCCTCTCCCTCAACGGCGATCTGCAGAGTCCGTCTCAGAGCTACGTATTCCTCTGTCTGCGAACCGAACAATAGCGCCGTGTACAGAGTTCTGCCATCACTGCGACGATATACGCTTCCGCCCACTGAACTAGCAACGCCGCTATGGCGACGGGTATAAAACGTTAACCGGGCAAGAAATACCTAGTTGTGGCTTGCTTGGATATACAAATCATTATTATCTCAGCAGAAATACATGATCAAACGTGTCCTGGCATACCCATGTAATGCGGATTTGACCACCAAATGTCAAGGCAAGCGGACCCGAAAGTATGCACTGAGGTGAAGAAAGTCAAGAGATACCTCCTAAAATCATGTCGAACCTCCTTTTCCCTGGCGTAGCGTACCATCTCGACGTAGCATGGTCACAAAAAGTCCCCTACAGAAACATTGAGTCTCCCTGCCTCTATAGCCGTCCATAAGTGCGAAAGTGTTGCTGGTGCAAGATTTTATACACGAACTGACCTCTAGATTACGTCCCATAAATATTCGATAGGAGTCAATTTCAAATGGTTCATATTGCTCTAAGCACTATGGGACTTACCATCTGAGGTCCTCAGTCCCCTAGACTTAGAACTAAGTAAACCTAACTAACCTAAGGACATCAACCACATCCATGCCCGATGCAGGATTCGAACCTGCGACCGTAGCAGCCGCGTGGTTCCGGACTGAAGCGTCTAGAACCGCTCGGCCACAGCGGCCGGCTTAGCAATCGTGTCAGGCGCACGAATTGTGCAGAATGTTTTTCAAACCAATCGAGAACAACTGTGGCCTGATTACAAGGCGTAATGTCATCTATAAGAATTCCAGCGTTATTTGGGAACACGGAGTGGGTGAAAATAGTCTCCAAGAAGCCGAACGTAATCATTTCCAGTCAATAATCGATTCAGCTGAACCAGAGGACCGAGCCCAATCCATGTAAACACAGTCCATACCATTATGGAGCCACCACCAGCTTACACAGTCCCTTGTTGACAACTTGGGTCCATGGATTCGTGGGGCCTGTGCCACACTCGAACGCTAATATCAGCTCTTACCAACTGAAATCAAGACTCATCTGACAAGGTCAGAGGAGTCACCGCGAGGTCGTCTGCTGCCATATCCGATTAATGCCACGTCGCACTGTCCAAACAGATACGTTTGTCGTACTCATATTCTGCGGTTATTTCACGCAGTGTTGCTTGTTTGTTAGCATTGGCAGCCTACATATACACCGTTGCCTTCGGTCGTCAAGTGAAGGCCCGCGGGCACTGGGATGTCCATGGTAAGAGGTAATGCCTGAAATTTGGTGTCCTCGGCACACTCTAGACACTGCAGATCTAGGAATATTGAATTCCTTGACGATTGCCGGCCGCTTTGGCCGAGGAGTTCTACGCGCTTCGGTCCGGAGCCGCGCTGCTCCTACGGGCACAGGTTCGAATTCTGCTTCGGACATGGATGTGTGTGCTATCCTTAGGTTGGTTAGGTTTAAGTAGTTCTAAGTTCTAGGGGACTGATGACCTCAGATGATAAGTCCCATAGTGCTCAGAACCATTTGGAGAACGTCACCTGCCATCATGTGTAATGTCAACAGGAAAAGAACAGAGAAGATAGTGTTGTGATATAGGCGTGTTTTTTGTTGTTAGGGTGTGGTCTTCTTATGGCGCCTAAGAAAAGACTGAAAGCGGAAGAGTACGAACAGGTTTCACAACATTATATGCTGATACAGTAGAGAAATAGTCCGGTGACTCTGTTTATATCAGCATGTCAGTGCACCCTGTCATAAAGCATCATATGTGAGACAATGGTTTGTTGTTAATACCATTCCTGAAATGGCCTGCCCTTTCAATAGTCCTGCTCTGAATCCCGTACAACACGTTTGGGATGAGTTTGAACTTACACTTAGTTCCAGAGGGCAGCATCCAACACCTCTACTTTCTCTGGTTTCCGCTCTTGACGATAAATAGGCTGCCATTTCTCCTCAGACATTCAGACACCTGACTGAAAGTGTCCCCAACGGCGTTCAGTACGTCACGAGAGTGGAGGGTGGATACGCACTGTAGGTGTACAGATACTTTTGATCAGATGGCTTACACATTTTCTATGTAAGAAATTTTGCCTCTTTGTATGAACATGGTGTTGCGCCTCATCTAAGAGGGAAAGACGTCTACCAGCACGTGTCTAATTCGACAACAGCAGCGTCGAGATACATCGAGACAGATCCACTTTTCTGCTCTATAACTGCTCGCGTATGTCGGAATTCGACGACTGCCATGCATAAATGGAATCGATGGTTACAGGAATGCCAAAATCAACGCCATTTAGGATTTGGATAGCCCCACGCGACTAGCGCTTGAGAAGGTAAACACTGTTTGATCCGCTTTTCAGATTCGTACAGCCACACCATGTGTAAGGTTCTCATATGTTTTCTGGTATTGTAAAAAATTCAGCTTTACTATACTGGGACAGAGATGAATGAGGACACAGCAGGAGTGGTCAATAAGATCTTTGACTTTGTGTTTAATTTTATCTGTGGTGATTTCACGAAAGGTAACGTACAGTTGAGTTTTTCAGAGAAATAGCTCTGTTACTTGTGAATTTGGGAGAAATTATCTGAAATACTTTACTATCGAGATTAATACACATTTATATGATTTTGGAGGAATTTTAAAGGTGTGTTTGTAATTTTTGTAATGATAGAATTTTGTAATTGTTAGAGTCTTCTTATGATGTGCTGTTTTTCTCTCAATTATTCAGTCTGATTTATCGAAAAAGATTTTCTTTAAACTAAAACCAATCTGCATGATTCACTGTAAAGCTTTGAGTTTTTGTCATGTGTGTATTGTAACTTACGCCACACGAAGCAATAGATTGTTTCTGACAATTTAGATTACTTATCTTTAGCCGCAGCATCTGCTGATTTGAACACACATCAAAAAAGTTTTGCATTACCTCTCTTCCGAGAGTTCCGAAGCCTGTACAGAAAATTGGAATAGAGATCAATATAAACATCATTTCCGACCTTTCTATTGCTCATGGAAAGCACGCATTGCATTTGTACCACCATACTGCGATACCTTCAAAGATGGCGGCCCAGATTGCTGTACACACTGGTACCTCTAATATCCAATAGCACATCTTCTTGCATTGATACAGGCCTGAATTGGTCGTGGCATACTATCCACAAGTTCATCAAGGCACTGTTGGTCCAGATTGTCCACCTGCTCAACGACGATTCGGCGTAGATTCCTCAGAGGGGTTGGTGAGTGACGTCGTCCATAAACAGCCCTTTTCAATGTATCCTAGGCATGTTGGATAGGGTTCATGTCTGGATAACATGTTGGTCACTCTAGCAGAGCGATGTTGTTATCCGGAAGGAAGTCGTTCATAAGATGTGCAGGATGGGAGCGCGAATTGTAGTCCATGAAGACGAATGCCTCGCCAATATGCCGCTGATATGGTTGCATAATCTGTCCGAGGATGGCATTCACGTATCGTACAGCCGTTACGGCGTCTTCCATGACCACCAGCGGCGTAAATCGGCCCTACATAATACCACCCCAAAACACCAGGGAACCTCCACCTTCCTGCACTCGAGAACAGTGTGTCTAAGGCGTTGAGACTGACTGGGTTGCCCTCAAACATGTCTTCGACGATTGGTTGAGGGCATATGCGACACTCATCGGTGAAGAGAACATGATGCCAATCCTAAGCGGTCCGTTCGGCATGTTGTTGGGCCCATCTGTACCGCGCTGCATAGTGTCATGATTGCAATGATGGACCTCACCATGGACGTTGGGAGTGAAGTTGAGCATCATCCAGCCTATTGCGCGCAGTTTTAGTCGTAACACGACGTGCTGTGGCTTCACGAAAAGCATTTTTCAACATGGTGGCGTTGATGTCAGGCTTCCTCCTAGCCATAAACCGTAGGTAGCGGTCATCCACTGCAGTAGTAGCCCTTGGGCGGCCTGAACGAGGCATGTCATCGACAGTTCCTGTCTCTCTGTATTTCCTCCATGTCCGAACAACATCGCTTTGGTTCACTCCGAGACGACTGGACACTTCCCTTGTTGAGAACCCTTCCTGGTACAGTAACAACGCGGACGTGATCGAACCGCGGTACTGACCGTCTAGGCATGGTTGAACTACAGACAACACGAGCCGTGTACCTCCTTCCTGGTGGAATGATTGGAACTGATCGGCTGTCGGACCCCGCCCCCCGCCCCCCCCCCCCCCCCCCCCGTCTTATAGGCGCTGCTTATGCATGGTTGCTTATATCTTTGCGTGGGTTTAGTGACGTCTTTGAACAGTCAAAAGGATCTCTATCCTCAGGAGTTCTGGGAACCGAGGTGATGTAAAACTTTTTTTATGTGTGTATTTGGCCGGCCGATGTGGCCGAGCGGTTCTAGGCGCTGCAGTCCGGAACCGCGCGACCGCTACGGTCGCAGGTTCGAATCCTGCCTCGGGCATGGATGTGTGTGATGTCCTTAGGTTAGTTAGGTTTAATTAGTTCTAAGTTCTAGGGGACTGATGACCTTAGAAGTTAAGTCCCATAGTGCTCAGAGCCATTTTTTTGTTTGTATTTGCTTTCGAGAACGTTAATACTCCAGACAAAACACAGCATGCTGAGCAAGAGGTAAGAGACTTTTAATTCAGGGCAGATGTCACCTTGCACAGTTTGCACAAGAATGGGAGGTCAGGATTGTCAGGTGTCTTACTAGCTAGTACATTAATTTTCTGTGAACAGTGTTAGTAATTTCAAACGGTTATTTTTTTTTCCAAGTAGAGCAGCAATTCTGGATATTCTTAGTCTAACACTTCATATCATGCACCGTTCATAAAGTGCTTCAGTACTGAGTTTTAGATATGTGGTTTTCAATGAGCGCACAATTAGTTTCCCTTGGCATTTAATTGGATTCATTTTCATTGTTTCAAATTTTATATTTCATGAAGTTTAAGGTTTTTATTTCAAGACACTGTTAACATGCGCAACACAGGATCAACTAACAGTCAGTTTTGCTGAACAACTGAATTCGATATACAAAGTACACGTTTTCGAGATCAATGCATTCAGTCTTCTCTTACAGTCAGACAAAATTTTAATAGAAAGCTTACATATGTCGACGCTTTCCCTTAGGATAGTCCTCTGGATTTCCTGTGATTACGTAGTTAGTTTGAAACATAGGTTCTCGGAAGCAAATCTGCACTATCCGTATATGTACTGACACTTCTATTTCCTCTTTCCCTTCTCGTAACGTCATTGCTGTTTTTGTGTGGGATTTATTGTCAAACTTTTTCCTTCTCCATTTTGGAAAAATATTCAGTGTGAGTATCTTTGTTGCGTAGGCAGACAATAGTACAAATCGCGTGAAGGATTTCAGTGTTATATACATTTTAGCAAAATTTCATTTGCGTAAAAGAATTTATTACATTTTTTAAATACAAATAGAAATTTTATTTTGTAATTCAATTTTTACATTGCAACATTATGGCTAGAAACACAGTATTTTGTCATTCTACGAGATCACAAACCATGTCACGAAGTAATGAAGTAATTATTAATGGTTCAAAAATGTTT
Source organism: Schistocerca cancellata (assembly GCF_023864275.1). Lineage (NCBI taxonomy): Eukaryota > Metazoa > Arthropoda > Insecta > Orthoptera > Acrididae > Schistocerca > Schistocerca cancellata. Next base: position 406,355,363 of record NC_064630.1, read on the forward strand.
CAAATGGCTCTAAGAACTATGGGACTTAACATCTGAGGTCATCAGTCTCCTAGACTTAGAACTACTTAAACCTAACTAACCTAAGGACATCACACACATCCATGCCCGAGGCGGGATTCGAACCTGCTACGGTAGCAGCAGCGCGGTTCCAGACTGAAGCACCTAGAACCTCTCGGACAAAGCGGTCGGCTATTATTAATGGAACAGTAAACTCACAATACTAATTTATTTGAAATTTCAGAGTATACAAACAACTGTCCAACACAGATGAGATGTTTATTAGGAGTTGCAACAGTGAACAAGAAATTTCAGAAGACGAATGGGCAGGCGACACGTCGCCTCAGATGTGCGAAATTTCAGAACAACCAGGTATTGAGAAAGTCGATTCGCATTTTGCTTCCATTTCTTTTAATCAAACAGTACACGAAATATAATCTATTACTGACAATACACACTCACCGGTTCAAATCCAGCAAACAATAATGCGGAAATTAGTAATCCAACTTTGTTAGGACTGCTACTAAAGATGAATAAAGCACTTGAACAATTTCAGAAAATAGACAAAACACTTGAACAAAACCCAGAACAAAATGCAACATTAGAAGAGCACACAAGTAAAAATATCAAGGGTACGAAAAATGAACTAACGTCACACATTCAGAGACTTGCGAAAAAATTAAAAACATTTTTAAAAATTTAAAAAACCTTTCTGAATAAATTGTAGAAGAGATTAGAAGTGACTTGCAACCTATTATTACGGGGCTAGAGGTCGGGCTACGCAGCCTTGAAACTGAACAAAATAATTTAAAAACTGCACAACAGAACGACAAAGAAGAACTTCTCGCAAAATTAGTCTTCAGGTCACAAACTGGAATTCGTGCGTGGATATCTCGAGAGCGAGCCAGCAGTGAGAATGCGGTCTGTAATCAGGGTTTGTCAAAGTGAAGCTGATTTTTACCTCGCTCTCTTGTCTGTGTATTGATCGCAAGCTACTCAGGATCGAGTGATACATAGAATAAAAATGATGAAAAATGGTGATCAGATTGAGTCTTCAAGCCCTGTTAAGTATTTTGAGGAGATATACGTAAGAACCACAAGCTAACAAATCTGTATAGTCCATCAGAGTTGAGGCGCATTCACTTAACAAAATTACCTTCACAGTTGCGTCATCCTAATATTGGCAGGAAGACCCAAGAAGGATCTTGATGCTTTCCAAGGTCTGTTTTCAAGAACTGAAATTAGATTCCGACAACCGTATCATTCTAAAATATGAAAACAGTCATCGTGACTCCCGATACTCATTTCCAACGTACGCTCATGGAAATGACGAACGCTCTCGCAAAACTCATTGTCACAGAGACAATTAAACACAACAAAACAAGCATGTCCATCCATGTGATTCACAGTGGGAAAACCAAGACAATTATCGTGACAGGAGCCGTTTCCGTAGTGTTGATCGTGACCGCGGAAATCGGCAGCACAAACGCTTTAAGACACTATCACAGTAACCAGAAGAACTACAGGCGCAACTCGTATTCTAAAGGATATAATTCTTATAGATCAAACCCCCAGAACTCTTGGCAAAACAGAAATTACAGAGGCAGTCATCAAAATGGGGAATATTACTACAAAAATAAGAGGCAACAAAACACTCAACATTAACAAAAGACAGGTAGGTGAAGCACGCCACGACATTTTGAGATAGTTAAAGAGAGATCGCCTATGACTCGCAACTCCGGCAGCTGACAACCGAAAAAATCACTGCCGAAATAGTAAATTTCGTACATCTTGAAGACATAAGATATACAGGGTGTACATAAAGTCTGGGAACACTTTCAATTATTCTGAAGAGAAACCCTGAGGTTTTTTTTTTCATGTGTACCGCCACAGCGTAGTTTGGTAAATAGCCGATAGTCAGCGCTATTTGCAAACATGACGTCCGTGCTACAGAAGGGTGAGAGTTGTTTCATGAAATAGCTTCCCCGATCACCAGATCTCACTCCGTGTGATTTTTTTCTGTGGGTACACATTAAAGTTCCGGTATATGTACCGTCTGTACCATGTGATGTAGCAGAGCTCCGGGAGAGAACACGGGAAGCGACTGCCACAGTCGACGATGCCAGGCTTGGACGGGTACGACAAGAATTCGATTACCGTATTGACGTCTGCCGAGTCACTCACAGGTCGCATATCGATGTTTGTAACAGAAAACTTTCAGAGTTTCTCTTCAAAATTCAATATGTATGGCATCTGTACAATGGTACAATAAATAATTGAAAGTGTTCCCGTACTCTATGTACACCCTGTATTTTAATACACATAACGCTATCGCACATCCAGTGATACATGTTTCTTTAGGTAATATCACATTGTCTGCTGTTCTTGGCTCAGGTAGCCCCATACCTGTGATTAGTGAAGTCTCTTACAGCAGATGTACAAAGACGACATGGTCCTATATTATCTTTACGCAAAATCAAACTTCAAGGTGCTATTTCAGGCAAAAGTGTTGATGTATGACATCAAACTTGCTTGGATTTGACATGTCGAAGCCTTAATTTTGTAATGAGTTTCTTAATTGTAGCGCTTTTGTCGACAGAAATGATATTGGGAGTAGCCTTTTTAAATGAAAGCAAATCAATTTTAATGATGCTGAGATAATCATAAAGGCTGAAGGTTAGTCAACTACTCTGAAAATTGAAGACTGGATCTCAAGGCACGATGAGGAAGTGAGTCGGCTATGCTTTTTGTCATACCGTGCAACACGTTTTCACTTGAATTATTTTATCATGACAGACGTTGTTTACATAATTATTGTGATCACATTGATCACAAAACGGATATACACTGTTTGATCTAAGAGAAAACACACAAAGTAGAGCATACAGATACAGATTGGAGCAATTATTTGCCATTTTGCATTCACACTTAGTTGTTTTACGCACCATACTGGAACTATAAAAGGTTTACAGTACAGATTTCATGTCCAAAGATCACAATAAGTTATGTGTTGAGCCACAGAGAGCAAGTGAAAGTGAAAGAAGGTGAAAGCTGAAATTCAGTCTACGTTGCGGCAAGGTGTCATAGAACAGGCAGTTAGTTCAAACAATAGCCCATTGCACTTAGTGGAGAAAAAGGATGGATCGATCAGACATGCATTACATTCAAGACAAATTAACACCATTATCTTACCTGAGACATATAGACCCCAGACCTTAAATGTATTACTGCAGAATTTTTATGGTGTACTGAAAAAAGTAGATTTCTTTCATGTTTTAATCATATAAGAAATCTGTTCCATTCATACATCAACCTCATAACCTCATAATATTTTGTGTTTGATTTCATTTAGCTTCTGCTGTCAATTATTGGCTCCCAACGCTGGGCTATCTCGTTAGTTCTACATGTCGTTTCATGTGAGACAGCAGAGAAGAATTCTCAGGTCAATACGCCTTTAGCCCTCAGTGTGGGGCGATCTCATTAATAATTTGCGTTATATGTGATATCACAATTTCTCGATTCACAACAGTAATATGGAAAAAGGAAATGCAATTGTGGTTACAATATCTTGTAGACGGTAGTTCCAGACTGAACTGCATATTTTACCTCCCTAAGTATCCGAAAATATTTAGATGTAGTACCATACTGCTAACTGATCAGGGAGAGAAGCCATCACACGGAATATAATCTCAAGTGCGACATTAGCTTGAAAAATGTTCGACCCATAGAAGGAGTATATATGTGTTTAGATCTGATTTACTATAGTCATGAGTAGTTAGCGAAAGCCCTGAGAATGAATGTCCATAACTAAATAAGTGAATCGACCATAGTACATACACTTACATACGTCTGCCAAGCGGTAAAGAAGGGAAACGAATAGCACGAAGGAGTCGGTAACCACAGATAAAATCCTACCAAAATTATATGGTGTGGACAAATTTAACTTGTAGCCAAACGCGTATATTGCGGATGGCTCCTCCGTAATGTATTTACGAAACTTGGATTGAAAACGTTTATCACTGTAACGCCTCATCAAACAAACAGAATCGTAACAAAGTCCGAAGAGAGAATCTGCAAATACTATTTAAAATTGACGAATGCTTCGTATTAGACAAGATGCCCCGTTACATGAATATACAAAAATGGTTCAAATGGCTCTAAGCACTATGGCACTTCACATCTGAGGTCATCAATCCCGTAGAGGTAGAGCTACTTAAACCTAACTGACCTAAGGACATCATACACATCCATACCCGAGGCAGGATTCGAACCTGCGACAGTAGCAGCCGCGTGGTTCCGGACTGAAGCGCCTAGAACTGCACGGTCACAGAGGCCGGCCATGAATATACACACCGCTAAGCTTGCCACAGCAGTCTGCATTGCAGATATCGCTTCCAAACTTATCTTTTTGTATTTGTAAGTCATAGTTATTCATGAACAGAGAGGAATATCTATCATTAGTGAAATGGAAGGTTTTTTATGATTGAACTGTTTACTTATCCATACACAGATTAATCACTGGAAAGAGACAATGGGGATCTTGACAACAGGTGTCGACAAGGTGATGTACACCAGACATGTATCTATCTTACGTGCAAGAATTGATAGGTAACTTAGCGCGAGCAAAAATAAGTAGCAGTAATACTGAAACTAGATACTACACTGACCTCAAATTGGTCAGATAAATCGTACGTATATACCATTTAGGTCTTCACAGTACAGGTGACATGAATCGAAGTTAAAGCCAAGAATTACATGTTCTCTATACACGTCTTCCAGTTATGCAACAAATGATTTAAAATGCAGGAGGATGTGATAATATTGAATGCATAATGACAGCCTTGGGAGAGCCAGTCCTGAAAAAACTCTACCATCTGGTGAGCAAGATGTATGAGACAGGCGAAATACCCTCAGACTTCAAGAAGAATATAATAATTCCAATCCCAAAGAAAGCAGGTGTTGACAGATGTGAAAATTACCGAACTACCAGTTTAATAAGTCACGGCTGCAAAATACTAACGCGAATTCTTTACAGACGAATGGAAAAACTGATAAAAGCCAACCTCGGGGAAGATCAGTTTGGATTCCGTAGAAATGTTGGTACACATGAGGCAATACTGACCCTACGACTTATCTTAGAAGAAAGATTAAGGAAAGGCAAACCTACGTTTCTAGCATTTGTACACTTAGAGAAAGCTTTTGACAATGTTGATTGGAATACTCTCTTTCAAATTCTTAAGGTGGCAGGGGTAAAATACAGGGAGCGAAAGGCTATTTACAATTTGTACAGAAAGCAGATGGCAGTTATAAGAGTCGAGGGGTATGAAAGGGAAGCAGTGGTTGGGAAGGGAGTGAGACAGGGTTGTAGCCTATCCCCGGTGTTATTGAATCTGTATATTGAGCAAGCAGTAAAGGAAACAAACGAAAAGTTCGGAGTAGGTATTAAAATCCATGGAGAAGAAATAAAAACTTTGGTGTTCGCCGATGACATTGTAATTCTGTCAGAGACAGCAAAGGACTTGGAAGAGCAGTTGAACGGAATGGACAGTGTCTTGAAAAGAGGATATAAGATGAACATCAACAAAAGCAAAACGAGGATAATGGAATGTAGTCTAATTAAGTCGGTTGATGCTGAGGGAATTAGATTAGGAAGTGAGACACTTAAAGTAGTAAAGGAGTTTTGCTATTTGGGGAGCAAAATAACTGATGATGGTCGAAGTAGAGAGGATATAAAATGTAGACTGACAACGGCAAGGAAAGCGTTTCTGAAGAAGAAAAAATTGTTAACATCAAGTATAGATTTAAATGTCAGGAAGTCGTTTCTGAAAGTATTTGTATGGAGTGTAGCCATGTATGGAAGTGAAACGTGGACGATAAATAGCTTAGACAAGAAGAGAATAGAAGCTTTCGAAATGTGGTGCTACAGAAGAATGCTAAAGATTAAATGGGTAGATCACATAACTAATGAGGAGAATAGAATTGGGGAGAAGAGGAGCTTGTGGCACAACTTTACTAGAAGAAGGGATCGGTTGGTAGGACATGTTCTGAGACATCGAGGGTTCACTAATTTAGTATTGGAGGGCAGCGTGGAGGGTAAAAATAGTAGAAGGAGACCAAGAGATGAATACACTAAGCAGATTCAGAAGGATGTAGGCTGCAGTAGTTACTGGGAGATGAAGAAGCTTGCACAGGATAGAATAGCATGGAGAGCTGCATCAAACCAGTCTCAGGACTGAAGGCCACAACAACAACAATGCATAAAACTGAATAAATGCGATTCGATCCCATATAAAGCTTCCAGCTTACAGAAAACCGGCGATATGGGAACCTTTATGGCGTTACGCTCATGAATGCTATATCGTGTTTCAATTTCTACAATCAGAATGATTGCAAAGTAACTGCACATATATTCGTATCACACGGCAGAAATAAACGTTCACAACGAACAACCACTGTAAAATAGCTGAAGTGGTCTCACCAAAACCTCCAACACTGCAGTCGTCGCCTCCGATCTGCTACGCTTCGAGTCCCAGAGCCAGTACCGTGCAGACAGGCTACGAGCGCTCCCACCCTTTGCTCGGACTCTGGCAGGTGCATGTATCGATTTCAGCTAAACTAGCGAGTTCGGAGCGGTGTCGGAAATGAGAAAATCGTTGCGTCGTTTAGCACTTCCGACTATTGTGACAGTAAAATCTGCTCTCACGGCTGGACATAAGCCCACTCTGAAACTCTGCAAAGTAACGGTTGTGCATAGACTAAGCATTTTGGACGCTGATGTTACATCAGCCTGCACATGGCTATTGGATACTGTGGATGACTGACAGGATGACTCTGAAGTTATGTTCATTTTCTATGAAGCATAGCTGTATTTATCGCGGTTCTTGTGCTCACCAATCAATTGAGGTTACATTTCTGAAAATCCACATCAGTTACATCAAGAGTATCTGCTTGATTTGCAAACAAAAGTGTGGTGTGCAAATGGTACATTCGAATGTTCAAATGTGTGTGAATTACCTAAGTGATCAAACTGATGAGGTCATTGGTCCCTAGACCTGCATACTAGTTAAACTAAGCTAAAGTAACATATGCTAAGACCAACACACACACACCCATGCGCGATGGAGGACTCAAACCTCCGGCGGGAGGGGCTGCGCAATCCGTGACATGGTAACTCTAACCGCGCGGCCACTCCACGCGGCACATCACGAATTACTAGGCTGAGCTTGTCTCCCAGAACCATAACTCCTGATCGTCATGGTACCAATACAAAAAATGGTTCAAATGGCTCTGAGCACTATGGGACTTAACGTCTGTGGTCATCAGTCCCCTAGAACTTAGAACTACTTAAACCTAACCAACCTAAGGACATCACACACATCCATGCCCGAGGCAGGATTGGAACCTGCGACCGTAGCGGTCACGCGGTTCCAGACTGAAGCGCCTAGAACCGCACGGCCACACCGGCCGGCTGACACCAATACAGTGCAGCACATTTTTCTGAGAACTAGCAACGCAAAGACTTATAGTTATTAACGTAGAACAGTGTAAGATCACACACTGACAGTGTATCTGTGGTGTAACTGTGTACTGGTGTCAAGTTGTACAATCGCCGTTTTCAGTCGCGCAGTAAACGTCTACAAAACACTTCTGGTTTTTCGGGTTGGGTACCTCAGCCGGTAAAAACAGAACGGTTATAGGATCACTCTGCTGTCCGTCAGTCTGTCCGTCTGTCTGTCTGCACCCCAGGTTGCACAGTACCTTATTGACAACTTGGATCCATGGCTTTATGGGGTCTGCGCCACACTCGAACCATACTGTCAGCTCTCACCGAAATCGCGAATCATCAGACGAGGCCATGGCCTCCAGTGGTCTAGAATTAAAACGATACGGTCACGAGCCTAGGAGAGGCGCTAAAGGCGATGTAGTGCTGTCAGCAGAGGCTCTCGCTTCGGTCTTCCGCTGACATACCCCATTAACGCCAAATTTCGCCCCACTATCCTAACGGACACGTTAGTCGTACGTGCCACACGGATTTCTCCGGTTATTTCACGCAGTTGTCCATGTCTGTTATGCGAGCTAACATCCTAAAGATGTTCGGGGTCACATGCGGTTCGCCTTCATCGAAACGTCTTGGCTCAAACTCGTCTAGGGGTTGAATCGCACGTGTCGCATTACACGCCCTAAATTAGACACTTGTGACCCTTTGGTTACATTTTCTGGCTGATTTACGAAATAAAAAGTTAATGTAACATATAATAATAGTAATAATAATATTGGGAACTAAATTAACGACGCATAAATGTTGTGGGCCACACAGTTGAGATTTGGTTAGAATAATGTTTATTCAGAAAGCAAACTAATAGCGAAAGTGGTCGTATTTAGAGTTAGTGTTACACTAGAGCGCATATCCATTTGACACAGTTCGATCATTCAAAATTTCGTCGTGAAAAGTTTGAGTTCACACCAACACCAGACGCGCGGCTGCTCACCGCTCAGGACTAAGTTTCACGATACCACAAAATGCGAAATTTTCTGAGTCGTTTCGCTTCCTAGCTTTCGCGTCTCAATCCGAACTGTACCCTTTGGTGCCTCCAGCCGAACTATCCGCTTTGGCGTCTGCGCTATCACTCCCTCTGCCTGTCCCCGGCCGCGTTTCCCGCGCGCCAAATATTCTCGCTCAACTGACTAGGACAGTTCCCTTTCCTGAATCTGTTCATCTGATTGGCTACACCTTATTCTTAATTATTTTACATTTTAACATATTTAAATAATCAATGCTTGACCACTTTCAAGTTCTAAATAAAGTAACACTAGTATCCACTACATAATAAATGTTAATTCTTTTACATAAAATCAATACAATTTCGTTCATAACTTTGAATGTCACGGCCAGTAGCCTTGCACCCATGTGGTTTCTGATAAATTAATAAAGAACAAAAGTAACTATTATGCACTAAACTTTACAACAAATATTCTATTACCTAATGGGTCAATAGGGTGTCATATTGTCATCGTTCAATGTGTTTTGTGTGGAGGAAATGATGATCTGATGCTTGACTGAAAATACTGATAATCTATGTCAGTTTTTATGATGCGCTTCTATATGAAATATCGATCGTTAAGATGGACCAAAGCTTTCAGATTTTAGCATTCAAGTGTTTGTTACGAAACTCGTTAATTTCACTTTAACAAAAAATCCTAAACTATTATAGATATGATCAATATTCAAGTTTTATTGGGATGACCATGAAAATTCATGGGGGGTGGGAGATTAAAATTACTGTGGCTTGATTCCCTGCACCACTACAGAATTAAATAGTTTTCATAAATGTTTCCCTTTATGGCCGATCTTAGGTCCGCCATATTTAACACTGCTACGTCTCATCGGCCAAAAAAGCCTTCTACTGGGTTTCCGTGACGTACGTTCTCATCTGTCTCACTCTCACACTACAGCGCTTAGGCCTCAATAGACAATAGACGCCTGTGAATATCCCCATCTCGTGGTGAATGTGCGCCCTTTGTGGCATGCGGTCCTAGACGACAGGGTTCGTTTCACAATTCCTGTTGGCTGACTCTTTCGGACATATATTTAAATGAGAGCGCAATGCTAGTTAACTCACAGCTAGCGCTGACAGCTCTATGCAACGACAGCTCTCGGTCGTCACGTGAAGGCCGTCGGCCACTGCGATGTCCGTGGTGGGAGGCAATGCCCGAAATTTGATATTCTTGGCACACTCTTGACGCTGTAGGTCTCGGAATATTGAATACCCTAACGATTTTCGAAATTGAACGTCCCTTGCGTCTAGGTCCAACTACCATTCTGGGCTCAAAGGCTGCTAATTCCCGACCCGGGGCCTTTTCACAAAAACCACCTGTGTACAAATGATAGTTACGCCAATGCACTGTCCTTTTATGCCTTGTGTACGCAACACTGCAGCTATCTGTGTATGTGCGTATCGTTATCCCATGTCTTTTATCAACTCAGTGAAGTAGCAAGAAACACGAATGGAGGATATACATTACTGGTATAAAACAGCGAAATCTATTAACGATACTGCACATAGTACAGTAATGTAGCCTATTCTGACGTGTTGCTCCAGTGCTTCCTTTCCTCCTCTAATGTCATGATGGAAGACATTGATAGAATATAGGGAATTCTAGGATCAGACCAGCTCGATATTGCGCAAACGAATTTGTATCGGATCTGCTCAAAGGATTTAAGTTTGAATTGTTGCGACAGGAGAACTATCCACGCCCCTTTCCTTTGATACGAATGGTCGAGCTTCTTATTGCACAGTACAAATCATTCTGTTTGCAAGTTCTTTCAGTCGGACCGAGCGAGGTGGCGCAGTGGTTAGACACTGGACTCGCATTCGGGAGGACGACGGTTCAATCCCGCGTCCGGCCATCCTGATCTAGGTTTTCCGTGACTTCCCTAAATCGCTCCAGGCAAATGCCGAGATGGTTCCTTTAAAGGGGCACGGCCAACTTCCTTCCCCAATCCGATGAGACCAATGACTTCGCTGTCTGGTCTCCTTCCCTAAACAACCCAACAACTCTTTCAGTCGGAAGTCACTCTGGCGACTTGTGTCCACTGAAGCTATCCCAGTAATGCTATCAACGGAAGGGGACCTACGGCTTAGCGCGGAATGGCCTATCTTCTCATTACAGAGAGGTGAAGGCTAGCGTAATGGCAGACTGGAAAATTCCGGGATCTGATCCAGTGGCCTTAGGGTCCGCAGTCTCGCACTTTACCACTGGACCACGAAGTCACGCTGTCTAAAAGGAAATTCAGTACAAAATCCAATTTCACAACGAGGACGTCAAGACCGGGCTAGCGCAGCACGTTAACAGCGGTTTCTTACGGCGGAGTGACGCGTCTGGCGTACACTACGGCGGACTCAGTACTCCGCTTGACTCCAGGTCAGCCACGCGCAGTCGACGCGACTTCCAATACAGCGCGCGGCTTTTGTCAGGCTCTATCTCCCAGCGACGAGCCCTCTGCTGTTTACAGCGATATCCTCATCCGGTTGCAGATCAGACATCTCTGGTTCTTTTCCTGTGCTGGATTAGGATACATTAGCTGAAAATTTTACCGACGAAAACAACACGGCAAGTGCCATCACCCGATTTTCTATAACTTCGCTCAGTGGAAGAAGGATCAGAATAAGCGAAAACGTGTCTCGCCTTATCCGTAAATACTAGACTATTCCCGAGAAAACGACTATGAAACTTTCCGAATGTGCTTGATGTGCCTTTAAGCAAATAGCAGGTTCGACCGAAGAGGTCGCACAGCTGTTAGCGTCAGGGCTTCACACTTTTGTGTCCCGTGTTCGAAACCCGACAATGGTTTTCCTTTTTCTTTTTTCTTTTCATTTATCTATCCATGACCGTAGAAGGTTGCTACACGAATGTTTCTTATCAAATTACGGGAGAAAAGGGCGTTGTATTATTGTAAATCATAACTGGACTTCAAAATATCATTGCTGTTGTTATGGTCTTCAGTCCAGAGACTGCTTTGATCCAGCTCTACATGGTACTCTATCCTGTGCAAGATTCTTTATCTCCCAGTACCACCTGCAACCTACATCCTTCTGAATCTGCTTAGTGTATTCATCTCTTGGTCTCCCTCCACGATATTTACTCTTCACGCTGCCCTCCAATACTAAATTGGTGACCCCTTGATGCCTTAGAACATGTCCTACCAACAGATCCCTTCTTCTAGTCACGTTTTGCAAAAATTTCTCTTCTCCCCAATTCTACTCCATACCTCCTCATTAGTTATGTGATCTACCCATCTAAGCTTCGAAATTCTTCTGTAGCACCAAACTTGGAAAGCTTCTACTCTCTTCCTGTATTTATCGTCCATGTTTCACTTCCATACATGTCTACACTCGATACAAATACTAGAAAGAGCAATAATTTTCTTTAAATCAAATTCAAAATTAGCACCCAATCCAACTATAAACATAGTTTTTTTCAGAAACGAGCTCCTGACATTTAATTCTATACCCGATGTTAACAAATTTCTCTTCTTCAGAAACGCTTTCCTTGCCATTGCCAGTCTACATTTTATAACCCCTCTACTTCGACCATCATCAGTTATTTTGTTCCACAAATAGCAAAACTTGTTTACTACTTTAAGTGTCTCATTTCCTAATCTAATTCCCTCAGCATCACCCAACTTAATTAGACTCCGTTCCGTTATCCTCGTTTTGCTTTTATTGATGTTCATCTTATATCCTCCTTTCAAGACACTGTCCATTCCGCTCAACTGCTCTTCCAAGTCCTTTGCTGTCTCTGACAGAATTACAATGTCATTGGCGAACATCAAAGTTTTTATTTCATCTCCATGAATTTTAACACCTACTCCGAATTTTTCTTTTGTTTCCTTTACTGCTTGCTCAATATACAGATTGAATAACATCGGGGATAGGCTACAACCCTGTCTCACTCCCTTCCCAACCACCGCTTCCCTTTGATGCCCCTCGACTCTTATAACTGCCATCTGGTTTCTGTACAAATTGTAAATAGCCTTTCGCTCCCTGTATTTTACCCCTGCCACCTTTAGAATTTGAAAGAGAGTATTCCAGTCAACATTGTCAAAAGCATTCTCTAAGTCTACAAATGCTACAAACGTAGGTTTGCGTTTCCTTAATCTTTCTTCTAAGATAAGACGTAAGGCCAGTATTGCCTCACGCGTGTTACAATATTTCTATGGAATCCAAACTGATCTTTCCCGAGGTCGGCTTCAACCAGTTTTTCCATTCGTCTGTAAAGAATTCGCGTTAGTATTTTGCAGATGTGACTTATTAAACTGATAGTTCGGTAATTTTCACATCTGTCAATCACCTGCTTTCTTTAGGATTGGAATTATTATATTCTTCTTGAAGTCTGAGGGTATTTCGCCTGTCTCATACATCTTGCTCACCAGATGGTAGAGTTTTGTCAGGACTGGCTCTCCCAAGGGCGCCAGTATTTCTAATGGAATGTTGCCTACTCCCGGAGTCTTGTTTCGACTCAGGTCTTTCAGTGCTCTGTCAAACTCTTCACGCAGTATCGTATCTCCCATTTCATCTTCATCTACATCCTCTTCCATTTCCATAATTTTGTTCTCAAGTACATCGCCCTTGTATAGACCCTTTATATACTCTTTCCACCTTTCTCCTTTCTCTTCTTTGCTTAGAACTGGGTTTCCATCTGAGCTCTTGATAATCATACAAGTGGTTCTCTTTCTCCAAAGGTCTCTTTAATTTTCCTGTAGGCAGTATCTATCTCAGCTCTAGTGAGATATGCCAATACATCCTTACATTTGTCCTCTAGCCATCCCTGCTTATCCATTTTGCACTTCCTGTCGATCTCATTTTTGAGACGTTTGTATTCCTTTTTGCCTGCTTCATTTTCTGCATTTTTATATTTTCTTCTTTCATCAATTAAATTCCATATTTCTTCTGTTATCCAAGGATTTATACTATCCCTCGTCTTTTTACCTACTTGATCCTCTACTGCCTTCTCTATTTCATCCCTCAAAGCTATCCATTCTTCTTCTACTGTATTTCTTTCCCACATTCCTGTCAATCGTTCCCTAATGCTCTCCCTGAAACTCTCTAGAACTTCTGGTTCTGTAAGTCTATCCAGGTCCCATCTCCTTAAATTACCATCTTTTTGTAGTTTCTTCAGTTTTAATCTACAGTTCATAACCAATAGATTGTGGTCAGAGTCCACATCTGCCGCTGGAAATGTCTTACAATTTAAAACCTGGTTCCTAAATCTCTGTCTTACCATTATATAATCTATCTGAAACCTTCCAGTATCTCCAGTCCTCTTCCAGGTATACAGCCTTCTTTCATGATTCCTGAACCAAGCTTTGATTAAGTTATGCTCTGTGCAAAGTTCTACCAGGCGCCTTCGTCTTTCATTTCTTACCCCCATTCCATATTCACCTACTACGTTTCCTTCTCTTTCTTTTCCTACTATTGAATTCCAGTCATCCATGACTATTAAATTTTTGTCTCCGTTCACTACCTGAATAATTTCTTTTGTCTAATCATACATTTCATCAATCTCTTCGTCATTTGCAGTAGTTGGTATATAAATTTGTACTAGTTTGGTAGGCGTCATGCATTTAATATACAACATGTGTGCGTATGAAATTTTCAATGGTTACGATCTCCTTAAAATCTCATATTCTTATATTACATTCCTCAAATCAGTTCTTATGTATTTGTATTCTATTGTCATGTTCATTCTTTAGGAAGATTTGGTGCAGTCCCTTAGACGATACTGACCGTAGGAACATGGAATCTCTGATCACCCTGAGCATCACGCGAAGTCAAGTTTGCCACAGTGACATTTCTTTGTATGAATCTCACTCGGGAAAGATATGTTGTTTACATTGCTGAAGATTTCACGACTCGGAATGAATTTCGCGGAAAACGACGCATAGTGGATCATTTTTGCGGGAAACTATCGCTTGAAACTGATTATAAATCAAGATACACTACAGGTATTTCTCCGAAAGAATCTCAAATAACTCATTCGTTATTGTTCCTTTTTTTAAATATATTCATCAGACACACAATTAGAAAGCGAATAAGGACAACTTTGTTTCCATATGCATCGGAATAAATTAGTGTAGTAATCTTCTATGGACATAGGTAGGTAAATGAAAAACAAAACTGAAAACAATAGTCGGGTTTAGAACACGGGACGCGAAAGTCTGACACCGCTTCGGTTGACGTATTTACTCACTGAAAGGGACATAAAGTACCTCGATAATTTTGCCCTCCGTTTTCTCAGAAACGTTAGAGTATCTGCGAATAGCTCGCAATACGTGTTCACTTATTTTGACCCTCTTTCCACTGAGCGCACTTTCTGGGAAATCGGGATATACTACTTGCCGCATTCTCCTCGTGAGCACCGAAAAAAGACTGCAAAAAGAGCTTTTTATCTCAGAAAAACAGTGAAAAAATGTAAACCTACATTTATAGCATTTGTTGACTTCGAGAAAGCTTTCGCAGTGATGATTAGACTATACTCTTCGAAATTACAAAGATAGCAGGGGGAAAATACAGGGAGTGAAAGACACGTTCAGAAATTAGACTTCCATTATAAGAGTCGAAGGGTAGGATAGGGAAACTATTGGAGAAGGATGTGAGACAAGGTTGCACCTCTCCCTGATGTTATTCAGTCTGTACATTGAGCAAGTACTAAAGCGAATGAAGGAGAAATTTCTTCGCAAGGTACTCAAAGTCCAAGGAGAATATACAAAATCTTGAGGTTTGATGATGACATTACCGTTCTGTCAGAGCCAGCAAAGGACTTGGAAGAGAAGTTGATTGGAATGGATAGTGTCTTGGAAAAAGTTATAAGATGAACATGAACAAAAACAAAACAACGGTAATGAAAAATAGTACAATTAAACCAATTAGTACAGATAACATTAGATTAGGAAATCAGACACAAAAGGTATAGATGACTTCTGCTATTTGGTCAATAAAATAACTGACGGTAGCCTAGAGAATAAATGCTGACTGGCAATAACAAGAAATGCGTTTCTGAAAGAGAGAAATTTGTTCGCATAGAATGAAGGACGTCTGCAAAAATTTTTACAGTGGGGGGAGGGAGATAAGACTATGAAATTTTCATTTATTATTATATCTCATAGAACTGATGGCTATCCACTCAATATCTGTGTAGACAGATTACTTTATGCTTGAAAGGTAAGCAAGATTTCATGATTACCTTCAAAGTAAACCTTATTGTATTGTTAGAACGATTGAGGATGTGATTCTTTTTTGAATCTGATGATCTATAATTATATTATTTTGCGATGAAATGTGAGATATATCGAACAAAAGATCAATAATTTTGGAAACAAGCCAGTAAAATATATATACAAAAGATGAAATTTCCCAGCAGATTAAAATTTTGTGCCGGACCGAGACTCGAACTTGGGACCTTTGCCTTTCGCGGGCAAGTGGTAGAGCACTTTCCCGCGGAAGGCAAAGGTCCGGAGTTTGAGTCTCGGTCCGCACACAGTTTTAATCTGCCAGGAAGCTTCATATCAGCCCACACTCCGCTGCAGAGTGAAAATATCATTCTGTATAGAAAAGATATTTCTATTCATATATCTATAATGTTAAATTGATACTGAGCGAAATTCCGAAGTAGAAAAAAATTAGAAATGAGAATTTGGTAGTTTATGAAAAAAATAACCATTCATGGAGAATCTTTGCTTAATCTTCCTCGGAAGTGAAAATATATAGGAAAAAAGGGTTATTCACATTCACAGAAAGCAGTTTCATTCCTATCAAGAGAAAGCCTATAAATAAAGTTCGAAATAATAAAATAATTAATTGTTGCCTAACATGACCTGGTGAAGGAAAGTATTAGCATTAATAGCCACATGGATGTGAGAAAGCACAGGTAGCTATAGTCTTCCTGATCCTGTTTGTAGATGAATGACAATCGCCGAGACCGTTGCCTAAGTTTATCATTTAGTAAAATCAGGTTTTTCACTCACTTCTATGCTGTGAACATTTAGCTTGTACATAATAGTCGGTTTTCACTCATTGTAGATGGTTCAAATGGTTCAAATGGCTCTGAGCACTATGGGACTTAACATCTGTGGTCATCAGTCCCCTAGAACTTAGAACTACTTAAACCTAACTAACCTAAGGACATCACACACATCCATGCCCGAGGCAGTATTCGAACCTGCGACCGTAGCGGTCGCGCGGTTCCGGACTGAGCGCCTAGAACCGCTAGACCACCGCGGCTGGCACTCATTGTAGAACACAGCACAATTTTACTCTTCGTAGGGTTCTGAAGTATCATTTAATTGAGCATGTAGTTGCAGGCAAAACAAGAGCAATTAACAGAGACTTTTAAATAGCAGGAAAAAGCTCTGTATGTTTATAAATAATATCAGTGATTGACAGATTTATACAGTGTGGTCAGAAACAGCCAGAGAAGTTTATAAAGGTGTTGCAGTGTAGGCTGTGCTGAGAAATATTTGTTTAAATAAATCGATACGTTGCGCCGTTTCCGAGTTAATTAATATTGAAATTTTACAACAAGGCCGTTGCGCGCTCAAATTCAGGCGGCCCGCCACAGGCGGTGTCTCCAAACGTGTTCTTTGTATGGTTTCCTAAAACCGACCAAGAGAGCGATACAAAATTTGGGCATGGGACGGTAGCAATGATCGAATCCGAGCCGAAGGTTGAGTAGTTTCGGGCACTGTCACTACGCTATGATAACGACTGACAGTAGTCGCATCTGGCGGGAAGCTCTAACATGCGCTTGCAATTGCATGACTGGCTGATTTCAATGCCAATTAACTCGGAACCGACGCGACGTATCGAAGTTTTCTCCAGACAAATTTTTCTCAGCACAACCTACCATGCGATACCATTACAAGCTTTTTAGCCTGTTTCTGAGCACCCTGTAAATATTTGTGTTCCCATTGATGCTTTCATTGAGCATAAATCATACCACAGTGGTGCTTGAGATAATAAGTTGACAGTATTATAAAAATTATGAGCCGATTTGGCGCAGGAAGCATATAGCTTCGCAGTGCTGCAAATTATCAAGCTAGTATGTCACAGTCTACTAAATTTCTTGCGAGTAGTTTCAATAATAGAGATGCTGGTGGCCATTCAGTGCACACCTAGATGTCAAATATGTGTAGAAAATTGCGTCGTGAATCTAATCAGTTTATTCATTTGAGAAAACCCATAAAATAGTACTTCTATTACTGGTAGCCAACTATACAGCCTTTGTCACCCGAAGCCAAATCGAAGATATCGGAAGAGGTCTGTCGCAAGTGGATGTTTTTACAAAGGAGAAAGATATACTGGAGTACTCCCAGAGAGTGTAAAACTGACTGCTCTGCTACCTTCTCATCATGGACTTATACACCGTTCTGCCCCCGAAGTTCGAATTACTAAGAAAAGTGTCCCGCTGACGACTTGTGGTGAATTGTTTACTATTCAGGGTATCAGCCGCTGACTCCCGCCAGGTAACGTAACCCTGAAAAATATGAAAGATCGCAGTTTCCGGCTTCAGCCTACTGAAGTCCATGGGATTAGCCTCATTTAGTGTCTGAATCCGGACCCAGCAGAAGTGTCGCCTTATTGTTAAATAAACACATACACTAACTCACCAAGCTTCCTTATGCTAGCTAAGCTTCCTTTCAGCACTACGAGGTGCATTCAAGTTCTAAGGCCACCGATTTTTTTTTCCGGAGTGGAAAGAGATAGAAACATGCGCATTGTTTTAAAATGAGGCCGCGTTCATTGTCAATACGTCCCAGAGATGGCAGCACCATACGGCAGATGGAATTTTACCGCCAGCGGCGAGAATGAGAACTGTTTTAAATACTTAAAATGGCGACGTTTTCCTTACTTGAACAGCGTGCAATCATTCGTTTTCTGAATTTGCGTGGTGTGAAACCAATTGAAATTCATCGACAGTTGAAGGAGACATGTGGTGATGGAGTTATGGATGTGTCAAAAGTGCATTCGTGGGTGCGACAGTTTAATGAAGCAGAACATTGTGTGACAACAAACCGAAACAACCTCGGGCTCGCACAAGCCGGTCTGACGACATGATCGAGAAAGTGGAGAGAATTGTTTTGGGGGATCGCCGAATGACTGTTGAACAGATCGCCTCCAGAGTTGGCATTTCTGTGGGTTCTGTGCACACAATCCTGCATGACGACCTGAAAATGCGAAAAGTGTCATCCAGGTGGGTGCCACGAATGCTGACGGACGACCACATGGCTGCCCGTGTGGCATGTTGCCAAGCAATGTTGACGCGCAACGACAGCACGAATGGGACTTTCTTTTCGTCGGTTGTGACAATGGATGAGACGTGGATGCCATTTTTCAATCCAGAAACAAAGCGCCAGTCAGCTCAATGGAAGCACACAGATTCACCGCCACCAAAAAAATTTCGGGTAACCGCCAGTGCTGAAAAAATGAAGGTGTCCTTGTTCTGGGACAGCGAGGGCATAAGCCTTACCCATTGCGTTCCAAAGGGCACTACGGTAACAGGTGCAACCTACGAAAATGTTTTGAAGAACAAATTCCTTCCTGCACTGTAACAAAAACGTCCGGGAAGGGCTGCGCGTGTGCTGTTTCACCAAGACAAAGCACCCGCACATCGAGCTAACGTTACGCAACAGTTTCTTCGTGATAACAACTTTGAAGTGATTCCTCATGCTCCCTACTCACCTGACCTGGCTCCTAGTGACTTTTGGCTTTTTCCAACAATGAAAGACACTCTCCGTGGCCGCTCATTCACCAGCCGTGCTGCTATTGCCTCAGCGATTTTCCAGTGGTCAAAACAGACTCCTAAAGAAGCCTTCGCCGCTGCCGTGGAATCATGGCGTGAGCGTTGTGAAAAATGTGTACGTCTGCAGGGCGATTACGTCGAGAAGTAACGCCAGTTTCATCGATTTCGGGTGAGTAGTTAATTAGAAAAAAATCGGAGGCCTTAGAACTTGATTGCACCTCGTATTAAATGGCATAAAGTGTTCTTGGATGTCCTCTCGTGATGAGGACAACATAGTTTCTTTGAAAGCGATCGTTAAGGCGTACCGCTGAGTGCAGGGCGTTCTTCACACCACGTGGCGTTTTGTGAAACCAAAGCTCCTGCAAGTGCTGCGTTTAACCATTGCTGATTACATTAAGGAAACTGGACAGTTTGATTCTTCTACAGTTGGGATATGCCTAGCAGGCCACTAGAGAATAATACTTCGAAGAGGACAAATAAAGGAAGTCGACGCGGCACACAAGAGCGGCTTCTTTCCTCCATCGTTTGATCCTAGTACTCGTACTCGTACTCGTTACTGTGAAAGGGAGGACGACCCAAAAACAAATGAAGCCCGCACTCCGTAATTATAATCGGGTGTCTGGGTGCTACACTTTCTAGCAAGAAGATGGGAGTTACTATAATACCATCTCACTGGGATCAGCCACAAAATGCTACAACTTGCTAAATGAGGGATTTTTGCAAATTTGCAGGAAATCACTTCTAAAAGTGTATGAAATTCTGTACTTTAGATGATTCTAGGACAGGGTGGCGCGAGGTCAGGTTCCCCCTGTTGCATACCCCCCCCCTCCCCCCCCCCCCTCTCTTACACCGCCTTTGCGTAGAATATACTCGTAAATTTAAGTGCAAAGTAGTCTGAAAGTATCGGATGGTTATAATTAAACTGACGGTGTTCCAAGTGCTACAGTACGGGCTATACAGGACGCTGAAACATCGGAGGTATGTTCATCAGTCAGTGCGCTCTCGGGGTATGCTGAAAAAATAATAGTTCCACTTTCTGCCACCAGACGAAAATATGGCCTACATACCAAAACCCAGGAAAACACATAAAATATTTTCAGCCTCGCGCCGGACATCCGAAAACAAGATTAAATTTTTGTGGCCATATCAGTCTTATAGCATGAAAATTTACCGACATAATTTTAACATACACGGAACGACTGAAGAGTGTTACCTTTATTAAACAAGTTAAAAGAGGAAAAAAAGATACAGATAAATTCCTCGCAAGTTTTGGGCTTAAAAAGGTACAGAAAAAAATATCTGCAGACGAGAACTTCAGTCGGGAAACGAAACTGGACAGAAACAGAATGGGATGAAAAAGGAAAGAGGATCTGTCGAGAAAAAAAAGTGCCCCATGGAAACTCAGTACGCTAAATTATACAATTTTGCATGAACCTACAGGACCTAA
This sequence comes from Schistocerca cancellata, assembly GCF_023864275.1. Lineage (NCBI taxonomy): Eukaryota > Metazoa > Arthropoda > Insecta > Orthoptera > Acrididae > Schistocerca > Schistocerca cancellata. The sequence goes on from NC_064630.1 coordinate 406,376,106, forward strand.
TAGAGCCTAATAATAATAATAGTAATAATACAGACTTTATAAATCATCAAGCTAGGAAGGTAAATCACTGATTTAGATATTGGATATCTGGCATTCCCTGACGATTTGACAATACTCACAGTTTACACAGAAACTGCAGTGAACCAAATGGAGGTCCTAAAACAGATGTCAGACAAAAAAATGCACAAAAAAAGTCACGTCAAAATATGGTGAATTGAAGAGACTTCAAAAATTCAAGTGTCTTGGTGAGATGAAAGGGAATAGAGCAAGGAGCTCACGTACAGAGAAATCAAAACGTGAAAAGAGCATTCTGGAATATCTGAAACAGCTAGAATGAATCATGCGCATCATCTAACGTAAAAGTGAGGCATTACAGCAATATCACTAAGCTAAAAACGTTGGTCGTGGATCGGAAATGTGCATTAGAAATATCTTACGGCCCAGTGTGACAGAAGAAGGCTACAGATTGTGAAGAAGGCAAGGGACCGAACGGGTATTTAACATAGTACAATATATGATGGAGCGTCGACTGAAATTCTGCGGGAATATCAAGAGAATGCCGACGCTCGACAAGCTAGACAGAGTGAAGGACACATAAAGCATTAAAACATGAAGTGGGTCACTGAAGTCAGAAAAGACCTCCAGGATGCTAGCACAGCAGACTCAGATATAGTCTGTCAGCTAAGACCGTGGTCGGGATAGTCATTAGACAAATGTCTTTGACAACAAATTAAAACATATACATACATCATATATGAACAAAAGAAAAATGGAATTACAACCTTCAGTTACCCACAGCGTCGAGAATTGCTTGACATCTCCGACGCGTGCTTGAAACAAAGTTTTCCGCGTCTTCACGTGGAAGGGAGCTTCACGTGTCTTTCGAAATAAAATACTTTTTTTCTTGCAACTTTTTTCTGATGTAAGACCATCAACTTTGAATAGGATTAGCGTCAGGCGACTGTGAGGGCTAGTCCAGTACCAGCACACCTGTCTACTTCTTTCCAGTCGGTGCAAGGCCTGCTGTGCTTCTTCGGATCATTGTCCTCCTACAGTGTGCAATCTTCATTTTTGTCGATGAACCAACTTTTTGGAGTCAGCATCAAACATCTTTGATAAAAGAAATGGCTCTGAGTACTATGGGACTTAAATTCTGATGTCATCAGTCCCCTAGAACTTAGAACTACTTAAACCTAACTGACCTAAGGAGACCACACACATCCACGCCCGAGGCAGGATTCGAACCTGCGACCGTAGCGGTCGCGCGGTTCCAGACTGAAGCGCCTAGAACTGCTCGGCCACATCGGCCGGCCATCTCTGATAAAGGCGAGGCGCAAGCTGCACTCATGCCTCTTTTTGTTTATCTCAGTCAAGAACTCAAAGTAAACTAATACTTTATGGATACTGCATGTAGAAAAAAGTTTATCTGTTGGGCTGCGAAAGAACTAAGGCGGTATCTGCGTGTAATGCCGACCACTCTCTCACTTAACAGGCCGTATACGAGACAGCAAAACATCTAGCCACGAAGTTCTCAAGTGGAAAGTGAGCCAAGAGATCAAGAAATTCAAGACAGGAACAAATTGGTCGGAAGAAGGGATGGAAATGGTAATGAGAAGAGTAAGGAAATGTGGCACCCGAAAAATTTCGCACCAAGCAGACGCTTCGTGTGGTGTTCTATCGGCCGATGCGTGCATAATAATAATAATAATAATAATAATAATAACACTCAGAATTCGCGATTCGTGATTGGGAACCTCCTTTATTCATTCACATATGAGTACCCGCGCAATCATGGCGTAAGGAAGCGTTTCAGCGGCTGTAGATCCATTCTCTGTGCGTCTGCACGCGCTGTAGATGGTTGGCTCCCACCCTTTAGAGAAAAGCCGGAGGACTGGGGCGGCGCGGTGTACGGGGAGAGCGGACTCACCTTTATAATTCATAGGCCCGCATTCGTGTGTGATTGGCCCACCAGATTGGCTGCTTGATTACCGCGGTCGCAGAGCTGCCCCATCAAATTTTCATACCGGAAAAACCGAACGCTCCGTATGTAATGCGGCGTTTTACACGGCTCGCTGAAATTAGTTTCGCTGCAGCGAGGGGCGCAGGGGCCGGGAGGAAGGGAAGGTGAGAGGCGCTAATTTACTGCGCCCCGTGTGCGGGGGCTGACCGCACCGCTTCTCCCGTATGGCGCTGGCCTCGTAGGCTGCCCGCGAAACCCCGTTGTCCTTCGCGTAATGAGTTATTTGCGCTGGCAAATGGCGCAACCGTAATTTACTGCTGACAAACATTTGCAGACAGTGTGAAATCAAGTACCTGCATTTAGAAAGCAGTCTGCGTGTCATTTTATTTTGTATTCGTCGTGCAGTAGGGATCTGCAGTTTGCAGACTTCATTGTCTTTATTAACGTGTTTTAGAGCTTCGAGGCACAACGGAGAGTAATGTTACCAGAGGTAATATATAAAACGTGGAAAAACAACTTTTAGAACCTTCCAATGAGTGTGGAGTAAGTGGTAAGAAAAGTACTTAGATAGGGACGTTGATGTCAAATACTGCTATTGTCTTCTTTAGGTGGATATAAATGTCGGACTGACAGAAGGAACTGACACAACAACGGTAATCTTCTGGGGTTATTACTGATCTATTGTTACGACAGTAATGGGTCAAAATTCTCCTTCAGCTTTGGAAACAGGAAGTGCAGTTGTTCAGAAATGTGTCTTGTAACTGACCAAAGATTCCCGTCATTTGACTCAAAATTTCCAAATTCCGTGAAATGTAAGCCACGAAGTCCTCCACTCTTTCCATTGATTTGGATTCCACTAAAAATCCAAACCGTACACGTCACAAAACGAAAAAATCAGTATCTTCTCAGTACAATGCAAATGAGGTACAGATATATCTGTATAAGAATATATAGCTACATGAAACGGAACGATCATGTAGGCTAATTCTTAGATAAAACAGGTGGCAGAGCTCGGTTCATCGGTAAGATACTAGAATACACAATTAGTACACAAAGAAGGTAGCTTGAAAAACTCTCGGTGTGACCCATTCTTGCATATTCCTTAGTTGTATGAGGCCTGTACCAAACAGGGCTAACAAGGCACGTTGAACATGTGCAAAGCAGGGCAATATGAATGGTCATAGGTTTCTTTCCTCTGCGTGAGAGCGTCACAATGAAGATAAAAGAATTAAGTGACCGATTCTTGAAGATAGACGCAAACAATCCCTTAAAAGCGTACCTACAAGTTTTGAAAAACGAGCATGAAGCGAGGAATCCATGAATATAGCATAAGGGACATAAGGGACAAACAAGTGAAGGCAAGACAGATGAAAAAAGTAACTAAACATTTTTTATTATTTCAAAAGTAATCGCCGTAACCATTAACACATTTATTCAACTGTGAGACAAGACAGTCAATGACTTCATGGCAAAACGTTTGCGGTTGCGTATGGAGACTTGATTGTACTCAGTCATACCCCTCTTCATTCGAAGCAAATGGGAGCCACGAATGTCTTTCTTCATGACACCATGGGAAGATCCCCCAGAGGACTTCATCTAGAAGTACGTGTGTAGCATCCGTGGGGCCCCGAGTTGAGTCTGACATTGCTTCCACTTATTTGTATCAGGCCCCTTTCCGTCTTCTTTCCTGTCGGCCTGCCTTGGCCAGCTCTTTTTTTCTTCGACCCCGATGGTATTAGGTATCGAGGCCTGAGGGTGTCTTTCAGTTTCCAACCTAAGAACTGAAGGCAACGGGAAACCACAGTGCTCTTTCCTTCCCCAGGACACTCACAGGTAAACCTGTTCTCCGACACCGTTAACACATGATCGAAAAACAAAAACGGAAAACTACTCCAGGAGGTAAACCGCAAGGGAAATCCTCCACCATCAGTGGTGCAACTAGGCTAGAGGATTCTGGGGAGCCGGGATCAGTATGTGAAAGACAGAATACAACAAGAAAAACAAAGAATACCTTCTCAGGTGCTACTTGGAACGTACGAAGTTTATTAGAAGGAGGAAATGTGCAGAATCTCTTCAAGGAAATGACTCGCTTAAAGATAGATGTACTCGGTATCAATGAACATATATGGCCAGATAGTGGATGTGTCAGTCAAGAAGATAAAAGAATGTTCTATTCAGGACCTCCTACCAGTGGGAAAAATGGAGAGGCAATCACAGTTGGGGAAAAGTTCATGAAATGTGAAATTAGCACAGCTGCAATATTTGACCGAGTCATTGCCATCCACATTAGAGGCCTGAAACAGAACGTGAATGTAGTTCAGTTATATGCCCCAACAGCAGACAAGAGCGATTAAGAAATAGCTTCTACAACGATCCCCATTCCATAACACGAACCTTGAAGAAGGAAGACATGAACTTGATAATGAGAGATTTTAATGCAAAAATTGGAAATGCTAGAATTGATGGCGTCGCAGGAGGATTTGGTCTCTGTGAAACAAATGGAAGAGGTATGGCCCTTATCCATTTCTGTAGGGCTGAAGAATTCACAAATAAAAACACTTTTTACAAGCTACATCCCAGAAGACTGTACACCTGGAAGTTGTTCCACGACGCAGAAGGGAGAATAATTAGAAATCAGACTAATTATTTACTGATCAATAAGCGATTTCAAAACAACATGACACGTGCAGCAGCATATCCAGGCGCAGATCAGAACACAATCCTGTTATTGGTGCCATAAAGAACAAATTTCAACGTTCAAAGCCGATAAACAGCATGGATGTAGTATTTGATACTGAAAAACTGAAGAACATAAAATTGAGAGAGGTAGTGGTGAAAGAAATGGGAAACAAGATGCCACCCATAGACGAGATTCAAGAAAGAAGTTACAATGGATGCTGGGTGAAGGTACGCAATGCAGCCATCTAAGTTGCTACAGCCAAAACCGGTACGTGTAAAAAACAGAGTCTAAGCCCTGGATGACAGAAAATATTCTGCTGAAAATGGAAGAACGTAGACTACAGAAGGTGCATCATAAAAATGTGGAATACTAACAGACACATAAAGAAGTAAAGAAGATGGTCTGAGAAGCAAAAACAAAGTGGAATGAGGAGCAATGCACCGAAGCGCAAGAATGCTGAAGTTACATGACTCGTATAGTTTCCATAAGAAGATCATGGTTATAACTGGAAACTTTAAGAAGCAGGATCGAAGTGCCTTAAGACATGACAATAATCAGATTATTCTCGAATCGGAAGAAATGGCAAAACACTTTGAGAATTACATATCATCTCTGTTCGCGACAAGAGAGGCACGACAGTAAATCAAAATGAAGAAGAATCTAGTCCACGTATCTTGCAATCAGAGGTAGAATATACGCTGAAAGTAATAGAGAACAGAAAAGCGCCTGGTGGAGGAAACTTACCCATTGAACTTTTAAAATGCATAGACCCAAAAACGTTGACAGCCGTATTTAATGAAATGTACACCTCAGGTCAGATCCCGGATGAATGGCAGAAATCAACCTTTGTCCCATTACCGAAGAAAGCAAATGCAAAAACGTGCTCAGAATTTCGATTGATCTCGTTGATGAGTCATGCTCTGAAACTTTTTCTACGAATTATACATAACCGAATTTATTCTAAATGTGAGGAGCATTGTGGAGAAACCCAGTTTGGTTTTATGAAGGAAATGGGAACCAGAGAAGCGTTATTTGGCATGAAAATACTTTTGCAAAGATGCTATGACTATCAGCAGGATTCCATTTATGCTTTATTTACTATGAGAAAGCATTTGACACCGTTAAGCATGACTCCCTTACCATAATCTTACGAAAAATAGGATTGGATGGTAAGGACATAAGAATCATTCAGTAATATACTGGAATCAGAGAGCAGAGGTCAGAATTTTAAAAAATTTAAAAATAGAATCTGTGCAAATACTGAAAGGAGTCCGCCAGGCTTGTGTACTATCCCCATTACTGTTCAGTTTGTATCTGGACAAGATTTTTCGATCCAGTCACGACTCAGAATTATTTGATATAAAAGTAAATGGAGTGAAGATCTAGAACTTACGGTATGCCGACGACACAGCTTTGTTTGTGCCATCCGTAGCCGAGCTACAGAAAATACTTACACAAATAGATAAAGCTGGTCAGCATTTTGGTGTCAGAACAAATGCCAAGAAAACTAAATGAATGTCAATTGAAAGAACTCCGGGTCAAAACGAGTCCCTATTAATTAACGGTAGTAAAATCGAGAAAGTAATCAAATTTTAATATTTATGATCTATGATAAACTCAAAACTTGATTGTGATGACGAAATTAAGATTCGCAGTGGGATTGCCAAAGAAACGTTCCGAAAGCTACGAAATGTGCTGATATATACAGACATGCTGCCCCATTTGAGAATAAGGGTGGTACAATGCTATGTTATCCCATCCTACTCTATGAAGCGGAAACAGTGTCAATTAAAGCAGCTTCTGTAAAGAGATTAGAAGCAACAGAAATGTGGTTCTTGCCCTGATTACTAAAAATGCCATGGATTGAGAAACTGAGCAATGCTGAAGTGCCGCGTAGAGCCGAGGTGTGCAGACAACTAACGGGAACAATTAAAAGAAGAAAGACATCGTACCTGAGGCACATTATAAGAGGAAAGAAGTACGAACTCCTGCAATTAATTCTAGAAGGCAGACTAGAAGGAAAGCGCCCATCAGGTAGAAGGAAGCAATCATGGTCACAGAATTTCAAGACATGAACTGGCATCAACAACTTTGAAAAGCTAGTTCAAGAAGCAAGGGAACGCCGCCTGTGAGCAGCCGACGTACTACAAGTGTATGGCACCAAGAAGAAGAAGAAGAAGAAGAAGACCATTGGAAGAGGTCGGAAATGTGCGAATAATGTGTAAGGGCTTTTACGAAAATATCGATATTTTAAAAACATAGAGACTGCAGATTTTTTTTTAGAAATTAAACACACACACACCTTTTCTGATGTTATTTCACTGGAACATGTATAAAGAGAAACGTGTTATCCGTTCATTGTTTTCTTTCCGTATACCCCACAGAGCTGCATGCTCAGAAGTGAACACATATCCGCGTATTCTTGAACTGCAACTGTGGAAAATTTCTGGAACGACGTTAGATTTTAATACAGTAAATACCTTGAACGGGAGCTTCAAACTGGGCGAATTCCAGGTAGCAAGAATTCGAAGAACTAGAGCTAACCTTGTCGCCAGTGGTAGAGCGTCTGAGCGTCTCTGTATTTTCTATTTTTCTTCGTTGTCAGAGTCCCGGCAGTTTGAAGCATTACTTCGAAATCACGAGTACCGATGTGAAATACAATATTCTTTACCATTTTTCTCAATTCCACCGCGCTAACACTTGAATTACACAAAAGGCATTATTTATCCTAGCAATTGAACTTCTTTCTGCGATTTCGTCATTGTCTCAAAATACACCTGCTTCGACGACAGTTGCTGCTAGCAAAGCGACTTCTTTATCTCTGGAACGTCGTGCATGCTTCTATCTAGGTCCGAATGGAATCATACATGTGCAAGTGGCTGGAATGAGGCGTGCACTTACACGGGTGCCTCTTCTTGTGTGGGAGGCAAACGCAGGAGCGAGAAGACTAGGCGCAAGGCGCACAGGTTTAAAACAGCTTACAGGGATCAGGTCTCCCTTTCGTGTCGTTGCATGCAAGGAGCACTTTAATTTCACAGCCTTCTGCGGGGTGTAATAGGCTAGAGTTTAGCACAAGTAGACTATACACGGATTCGTTATCCGCGTTTTCGCATACGTGCTATTTTAGTTCAGTGGTGTTATCTGTTAACACTACGTGAAAGCTGTAATGTGTTAACGCATCTCAACGCGCCACTTCTGTTGTATGTCGAGACATGAACCAGTAGTTCAGATCTGTAGAGGTGCATTTAAAATGTCGGGTAGAAGGCAAGGAAGTTTGCCCATCGAGGGAAAGAAGCGTGCACAAAGGTCGAATTCATTAGAAACAAAGTGAGAACTTTGGATCACTGTGACAAAGATGAGCGTGTTGTTGACAGTCAGCGTGCTTTGGGGCTTACTCAATCCGCTGCGAGAACTACTCGTGACAAATCGAACACTGCTCACTGTTCAACTGACTTAAGTATGACTACAGTGACCAAATTGAGGCGATGGAAAGAATGGAAGAAAATGCTAAGATTGAGCACGACAACCAACAGCAGAAGCCTCTCTCTGGAGCTGCCACTCAAGCTAAAGTCAAGAGCTTGCACACAGATATAACGAAAGTAGAGGAAGATCCAGTACCTTTCTCGGCCAGCTTCAAGCATCGTTTTGGCATCCACGACATTATAGTGACAGAAGATGCAGCTGCGGCAGAAGAAGTAGGAGCTGGGGAATTTAGAAAGAGTTTAAAGGAACTGTGATAGAAAACGGCGATAAGCAGGTTTTCAACCTTGATGAAATGGGCTTATTTTAGAAACAAATGCATAGCCGCACGTTGATTTCTACTGAAGGGAAAAGAGCACGGATTTCAGGTTGCCACGGAACGATGCACCCTTCTTTTCGGAGAAAGTGCTGCAGCGGATTGCAAAAAAATTGTTCAAATGGTTCTAATCACTATATAAGTCCGCCGCTCGTGGTCTCGCGGTAGCGTTCTCGCTTCCCGAGCACGGGGTCCCGGGTTCGATTCCCGGCGGGGTCAGGGATTTTCACCTGCCTCGAGATGACTGGGTGTTTGTGTTGTCCTCATCATTTCATCATCATTCAGGACAGTGGCGAAATTGGACTGAGCAAAGATTGGATAAATGTACGGGCGCTGATAACCACACACTTGAGCGCCCCACAAACCAAACATCATCATCATCCTAATCACTATGGGACTTAACATCTGAAGTCATCAGTCCCCTAGACTTAGACCTACTTAAACCTAACTAATCTAAGGACATCACACACTTCCATGCCCGAGGCGAGATTCGAATCTGCGACCGTAGCAGCCGCGTGGTTCCGGACTGAAGCGCCTAGAACCGCTCGACTACAGCGGCCGGCTAGCGGATTGCAAATTAGGATCTTTATTACCTACGACTCTCAGAATTCTAGGGCACTAAAGGGCTGTGACAAGAGCAGGCTGGCAGTTCATTGGAGATGGAATAATAACTTTAATGAATTAGTGAGTTAAATTTTTAAGTGTATTATTTTCGCAATAAAATGTGTTTCAGCAATATTATACACTACTGACCATTAAAATTGCTACACCAAGAAGAAATGCAGATGATAAACGGGTATTTATGGGACAAATATATTATACTGACATGTGATTAGATTTTCACGCAATTTGGGTGCATAGATCCCGAGAAATCAGAACCCAGAACAACCACCTCTGGCCGTAATAACGGCCTCGATACGCCTGGGCATTGGCGTGTACAGGTACAGCTGCCCATGCAGCTTCAACACGATACCACAGTTCATCAAGAATAGTGACTAGCGTATTGTGACGAGACTGTTGCTCGGCCACCACTGACCAGACGTTTTCAATTGGTGAGAGATCTGGAGAATGTGCTGGCTATGGCAGCAGTCGAACATTTTCTGTATCCAGAAAGGCCCGTAGAGGACCTGCAACATGCGGTCGTGCATTATCCTGCTGAAATGTAGGGTTTTGCAGGGATCAAATGAAGGGTAGAGCTACGGGTCGTAACACGTCTGAAATGTAGCGTCCACTGTTCAAAGTGACGCCAATGCGAACAAGAGGTGACCTAGACGTGTAACCTATAGCACCCCATACCATCACGCCGGGTGATACGCCAGTATGGCGATGACGAATACACGCCCTCAATGTGCGTTCACCTCAATGTCGCCAACATGGATGCGACCATCATGATGCTGTAAACAGAACCTGGATTCATCCGAAAAAACGACGTTTTGCCATTCGTGCACCCAGGTTCATCGTTGAGTACACCAACGCACGCGCTCCTGTCTGTGATGCAGCGTCAAGGGTAACCGCAGCCATGGTCTCCGAGCTCATAGTCCATGCTGCCGCATACGTCGTCGAACTGTTCGTGCATATGGTTGTTCTCTTCCAAATACCCCCATCTGTTGACTCAGGGATCGAGACGTCGCTGCACGATCCGTTAGAGCCATGCGAATAAAATGCCTGTCATCTCGACTACTAGTGATACGAGGCGGTTGGGATCCAGCACGGCGTTCCATATTACCCTCCTTAACCCACCGATTCCATATTCTGCTAACAGTCATTGGATCTCGACCAACGCGAGCAGCAATTCGCGATACCATAAACCGCAATCGCGATAGGCTACAATCCGATCTTTATCACAGTCGGGAACGTGATGGTACGCATTTCTCCTCCTTACACGAGGCATCACAACAACGATCCACCAGGCAACGCTGGTCAACTGCTGTCTGTGTATGAGAAATCGGTTGGAAACTTTCCTCGTTTCAGCACGTTGTAGGTGTCGCCACCGGCTCCAACCTTGTGTGAATGCTCTGAAAAGGTAATCATTTGCATATCATAGCATCTTCTTCCTGTGGGTTAAATTTCGCGTCTGTAGCACGTCATATTCGTGGTGTAGCAATATTAATGGCCAGTAGTGGAATAGTTATTAGTGGTAAAAATACGAAGAAACACTGCTTTGTTATATTTAATATGTGAGTAAACGAGAATCTATCGCTATGTTCTACATACAAAATGACTCTCGATTAATGCGAACTCGGTATGCTCAGCGATGAAACGAGATTTGCGTGTATTGAAAAGAAAATGAGATGGTTTTAATGTGGCAGGTGTCGCCGCTCGTTCATTGTCTACAGAGAAATTCGCTTAGTTGCCTTGCGAGTTTTCCCGACTATCTGTGGTGGAGCGCCGGTGCCCGCTCAGCCGGCCTGTGTGAGAGGGGACTGCCGACCGCCGGCTTCTGGGTTTCGGGCGCTGAAATCTGCCGCTAGCTGAGTGCAGCGTGTGGTCGGCCTGTAAAGAGGCTGAGGACGCTAACCGCGTTAGCCGGCCGCTAACAGGGCAAACTTGGCCACTTCCTGCCCCCTGACGGCAGCTCGCTCTGCTACCGCCGGCCCGCCCCCCTGCAGATCACGCCAGGGGCGCGTCAGCACCTCGCCACATTCCAACTCCAGGCTTAAGTGCTCACCTCTACTTAGCGGAAAAAGTTTCCATCGCCCCCACATCAAACGTAAGAGCAGGACGGAGGCGTGTGCACTAGCTAAGCGATTGTTCTGGGAGTTACTTAGCTCTGAGAAGCTCCTTACTCAACTTCCACGAATTTGCAGGGGATCCCAATAGTAATTTCATTTTCATGACACGCATGTTTGATACACTGAGGTGACAAAAGTCATAAGTAGCGATATGCAGAAATACAGAATTACGTACACGAGGTATAAAAGGGCGGTGCACTGGCGGAGATGTCTTTTGTACTCAGATGATCCATGTGAAAACATTTCCGACGTGATTACTATCGGACGACGGGAATTATCAGAATTTACACGCAGAATGGTCGCTGGAGCTAGTCGCTAGGACATTCCATTTCGGAAGCGAAATCAATATGCCGACATTCACAGTGTCAAGAGTGTACCAAGAATACCAAATTCCAGGCATTTTGGGCTACCTCTTACCACAAACAACGAAGTGACCGATGGCCTTCACTTAACGACTGAGAGCAGTGCCGTTTGTGTAGAGTCAGTGAAAACAGATAAGTAACACTGCGTGAAATAACCACAGAAATCAATGTGGGACATACGACGAACGTATCCATTAGGACAGTGCGGCGAAATTTGGCGTTAATGGTCTATGGCAGCAGACGACTACCTCTGCTGGCAGCACGACATCGCCTGCAGCGCCTCTCCTGCGCTCGTGACCATATCGGTTGGACCTCACACGAGTGGAAAACCTTGGTCTGGTCAAACGAGCCGGTTTCAATTGGTATGAGCTGATGGTAGGGTCTGACTGTAGCGCATACCCCACGAAGCCATGGATCCATGTTGTCAGCAAGGCACTGTGCAAGCTGATGATGGCTCCATAACGGTGTGGGTTGTGTTTTTATGGAATGAACCGGGTCCGCTGGCCCAACTGATCCGATTATTGACTGAAAATGGTTATTTCAACTACTTGGACATCATTTGCAGCAATTCATGCTCTTGCCGGCCATGGTGGCCGAGCGGTTCTAGGCGCTTCAATCGGGAATCGCGCGACTGCTACGGTCGCAGGTTCGAATCCTGCCTCGGGCATGGATGTGTGTGTTAGGTTTAAGTAGTTCTAAGTTCTAGAGGACTGATGACCTCAGATGCTAAGTTCCATAGTGCTCAGAGCCATTTGAACCAATTCATGCTCTTCATGTTGAAAATTAGCTATGCATTTGCTATGGTGGGACCCTTAACTGATCTGCAGGTTAGGGGACAGCATCACATTGTTATGCAAATCACACCAAACTAGGGTAATACTGAAGGTGTGTAACGCAATATTATTATGGCCTTGATATAAATCCTACATTGGGTGGCTAGCCCCTCATAAAATGTATTCATTAAATTGATTGATCAAAGTTGTCCTCCAAAAATTATGATAGGAAAGGATTCTGGTGAGTGGGACTGTTGAACAGATAAATGCCGGCCTGGAAAGCTACAGTTACATTATTTACTTGAAATGGACCACAAAATTGAACCTGAATTTCTACAAACAACAATTATATACGAGGGTAATCCCAAAAGCAAGGTCTCCTATTTTTTTATGAGTACAAAACCCTGTTTGTTTGGCAGTTGGTCACACTGTTATGAAGAATGCTTCACGCGCTGTGTGTAAACATGCGCACGCCGCGCTGAGGAGCTCAGTCTTGGCTTGGCAGCCGTTGAGAATGGAGCTCCCGTCGGATGTTACCACGAAGTGCGAATTGCGCGCAGTTATTCGGTTTTTGAACGCAAAGGGCACTGCGCCGATTGAAATCCATCGCCAACTGACGGAAGTGTATGGTGAGTCGTGCATGGATGTCAAATATGTTCTTAAGTGGTTTAGAGAGTTTGCAGCAGGTCGGACCGAAATTCACGACGAACAAAGGAGCGGGAGACCGTCAATTTCTGAGGAGAGAGTGTTGAAGGTTGAGCAAAGCATGCGTGAAGATCGGCGGATCACCCTGGATGATCTCTGCACGTTGATTCCTGAGGTTTCCCGAAGCACCGCTCACAGAATTTTAACGGAAACATTGAACTACCGGAAGGTGTGCGCAATATGGGTGCCACGCATGCTGTCTAAGGGCCACATGCGTCAACGAGTTGATTCTTCCCGCGCATTTCTTCACCACCTTGCAGCCGAACAGGACAACTTTATGAACTCATTTGTCGCGGGTGACGAAACCTGGGCATACCACTTTACACCTGAGACCAAGCAATAATCACGGCAGTGGCGGCATCATTCTTCGCCAAAGCCGTGGAAATTCAAACAAACACAGTCTGTCGCTAAAGTCATGACAACCGTTTTTTGGGATCGGAAAGGGGTATTGTTGGTCTACTTTATGTCCACTGGGACCACAATTATCGCTGACAGGTACTGTGAGACTCTGAAAAAACCCAAACTGGCAATTCAGAACCGGAGAAAGGTAATGTTCCAGCAAGGGCGTACACATTCTCCATGACAACGCTCTCCCACACATCGCTCGGCAAACCGTTGCTCTCCTGCAACAGTTTCAGTGGAACATAATCACCCACCCACCCTATAGTACTGAATTGACGCCCAGTGAATATCACCTGTTCCCTAGGTTAAAGAACGTTTGGCCGGAAAGCGATTCAGCTCCGACGACGAGGTGAAACAAGAGGTCATAACTTTCTGAACAGCGTTTCGGCGAGCTGGTATGACATGGGCATACAAAAACTGCCACAGCTTCTGCAAAAATGCATCGAAAGAAATGGTGATTACGTCGAAAAATAACTAAATGTTCAAGCTCTAAACTGATGTAAACCACTGTGGAAATAAACAGGTCTATGTAGTTATAAAAAATAGGAGAACTTACTTTTGGGATTACCCTCGTATATTAACATAAACCAAACATGTAAATAGCCATCAATTGATACAGATGTCGACAAGAACCTAGGACAAACGACAACTCGCGGAATCTACTGTGCTTCTCTACTACGAGAAGGGGGAGCAAAGAAAACAGGTGTATTGAATAATACCGATAAACAAGTGGATGATAGGATGCAGTACCACGATATCACCTAAGGAGACAATGTGGTTCTATGGACGCCACAGCAGAGAAACCTCACTTCAGATTTTGTGCCTGAGAATTATCAACTGAAACCCTGGAGACTGGAGTTGCATATACACTCCTGGAAATTGAAATAAGAACACCGTGAATTCATTGTCCCAGGAAGGGGAAACTTTATTGACACATTCCTGGGGTCAGATACATCACATGATCACACTGACAGAACCACAGGCACATAGACACAGGCAACAGAGCATGCACAATGTCGGCACTAGTACAGTGTATATCCACCTTTCGCAGCAATGCAGGCTGCTATTCTCCCATGGAGACGATCGTAGAGATGCTGGATGTAGTCCTGTGGAACGGCTTGCCATGCCATTTCCACCTGGCGCCTCAGTTGGACCAGCGTTCGTGCTGGACGTGCAGACCGCGTGAGACGACGCTTCATCCAGTCCCAAACATGCTCAATGGGGGACAGATCCGGAGATCTTGCTGGCCTGGGTAGTTGACTTACACCTTCTAGAGCACGTTGGGTGGCACGGGATACAAGCGGACGTGCATTGTCCTGTTGGAACAGCAAGTTCCCTTGCCGGTCTAGGAATGGTAGAACGATGGGTTCGATGTCGGTTTGGATGTACCGTGCACTATTCAGTGTCCCCTCGACGATCACCAGTGGTGTACGGCCAGTGTAGGAGATCGCTCCCCACACCATGATGCCGGGTGTTGGCCCTGTGTGCCTCGGTCGAATGCAGTCCTGATCGTGGCGCTCACCTGCACGGCGTCAAACACGCATACGACCATCATTGGCACCAAGGCAGAAGCGACTCTCATCGCTGAAGACGACACGTCTCCATTCGTCCCTCCATTCACGCCTGTCGCGACACCACTGGATGCGGGCTGCCCGATGTTGGGGCGTGAGCGGAAGACGGCCTAACGGTGAGCGGGACCGTAGCCCAGCTTCATGGAGACGGTTGCGAATGGTCCTCGCCGATACCCCAGAAGCAACAGTGTCCCTAATTTGCTGGGAAGTGGCGGTGCGGTCCCCTACGGCACTGCGTAGGATCCTACGGTCTTGGCGTGCATCCGTGCGTCGCTGCGGTCCGGTCCCAGGTCGACGGGCACTTGCACCTTCCGCCGACCACTGGCGACAACATCGATGTACTGTGGAGACCTCACGCCCCACGTGTTGAGCAATTCGGCGGTACGTCCACCCGGCCTCCCGCATGGCCACTATACGCCCTCGCTCAAAGTCCGTCAACTGCACATACGGTTCACGTCCACGCTGTCGCGGCATGCTACCAGTGTTAAAGACTGCGATGGAACTCCGTATGCCACGGCAAACTGGCTGACACTGACGGCGGCGGTGCACAAATGCTGCGCAACTAGCGCCATTCGACGGCCAACACCGCGGTTCCTGGTGTGTCCGCTGTGCCGTGCGTGTGATCATTGCTTGTACAGCCCTCTCGCAGTGTCCGGAGCAAGTATGGTGGGTCTGACACACCGGTGTCAATGTGTTTTTTTTTCCATTTCCAGGAGTGTATTACCGACCGCGCGGCGTAAGGTGGTGTGCTGGTGACGGCTGCTACTCGTGGTCGTCTGCTTCAAGGAGATGGGCCTTGCCTTGGAGACCTTTCGAGCAGCGCGAAAAACACTAAGACTTTGTCTACGTGGCCACACAAGTGAAACCGTGAATGAAATTACTCCAATGACAGCTGCGGCGGCCAGGAATCAAGTCTCCAAATTGTTTTCCGCCCATTGAGCGACTTCTCCTCTGTGCCACAATTTGGCTAATTGTCTCCGATCAACAAAGCTTCTGTCAATCACAACAAATTCGTCTCAACTTCCATTACCGTACTCCGTCAACCTAGACGCCAATGCCATTCCTTCCCGCCAATTGCTGATGGTGACAGCAAACGTATGCTGACGTAGTAGCCGAGCAGCCTGTAATAGCCTCCGCAAGAACTTTGTGCGGGAATCTTCCCGGCGGCTGGCGCCAACGGAAAGCGATAACTGGGTTGCGACTTTTGGCGCCGTTCTGTGGCTACCCTGTGGAGCTCGGTGACCATTTCTCCGAAACGTCCCAAATAATAACACAGCCGTGGCGCCGACCTGGCACGTTCCTGCCCAAAAGGTAAGGCTTTTACGTGAAAACTGCCCCCATCCATTGTAAAAATAGCGAGCGTCCATTGCTCTGGCCCCTGAGAGCCGACATCAAAAGAGAAAGCAGTGGGGTCTCTGTGCGTAATTCCCAGTGACAGGATGTTCCACAACATCCTGTTGTTGTGAGTGGTTGGCCTCCTCACTGCCAAAAAGTTCCCACCTATCTCCTAAGAGGAATGAACAGAATCACGATTTGCTGCATACTACTCCCGATCACGTTCCGGTATATGGCATCCGATTACTAAGGAAAAAAATCACACCTAACTCTAAAGTTTCACAATACGCCTAAAAGAACCAAAAGTTTCAATAAAGAACCAGAGGTTAAGAGACGCCAATCCTCTGTCCATTCATCACAAGTAAGACAGAAAACACGGAGACAGACTCTGTGCACGACACTTATTCTCAGTTTACCACAGAGCTGCGGACAACTGGACACCAGGCTGCTGTCCGAGATGTTTGAAGTGAGTGTGTCGGATTAGATCGAGATCTTTACAGTTAATATGCGCAAATAACAAATTACAATAATCAAAACGTCTGCTTGTAGCAGGAATAAAATACCACAGACGTCCGCAAAGAAAAGAAAAGGAGACTGACACACAGCTCACTTGCGTCTCCGACTAATACAAGTACCACGCACAAACTTGTGTCCCACGGCAACCAATGTTTAGTGTATAGTCAATTGAATTTGACCTAATGTCCAATCATGTTTATTCATTCGAAAGACAAGTGTGGAGCAAAAGTCAAACTCCAGGTATACAATTGTTTAAAGCAGAACAATGTAACATAATAAAATACACAATGGGTGAGAGCAGCCTAACTTACAGTGAATAAATGATGATGTACATGGACATGTAGAGTATCACAAAAATGAATGGCTACCAAGATGGAGTTTACATCTGTAAGATCATATAATAATAATACTGAAGATGGTCGTATTGGTAAAAAACATTTAACACCAGTGCACTTATGCAGAATAAGCACAAAAAATTTAAACATTACATGGACAAAACAATGCATAAATTACAAGGTGAAAAATGGCAAATTCATGTTTTCATCAAATAATGTATGAACTGTCAATAACTGAGAAGAAATAACTTGTTTGAGTAAGCTAACGATATATAGAGTAGAACTGTATTTACCTATCACAATAATCAAAATGTTTATAAGCAAAAAGTAGTGAATTGTATTCCTACCATGTATGCCTTATAAACATTTTAATTACATACAAAACAGAGATAAAATGCACATGAAAAGCGTTCTGTTGCAATGAGAAAAACGCTCATTTGATTAGTGAAAGACATTCTAGAAAGCGCAATAGAATAAAAATGTGCCACCAGAGATTGTACAAAAGTATAAATATTGCATTAGTGATTGTACTAAACTATAAATACATATGATTTGAAAGTGGGTTGTGTTTTAGTTATTGCCCCAATTAAATGCCTACCATAGTGACTGTAATGTAAAGAGAATTCCTCATGTATAGCTCAACACAAAGATTTGTCACACTCAGTGTCTTGAGTAGGGTCGTGTCGAGTGCGTGGCAGGAGAGGGAGGGAGACTGGATATGGCACACGTTCACATGTAACTCATTCACTGGAGAGCATTAGGGGCGATGCGGCTGTCAGCCACACAGACTCACGTTAAGCGACAATTACGCAGCTCTTCGAGGGCAAGACATTCTGGGACAGGTGGCCCACTACTGCGCAGATTACTATCATCTGCGCTGAATGACGATGTGTGCTTTCCCGATGTAGTACGCTATTGGCTGTGCTCATGAACTGGGTATCGACGGTTATCTTGGTCGGCTCTACTGTCTACTGCTTGGGCGTTCCATTTTGGGAGGGGTGGAGAACGGGGGGGGGGGGGGGGAAGCGAGGTGCTTCAGATCATGTAAGAATTTAAAGGTCGAACAGACTTAATTATTTGGTCCTTGAACTCTAAGTGTGTCTTAATCCAACATCGAGGTCGTGTTCTGCTTTGTCGATATGAGGTAAGATGGGGCGTCGCTATTGTTGTCTTCGTCGCTAGCGCGCGACTGTGCTACAGACAACTTTGAGTTGAAGACTGTTGTTATCACAGCGAAGAATAAAGTTAAAGTTAAAGGTATCGCTTCTCGTCCTGTAATTGTTGGACCATGTGTGTTTTTAGGTTGCAGGTTTGATTTTGCTGTAAGTCAGGCTGGTGCTGCTCCGCCTGGTATCCGTAATGGTTGGTTAACTATTGTGTTTGCTACATGTGGAGGCATAAGTGAGGGCGGACGCCTTGAGAGTGTAATCGCGTCGACTATTCTTGCCTGTCCGCCCTGGGGAGGAGCCCGTAGTGGTGCTGTGTGGCACTCATCGCATTGAGGGCTGTGGCGCGAGGAGTATCTATGAGCAGGTCCTGAGCCTCTTTCCTCTACACCTTCGCGCCGACAACGAAATCCTCTGTGGATCCATCATGGACGAAAGTTGTGGCCGGGGATAATGTCACTTTGGCCGCTCGGGGAATTTCTGCAAACTCGCACTGGACATTCTCTATCTCAAGCTCACTCCACTGTCGACTGTTCACGTGTTGGACCCCTCGACGTCCTTTCGTGAACTCCATTGTGGATCACTGTACAACAATGATGCATACTGTTTCTGGTGCATTGTCTACAATCCTTACAAATATGTGTAAGTGCATGAAAGCAAGGTGCCACACATACTAAGGACCTCAATATTTATCACTCTTGTAAAAGGAATATGAGATAAGGATAACCTACTTTCTGTCCTCATAGATATCTTACAATGAACATAATATGCAACTTAATCCTAGAGTATGCAATAACTAATGTATCAGTTTCTTACTTGCACAAGTAAATAAGTTAGAAGTGAATGGTTGGAGGTACCCTTTTAGGAATAACTTAAAGTACTGCTCATTAACAAAATCAGAAACCTAATGGTACCCGTCACTACCCACATCTAAAACTACCATTAAGAGTCCATGCATACAAAATAAACATGTAGATAATATAAATTAAACACGCTTTCGTAATTATCATGGTGCAAGTAATCTTTCAAACACACTATGATAGAAAAAGATAACAATGAACATCGGCCGCCACTTTCGTCAACGTTCCGAAATTATAAATAAGTATGCGTATGTGATGTACATAAGATGAAAACAAATGACGAAAGATGATTGATACTATATACTTACTATTCCATGATATTGAGCAGCTTGATGCTCCCATTCAGCTGCCGGAACTCCCTCGTGAGATGGCGTATCTCCCGCTTTGTTTCTGTAAGTTGCGGATCTAACTGTGGTCTGCATGCTGCCGATCAGAATGATTTGATTTCTGTGAAACTCGTAAGGTATTGTTAGTCATGAATACCTGATAGATCCTATTGCAGATCCAGGGCACACGAAGTTTATGATACCTGAAAGTTAGTAAAGAAGACGTGAGTTAATCGAGTCACAGTTCTGGTGTCACTATGGGGTACTTGAGCAACGAATACATCACTGTCGATCACGGTAAACTGCGCACACGCCCAAGAGCGTTGTGACATCGTGACAATCGCAAAACGATAAGGTGACCGTATATACGGCCAAGATTGGATTCTATGGTCCCTTTAACACCTTAAGCATACGTCGATGGAATTTGGGGCTCCCAAAACTGAATACGCCTCACGCTCCTGTCTGAAATAACTCCCGATGATCCTACGCACTTGTCACGAGGATGTGCACTCTGGCCAGCTTAGCATCCTAAGCACAAAAAAAAAAAAAATTCCAGGGACGGATTTACGCAGTAATATGCGGCCGTATTCATCCCGAGCACAACTAGAAGGGCATCACGCTACCTACACAAGCACCAATCTTTCGTCCATTTACGCTCTCACATCGAACACATCCAAGTACTAAACCAAACTTCTGACGAAACCAAAGACAATTCGACTACAAACACAACAGCCCACAGGAAAAGGGAAGATGTCGAGCAGGCAGATAACGAACACGCCGCGACAATTGCTCCACAACAGGAAACTATGACTTCAACAACATTGCGTGACACATGCAAGAAAATCCAGGGACGGTGCCTGATGCACAACTGTTATTCACACAACACAAACAAAATGAGACATAGAGAAACACACATACAAAAACATGCAGATATTGTGGAGACTAATAGGGACCTTATTCTACACATAGTAACACATAAAGAAAATTTCACAAAAATCGGAGATCAACACTAATGCTAATAAAAAAGTGAAAACAACAAATGTCAAAGTTTCTGTTCTAGAAATGGTTTGATATGGATCACATGGTGGAGTCCAATGGACTTCTTCGGCCTTAACGACTGCAGTTGCAAGCAGTTTGCGTGAGCAATCCTCCATACATGAAATGACCCGTTCTAAATCGAGAAAAACGGACACCCTTTCGCATTGCTTTGTTTGATAGGTGAAGGACCTGATAAGAGCTTTCAGTCATACGAAATTTCCGTTCTCTCGCCGTTCTATCAGTACTTGCCTTTCTGCTCCGCGCTGTCGCCTGAAATTAAGTGCGATTTCAATAACACCTCGATGCTTCACACGAGATCTGGGCAGGAAGTCCACAATTTTTCTGATGAGGTCCACAGGCTGCCTACGGTGGAGAACTGTCATTCTACATCTACATCTACGTCCGTACTCCGCAAGCCACCTGACGGTGTGTGGCGGAGGGTACCTTGAGTACCTCTATCGGTTCTCCCTTCTATTCCAGTCTCGTATTGTTCGTGGAAAGAAGGATTGTCGATATGCCTCTGTGTGAGCTCTAATCTCTCTGATTTTATCCTCATGGTCTCTTCGCGAGATATACGTAGGAGGGAGCAATATACTGCTTGACTCTTCGGTGGAGGTATGTTCTCGAAACTTTAACAAAAGCCCGTACCGAGCTACTGAGCGTCTCTCCTGCAGAGTCTTCCACTGGAGTTTATCTCTCATCTCCGTAACGCTTTCGCGATTACTAAATGATCCTGTAATGAAGCGCGCTGCTCTCCGTTGGATCTTCTCTATATCTTCTATCAACCCTATCTGGTACGGATCCCACACTGCTCAGCAGTATTCAAGCAGTGGGCGAACAAGCGTACTGTAACCTACTTCCTTTGTTTTCGGATTGCATTTCCTTAGGAGTCTTCCAATGAATCTCAGTGTGGCATCTGCTTTACCGACGATCAACATTATATGCTCATTCCATTTAAATCACTCCTAATGCATACTTCCAGATAATTTATGGTATTAACTGCTTCCAGTTGCTGACCTGCTATTTTGTAGCTAAATGATAAAGGATCTATCTTTCCGTGTATTCACAGCACATTACACTTGTCTACATTGAGATTCAATTCCCTGCACCATGCGTCAATTCGCTGCAGATCCTCCTGCATTTCAGTACAATTTTCCATTGTCATTGGTGCCAGTTGTGTGGCTCCGTGCCGTGCATCGTTCAACAAATCCTGGAGATCTTTGCATGTGGTGAGTTGCCTTTTGGAGTGTATCCTGCAAGGGATCCCAAACTCTTTCATTATTCGCACCACCGGGTTGGAGCTCGGATGGTGGGAGGATATGAAAACAGACGATATTTTATGTCTCCTCATCGTATCTTTCCACAACAATTCCCCTAAATGCGGATCGTTATCGAAGATCATTTTATCGACACGTCCCACTTTTGGAAGGAAAATGTTTCGGAATTCCTTTGAAACATCAGTGCTGTCGCCTTCTTTAGCGACGTTGATGTGACTAATCTGGACGTCAGTTCAGCGAATACTAAGATGAGCAATGTCCCTTCTTGGTGCGGTGTAACGGTTCCACAAGTTCTGGGGCTGCTAGATGCTTCAGTTTGCGCGGTACGATGGAGTAAAGTGGACCCTGCATACTTGTAGTGGTGTGCACAGCTTTCCGGCAATCCTTGCATACTGACAGAACGCGGCGAATTCTTCGTTCCACATTGTTGAAATGCCTGATCATTCTTAGTTTCAGAAAGAATTTCCTCACCCCAAAGTGAGCATAACTGAAGTGGGTGTGCCAAATAATATCGTCAGCCATGTGTTCTGGCAGAGTGAATCGTCAACACTACTCCTATGGAATAAAATCACTTTCTGAAGGAAATAAAATTGTCTGATAACAGTATCTCTTCCATTTCTGCTTTTTTTGGCTGAATACTAATCCCGCTCGTTCCTTACATCCCTCATGGCAAATGTTACGTATTCTTCCAAAACAACGTTTCTCATATAGTAGAGACAGAAATGGTCACATTCGAGTTCCTCATCGTTGCTCTCAACAAAGTCAATTGGCGACCAAGACAAGGCATCAGCAATGATGTTCGTACTGCCCTTTATATTGATGATCTGAAAACCAAACTCCTGAAGCAAGAGGACCCATTTAGTAAGCCGCTTATATGTCAATTTTCCCGTGAGCGGGAGTTCCAGAGCTTTGTGGTCTGTATAGACCCTTGTTATCCAACCATATAAAAGTATCTAAATATCTGGAATTCCCACATCACAGGTCGGTTACAGAGCAGTGATTTTTTTTTTCACTTTTCGTGAGGGCACAACTCAGAAAACCCGATGTCTTCCGTACCGGATTTACAGCATCCATATAGTTTTGGGAAATCATCATGCCAAGTCCGGAGTAGGCGCTATCTGTCACCGTATAGGAATCTTCCGCGAGGTTTTGGTGTTACGGAATGGATGCCTTCAGTAAGGTTGACCAGTGCACCTGGAACTGCTGTTTGGCCTCCTTCTACCATTCCTCAGAGCAATAAGACGTGGACAACTCAGTGTTTCAGTGTGTGTGAATTGCTGGTAGAAATTGATGACGCCAAGAAATGCGCACAATTGTCGCTTTTTTCGTCGGGCGAGGGTACTTCGCTGTGGTCACTATTTTTTGTGGATTCGGTAGTAGTCACAAATTTCCTCTTCATCTTCACTGTCTATGCCAGCACATGAATTGTGTGCCCACTTGAAACACCTCTGGCATGGGACCCAGCCCTCATTAGAAACGAAGTAGAAGTCCCCACAGTAGAGACACTCAGCACCCTCTCTCTCTGATTCTCTCTTCTCCGTCATATTCTCCCTTTTATTTTTCTTAAGGTCTTTGATGTCCTCTGTTTTTTTTTTTTTTTTGGGTGTACAGTTTGATATTTTTGCCTTAAGTTGCATTGCACCTGACGTCTCTGTCCTGACATTGTTCATATTTGTGCACCCTCCTCCTTTCTGTAGGCCTATATTACGTGCGACAAAATTCTGCAGTTCCTTCTTGTAAGGAGAATCTGTTCAAACGACTGTTTTTGCTTTTTGTCTTGTAGTCCGCCGAGTATTTTGACAGATTAGTGGGATTGGAATGACAGCCTCGAGCGATATTTGGAAAGCTGAGTTGTTCGGCGAACATAGCTGGTTGGGAGAGTTAAACTGTGAAACTGCTACTTTATTGAATCCCATTGCTCGAGCACCAAAAGTATTTTCTGGTTTGCGAATAGACAGTTTAGGATGCCTCGTAATAAATCCTTTAACCCAGTCTTGTCAAATGTGTGTTAAGCCATTTCTTTCGGCTAGTTGATAGGCTACTGATCTGAGATCTTTCATTGTTAGACCAAACAATCTGCTTTCCATTGACTTGAGATATGTTACCAGCTCATGTTCTTCTTCTGCAGTGAACACCTTTTTAAATTTCCCACCTGATTTCTCAGTTATGTAGTCAGGATTATTCGTAGCTTTAGGCACATATCTTTCCAATGTTGATTTCGGTACGTTGATCTGCTTAGATGTTTTTAAAAATCCCATTTGGGAAGATGAAACGTCTGAAACTGCGATTTCCATCGCTTTTACGTCCCGTTGCTGTCTATCAATCTGTATCATGTACGTTAGCACCATCTGGAACAGCAACGGGGAAAGAAAAAAGAATACAATTTGCTTTCTACTTGCATCAAAATATCACGGGGCAGAACGGGTCACTATCACATTCTGCCCCGTCCCGTTCCGTCCCAAGAGCACTTTTGAGGTTAACAAATTTTATAGAGTGTAATAACTGACGTATTTAAACGCATTAAATAACTGAAGTATAACAAATGCCAAGCACTTTAAGGGAATGTGTCATTTTACGGTATACGATTAACAATTAACAGCTTACCTGGCGTTGAACAACCAAACGTTAGAACAACGCAAGCGGTAACGTGACGGACAATAATTCACTTAGAAATAGCTGCCCTAACTTCCCTTCCATTCGGAATAGTTACATGCCCATGCAACAGGTTGCAGCACTGTGTAGTCTAGAAAAGAGCAATTTACCATTGTGCCCGCTATCCCGTTCTGCCCCGAGTTCCCCTAACCACTGTCTCTTAATTGGGCAAAGATTATACTTACAAAAAACACACTCAACTGTGAATTTCACAACTGCAGCAACTACTCATTCTTGAAATGTTACATTTTGGTATAGAATGTGATACCACATATATGTGATTCTGTCTTCCTATGTAAACATTAACGCACTTAGGACAACCCTAGTACCTTGTCTACTGCTACAACTGTCCGAGAACTTTATGTTACAGCCTCTAAACGTTCCATACATACTGATTATAGATACATCGCTTGACAATTGCTAACAACTAACACTTCTTAATGAACAACTGCCAGTTGCTATGGAACAGCCAACAACTGCTGTGGAACACATGACCAATTATAGTAGAAGAAAATGCAGAGGGCTGGAAATGTTAAATGCGGGGGCGCCTGTGGACGAAGGCTCTGTAGCCGTTCGACAGTTTATGCAGTACAGTGTTTGATGAAGGTTGTTGTGGAACAGATTAGGGCGACACTCTACATGGTACGGCAACCAGTCTGCAACACATCGCTTGAGTCTTTACGATCGTGGACGTGCAGATGGACGGCTCGAAGTCGGTCAAAGTGTCATCACTGTGGCCACGGTAATGGATTTGTCCAAAAGTATCAGCTAGCATTTAAAAATGGCCGCTGAGGACGGAAACGCTATGCGAAAGAATGCCGGTGGTTGCGGAAGGACCACCACACCACAAGCGTATTTATAAGTACCGTTAGTGGCAAAAAGAAACAAGCATCTCACTCCTAGGCAGGCCGCTGCAGACCTTGTAGCCGCTATCGGTACCCGTGTCTCTGCCAAAACCATTCCGCAGCGATTAAAGCAGGCTGGTTTGTATACTCGGAAGCATCGTCGAGAAAGAGTTCAGTTACTGAAGGCACCATGTTGGTTGAGGTCAGCAATAGTGCTCCAGAGTGATGTCCTCCGACGAATCCTTCTTCTCTGTGGCAAGTGATTCTGGCCACCAGTTGGTGTGGAAGGAGAGGATGAGACGTTGCACACCAAAGAATCTTCGTGGACGTCATCGGTAAGATCTCGGCGTTATGCTGTGGGCAGGCATTACACACAATGGCAAATCACCGCAGCATATATCTGTGCGAGATACCGTCGCGGGGCAGCATATTGCACGGACGTTATTTTGGATCGTGTCCGTCTGTTTAGGGATGCGGTAGATCCCAACGTTCTTTTTAGGACGACAATGTCTGCCCTTGCAGAGACGCTGAGATGTCGGACACACTGGAAAGTGAAGGGACTGAATGTACGGACTGGCCTGCTTACTCTTCGGACCTAAGCCTATAGCGCATGCGTGGGATGCTCCTGAGGGGCGTGATTCTCAGTTATCACCCTCGAATCGTTCAAGAACTAAAAAAACTAAAAACCGCCTTGAGACAGGAGCGGGACATCTCCACCAACGACTCCTGAAAAGTTTCGTAGCCAGCATGAATAATAGGTGCAAAATATGCATTAGTGCCCGAGAAGGGCATATTCCTCGGTGAGAGTCGATATTGACTTTTTTGTTGGGAGTGTGACATGTGTCAAACAGGAACGTTATTTATGTCACTTACCCTACTTTCCCATATGGTGAAATCTATAATATTTTTCGTTATAAATATACCACACCACCTCTTATTATGTATGTACTGCGTTTCGTGTCGTCCATCATTGCCTGTGATTACTCCTGTCCAACAATGTCTCTGTTCCTTAGCAAATGTCAAGTAGTGTATATTCTGACGTAACTATATCTACAAAGAAGGCAAAGACAATGGCTTTCAAAAGAAAGAACCCAGTTAGATCCAAAATAATAATAAATGAACATTTTTTAGAAAAAGTATCCAATTTCATGAAACTTCCTGGCAGATCAAAACTGTGTGCCCGACCGAGACTCGAACTCGGGACCTTTGCCTTTCGCGGGCAAGTGCTCTACCATCTGAGCTGCCGAAGCACAACTCACGCCCGGTCTCACAGCTTTACTTCTGCCAGTATCTCGTCTCCTACCTTCCAAACTTTACAGAAGCTCTCCTGCGAACCTTGCAGAACTAGCACTCCTGAAAGAAAGGATACTGCGGAGACATGGCTTAGCCACAGCCTGGGGGATGTTTCCAGAATGAGATTTTCATTCTGCAGCGGAGTGTGCGCTGATATGAAACTTCCTGGCAGATCAAAACTGTGTGCCCGACCGAGACTCGAACTCGATGGTAGAGCACTTGCCCGCGAAAGGCAAAGGTCCCGAGTTCGAGTCTCGGTCGGGCACACAGTTTTGATCTGCCAGGAAGTTTCATATCAGCGCACACTCCGCTGCAGAGCGAAAATCTCATTCTGGATCCAATTTCATTTAACTAGGATGGGATATTTGGTTTAACTATAACAAGGACATTGAGAAGAATGTTAATAAATATTAAGCTATCTGCTGAACAATTGGAAAACTTTGAAAAAAAAGCAAGAAAAGAAACAAAAACGAAATTCTGTAAAGTTAAGACCGTACCTACTCTTGTACATGGTGCCGAATCATGGACAGTAATAAAAAAAGAAAGGTCACACATACAAGCGGCAGATATGAAGTTCATGAGGTACGTAAGAGGCTGTAATAAAATGGATAAAATAAGGAATGAAACAATAAGATAAGACTTAGAAATCTTTGCAGTTAACGGAAAGATAGAAGAGAATAGAAAGAAACTGACGGATCATGCTGATAGAACGACAGAACATAGACTGCCAAAAAAGATAATGAATTCTCGGCCGACTGGACAGAGAGAAATATGTTGATCTCTTAAGAGATGAATGGATACATGATAGAGACCGGAACAGATGATTCCGACACCTAATCCTCTGGAAGGAGATGATGATGATGATGATAATGACGATTCTGTTTCTCATGGAAAATTATGTTGACATAACGTTCAAAAGTGAATTTATTTCAGGAGGCTACGAACGACAAAAAACACACACACACACACACACACACACACACACACACACACACACACACACGATTGCGCATGCATATACGCACACAGGAAACCTAAGGTCAGGGGTCCAATGGAGGAAGCAGCGCCTATCTTTCTGAGAGCGCTGCAGCGGACAGCGGTTCAATTTCCGCATAGCTCCCCAAGCTCGGAGGCCAAGTTTCGGCCCTTGCTCATCAGAACTAACAATGGAATGTAATAATGCTGAAGCACCAACACATTCTCCAGCTGGATTTCTACCAGATAATAACAAGGTACAGAACTGGTCCTGAGTAGCAGCCAACGCAAAGGAGTTTCCGACAATAACTAAGTCGACAACATTTTACATTTATTTTACTCTAGGAAATCATTGAACGAACATATTTAGTAGATAAGATGCAATTTTATAAACGCATTAATTGCAGACTCGCATCTGAGGAAGTTAAATACGATAAAATTAGAGCACTTGCTTGTAAATTTGGAGACATTGTTTGATTGTAAGAGACCTTTTTCTATTATTTCGAATACAGGCTATTTGTTTTCGGTTACGAACAAAAAGAAGACAATAATTACCTAAGTTAAAATGTAGTAATCTGATACAATAAACGGGGGGAAAAAAGACGAGATCTTGCCTAAACATGCCATTAGCACTACTGGAGAAGGTAGATAGAGATAATTGATCGTACCCTTATCCAAGTAACGGCTGTGGCATTCGCTCGAAATGGTTTACGCAAACTCCGTTTCCTAAATCAGGAAGGCTAAATAAGGATTAGGTTCTCATTCTTCACGAAATCAACTGTAGTTCCATAACGACTGCGACATTTACGCCAAGCAAAAATGGATTTTAATATTCACAAACATTTAAAACATAAAATTAACTAGGAACCCACCATCGTTTCGCACGGTTAGCACTAAGACGTATCAGGAGCAGCAGTAATTTTGTTTATTGGCGATTGCGTATAACTGTGATTAAAACTGAATATTAACTCCAAATTATAGTAGAACTTAGTTGATTTAAGCAGCTCGTAACGCCGGAAATGCATATTCTCCTATTTCCATCTATTGTACTATAAATTTTTTCCTTATTTTGTTACCTGAAGATATGACATTTCGGTGCCTTTATATATTGTAATTGTTTTACAATTTATATATATATATATATATGCATTTATGTCGATGTATAATTGGTTTGTTTTGTAAATATTATTTGTATTTTTACGCTGGGTCTGGCCTAGGTAAAACTATGCTATCGAACGATTACATCGATAGGTCGTGTGGAGAACCAAAGTGTTTACGATATTTGCTAGTGTTAACTCTGCCGCATGGAGCGCGGGCAGAGAGAGTCTGGCCGGAGCAGGGCGGTGGAGAAGGTGTGTTGAGTGACGCTCCCGCGAGTTGCCGCCCTTTCGGGGTTTGGCAGCATGTAATTGCGCTCGACTTGCTATGATAGTTTCTGGCACGGTGTTGCGGACGGGAAACATTAGCAGGCACACATCGAGAGCCCGTATCGCCTGGTGACCGTGTCGAGAAGAAGGCGCGCCAACATTCAGCTTCTGCAACAGCTACGGCCGACAGTGAGTGATTGTCGCCACCTCCCCGATCGACGACTTCAAACCTTCAATCAACCAACAAGGAAGATTAAAAGCACGTAAAGTTTCTAAACTGTATGGCAGACCTCAGCTTTTCAAACTGTTGCATGTCAAAATTACAGCAACTTAGCATGAACCTTTGTTGCTCATTGTCCCAATTGCATTACCAAGCAGGGTCCCTTCCTTTTCCGAAATGAACTCGAGTGTCGTTGAAATTCAAACGAAAGCATTAAAGTAATATCATTCGATTTCACTGCTTTAATTTCAAAGTTCAGTTAAGGTATTCATAGCTGGCTACAATATTTAGATTACACTAGTACAAATTAAGAGTGCTTGTTTTGTTATCATATTTTAGCTTACCTGTTACTGCAGCTCAGCTTGGTACGTACTAAATTTTACTATTGTTAATTAATCAGAATCATTTAATTCAAGTTAAAAGTTAAATCTCTTATTTCTAAATTGCGTAGATTCACATAGCTTTTGAAATGATTGTTGAGGTAGCCCAAGACTAACCTTATTTTATTGAATTTCGTAGTGCTTCAGAAACAAAGTTCACCATTAATTTCAGTCACTAAATTAACTTTGAATTTTCCGGTTTTATTAATTCTTTTGCTAAATTAAGTCAGAGTGTAGCGAAATTTATTACTTCTCACAAACATTCAGTTTTCACATAACACGTGTCAACCTTCAGTTGCCACGCTTTTAGTGCTAATTATATGTGCAATAACCTTTATTTTTTAGTTATTATAGTAGTTGTCCATAGGACTGGCGACCGTAAGTTTCCCCAAATCTCAAATATCTAATTAACGCCAGTAAATTGTTAACGTAACGACCGCACATTTACTTTCTTTATTAATTTTACCCTTTTCTCAAAGTTAATTTTCACCAGTTTCATTTGCATTTTTCCTTTCATTTAGATGTAACCCTTTCCTCCCTCTTTACCGACAAATTAAATTCGGTGACGATTGCTTTTCCCAAATTTCCATTAGGTGCACGCGGTTTAATTTTTCACTGTCATTAAGGTCGATAAGTGAGGGGGAGATTACAAGCACACGCCAGGAAAGTTATCAGAACGTCATTTCCTGATGTTTACAAGGTGGTGATTCGTAGCCTCTTAAATGATGCTCGATAGCATGCCATACATGTTCTGCATTGGCGCTATGCGACAAATCTGAGAGCCAGGTTATCAACAACAGTTCATCATAATCTTCTCAATCATAGTACCACAATTCAGAGCTTACTTCATGGACAGTTAGTTTCCTGGAAAATGTCTTGTGCGGTAGCGCACATAATAGCGTTCGAAAGATGGAAGTGTACAACAGTAAAATTAACAACATTAATACTGAAACACAGTATTTGTTCGCTTTGTAATCTTTGGTAATGGAGTTTGAAACATCTACGTAGACACGTGAAACAACCCGTAAATACTTCGTAATTCTTCCAGTTTGGCACGAAATATTTATATAAATTATACACACAAACCTTCTTCGTGAATCCCTCTCTGTGTTCATGAAAACCTTATCAAAATCTCTAAAATAAATTTCTGAGATTAGTCTTCAAGCACAAACAGAAAAACGCGGCGGGGGAATTTAATTCACCTTTTTTTGTCATCAGTCTGACTCGTTTGATACGGCCCGCCACGAATTCCTCTTCTGTACCAAACTCTTCATCTCAGAGTAGAACTTGCAACCTACTTCCATATTTGTTGGACGTATTGCGATCTTTGTCTTCCTCTACAATTTTTACCTTTTACAGTTCCCATTCGTACTATGGAAGTCATAGCCTTATGTCTTAACAGATGTCTTGCCGGGCGGAGTGGCCGGGCGGTTCCAGGCGCTACAGTCTGGAACCGCGCGACCGCTACGTCGCAGGTTCGAATCCTGCCTCGGGCATGGATGTGTGTGATGTCTTTAGGTTAGTTAGGTTTAAGTAGTTCTAAGTTCTAGGGGACTTATGACCTCAGCAGTTGAGTCCCATAGTGCTCGGAGCCATTTGAACCATTTTTTTTTAACAGATGTCCTATCATTTTGTCCCTTCTCCTTATGAGTGTCTTCCACGTATTCCTTTCCTCTCCGATTCTACGCAGAACCTCATCGTTGCTTACCTTATCGGTCCACGTAATTTTTAACATTCGTCTGTAGCACCACATCTCAAATGTTTCTCTTTTCCATTCTTCTGTACATTGTTCTTGTCAGCAACTTGTATGCACGAGCTGTTACGCTGATTTTGCGATAATTCTCGCACTTGTCAGCTCTTGCAGTCTTCGAAATTGTGTGGGTGATATTTTTCCGAAAGTCAGATTTTATGTCGCTCGACTCACACATTCTACACACCAACGTAAATAGTCGCTTTATTGCCACTTCCCCCAATGATTTTAGAAATTCTGATGGAATGTTATATATTCCTTCTGCCTTATTTGATTGTAAATCCTCCAAAGTTCTCTTAAATTCTAATTCTAATTATCTCTTCTAAATCGTCTTCTGTTTCTTCTTCTATATCAGACAAATCTTCCCCCTCACAAAGACCTTCAGTGTACTCTTTCCACCAATCCGCGCTCTCCTCTGCACTTAACAGTGGAATTCCCGTTGCACTCTTCATCTTCGTTCAACTGATTTGCACGAAATATTTATAAATTATACACACAAACGTTCCTCGTAAATCTGTCTCTCTATTAGTGAAAACCGTTTCGAAAACCTTCCCGTGGTCCTTGAGATTAGCATACACATACTGACAGAAAGGACATGGCACTGGACTTTAATGCATAATGATTGCTAACCATG
Source organism: Schistocerca cancellata (assembly GCF_023864275.1). NCBI lineage: Eukaryota > Metazoa > Arthropoda > Insecta > Orthoptera > Acrididae > Schistocerca > Schistocerca cancellata. Next base: position 406,408,056 of record NC_064630.1, read on the forward strand.
AGATTTTAGGAAGAAAATGTACGGTAGTATTCATAATTCAAAAAAATTTTGAGGTAACTTAACTAGACAGTGTAGGACTAGCATGGGGAAAGAACGCACTTGACAGTTGGACTTCTCTCATACAAGCAAATAAGCGAGCCTAAGCCACGACACGCTGATGGTATAAAAGGTAAGATCTTTCAACAATTTAGTATGCATAGCAGCAGAATTGTAAATCATTTCCTGACGTTTACATGGAGATGGTCTGTAGACTCTGAAATGACGATCAGTGGCATCCCATACATGTTCTGTATTGGTGATATGCGAAAAATTGAAGTCCAGTTTATCAATTATAAGCACAATTCATCATAATGTTCTCAAATCGTAGTACCAGAATTCAGTGCTTGCTGCCTGAACAATTCGTTTGCTGGTTAATGTCCCGTCCGATAGCGGACATGATGGTCTGACCAACGTTAATATTGAATCGCCGTATTTGTTTGAGTTGTACTCTTTACCAATGGAGTCTGATATATCTACGTAGTGTTGCGTGAAACAACCCACTTCACCCTTATGATGGAGGTGACACGTCATAGCATGGGAGCTCATGGTCAGTGACCTCTCAGAGCTGTCAGAATAATAATGCGGAGCTAGTTCTAAGGCCTCGATATCTCGTTTGTTAGCATTCCAGATGCGCTGTGTAGGATAGGTCATGTTATCAGGAGTACAGGGAGGTGGGAGGGAAGCATAAGGACACCTATGCTCGTGGTGTGTACCTCATGCAATTTCTGGCACAATTCGGGAGAACATGCCCAATGTGTGGTCCTGATGCAAACTTATCGTTACGAAATGATCGCTGAAGTACAAGGAATCCCCATCTATCCAATGTAAATATCCTCTCCCACGCGCGAGAATACGTCTAACAAACCAGGTGATCAATGTCCTATTGTCCTATTAGCCAGTGGAAATTATCGCCCCATGTAGGAACAACGTACAACGTAACTCCTCAGTCCGTGTGAAATTTTCAAATGTTTCGAGTATCCAACGGCGAGGTTTGCACAAACAGAAGAGACATAAAGTAACTTGCTCTTCACATATGGCAGCAATCTTGAGAAACGTCAGATATTGGTACGGGAGAGTTCAGGCCTCTCCGCAAGATGGAGAGAGAGATTAAAGATTAAATACGGTAAACAGAACCAATTAAAAGATTTGTACATTTCCTCACCACACAGGTTGTATATTCGGTATATTTAAACAGAATAGGAAAGAGGCTTAGTCCTGCATGTAGCTGTGGAAACGAGGTACACCTGAGCACATGGTGTTCACGAGCCCCAATTACACACGAGCTGTGTAAGTGGAGATGCCGCTTTTGAGGACAGTAGAAGTGCGGAGCGTAATCCTTGACCGTAAGAAAGATAGAGACGGTTTGGTAAAAATACTGGATGATATCTCAAATAGAACTCAACAAGAATATGCCAGAAAGGACAAAATGAAAATATTGGCCAGAAAAGCCCCATGTGCTGGTGAAGGCCAGTAACATGGAGGTGACGAATAAAGGACAACTTCCGATAATGGCACAAGCGTGCAGGCCGCCGCACGAGACTCGGTGAATCTATGGTCCGGCTGGTCCAGTGATTTGTCTCATGGTACCTGACAGAGCACAGAAGGTGAAGGAGGTTGGGAGTGAGAGATTATGACACCCCTACCTATGAAAGATAGAATATGGGCCGCCAGTGAAAAGCTATTATGCTGAGGTCTGTCTCTCCGTCTCCTAAGCCTAAACACAATTAATGTACGAAAGCTGTTCCATAATTAATACAAATATTTTTCTCGGTCAATTTCGGTTGAAAAAATGCAAAACTTGTTGTTGGACATCTCTGAATATCCCCAGTTCAGCCCCTGTAGTTTCATGAAGACTTCATAATGTCATCTGTAACGGAGCTGAGTTCCAAGCAGAGATGTGTCATTGAGTTTCCTTTGGCGGAAATCCAGATCATCGCAGATATTCGTAGGCGCTTGCAGAATGTCTACGGAGTTCTATCAGTGAACAAAAGCAACGTGAGTCGGTAGGGCGAGCCGTCTGTCATCATCGCAACAAGGTCGTGCAAACCTGTTCGCTAGCCGTACGCAGCTGTGACTCCTGCCATCTTGGAAAGTCCGTACAGCCTCGTTCGAAGTAATCGACGGATCACAATCTAACACCTCGCTGCACAACTAGGCGTCTCTGTTGGCAGTGCTGGCACACTCGTCCACCAGTTGAGGTACCCAAAGGGGTGTGCCCACCTGTTTCCCCGCCGCCTAAAAGAAGAGCAGCCAAGGACCAGCTGTGTGGAGTTGCTAGACCTATATCATTGACGTCGGTTTGCAGTAGGGTTTTGGAGCATATACTGTATTCAAACATTATGAATCACCTCGAAGGGAACGATCTATTGATACGTAATCAGCATGGTTTCAGAAAACATCGTTCTTGAGCAACGCAGCTAGCTCTTTATTCGCACGAAGTAATGGCCGCTATCAACAGGTGATCTCAAGTTGATTTCGTATTTCTAGATTTCCGGAAAGCTTTTGACACCGCTCCTCACAAGCGACTTCTAATCAAGCTGCGGTCCTATGGGGTATCGCCTCAGCTGAGCGGCTGGATTCGTGATTTCCTGTCAGGAAGATCGCAGTTCGTAGTAATAGACGGCAAATCATCTAGTAAAACTGAAGTGATATCAGCTGTTCTCCAGTGAAGCGTCCTGGGACCTCTGCTGTTCCTGGTCTATATAAATGACCTGGGTGATAATCTGAGCAGTTCTCTTAGGTTGTTCGCAGATGATTCTGTAATTTACCGTCTAGTAAGGTCATCCGAAGACCAGTTTCAGTTGCAAAGCGATTTAGAAAAGATTGCTGTATGGTGTGGCAGGTGGCAGTTGACGCTAAATAACGAAAAGTGTGAGGTGATCCACATGAGTTCCAAAAGAAATCCGTTGGAATTCGATTACTCGATAAATAGTACAATTCTCAAGGCTGTCAAATCAACTAAGTACCTGGGTGTTAAAATTACGAACAACTTCAGTTGGAAAGACCACATAGATAATACTGTGGGGGAAGGCGAGCCAAAGGTTGCGTTTCATTGGCAGGACACTTAGAAGATGCAACAAGTCCACTAAAGAAACAGCTTACACTACACTCGTTCATCCTCTGTTAGAATATTGCTGCGCGGTGTGGGATCCTTACCAGGTGGTATTGACGGAGGACATCGAGAGGGTGCAAAAAAGGGCAGCTCGTTTTGTATTTTCACGTAATAGGGGAGAGAGTGTGGCGAGTTGGGATGGAAGTCTTTAAAGCAAAGACGTTTTTCGTCGCGGCGAGATCTATTTACGAAATTTCAGTCACCAACTTTCTCTTCCGAATGCGAAAATATTTTGTTGAGCCCAACCTACATAGGTAGGAATGATCATCAAAATAAAATAAGAGAAATCAAAGCTCGAACAGAAAGGATATGACATTTCTGTGTCTTTATATATTGTAATTGTTTTACAATGTATTTTTACGTTGGGTTTTGCGTAGGGAAAACTATGCTATCGAACGACTACATCGATAGGTCCTGTGGAGAACCAAAGCGTTTAGGATCTTTGGTAGTGTTAACTCTGCCGCGTGGAGCGCGGGTAGAGCAGAGTCTGGCTGGAGTAGGGCGGTGGAGGAGGTGTGTTGAGTGACGCTCCCGCGAGTTACCGCCCTTCCGGGGTTTGGCAGCATGTAATTGCGCTCGACTTGCTATGGTAATTTCTGGCACGGTGTCGCGGACGGGAAACATTAGCAGGCACACATCGAAAGCCCTTATCGCCTGGTGACCGTGTCGAGAAGAAGGCGCGCCAACATCCAGCTTCTGCAACAGCTACGGCCGACAATGAGTGACTGTCGCCGCCTCCTCGATCGACGACTTCAAACCTTCAATCAACCAACAAGAAGACGGAAAGCACGTAAAGTTTCTGAACTGTATGGCAGACCTCAGCTTTTCAAACTATTCCATTAGCATCACTAAAATACAGCAACTCAGCATGAACCTTTGTTGCTCATTGTCCCAATTGCATTACCAAGCAGGGTCCCTTCCTTTTCCGAAATGAACTCGAGTGTCGTTGAAATTCAAACGCCAGCATTAAAGTAATATCATTCGATTTCACTGCTTTAATTTCAAAGTTCAGTTAAGGTATTCATAGCTGGCTACAGTATTTAGGTTACACAAACGCAAATTAAGAGTGCGAGTTTTGTTACCATATTTTAGCTTACCTGTGACTGCAGCTCAGCTTGGTACGTACTAAATTTTACTATTTTTAATTATTCAGAATCATTTAATTCAAGTTCCAAGTTAAATCTCTTATTTCTAAATTGCATAGATTCAAGTAGCTTTTGAAATGATTGTTGAGGTAGCCCAAGACTAACCTTATTTTATTGAATTTCGTAGTGCTTCAGAAACAAAGTTCACTATTAATTTCAGTCACTAAATTAACTTTCAGTTTTCCGGTTTTAGTAATTCTTTTGCTAAATTAAGTCCGAGTGTAGCGAAATTTATTACTTCTTAACGCAGTTAATTGTTAACGTAACGACCGCACATTTACTTTCTTTATTAACTTTACCGCATTTCAAAATTAATTTTCACCAGTTTCATTTGCATTTTTCTTTTATTTAGATGTAACCCTTTCCTCCCTCTTTACCGACAGATTAACTTCGGTGACGATTGCTTTTCCCAAATTTCCATTAGGTACACGCGGCTTAATTTTTCACTGTCATTAAGGTCGATAAGTGAGGGGGAGTTTACAAGTCTTTTATGAACTGATTTTGTTATTCGTTACTCAGAATCATGTAGTCTGGAATTATTAGTAGTGTTGGAATCACATGTTAAAACGAATGTTTGCAAACCGATAGCTATAGTTTTTCAATTCAACTTGGGACCAGGCTTCTTGTATTGAGCTGTGTCTGACCTAAGGGACGACATGAGAATTCTCCAACAAAGGAGGAGTTCCAGGCACACCCAACGGGAAGCATAATAATGTGTACAGTCTTCCGGGATAGACAGAGTTTGATTGTTTTGGAAATCTTGGAGCCGAAATTAAAGATCTAGAAGACGACAATGACTCGGCTAAAAGCCCGATTTTCCGTTCAGGAGATTGATGATTGATGACGACAAACTTCCGCTTGGAACACGATCACGTAATACACCACGAATGTCTGTTGACCATGGGACTCAATTTAACTGAGCTGCCTGCTGAACCCATCATACGGTCATGATTTAGCGCCTTAAGACACGCATCTCTTTGAGCCTTTGAGTGACGGACTACGTGATCAATATTTTTCAGGCTGAGATGTTATCGTCAAAACTGTAAACCGGTGGGTATCGTCTGCTGTTTCGGTTTTTTTACAAGCTTTTGTTCATCGTTGGATAAAGTGCGTAACAAATGGCGATGATTATACGAAGAAATGACAGTATGTATCTGAAATGTTTTTCTATTTATCGATGTTTTTGGGCTTACTATTTCTGTTACAGTTTCCATGAAAATAAACAGGACTTATTACTTTTGGAAAGGCCGTCGTATTAAGATAAAACGCACAGAGATAAAATGTCTTTCCCATCCTGTGCAAGACTATCCCGTTGACTGTCATTATAGGGTCTGGTGACTTTCCATCAAGTGCAACAGCTAACTGTTTATTGGAAAGATGCTTTACACTTATCTCACGTCGTATTTTTTATCATTAATCTTAAAAAATATTCGAAACTCTTTATTCTACATCTACATCTACATTTATACTCCGCGAGCCACCTTACGGTGTGTGGCGGAGGGTACTTATTGTACCACTATCTGATCCCCCCTTCCCTGTTCCATTCACGAATTGTGCGTGGGAAGAACGACTGCTTGTAAGTCTCCGTATTTGCTCTAATTTCTCGGATCTTTTCGTTGTGATCATTACGCGAGATATATGTGGGCGGTAGTAATATGTTGCCCATCTCTTCCCGGAATGTGCTCTCTCGTAATTTCGATAATAAACCTCTCCGTATTGCGTAACGCCTTTCTTGAAGTGTCCGCCACTGGAGCTTGTTCAGCATCTCCGTAACGCTCTCGCGCTGACTAAATGTCCCCATGACGAATCGCGCTGCTTTTCGCTGGATCATGTCTATCTCTTCTATTAATCCAACCTGGTAAGGGTCCCATACTGATGAGCAATACTCAAGAATCGGACGAACAAGCGTTTTGTAAGCTACTTCTTTCGTCGATGAGTCACATTTTCTTAGAATTCTTCCTATGAATCTCAACCTGGCGCCTGCTTTTCCCACTATTTGTTTTATGTGATCATTCCACTTCAGATCGCTCCGGATAGTAACTCCTAAGTATTTTACGGTCGTTACCGCTTCCAATGATTTACCACCTATGGCATAATCGTACTGGAATGGATTTCTGCCCCTATGTATGCGCATTATATTACATTTATCTACGTTTAGGGAAAGCTGCCAGCTGTCGCACCATGCATTAATCCTCTGCAGGTCTTCCTGGAGTACGTACGAGTCTTCTGATGTTGCTACTTTCTTGTAGACAACCGTGTCATCTGCAAATAGCCTCACGGAGCTACCGATGTTGTCAACTAAGTCATTTATGTATATTGTAAACAATAAAGGTCCTATCACGCTTCCTTGCGGTACTCCCGAAATTACCTCTACATCTGCAGATTTTGAACCGTTAAGAATGACATGTTGAGTTCTTTCTTCTAGGAAATCCTGAATCCAATCACAAACCTGGTCCGATATTCCGTAAGCTCGTATTTTTTTCATTAAACGTAAGTGCGGAACCGTATCAAATGCCTTCCTGAAGTCCATGAATACGGCATCAATCTGCTCGCCAGTGTCTACGGCACTGTGAATTTCTTGGGCAAATAGGGCGAGCTGAGTTTCACATGATCTCTGTTTGCGGAATCCATGTTTGCTCGTGTTAATCTCCATATTGTGCCTTACGCACCCTGATACTGTATCTTAAAGCAAAAATCAGTACATAGCGAGACGGGGCAGGTGAGTCACGGTTGAGTCGAATCTGCGGATCTGATCAACGCCCTGAATAAGTACACTACCTGACAAAGAACTTGAAGCAGCTAGAAGAGTAGGCTGAAACGAGATGAAAGATCACGGGTTGAGAGGGGACGTGATGTTATTTCAGTGATTGCAAAATCGAGTCGAATTTACGAAGACCTTGGCAGTATGGGTCCAGTAATCACCACGAAATTGCTCCTTCTACCGTATCTGTCGGCGTTGTCGTTGTTGCCGTGAGGCACCGTTATACCAAGAGGAAAGGCGCGTCGATCTTAGAGCATGAGATATGATAATCTTAAGCCATTGACAACACACAACGGTCACGGTAGCACCTGATTCCAGAATAGCTGCAGTAGTTAGGATCTACGAACTACCCCCTCTTGACCAGGTCCCCAAAACTTAACTCGTAACGAGATCCCTTCGAAGCAAATTGTTATAACGATCGTCTATGAAGGCTTCGTACAACGAGAAGAAATGTTACACTTTATGGAATAATAACAGATACGACCAAACTGTCTTGTTTCTTCTGTTTTATTTAACATAACTTCATTCAAAGATTTATTTCGCATTCACCACTCATTCACGGAAACCTTTTGATGAACAGTTTTGGTTGCTTGACACCAACAGTCCATGATAATGATACAGTTTTTCTCCTTTTCATAAAGTGAAGCCCGCTCTCCACGATATAATTAAAAAAAAAAACGGTCTCAATACTGCGTCCCTCGTGAGATGCGAATAGATTTATCCCGGAATTGACCGCCCTGTAGGTGTACTCAATTTAATGACCACACTTCACTATCCGCGATTTCGTGTAACTAAATGTCCATTTGTTAGTCTGATTGTATACCGTAGCTATTTAAAACTCGCCCCCTATATTTTTTCACAACGCACAATTAGCACTTCTTTACTTGTTTATTTCTAAGAGTAAACGAAAAAAAAAGACGCCGTATCATCGGCTTCGTCGATATAAAACAAAACACCTTAATATGCCCAATTTTACTTCTTCTTATAGGATCGGCTACCTTACTCATTAATTTACTACATATTATTTCCAATAACACTAAACAGGTATCGCCGTTACATTTTAATTGTATTCAAAAGCATGTTATTATTATTATGACCGACCAAATCGTAACAAATCGCGCGGCGTGCGGTTTTAACGATAGCTTTACACTCGCCCAGCCTTTATTCAGGCAATATTATATATAAATATACAGACAGGACCGAAATATCGATCTCTCTACCGTAACCAATAGAGGCAAATACGCTATTCAAGTTCCGTTACCTCTATCTTGACTCGTAATGTTACAACCTCCTGTGGCGTAGACGCTTACTTGGTTGGTAAGGGTGTCATAAAGCCGCTGTACCACCTCCTGGCCCAAGCTGGTCCGCAACTCTTGTAATTGGTTATTGATTTACTAGATTCTGGCACCGGGACGAAGTTGACTTCCGATTTGGTCCCACAAACCTTCTATTGGGAAAATATCTGAGGATCCTGCTGGCAACAGAGTACCTCAACATCGCGTAAACATTTAGTAGAGACACGTGCCATGTGTGTACGACTATTGTCCTGTTGAAAGATGGTAAAGGATACTGACGCATGAGAGGTAACACATTAGGACGTAGGTTATTCGTGATGTAGCACTGTGCCCTCAGAGTTCCTTCAATCACTACCAGCCGTAACATGAAGTCATAGCCGATGGCCCCACACACTGTCACACCAGGAGTAACACCGCTGTGCCTCTCCTGAACATTGGAACAATGGCACCTCTCCCCAGATCGCCTTCATACTCGCCGACAATGGGCGTACGGGGAAATTCAGAACTGCAATTCATCGCCGAACACAGTGCAACGCCATCCATCTGCAGTCCCTACTTCCTGTTCACACCACCACTCCAAACGCAGCTGTTTGTGTTCTGGTGTTAAACGCAGCGTACGCTTGGAAATGTATTTCCTCAGCGCGGATGGAGAGAAGGAAGAATCGGTTTAACGTCCCGTCGACATCGAGGTCAGTAGAGACGGAGCACAAGCTCGGATGGTGTCAAGGATAGCGAAGGAAATCGGCCGTGCCTTTCTAAAGGATTCAACCTGATATTTGAATGGAGCGGTTTAGGGAAATCACGGAAAACCTAAATCTGGATGGCCGGACCTGTGTTTGAAACGTCATACGAGTCGAGGGTGCTAACCACAGCGCCACCTCGCTGAGTCCCTAGCCCAGCTACTGCTAGCCTTAGACCAGTGGTGAAGAATGACACAGAATTACCTGCTGTCGGAGGCAGTCGTAGACGTGAAGATGTTACGCTGTGCTTGGTGCACTGTACAATGACTTTCTGTTGTTGTGGCCAGACTTGGTCGACAGTAACCTTAACGACAAGTATACCTTCCGTCACGTTCCCATGCTGTCCAACATAGGGCCACTGTCACATCGGAATGCCCCGCAATTCTAGATACTGCATGACTCGACAAGCCGGCCAAATGGAGATCCAGAATAACGCTCATTTCAAACTCTGTCAGGTGTTGACAATGCTGTCTCATACGAGAACGTGGCATGTCCGGGTCCTTCACAATCATCGCTCTTAATAACCCTAAAACTGTCAGGGCGGAATCAAGTGGCCACTAAAAATATCCGATAAGATAACTTGAATTCACCTAGACTTGCTACACGCATCCAGGTAACTTAAGTCAGACTCAATCTGGACGTCGAATATTTATAATATTATTGAAAAGGTTGAAGAAAATAAAGCATAATGGAAATATAATGTGCAAACAGTAAGTATAGAGAGAAACCAACGTCAGGACATGCGTTAATAGCCAAGAGGAAGAAGGAACGTAGGAAGACCCAGAACTAAGTGGTAGTGAAAACTGAATACCGAACAGGTACACGTGCCTACTAAACTTTGAAGTGCGAAAAAAGAAGAAGAAGCTATTCAAAATATTGTCAGTTAGGATTACCTTGTCCATAATTACCGTTTACAAGGATTTGTTTGAAGTGAATCGAGATCTCTGGAAAAGTCTGCTCACACCACTCTAGGCGACAGAGGTGTCTGGTACCCTTAGAGCTGTCTCTGTACGTTGCTGGGCAGTAAACATAAAGTGATTCAATTTTTACTCAGAACGTCAACTAAATGAACTTAATTAAAATCAACAGTACGTAGACACACTGCTATAATATGTCACTGCAGTTAACAGACTGGTCTCGTACATCGTTCAGACCCCCTTACACTACCTCGACGTGAATTTTCTGTGCCTTCATTAAATCCTGTCAGTCGGTCGTTCGCTATATTCCTGCACTGATGGTTCCCTCTCCTATGCAGCTGATGCTCTGTTTACACCGATCGATCAAGCACTAACCCGCAATATTTAGAACACAGCATGCAAATAAAATATTATCGACTTCTCTCATGTTGACGATAACTGAGCTTTGTGCATAGTATATCGATTCTGATTAAACAAGATACGATGGTTTGCAGGTATCAATATACTTTTTTAACTGTCATCATCAATTTAACCGCATATTTTATTTAAATTTTACACTAATTTTTCAGTACGTACTCAAATGAATATACATCTCTAGGAAAAAACCTCCAATTTATAGTCAAAATCGCATCCAAACATAAGAATTGGCTGCTTTGTAATCAGTAATTTCATTTGTATATTTCAAATAACTTTCACTTCTACACGAAATGATTGGCAAAACTAACACGCGAGGGATAAAATAAGGCATTAAGCTTCTTGGAAATGTCCGATAATAGCTCCCCATAGACTTCCTTTTAGTCACCATTCACATAATTCAAGTTTTAGAAAGCTATTTTACGGACATATTCTGCAAGTAAGCGACTCGTATGCATTTGAAAGCATTTGAAATGCACCCACACCATATCTCTTTATTCGTAGCGATTTTAAAACACTTATCCAAAGAGCCCTTCTGGTATTATACAATACACAACTAAATAATACGATGTTTTTAGCATAAAAAGTTCCAATACAGAGCTTAATTTATTTTTTATATGAGTTAAGAAATATTTCATTTGTTTGTCACCGTGGGAGCAATTGAGGTAAAATTAAATAATATTTTGTGGGAGGCACGATTTTAACATCATCATAAATAACGATATATCCTAACAACTTTCATGCGGGAATAACGTTGGTTACAATTTTTATTTATAGGTTAACTCATCCTTTCTCAAAACACACAGCTGTTAACGCCGGCGACATCGGAAAGGGACTGTCTGGCTGGAACACAGGCATTGTTTAAGGCGGCAGTTGTCGCAGAAAGCATTGGAGCTGTGGCTCTAAAGTGCACCAGTTTATATTGGTAGCACTGGGACAGCTCGTACAAGTTAAATATCGCCTTGTATTATATTAATGTCATGGTGGGTAGTCAGTTTGTGCAAGAGAGTTTTATGAACGTGTTCGATAAATTCTTTCGTTGAATAAATGAAAGATTTAAGTCAAAGCCAGGTGAAAAATTCTTGTACTTTAGCCATCAAACGTATGAGCGACAGAAATCTGAATTGAATTAAACTGCATCACAGACGCGCGTGTGAGTTGTGTTCATTACATTTACCATTGTAAGCTTTTCTTTTCTTTTTGAAGGGGTGTAACGCCTTATCCCATGTATTAAGGAACACTGTGGTTTAAAAATCTTCTGATGTAGACTTCACATGGATTTCGCAAACAGTTTCAGGAAAATACTAGGTGGTTTCCTGTAGTGTGACCATGGTTCATTCCTTTCCTTCTCTTACATAAGTTGATCTAACGCTTTTTCGACGAGGAGTGAAACCGATATCTGCTTTTCTTTCGTTCCTTCTTTATCATACAGAGCAACTTCCTAGTAACTGTCGGTCTTCCTTGTTACTTGTTAAGTTCACAACTGATTTAAACAATCCCATTTTTAATACCAACATTAAGTGAAATCGGAAAAGCAAAAATAAAGATACCAAAATTAATGAAAGATCCACACGGTAATAGTTCGAACCATCTATCATTTTACAAGCAGCGAGTGTCCTCAACCACCACAAACATTAAATTTGTCGAATATACTGCACAGCTCACAACTCCGCAATCTGTAGTTGAGGAAATTATACAATAATTTCCAATTTTTAGCTTCATTGCTTACCGGGATCGTTCTACATCTCGAATTTAAAGTTTCCATCAGCACGAAAAGTACCCCTGGTGCTTTTAATTACACACCCATACAATCAAACAGTCGGACAACATAAATATGTAACATCATTTTCAATTACGCAGTAAAAACAAGGGTACTGAATGAAGAGGAAATTATCTCATTGTTTATTTATCCATTATTAAAGCTACGTTCATTACTGTGCATAATCGAGTGTTGCAGACCTCATTAAAAATGCTTCGGCCTGGGGTTCATATTATAACTGCACAACAGTTATATGTACAGTAATTCAGTAACACGTTTGTATGTGCCATGTGCGTCCCCTGAATTTCTGTCCAATAAATCAAAGTTTAAGCTGCTGATCTTGGAACCGAAGTTACAGATCTGTATCAACCCATACGGTATCTGCCTCTTACTTATAAATGATATGGAAATATAATGATCGAAGTTTGAAATTGCTGGTATCGTTTCCGTGCAGCAAAGAGTGTGGGAGTAATAATGGATGAGAATTTTAATTAGACTAGCCCGGAAGTGCAAAGTGCTATAACATATCAACGGCTCTCTATGCCCAACAAAAACTTAATAAAGGTTTTCCCTCTTTGCCTAAAAATAGGGTTGTACAGACACTCATACTTCCAATCACTGATTACAGCGAGGTCTTTCTCAGAAAACTCAAGGTGGCTTAAACTGGTTATGGACGCCTGTGTTCGATATATCTGTGACATCATACGTCACCATCATACGCACAGCTATCCTGGCTGAGTGCAGACAAAAGCAGAAGTTTCTCCTCTACTATCTTATCAATATAGACTGTCCCTCATCTCTCTCCTCTACCTTAGAGCTCTTTCCTGAACAACATGGCAGAAACACCGGTTCCCATTGGAGCAAAATGCTTTCCGTCCGATTCCATCGCTCTGCTTCTTTCTCAAAGTCGTTTTCAGTAGGAATGTTCTTCAACCGCGATGTGGAAAGAAGACCTCTTCGTATTCCTTTACTGCGCCGATACTCGCAAAGAGCGCCAGCACTGTTGCTGTTGTTGCGATAAAATAGTTTTACGAGTTAAGCTATGCTCAACTTGTTCACTCCCACGACGACTGCAACTATAATACACACTGATGCTTGTGTTTGAATCCTGTGTCACGTATCAGTACCGCCTCCTAACAGCAAGTCATGACACTAAAACCACTGCCAACGCAAAACCTGCAGCTCACAGTCTGTACATCATTCCTGACCGCCTTTATCGATTTCAGAGGTATTACGGCTGTCACACGTGTTCTGTCTCTCCGCTAGATGGCGGGAAGCCTTCAAGAATGGCGGAAGAGACCGTCTAGTGGCAGTTGGCTTCCGGCTCGCACGTGTGAAGTTGTGGGAATTACGTCGGCAGTCGGTCTTTGACTGTCAGTTCGCTTTGTAAGAAGAGCTCCCGGTATAACCCACGATATGAGTCACTCCGGTGAAATCATGTGGAGTTGTTGCAGTGTGCTCTTCGCAGTAAAGTCGAGTTGCGCGTTGGCTCTAAGTGTTCACCTTAGCAAAATGTTGTTCTGTGCTGTCGTAGCGCCGGCCGAAGTGGCCGTGCGGTTAAAGGCGCTGCAGTCTGGAACCGCAAGACCGCTACGGTCGCAGGTTCGAATCCTGCCTCGGGCATGGATGTTTGTGATGTCCTTAGGTTAGTTAGGTTTAACTAGTTCTAAGTTCTAGGGGACTAATGACCTCAGCAGTTGAGTCCCATAGTGCTCAGAGCCATTTGAACCATTTTTAAGATCTATTATGAGAAAAATTACCACCGAAACCCTATCTTGAGAATGTCTTTATCACACGGCTACTTTTGGCAGCACGTTACCGCCATCCTCAGACCCTGTTTACCAAAAAAACAACAACACAATGTCAGGTTACCCCCCATTCAGAGACTGCTGGACGCAACGACTGTTATATTGACTTGTAAATAATAGATTTCAGCTATCAGTCGTCCTTTGGAATTTTTATTAGCAGATCTAGATTTCAGCTAGAAACTAGCCATTCTGAGTCTTCAATGAACTGTGGATGAAGCCCGACCAACAGGCATTACATGCATTGATAAAAAATGATAGCGTATTGAAAATGGCTGGTTTCTAGCTGAAATCTAGATCTGACCATGAAAATTCCAAAGAACGACAGATAGCTGAAATCTATTATTTACAAGTCAAATAACACAATGTTTAAAAACCTAACCACTATGAAACAACGAACGCATAAAATCATGGTAGTCTAAAGCATTAGTTATTTAACCTTAAAGTTAAAATTCTGCGAAGTACCAACGGAGCTCAAATGTCAGTACCTCCCTTTCTTCCCTGCTCTAGTACAGAGATGTACAAGCGTATAAAACGTAAATACGAATAAACGTGAATCACAGCCACAAAACACACAGCTGTCGTCATATGTAAAAATGATGGACATCTAAAATGGCACCTTTCGTTCCATTCAAACTAAATCATTAAAACAACGCAATGTAACACAGTCGAAATGTAACAAAGAGTCCCAAATGTCGGACGTGATCCAACTAAAATGTTCATTAACGTTTAAAGACGAATGCCAAACGTTTATACGTGGCATAAGAATCCAACGGTGAAAGTGAAACCAACCTGCTACAAGCTAACCAGACCCATTGCAACTGTACATGAACCATACAGTTTTATGACAACCTATCTCCGAGAACTGGAAAGACCCTCGTTTCAAAACCTTATAACCATGTACCCTTAAATAACCAAGTATGCCAGGCCTCAAATATTATGTTCACTGTTACACTCTTGTGTGATTAATTCAGAACCCCTAACCGCAAGAGGCAAAACTAAAAGACCCATTTCAAACAGTATAATCCTCCACAGTAAAACCTTCCTAGGAATAAAACCTTAGAACTCGAAAACACATTTCAGTATCTACAACCTAACTCTATGACTTATGGTTGGGCATGGCTTCCTAAGACAATCTGGCACCCTCTGATCTCTAATAATGCACAGCACATAAATATTTGAGTCAGTACACCGTCGGATAAGGTTTAACAACAGTAAAAAATGCGGTACACTCGCTTCTGAAACACCCATTATTTATTACGACAACTGTACGCCACACACTCTCACATACCGATGTAATATATACGGAGTCGAAGGGAAAAGAAGAAATGCAAACTGGACCTTGACCTCCATAGTACCAAACCACAAAGTATGACGCCGCAAGCCGGCTGGTGTGGCCGAGCGGTTCTAGGCGCTTCAGTTTGGAACCGCGCGACCGCTACGGTCACAGTTTCGAATCCTGCCTCGGGCATGGATGTGTGTGATGTCCTTAGGTTAGTTAGATTTAAGTAGTTCTAAGTTCTAGGGGACTGATGACCTCAGATGTTACGTGCCATAGTGCTCAGAACCATTTGAACCATGACGCTGCAAGAAGTAGAATATGGGAAGACTAACCCGTAATAAAAATCTACGGCCTAAGTAGACACACAACTAGTAACTGTGCAGCTTGCCCTAATGTTTGTCTGGCATATTAGCTGACATATTTCTGAAAATCATCGAAGAAACCATTTTTAAATAACATCCAGAATTGAACCAGGTCATAAAATACCATCACCGCAATGTGGAGGACACAGTTATGTTGTATAACGAAAGCAATGACGATTCAGTAAGATCGTATGGATATTCAATAACGCACCTCTGAAAACAGATTTCATCTATGAACAGCAAGTAGGGAAGAAATATCAGTCCTGAACAACAATGCCTTACTATTTCGCGGTTGTTTGGAAACAGACAACATGGGATGCCATCATTCCGTAGTGCTCAATGCATTTTAATAGTTGTAAATATTCATTTTTCTATAGTCCGATCAATAGGTTGTCTAAATTACCATTGGATGAAAATGAAATTTTAAGGGAAAGAAAGGTGCTTAGGAACCTTGAGGGTAATAATGACTACCAAAATGACGTCGTGGATAGAATCCACAAGAAGATCGCAATGAAGAGTGCTAATCTACTTAATCGGGTTACTCTTAGTCGCCTATCTACAAATAAGAAGATAAATTCAGCATGAAGTTTAAAGGTCCTATTTCTGATAAGAATGCACGTATTTTTCGTAAGGACAACATCAATCTAGGCTTTTCGAGCTGTAACACACTCCCCTTGTTGCTACGACACTCAATCGAGAAGAATGACCATTTACTAAGATCACGTATCTATTGGCTGAAATGTGACGGCCGTGAATCTAGCGATATTTGTGGGCCAGACTAGACGATCTTTTCGTGAGTGGTTCGGAGAACATATTAATCTACATGGCATTCAATGTTCGACGTTTAAGGTTCATTTAAAGAGTACTAGACATGACATTGCTGACATTAAAGAAGGCTTAGTAGTGTTGTATTTCGTTGGAAAATGGGGAACAATGAACCTATTAGAAGATATTGAAATTTATATACATGCCGAAAACGCACCAACATTTTTATTTAATGAACAGAGTCCAAGAATAGGAATTTCTTTGACAGTTTTCGTAATCTTTTACTTTGATGGGAACGTGTATAATGGCCATAAATGAGACCTACTTACGAGTCGGTCTTCCTTCTTCTTACACTTCGATAGACAATCCATTATTGCTGGGTGTTGAATAAGGTTTAAACTATGTCGTCCTCGGTGTGCTACTTTCAATTATCGTTGTGTGTTAACTAATGTTTTAATAAGCTCGTCCTCTGGGTTTTACTGTTACTATTGCTATATCTTTTCAGATTGTTTTACGACAACCACGACCTGTTTACATTTAGTACTAGGTGGTTTCTTGGCCACCGAATAAGAATTGAATGGAATGTGTTCCGTTACTTGTGCATGCTCTCATTCAATCTACAATTACTTTATCCTCCTCTTTGTCTTATTTAGTGTACGTTGCAGACCATCCATGAGCGCAAGGTCTTACCTTGTTTCAGATTACGACGAGATTGGACACTTCAATCTGACGTGTTATTTTCGACTGAAGCACTGATACTGAGGTTGTTTCATTTTAATAGATGAAAGATTTTGCTTTTCGCATGCTACCCTTGTTTTACCGCAGCTCGTGCTAATCATGAGTTGCAGCAAAGATTTGGTCTCCATTAATGTCAGACGCGTCATCCACTGGCGACAGCATGGCGCTGATACACAGTACATACTTTCTTTACGTTTCCAGTGTGCCGTCTTTGGGGCACATTACGTACATCTGACTGGATTGGAGGCAACACGGTGTCGAGTATAGACTCCAGATGAAAGGCAGGTTTTTGACGAAGATCGATTGTTTTGCCATATATTCTGGATTTATGTTATTTCACTAACAGCCATGATTGGTTCTGGGCAGTACTTGGTTCTACTTTATCTGAATAACGCTAATCCACGTTTATGGGTATTCTAACGACCTGTCATGTGACATTTTGATTATTTGTTGTAAATCTTTAGTTATAATAAAATGTCGGTTTGTGAAACTTATGACCTCTTACCGTCAGCTAACTTCTAAACTTGAACGTAAATTTTCCTTCCTACTCTCTTTGTTTTATTTCCTGGCTTTTTTAATGTTTGACTGTGGTGTTTAAATACTTGCTACCCGACATTTACATATCAGAAATCATGTCCTAAAGTTTGAGGTAGTATTTCCCATAAAGTTGGGTACCCATATGCTAACTAGTTTCCCTTCTACACTGTCTGAAGTAGTGAAATTTAATCATAGCTACCCTGTATATAGGCTGGAAAATTTTCTCTAAAAAACTTCTTATGTTTCCCTCTGTTTAAAACACCTCTATAAAACGCATGATGCTATACGTGCTGTCATTTTTCTAGAACTAGTAATGTACAGTTCACATCTTTCGTTTTTTTTTTTCATGAGTTGCGAGTGAGTAATGTGAAGAGCTACTCAGTGTGCATATACACTCCTGGAAATTGAAATAAGAACACCGTGAATTCATTGTCCCAGGAAGGGGAAACTTTATTGACACATTCCTGGGGTCAGATACATCACATGATCACACTGACAGAACCACAGGCACATAGACACAGGCAACAGAGCATGCACAATGTCGGCACTAGTACAGTGTATATCCACCTTTCGCAGCAATGCAGGCTGCTATTCTCCCATGGAGACGATCGTAGAGATGCTGGATGTAGTCCTGTGGAACGGCTTGCCATGCCATTTCCACCTGGCGCCTCAGTTGGACCAGCGTTCGTGCTGGACGTGCAGACCGCGTGAGACGACGCTTCATCCAGTCCCAAACATGCTCAATGGGGGACAGATCCGGAGATCTTGCTGGCCAGGGTAGTTGACTTAAACCTTCTAGAGCACGTTGGGTGGCACGGGATACATGCGGACGTGCATTGTCCTGTTGGAACAGCAAGTTCCCTTGCCGGTCTAGGAATGGTAGAACGATGGGTTCGATGACGGTTTGGATGTACCGTGCACTATTCAGTGTCCCCTCGACGATCACCAGTGGTGTACGGCCAGTGTAGGAGATCGCTCCCCACACCATGATGCCGGGTGTTGGCCCCGTGTGCCTCGGTCGTATGCAGTCCAGATTGTGGCGCTCACCTGCACGGCGCCAAACACGCATACGACCATCATTGGCACGAAGGCAGAAGCGACTCTCATCGCTGAAGACGACACGTCTCCATTCGTCCCTCCATTCACGCCTGTCGCGACACCACTGGAGGCGGGCTGCACGATGTTTGGGCGTGAGCGGAAGACGGCCTAACGGTGTGCGGGACCGTAGCCCAGCTTCATGGAGACGGTTGCGAATGGTCCTCGCCGAAAGCCCAGGAGCAACAGTGTCCCTAATTTGCTGGGAAGTGGCGGTGCGGTCCCCTACGGCACTGCGTAGGATCCTACGGTCTTGGCGTGCATCCGTGCGTCGCTGCGGTCCGGTCCCAGGTCGACGGGCACGTGCACCTTCCGCCGACCACTGGCGACAACATCGATGGACTGTGGAGACCTCACGCCGCACGTGTTGAGCAATTCGGCGGTACGTCCACCCGGCCTCCCGCATGCCCACTATACGCCCTCGCTCAAAGTCCGTCAACTGCACATACGGTTCACGTCCACGCTGTCGCGGCATGCTACCAGTGTTAAAGACTGCGATGGAGCTCCGTATGCCACGGCAAACTGGCTGAAACTGACGGCGGCGGTGCACAAATGCTGCGCAGCTAGCGCCATTCGACGGCCAACACCGCGGTTCCTGGTGTGTCCGCTGTGCCGTGCGTGTGATCATTGCTTGTACAGCCCTCTCGCAGTGTCCGGAGCAAGTATGGTGGGTCTGACACACCGGTGTCAATGTGTTCTTTTTTCCATTTCCAGGAGTGTATATCATAAAGTCTCCAAAAACAGCGATTTAGTCATGAAAGCGAGGAAAAATAGTAGGCAATACAATGGATCTCCGAGACATCGATCACATTTTTTTACTTATATGCTTCACGCTGTCTTGTTGTTTCTAAAGCTATCTGTCAAGGTCATTCCCATTATCCGACGTAGCATCTGCACTTCCATGACATATAGGTACCGCCGAATGGATTTCGGTAACCGTTGTGCCAACCACAGAGGAATGTCGTACCATTATCCTACATCCTTGGTGGTTAAAATTAAAGTGCAACTACTCGCGGAGGTCCAGTGTGGGCTGCAATTATCGTATAGCAGTGGAACCTGTTAGATTTGCTAATGATTTAATCTAGAAGCGATTTACGCTGGAAAACGAATTATTTCCAATTGTGGCCATGAGGTACAAATGTGGCGCTGTACACTGTTTTTATGTCGGTATTATATCCAAGCTGTTATTTGTCAAGCCATAACGTGATTGAACAGTATGGCTATCGAGAGGAGTTCGTAAAACTGTTTTATACGAACAGCAGCAATCACAGTGCTGTATAGAGAGAATATCGCCAACTGAAAGGGTTGGGGAGAGGCCCGATGTCATTAAATGATAATGACATTCTAAAATACGAGTGAGCTTGGTGTGGTGCCTGGAAGAGGAAGGCGTCCTATTTCGTTGGAAGTTACTGACGAGGCTGCTATTGCTGTATCGGGCCACGCAGCACGAACCTCCGGAGAGAAACCACTCGGGCAGACACTTTTGAGTACCGCATTCTATCTCAGTATTCTGTATTCTATTCGGCAATTTTATGATCGTTTACGTGCGAGAATACATCCTTGTGTTGCCGCCAGAGAGAGGGAAACGATGTTTGGATGCGACTGTCTGAGCACCTTTTACTGTGGCATGTGGGTTCGATTTGGTGAGATCAACATCTTCTTGTTCCATGGCCTCAGTCAATTCATATTCGTCGTCGTCATCAGGAACGGCATCAACGTCAAGCAGGCCGACCTCTACTAGGTGGGAGCTTGTGTCTCATGACGTCCTAGGTTGAACAGCAAGCGGTGGTTGCTCGACGCTTGTGGCGAGTTGTTGCGTTCCTTCCGGTCGAAAGTACGGTGCCGACTGGTTGGCGGTACCTGATACCTTCTTGAGTAGGTTGTCGTGGGCTGGCAAATCCAGCAACTTGCGTAGCAGTCAGTTGTAATGTCTGTTTCTGTTTCCGTCGTGGGGCCACTAAGTGGTGAGTCGATCGCCATCGCAGTCGTTAGTGGTTGAGCATCCCGTTTTTTGGTCGTAGTACGTGGTTTCGTCCTAGTAGTCTTAGCCTAAGCCAACGGCCATGTCGCAGTGATAACACCGGTTCCCGTCAGCTCACCGAAGTTAAGCGCTGTCGGGCTGGGCGAGCACTTGGATGGGTGACCATCCTGTCTGATGGGCGCTGTTAGCAAGCGGGGTGCACTCAGCCCTTGGAGGCAAACTGAGGAGCTACTTGATTGAGAAGTAGCGGCTCCGGTCTCGGAAACTGACATACGGCCAGGAGAGCGGTGTGCTGACCACATGCCACTCCATATCCTCATCCAGTGGCGCCTGTGGTCTGAGGATGACGCGGCAGCCAGTCGGTACCTTTGGGCCTTCATGGCCTGTGCGGGAAGAGTTTAGTTTAGTTTTTAGTCCTAGCCTAACGCGGAGAACATGGGCTTGCCACCTTAGGTGGAACCCCGGCTTCCCTCCGGTCCTGGAGCTCTAGCCATTCCCTAACAGAAGGCTGGCCCAGACTACTTCGCCGATGCCTATGGTAATGGTAAGATGGCGGAGATGCGGCTGGTGGCTAAGCACAAGACGAATAAACAAGTCTGCAACGTGGCAGGCGGAAGGGCGCGTGAGAAAAGCAGTTCGTAGCGGGAACGAAATTAACGTAAACACGCAAGCTCTACTAGCTCCTATCTCGCCTGCTTCTCGTCGGGAAGTGCAGCATTCCAGAGTGCCATCGGATCGCCGATGACCGTGACAAGTGAATCACCAACGCTACACCACTTCGGTATGTACACATTATATCCTGGTGCCACTCGACACAATCCTCGAGGAGGTTGCAGCTTTTTCCAGCATCGTAGAGCACCTGAAGCATTAAAATCACCATCTTAACTTTTTTCTCTAATTTTCATTAATATACTCTCGAAGCTTTTTTGACTTACGTCGTAAGACAATAAATAAAAATATACCAAACTTGGAATGCCTCTGACGCATTCTCAGGCTATTGCGATATTTGGCTGAAAGGAATTAAGTTCTATAGCACTCCGCCTAACTCCCAAAAGCAGGGAATGAACGATGAAAAAAAAGTACTGCAGACAAATAGAATTTCCGCTGACGCGTTCAGCGCCCCGTCGGACAGCAGCGGGGCCCCGCTGTTCCCAACCGAACCGGCGGAGCGTCACAAAAACTCCCGGCGCGTCATTCGGCAGCGAAGACCGCGGGTCTCCTCCCCTTCGTGGCAGGCTGCCGACGTGCCCCATTCCGAACGGATACCCTACGAAAGACGTGCCGCGTGCTGGGCCCAGCCGATGAGTAACGGCGCATTCCGACGCCCCGAAACACGGGCCGGCGGCGCTGTTTATAGGCCTGGTCGGCACCAGAGCGGACTGACGACGTCTTCCGTCGCGCCTTCTGATCCGCCGGCGAAGTCGCTGCAGCCATTCCAGTGACAGATTAATGCGCCCCTGGTGCAGCCGCCAGGAAGAGGAGTGACGTCAGAACTGACTTATTTCTTTGCAGAAAGAATTACTGGAACAGTTTACACCTCGTAACCTACCCGATTTAGCTGCAAGGTTGACCTCGGTAGCCGGCGATTCGTCTGAAAACTGGCTGAAAAGCTGGTGGTGAAAGTAGGCTACGAGGAGCGTTCAATAAAAAATGCAACGTATTTGTTTTCTCGGTCAATTTCCTTTGGAAAGATGTGGAATTTATTGTGGGACAACACGGAATAATCCTGTTTCAGCTTCTGTAGTTAAACGAAGTTCCGATCGATGGCGGCTCTACACTTAGCCTTCAAAATGGCACCCCCTACTGGAGATGCGTTCCAAGCAGGGAGCCATCATTGAGTATCTTTGCGTGGAAAACCAGAGCATCGTATATATTCAGAGGCGTTTGCAGACCTAACAGTGAACAAAAGCAGCGTGAGTCGTTGGGTGCGGCGTCTGTCATCATCGCAAAAGGGTCACGCATCTCCCGTGTGCCGGCCGGACGCCCACAGCTGTCACTCGCGCAATGTTGGCACCCCCGGACACTCTCGTCGAGGTGACCGACAGATCACAATCAAACACCTCGGTGCTCAACTGGACATCTCTGTTGGTAGTGCTGGCACACTCGTCCACCAGTTGGGGTACTCAGAGGTGTGTGTACGCTGGGTTCGCCACCACCTAACAGAAGACCATGGAGAGCAACGAAGCAACATCTGTGCGGAATTGCTTGCGCGTTATGAGGCTGATCGTGACAACTTTTGTCGAACCGCTACAGGTTCCTGACACCTGGTTTCATCACTTCGAACCCGAAACTAAGTGGCAATCCATGGAGTGGTGCAACTTCACCTCTCCTGCGAAGAAAATGTTAAACGTCGCACACTCACCCGATAGAGTCATGGCGACGATCTTCTGGGAGTCTGAAGGGGTTACTGTGTTTGATGTCCTCCCTCATGGTGCAACAATCAACTCTGAAGTGCTACTTTCCTGAAACTGAAGGAACGATGTGAGCGAGATCATCGCCACAAAAATGGAAACGTCCTTGTCCATGACAACGCAAAGCCTCACACAAGTCTGCGCACCTGGAAAGGAGCTCACAAAATTTCAGTGAACTGTTTTTCCTCAGCCATCCTACAGCCCGCATCTCACACCTTCCATGTGGCCTCATAAAGGGTGCATTTCACAGGAAGCTGTACGTGGGTGATGGGGACGTTATCCATGCAGCAAAACGTTGTCGCCAACATTGATAGTAGAACGGTACCATGCGGGCATACAAGCTCTTCCAATAAGGAGACGTAAGGCTGTTGCATTGAACGGGGATTATGTTGAAGAATATTATTTTGTAGCCAAGTGAAGCAATACGATATATCGATATCCTGAATAAAATCAAGCTGCTTTCAGAAAAAAGTATGTTGCATTAATTATTGACTCCCCTCGTATTATCAATATTGTAGTCCACACCAAAAATTAAAGGACGAACACACTAACGCGACCTGAACTGCTGCTTGTGGCCAGTTCACGTCTCACACTCTTCGTTACGGTACAGATAAATAGATACCTACATACTACATTCGGCTGACTTTCTACACACATCAAAAAATGTTTTGCATCACCCGGTTCCCAGAACTCCTGAAGATAGAAGTTGACTGTGGATATTGTATGACAGAGAAAGTCCCTTTGACTGTTCAGAGACGTCACTAAACCAGCCCAAAGATGTAAACAATCATGCATGAGCAGCGCCTGTTAGACGGAGGGGGTCCGACAGCCGATCAGTTCCAGTCGTTCCACAAGGAAGAAGATACACGGCTGGTATTTCTGTAGTTCAACCATGCCTAGACGGTCAATACCGCGGTTCGATCGCGTCCGCATTGTTAGTTTGTGCCCAGAAGGGCTCTCAACAACGCAAGTGTCCAGGCTTCTCGGAGTGAACCAAAGCGTTGTTGGGGGAGATACAGAGAAAGAGGAACTGTCGATGACATGCTCGCTTGGCCGCCCAAGGGCTACTACTACAGTGGATGACCGCTACCTATGGATTATGGCTCGGAGGAACCCTGACAGCAACGCCACCATGTTGAATAATGCTTTTCGTGCAACCACAGGACGTCATGTTACGACTCAAACTGTGCGCAATAGGCCGCATGATGCGCAACTTCACTCCCGACGACCATGGCGAGGTCCATCATTGCAACCACGAAGGCATGCAGCGCGGTAGAAATGGGCCCAACAACATGCCGAAAGGACCGCTAATGATTGGCATCACGTTCTCTTCACCGATGAGTGTCGCATATGCCTTCAACCAGACAATCGTCGGAGACATGTTCAAATGTTCAAATGTGTATGAAATCTTATGGGACTTAAATGCTGTCATCAGTCCCTAAGCTTACACACAACCTAAATTATCCTATGGACAAACACACACACACCCATGCCCGAGGGAGGGTTCGAACCTCCGCCGGGACCAGCCGCACAGTCCAGGTCTGAAGCGCCTCAGACCACTCGGATAATCCCGCGTGGCTCGGAGACATGTTTGGAGACAATGCGGTCAGGCCGAACGCCTTAGACACACCGTCTAGCCAGTGCAGGAAGGTGGAGGTCTCCTGATGTTTTGGGGTGGCATTATATGTGGCCGACGTACGCTACTGGTGGTCATGGAAGGCGTGTAACGGCTGTACCATACGTAAATGCCATCCTCCGACAGATAGTGCAACCATATCAGTAGCATACTGGAGAGGCGTTCGTCTTCATGGACTGCAGTTCGCGCCCCCATCGAGCACATATTGTGAATGACTTACTTCAGGATAACGACATCGCTCGACTAGTGGCCAGCATGTTCTCGGGCATAAACCCTATCGAACATGCTCGAGATTAATTGAAAAGAGCTGTTTATGGACGACGTGGCCCACCAACCACTCTTAGTGATCTACGGAGAATCGCCGTTGAGGAGTGGGACAATCTGGACCAACAGGGCCTTGATGAACTTGTGGATAGTATGCCACGACGAATACTGGCATGCATCAATGCAAGAGGACGTGGTACTGGGTATCAGAGGTACCGGTGTGTACAGAAATCTGAACCACCATCTCCAAAGATCTCGCTGTGGGATGGTACAGCATGCAATGTGTGGTTTTCATGAGCAATATAAAGGGCGGGAATGATGTTTATGTTGATCTCTACTCCAATTTTCTGTACAGGTTCCGGAACTCTCGGAACCGAGGTGATGTTGTTGTTGTGGTTTCAGTCCTGAGACTGGTCTGATGCAGCTCTACATGCTACTCTATCATGTGCAAGCTTCTTGATCTCCCAGTACCTACTGCAGCCTACATCCTTCTGAATCTGCTTAGTGTATTCATCTTTTGGTCTCCCTCTACGATTTTTACCCTCCACGCTGCCCTTCATTGGTGATCCCTTCATGCCTCAGAATATGCCCTACCAACCGATCCCTTCTTTTAGTCAAGTTGTGCCACAAGCTCCTCTTCTCTCCAATTCTATTCAATACCTCCTCATTAGTTATGTGATCTACCCATCTTATCTTCAGCATTCTTCTGTAGCACCACATTTCGAAATCTTCTATTCTCTTCTTGTCTAAACTATTTATCGTACTTGTTTCACTTCCATACATGGCTACACACCATACAAATACTTTCAGAAACGACTTCCTGACACTTAAATCTATACTCGATGTAAACAAATTTCTCTTCTTCAGAAACGCTTTCCTTGCCATTGCCAGTCTACATTTTATAACCCCTCTACTTCGACCATTATGAGTTATTTTGCTCCCCAAATAGCAAAACTCCTTTACTACTTTAAGTGTCTCATTTCGTAATCTAATTCCCTCAGCATCGCCCGACTTAATTTGACTTTATTCCATTATCCTCGTTTTGCTTTTGTTGATGTTCAAGACACTGTCCATTCCGTTCAACTGCTCTTCCAAGTCCTTTGCTGTTTCTGACAGAATTGCAGTGTCATCGGCGAAGCTCAAAGTTTTTATTTCATCTCCATGGATTTTAATACCTACTCCGAATTTTTCTTTTGTTTCCTTTACTGCTTGCACAATATACAGATTGAATAACATCGGGGATAGGCTATAACCCTGTCTCACTCCCTTCCCAACCACTGCTTCCCTTTCATACTCCTCGACTCTTATAACTGCCATCTGCTTTCTGTACAAATTGTAAATAGCCTTTCGCTCCCTGTATTTTATCCCTTCCACCTTCAGAATTTGAAAGAGAATATTCCAATCAACATTGTCAAAAGCTTCCTCTAAGTCTACAAATGCTAGAAACGTAGGGTTGCCGTTTCTTAATCTTTCTTCTAAGATAAGTCGTAGGGGCAGTATTGCCTCACGTGTTCCAACATTTCTACGGAACCCAAACTTATCTTCCCCGAGGTCGGCTTCAACCAGTTTTTCCATTCGTCTGTAAAGAATTCGCGTTAGTATTTTGCAGCTGTGACTTATTAAACTGATAGTTCGGTAATTTTCACAACACCTGCTTTCTTTGGGATTGGAATTATTATATTCTTATTGAAGTCTGTGGGTATTTCACCTGTCTGATACATCTTGCTCACCAGATGGTAGAGTTTTGTCAGGACTGGCTCTCCCAAGGCCGTCAGTAATTCCAACGGAATGTTGTCTACTCCGGGGGCCTTATTTCGACTCAGGTCTTTCAGTGCTCTGTCAAACTCTTCACGCAGTATCATATCTCCCATTGCATCTTCATCTACATCCTCTTCCATTTCCATAATATTGTCCTCAAGTATATCGCCCTTGTATAAACCCTCTATATACACTCCTGGAAATGGAAAAAAGAACACATTGACACCGGTGTGTCAGACCCACCATACTTGCTCCGGACACTGCGAGAGGGCTGTACAAGCAATGATCACACGCACGGCACAGCGGACACACCAGGAACCGCGGTGTTGGCCGTCGAATGGCGCTAGCTGCGCAGCATTTGTGCACCGCCGCCGTCAGTGTCAGCCAGTTTGCCGTGGCATACGGAGCTCCATCGCAGTCTTTAACACTGGTAGCATGCCGCGACAGCGTGGACGTGAACCGTATGTGCAGTTGACGGACTTTGAGCGAGGGCGTATAGTGGGCATGCGGGAGGCCGGGTGGACGTACCGCCGAATTGCTCAACACGTGGGGCGTGAGGTCTCCACAGTCCATCGATGTTGTCGCCAGTGGTCGGCGGAAGGTGCACGTGCCCGTCGACCTGGGACCGGACCGCAGCGACGCACAGATGCACGCCAAGACCGTAGGATCCTACGCAGTGCCGTAGGGGACCGCACCGCCACTTCCCAGCAAATTAGGGACACTGTTGCTCCTGGGCTTTCGGCGAGGACCATTCGCAACCGTCTCCATGAAGCTGGGCTACGGTCCCGCACACCGTTAGGCCGTCTTCCACTCACGCCCCAACATCGTGCAGCCCGCCTCCAGTGGTGTCGCGACAGGCGTGAATGGAGGGACGAATGGAGACGTGTCGTCTTCAGCGATGAGAGTCGCTTCTGCCTTCGTGCCAATGATGGTCGTATGCGTGTTTGGCGCCGTGCAGGTGAGCGCCACAATCAGGACTGCATACGACCGAGGCACACAGGGCCAACACCCGGCATCATGGTGTGGGGAGCGATCTCCTACACTGGCCGTACACCACTGGTGATCGTCGAGGGGACACTGAATAGTGCACGGTACATCCAAACCGTCATCGAACCCATCGTTCTACCATTCTTAGACCGGCAAGGGAACTTGCTGTTCCAACAGGACAATGCACGTCCGCATGTATCCCGTGCCACCCAACGTGCTCTAGAAGGTGTAAGTCAACTACCCTGGCCAGCAAGATCTCCGGATCTGTCCCCCATTGAGCATGTTTGGGACTGGATGAAGCGTCGTCTCACGCGGTCTGCACGTCCAGCACGAACGCTGGTCCAACTGAGGCGCCAGGTGGAAATGGCATGGCAAGCCGTTCCACAGGACTACATCCAGCATCTCTACGATCGTCTCCATGGGAGAATAGCAGCCTGCATTGCTGCGAAAGGTGGATATACACTGTACTAGTGCCGACATTGTGCACGCTCTGTTGCCTGTGTCTATGTGCCTGTGGTTCTGTTAGTGTGATCATGTGATGTATCTGACCCCAGGAATGTGTCAATAAAGTTTCCCCTTCCTGGGACAATGAATTCACGGTGTTCTTATTTCAATTTCCAGGAGTGTACTTCTTCCTCCTTTCTGCTTTCCCTTCTTTGCTTAGAACTGGGTTTCCATCAAAGCTCTTGATATTCATGCAAATGGTTCTCCTTTCTCCAAAGGTCTCTTTAATTGTCCTGTAGGCAGTATCTATCTTTGCCCTAGTGAGATAAGCCTCTACATCCTTACATTTGCCCTATGGGCATCCCTGCTTAGCCATTTTGCACTTCCTGTCAATATCATTTTTGAGAGGTTATATTCCTTTTTGCCTGCTGCATTTACTGCATTTTTATATTTTCTCCTTTCATCAATTAAATTCAATATTTCTTCTGATACCCAAGGGTTTCTAAGAGCCCTCATCTTTTTACCTATTTGATCCTGTGCTGCCTTCACTATTTCATCCCTCAAAGCTACCCATTCTTCTTCTACTTTATTTTTTTCCCCCATTCCTGTCAATTGTTCCCTTATGCTCTCCCTGAAACTGTACAACTTCTGGTTCTTTCAGTTTATCCAGGTCCCATCTCCTTAAATTCCCCCCTTTTTGCAGTTTCTTCAGTTTTAATCTACAGTTCATAACCAATAGATTGTGGTCAGAGTCCACATCTGCCCCTGGAAAGTCTTACAATTTAAAACCTGGTTCCTAATATTTGTACAATATAGTTCCAGTGCAGAAACCTAGTATCGATCTAATGAGTCACAAATAGCTCCATGTGTCATATTAACACTCAAAGCAGTCACATAATAAATCACTTAATACACCGTCCTTCCGAGCATATGAACATTTCATAACAATCACAAGTTGCGCAACAAGTAACAATTTTCGTAAGGATCACTATCAATTACAGGTCATTATTAGAGTCTGACAGAAACATTGTCGTCACATATGAGTTCACATTAAAAAAATTAACTGCCAAGTACAATCGCTGAATGAACTCCCGGACGCAAAATTCTAATTGAAGTTGGTAAATCCTGTGAATTGCAATCTGTACTAGACAGGCCGCGGCACAATCCTCCTTATCGGTGGACGTAGGTGTAACTCCTGTAAAAGCTCACCAATGATTGATTTAAAACTACCTTAATATCGCTTTTACAATGTTTTCCTTATAGATTTACTGTAAATGATATAGAATTTCTGTTTTGATGTTTTTCAGATTTTCACAAAATACAATTACGTTTTAAACTTATGATTAGTGTAATAGTGGATGGAGGTTCATTTTAACAGTAACTTTCAAATAATAATTTCAATACGATTACAATGGCTAGTTTGCGTAAATAGGCGATTATGCTTTGGTAGACATTGCTTTACAAAATATATCGAATACTTCGAAAGTAAATGAATGCAGGTATTACTCATATAGTTTCGTCGCTGGTTGCATGAAGACTCTATTTGTTGCCACAGCTTTTTCATCTGCTTTATCTAGAAGTCAGTACGTGTGTATATGTTTATACAGGGTGATTCATTTGGTCCTATCTACGGATTTTAAGCAATCTGCAACACCTTAAGAAACCATGTGCGAAATTTAGATATTCTCTCACCCGATATTTGCAAACTATTAGTCCTACAGAAAAAAATAAGTGGGCTCTTTTTGTACTACATTTAATATTGTTAGGTTTTGTACTGGGATACCTTTTTGGCTTTCAAGAAAAACGCAACTGAAGGTCACTTTTGTACGGTTCTCCTGAATAATTTGAACATTATGGCCTCTAGCAGAAACATATTCCAGTAAAAAATTTAACTAAATTTAATATCCTACAAAAAGGTGGTGTTAATTTTTATGTGTAAGACTAATAGTTTGTGTGTAGTGAGTGAGAGAATATGGAAATCCCTTGCGTGCTTTTAAAGGAGTTGTGGGTTACTTAAAATTCATAGGTAGGGGCACCTGAATCTCGCCGTACATAAACAATGATAATGAAAATTTAAATTACTGATATTTTCTAATTAGCATAGTTTACAGACAAACTAACTGTCACATTATACTCCTAGCAACAAAAATAATGTAATAGATAATAAAGTTAAGTTCAATTAGCCTTGGGCCAATATTTGAGATTTCAAGGTACTCAGCACATGTTATATAAATGACTGTATCGGAGATATCACAATATTTGCCAAAAAGGTTGATTGTTATTGACGATTGATAACACAACCAATTTTGGGGAAGGGGGGGGGGGAGGGGGGGGAGGGGGAGGAAGTACCAATTTGAAATGTCACAACCTGTCTCCCAATTTTTTCAATTTCCGTTTACGAACATATTTCAGTGCACTTTGCCACCTTCATTGGCTTCTTGATTTTGTTACATACCGTAATTACAGAAGTACTCGGTTTGTAAGCTATTAGTTAATTTTATTTTTGTACATTATACGTTTTTATCGGCGACTATCGAGCCAGTTGATGAGTTTTTGTAACTAGGACAGCTGAGAATTATGATTGGATGAGAAGATAAAGAACAGCTGTCCCTCTCGATCGCACTATATTATGTAATTCACAATATTACATGTTTCGGCTTTTTGTCGTCATCAGATCATTTACAACAAAATGGAAAAACGCTACCGTAGTACGTGCAATACAGCTGAAGGCCAAGTAACACTCAGCAGTAATAACGTGGCTGACGGCCATAACATAGCATCAGGAACATTCTGATCCGAATATCAACTCCATGTGCTCTGTACACGTAGATACATGATGGAGTGCCAGCAGTGGCCTGTGGGTGTACTTTTGCGTACACAAGTTATAGCCAGTGGAAGGTGCCAGTGATGAAGTAAGGTAAGTGTCCAGCAGAGCAGATTCAGTAGTTTAAAACAGGATACTCATGGTCACTAGTTAAAAAGCGTTTCACATGAGAGAAATTTGTGTTTAGCAATAAAATGATATAAGGCACCCATACATTAAGTGAGAACTAAATGTGTAAAAGTGGTAGACCAGGTATTTACAGAAAACCTTTTAGCATCAGAAAATAAATAAAACAAGATGTAGTATGAAAAGTGATAAATTAATCGTAGCTATTTAATTACAGTCTCTACCGGCTGTAACTCGTGTTTGCAAAAGTGAACGACGCCCTCTGAAAGCCGCTAGCACTTGTTCATGTACTAGCGTGTGCAAAGCATTTGTCGTCGATACACTTATCAGAATGCTCCCAATGATATGTTGTTGTAGTCAGCCATGTTATGCTTGTTACATACTGTTAATTTTTTCGGAAGGCTTGGCCTTAAACCGTATTGCACCTGTTATGTTCCACTACCAGTTTTCCATTTCATTTTAACATATATGATGATGGCAGAAAGCTAAAAACTGGTAAAATTGAAGTGAGAGCGAGACGGACAGGTATTAATAAAGTGCCAAAAACGATATCTGACTCGCATACAGACTTTATGTCTTCACTTGATAGAGGAAGAAGTAATCAAAGACGAAAAGTGTATTGCAAAAAGGTAGGAAGGAAGGATAGGGTTCAAACGAGAACTCAGTAACAGGTAAGTAGGTTAATGAATTAAATTTTTTATTTGTTTTCTCTAGAGGTATCCCTGAATATAAAACGGACAATTCGTTCCCAGGTTTTGCAATTCATTTACAATATTAACACATATAAAAGTAGATGAAGTAGAATGAACCTTTTCTACAAGGTTGTTTAAACATGTATAACAGCTACAACAGAATCACAATTTCGACACACCTCAAGAATTCATGGGGTCACCAATATAACACGAATCTCTTTCCCACCCAAAAACAATATGAATATATTATAATCCACAATAGCCAAGCTCTGGAGTTATCTACTGTAACTGTGCAGTCTTTCTATCTAAGAGAACTTTCGGTTCGATCGGACCACGCAGAAAAGGAAAGCAGCGTAATGAATTGTCTTCACATAGGCCGCTTAAAACAATAACAGGCAGCCACCGGGGAGTGCGCGCTCTTTAAATATGCAGATTGCGTTATCTCCAGGTTAACTCTGTTCACAGGCTGCCCGAGTTTGTTTTGAATAGCGGGGCGGGCGCTTTCCGTGGCATTTCTCTTCCAGTAACGGCATCTAAATCTACATTTGTATCTACAGTTACACAGTTTAAGGTGTGTGGCGGAGGGTGGTTGTAGTATTAGTCTCATTAATTCCTTTCCTGTTCCAGTGGTGAATGTGTAAGTAGGCTGTTTATATTTTCTTATTGGCAACGTTACGTAGCGCTCTGTATGAAAATCACTGGCTGTGCTGTGTGCAGCCTGTGGCTAGTTTGCATTGTTGTCTGCCATTGTAGTGTTGGGCAGCGGCAGCTGGATGTGAACAGCGTGTAGCATTGCGCAGTTGGAGGTGAGCCGCCAGCAGTGGTGGATGTGGGGAGAGAGATGGCGGAGTTTTGTAATTTGTCATGAACTGCTATATATATTATGACTATTAAGGTAAATACATTGTTTGTTCTCTATTAATATCTTTCATTTGCTAACTATCCCTATCAGTAGTTAGTGCCTTCCGTAGTTTGAATCTTTTATTTAGCAGGCAGTAGTGGTGCTCGCTGTATTGCAGTAGTTCGAGTAACGAAGTTTTTTGGTGAGGTAAGTGATTTGTGAAAGGTACAGGTTAATGTTAGTCAGGGCCATTCCTTTGTAGGGATTTCTGAAAGTCAGATTGCGTTGCGCTAAAAAATATTGTGTGTCAGTTTAAGCACAGTCTTGTATAAATTGTTCTAAGGGGACGTTTCATATGGCGACCCTGCGATTCTTTTGTAAAGCTTGTACTACAAATGTTATCTGTATTGTAATGTTATTTAATGATGTATTTTGTACCTTTGTAATCGTATTTTCATGTTATAATATTGTAATTGACACCAGTTCATCAAATTAAGTAACTTGTAAGCATTCATTTCACTGCACACATTTCTGTTGGTCATAGTAATGGACAATATGTGAGAAGTAGGGACTGTTAGTGTTTGCACGTGTGTTACTTTAATTCAGCAAGGGACTGGATAAGAGCATTGCTGGTTCTAAGGACAATTCCAAAAAATTTGTGATTGCACAAGTGGTGGTTATGGACTTGATATATTATCTGCAAGACTCTTCGATGGTGATTGTGCACCTGCACAGTCGCAGCAGATGGGTGCTGGCCATCTCTACAAGGACTACAGTGGGTCTGCATCTCTGATGACCCACCAATACCATTATTTCTACAAGGACTACAGTGGGTTTGCACCTCTGGTGGCCCACCAATACCACAATCTCTACCAGGACTACAGTGGGCCTGTCCACAATTTCTACAAGGACTGCAGTGGGTCTGCACCTCTGGTGGCCCACCATTACCACAATCTCTACCAGGACTACAGTGGGTCTGCTCTGTGACGACCTACCTACCAATCTTCTTCAAAACGTCGAATGACTCTACTGTGGGTTTGCTCTGTTGTGGCCCATTACCAGTCAGCATGTCAAGAGTCAGCACTGTCTTTCTGTTAGAAGGACAACACTACTTCTTCAAGACTGCATGGAAATCCACTACTACTGTGTACAATTTCTTTTACAAATGAGACTTTGTGAAAAAAAACTGTAATTACTATTATGATGAATGATCAGGACTATCTTTATGGACTGTGAGAAAATTTTAGCATTTGACCAACATTGTATAAATAAGTGTGTGCATTTGATATCTTTGTTATTGTAATTATGAAAAATTTTTTCAAATCATTATTGGCCACTGCCCAAAACGATTTGTAAAATTTTTTTGTGGGGAGCATGGGGGCTATGTAAGTAGGCAATTTATACACTCCAGGAAATGGAAAAAAGAACACATTGACACCGGTGTGTCAGACCCACCATACTTGCTCCGGACACTGCGAGAGGGCTGTACAAGCAATGATCACACGCACGGCACAGCGGACACACCAGGAACCGCGGTGTTGGCCGTCGAATGGCGCTAGCTGCGCAGCATTTGTGCACCGCCGCCGTCAGTGTCAGCCAGTTTGCCGTGGCATACGGAGCTCCATCGCAGTCTTTAACACTGGTAGCATGCCGCGACAGCGTGGACGTGAACCGTATGTGCAGTTGACGGACTTTGAGCGAGGGCGTATAGTGGGCATGCGGGAGGCCGGGTGGACGTACCGCCGAATTGCTCAACACGTGGGGCGTGAGGTCTCCACAGTACATCGATGTTGTCGCCAGTGGTCGGCGGAAGGTGCACGTGCCCGTCGACCTGGGACCGGACCGCAGCGACGCACGGATGCACGCCAAGACCGTAGGATCCTACGCAGTGCCGTAGGGGACCGCACCGCCACTTCCCAGCAAATTAGGGACACTGTTGTTCCTGGGGTATCGGCGAGGACCATTCGCAACCGTCTCCATGAAGCTGGGCTATGGTCCCGCACACCGTTAGGCCGTCTTCCGCTCACGCCCCAACATCGTGCAGCCCGCCTCCAGTGGTGTCGCGACAGGCGTGAATGGAGGGACAAATGGAGACGTGTCGTCTTCAGCGATGAGAGTCGCTTCTGCCTTCGTGCCAATGATGGTCGTATGCGTGTTTGGCGCCGTGCAGGTGAGCGCCACAATCAGGACTGCATACGACCGAGGCACACAGGGCCAACACCCGGCATCATGGTGTGGTGAGCGATCTCCTACACTGGCCGTACACCACTGGTGATCGTCGAGGGGACACTGAATAGTGCACGGTACATCCAAACCGCCATCGAACCCATCGTTCTACCATTCCTAGACCGGCAAGGGAACTTGCTGTTCCAACAGGACAATGCACGTCCGCATGTATCCTGTGCCACCCAACGTGCTCTAGAAGGTGTAAGTCAACTGCCCTGGCCAGCAAGATCTCCGGATCTGTCCCCCATTGAGCATGTTTGGGACTGGATGAAGCGTCGTCTCACGCGGTCTGCACGTCCAGCACGAACGCTGGTTCAACTGAGGCGCCAGGTGGAAATGGCATGGCAAGCCGTTCCACAGGACTACATCCAGCATCTCTACGATCGTCTCCATGGGAGAATAGCAGCCTGCATTGCTGCGAAAGGTGGATATACACTGTACTAGTGCCGACATTGTGCATGCTCTGTTGCCTGTGTCTATGTGCCTGTGGTTCTGTCAGTGTGATCATGTGATGTATCTGACCCCAGGAATGTGTCAATAAAGTTTCCCCTTCCTGGGACAATGAAGTCAAGGTGTTCTTATTTCAATTTCCAGGAGTGTATTTTCTTATTGGCAACGTTACGTAGCGCTCTGTATGAAAATCACTGGCTGTGCTATGTGCAGCCTGTGGCTAGTTTGCATTGTTGTCTGCCATTGTAGTTTTGGGCAGCGGCAGCTGGATGTGAACAGCGTGTAGCGTTGCGCAGTTGGAGGTGAGCCGCCAATAGTGGTGGATGTGGGGAGAGAGATGGCGGAGTTTTGTAATTTGTCATGAACTGCTATATATATTATGACTATTAAGATAAATACATTGTTTGTTCTCTATTAATATCTTTCATTTGCTAACTATCCCTATCTGTAGTTAGTGCCTTCTGTAGTTTGAATCTTTTATTTAGCTGGCAGTAGTGGCGCTCGCTGTATTGCAGTAGTTCGAGTAACAAAGATTTTTGGTGAGGTAAGTGATTTGTGAAAGGTACAGGTTAATGTTAGTCAGGGCAATTCCTTTGTAGGGATTTCTGAAAGTCAGATTGCGTTGCGCTAAAAAGTATTGTGTGTCAGTTTAAGCACTGTCTTGTATAAATTGTTCTAAGGGGACGTTTCAAATGGTGCTCGGGAAGTCGTCGATAGGTCTCCGAATAAGCTGAAATTTCCCTGATTTTCCCGTCATAGTCAGTTCGTAAAGTGTGTATAGCAGGAAGTAATATGCTACATGACTCTTCTTGGAATTACGAAATCGTAATTTTAGTAATAAACACTGAGCAGTGCGCGGCTCGTTTCACGCCGTTAATTGTTTGTCATCTTCTCTTTACGGTACTCCCGTCTCGTTTTCTTATTCGGTTTACTGGCGTCACTAAGTTCCTGTCTTACCTGCCCGTGAGTGGCAGCAGCAGCGCTTATCGATAAGAGCACTGTCGTATTATCTTTGAATCGACCGCTAGTATTCCCGGCCCGTCGTTTGTCGGGAGTCGGGGACGGGGCAGCAGTCGGGGACGGAGCGCCAGTGAGGCTCGGACAGCCAGTACTTGACGATCGCTGGCCACACATTTGAATTGCCCGACGCCGGTTGGTCGTTCGGCTGGTCGTCTCACTGGGAAACGTGTATTTGGTCTTTTGACCGTTTCTGGGCCTCGTCAGTTGGTCGTCTTGCCGGACTTGGGTCGGTTCCTTCGTTGTGCAGAGATGTCGTCGCCGATGGGCAAGAGTTACCTCTGCGTGGTTGGGTCCGAGACAGTGTGCCCGGGTCGCCGTGTCTCCGAGCTTCGAACGGACATCGAGTTGAGTGGGGTTGGAGCTGCAGTGAACTCCGGACAGCCAAGACTTGCCCGACCGTTGCCGACACCCACAACTTGAGTGGGAAGACCTAGGTTGGTCGTTCGGTCGGTCGTCTCATCGGACGACGTATATTTGGTCGCCGACCTCTTATGGAAACTCCCTCAGTGTGTGACTTGCCAATTCACGTGGTTGATCCACGGTGATTGGTTTTAGGATTGTCGGAGTTCTTGGTGCAAGTGTTTACGTGGAACTGTGTGTAGCTTCTGTGATTTCCGCTGAGCAGATGAATGCTGTCTGCATACTGGAGTAGCCAGTCGGTCGGTTGCGAGAGTGTGTGCTTTGACTGTTTAAATGCCAATTATCAAGACGTAGTGCTGCTACGATCTTCGTCCTCGCTAGTACACTCCTGGAAATTGAAATAAGAACACCGTGAATTCATTGTCCCAGGAAGGGGAAACTTTATTGACACATTCCTGGGGTCAGATACATCACATGATCACACTGACAGAACCACAGGCACATAGACACAGGCAACAGAGCATGCACAATGTCGGCACTAGTACAGTGTATATCCACCTTTCGCAGCAATGCAGGCTGCTATTCTCCCATGGAGACGATCGTAGAGATGCTGGATGTAGTCCTGTGGAACGGCTTGCCATGCCATTTCCACCTGGCGCCTCAGTTGGACCAGCGTTCGTGCTGGACGTGCAGACCGCGTGAGACGACGCTTCATCCAGTCCCAAACATGCTCAATGGGGGACAGATCCGGAGATCTTGCTGGCCAGGGTAGTTGACTTACACCTTCTTGAGCACGTTGGGTGGCACGGGATACATGCGGACGTGCATTGTCCTGTTGGAACAGCAAGTTCCCTTGCCGGTCTAGGAATGGTAGGACGATGGGTTCGATGACGGTTTGGATGTACCGTGCACTATTCAGTGTCCCCTCGACGATCACCAGTGGTATACGGCCAGTGTAGGAGATCGCTCCCCACACCATGATGCCGGGTGTTGGCCCTGTGTGCCTCGGTCGTATGCAGTCCTGATTGTGGCGCTCACCTGCACGGCGCCAAACACGCATACGACCATCATTGGCACCAAGGCAGAAGCGACTCTCATCACTGAAGACGACACGACTCCATTCGTCCCTCCATTCACGCCTGTCGCGACACCACTGGAGGCGGGCTGCACGATGTTGGGGCGTGAGCGGAAGACGGCCTAACGGTGTGCGGGACCGTAGCCCAGCTTCATGGAGACGGTTGCGAATGGTCCTCGCCGATACCCCAGGAGCAACAGTGTCCCTAATTTGCTGGGAAGTGGCGGTGCGGTCCCCTACGGCACTGCGTAGGATCCTACGGTCTTGGCGTGCATCCGTGCGTCGCTGCGGTCCGGTCCCAGGTCGACGGGCACGTGCACCTTCCGCCGACCACTGGCGACAACATCGATGTACTGTGGAGACCTCACGCCCCACGTGTTGAGCAATTCGGCGGTACGTCCACCCGGCCTCCCGCATGCCCACTATATGCCCTCGCTCAAAGTCCGTCAACTGCACATACGGTTCACGTCCACGCTGTCGCGGCATGCTACCAGTCTTAAAGACTGCGATGGAGCTCCGTATGCCACGGCAAACTGGCTGACACTGACGGCGGCGGTGCACAAATGCTGCGCAGCTAGCGCCATTCGACGGCCAACACCGCGGTTCCTGGTGTGTCCGCTGTGCCGTGCGTGTGATCATTGCTTGTACAGCCCTCTCGCAGTGTCCGGAGCAAGTATGGTGGGTCTGACACACCGGTGTCAATGTGTTCTTTTTTCCATTTCCAGGAGTGTATTTTCGGTTGTCGTGGCGTTGGTCGGGTGGAAGGGAATTCATTAGGTTGTTGGTTGGTTCTTGAGCCGTCCCTACGTCGTGCTGCCACCCAATTAGTTAGTGTCACGCTTGGCTGCCTGTCTCGCCTGGACTTTCGTTAGAGTTTCCTCCCCAGGCTGACCCTTGGAACACTTCTGAGCACCTTTGTTGTGTTGTTTGGGATTGTCATTTTCTTTAGTGTGAAGTACTGTGCGAGGCCTTCAGCTGTGTATTAATTTAGTTTGTTTTAGTGTACAGTATATGGCCTTCAGCTGAACCTTATGTGAAGCCGTGAATTGATCCTCGTTGTTTTAAAGAGAAAACTGTGCATTGCTTTTTGAGGAATAAAGTTGTGTGTTCTTCTGTAACTAACAGTAACTGATATTGGCCCATTTCCAAAACCTGATCCGCTTTGTCCTGCGAAACCAGATTTCAAACACCTCTGAAATGAACAACGACTGTGTTACAGCGTCTAGCATTAGAGTTTAATGAACGTACTGAAAGGTAAACATAAAGTTTTGATTATCACGTCGAAACAATTATCACTTACTAGATTGGTCACACAAGCAGCCAATTTGCCTCCTCCATCTTCCTCGGTTCATATATTCTTCTCCAGCTAGCGCATTGTCTACCCCTCGATCTGTTGCCCCTCAACCATCTGCCTGGTGATCCGACCTTCTCATCGTAATATGATGACGATGATGTTTGGTTTGTGGGGCACTCAACAGAGCGGTTATGAGCGCCCGAACGAATTCCCAACCTTTGCTCAGTACAACCTCGCCACGTGCATGAATGATGATGAAATGATGAGGACAACGCAAACACCCAGTCATCTCAACGTATTACATGCCCGTACCACTTAAGTCTCTTCTCGAGAAATAATGTTACTTGACGTTTTGTTTGTACATGTCTGGAGTGATAGTAAACATAGGAAACCCCACACCAAAGTACCTTAGCAAGCCCCTAGAGCTACCAAAATAAAATGATGCTGCCTATTGATAAAGTGGAGATGGGCTGTGCCATTTTATTTTGGCTCGTCTAGCTGCAGTACTGTGTTTCACTGAGCACCGGAACTGTAGACATGCACCTGCATGTAAATAAAAAATTAATCACACAAGTTTATTTTTCTCAAGTGATAATTAAAACTTTATGACTGCACCTCGTATTTGTGTCGCTCTTGCGCTTGGTAACCAAAATAGTTATGAAACGCGTGTGTCTCCTTTGGACCTTCTCTCACTCTATTAAACTTTTATTATGACTCGCACTGACGAACAGTATTCAAGAATCGGTCCGACGAGTCTTTTGTAAGTTAGCTACGTGCACGCAGTAAAAACCCTAAGGACGAACAAAAAAAAGGGATAAAAACTGTACAATGGGATGGGCTTGATCAACGAGATTGATCACATAATCCTTGGCAGTAATGCAATCCTGCACAGTACGCATGGGGCGCAGAGAATAATGGCTATCCAAACAATCACAGAACACCCGCAGTCTTATACTCTTGGGGCGTGACCTCGGCCGGAGTTTGGAAACAAAGTGAAACAAGATTCATCTGACCAAATTACTTCCTTCCATTGCTCCATATTGCATGATTAATGGTTCCAGCGGCACGTTTTCCTGGTACGGGCATATGCATCGGTGATGATTTATTTTGGGATGCTAGTTCACCATGCAGTTCCCCTTGTTATTGAGCTCCCTTCGTGTTATTTTGGTCCTGTTAGCGTTCGCGTGCGCGACATTCAGTACGGCAGTGATTACTGTGGCTGTCATCCTATTTTTCGTCACAGTGGCC
This sequence comes from Schistocerca cancellata, assembly GCF_023864275.1. Taxonomy (NCBI): domain Eukaryota; kingdom Metazoa; phylum Arthropoda; class Insecta; order Orthoptera; family Acrididae; genus Schistocerca; species Schistocerca cancellata. Next base: position 406,448,459 of record NC_064630.1, read on the forward strand.
GAGTCAGGTTGTCTGTGGTAGGAAAGACAGGACCAAAGGGAGATTGAACATCATTTGCATTTTCAACTTTTCCAGGTGTAATGAATAGTCCCTTAAATTTCGGGCATGTAGCAGCGCAAATAAAATTTTTCCACTGATATTTCAGCTGCGTATCGTCCTGCCATCTTCGCAGTAAGTCGATTTTTTCTGAAGATGGCTGAACGATACGCAACCGAAATGCCAATGGAAGAAATTTTATTTGCGCGGCTGTGTGCCCGGAATTTAATGGACTGAACATCTTTCGTTGTGACCTTTTGTTTAATTTTAATAGAACCCACTAAGTTAGATTTATTAAACATCTGTTGGAATAATTCCTCCGGTGGTATTGACTACTAAGAAGCAGAATAATTTACAGTCATAAAACTGCACCAGATTAATTAACAGCAAACAGATTAAGTACAATAATAAAAACTGAAGCAGTACAATAAAAGAGCTAAAAATTCTTTCTCGAAAGAAACTTTAAGATTTATAATCCAAAACGGAAGTATACTCCACAAATAAGCACCATGTGAAAAAAATTACTATACCGTCGGATAGCGGAGGAGCGCAAGGCACGATAGACAAACAACCAAACAAAATTCACGTTAATTAATCGCGTCCCGAATGGTACAAATAATCAGTGAGAAACTCCATGACTAACAGGTGTTAAATCTCCTAGTGTTTGACCAGTTCAAAACCGACAGGGCATACAAGGAGTAAAATATACAATCATTCAGTTGGCCTAGCCACACTTGAATAAACACATTCAACTAAATAAATTCAATGATTATTCGATTTGCAAATTAGCTTGTTAACTCCTCGGCAATTTAAATCAGCTAGAAATAAAAAAAAATTAAAAGCAGAGCTGCAATAGGAGCTCAGTGTTTGAGACACTGACTTGTTACACAACCCGGTCCTGGCAAGGCGTAGCGGGCTCAGAAAGGACCACCTGCACCTGGCGGCCGTGCGGTCGAGTGCGTGTTTGCCTCCACTTTCCGACGCTGCGCCTGCTCTATTAACTAGGGATATTTCACTCAAGTATCACCAAAAGAAACGCATATGTTAGCCTAGTTAACAGGAATCGGGTCAGGCCTCTGTTATAGACAGTCAAAATTACGGTTACAAGAAAAACAAGTAAATAATTTTCCTATGAGTTAACGCAGTCAAATCAATGAGACTTGTAAGGCGGCCAAAATCTAAACTCAGTTCCTAATATAGTATCCGAGCAGGAAGTTCGACTGCCGACAACAAACTATAGCAAACTCATGCCATGTGGGCGAGGGCTAGACAAGTAACCGCCTTGTGGAGCGGATCACTAAATTCCAATCTAATGCGGGGACCGGCTAACGAACCTCTGACTAACAGCAGATAGAACATAATCTTTTTAATAATATTAAGCCGCGTGTAAGATCACAGTAACAGACGCGAAATAAAGTCCGCAGTTCCGATGGGTAGTCCGTTGTCTCCTGTGGTCGAAAATTTATTTATGGAAGACTTCGAGAAACGTGCATTGGAGTCGGCGCCTTTGAAACCCGCCTGTTTCTTCAGATATGTTGATAACACTTTCGTTGTTTAACCTCATGGTAGGGAGAATTTGAATTCCTTTTTACAACATCTGAGCTCGATCCACCCGAACATTCGTTTTACGATGGAGGTGGAAGAGGGTGATTGCCTTCCCTTTCTTGATGTTTCGGTTAGGAAGAAGGTCGATGGATCATTGGAACATGCAGTTTACAGGAAGCGTACTCACACCGACTTGCATTTGCAGGCTAATAGTTGTTACCACCCGGCTCAGCGTGAAAGGATACTGCGTACCTTGGTACAGAGGACATATGTCATTTCCGACACTGAGACTTTGCCAGCTGAGCTGTCCCATCTTGAAGCTACGTTTCGTCAAAATGGCTATAGTGAAAGACAGACTGAACGTGCGTTGCGCTATCGACCAACTGAGCATCGGGTGATTGATGATAATAATGAGTCGGCACCTAAGTCTATTGCCTTTTTCCTTACGTAGAAAGCACTTCCAACAAGATCGGTCGTATTTTACGGAAATACGATGTGAAATGTGTTTCCCGACCTCCATCTAAAATCAGAGTGCTTTTGGGTTCTGTTAAGAATGGTTTGTGTAATGTAGGTGTATATCGCATTCCTCGTAGCTGTGGCATGGCATATATTGGTCAGACTATCAGGACCGTGGAGGACCGATGTACTAAGCATAAACGACACACACGATTACAGCAGCCAAGTAGATCTGCCACTGCCGAACATTGCTTGGATACTGGTCACCCTATGTTATATAATAACACCGAGATATTGGCATGCACGTCCAGCTACTGGGACAGTACTATTAAGGAGGCAGTTGAGATTAAATTAGTGAGCTACCTTGTAAACAGGGATCGAGGTTTTTGTTCAAACTCTGCTTGGAATCCTGCTCTCTTCCTTGTCAAAAAACAGAGGGACAGAGTCAATGTTACCCCATCTGCCAGTTCGTAGTCTTTCACTATCGATATTTCTGACTTTGGTCATCTTTGGTGGCACTAGTGTCCAGTGTGTGTGTTGTCTTTCTTGAATTACTCCAAGAACAGAGGTTTTAAAATTGCCTGTACATCGCCTGTCCGTTGCAGTTTGTGCTTTGAAAATGGCCGGGTGTACTCCGGCCGAAATACCGGCGGTCTCTGTAGGTGTTACCTGGCTGAATTCCCGTACGTTGTTTGCATATCATCAATAACTGCTTTGTCTTGCCTTGTGGAGGCCCCTGCATTTTATGTGGCTACCTCACCTGTCTTGCGTTTTCCCGTTTAGTTCCCTGTAGTCATGGCTTTCCTCTGTGACAGTACTTATCAGTCCGTATCTTCTCCTCCCTCTCCACTCTTTCCCTCAACGGACCATTCAGTTCCTTCTTGGAGCCAGCACTGGAATCTCAGTATATGACCTAGTCTGTATTTTTATCTTTACTCTATGGTGTTCGGAGGTTTCTGTTCTCCCCAGCTCTTCGCAAACATAATCGTTCTTCGCTCTATCATCGTAATTCAGCAACTCACCCACTTCCATTTCCTTCATACGCACATTTCCAGTGTCGCTAGTCTTCTTCCATTATCTTTTCACAATTCCAGGTCTCTGTACCAATATTTTCCTCAGGTTTTCAGTCATGAATCCATGTATCAATTTCCTCTTTGATTGAACTTCCTTGGTTGCCGATATCCTCGATCTTAATTTTATATCACTTTTTAGGCCCACCATTATAGTGCTTGAATTTTGTAACTTCCTCTACTTGTTGTCCGTCTGTCTTGTTTGTATACAGTACTTCTCTACTTTTCAACCCAAGTATCATGCTCTTAGGTGAAAGGCAACATCCCTGTCTTACTACTTCTCCTAATTCACATTCACTCCTTTAATTCTCCACTAACTCTAACTCTTGTTTCTTTGGTGGTGGTGGTGGTGGTGGTGAGTTCCTATGGCAACAAACTGCTGAGATCATCGGTCCCTAGGCTTACATACTACTTAACCTAACTTAATTTAACTTACGCTAAGGTCAACACACATCCCGAGGGCCGAGGGAGGACTCGAACCTCCGACAGGGGGAGCCGCGCGATCATGGTCTCAGACCGCGTAGCTACCCCGTGCGGCTCTTATGTCTTTACTTATGGTATAGTTTCTTAATTTCCTTTCTTTCCAGTGGATTGCATGTTTTTTAGAATAAGGATGAGTTTATTCCACCTCACGTTATCGAAAACTTTTTCTAAATGAATAAAACCGCCAAAAATCTTCCTATTCTTTTAAATATATCTCTTTCCTAGGACTTTTACTAAACCTACAGCATCTCTCGTGAGTCCGATCCTTCTGTAATACACTGCCTTCTTACGTGATACCGATCAGTCTGCTGTACGTCCTACTGTTCCTCACTTTCAGTATGACCTTTTTCGCATGTGGTATTTTACTTAAAATTATAAGTAACTCACATTTACTTATGTTATTTTTCTTTCGGATGGGAAACAAGATCAACTGCATGAAGTCGTTAGGAGACTCTCCAAATGAATATATTTCCGTGCATATTCCCAAGAGCTTTTTCTTCCCCTTTTACATCTGTGCAGCACAACATTCTAAATGTGAACTATGGCTTTTGCTGAATGTACTATGAGTATGACAAGAGTTTACGAGTGGTGTAAACCTTCCAAAGAGAGCCGAGAATGCGTTGAAGAAGACCGCCTGGTCGCCCTAGCACATCAGTTACGGACTGCAGTGTGTAATAAATAAAGGAAATGGTTCTAGGAAAATCGCCGAATCATCATCAAGATGTTACTGGTGATTTTGGCATATCCTTTGGCTCATGCCAAGAATTTTTTTTTTCGTATGTTTTGGGGATGAAATGTGTAGCTACAGAGTTTGGCTCAATTGGCTCTGAGCAGTATGGGACTTAACATCTCAGGTCATCATTCCCCTAGAATTTAGAACTACTTAAACTTAACTAACCTAAGGACATCACACACATCCATGCCCGAGGCAGGATTCGAACCTGCAACCTTAGCGGTCGCGCAGTTCCACACTGAAGCGCCTAGAACCGCTCGGCCACCACGGTCAACTACAAAGTTTGTTCTGAAATTGTTGAATTTCGACCTAAAATGACGTCGCGTAGACATAGCACAAGAACTGCTGAATGAAGTGCACAACGATCCAGAATTTCCACTGAAGATTATACCAGGTGAAACGTGTATGACGTCGAAACCAAGGCCCTCTCGCCCAAATGGATGCTGCCTAAAGAGCCGAGATAGAAAAAAATTCGTCAAATTCGATCACATGTGAAGGTTCTTCTCACTATTTTCCTCGATTACATCGGGATAGTGCGTTATGAGTTCCTCCCTTACGGTCGTACGATCAGTTCGGAATACTACCTGTTGCTTCTGCTATCGTATTCGAAGGAAATGGCCCACTGCGACTTCTTTCTACTTCCGAGGTTGATACGACGTCGTTTTGCCAACATTTACGAGATAAAAACAGAATTTCTGAAGGAGATTGATATCATAATGAAACGTGAGTTCCAGAAGTGCTTCCAATACTGGAAAAAGTGCTGGCTCATGTGTGATTACTCTGAAGGGGCGAAGTTTACGTTAATGATTAAATAAAGATTCCTTAACAAACAAACAAAAAAAAAATCCCGCAATTTTCTGGTCACTCCTCGTATAAATTTGACAACGCAATTCACCATGTATTCTTTTGCTTTGCTACCTTTAGGTTCGTCACTTCATGAATGTCTTTATACGAACTTCGGCCTCACCGATAGCCTTAACGTATGACCAGAACAGTCTTTCGATAATATTATGCTATGGTAGTTGCTGAAGTCTTCAGACATTTTCATTTCGACGATCTAAAGCGTTTCATTGAGGATCTCTCCATCTATAGCAATCTGCGTTATCTCCGACCTACAGTGAAGTCGTCTCTGCTTCTCAGAAGTTTATGTACAGAGATTTTGGACCATTGAGGACCCCGTCCGCCATGAACTGTTCTACTTCATACACGTTTATCCAGAGGTTAGCCAGCTATTAGTCTCAACTTGAGCAACAGTTCCTTTGCGTTCTCCTGCCCAAAAACAAATGTTTTAAGTCCTTGCTGGAGATGTGACACCACTGCCTCTTGGTCCACTTTACTAAACATGTAAAGCTTTCTCCTTATTTCAGGTGCCCTTTGTAGTCTAGTAATCCTTGTGTCTACAGATGCCTCATGGTCAGTGATACCAGTTTCGACGTGGATATCCTCAGTGAGGACAGATCTGCCTGTTGCCATTAGATTGAAGATATTTCCTGAGTGCGCTTCCAGATAATCTGTTTTACATAGTTTTTAGAGAAAGCATTTAGTTACGTCTCGCAGGAAGTCTCGTATGTTACTAAACTGTAATTATCCTATCTGAGTACTGAATGATTATTATCCCCTTCAATGATGACAGTAAGATTGGAAAATGTAAGTATTGACGAACTGAGGTTCTGTCTAAAGTTGTCTGTTACCCCTAAAGACAGGTCTAATGGTCGATGGAAAGACCCGATTTGTTTTGTCCTAATCGTGAAACTGTGATTTGCCCAGACGACCCTACATGCAGCTTCCGTTTCTATCTCCACTGATTTGGATTTCCTGTCTGCTGCGACGAATACACCATCTCCCTTTCCCGTAGAACTATCATTTCAAGATAGATTTAGATTCACTCCAAAAATCTCACTGCCAGCAATTTCGGGTTTGAACCAACTTCCTTTATATGGTATTATGTGAGCTCCACATCTTTTTATGAGGGTGTCACACTACGGCAGTTTACCGCGAATGCTTCAGAATGTCAGTAGTCTCTGAATCCCACAGTAATAATTTGTGAGCTACCATTATCTGGTCTGAATTTGGTACTCCCTTTTGGGTGCCATACACAAAATCTGCAATCTGAGTAGCAGCTACTAATATGCAGTGCATCCATGATCCATTCAGGGGGACCGTACAGTTCTCAACCTAATGGCGTCATTCTAGGAAGTCCAATCTAGTCTATCACAGAACTTTAGAAATCTTTGGTTCACATTTTCCGTTTGATTCCAAACCAGGAGCGCACATTCAGTCCAGGGACAATGATGTAGATTATGAGCTTCGTTGAAACTCTGTGACCAAGGCTGGACTTCTCAACCCCCTCTGACAGTAGCTGGATTGATACAAGTACGTCATAGATCCTAGACTACAGACTCGTTCGTTGTTACATGTGTTACAATCTGCAGCTGGTTGCAACCTGTTTAGTCGGTACCTGCCAGAACAGACTTTTCAAGATGCTGAATGAGTTCTCCAGGCATACACAGTGAGTACATAAAGTGATCCTTCCCCTTTCCGTTCCCTGCCGCGTAACATGACTCGCTCTATGTTCAAACTGCGGACTAGTCACAGAGCCCTAACGTATTGCGCTTGTCTCCAGTTGTACAAGACTCACAACGCTTTAGAAAATTTGGTATGTGACACTCAGTTTCCGTTTTTCCATTAACATGCAAATTTCTACATAAGACTCACCTTACGCGCATATTCTGTATGCATACTGTGCAATATGAACACACACACAGTCATCTCCTCCCTTCTATGGCGTCAAATCCAGAGCTGGTATTGTATTTACGCGAAACGACAATGTCTAGACTCGCGTTAGCTGTGCGGCATCCCGAATAAGACTATCAGAATTGAAAAAATGGCAAACAAAAATTATTATTTTGATAGTTCATAATTGTAATCTAAAACCAACTGCTTGCTATAGTTTCCTTACTTTTACTATACTAAAAAACAGTACAATGAAGTTTAATTGAAAATATCACAAAGACGCGACTGCGCACGATTCCCCACATACGGTAACAATCCGCACGGTTTGGAAAATTTTATGTTGAGAAAGGAAGCGTAAATTAAATATATCTGAGTTAAAGTAATCACCATTTAAATTGTCTGGCAATTTCTATTAGGAAATCAGCATACTGAAATGTTTTTAAAGAGTAACATGGAAAATGTAATCACTTTCATTTCCATATTTCAACAATTTTTAGAATGTTCTTTTCTTGGATAAGTAGTCATCACAAACATAACCTTGGGGTGTCTCTTCTTCGGTACGTGCAACTTGATTCCAAGCAGAGAATGCAACACACCTGTGCCACATTTGTTCTCTCTGCCTGCTTCTCTGCAGATGAAACTTAACTCATTTCATTACTACGTGTATGACTTCAACGCGCGAGTAATCTGGTTACAGCAATCACCGTCATTTTCGTCATATCAAATGCTGGAAACATCCGATCTCCTCGGTGGCGCTGGTGTTCCCTCCGTACATCTAGTTCGCTTTGTCTTCTTTTTTCGGATTTGCTGCAAAGTACCCACACACAGTTTTCCTATTCTTGTTCTTCAGTCCTGTCAGTTGTTCACTTCGTTCCCTATCTTTTTCTTGATTTCTGCACCTTCCGGCTTCTTTTCCAGGGGCGTACGGACCTGTTCTCCTTGCGCACACCATTTTTGCTTCCCACTATTGAAGAGAAATTCGGGGATGGCGATTGCCTTTTTCAAAACGATCGAGCGCCTGTTCATAATGCACGGCCTGTGGCGAAGGGGCTACACGACAATAACATCCCTGTAATGGACTGGTCTGCACAGAGTACTGACCTGAATCCTATAGAACACCTTTGGGATATTTTGGAACGCTGACTTCGTGCCCGGCCTCACCGACCCACATCGATACCTTTCCTCAATGCAGCACTCCGTGAAGAATAGGGTGCCATTCCCCAAGAAACCTTCCAGCATCTGACTGAATCCCTGCGAGAGTGGAAGCTGTCACTAAACATCATATTGAATTCCATCATTACCGATGGATGGCGCCACGGACTTGTAAGTCATTTTCAGCCAGGTGTCCGGATACTTTTGATCACCTAGTGTGCCTTCTGACGAAGTTACATATAATTTATCCAGCGGGCAACTTTTAGACCATATTTTCTTCTCGTGTGTACGCCATGATCTACATAGTCCGTTGTAATATTGAATAATTTCAGTCCTTTCTTGGCTGCACTACTTAGAATAACGAATACTTGGAGGGTTCTGTTTTGATAGGTATCCACTGTTGTCCATATTTCATATCACTATAATTCACTTTACGCAGCAATGGCTGTCCATCTTTACTGTGCGTTATCTTCACTGTGACTTTTCGGAATTTTAATAGGGTAATCACAGTCATGACCTCACATTCATTCCGTAAAGAGCATAATATCACTGTTACAAATACGTCGCTTTACCGAGAGAGTTTGATGCTAAACTCACGATCGTTTTGGCATACATATATAACTGAAATGTTTCATGCTGTTGCTCTGTAATACGAAAGTGGTAAAAACCATAACGGGTCATTTTAAGGTGGTCAGATAGTCACATAGCTGCAATACATTCTCGGAACGAATAATTCACATTACTTGAGAGCTATAATGGGAAGGATAGAATGTTTTCAGTCTAGATGTTGGCCCGTGCATATGGCAGCAATCCTGTAAACTACAGCTAGGTGGGCAGAGCACCGTCTGTTGAGCTGGGTTCCCGCATGGCTGCTGAGCTTTGCCGTTAACGTACTTTTTGTGCCTTAGAAGTGGTCACCATCTCGACGAAATACTTCTGTATGGTAATAGGCTTCTAAGTCAGAGCCAGACACACCAGCTTCGTTAATCCAAAATATCAGCCCTTTTCTTATGACTGTCTAACACATGCAAATTTGACAGACTAGTTACGTTTCATAGCAAAATACTGTCCGCTGCATTCAGGATAGATGTGCCACCTTGATCAACAATACTCATTCTGAAATGATAATGTTTTTTAGTTTCATGTGTAACTAAACATTTGTCTTCCACTATTTGTCAGTCTCGGCTATTACGCCATTTTCACGCATAAGCACAAGCCGTTCAGTCACATGCTGATCACTGGTCAGTTTGAAAATAACGTAGTAGGCGAGAGTCACAAACTGCGAAAGGCAGTATATAATTGCAAACGAATCCGGAAAAAACTGTCTGTTTGGAAATTTTTAACGAGTGTGGATCACAACTGCTTATTTAACGTGGACCTGTTACCAACCCCGAACTACTCCCTGGCAAACAGGTGCATCATCGCTGTAATTACTCCAGGCTTAGGTTGGCACTAAACCGACTTACAGGGTGACCACATCTCTGCCTTGGCACAACCAGCAGACGAACTCCTAATACAAACCCCAAAGTTAATTAACCCAAGGCAACGGAGTGGGATTAAGGAAAGAAGTGCATTTATGTAATTTTGAATTAAATAAACAGGTAGTACACTTCTTCACTCGAGTTAAACTAAAAAAAATGTTGGAAGTATATTCAATATAATGCAACAAAAGAAAATTGTAAAGAGATGGAACAAACAGTTCCCTCACAGTGTACACTTCAGGGCAGTGTGACGTTCGCTGCGTGCCGCCTTCATGGAGTAGCAGTTTCATTGGTGTGGAGGGAATTTCCCAAAAATCCGAAGACACGAACAGAAAAATTATCGTTACAGGCTTCAGCATAATTAGATGAAATTTTCACGTACGAGGAATTGGATCCTTCTAATCACCTTTCCTGCCAGATGTTTTATGTCTTTAGGAAAGAAGAGCTGTCCTATCACACATCCTTCGGTTACTCCTGACAAAAGTTTTGTCTCCGATGAACATTCGCTGTCCAGGAGAACGTACTGGGTGTTTGAGCCACTCTATATCTGACAACCTATTCCGTATGTTCGGTTCTTCATTAACAGTCTACAGTGTGGTACTGTGGCAAAAGCTTTCGCGAAGTGTGTTATGCCGACATACGTTGGAAGGGTTTCATCATAAGAGACAACCTTGTTTTCAGTAATGTAGTGAAGTTTAGTATGGTTTATTGACGAAAAATAGAGGAACATATAAGATTGGAGCAGGAAATGGGTCAAAACATTTAGTTTTGCGTTCAGGCAGTAGCTGATCATCTACCAAATATGTCCGGCTGTGGCTGCACAGATTCCGACTAGCAGGAATGTTCGCCGCAAAGTATCACGCTATGCCCGCTAAATGGTGTGTGAGGCTCGTGTGAGCTTCTTTGACGGGCGCAGGCCGTTGGGCTTCGAACAAAGCAGAATGGGGGCGGGCGCGGAGAAGGGTGACATGATTTCGGCCATAGCAAAATTGAGTCATTTTTAACATTTGCTCGTGAGACGCTGAGCAGTCGATTTCGCTACGGCCCATCATTGGTTTTGATGAGATCGCTCCAATACAGCTTAGTCTGTGCTCTTAACTAGCTTAAAGTCTGTTTTATTTGTCTTTCACATTAAGGAATCTCCTCTGCTGTGATTTACTGGTGTAATTTCCCCTTCCAAAGTAAATGACTACGCATAATAGAAACATGGTTGTTTCTTCCTAGAACAACCAGGTCTTCAGCCGAATGAGTGGTGAAGTGTGGTGTCATCTCAACTCTTCGTCAGTTGTTCCGTTACACAACTCGTATTATCTTATGTCATTTAATGCTGTGTAAAAATATACCACGTTCTTAACATTGGAGTTCTTACCATCTTGCCTTAAGTGCGTTCACATGGCCTTTGTCTTGAATCCAAAGGTATTAAACTCCATATTTGTACTGGTGGTGTATTCACATAACGTATCGAATACCTGAGGCGTGTCCGGCTCTCGTTCATGCCGTCTGTTCTTTGGCATTTTGTCACATCAAGTGGCGTCTTGTTTCTTCCTTACTTATTGGCATAACGAAGTTGCTGGCTTGCCTCCTTGAGTGGCAGCAGCAGTGCTTATCGATACTAGTACTGTCGTACTATCTTTGGTGTGACCGCTAGTATTTCGGGTGGTGGTAGTGTGTGTGGTAGTCATTCGACTGGAACGGAGCAGCAAGGAAGTCTCCATGGCGCGAGCCAGGCCGGGCCCGCTGGCGGCATGCACGCGTTGTCGGAACGTGAGGCGCTAACTGTGAGAGCGACAAAGTTCGTCGCCCACTGAAACTGGACGCTAAAATTGAGTGATCAGTTAACCTGCTATGAAACCTCAACTATTGTGACATCTCTTCGTTCATTTGTGGATTGTTGCTACCTGGGCCATTTGGGCTAGCAGCAATGTACGATGTGTTGTCGAAATCTTGCAGCCATCTTCCTATATTGTGATTAAATTGACTGTTACTTGCCATTGAAGTGCAGCAGCGGTATTTTCTGCCCTGTCGCCGTTAACGCCCCAGTCACCTGCTCTGGTCGTTAGCGTAGTTTTCCGGCAGTGTGCCTTTCCTTGTCGTGTTGATGCTGTCCAGCAAGGTGGGGGGGGGGGGGGGGCTGTTCGATAGCCTTTTAAGTTGTTTGGTTCATATTTTGCTTAGAGTGGTTATTGTTCCCTTGGCTGTTTTAGACGCCAATTTCTGAAGACGTAGTGCTGTTCGTATCCTCGTCCTCGGCCGGTATTTTCCATCGTCGTGCCGTTGGTCGGACGGAGGGGATTTGGTTAAATTGTTGGTCGCTCCTTGGGCCATCCCTAGTTTGGGTTGCCATCCGGTTACTTTACTTCAAATCTTGGCTGCCCGTCTCACCTTACCTGACGTTTGGGCTACCTTCTCAGGCCGACCCTTGGAACACTTCTGAACGCCACTTGTTCTGTTTGTTTTAGATTGTGATTTTCATTTTGGTTTGAAGTATTGTGCGAGGTCTTTGACAGTGGATTAATTGAGTTCTTTTTAAATTTTGCATAAAGGCCTTCAGCCGTGTTGAATTAAAATTTTGAAGATTGATTTTATTTTAATAAATGTTTTTTCCTTAAAATTTGTTCTATCTGAAATTTTAATCCAAACCCTAAGCCATTAGTTGTTCGATCTGTTATGTGTGACCTTCAGCCAAGGAGTTACGTGAACCCCTTTTAATAGGGCCTTCAGCCCCGTGGATTCTTCAAAGGAGAATTTTTTTTATAAGAAGGAAGGGGTTTATTTTAAATTGTTTGTCTGATTTGGTGTTCAGGCCTTTAGCAGTTGTTTCAAATTTGTTTGTGCCTTCAGCCGTGCAATAAGTTAATATTTCCTTAATTAGGCTTTTGACCGTTCTATTGTAAGCTTAAATGAAATTTCTAGGTTAGAAAAAAATTGTTTATTAATGTGTTTTAATTAAAGTTGTCCTTCAGACGTGTAGTGTAGGCCTTCAGTCTCTAAATGTTTTAAATTCCATGTTTTCTTTTGATTTTGACCTATTTTTAATTGCTTTTGATTTCTAAGCCAGGCCTTCAGCCGTTCTTGTTTTTAATATGGTTTTGGGCCTTCATCCCAGAAAGCATCTCAAGTTCTCTTTAACTAGGCTAGGCCTATAGCCGTATTGCCTAATTGTTATTCTTTAACGCAATGTGTAAGTAAATGATCTTAGAAAAAATAAAGTTGTGTGTTTGATTGTGCAACTCACAGTAACTGTTTACGGCCCCATCCACAATCGTAACCTTATCCTGTGCGCTCTCTGAGTACCTATCGACCAGGTTTCAATACCTGTTATCAGGATTTTGGAGATGAAGAGAGCTCATGAAAGTGAACATTCTGTATCCGATAATTTGTAAGTAGCTTCACTCAGATTGTTTAGGGAATTTGCGTATTTGGGACCAGTGGATAATGAATTCTTATGTAGATTGAATAGTCTTTCTAAGCAAGTGTACGTTTGTGTAGGAGTGGAAATTCGAACGTTTAGTGAATTTTGTAATTTTTTTTTTTTTTTGTGAATCTGTGGGCAGTCAGAACTCATTTCAAACGTGGTAAAGCCATCCGCCAAAATGGCGGCAGTTGGTGTTAGAGTTTTTGTAGTTGACGTACGCTTGTTTATTACCATTTGTTCTCAAGCATCTTTTGCGGAAAAATTATGTTCCAAAGTTTCGACTGAATTGTTCAGCATACTGACATTACGTCTGCTCGGTTGGTGTCAGACTACGTAAATTCTTAACAATTCCGTTTACCATTCAGTCAAAAACCTTACCACATTTTTTTCCATTGAATTAAGAAAGAGCATAACCGATTTTATTTTGAGACATTATAGCGAGCGGTGGACGACAAAACTGAAGTTCCACTGCACATTCCACTACAAAAGGGCAAACAAATATTTATACGTACTTCAAAAGAAAATAGCTGTGCGATTGTTGTGGATGCAATGACTGCAGATGAATCGAGTAGTGCGTGCATGATAAAACAGGTCTGGAAGGTATAAGAGTAATCAGGTTTCATTTTTGTAGCGAACTAATGTCATAAGTACATGTATTGTTTTGTGGGGCTCAGTAACTTGTTTCATTGTCATGTTCCAGTGAGTTTTTTCACATTTACCGTGTTCAACGTAGCCTGATGTGTTCGTTTTGTTTATCTTGGGTTAGCCAGATAGCAGTAACACTGACGTCATTTGCGCAGAGCTATATTACGTGTGTGATTCTTCCTCATCAACGGTCTTATGAAAGTGGATACTTTAACAGTCAAATTTCTATTATTCCATTGTTTAGCTTAAATGTTATAGAAAACGATACATCTCCAATTTATGTCCGATATGACAAAACAAAGCAACGTATCATTTGCCTTGGCGTTTTTCCTCCTTTATTGTTTCTGCTAATCTCAATGTCAGTTTCTTTTCTTCTGTTTATTAACAACATTTCGTCAAAGAAACTGTCAGGCATGTTCTTTGTCATAGAGACGTGATTTTGTTATCTACAGAAAACAAAGGAATTAATTTGAGGCGACTGCCATGCAAAGAAATATCAGTGATTTCGTGTTTGGGCGATAACTCGAATGGGAAAAAAAGCGACGCACTACGAAAGAATTATCCGAATGGGACGGGAAGAGCTTCACAAATTGACCGTATCACTAACGCGTTGATCCACCACTGGCCCTTACGCAAGCGATTATTCGGCTTGGCATTGATGACAGAGTTGTTTGATGTCCTCCTGACGTACTCGTATATCGTGGAATATTCTGTCCAATTGGTGGCATAGATCATCAAATTCCTGAGTTGACTGGGGGGCTCTGACCATAGTTCTCCAAACGTTCTGAGTTGGGGAGAAATCCGGTGACCTCACTGGCCAAGGGAGGGCTTGCCAAGCACGAAAATAAGACGTACAAACTCTCGCCGTGTGTAGGCGGCCTTTATGTGGCTGAAATGTTAGCTCAGGATGGCTTGCCTTGAAGGGCAACAAAACAGAGCGTAGAATATCGTCAGCGTACTGCTCCGCTGTAAGGGTGCCGCAGATGAGAACGAAAGGAGTCCAGCTATGAAAAGAATTGGTACCTCAGACCATCACTCCTCCGCACTGCTGCAACGGCCGGTTGGAATCCTGCCTCGGGCATGGATGTGTGTGCTGTCTTTAGGTTAGTTAGGTTTAAGTGGTTCTAAGTTCTAGGGGACTGATGACCTCAGATGTTAAGTCCCATAGTGCTCAGAGCCATCTGAACATCTGAACCATCACTCCTGGTTGTCGGGTCCTATCGCGGGTAACAGTGAGACTGATATCCCACTGTTATCCGTGACATCTCCAGACACATCTTCAGTTGAAGGCAGGACTCATCACTGAAGACGATTCTACTTCAGTCAGTGAGATTCCAGGCCGAAGACGTGTCTGGAGACACCCCGGAGAACGGTGGAATGCCAACCTGACTGTCGCCCGCCATACGGCCCAACAACCAGAAGTGGTGATCTGGAGCGCCATTTCTTTTCATAGCAGGACTCCTTTGGTTTCCATCCGCGGTGCCCTTACAGCACAGCGGTACGTCGAAGATATTTTACGCCCCTTTTTTTGGCCTTCATGGCAAGCCATCCGGGCTACATTTCAGCAAGACAATGCCCGCCCGCACATAGAGAGAGTTTTAGCTCCTAGTCTTCGTGGTTGCCGAGCCCTACCTTGGCCAGGAAGGTCGCTGAATCTTCGCCCAGTTAAGAATGTTTGGAGAATTATGGGCAGGATCCAGCTCCGGATGTACGATATTTCCGAACTGCGCTAAAAATTAATAAAATTTGGTAGTGCTGTCCTCCACCCCCCCCCCCCACTCGAGCGTTTGAGACAGGACGTCAAAAATTAAAAAAAAAGGGTTTTTCAAAAAAATCTTCATTTTTGATGGTATCTGTTCTTTCGGACATGTGAGCCTTAATATTATATATATATATATATATATATATGGTGAGTAACCTAACATTACCGCTGGATATATTTCGTAAACCACATCAAATACTGACGAATCGATTCCACAGACCGAACGTGAGGAGAGGGGCTAGTGTAATTGGTTAATACAAACCATAAAAAAAATGAACGGAAGTATGTTTTTTAACACAAACCTACGTTTTTTTAAATGGAACCCCGTTAGTTTTGTTAGCACATCTGAACATATAAACAAATACGTAATCAGTGCCGTTTGTTGCATTGTAAAATGTTAATTACATCCGCAGATATTGTAACCTAAAGTTGACGCTTGAGTACCACTCCTCCGCTGTTCGATCGTGTGTGTCGGAGAGCACCGAATTACGTAGGGATCCAAAGGGAACGGTGATGGACCTTAGGTACAGAAGAGACTGGAACAGCACATTACGTCCACATGCTAACACCTTTTTATTGGTCTTTTTCACTGATGCACATGTACATTACCATGAGGGGTGAGGTTTCATAGGACGTGGAGGACGCATAAATTGGCCAGCCCGTTCTCCTGATCTTACACCTCTGGACTTCTTTCTGTGGGGTACGTTAAAGGAGAATGTGTACCGTGATGTGCCTACAACCCCAGAGGATATGAAACAACGTATTGTGGCAGCCTGCGGCGACATTACACCAGATGTACTGCGGCATGTACGACATTCATTACACCAGAGATTGCAATTGTGTGCAGCAAATGATGGCCACCACATTGAACATCTGTTGGCTGACATGTCGGGACACACTCTATTCCACTCCGTAATTGAAAACGGAAACCACGTGTGTACGTGTACCTCATCCCTCATGGTAATGTACATGTGCGTCAGTGAAAAAGACCAATAAAAAGGTGTTAGCATGTGGATGTAAAGTGCTGTTCGTGTCTCTTCTGTACCTAAGGTCCATCACCGTTCCCTTTGGATCCCTACGTAATTCGGTGCTCTCCGATACACACGATCGAACAGCGGAGGAGTGGTACTCAACTTTAGGATACAATATCTCCGGATGTAATTAACATTTTACAATGCAACAAACGGTACTGATTATGTATTTGTTTATATGTCCAGATGTACTAACAAAACTAACGGGGTTCCATTTAAAAAAAACGTAGGTTTGTGTTAAAAAAAATACTTCCGTGCATTTTTGTATGGTTTGTATTAACCAATTACATTAGCCCCTCTCCTGACGTTCGGTCTGTGGAATCGATTCGTCAGTATTTGATGTGGTTTACAAAATATATCCAGCGGTAACGTTAGGTGACTCACCCTGTGTATATATATAGTTAAGGCTCACCTGCCATTTGACCATCTTCTTCTGTGCGGTTGCACAAACCGTGCCCGAACTCTTACGAGAATCGGCAGTAAAGCCGCGATTAATGAGTATAATGGGCAGGAACACTATGAATATAGTGCAGGACAAAGTTGCAAAAAGTTGCTAATGTGGGTCTCATGGGAGGCGTGCCAGAGGTAAGTCCCTGCAGTCGCACTACCCTCTGTGTCTTCGGTGGCTCAGACGGATAGAGCGTCTGCCATCTAAGCAAGAGATCCCGGGTTCGAGGCCCGGCCGGGCACACATTTTCAACTGTCCCCGTTGACTTATATCAACGGCTGTATGCAGCTAGAGTATTCATTTCATTGTGATTAAATCTTCATTTTGTAGCGCCCATCTGCCTGAAGTGTTTGATATATGAAACACATATGTTCGAGGTAAGATATGTTATTTTGTCGTAAGTGTGCCAAGGAGCAGTGCCACGCCTCTTCACACAGAATTCTTCTATCGTACATCACCGTATTTCGCTCTGTAGAATACAAACGTATATATTTTGTAACGGAATCCATCAAACCTATATTCAGGACGGTGGACATTAAAATGTCATGTGGTGCCTCTTCTGCTCCCAGTTGGCCGGTTTGACATGCAACCCCCTTAAGAAAACTCATAATTAATCGTGGGTGGGAGAATAAGTACTCTTCAGGGAATTTGACTCTTTATTGTCTATTAGCCTATAACTTTCTCGCCGGCCGGTGGTGGCCGAGCGGTTCTAGGCGCTGCAGTCTGGAACCGCGCGACCGCTACGGTCGCAGGTTCGAATCTTGCCTCGGGCATGGATGTGTGTGATGTTCTTAGGTTAGTTAGGTGTAAGTAGCTCTAAGTTCTAGGGGACTGGTGACCTCAGCAGTTAAGTCCTATAGTGCTCAGAGCCATTTGAACCATTTTTATAACTTTCTCTTTTGTGGGCATAAAATTAAATATAGGAATCATAAAAGCAGTAAAGACAACAGTCAAGCGAGACAGTGCCCATTTTTTCAGTCCTTAGGTCTCAGCATTATTTTCTCTGTAATTTTTCTACAGCTTTTCACGGCGTGCTTTCCTTACTGCGAAAGTACCGATTACCTCGTCAAAGTTCGACAAACATTTTGCTACATGAAAAATCAAAACGTCGTTGTCTGAAACTGAAAAAGCTTTTAATACGAATAGTAGCCAAGACTGGTGTGGTTTCTAGATTTGGATACGTCTATTTTATCGCTGTCTACTAGATAAAACGAAATAAGCCTTTCTAATATTGCAGCAGTTGTAACACACGCCAAATAAGAGAGACTGTTTAGGCACAAATGATAATTTTTAACCACCTCATTTATACAAATGACACGACGGAATATAAGTCACGAAGTACCAATGCCTATGAGGCCTACTACAAGCAAAAAGTTTTATCTTAGCAAAATAGTTTCACATTTCATTCATACGCTGCAGTTTCTATAACATGAGACAGAAAAGTAGTAGCAGTACGAAACTTATACATAAATTTCGAATTGCTGTATTCTTCCGTATATTTTGTGTTATGTCCCCGTTTCTTCTCCTTCCTCGTTCTGACAAACAACCTTTCGTTACTAATTCTTTGACTATTCTTGCCATTGTCGAAACTTATTGTCCGGTTAAATTCACTATCCCTGCCAGAATCACCGGTTTAGGTCCCCATCGTCTATTCTCCAGTTAGGCGCTATTAACTGTTCGTGCAGCGCGTTTTCAGAGCGGTTCCGTGAAAAGAACTTAAGCGGCTGCTAACCGCGAACTGTACAACTGGCCCTTGGTAGTGTAGCGAGGTGGCAAAAATTGTCTGTCAAAATTTCGTTTTTGGATACACCGAGAAGATAATACGTAATCTTTCTTACCTGTTATTCCTGTTAGTCGTTTATTTCCACTCAGGTAGTCTGAATCTATGGATTTCGCTAATAACTACGATAACGCTTATCATTCGCACTCCGAATCAACCACATAAACAAACAGCGATTGTTATTCACTCGTTTTACTCGGCTGTGCTCGTATAGCTCGACTCTTTTTCTCTGTGGGAAACTTTTATTTCCTGATGCAACACGGATTCCCCTGGCAAAGACATCACGTAGACTACGCACCCATTAAAAATATCAACTTATGATTCGTTCAGAAATCAACTTAGAATGCGTTCAAACACCAGCAGGAATGCATTTCAAAATAATATGAATAATGTGCGCTGGATGCTAGGAGCTTTGTGCAACAAGGTTTTTTTCTTGAAGGATGTGAATTTGGCGCCACCTGAAACCGACAAACTTGTTGATGACTTACTCAATTTGTGAAGCTCTTTCTCTTTAATAAATTGTCCAACTACCATGAAACTGTAATCATATATTCGTCTGTACAAGTACATTACGTCTACCAATTTCCGTCCCATTCAGGTAATTCCTTCCTGTTGTTCAACTTACCTGTTTGAGAAAACGATATATCTTCAGTTCCCCTCCAACACGACAGAAAGCATTACAACGTATCAGTTGCCTCGACGATTTTACTCTCTTAATTATTTCTCCTAATCACGACGTCAGTTAAGCCTTTTCTTCTGTTGATTAACAGCAGGTAGCCAAAGATGCCGTTAGACAGATTTATCTGTCATAGAGAGGTAATTTTTATTACTAGCGATAGAAAAGAAAGGAATCACTTTGAAGCAACTACTGTACAAATAAACATCAGCTATTTCTTGTTTTTTCCGGCCGCGATGGCCGTGCGGTTCTAGGCGCTTCAGTCCGGAACCCCGCGATTGCTACGATCGCAGGTTCGAATCCTGCCTTGGGCATGGATGTGTGTAGGTTTAAGTAGTTCTAAGTTCTAGGGGACTGATGACCTCAGATGTTAAGTCCCATAGTGCTCAGAGCCATTTGAACCATATTTCTTGTTCGGGACATAATTCGAAATAAATATAAACTCCTCTGACAGTATTCCGCAGAGTCTAGTGAGGAAGTATCAGATATTCAGTTGGCCTCCTAAGAAGTCAGAGATTAATGAGCGTATCGAGTGCGGAGAGAAGCCGCAGCGTCTCGCGGCCGACTAATTGCTTGCCGCGCCCCTTGGGGCAGCGCCAGCCACCTCTCCCCTGCGCAACGGTGCGCTGCGCTGCCGCGGAACTCGCGCGCAAGTCTAGCGCGGCGCTGCGCGGCAAGATAAATGGCGCGACGGGAGACACGGCGCAGGTCGACTGAGGGCGATTCGCCAGAGTTGGAACACGGCAGGGGGAGTGGAGGGGGGACAGGGAGAGGAGGATCGGTTGTGGCTGTCGGTCGCGACACGTGCTGCGCGCCGCACAAGGGAACCGAGGGAGGGGCGTCGAGGAAACCACACTGGACTGGTGGTAGCGTATCCGGAGTCTCGTCTTCGTTAATCACGGCGACGCTCCCCAGGTACCGCGAGTAATGCGTCCCGCGCCTCTCCCAGTTAACAGGCAGTCAACATTCGGCAGGCAGCGAGTAGAAAAACCTACAAGAAATTTGCCGAGATTTATGTTCTGATGATGTATACAGCTTACTGGAAGAGGAACCTTAAGTCATTGGAGAGTCTTTACGCTTCCATTAGCACACGTGATATTCCTCTCTCAAGTCACAACACCATTTCTCTTCCATTTTTCTGTTACAGGCTTCGAGTGGACACCCTCCACTATCTGGTGTCCTAAGCCTTTTACTTGATCTGCTGGTACCTTCGTCCAATCCAAGATTCCAAGCACTCTTTATTTGTAGACACAAAGAAAAAAAATGTTCAAATGTGTGTGAATTCCTAAGGGACCAAACTGCTGAGGTCATCGGTCCCATGTCTTACACACTGCTTAAACTAACTTATGCTAAGGACAACACACACACACACACACACACACACACACACACACACATGCCCCAAGGAGGACTCGAACCTCTGGCGGGAAGGGCCGCGCAATCCGTGATATGGCGCCTCAAACCGCACGGCCACTCCGCGCGGCAGACAGAAAGGAATTAAACACATTAGCTGCCTTTGGGCATTGATTTATACCAGTGGGGAAAATAGTGTGTGTTATAAGTTGAGAATCTGGGTCTGATGGGATGCGCGTTAGACTATTCCGTGTGGTTGGGGTGACCAGTATGTCCAGATGGCGTAGTTGTCAGAGCATCTGGTTATTAATCAGGAGATCGCGGTACGACTCCCGATGTGGCACAAATTTTCAACTTGTCCCATTGATATAAATCAGTGCCCACTGCCAGCTAATGTCTTCAACTCCTTTATGTCTTGATTCGTAGTGGTTTCAGGGTTAAAATGGTGTCTGTTCTTTCGGACATGTCCGAAAGAGCAGACGCCAATTTATATTCTTATTTTCTCCCTCTCTCTTTCTCCAATCCATCAAATCTTTTCTTCCACGAGTATTAATTCTACGTAATATTTTTTGGAATATATACCGTTCGATTAAAAGTATCTGGACTCGAATATGTAATGCGGAACTGACCGCTAGATGTCACGGGAGGGCGAACTGCTAGTATAAAATGAGGCGGTAAGAACTGTATTGCCCGTAGAGAATCAGTAACAGCAAGATGGGTCCATCAAGAGAGCTCAGTGACTTCGATAGTGGACTGGGTCATTGGACGCCACTTGAGTAACACATCCATTAGGGAAATTTCAGAGCTACCCAAGTCGACTGTTGATCATTTGATTGAGAAGTGGAAACGTGAAGGATCAACTACAGCTAAATCAAGACCAGACAGAGCTCATGTTCTGATGGGCAGGGATCTTCGACCATTGCTTGTACAAAATCGCGCTGAATCAGTGGAAGGAATCAGTCGTGAGTCTCAAGGTTCTAGCAGTAGTCCAGCTATCATAATTACCAAGTGTAGGGAGTTAAAAGGGATGGCGTTCATTGGTCAAGAAGCTCATCATAAGCCCCACATTTCTACAGTCGATTTCAAGCGATGATTGAGGTGGCGTGGCGCGAAGAGCGACGCCACTGGCAAGTGGATGACAGGAAACAAGTGAATTGAAGTGATGAATCACACTATACCCTTTGGCAATCCGATGGAAGGCTTTGGATTGGACATTTCCTGGAGTACGTTACCTGTCACAATGTGTAATGTCAACAGTGAAGTCAGAGGAGGTGGTGTTACAGTAGCTACGTAGCTTTTCTGTAGATCATTATTACACAGATAACCAAATGCTGACCACAGTTACGCATTGTGCTTTGGATTTTAAACCACTGTTGAGAGGTGACAGAAGCCCCCTCTCATATTTCTATCTTACTCTGAGTAATTCGATTTTCCTCTCTAATTGCATGCGGTGAAAAGTCGCTATTCCTTCACACGCGGACTTCCCATGCAGCGTATCTCGTCACCCGGGTGGTCTGGTGACAGGCGGGCTCCGCTGATCTTGAAAGGGTTAAGCCGACGGGTGTGAGCGAGTCGAGTGAATGCTTTCCAGACGCCAACATTGTCAAAAGACACGCCCGCAGGGGCCTGAAGGAACGGCTGGGCTAGAGATTCTGTTACTTCGCAGAAACTTAGCGAAAACACTTTATGGCGGGCTACCAGCGAAGCGTGGGAATGACTTGTGTTCCCAGGCAGTTCCCGCGTTGTCTGAAAAATCGTAACTCAGGGCATAGCTCCGTGATGTAGCAAAATCAGTGCAGAAATTGGCGCGAAGTATCTCCATTGGTGGAACGGTAGTGCTTCGGCAATAGAGTGGAACTCTCCGCCATTTAAGAAGACAGCTTGGTAATGTATGTCCGCAAATTAGGGAATTTGCACTGTGATAGTCAGAGCTCAGCAGAGCGCGCCTGTTCGTCTTTTTCTAACTTTGTTCTGTCTTGGTTGTTCATTGTCTGAGTTCTCACTACTGTAGCTGCAATTAATGTTGGGTTGGTTGTGTGTTTCTCTTAAGATCTGAGTTGCAAGGGGTTGGCTCCACATATCACTTCGTCATAAATGTCACAATCTAGTTTATGGACAACTTCACCTTCACAGCATTTATTTGAGTATCCAATTTGATCCATTTTGATGTACTGTAAATGTTTCATGTGTTTTGTTTATGATTTTGAGTTTAGTCATAATAAATCAAATTGTTATTTTGGACAGAACTTTCATTCTGTTAATTGGTAGAGGAACCCTTTCATTTCTCACTATGTTACTGAAACTTTTCTTTGTGTAATTAATGTCTATCAAATTAAATTATTGCAGGTGTCAAACTCTTTTCTACTCCACTTGCAGGGTCGATTGCAGTCAGGTCACGTTTCTTCTTAATCCATGTGCAACAGCAAAAGTAGGAGTTAGGAAAGGGGGGGGGGCTTAGAACATCATTTCCATATGAAGATTCGAGAAGAATTTAGTGTTAAATACACTGCTAGCCCAGGCTTCTCGCAGTGTCACTGTCTAGCACTCTATATCGCATCTTTTTAGTTTCAGTGATGGATGAAGACTGGTACTATGCAGTGTCTCGTGCACTACTCCCTTTTACGACTCAAGCAATGTTATGGTTTCGCAACGACAATAGCATGTTTTTACGTATGTGGCACTCTGTCTAGTGGCTGATTTAATAACGAACAATTTGACTAACTTAGCTATACAAAGTGCTGGCATTTCTTGGCGTATTTTACAGTTAAATATTACACACACATAGAAATTGCAAGAGCAGTCATTCAACGATTCATTTCATGTTAAGTTACGGGCGGTAACATATGTCCATACTGGGGAGCGTTGTGTTAGAGTGTTTTAAATATCGTCAGTATATGTATGTAGGAAATCTGGCATTCTACTTTTAAACTAACTGTTACTCCACTATTATCATTTATCTTTTGACCTAAATTCACTAATAGGTGAAAAAGGTGAAGATGAGAGACTGTTGTTTTGTAATCCGTTTTAAGTATAGACCGTATTAGTCCTTTCCTGAAAAAGGGAAATGCGAAGACGCCCACACCCCCTCTCCTCCTCCCCTCCTCCAGAAAGAAACAGTGTTTGTTTACTTGCTTCTGGATCTTCATTATTCATGTTGGCTGTAACGCAACGTTGGGCGCCCAACGAGGTGCAGATAAGCCGTCATCCTAACAAATGGATGCTAGAAACGTGCACCATGCCATTAGCTTTATCCAGTGGGGGATGTATTATGCAGTGGGGGATATTTACCTGGGCTTTCAACGGCATAATGATAGTTGCGGTATACGTCAATATTATTATGAACCACCTGCATTCTTTCACGCTTAATGTCTATCCCAATGGCGATCGCATCTTCCAGCCTGATACTTGTCCTTCTCATAATGCTAGAATCGTGCTAGAGTGGCTTGAGGAGCATGGTAGTGAAGTCACGCTGATGTGCTGGCCATCAAATTCGACTGACCTAAACACAATGAAACACAACTGGGACACAACTGGACGCTAAATCTGAAGCTACAGTCTATGAGTCCGTAACTGACGGGAATGAATTGACTTGTATATAGGCTTCCAGTATTTCATATCTCTGGAAACATAGCAAGGACTTGTTGAGTCGATTCCACGCAGATTCGCTGCTATTAAACAGGTGGTCATACTATTTTGCATTATGTAAGCTCCTGTCAAATATTATCACGGTATTTTGCAGTCTCCTACATAATTGTGGCTGTATACTTCCTCCCAATATTCTTTGTTTCCAATCTGGTAACTTTGACAAATGTTATTTCACCTTCATCATTTGATGAAGGACGAACAATTAGGGTTTAATGTCCAAACAACGACAAAGTCGTTAGCGACAGAGCGTCGGACTGGTTAAGGATGGGGCAATGGAACCATACTGGAAGAGTTTTACGGAAATAACTTAAAAAAAAATCTGTCTTCTCATTGATGTGACGCGGCTCACCAAGAATCTCTCTCCACTGTCAATCTTTTCATCTCAGAGTACCACTTGCAACCTAGTTCCTCAATTATTTGCTGGATGTTTACGAATCTCTGTCTTCCTGTACAGTTTTTACCCTCTGCAGCTCGGTCTCGTACCATGGAACTTGTTCCCAGGTGCCTTAACTGATCTTCTAGCATCCTATCGCTTATTCTTTTCAGTGTTTTCCATATATTCCTCTCCTCGCCAAATCTAAGGAGAACCTCTTCATTACTTACCTTATCAGGCCACCTAATTTTCAACATTCTATAGCACTACATCTCAAATTTTTCTGTTGCCTTCTGTTCCGGTTTCCCTACAGTCCAGTTCCTACTACTATACAATGCTGTACTCCAAACGTACATTCCCATAAATTTCTTCCTCAAATTAAGGGCTATGTTTGATACTAGTATACTTCTCTTGGCCAGGAATGCCCTTTTCAGTGCTAGTCTGCTTTTTATATCCCCTTTGCTCCGTCCGTCATGTTATTTTGCTGCTTAGATAGCACAATTCCTTAACTTCATCTACTTTGTGATCATCAATTATGATGTTAAATTTCTCTCTGTTCTCATTTCTGCTACTTCTCATTACTTTCGTCTTTCTTCGATTTACTCTCACTCCTTATTCTGTACTCAAACTGTTCGTTCCATTCTTATTTTCAGTATCACTGAGGATAGTAATGTCATCAGCGGACCTTATGATTGATATTCTTTCAGCTAGAATTTTAATCTAACTTTTGAACTTTTGCTTTTATTTCCGTTTTTGCTCCTTCGAGGTACAGATTGAAAAGTAGGAGAGGAAGACTACATCTTTGTCTTACACCATGTTAATACGCGCACTTCGTTCTTGGTATTCCACCCTTGCTGTTCCCTCTTGGTTTTTATACATATTGTACACTACTCCCGTATTTCTCTATAGTTGACTCATTTTTCTAAGGGTTTCGAACGTCTTGCACCATTTGACATTGTCGAACGCTTTTTCCGTGTCGACAAATCCTATGCAGTTAATATTTTATGCTTGTTCATTAAAACGCCGAAGACAAATAGCAGCTACAGTTGTTGACGCCAAGCTGTCATCATCGCAGTCGGAACCGGCAGAACGGCCGGGCACGTTTGGCAAACTTGGCGGACTGCTCGGGGTCCCCAGGAAGAGACAGCTGAAGCCATCTGGGGGAGACGACAGCCCAGTAAAATGTTTACTGCCGACCGCGGCCCGAGGAGAGACGCGCCCGCCGTTTTGTCTCTCGTGGCCTTTTCATTCTGACGCACTGTAGCCTATGTGGCCAACACTGCGATTCCGGGCAGCCCGAATGATATGTACAGCTTATGCTCTAGAACATTTGTAGTCGAACTGGAATCAGGTTTTGGTGCGAGCCGCGTTTCTCAGAAATATTTTATAATAATATGCATCTAGCAACTAAGAGCCGAATCCAAAAGCGTCAATTAATATTAAGAGTTTTCGTGGATGTGTCAGAAGATGACAGGTGCCGCTGCGCTCCGCCCCTCGCCCACAGCACGCCAGTTTCTGCTGCCGCCTGAATCAAGGTACTCGAAGGAAAAAATCACGCCCAGCAGCTGGAAGAAAGCACAGTTCATATACGTCTGCAAAAGAGTAGCAGAAGTGATCCATAAACATACTGTCCCCAGTCCTTGACATCCAGTTGTCGTAGAATATTATTGTTAGAACATATTCCGAACTCAAAAGCAAAGAAGTACCACGAATCGAATGACTTCCTCCACACCTACCATCGTGGATTCTGTAAACATCGGTCATATGAAAGCCAAATCTTACCTT
The DNA here is from genome assembly GCF_023864275.1 of Schistocerca cancellata. Classification (NCBI taxonomy): domain Eukaryota; kingdom Metazoa; phylum Arthropoda; class Insecta; order Orthoptera; family Acrididae; genus Schistocerca; species Schistocerca cancellata. The sequence goes on from NC_064630.1 coordinate 406,475,061, forward strand.
TCCTAAGTGACGCCATGAAAGCCACGGATCAAAGGCCTTCAGGTAGATGTAGTATATCTTGATTTCAGAAAATCATTTGACTCAGCACCACACCTTCTCTTATTATCGAAAGTTTTGCGGTATGGCATATGAAGCGAAATAGAAGTAGATTGAGGATTTCTTGGTAGAGGGGACGCAGCGAGTCAACTTGTTTGGAGAGTCATCGGTAGTGGTAAAAGTAACTTCAGGCATGCTCCGGGGAAGGGTGTTGGGAACCTTGCTGTTCATGTTGTATGTCAATGTTCTTGTAGACAATACTGATAGTAACTTCAGATTTTCGCAGACGATGTAGTTATCTGTAATGAAGTATTGCCTGAAAAAAGTTGCACAAACATGCAGTCGTACCTTGATGAGATTTCAGAGTGATGCAGAGACTAGAAACTAGCTTTAAATGATCAGAAATGTAAGACATTACACGCCGCAAAACGAAAGAAATGTGGCATCCCATAATTATTAAAGAGTCAAAAAATGGTTCAAATGGCTCTGAGCACAATGGGACTTAACATCTGTGGTCATCAGTCCCCTAGAACTTAGAACTACTTAAACCTAACTAACCTAAGGACATAACACACATCCATGCCCGGTGCAGGATTCGAACCTGCGACCGTAGCAGTCGCGCGGTTCCGGACTGAGTGCCTATAACCGCTAGACCACAGCGGGCGGCTTTAAAGAGTCACAAAGAGATTCGATTAATTCATACAAATACCCGGGTGTAACTATTTATAGGCATGTGAAAAGGAATGATCACGTAGACTAAGTTGTAATTAAAGCTGGTGGCAGACATTGGTTCGTCGAGGGAATACTAGGGAAATACAATGAGGCTACGAAGGAGATTGTTTTCAGAACACTAGTGCGACGCATCCTAGGATACTGCTCGAGTGTGTGACACCTTTTCCAAACAGAACAGGGGGCACTAAATATATACAAATCAGAGCAGTATGTATGGTGAGAGGTGCGTTTCATCCATGGCACAGTGTCACGAGATGCTTAAGAAGCTGGACTGGCAGACACTTAAGACAGAGGTAAAATATCACGGGAAAGCCAGCTTTAAATGACGAATCTAGGAATATGCTACAACCTCCTAGATAACACTCTGGTAGGGTTCACGAGGACAAGATCAGACCAATTACAGCTCGCACAGAGGCGTTTAAGCAGTCATTCTTCTCGCGTTCCATACGTGAATGGGACAGAAGTAGGCTGTACTAATTGGTGAGTACCCTTCGTCAGGCACTTTGGGGGTTGACTACAAATGTACAGAGGCTGGATAAAAATATGGCAACACCGCCAGCAATGCATCCTTGAACCTAAATGCAGATGCTAGCCAGGACTGCAGGTTGTAATATTAGTATCTGTTTCGATAGCTTAAATAAACTTACATTCGATAATCTAACCATGCAGGCTCATAAGAGCCATACAATTTGTGTAAAAATTTCTTAGATCGTCGCTGAGCAGCGACCACCTGATATTTCAAAGAACACCTTACGCGCCACGGCGCGGAATACGAATTGTTCATAAATTGTATCGATAGAGATATATTGTGTTTCTTATTTTTTGACAGCTGAAGAACTTTTTAAAGACGGCGGACGCGTATATGGCGTGGTCCGCAATCACTAATTAGTTATTATAAAATATTACTATTGTTCAGTGCTATGTAAGAATTTGTGTGTGCATCTAAGATGAAGTATCGAAGATGTTAGAGGACTTTATTTAAGGAGACAGCCAGAAAGATAGAAAATTGAAATTGTACGGAGCCTATTGTTGGCAATACTGACTAAGGTAATTAAATAAGTTATTGTGCTTTCAAATGAGGTAGTGCCTGCTTATTACATAAAGTATTCCTATGCTATCCATCTACTATTAATGGCAACAGAAATAACGGTGTTTTTATAGTTGTCATACAGCTACCAAGGACCGACTGCATGTCGGCAAGCGTATTTTAGGCAGAAGGCGCATTGCTATTTGCCTTGTTTGTGATTTAAATCCAACTTCTTTTAATGTGTGGTGTAGTACAGCAAAGAAAATTCCCAGCTCTGTCTGGTTCCTTAGGTTTCTCTGTTCTTAGTTGCTATGTCTCATATCCGGTCGTGATCGAACATGATCACGACACAAACAAATGAAGTGGCAATGTGAACTCTGTTCTTGATCTTGAGAACGCTACGCCTTCTGCAAACGATTTCAGGCGAAATATAAACTATCACTTGCAGTACTTAAGTTTTTTGAAAAGTCTTTGCTGTTCCCGCCAAGAAGTGGTGCAAAACTCACAACAGATTTCTGAATCTTCACAAGAGAATAATAATTTGATCAAAATATAAATAGCTTTTTCAAAAGGTTGCACTGTTTTACTTGACAACGAACTTTACCTGTGCACTGTCCTCAATTCTTTGCAAACGTCAGTTGTGGTCAGAACAGAGTCCTGCGTATTAGTGACCGCATTATGTTGTAACAAACAGAATTCTAATGTGGGAAAATTTTTGATGTTCGTATGGTTGGTGCTTTGTAGTGTAACGACGTATAGGTTTGTTTATAAATGACTTTCGTTTATCATATGACCATGTGCAGACTTCGTCACCTACGTCAGTTACAACCCACTTCAAAAATGATTTATATTCTTTTTTAAATTGTCACAGAATGGTTCTTGAACGAAACTGTAAAACATCAGTTGAGTCGTAAGCAAAGAATTTCGTCACTTGGGCCAATTGGTTTTCGTAAACTTTTCGATTTAAACTTCGTTTGTTTTCTCCTCAGAACTTATATTGATACACGTTATCTTGATTGAATTGAAATTAGAACCACACATTAAATAAACTTTTTAGATTCGAAGTTGCGATGACCACAATAATCTTGTCCAATATACTATTAACCAGTTCACATACTTCTTCATAAATAATTCCTCAGAACACGTGTTTCAACTTTAGTAGTATACACCGTTTTATTAACTTTCTATATACAGACGTTCTGAACCTCAGGCTTAACAGATTCGGACTGACTTTTCAATAAGATTAAGATCTCTATGACGTCATTGTTATACAAAAAAGAGTATAAAACATTCTTTTTAATTTTTAGAAGCACGACGCAACAACTCGGTTCCAGGATCTTCTGTTGCTCCTCGGCTGTCGACCCGCGACGTATAGCGGCCAGCAATTTCCTCTCTGGTCGCGGCAACGAAGATGCTGTCTCCGTTCGTTGCGCCGCCCTCTCCGTACATGAAACACACAAAAAAATACAAAACTTTTAGATAATTCATATCTATTACAAATAATAAGAAAAATATATAAACAAACTAAATTACACTTATAGTCACCTGCAAACTGGGCTGACACTGGTGGATGGGTGACGCTTCAATTTCGCGTCCCACTACATACCCCACCCACAAGCTCAGTTTGTCAGGTTTTAACCGATAAATAAAACTTTTCAATATACAATATTTAACTGTTAATACATTTCCCTCACATTTTACTTACCCTAGAGCCCTTGCTCTTAGATAGATTTAATCTTTTTAATACGATATTGTCGCGACTATTTGTCATTTACCCTTAATTGTGCCATTGTGGTAATTCATAACCGAATATATGGAGATTATTCCTCTTCATTTAATAGTTGCTAGTAAGTAACAATTTAGTTCGTTCCTTCACGTGGTTACATTAGGACAGAGCGTTCAAATTGCGATAAATTAGTTTCAGTTTTATTCATTTACTACATTTACTCTTTCCTAAAATGTACATTACTAATTAGTTTCTCACAATAACTAATAGTACTACTTACTTTACTTCATTCTTTTCCCTAATACCTTATTTACGCCTGAGGTCAAGAAGAAATCAAGCAAAACTTTCTTTAGCATCTCGGCACGGCTTTCTTTGCCTTCGGACACCTTGTTGGGTAATGGCAATTTATTTAGGAGAAACATGCGAGAGAGCCCCGTTTGGTGTGTTCTATATTAACACTATTACAAACCTCTATTAAAGGCACTCTGCTATGTTCTCGTGAGCCCTATAGCTCTGGACGCCCATGGTCCCTAAAATTATTGACCACCCCCTTTGGTTCCTACTATCCGAGTAAACATAAAATATACAAAATTCCTCTTGACCTAATAACAAAATTTCTTCCATATAAATCCCCCTTTTGGTTATCTTCCTCTTTTTGAAGTACCAGTAGATTACTGTAGAACACTTGTTTAAGCTTTCTGTTATTTCTTTAAAATAACACGTAACTATCACGAAAACTTCACATGAATAAACTATGAACGCTCTTCCGTGTGTAACACATACTAAATATTAACTTATTTAGGAGTGAAAGGTTTCATTTGATCAACACTATATAATCCTTTAATTACACCTGATGAAGGTTCCATAAGAAGTAACGCTTTGGGATGTACAATCTTATGTACAACATATGGCCCTTCAAAGATAAAGAAGAATTTTCTACATTCCTTACTGATCTTCGAACTTTTAGGATGCGATCGTACTAGCACAAGATCTCCTACCTGAAATGAGGGTTCTATAGCATGTTGATTATGAATTTTAATTCTCCGTTCGGCATTTTTAATAATCTGTTCGCAAACTTTTTCGTCTGGGATGCATTGTTGGATCTCATTTGCTGGTGGCCAAGGTAGAGCAGCTAGTAAAGGCTCACCTATAATTCGTTTGCCTAAAATTTCTATAGGTGATAATCCCGTCGTTAGAGGAGGTAATTCATTTAATATCTTTTCGAATTCAGGCATTAGCTTGGCCCACCGAGTATGTTTATGTGCACAATAAGTTCTACATAATCGTCCTAATTCTTTCATGACTCTTTCTACTAAATTACTTTGAGGGTGATATTTCGAAATTAAGATATGTTTGATCCCATATTGTTTTATCATATCTTGAAACTTTTGGCTAATAAAGGCACTACCGTTGTCAGACATAAGTCGTTTAGGAATGCCCCAGTTAACAAAGTAATTTCGGGTGAGGCAACGTATAACGCTTGCTGTATTCGCTCGTTTCAAAGTATATAGCTTCACATGTTTGGACCAACATTCCATTACAACAAACACATAAGTTAATCCTCCTGAACTACGAGGCAGGGGGCCGAAAAAATCTAATGACAGTAGATCCCACAGACCTCGAGGAATTACAGCATATAATTTATAACGCTTAGATTTGTTATTAACTTTAACCTTTTGACAGGTTTCACAAGCCCTGATAATACTTCTCACAATACGGGACATATTTTTGAAATAATAGTACTTCATTAGATGTTTAATACATTTATGAATTCCAAAATGCCCGTAACCTTCATGAATATAAGTAATTAACTCGTACACAACAGTTTTCGGAATGCAGATTTTCCAACTCTGGTGTTCCCTCTGTGCTTTCCAGTATAACAAGTCGTTAAAATATAACCACACACCCCGGGTGTTAACTGTTTCGTCCCCATTATTAAGGTTTTGTATAAGGTCCCTATATTGATCGTCATGTCTTTGATTGCACTTAACAGCAGTTACTATCCGTTTAACCTTACGTTCGTTCTCCTTAGTTAAAAGGAAATAAACATGGTAATTTGTTCCTGGTTCTTCTGCAATATTAATATTCTACATTCCTACGGGGAGTCTCGACAAAGCATCTGAAACTACATTCTGAGATCCTTTTATATACCTAATTTCGTACTGAAATTCTTGCAAGCATAATACCCAACGTAATAGTCTACGGTGAAGTAACCGACAATTGTTCAGAAAGATTAAAGCCTGATGATCAGTATATACAATTGTTTTTCTTCCCATTAATAATCCTCTAAATCGTTGAAAACCCCATACCACTGCGAGAGCTTCCTTCTCGGTTACAAAATAATTTCTTTCGTGTTTATTTAAAGTTCTACTAGCGAATCCAATAGGCCGATATAATCCCTTTTCATTGGTCAGATCACCTTGGAATATTACACAAGACACACCATAATCAGAGGCATCCGTACACATACAAAAGTCCTGATTAAAATCTGGGTGGTATAACACTTTGGCTTCGGTCAACGCTCCTTTTATCTTATTAAAAACTTCCTCTTCCTCTTGTCCCCAGAGCCATACTGACTTCTCTTTCAATAAATCTAGTAATTTAGGATTAACAATGTCCTGCCCTGGAAGAAATCTTCTCAGGAATCCTACCATTCCTAAGAATGATTTCAATTGTTTCCGATTTCTAGGACTCGGGCATCGAGCAATAGCTTCAATACGTGCTGGGTCTGGCCTAATACCTTTACTGTCCACTATATGCCCCAAAAATCTCACTTCCTCCTTTCCGAAGTAAGACTTAGATAATTTTAAAGTAATTCCTCTGTCAATTAAACGGTCAAACAATTCCCGTAATATCGTTACGTGTTCTTCCCACGTTTTAGTGGCTACCAAAATATCATCTACATATAAAATAATCTTTTGTAACAATTGCTGACCCAAAGCAGAATCTAATGCCCTAATGAAAGTTGACACTGATATATTAAGTCCAAAAGGTAAAACTTGGAACTGATATGATCTGCCTTCAAAAAGAAAAGCCGTATATTGCCGTGAATCCGGGTGTAATATTACTTGATGGTAGCCAGAAGTTAAATCCATTGTACTCATATAACGTGAACCAGCAATCTTAAGAAGTACGTCCTCCATAGGAATAGGTCTGTCTCTTTCCATCTCTATAATTTTATTTAACTCACGGGCATCCAGAACTAGTCGTACCCCACCAGTAGCTTTCTTAACTACCCACAAAGGACTGTTAAAAGCGCTACATGAACGTTCGATAATGTTTTGTTCTAGCATCTTACTTATTTCTCTACTAGCCGGTTCTTTGAATTGTACTGGAATAGGATAAGGTTTCTTAAAGAATGGTTTTTGATCTTTAATCTTAAGTTTACAGACGTAATCTTTAATTCTCCCCGGTTCACCTGAGAAGACGGCTCTAAATTCTAACAGCAAAGATTCCAACTCTTCCTTTTCTTGTTCGGATAGATAATTCGTAGAATAACATTTTTCTTTCACTTCGGTTTCGATACTGCTACTAGCCTGACCATGGTATACTTCATATTCAAGATCACTAAAATCTGTTAATAGGCTCATGGTCTGTGCGTACTTAATCTGTAAGGATTCGTAGCAATTTTCCGGTACTTGATTATCAGAAAACCTCACTTTAAAAGCACATGCCTCCTTACGGATGGTTAAGGAAGAGTCTTTAAAATCTAATATAGCTTTATATTTACACAGCCAATCTATACCTAAAATTAGGGCCACATTTAAGTTGGCTACGACAAGTACAGAGTGAGCAATTAATTGTTTAGCAATCTCAAAAGTTAAATAAACTTCCTCAGTAATATTTTGACTTCTTTTACCAGTAACTCCTATAATTTTCACCCCAGTTACAGGTAAGGTTGGGAAATTCCAATATTTTCTTTTAAGCTGGAATAATTCTTTCGATAAAATACTTACTTCGCTACCCGAATCAATTATAATATTTATTTCGGTATCTTTAATATAACCTTTAATAACGGGTTTATAAGTTATATTCTCCCTTATCAGATTGTCTTCCTGAAGCAAATCTTGTTGCCAGTCACCGTCCTTTTGGCAGCTTAATGCTAAATTGCAATTGGGTCTTGTATAATCTTGACTAACAGTTCCCTTTAGTTGACCCGTACTAAAGGACTTTACTAGTTTTCCGAACTTTCTATGATAACGTCACCTACCACTTGACCTTCATTAATTACTTGAGGATGATTTATTTCATGATCGTTATTGTGTAATTTCCGCATTTTCGAGTTATTGCCACGATTTTGTTGGCTCTCTTTATCTTTAGATTGACGCTTTATATAACAAAACCGGCTATGATTGTTGTTATTAGCTTTTCGTTGTTCTGAATTATTATTATTATTTCGAGGATTGTCATTTCTACCAAATCTAAACTTCTCGTCTTCCCTTTCTCTATTAAGTATATCTAGCTGCTCTAAATATCCTAACCATTCGCACGGCTGTGACCATTCTTTTTCTATCATTCTTTCCTTTACATAATACGGTAACCTACTAATTAGGACTCGTATTAAATGACTTTCAATAATTGGTTCTTCAATTAATTTAGCACGGTTTAAATGCCATTCAAAATAATTCCTATAACCTCCCCACCGCTTAGAATATGGAGGAGGGTCTAACAACTCTAAAGTTAAGTGTTGTTGTTTTCCTCTTGACCAATAATGTTGTTTAAACTGCTTAACAAAATCATCCCAGTCCCTAAATTCAGTTCTATGCAGTACTGCCCACTCCGCAGCTTCTGCTTCTAAATGTCCTATTACAAATTGAATCCGTTTTTCATTACTCCATTTAGGAGATAATGCAGTTTCAAAAGCTTTTATAAAGATTATAGGGTGAAGTTCGCCTCCTGGTTTGAATACAGGAAATCGACTTGCTACATTTGAATTTGTCGTTATATCATCCAGACATTCTGCGAGAGAAATAGTCGGATTTTGTTTAGATTGCGGAGACGGAGTTGCATCGGATTGGCTTGCCGTGATTTCTTTATTCATATTGTTGTCGTCCGAGCTAGCAAATTCGATGCGACTGTTGTCTCTGATTATGTTATTACCTCTGCTATCTGAAATGTTTTCGTTATTATCTAACTCCGATAACCGTTTAGTAATTTCCTGTATTCGCATTTCTGTATTGGAAACGCGATTAGCTAATATCGATTCTTCACTGTGTTCACGATGTGAACGCTCTGTACCTTCATGAATGTTATTATCTTTGGCAGTCTCAAGGTTACTGCATATTTCAGTAATTAAAAATTTCATGTTTTCGATTTCGGTATGGTCCTTTTCTACTTGATGAGTTAATGTCTCTAATTCTACATTATCTATTGAAGAAATCTCTACAGGTTTGGTAGAGACCTCTTTAATAGATTCCAATAATTCTCTACGAACAGTTTCCGTTTGCATAGAAAATTCATCTCGTAACATATCGTTATTTTTCTGTATTTCATTTACAACTAAGATATTGACACTATCTAGTCTCTCGGTTAAGTCAGTAATATCATTTCGCATGCGAGCTTTTTCCTCGCGCGATTCCTGGATATGTTCTTCTAACCTTTTACAATTATCAGCAATCTTATTACTAAGTCCTGCTAATTTTTCCTGCATTTCAACTTTAGAAGACTCTATTTTATCACTTAATCTAGCAGTAGATTCTTCATTAGACTGTTTTAGTTCCTGTTTTAGTTCCTGTTTTAGTTCCTCTTTTAATCTAGCCATAGATTCTTCGTTAGACTGTTTTAGTTCAGCTTTTAATCTAGCAGTAGATTCTTCGTTAGACTGTTTTAATCTAGCCATAGATTCTTCGTTAGACTGTTTTAGTTCAGCTAAAAAATCCCCGTTAGACTGTTTTAATTTAGCGATCGCCCTAAAAAGGGATCTCATGCTCCTATCGGACATAGACTGCTCTTCGTCTGACATTTCACTTCCCGACATTATTGTAAGATATTAACTAGTTACACACGCCGACTCGTAATTAACAATCCTGTAAAAGCACACTCCCTATGTACAACACTGCACTTCCAACTTGAAACAAACTCACCGGACACTAATATTGTAATTTGTAGTTCTCGATGATCAATATGCTGCAGAAGTAACAGCCGTCGATGAAGCCGCTGAGATGCTGCGACCTCGCTTCCGCAACCGGCAGGACGCTGAGTCGAACACCGGAGACGTCACTGGCTGCAACCACGCCCGGCACCGCCGTAGACAGGCGAAGCCCTCAGCAACACCTCCAATACCAGCCGGAGGAACACCCCGCAGCTGATGTACTGGGCCTATTAGTTTAGGAAAAAAAAAAGGTTGTCGGGGTTTGCAGCGTTCAGCTGCTGCCCAACAGATGCGCCTTCTCGTGGAACAACTGCGTGACCGTACTGCTTGGCTGCTCTCCGTCAGATGCCCACACCCTCGAAGTCGCCGCTAGCTGGTGAAGGCTCCACGAGAACTCGCGTTGACTTCCGAAGGACTCTTGATGCTTTGTTTCGTACCTGTGTGCCTTAGTTGCACACAAGTCCTGTTTATAAGGTCGCCACGGTGTAGTGTAACGACGTATAGGTTTGTTTATAAATGACTTTCGTTTATCATATGACCATGTGCAGACTTCGTCACCTACGTCAGTTACAACCCACTTCAAAAATGATTTATATTCTTTTTTAAATTGTCACAGAATGGTTCTTGAACGAAACTGTAAAACATCAGTTGAGTCGTAAGCAAAGAATTTCGTCACTTGGGCCAATTGGTTTTCGTAAACTTTTCGATTTAAACTTCGTTTGTTTTCTCCTCAGAACTTATATTGATACACGTTATCTTGATTGAATTGAAATTAGAACCACACATTAAATAAACTTTTTAGATTCGAAGTTGCGATGACCACAATAATCTTGTCCAATATACTATTAACCAGTTCACATACTTCTTCATAAATAATTCCTCAGAACACGTGTTTCAACTTTAGTAGTATACACCGTTTTATTAACTTTCTATATACAGACGTTCTGAACCTCAGGCTTAACAGATTCGGACTGACTTTTCAATAAGATTAAGATCTCTATGACGTCATTGTTATACAAAAAAGAGTATAAAACATTCTTTTTAATTTTTAGAAGCACGACGCAACAACTCGGTTCCAGGATCTTCTGTTGCTCCTCGGCTGTCGACCCGCGACGTATAGCGGCCAGCAATTTCCTCTCTGGTCGCGGCAACGAAGATGCTGTCTCCGTTCGTTGCGCCGCCCTCTCCGTACATGAAACACACAAAAAAAATACAAAACTTTTAGATAATTCATATCTATTACAAATAATAAGAAAAATATATAAACAAACTAAATTACACTTATAGTCACCTGCAAACTGGGCTGACACTGGTGGATGGGTGACGCTTCAATTTCGCGTCCCACTACAGCTTCCGTAACCAACATAGCTGAAACGTTTGGTGCATCAAGCATCTAAGATTTATACCACATACAGTGAAAGTGGAAAGACGTTACCCCCTAAGTCACAACGCGAACTAAAGTTTGTGTTGGGTGATAGTGACAGGCAAACATTGCAGAGGAATGTGACGAAAAATAAGAGGACGTCAGCCCCAAAAGTCTCTGCACAACTAAAAACCACACTAGCGAAACCTGTCAGCACCAAAACAACACGAAAGGGAGCTGAAGAATCCGGGAATTGCAAGACGAGCTGGAATTCCAAAACAACTGATCAGTGATGCAAATGTTCAAAACCGGAGAACAAGGTACCGAAGTCGTTAAAACCTGAACTATGGAGCAATGGAGGAAAGTCGTTTGTTTCCAATTTGTGGCCCAGTCTACGTCCGTAGAGTGAAACTTGGCAGGGGCTCGGTGATGATTCGGCAACCATATCGTATTCCATGAGCCCCATGGTCGTATTAGCAAAGGATTATGTGACCATTTTGCATGCTCAAATCCATCCCACGGTTCAATGGTCGTTCCCCAACTATGCTGTGTTTCAAAATGACAGGGAACCTGTTTATACAGTTTCCATTGTTCAGGAATGGTTTTGTGGGCACGAGGATGATATGTCGCATCTCCGCTGGCCACCAGTCACCAGATGTCGATATTTCTGAGCCTTGGCGGTCTCCTTTGGATAGAAGAGTGAGTCGTCGTAACTTGAAGTTACCACTGTTTTGCAGGAAGAATGATATTGACTCCGTTGAAAACCATGTTTTTGTTGTGGTCTTCAGTCCAGAGACTCTCCCTTTTCCTACTCTCGAATTCGAGTCATCCATGACTATTAAATTTCCGGCTCCCTTCACTACCTGAATAATTCCTTTTATCTCATCATACATTTCTTCAATTTCTTCATCATCTGCGGAACTAGTTGGCATATAAACTTGTACTACTGTAGTAGGCGTGGGCTTCGTGTCTATCTTGGCCACAATAATGCGTTCACTATGCTGTTTGTAGTAGCTTACCCACACTCCTATTTTTTTTATTCATTATTAAACCTCCTCCCGCATTATCCCTATTTGATTTTGTATTTATAACCTTGTATTCACCTGACCAAAAGTCTTATTCTTCCTGCCACCGAACTTCACTAATTCCCACTATATCTAACTTTAACCTATCCATTTCCCTTTTTAAAATTTCTAACCTACCTGCCCGATTAAGGGATCTGACATTCCACGCTCCGATACGTAGAACGCCAGTTTTCTTTCTCCTGATAACGACGTCCTCTTGAGTAGTCCCCGCCCGGAGATCCGAATGGGGGACTATTTTACCTCCGGAATATTTTACCCAAGAGGACGCCATCATCATTTAACCATACAGTAAAGCTGCATGCCCTCGGGAAAAATTACGGCTGTAGTTTCCCCTTGCTTTCAGCCATTCGCAGTACGAGCACAGCAAGGCCGTTTTGGTTAGTGTTGCAAGGCCAAATCAGTCCATCATCCAGACTGTTGCCCTGCAACTATTGAAAAGGTTGCTGCCCATCCTCAGGAACCACACGTTTGTCTGGCCTCTCAACAGATACCACTCCGTTGTGGTTGCACCTACGGTACTACGGTACGGCTATCTGCATCGCTGAGGCACGCAAGCGTCCCCACCAACAGCAAAGTCCATGGTTCATGGGGGGGTGGGTTGAAAACCATTCAGTACCTGTATTTACCCATTCCTAAAAAAAAAGTGGAAGCTATTTTGAATGTCAACAAGTTTCTTACACCATGCTTGACAATCGTAAAGTGTTGCTTTTGTGTTGTGTTCGTATTTTCGCCCCCCCCCCCCCTCCCCATGCAGATGTAATCGTGAAACTCAGACCGCGTTCCCACGGTCGATCCGAGCTGTGGCGTAGCCAATGCCTGTGGCACGTTCCCTAACGCCTTGCACTCCTGATATTCTTGAAAAACAGCTGTGAATGCGCCAAGGTTCTTGCATTCCTGAGTCGCCAATAGACTACGGTTTAACTGCAGGTTCGTTTGTTCGTAACCGGAATACCTTGAAGTCCACATGCTCAAGTGTCTCAAGTCCTTGATAACTTGGTAACGTCCCTCAGTTCTCAGTCTTTTAACGTGAGAGCCATTTCAGAGAGAAGCCCGACACTTGTAAACCGTATCTGTTCGTTTTCTGTGGCTATAGTGAAAGCCTCACAATATTAAGGTGCTGCTTAATTGGAACATTATTGTCGAGATTGTCAGACCATGTAGCATTACTGTAGTATACTGCTTTCAGGTGTTGCAAAATTATATTTGTATGAAATAGCGTTTTATTTCACGTTTAGAGAGTAGGAAGTGCGATGCCATTATGCTTTTCCTATGTCGCATAAAATTATTTCTCTTGTGTATTAACTCCAATCGCTGAGCGTTGGAAAAATATCCACATACACAATGCGTATTACTGACTTTTTTATTTGTACTACTGTGTAATCTTCTATGTGCCCTAACTAACTTTTCAGTTGGATATTAGTGGTTCTTCATAATCGCAAGTTAATTTTTTTAAGCTTAGGTCTTACCTGAACTTCCTCTGTGGTTATGTCACCAAAAATGGTTCAAATGGCTCTGAGTACTATGGAACAACTTCTGAGGTCATCAGTATTGTAGAACTCAGAACTACTTAAACCTGACTAACCTAAATACATCACACACATCCATGCCCGAGGCAGGATTCGAACCTGCGACCGTAGCGGTCGCGCAGTTCCAGACTGAAGCGCCTAGAACCGCTCGGCCACTCCGGCTGGCTTATGTCACCAGTTTTATTAATCGAAACTTATATGCATTGCGTGACCCTCTACGTGTCTGATTATAATTAGTCCCTTACCTCTCCATGGCAGAATTTGATGAAATTATTTTCACTCTAATTAATGTGTACTTTAAAAATGACACTGAACACCATTTACATAAATTAAAATGCAAATAATTTGTTGGCGTTATTTTTCACGTAATTACATAGAGATCTGAAGAGGCACTTAACGTTAAATGTTAGTTGTTATTTTGATACAGAAAATTTAAATTAATTGCTTTGATTAAACAAGATGCGTGATGGAAGGTCAGGCAGTTGATGTGGTTTCATTAGGTCGTTAATTAAATATTCCTTGTGGACTAAAATGTAAATAGTAAATATGCCTTTGTGGGTACGAACTTTTCCTTTTCAATATAATGCACATAAACTTCTCCACCCTACCGTTACTACGATTTTAAAACTCTACTTTTCTCGATCTATTGCGTCTTCTGAACGGAGGTGGATGAACTTTCTCATTTTTAATGATTTATTGCTCCTTATGTAGGGTATTGAAATGGTCACTTGTTACTAGGCTTCAGAATGTATGCAGTTATCCATACAGCAAGAATGAAGGGAGCCAGTCTGAATACTTTCATCATGTCTCACGTCCTTCCGTCACATACAAATTTAAACAGTTTTGTCAAGAAGTCGAATAGGCAACTAGTCCTCAGCAGATATTGTACGGTAGAGTAACATTACTGCCCATTATATGTTTTACAGAATTGACGTATTTTGCAAAAAAATGAAAAACAAACAACAGCATGTGTTGTGTCTAGACAAGACAGTCTAGACACAGGGTGAGGTTACCGAAAGGGCACGCGTCAACTCACACCGACTGGCGTGAAGTCTGGAACAGGATAAGTAATGAATGCTAATAAGAAAAGTACGTAGCTTGTATAATACTTATTTTTAATCCATCATTGTGGTACATCGCTCTTGACGATACAAATGAGACTTTAATTACAGGCACTGTAAGGTTAATGGCGCCTTGGTAGGTCGTAGTCATGGACTTAGCTGAAGGCTATTCTGTCTCTCGGCAAATGAGAGAAAGGCTTCGTCAGTGTAGTCGCTAGCAAAGTCGTCGTACAACTGGGGCGAGTGCTAGTCCGTCTTTCTAGACCTGCCATGTGGTGGCGCTAGGTCTGCAATTACCGACAGTGGCGACACGCGGATCCGACATGTACTAATGGACCGCGGCCGATTTAAAGCTACCACCTAGCAAGTGTGGTGTCTGGCGGTGACACCACAGCATGTACCAATCGTAGCTCTGTGTTTGTGATCTAAATCACTGTCTCTAAAAGCTTGCTTCAACATTTGGTAGGTTTGTACAGCAGTTTTCTCAAGTTTAAAGTAGAACTTCATGTAGACACGCTGCTCTTTCTTATACGAATATAGTGTCTATTCTTTCGGACGATGACCTGCAGTCGTCTAGAAAGAAATTAGAATTATTTTAATACCTTCAGCTGCTGAAGGTCGTTTATATATATCAACGGGGACAGGTGAAAATGTTTGCCCCGACCGGGACTCAAACCCAGGATCCCCTGCTTACATGGCAGACGCTCTATCCATCTGAGCCACCGAGGGTACAGAGGATAGCGCGACTGCAGGGACTATCTCACGCACGCCTCCCGCGAGACCCACATTCTCACCTTGTATGTCCACACACTACATTCGTAGTGTCCCACACCAACACACTCATTACTCGTGGAAGATATTCTTACCAAGTCCCGTAAGAGTTCGGGAAATGTGTGTGCATCCGCACAGAAGAAGAAGGGCATGGCCGGTATTGCCAGAACTATATACTTATGTGGATATGGTGTCTTTCTTTCGGACATGTCCGAAAGAACAGACACCATTCAAAATGTTCAAATGTGTGTGAAAACTTATGGGACTTAACTGCTAAGGTCATCAGTCCCTAAGCTTACACACTACTGAACCTAAATTATCCTAAGGACAAACACACATACCCATGCCCGAGGGAGGACTCGAACCTCCGCCGGGACCAGCCACACTGTCCATGACTGCAGCGCCCAAGACCGCTCGGCTAATCCCGCGCGGCCAGACACCATTGATGACTAAGAGTAATGAATGTGTTGGGGTGGTCGTCCATCGCAAAAGAGCCAACTCACGGAAAAAGGACAATGGGAATGTGCCCACCAACAACTAACCAAAGGACCCGGGTCACAAGCAGTTGTCCCACTGATTCAAGAAGGATGTACGCGGAGACAACGCGCGGTATTTCAGTAGACGCGTAACCACTTGTTTGCAAATTCAAATATCGGAAATTTCTGGATGCCACCTCGTAGAAAAAGAGGGAAACAGGAAATGTAATTGTGCCTGGCGCACTTCACAGTACATGATGAGTAGTGGCAGAGTGCTGGACTCGCCGTAGAACTTTGCATGTCAGTGCCTGACCGCTGCCTTCCGCCCACGCTCCAGCCAACCCGAGGGTTGGCTGTGGCAGCGGCTGCCGAGTCTCTGTGGCGTTCGCAGAGTTGAAGTGCCTCCCTGACGCCGAGGGCGGAGTTAGTGTTGTCGGGCTGCTGCTGCTGCCGACGGGTGCGTCTGCGCTAACTCGTTTCTCCTGATAACTGGATTTTTACAGGGGCGTTATTCGTACGCTTATATCTCTCTCTGTGACGAGCATACTAACTGAAATGGAACTACAGCGCATAGTCGTAGAGACCTCACGTCTCAAACATCTGTGATGTATAAAAGGTGAAGAAAAATTCTCGAACTCGGACTTTGCAGGGCGATTGCTCACTTACTAGCGATACAAAAATGCCTGTCACAAAATTTCGTCCTGCGCATATTTCCGGCAGTAAATGGAAGTTAAAGATTGGCAGTCTGGCAACACTGTAAACACGTTTACGGCAATTACATCTATCAGAAGAGGCCAGTAGTGCTGTGCAGCTGCGGCAGCGAATAACGTTTTTAGTTAGGATGCAGGAGGTAGAGGGTGCGGTGTTGCGTCGGGGCTCATTTGTTTTTATTTGCTAAAATAGGTCTGCGTGGTACGATATCTGGCCTCTTAATCGTTATACAGCGATAACAGTGCGACGACTACAAAATGTTAGCGGTTACATACTACGAACACAGAAACGAAAATACAGTCGTACAGATTGGTCAGGTTTTAAAGGAACCTTTTGCACGTCGTGGACGTGAATTGTTTCGCACGACTGCATCTACTGGATTCCAAACTTGTTTTGTGTGCAGCCTCCCGAAATGGTTCTCTCGATTACTACGAACTATTATTCCTGCCACTTTCAGGTCCATTACATTTCGTCAGCTCCTTATGACACCAGTAGGGTCAGTAACGTGATTTTAAAATATTTTCGATGGGTCCTTTCGGGGAGAGACCACAGGAAACAGGTCTGGAATCTAGTAGATGCAGTGGCGCGAAACAATGCGAGTCCACGATGTGGAAAAGGTTTCTTTAAATGCTGACCAATGAAAACGATTGTACTTCTATTTCTGTGTTCGCAGTACGTAACTGCAAATATTTTGTAGAAGACCCACTGTAATTGCTGTATGACGATTAAGACGCCAGATACCATACCACGCTGACTACTTTCAACAAATAAAAACAAATATGTTGAGAGGTGGCATGAGCCCCCTCTCATATTTCTATCTTACGATTCTCCTCTCTCATTGCATGCGTTGGAAAGTTCCTTCACACGCGGACTTCCCACGCAGCGTCTCTCGTCACCCGGGTGGTCCAGTGACAGGCGGGCTCTGTTTGACTTTGAAAGGGTAAGCCGACAGGTGTGAGGGAGTCGAGTGAATGCTTTCCAGATGCCGACATTGTCAAGAGGCACGCCCGCAGGGCCTGAAGTAGCGGCTGGGCTAGAGGTTCCGTTACTTCGCAGAAACTTAGCGAAAACACTTTCTGGCGGGCTACCAGCGAGGCGTGGGAATGACTTTTGTACCCAGGCAGCTGTGGCGGGAAAATTCCCGCGCTTTCTGCAAAATAGTAACTGTGATTGGCTTGCTCAGGGCATAGCTCCGTGACGTAGCAAGATCGGCGCAGAAATTGGCGCCAAGAATCTCCATTGGTGGAATGGTAGCATTCCGGCAATGAGGTGGAATTTTCCGCCGGTTTTCGAGTTGCTGATTGGAACGTTTAACCACGGCCACTATCGTGGGGGCGAGAATGTTCTGTGTTCGGTTTTGTATGGGTGCTCTTGTGGGCAGTCGGCTCTCGCCTTTCGGTCGAGGACGTTGAAGCAACCAGCCATCGGCACCGGTACGCCAGATCGTGTTCTGGCAGCTAAGAAGACAGTTTGGTAAGGTATGTACGTAGCACCGGCAGACAGGGATTTTCCTAGGTGATAATCAGAGCTCAGCAGAGCGCGCCTGTTCGTCTTTTTGTAACTTTGTTCTGTCTTGGGTAGCAGGAATTAATGTTGGGTTGTCTATGTGTTTTCTCTAAGATTTGAGTTGCAAGGAATTGGCTGCACATACCACTTCGTCATAATTCTCACAATCTAGTTTAGGGACAACTTCACATTCACAGCGTTTGTTTGAGTATCCAATTTGAGCCAATTTGATGTATTATAAATGTTTCATGTGTTTTTGTTTATTATTTTGTGTTTAGTCTTAATAAATCATATTGTTATTTTGGACAGAACTTTCATTCTGTTAATCGGTAGAGCAACCCCATCATTCCTCACTATGTTAATGAAACCTTCGTTTATTTAACTTATTTATCACATTAAATAATTGCAGGTGCCAAACTCTCTTCTACTCCACTGGCAGGGTTGATTAGAGTCAGTTCGCGTATTTTTTTTTTTTATCCTTGTGCAACAGCAAAAGTTGGAGTTAGAATTGGGGGGGCTTAGAGCATCATGTACATATGTAGATTCTAGAAGAATTGAGTGTTAAATACACTGCTCGCCCCGGCACCTCGCAATGTCTCGACGCAGATTCGAACCCTCGACGTCCTGTATACCAACCCAAAACCCAATCTACTGTAAAAAGTCCACTGCACAATTCCGTCTGCTGCTATCGCTAGTTACCGCACATGTGATTACACTTTGCTAGATTGCCCATCTACTACCGGAAATATGCAAAGACCGAAATTTTGTGAGACTCATTTTTGTATTGCCTGTTTGTAATGAATCGCGCTGTGAAGTTCGGGTGCACCAATTTTTCTTCACCGTGTGTACGCTTACTGAAGGATCGAATAAAAAATGTGTGCGACGGCCGTGATTAAAATCGAGATCTTCCACTCCCCAGACAGATGTGCTAACCGCTACGCTACACTAGCATAATGGTGCTGTACATCTGCACGGACTACTCCAGTACGCCTCCCTCCTCAATCCACATTCCCATTCACGCCTCAGCGCACTTGGTATTCCCCCTAAACTGGAACAGCATTGCAGAGCCTCTCCAACGCCATTGGAATAGCACCTCAGCATCGTACGAAACTGAGGATTTTGCGTGAAATCCAGGCAATTAAATTAAATTATATGGTTCTAGAGACCTTTCCAAATCTCAAACGCCTACGATCCATATAGTAGCAAACTGAAGAAAAAATACAAAATCCCCTATTTCGTACGGTACTGGAGTGCTATTAAAATAGAGTTGGAAAGCCTCTGCTATGCTGTTCGAAAACAGGGGAATCCAGGTCGACTGAAGAGTGAACGGGAATTTGGATTGATGAGGGAGGCACGTTAGGACAGTCTGTCCATTTGTGCAAATCGACTGAGCCACGGTGGCGTAATAGTTAACGCATTTGTCTAGAAAGCAGCAAACACAGGTTCGAATCTTTGTTTGGGCACAAATTTTTATTGGTTCAAAAATGGTTCAAATGGCTCTGAGCACTATGGGACTCAACTGCTGTGGTCATCAGTCCCCTAGAACTTAGAACTAATTAAACCTAACTAACCTAAGGACATCACACACATCCATGCCCGAGGCAGGATTCGAACCTGCGACCGTAGCAGCAGTGCGGCTCCGGACTGGAGCGCCTAGAACCGCACCACCACCGCGGCCGGCACAAATTTTTATTCGTCGCTTCAGTCTGTATACATAAATCATGTTTAATGGCAACCAAGAAGGAAGGAAGACTGGCGTTTAAAGCCTGTAAGCGTCCTGCTCGGTCTAAACTTTGCTTCTTAATGTAAGTAAATCCTGACATTCCCTGATTTAGACAACTGTGCCCTTTCGAATACGAAGTTTTGACCCATACAATTAGCTTATGAACGCACTCCGACTACAACACGATAGAAGAAATTTACCTGAGCATTCAACACTTACTTTGAGGGCGCAATAGCCACAGTAATGAGAAAGCAAATTTAATTAATTAAGCAAAATCATCTCCAATATTTCAGAAATAATAAATGTGCTTAGCAGCACTGGTTACACCCTATCTCTGTGTATTGAGGAAGTCAGCTCCAGGCTGCATTTATGATCGTTATAGCGTGGAAGCGCTGTAACAAATATGTATGGATAGCTTTTTGAAGGGGGGGGGGGGCGGTGTCTTAGTGCTGCGTTTCTATTTGAGCAAGCAACATTGGGTAAAAAGTTTTTGTTTAGCCCGTACCAGCGGCCATTGTACAGCCACTCGAACATCTAACTTACTGTAACTATGTTACAGTACATTAAGAAAGGTTTGAACGACGAACGGGAAACGCTCATGTAATGGCTCCACTTGCATGTGAACCATTCGCGTCTTACAAGCAAAAAAAAAAAAAAAAAAAAAAAAAAAAAGACTCCCCATCGTTCGGAATTTACGTGCAAAAACAGTCACCCTTAAATAATCCGGGACTCGTGTGATACTGATTGTTCAGATGCGGTCCACCAGTATCTTGATCTAAGATAAGTTTTAAGTATTGGAAAAAAGTTTTGCTTTTACGCGTTCATAACATGTTTTTCTGAGATGTTTTTGAAGTGCACCACCTCTGTACTTTAAACTTGTACGAATCGCTTCAAACTTTTAGAACGTGGGTAAACGGATAAATTCAAAACGAACTTTTGTATCCAATAATCTTTTTCCGTCGTGGAGATGCGATGGTTTAAAGTCAAGTATAGTAAGTAATATTTGTGAATGGAACACGCGCGAACGGTTTAAAGTAAACAAAAAATAAAAAAAATCATTCTTACGATAAAACTGAAAATTCGCTTTCAGAAATCTATCTTGGTTCAAATGGTTCAAATGGCTCTGAGCACTATGGGACTCAACATCTTAGGTCATAAGTCCCCTAGAACTTAGAACTACTTAAACCTAACTAACCTAAGGACATCACACACATTCATGCCCGAGGCAGGATTCGAACCTGCGACCGTAGCAGTCCCGCGGTTCCGGACTGCAGCGCCAGAACCGCTAGACCACCGCGGCCGGCAGAAATCTATCTTCATTCGGATTTTACAAAAACACATTTTCTGTGAGTTTTTTTTCTGTGTGCCACTTCTGTGTTTCTAATTTGTGCGAATTTGTTCAAATTTGGTAAGTAGGTAGACAAATACGTGTAATTAATGGTCGTCCTGTTGTTTTCTGAAAACTTTGTCCACTGCCACATGGTTATAAAGGCAATAACAAAACTGTTACTGGGTCAGCCGTCGCCTGATTCAACAAAAGTCTACGTACTTTGCTAAACTATGGTGGGCTAATGTCAAAATTATGCTAGAGTAAAAGTTGTGAACTAGAATGAAAAATGCTTCTATCACAACACAAAAAAGCAAATATGTCCAGGGGACAGTTAGGGATGTAACAGAAGGGAATTAGCTTTTCGACTTATTTGGCAGCTTCAAAGACATTTCAATCAAATCATCTTGATGTATTCGCGTCTTTTTCCAAGTTAAACCTACACCCCCAACGCAGCAATTTATAGGTTTATGTCCCTGATCCCGTCCCCAAAATCTAGAAGATTCTCCAGCCAAAGTATAAAATATGTAATATCATACTGCTGAGAAGCATACATTTAACTACTGAAAAAGTTTTTCTTGGGGGATAAAATTTCTGAGGGTGGATTTGTGCATGGAGGTAAGCTGAAACAGCTGCTTGATTTCTGGGTATGGGAGTTGAATTCTTCCCCGAAGGACCATTTCTCTACCAAATCCACCCCCTGTTTCATGTGTGGTGAGATATGCACGCGCAAATAAACACAAATTTGTTCTTCTCGGGCGTTTGACGCACCTGCAGTAGGAAGTACCCGAGAGCGGAGGTGCACCTATAATAGGAAATACCCTAAAATGGGGATGTATACATCCTAAACTTTAAGGACACGTTGTATCACGACATCACAAATGCCATGTTGGATGACATGATGGCATCTGTCATGTTATTTGACATAACATCATGCATCGTGTTACTTTACTTAATATGGGGCGTGACGCGTGTACTAATGCTAAGTAAAAAAGCGCCAGTGCGCAATGTGTTTTGATTAAAATGTCTTTGAAACTACCAGATAAGTCGGAAAGCTAGTTCCTTTATTTTACATCTCTGACTGTTCCAGGACATATTCGCCTTTTTTGTGCTATGAGAGGAGTATTTTTCATTCTGGTAGTCAAATATGATACAGCACTCGTGCACACACTTCTGTGGAACCAAATGCAGCGTCTCTCCAAGTTGCACCAGTGTCAAAACTTAACACATCTGCTGAAAAATGCGTGCAGAGAATTCAATACATGCATTCAGAGAAGTGAAATCTAGTTTTCATGTGAGAATCATACGAAAAAAATCATCAAATGTATCAATTACTGGGACAAAGACTGCGTTTTGCAACACCCGATTGCATAATGGCTAAAGAATCGCGATAGCACACGATATAACTGACAATAAAACCAGTTCAGCGGTGCACACGCAGCATGTGGCAACGAAACTTCAGGTACTCGGTTACAATATAAACAGGAAATCCATACAAATCACAAACCATTTAGGAAAGTTAAATGAAAGGGAGAGTGGCTGAATTGGCGATAAAATTCTTCTTATTCATTGACTACGAATAGATTCTGTACTAAGTCTCGAAGATAGTACTATTAGACAGAAAGAATGGGTAATGGTTCCGGGAACTCAAGACCACTTGCGCTAGCCATAACAAATTCACAACGTGAAGTTACTAGGATTTAATCATGTAATCCATGTACGAGTACATAATGAATGATCAACAGTCTAGTACTGGAAAGAAGTTTTCTGAGGAGAAATCTTTCAGTAGAGACGCATA
Source organism: Schistocerca cancellata (assembly GCF_023864275.1). Classification (NCBI taxonomy): domain Eukaryota; kingdom Metazoa; phylum Arthropoda; class Insecta; order Orthoptera; family Acrididae; genus Schistocerca; species Schistocerca cancellata. The sequence continues at coordinate 406,498,020 of NC_064630.1, forward strand.
AAAATAAAGAATATGGTATTATTTGAGAAAAATATTTGATTTTATATTTAAAAACTCTATAAATCAATTAGAATAATCAAAATTACGAATATTTTAAAATAATACTGCTAAACAATAAGGTAGAAGACACTTTTTAAATGAATAATTCTAATTACTGACTTTCAGTTTGATATTCACTGTTAGATTCCAGTACTACCGATTATTTCACAGATACTTTGATTCTTGTCGGTTTTTATGTGCTGTTCGTAAGGCCTTGAGAAAAATATTGCTTCCGCTGATCCTTTTTTTATATCCGTTATTATTTTCAGTTATGAAATTTCTCCCCATGTCACTGAGCATGAGCGACACAGATCAGTTATTATTATTCGACAATGCAAACCATAGTCCCAGCCATAGCATGAATTAACTTGGTCGCGTTACAGGGTTAAAATTTTCGTGCTTTTACTTGAATATAGGTAGTTTCTTATAGAATGTTAGTAATCTTTCAAAATAGGGACTACCTTTATGAATGAGTAAAGGACATAACTAATGTAGGTTAACACTCCATCTCATTGACCAAGCTTTGCAGTGAATCAACATGGTCAATAAGAATTTGTGCAATTTCCCTGTGCACAGCACCTCTTCCACATCTGGTAGACTCATCCAGCAACAAACGTACTTCATATGCCGAAATAAAACGTTTATGCACCTGAGTGTGTCGTGTACATAGTTCAGACTGTTATAAAAAGACGAGGTCACGAAAATGAGACAGACAGGCAGAGGATTACGGAAGATTACGCGGCGAGTGTGAGAAATCAAGAACAATAATTTTGAATAAACGTACACTGTGTCGAAAAATAGCCGAAACAATAGTGGTTTGAATCACAATGTAAGCAAACACTTGGCCAAGTACTAAAGGCACACGAAGTGTGACCACTATGTACCGAAAGTGTAAGTCTTGAGAAACTTTTACAATAATTGTGACGATAAAAGGGCATTGAAAATCGCATTGAGAGTAGGAATAAGAGAAAACAACTAAAGAATATGACAATGCACATAAAGATTCGTGAAAATCAGCTAATCAAATTCTGGAGTCATAATGTGCCCAGAATGTGGCCTAAAATTGAGCTGATAGCATAAATAATAGGAATGATCGAAAGCCATTTGTGAAACAACTATAAGAATAAAGGAGTGTTTCGTGACACACAGTTCGCAGTGTACCCCGTCTGGGATAGGAGCTCCTCGCGTTCACCAGGGAAGCGTGGGCTTGCAGAAATTGCGTTACCGCGCAATCGAAAGTTTTCGTCACATCCGCTGATCAACTTAACAAAGTTGGATTGGTACTGAAAGACTTCATTGCTTCAGGAAATACGATACAGATAGAGTATCCAGATGTACATGTAGATGTAGATCTTTGTATCAGCAGCTATTTCGTCTGCTGAAGCCTGAAAAACGTACGAGAAGCGTAACGAGAGTTTCTGACGTATAAAGAGCCACGTTTGTATTCCCTGTGGCCAGAGAGTCATATTTGGCAGCTTGTCTCGTTTGTGCCGCGAGAGGGTAGGATGCACGAGCACATGGTGTGTCGTGGTGGCTAAAGTGGACGCAGGGACGGACGGTAAAGATGGGAAGAGGAGCGAGTGCGAGACTAATATCACGGGTCGCATACATCTCAGATCAAGGCGCCGCTGCTGCATCAGTGCTGACGGGGCTCCCTTCGGTGCCGCTGTAGTTCTGCGAGTATGGAGAGTCTGAGATCTGTGGCGTTGCGGTCGCTTCATATTCGTCGACTCGTTCGCTCTTACGGAAGCGTGCGGGAATGTAAGACTAATTAAGATTTACTGTTAATCCAGAAGAACTAGATGCTGTAAAGTAGCACTGACAAGATGAAATGAACGACTGTCGGTTATCAGGTGGCCTTTAAAGGAGCTGTGTTATGTGAGACTGTGGAGGGTGTAAGACGAAAATTCATTGATGCGAGACATAATTGCAAATGTCTTTCAGCAGAGGAGGGGTGATATCTGGAATGTTTCATTCTATAGTTCGTTATTTAGGCGGAAAACGTACAAACTTCGCCGAGTGCAAAAAAATGGTTATGTTTTTTCTTATTCCACCTCTACCATGAAAAACGTATGTGCTGCGTCAAACGAAAACTGTGCACAGAGGAACATCGCTGTTATATCCTTGCGACAAAAAACCGGTGAAATTCCAGTACTCATTTGGTCCTGACAACTTGTGTTTATGGGCTAAAAAGTTGCGTAGCTTATCACTCATTTCTGCAATTTATTTTAACAATTAATGTCATCATTTACAAATAGCACTTGATCCTCATGTCATGCTTTCTAGTACCATTGTTACAGACACGGAAACGTCTAAAAACATAATTGTTACACATTCTCTGAAAAGGTATTAAGTATTAAAATAAGTTTAACACAGTCCTCGAAAAAGTTTTACCTATATAGATGTATAAACAGAACACTATTCACTGCTAACCGATCAGTCATTATGTTGGTATATAACTTAATTCTGCTATTTAGGAGTTGGACATTTCAAATTGCACTAGTTGTTGTTGTTGTGGTCTTCAGTCCTAAGACTTGTTTGATGCAGCTCTGTACGCTACCCTATCCTGTGCAAGCTTCTTCATCTCCCAGTACTTACTGCAACCCACATCCTTCAGAATCTGCTTAGTGTATTCATCTCTTGGTCTCCCTCTACGATTTTTATGCTCCACGCTGCCCTCCAGTGCTAAATTTGCGATCCCTTGATGCCTCAGAACATGTCCTACTGACCGATCCCTTTTTCTAGTCACGTTGTGCCACATGCTCCTCTTCTCCCCAATTCTATTCAATACTTCATCATTAGTTATGCGATCTACCCATCTAATCTTCAGCATTCTTCTGTAGCACCACATTTCGAAAGATTCTATTCTCTTCTTGTCCAAACTAGTTATCGTCCATGTTTCACTTCCATACATGGCTACGCTCCATACAAATATTTTCAGAAACGACTTCCTGACGCTTAAATCTATACTCGATGTTAACAAATTTCTCTTCTTCAGAAACGCTTTTCTTGCCATTGCCAAACTACATTTTATATCTTCATTTCTTCGACCATCATCAGTTATTTTGCTCCCCAAATAGCGAAACTCCTTTACTACTTTGGGTGTCTCATTTCCTAATCTAATTCCCTCAGCATCACCCGACTTATTTCGACTACATTCCATTATCCTCGTTTTGCTTTTGTTGATGTTCATCTTATATCCTCCTTTCAAAACACTGTCCATTCCGTTCAACTGCTCTTCCAAGTCCTCTGCTGTCTCTGATACAATTACAATGTCATCGACGGACCTCAAGTTTTTATATCTTTTCCATGAATTTTAATACCTACTCCGAATTTTACTTTTGTTTCCTTTACTGCTTGCTCAATATACAGATTGAATAACATTGGGGATAGGCTACAACCCTGTCTCACTCCCTTCCCAGCCACTGCTTCCCTTTCATGCCCCGCGACTATTATAACTGCCATCTGGTTTCTGTACAAATTGTAAATAGCCTTTCGCTCCCTGTATTTTACCCCTGCCACCTTTAGAATTTGAAAGAGAGTCTTCCAATCAACATTGTCAAAAGCTTTCTCTAAGTCTACAAATGCTAGAAACGTACATTTGCCCTTCCTTAATCTTTCTTCTAAGACAAGTCGTAAGGTTAGTATTGCCTCACGTATTCCAATATGTCTACGGAATCCAAACTGATCTTCCCCGAGGTCGGCTTCTACTAGTTTTTCGATTCGTCTGTAAAGAATTCGCGTTAGTATTTTGCAGCTGAGAGTTATTAAACTGATAGTTCGGTAATTTTCACATCTGTCAACACCTGCTTTCTTTGGGATTGGAATTATTATATTCTTCTTGAAGTCTGAGGGTATTTCGCCTGTCTCATACATCTTGCTCATCAGATGGTAGAGTTTCGTCATGACTGGCTCTCCCAAGGCCATCAGTACTTCTAATGAAATGTTGTCTACTCCCGGGGCCTTGTTTCGACTCAGGTCTTTCAGTGCTCTGTCAAACTCTTCACGCTGTATCGTATCTCCCATTTCATCTTCATCTACATCCTCTTCCATTTCCATAATATTGTCCTCAAGTACATCGCCCTTGTATAGACCCTCTATATACTCCTTCCACCTTTCTGCTTTCCCTTCTTTGCTTAGAACTGGGTTTCCATCTGAGCTCTTGATATTCATACAAGTGGCTCTCTTTTCTCCAAAGGTCTGTTTAATTTTCCTGTAGGCAGTATCTATCTTACCCCTAGTGAGATAAGTCTCTACATCCTTACATTTGTCCTCTAGCCATCCCTGCTTAGCCATTTTGCACATCCAGTCGTCTCATTTTTGAGACGTTTGTATTCCTTTTTGCCTGCTTCATTTACTGCGTTTTTATATTTTCTCCTTTCATCAATTAAATTCAGTATCTCTTCTGTTACCCAAGGATTTCTACTAGCCCTCGTCTTTTTACCTACTTGATCCTTGCTGCCTTAACTATTTCACTCCTCAAAGCTACCCATTCTTCTTCTACTGTATTTCTTTCCCCCATTCCTGTCAATCGTTCCCTTATGCTGCCCCTGAAACTCTGTACAACATCTGGTTTAGTCAGTTGATCCAGGTCTCATCTGCTTAAATTCCCAAGTTTTTGCAGTTTCTTCAGTTTTAATCTACAGTTCATAACCTAGAGATTGTGGTCAGAGTCCACATCTGCCCTTGGAAATGTCTTACAATTTAAAACCTGGTTCCTAAATCTCTGTCTTACTATTATGTAATCTATCTGATACCTTCTAGTATCTCCAGGATTCTTCCATTCATTATTCTTGAACCAAGTATTAGCTATGATTAAGTTATGCTCTGTGCAAAACTCTACCAGGCGGCTTCCTCTTTCATTTCTTAGCCCCAATCCATATTCACCTACTATGTTTCCTTCTCTCCCTTTTCCTACTACCAAATTCCAGTCACCCATGACTATTAAATTTTCGTCTCCCTTCACTACCTAAATAATTTCTTTTATCTCATTATACATTTCATCAATTTCTTCATCTATAGAGCTAGTTGGCATATAAACTTGTACTACTGTAGTAGGCGACGGCTTCGTGTCATCTTGGCCACAATAATGCGTTCACTCTGCTGTTTGTAGTAGCTTACCCCCTATATGATTTTGTGTTTATAACCCTGTATTCACCTGCCCAAAAGTCTTTTTCCTCCTGCCACCGAACTTCACTAATTCCCACTATATTTAGCTTTAATCTATCCATTTCCCTTTTTAAATTTTCTAACCTACCTGCCCTATTAAGGGATCTGACATTCCACGCTCGGATCCGTAGAACGCCAGTTTTCTTTTTCCTGATAACGACGTCCTCTTGAGTAGTCCCCGCCCGGGGATCCGAATGGGGGACTATTTTACCTCCGGAATATTTTATCCAAGAGGACGCCATCATCATTTATCCATACAGTAAAGCTGCATGCCCTCGGGAAAAATTACGGCCGTAGTTTCCTCTTGCTTTCAGCCGTTCGCAGTACCAGCACAGCAAGGCCGTTTTGGTTAATGTTGCAAGGCTAGGTCAGTCAATCATCCAGACTGTTGCTCCTGCAACTACTGAAAAGGCTGCTGCCCCTCCTCAGGAACCACACGTTTGTCTGGCCTCTCAACAGATATCCCTCCGTTGTGGTTGCACCTACGGTACGGCCATCTGTATCACTGAGGCACGCAAGCCTTCCCACCAACAATTGCACTAGAGAATAGCCGTCATTAAACTGTAAATATACTAGTCATTTTTTAACACGATCTTGATTTCGGCTAATTGCACAAGAGAATAGCCGAAATCAAGATCGTGTTAAAAGAGCGAGTAGTTAATTTACGGTTTAATGATGGAAGTCTGTTTCAAAACAGTTCTGGGTATACCGGAATTCCGCAGTTATACTTGTAAATTCATGTAGCCGTCTCCTTTTTGAGTGAGTCGAGGCCACTTTTACCCACCAGCAGACTCAGCTGGAGAGTGGGCTGCGGCGGGGACTCACGAGCTGCGTCTACAGGCACAAGGAGACAGCACGTTCGGAGATGACGTCACATGACCCTCTGGGGAGGCTAAAGTAGGTAAACGGAGCTAATTTCTGATCTCTATCGGGCGGCAGTAGTCAGCTGCTAGCCGGCCGGTGACGAAGCGGGGACTGTTGAGCTGAGTACTGAAATTCTCTAAAAGCTGTTACGGTGTGGAGTCGCCAACGCAGCGTCACTAATGATCAGTGTGCTGCGTGGCCACTGTTTGGACGTAGCAACGTGGTGGAGCAGTGCTGTCTTTTCTCGGGCGAGCGGATGGCAGTTTCAGTGGAAGCAGAGCATGCCAAGAGGAGTGCTACCTGCGTGCTTTGGTAGCTGACGGTTTCATCTTGGTGGCTGAGTGATTCAATACAGTTTGAAGTGCTGAAAGTCCGCAGTTATCGTGTGACAAGTTGCGGTTGTTGTTTGGTGGCATGCTGTGGATGTAGATGCATGCTCTAAAAGTGAGGCCACTTTGATATTGCTAAATTACGTGATATAAGCGTGATTGGTTTTTATTATACAGAAAGTGCCTTGTTTGCGTAATGCTGCGCATGTGATTGATATTTTGATGTCATTTGTCCCAAGAAAATCTCCTTGTTATTCGCTCTGTTTAGATGATCAATTTGTATGTTCTATTGGGCAGAAGTTTGTTAGACATATGCATAGGCAGTTTTATAGAGCACTGGTGGTAGCATGCTGTAGTGGCTAAGCGATGATGGCAGTAATTGCGTACCAATATTCAGTTTCATGCTATATAGATGATGTTAATTAAGTTGTGAGTTGTTTTACTATCTTACGCTTAATTGCATGAGTTGTATCTATTGTATTTTCTGTCTGTGGCCAATGGCCATATTTTGTAATTGTTACTGTTGCTGCCTGATACCGTGTGCGGGGAAAGGATGTTGTTTTGATTCTGTTTACTGTACTGAAGGCATTTCATTTGTATTCTATTGTTTGAACCCTGCATTCAAACACTGCACAGTCATGTAGAGCAAGTTCTGTTTAAGAGTTATTTTACTGTTGGTCTGTTATTAAGAAGAATTTCACACTTAATAAGTTAACTGTTAGATTGAGCCTATGCCTGCACAGCACCCAGCCTGAATCTCACTCAGCCCTATACTATACTATAATTGGTAGAGTATGGTTATGCAATGTTGTGGCAAGCAGGAATTCCCTGGTAACATTATAATACAGTTAAGTGACTGTGTCCTTTATTGAATGCTGTTTCAGTAAAGGCTGCTAGTCACAGCCTGCCTTTGCAAACCGGAGCTCACTTATGAGGTGGTGGTATGCAGCCAGGTGACATTGACTACTGTGGCAGAGCTATCCCAACAGCTTCAACAGATCATGCATGAGCCAGCGCATCTGACACTAATTGGTTGGCTCTCGCCGAGTTTCAATTGGTCGTGCCATTCTTGCTGTGTCACCCATCTTCTATGGACCAAGTGCATAGGGTACAAGCAAGGGCCACACACTATAGGTAGAGTTAATGATTTGTTAGACGTAGTTGACAAAGAGAATTGGTTTGTTTTGAATCAATTATATCAATGGGTTTGCAAGTCTAGAAGCAATCATTGGTGGTTTGTTAACAGTAATTTTTGTGCAAAGTAGCTGGACAGAGGGGTAGTGCAAGAAGAGGGGACACATAATGACGAAATTGAAATGCTGGGAAGGGAGCATAAGTCGTGGAAAATGCAAAAATGGTGCAAATGGCTCTGAGCACTATGTGACTTTACGTCTGAGGTCATCAGTCCCCTAGAACTTAGAACTACTTTAACCTAACTAACCTAAGGACATCACACACATTCATGCCCGAGGCAGGATTCGAACCTGCGACCGTAACGGCCGCGCAGTTCCAGACTGTAGCGTCTAGAACCGCTCGGCCACTCCGGCCGGCTGGAAAATGCAGTTTGCTAAGATTCCTCACGGCAACGGCATTGCCGCAGTGGATACACCGGTTCCCGTGAGATCACCGCGCTGTCGGGCGTGGTCGGCACTTGGATGGGTGACCATCCAGGCCGCCATGTGCTGTTGCCATTTGTCTGGGTGCACTCAGCCTCGTGATGCCAATTGAGGATCTACTCGACCGAATAATAGCGGCTTCAGTCAAGAATACCGTCGTAACGACCGGGAGAGCGGTGTGCTGACCCCACGCCCCTCCTATCTGCATCCTCCACCGAGGATGACACAGCGGTCAGATGGCCCCGGTAGGCCACTTGTGGACTGAAAACAGAGTGCTTTAAGATTCCTCACATGTACGGGGGCAATGTTCAGTAACAATTGATTTTCAGTAGTTTCAATACCTCATATGCTGACGCGTTTGTACAGTATGATATTGTTGACAGAACAAAAGGAAGTGTTTGCTTTGAGGGATGTGGAAGTTTTCCAGTTAACGTATACTAGTAATAGCGGTAGCCTGGCAAGTACAGTAACAAAGGCTGTAGACGAAGGGATACATTGGTAAGTTTTTGCAAACGGTTATGTAACAGAGTAGTTTCTACGCGGGTGATGTATAAATTGATTTAATTACATTAGAGGTGCGAACAGGGGACAAACGAGCAGTTTGGAGAATATGTCAACAGAGTTAGCACAGCTGTGAACACATTTTGTATTGTGGCCACTGAGGATGAGGTAGTAGCTAATATATTAGAAGGCATTAAATCCGAAGATCATTCGCGGATGATGTTTGCTCACCCCCCTTGTACTTACAGGGATTTAGAAGAAGTAACATATAAGACTGAAGGATTCAGGTAAGTTCGTCAAGGTAAGGAGCGTGAACTGAAATAAGTAAGAAACTTGAAAAGGTGTTCTCATAGATGAGATCAAAAATTAGTGGTTGTCTTCTTCTGTGGGGTAGTGAAACATCCAGAGGGGGAAAAAAGAAGAAGTAATATTATGGTACCCTAAGTGTACAACCTGGTCGCTTGTATGGCTGCCGCTGTCAGAATTAAGGTAAAGTTCACGTACCAATAGAATAGATCATCTGTTTAGCTGATTTGGGGGACCTAATGCAATAAGAACTGCATTGATTTCGAATTGGACTCGAGATCACTTCATATTCGAGTTTTGTAAAAATAAGACATACTCGATTTGCTTTCATTCGGAATTGCTGGTCGCAGCGGTACATCAGAGGGAAGGGGTACATGATTTGACGCAGCTATATCATTTGCTGCCGGTTCATAGGGAGTAAGAACACCCATAGTGCAGCGAATTGAGCGAAGTGCACACAGATCGTTTATGGCTGACAAACTTAATTAAGTATCAAATCGAATTAACATATAATGTGCCAGCGAGGAGATCGGAGATTTTTGCAGCAAGGAGTTATTCAGCCTTACAAATCACCTTCCTTGTGTGCCAGAGCCACATAGCACATTGGAACCGGTAGTTGATTACAGAGAGCTCAATAAGAAGGTAATCTACCGTTCCATTTCGTTGCCAGATTTTTACCTGTTTTGGCTGGCGCCCGCATTTCTTCCGCCTTGAATTCGAATCAGATCGCGTTGGACGAGGAATCGAGACAGGTCACAGCATTTCGCACCCATTGGAATTTGAGTTTATAACAAATTTAAATTCGTGCGTCACTATCCGCGTGATGTGGTAATTTTAATTACAAATTGGCAGGAACATATAGAAGCCTTGAACGAAGTGTTCTCACTATTCAGGGAGGCGGGACGTAGTGAGACTTGAAAAGGTGAGGACTGGGTTCACTGACATGTTTTTTTAGGGCATATCGTGTCAATGAGGTAAATTAAATTGGTCCCAAATGTACCATGCCCTTTAGAGAACGCACTCCTCCCAGAAATGCTAAGGAAATGGTTAGATTTATGGGAATGATTAAATTTTTAGGTGATTTATGACGAATTTCATGAAATTAGCCAAGCCACTGAATGAGCTGTGCGTGAAGGGTTGCTAACTACAGTGTGGCGAATTCCAACAAGCAGTATACGAGGGCTTGCATAAGGGCGCCTTAGATGACCTTCTGTTGGTAATACCAGACACCGATAAGCAGTTTATCGTGCAAACTAATGCCTCAGCGGGTAGACCACCCAGTTGGGAAAAAACTAACGTCATATGTTTCTAGCTGACTAGCATCACAAGAGAAGAAGTACTCCTGAGCCATGCATGCCTCGTGTTCGTGCCATTTATTGCTTCACATCTTGTCTTTGCGGTACTGCTGTCTCGTTTCTTATTCGATTTACTGGCGTCACTAAGTTGCTGGCTTGCCTGCCCATGAGTGGCAGCAGTAGCGTTTATCGATAAGAGTACTGTCTTACTATCTTTGGAACGACTGCTACTGTTTTCGGGTCGTCGTGTCTCAGGAGTTTAGTCAGGACGCAGTAGCATTGAGGTCCAGACAGCCATGACTCGCCCTACCATTGTCGACACACATGACTGGAGAGAGGACGACCTTGGTTGGTCGTTCGGTCGGTCGTCTCATCAGACGACGTGTGTTTGGTCGCCGACCGCTTCTGGGTTCTCCATGTGTGCCAACTTGTGATTCGTCCTTGTTGTTCCACAGTCACTGGTTTTAGTATTGTTCGAGTTGTTTGTTGAAGTGTTTACTTGGAACTGTGTGTAGCTTGTGTGATTTGACTGAGCGCCTATTTTAATGCTGTTTGCATGCTGCATGGAGTAAGTCGTTTGGGACAGAGCGGCGAGGAAGTCTTCGTGGCGCGAGGTCAGACTTGGACCGCTGGCAGCGTGCACGCGCGATCGGATTGTAAGGCGCTAACTGCGAGAGCTACAAAGTTCGTTGCCCACCGAACCTGGAAACTGTAGTTGAGTGATCAGTTAACCTATTATGAAACCTCAACTGCTGTGACATCTCTTCGTTCATTGCCGGTTGTTGCTTCCTGGGCCATTCTGGCTAGCAGCAACGTATGGTGAGTTGGAGCCAGCGAAATTTTGCAGCCGTCTTCGTGTATGGTCTTTAATTATCAAATTGGTTGTTAATTATCAGTGAGGTGCAACTGCGGTATTTTCTGCCCGCCCTGGCCGTTAGCGTAGTTTTCCAGCATTGTGTTTTTTCCACCATGTTGATGCTGTCTGGCACGGCGTGTAGTTGAGCAGCCTTTTAGTTGTTTGTTCATATATTTTTTTTAAGAGTGATTGTGCCTTGGCTATTTTTAGATGCCAATTTTGAAGACGTAGTGCAACTGGTATCTTCGTCCTCGGCTGATATTTTCCGTTGTCGTACCGTTAGTCGGGTGGAAGGGAATTAATTAGGTTTTGGTCTGCCCTTCGGCCGTCCCTGGGTCAGGTTGCCATCCAATTATTTAACCTTACTCTTGGTTGCATGTCTCACCTCACCTTACATTATAGCTACCTCCTCAGACCGACCCTTGGAACCCTTCTGAGCACCACTCTTCTGTTGGTTTTAGATTGTGATATTCATTTTAGTCTGATGTCCAGTGTGTGGCCTTCAGCAGAGCTTCTACGTGAAATATTTTTAAGATAAGGCCTTAAGCGTTTATAGGGCGATACTAGGAACTTCCAAAAATATACTTGAAATGCTTTTATTTCATATCCTCGCCAAGAGGTTAGTGATGTAACATACTTATTTTCTTGATTAACTAAGTGCATGGCGTCCTATAGGGTGGTAAGTATACACCAGAGAACATTGGTGATACTAGATTTCAGACATTGTTCATTGGTAAGTATTCTTACTACTTATTGTGTTTTAGAAATATTATGAAATAAATGAGAATTGATATCATATTGCTTATATTTCTTTTCTTAAACACATCAATACGTGGTGCAATATTTGTTTCACATACACTCCTGGAAATTGAAATAAGAACACCGTGAATTCATTGTCCCAGGAAGGGGAAACTTTATTGACACATTCCTGGGGTCAGATACATCACATGATCACACTGACAGAACCACAGGCACATAGACACAGGCAACAGAGCATGCACAATGTCGGCACTAGTACAGTGTATATCCACCTTTCGCAGCAATGCAGGCTGCTATTCTCCCATGGAGACGATCGTAGAGATGCTGGATGTAGTCCTGTGGAACGGCTTGCCATGCCATTTCCACCTGGCGCCTCAGTTGGACCAGCGTTCGTGCTGGACGTGCAGACCGCGTGAGACGACGCTTCATCCAGTCCCAAACATGCTCAATGGGGGACAGATCCGGAGATCTTGCTGGCCAGGGGAGTTGACTTACACCTTCTAGAGCACGTTGGGTGGCACGGGATACATGCGGACGTGCATTGTCCTGTTGGAACAGCAAGTTCCCTTGCCGGTCTAGGAATGGTAGAACGATGGGTTCGATGACGGTTTGGATGTACCGTACACTATTCAGTGTCCCTTCGACGATCACCAGTGGTGTACGGCCAGTGTAGGAGATCGCTCCCCACACCATGATGCCGGGTGTTGGCCCTGTGTGCCTCGGTCGTATGCAGTCCTGATTGTGGCGCTCACCTGCACGGCGCCAAACACGCATACGACCATCATTGGCACCAAGGCAGAAGCGACTCTCATCGCTGAAGACGACACGTCTCCATTCGTCCCTCCATTCACGCCTGTCGCGACACCACTGGAGGCGGGCTGCACGATGTTGGGGCGTGAGCGGAAGACGGCCTAACGGTGTGCGGGACCGTAGCCCAGCTTCATGGAGACGGTTGCGAATGGTCCTCGCCGATACCCCAGGAGCAACAGTGTCCCTAATTTGCTGGGAAGTGGCGGTGCGGTCCCCTACGGCACTGCGTAGGATCCTACGGTCTTGGCGTGCATCCGTGCGTCGCTGCGGTCCGGTCCCAGGTCGACGGGCACGTGCACCTTTCGCCGACCACTGGCGACAACATCGATGTACTGTGGAGACCTCACGCCCCACGTGTTGAGCAATTCGGCGGTACGTCCACCCGGCCTCCCGCATGCCCACTATACGCCCTCGCTCAAAGTCCGTCAACTGCACATACGGTTGACGTCCACGCTGTCGCGGCATGCTACCAGTGTTAAAGACTGCGATGGAACTCCGTATGCCACGGCAAAGTGGCTGACACTGACGGCGACGGTGCACAAATGCTGCGCAGCTAGCGCCATTCGACGGCCAACACCGCGGTTCCTGGTGTGTCCGCTGTGCCGTGCGTGTGATCATTGCTTGTACAGCCCTCTCGCAGTGTCCGGAGCAAGTATGGTGGGTCTGACACACCGGTGTCAATGTGTTCTTTTTTCCATTTCCAGGAGTGTATATACGCATGTGCAAAACTGTAAATACAGCTATATCAGAATGAATGTAAGTAACTGAGAAATCTGCATCATCTACACCATGAACAGCTATTATAAATAGCTGAAGGATGATGTGGGAATAATTGTTGTTAGAACAAAATCACAGACGAAACCAACTGAATGGAATTTTACTCATAATTACGAATTGGGCGTTTGAAAATGTATGAAGCATGACAAACACAGGGCTACATTGCATCTTATGCAATCTGTGGTGGAGTGTTTTTGTTTCTTTGTAGTACTGCAATGGGCACATCGTCGTAAGGACCCTTTGCTGGTAGATGGTACCCTACATCTGTTAGACGAATTGTATTTGCTACAGTTGCTCGGCCATCGGGAGCATTTCCCTTCCTTCCTCTTCCAGTCTGAATTACTGGGCCTTTTTTGATTCGTGCGGAGAAGGAACCAATCATTTCAATTCCTAACTGTCACCTGTATTAAAGTGACTCAAAGGTTTTGTGCCAGACATACATTTCCTGACTGTATCTTTGTAGAGGATGTAACTGTTTACAATGCTTGCATCAATACAGCAATAAAATAATTTTAGCCACCATCGTCGGGATTTCCATGATGTGGTGTAGGTACAGAGAATCTGATCAAAAGGATCCACCCCTTCCATATATAAGTTGTAATCCCTGATTGATTCTGGACAAGGAACACACCGTATTATTAGGTCTCAGAACAAAACATTTAGATTCAGCATTACGTATCGTGCTAGTTACCGTAACACACTTCTTTCCCCTGTCTTTCCATTTTGATACTCCTATGTCTCCAGCCATAACTATATCAGATTCTCTCATTTTTAGAGATTTGTCAGCAGCTAATGTATCTTTAGGAAAGAACTTTCATGTTTGTCTGATTGTAGCACAAAAAATTGTCAAAGAACAAGCAGTATCCTAGATCTTCATAAGGAGCTGCAAGTTTTTCTGTGACACATTGACCTAAATACTTGTTACTCTTGCCTCCCTCTTCTTTGCCCTCATACACTGACAGTCCTAGACAGTAGCCTGTATCAGCACATGCAGTCTCCCAGATTTTAAAACCTCTTTTAATTGGTTTATGTGGCATATACCATTTCAAGGTATTCCTTTGACTCCCACCGCAGTTTCATCAAGTGACAAATATCTGGCAGGATGGAACAACTTCTTGAAACAGCTGTTGAGGTCAGCTCAGATAGGTCTAATCGTGAATAATCGGTCAAAACCAGTTTCACCCTTTTTTGGCATTTTGGAATTATCATTTAGGTGTAAAAATCTCATATTTTCAAGAAACGTTTTGCAGGCATCATTTGTGCAACTCTACTGTTATAAAAGTTTCTGTCATTACTCCAGTATAATCTAACACTAGGTAATGGATTGAATCCCATAATAACAAGTATTCCTAAGAATGCTCTCAGTTCATCAACAGTTAAATTTAATCGGGTATTTTTCTGTGTAGTATACAATTTGACTGAGCAGTGATCTGCTCCAAGAACTCATCAGTCAGAATTAGGTTCAAAATTGCCATTGGGCTACTCACATTTACTTCAGCCATGTTCGATATGCCAAAAGGCACTGAGAAAACAGTGTTGCACAACAGTTGGGGTACGTGCCCTTCTCTGCATCATGAGAAAGTTCTACTTACAGCATGGTCAGTTTCATTTTCGCTTTCATTTTCTGTGTCTGTTTCGTCAACAACTGAAAAGTAAGTTTCATCGTTATCAGATGACAACCTGGCACCATTGGTGGATGTTATGGACGTGTGTAGTTGAACTGGTAGGCATCATCTGCACCTTCATCCCCACATTCTTCTGAACCGTCAACCATCTCGTCCGCCACTCTATTTAGCTCCTCTAAAATTTCCTCCCCTGTCAGACCTCTTCTGTGTAGAGCCATGATCAGGCTTACAACTAAATGGTACTGTTACCTAAGAAATAATCACACCAGTAAAAACTAACACATTTTTGACGGTGTTTCAACTAGTAAATAAATTCGTAACTGAAATCGTGTGTAACCTACCTTTTGGTGACTCATGTATGATTATAAGGCAGTAACGTCTTAGCCGCTATTTTGAGAACGAAATTGTACCCACCACGTAAGAAAATACTCTTCAATGAATTAACAAAACATAATTGTAATCGACAATTTCATTAGAAGGACGAAAAATCTTAGTCTGAATATGACCCATTTTTGGCTATTTTTTCCGTCTCGCGCAAAGCATAAGCTATTTATCGTAATAAATATTTCAGTACATAACGAAAGTGAATCATTTATATCACAATATACGCAGAATTAAGCACAGAGTTACTGCCTTACCCTGGAATGCACAGATCTAAAGTGTTTCTGTCTTGCAGAACACGTAATTGACGACTGTTTACTTCTATCAACAACATTACGACCAGAACCGCTCTTTGGTAAGAATCCGTGCCACTTTCATTTCTTTTTACATGCTTAGAAGGCGGTGAGACGGGAATTCGAAAAGTGGTACGTATTTCTACCACAGATCGTTAAAGGAACTGATCTGTTACAACAAAGGTCTGTGTAAACAAATGCTTCTATACAAATAGGCGGGTGGTAACTATACTTAAAAGTATCCTATAAAGGGTTAAATTAAAATTTTGGAAACTGATTTGTTTAAAACTATTTTTTATAAAATTTGCTCTATCTGAAATTATTGATATCCTCAGTTGTTCAATGTCTTGACTGTGGCCTCTAGCCGAGTATTTACGTGAAATACTTTTTTTAAGTAAGGCCTTCAGCCGCGTGTATTCTTTAAAGTAATTTTTATAACTTGTGTTCAGGCCTTCAGCCGTTCTTGTTTTTGGTGTGGTTTTGGGCTTTCAGACGTATTGCTTTAATTTGGTCCTTTTAAGGCAATGTATAATTAAGTGGTTCTTAGGAAAATAAAAGTTGTATGTTTTGTGCAACTAACAGTAACTGATTACGGCCCCCTCCACAACCCTAACCCGATCCGGTTTACCCTGCGAAACCAGATTTCAACTCCGTTTATGAAATCGAGTGGTTATGTTTGCACTGGTGAAATTTAGGTTTAATCTACACTGTGCAACGCAAGATCACTTTGTTTGAAACAATGTAATTGTCTCCCACTGGAACAAAGCCTACAACCTTGATCTGTAACGGTATGAAAGCGTGCTGCCGTGCGACCTCACACCTGGGCTCTGCGACGCTTCAGAAACCAAGGTGTCGACAAGTGCCAAAAAGAGGCCACAGCTCAGACGTTCATGTGAAGTGTCAGGTAGTATAATAGTATCACATTTGCATTATATTTCACCTGGGTCGGAGATTTTCTCCGCTCAGGGACTAGGTGTTGTGTCGTCCCAATCATCAACATTTCATCCTCACCGACGCGCAAGTCGCCGAAATGGCGTCAAATCGAAAGACTTGCGCCCGGCGAACGGTCTACCCGACGGGAGGCCCTAGTCACACTACATCATAATCGCTATATTTCACCACGATTTTGCACAGTTCGATCTTGGGTGCGCTACACAATAGGAAGGTCGTACACACCCTCTTACCCACATTTCAAAAATGTTCAAATGTGTGTGAAATCTTATGGGACTTAACTGCTATGGTCATCAGAGTCCCTAAGCTTACACACTACTTAACCTAAATTATCCTAAGGACAAACACACATACACACCCATGCCCGAGGGAGGACTCGAACCTCCTCCGGGACCAGCAGCACAGTCCGTGACTGCAGCGCCTTACCCACGTTTAATCCTTCTTTTAACATCTCTGTGACTGAGGTCAGAGCCGCGACGCCCAACGTTGATATCACGACGTTTCGTTATGGGTGGCGAGGGAAAACATTTCAGATACACCTCCATTCAGAATCGGAATGAAAAGGCGTAAGGAAGTGGTATAAAGGACGCCTATGGGACCACCATTTCCCTTAGTGAGTTGATTCGCAATGTTTCGTAGTGTGCTGAGCAACAAGAGACGTTGTTGACAACGTTACATATCGCTGATACACCCCCCCCCCGGTTGATTTAACCCTTCTCTCACGTCATTGTTCGGCTGAAAATCCCATTGAGCGTGATCTGACCCTTTCTGCGTTTAGCACAACCACAGCTTTCGCTTTGGTATAGACGACGGACCCACTATGGATCGTACAAATTCATACGAAGAAATTTGAGCATGATCCAAAGCAGCAAAGTGAAGGATGTTGACGTCTTTTCAGACCTCCTGCAGCTCGCGATCACGGGGGATTGCAACATTGAGACGTGCGTGAATAATAAAACAGCTAAAGATCTAAGACGCCTCAGTTGCTGAATATTTTAAAAATTTACCTGTACCAAGACTTGAAGACCCATTCAGCTGAGTGGTCCTCCGCTGCTGCTTTAGCGCCTAAGGGCAGGCAACCGTTTTGACACCAATTCGATCGTGTGGACACAATAACCTTTGGTGGGAATCTTTTCCCGCGGAAGAGGCTGGCAATTCCAGTGGAGGCAGTTAAGGTGCTTCTGCATGTCATGAGGAGCACTACTTCCGTGCTTTAGTAGCTGACGGCTACATCCTGGTACTTGAGTGATTCAGTGTAATATAATGTGCTGATTACAAGTGGTGCATTGCGTGTACTGATTAACAACCAATATAATGCACGGAACCCCCACTCCTCCCATACCCTGTTTTAAAAGTTTATGTGAAGAACGTTAATTGCTGTACGACCAGGACTACTTCCAACGCAAAGCAATGGTTCAAAGTAGTGCCCTTTGTTACGTCGCGATGCGAGCAAGGAATCTAATAGTGGAAAATGCCTTTGTGGACCAGGCAACAACTTGAAGTTAACCCCTTAATGACGTGCGTTGCAAATTGGCATCATACCAAAGCGAAGCTTTTAAATGGAAGGTGAATTGTTTTTGAGCCCCAGTGACGGAAAGTGAGGATTTTCCACGAAGCTACCAATGACTCTAGCACGTAATGCCTATTTGCGCGTATTTGTTCATCACATAGAAAAATATCGTCATTATTTAGAGAATTACAGCTAGGTACAGAGATTCAGTTTTGGAAATAATTTGTGTGTTCAGTAACAATTGTGACGTAAATCGCATTTTGATGTAATGAACTAGTTGCACGTGTGACTGAGTTTGAAAATACTGTTTGTGTAAAATATGCATCACTGTGTTTCAGCACCTTTACAGCCAATGCAAGACATAAAATGAAGTGAAATGAAAGCAAATATTTCCTTTGCTTTGTAGTAACAGCATATTTCAGTGGCCAATTATGTTCATTGTTTACGAATATACAGACTTTAATTTATTACAAGTTTCCCACTAATGCATATGAACATCCGACCTCAGCAGCGTTTTGACTGATTAAATTCCGCTTGTATAACGATCTAGAATTTATAATGAACTACTAATACTCTGAAGTTTTTATTTTCTTAGAGATGTATCCCCACTATGCTCCACGAAATGTAAATGAATATTTCGAATTGCTGCCTGCGGAGGGGAACCATGAGAGTTTCATAATTCCCTGTAATAAACAAAATTATCTGCTTGAATTAAGATCCAGAGTAGCAGACACACACTGTCGGCAAGGGAAAACCATGACAGGAAAAGTGAAATAGATCTTCCGTCACTACAACAGGAGAACTAGTATGCAAGAAACATCGTAGACCAACAAAGGCGGTTCCAGATAAGTATACCCGAACTGACAAAATAGTTCGTTGGTCTCAGGTTACAGAAGAAAGCAAAAATGTAAAAGACGTAATTGTAAATAACAGACAGAATTCAGGTGTAGTAAGTGTAACGTTCATTTGTGTCTGAACAAGAACAAACTTTTTCCCAGAATTTCACGAATGAGGCTATACAGTATTACATACAATTATTTAAAATATATGCCACCACTTATTTTTAATTTTTAATCAAGTAAATTCTAACTATGTATCATCAAAACCGTAAGTAAAAACCGTTTACTAAATGAAATGTTTTATGTGTTAAATTTTTAAATTCCTGTTGTCACAAATACACGAGGAACCCAGTTATACGTGGCAGGTGTAACATACATTGGATTTCATGTGATGTACTCAATAACATTTCATTACTGGTTACAAATTATGATTCTCGATTTTTTCTTCAAGCAGAAATATTTTCATGTGTTAACGAGTTAATGTTACTCAATTTATTAATGATGAGAAGGAGAGAGGAGTGACAGTACTGACGGAAAAGTTGATGGAATCTGCAAGCGAGATCTTAAAGCTGAATGAGTTACTAGTGCGTTAGCTGCAGGAGGAAAGACATGACGCCAAGTGAAATGGGATTCATGTGTTCACCAAGAAAAGCAGAAGCAAAGAGCACAAAACAAATGTCTCATGAACGATATGAATAAATATGTTATATAATGGTATTGTGACGTGTGAAAATTACCGAAAAAACATTACACGAAGTGACGGTAACAAAATACTATCACAATCTCTTTACAGAAGAATAAAAAAACTGGCAGAAGACGACCTCAGGGAAGATCAAAAAATGGTTCAAATGGCTCTGCGCACTATGAGACTTACCTTCTGAGTTCATCAGTCCCCTAGAACTTAGAACTACTTAAACCTAAAGATCAGTTTGGATTCCAGAGAAATGTAGGAACACGCAAGGCAATACTGACAGTACGATTTCTCAAAGAAGTTAGGTTAAGGAAAGGCAAATCTACGCTTATAGCATTTGCAGACTTAGAGAACGCCTTTGACAATGTTGACTGGAATAATCTCTTTCAAATTCTAAAGGTGGCATGGGTTAAATACAGGGAGCGAAAGGATATTTACAATTTGTACAGAAACCCGATGGCGGTTATAAGAATTGAGGGGCACGAGTGGGAAGCAGTGGTTGAGAAGGCAGTGAGACAGGGTTGTAGCCTATCCCATGTTATTCAGTCAGTATACTGAGAAAGCATAAAAGGAAACAAAAGAAAATTTTGGAGCAAAAATTAAAGTCCAGCGAGAAGAAATAAAAACTTTTAGTTTTGCCGATGACATAGTAATTCTATCAGAGGTAGCAAAGGACTTGGAAGAGCAGTCGAACGGAATGGACAGTGACTTTAAAGGAGGATATAAGATGAACATCAACAAAAGTAAAATGAGGATAATGGAATGCGGTAGAATTAAATCAGGTGATGCTGAGGGAATTAAATTAGGAAATGAGACACTTGGAGTAGTAGATGAGTTTTGCTATTTGGGCAGCAAAATAACTGTGATTTTCGAAGTAGGGAGGATATAAAATCTGGACTGGCAATGGCAAGAAAAGCGTTTCTGAAGAAGAGAAATTAGTTAATATCGACTACAGATTTAAGTGTCAGTAAGTTCTTTCTGAAAGTATTTGCATGGAGCGCAGCCATGTATGGAAGTGAAACATGGACAATAAATAGTTTGGACAAGAAGATAATAGAAGATTCCGAAATGTGGTGCTACAGAAGAATGCTGAAGGCCAGATGAGTAGATCACGTAACTAATGAGGAGGTACTGAATACAACTGGGGAGCAGAGAAATTTGTGGTACAGCCTGACTAGAATAAGATATCGGTTGGCGGGACACATTCTAGGGCATCAAGGGATCGCCGATTTAACACTGGAGGGAAGCGTGAGGGGGGAGGGGGGCAGGGGGGGGGATAAAATCTTAGAGGGAGACCAGGAAGTGAATACAGTAAGCAGATTCAGAAGGATGTAGGAGAAGAGGCTTGCACAGGTTAGAGTAGCATGGAGAACTGCATCAAACCAGTCTTTGGACTGAAGACCACAAAACAACAATGACGTTTTAATGTTGGCTGCTACGCTGACGCCAGTGTCATGCCCCCAGAATGGTGTGTGGAGGAGGCAGTGGGGATGTGACCTCCTAGTACCGTGACGAGCACGGAGTCAAGAACGCTGATTCACTAAAACATTCTCTATTATTCGATGCTTCCATACAGGAGGCCGAAGACTGCGGCGCAGGAGCTGGCTGTAAGTAGCGGGCAGCGGAACGCTGCGCCAGCATAACAGCAACTGGAAGCACGGTGGCCTTGCTGGAGCACGTCGGATTACAATTTCACAGTTCAGCGAGCATACACTGCGCGCGGCCGAAGGCGGCTAGCAGGGCCGCGTAGACGCCTCGAATCGAACCCAGGACTGATGGAGTCCAGTCGATGGCACCCAATGGGTGTCCCGCCTCGGTGGCTTCAGTTCGTAGACCGGGATCATTATGGCTAGCTGACAGCTCGTAGTCCAGCGGCTTTCTCTAGTTGACGGTACTGCTCGAAGAGGCTGTGCCGGCCTGTGTGGCTGAGCGGTTCTAGGCGCTGCAGTCTGGAACCGCGCGACCGCTATGGTCGCAGGTTCGAATCCTGCCTCGAGCATGGATGTGTGTGATGTCCTTAGGCTGGTTAGGTTCTTGGGGACTGATGACCTCAGATGTTAAGTCCCATAGTGCTCAGAGCCATTTGAACCATTTTTTGAAGAGGCTGTAGCTACTTCGCTACACATCAAACTGATGATTGGCACAGAGAATGCGCCAGATAAATGCAGGACACAGATGGAATGTTAGCAATGGCTGAGCTCGGAGTAAATATAGTCGCTCTAGCGAGGGATGTAATGACAAGAGACAGACCCACATCGTGTAGCCAGATGCTAAAATGCAGCATTGGATTGCGATCTGGAGTAATCTTGTCCACTGCTAATTGTAGAACGCCACGTTGCAGAAGAATACGGTGCCAGCATTGCTGTAGAATTACGTAGATGGCTACCCTGTATACCCCTTGGCCAGTTGCGACCGCCTACCAGACGGTGATGCCATAACAGTTATTATGCAACAATTTTTGCAACATTACGAACAATTCAAAGGAATACCAACTTAATGAAAATTTTACAGCTGTTGGTGTGTAACTGGATTGCAAGGAAACACTGAGAAAAATCTCCATGGCGCTTTCCTTTAAAAGGAGACCGAATTAATCAATCAGCATATGAACGTTTCCAAAGAGGCATACAGGATAATATTTTACGAAAAAATGAAGCATCAGGATTAAATCAGCTAGTGGTAAAATCAGCCAGGACATAGATTCATCTATTTTATGCGCTGTGAGTAGCCTAAATGTGTCACAGTAATAGTAGGAGAGAAGTGAGGTGAAATAGAATTACCAGACAATGCTTAATAATTGTGCAATACTGGATGTTGTTGTTGTTGCGGTCTTCAGTCTTGAGACTGGTTTAATGCAGCTCTCCATGCTACTCTATCCAGTACAAGCTTCTTCATCTCCCAGTCCCTACTGCAACCTACATCCTGAATCTGTTTAGTGTATTCATCTCTTGGTCTCCCTCTACGATTTTTACCCTCCACGCTGCCCTCCAATACTAAATTGGTGATCCCTTGATCCCTCAGAACATGTCCTACCAACCGATCCCTTCTTCTAGTCAAGTTGTGCCACAAGCTCCTCTTCTCCCCAATTCTATTCAATACATCCTAATTATTTATATGATCTACCCATATAATCTTCAGCATTCTTCTGTAGCACCACATTTCGAAAGCTTCTATTCTCTTCTTGTCCAAACTAGTTATCGTCCATGTTTCACTTCCATACATGGATACACTCCATACAAATACCTTCAGAAAAGACTTCCTGACACTTAAATCTATACTCGATGTTAACAAATTTCTCTTCTTCAGAAACGCTTTCCTTCCCATTGACAGTCTACATTTGATATCCTCTCTACCTCGACCATCATCAGTTTTTTTGCTCCCTAAATAGCAAAACTCCTTTACTACTTTAAGTGTCTCATTTCCCAATCTAATTCCCTCAGCATCACCCGACTTAATTCGACTACATTCCATTATCCTCGTATTGCTTTTGTTGATGTTCATCTTATATCCTCCTTTCATGACACTGTCCATCCCGTTCAACTGCTCTTCCAAGTCCTTTGCTGTCTTTGACAGAATTACAATGTCATCGACGAACCTCAAAGTTTTTACTTCTTCTCCATGGATTTTAATACCTACTCCGAATTTTTCTTTTGTTTCCTTTACTGCTTGCTCAATATACAGATTGAATAACATCGGGGATAGGCTACAACCCTGTCTCACTCCCTTCCCAACCACTGCTTCCCTGTCATGCCCCTCGACTCTTATAACTGCCATCTTCTTTCTGTACAGATTGTAAACAGCCTTTCGTTCTCTGTATTTTACCCCTGCCACCTTCAGAATTTGAAAGAGAGTATTCCAGTCAACATTGTCAAAAGCTTTCTCTAAGTCTACAAATGCTAGAAACGTAGGTTTGCCTTTCCTTAATCTAGCTTCTAAGGTAAGTTGTAGTGTCAGTATTGCCTCGCGTGTTCCAATATATCTACGGACTCCAAACTGATCTTCCCCGAGGTCGGCTTCTACCAGTTTTTCTATTCGTCTGTAAAGAATTCGCGTTAGTATTTTGCAGCTGTGACTTATTAAACTGATAGTTCGGTAATTTTCACATCTGTGAACGCCTGCTTTCTTTGGGATTGGAATTATTATATTCTTCTTGAAGTCTGAGGGTATTTCGCCTGTCTCATACATCTTGCTCACCAGATGGTAAATTTTTGTCACGACTGGCTCTCCCAAGGCCGTCCGTAGTTCTAATGGAATGTTGTCTACTCCCGGGGCCTTGTTTCGACTCAGGTCTTTCAGTGCTCTGTCAAACTCTTCACGCAGTATCGTATCTCCCATTTCAGCTTCATCTACATCCTCTTCCGTTTCCATAACATTGTCCTCAAGAACATCGCCCTTGTATAGACCCTCTATATACTCCTTCCACCTTTCTGCTTTCCCTTCTTTGCTTAGAACTGGGTTTCCATCTGAGCTCTTGATATTCATACAAGTGGTTCTCTTTCCTCTAAAGGTCTCTTTAATTTTCCTGTAGGCAGTATCTACCTTACCCCTCGTGAGATAAGCCTCCTGTCGATCTCATTTTTGAGTCGTCTGTATTCCTTTTTGCCTGCTTCACTTACTACATTTTTGTATTTTCTCCTTTCATCAATTAAATTCAGTATCTCTTCTGTTACCCAAGGATTTCTACTAGTCCTTGTCTTTTTACCTACTTGATCCTCTGCTGCCTTCACTATTTCACTCCTCAAAGCTACCCATTCTTCTTCTACTGTATTTCTTTCCCCCATTCCTGTCAATTGTTCCCTTATGCTCTCCCTGAAATTCTGTACAACCTCTGGTTTAGTCAGTTTATCCATGTCCCATCTCCTTAAATTCCCACGTTTTTGCAGTTTCTTCAATTTTAATCTACAGTTCATAATCAATAGATTGTGGTCAGAGTTAACATCTGCCCCTGGAAATGTCTTACAATTCAAAACCTGGTTCCTAAATCTCTGTCTTACCATTATATAATCTATCTGAAACCTGTCAGTATCTCCAGGCTTCTTCCATGTATACAACGCTATAAAGGATACACATACATATTATACAGGTGGATATATGTATGTATGTTCCACATCTCCTCCTAAACCACTGTGTCGACTTCAACGAAACTAGGTACACCAATGACTTAGCGTCTGGAAAGAACCAGTATCGGTGTAAGAACTACATACCTCTCAAGTGTTGTGCGACACTTATTTCAGGAGATATGACGTCATACACATTGATTTTCCTGAAAATAAAGCTGCAGGATAAAACACACCTGAGATATAAGTGAAATATGTGTAAAATATGTTATGTATGTGTGAAATATCTGTGACATTTGCATACGAAGGTTAATCTGGGATTAAAAAGCTCCTCCTAAACTCCTGGATCATTTTCAAAACAGTGGTGAACAAGATACTTAGTATCTGAAAAGAAATACTGTTGGGTAAGAACCAGCAACGTCACATTAAGGTGGATGTGGTACCGTAGAGAGAGGGGCAGGAGGAGAGACAGAAAAAAGGAAGGAGGAAATGGACAGAGAAGGGGACGTGAAGGAGGTGGACAGAGAGGTTGGATAAGGAGATGTACAGAGAAAGGAAAGAGAAGGAGAAGGACAGAGAAACGAAAGAAGAGGAGATGGCCAGTGAGAAGGGAGAAGAGGAGCTGGGCAACAGAGGGCAGGAATGGACAGAAAGACGGGGAGGAGGAGATGAACACAGAGGGTAAAAGAGGAGCTAGGCCGAAACAGGGGGAAGCAGGAGAAGGACTAATAGGATTGGAATAAATGCGCGTTGGGGAAGAAAGGAGAAGGCATCAGCCGTGACCTTGACGAGTAAACCTTGCCGACGTTGACTTAAGCAGTTTAGGAAAATCACGGAAATACAAAACCTGGATGTCCGAATGGGGATTTGAACAGTCCTCCCGAGTGCGGATACAGAGTCTTACCATTGTATCACCTCGTTTGTTGATAAAAAGAATTGTAACAGACTACTATGTGCTGTTTTCCTCGTTAGCACAATCAGCGCCCATGCGGCAGGCAGTTGTTAGTTATGAAACGTAAGCAATATACTAGTACTTTCCACAAATGCATTGCTTGCCCATGACCTCGTGCCGCTTTAAATAAACTATCCACTAATAACTGTCGGGTTATCAATTAGTGTACACTAATACACTCAACAATAATATGGCGTGTGCCTATCGTTCACCTTCATGATGGCTTGAATTCTACTGGAGTCCCTTACAATAAGTTGTGTGAATGTCTGTGGAAGAACGGCAAACCATTCTTCCTGAAGAGCAGAAATCAGAGAAACTAGTGATACAGGACACTGGGCTTTGGAGCGGAAGGAATAGTTCGTGAGCTCTGAAGTGTTCTACGGGTTGATGTCGAGACCCTGGACAGGTCGGTCAATTTCAGGAATATTACTACCCAAGATGTGGTTGTTCGCTTGTGCACTTCACAATCACGTCACCAACAGTCAACTTGGGCATCTTTAGAAGAGTTCAAATAATCCTGATGGATTTGTTACTCAGATGACATCCAATGACTGGTACACATTGTCACTGAGCTGCCCTGACTCACCTGTTCTGCTGTTACAGCTTCTCACTGACAACACAGTTCTATTGTATTGTATGTTAACCGGGGACCTAGAAACGACGGAGAGGCTCCGTCCCCGCCGCAGCTGCAGTGGTCCATAACCCCACGACGACTACCGCAGTCCACCTCATGCCTCCGCCGCCCCACACCGAACCCAGGGTTATTGTGCAGTTCGGCCCCCGGTGGACCCCCCAGGGAACGTCTCACACCAGACGAGTGTAGCTCCTGTGTTTGCGTGGTAGAGTAATGGTGGTGTACGCGTATGTGGAGACGTGGAGAACTTGTTTGCGCAGCAATCGCCGACATAGTGTAACTGAGGCGGAATATGGGGAACCACCCCGCATTCACCGTGGCAGATGGAAAACCGCCTAAAAACCATCCACAGACTGGCCGGTTCACCGGACCTCGACACAAATCTGCTGGGCGGATTCGTGCAGGGGACCAAGCGCGCCTTCCTGCCCGGAAAGCCGTGCGTTCGACCGCATGGTCAACCGGGCGGGCTGATAACACAATACTCCTCGCTTCCGTTTATAGTGGCAGGTCCGCCTTTCGTGACACCTAGCTGTCAATTTAGCCTTAGAAAGAGGTGTCGTGATACTTTTGATCAGATAATGTGTTATATATAACTGTCACCTTGCCCCAAAGTATTCATTTTTAAATCTGCTAGTAGCTTAGAAATTTTGATGTTAAAGATTTGGTCTACCATGCAGTTTACTCCATAAGGGAAACTGCAGACCAAACGATAGCAGAAACTATCTAGGGCACATATCTTGATACAATCACGGGCCAGTGAAAGTACTGTACGTTGCTTCCTGTATGTGCAACCTTACTCTTAACAAAATTGAATTTATTGGCGTTTAGAAGGGGAAAACAGTGACAGGGCAGATGGAAGAGGTCACAGAATGTGCTAGCAAAATGTTAAAGCTGACGAAGCAAATGATGTAAAAATTTCTCGATGGGGAACAGGATGTGCTGCAGATAAAAAGCTATAAGTGTGCCACTCACAATATGGGTAATTGTTTTATCCTTTATAAATTTGTGCAATATTGTGAATAATACAAAGGAAATACTACATTCACGCGAAGTTCATTGCTGATGTCCTACAGAAGCGAACTTCAAGGCTAGCAAAGATGCAACTTTCAACGGAAGGACGTTGGGTCAACGATGGGCATCGCGTAACGGGCTGAATGGTGATACAGTTTAAGTGTGCCAGCTATCTCACAGCAAAGCCGTTCAGTCTGACGTACCTTTGCTCAAGAGACAAGAGCCTCGGAAAGTGGGCGTATGAATTTAGGTACCGTCCGCGAAAATGACAGCGGTATGTGGAACAGCGAATCCACACACTATGCAGTGCTGCGAGCTAACTTACTGAAAGGTGTGGTTCGATTATGGTCAAAAGTTTGATTTGATTTTCTTCCTCTTTTCTTTTCATTATTACTGCTTTTCTTTGATTTTTGATAATCGCCATCATTACCTCTGTTACAAAATCGACCCAAAGAGCTAAACAACAAGTGATTTCATATGTAATACGCAGCAAGGAGCATATA